>NC_140589.1:935998003-937394529 GCF_964204655.1 Triturus cristatus | reverse complement strand
ATATAAATCTATGCAAGTTGAAATTTGTGAAATTAGTGGAGGCCATTTTTAGATTCTCCCCAAAAATCGGCAATAAACCTGTACGGGAGATTCTGAAGTTATACGGAGCAAAGTGCATCACAGGGAGTTGTTACAGGGGAGCCCTATGGGGCCAGGCAGATACTATGCAGACACAAACCCTTGAAAATACCTTTTTAAGACGCTTGCTAGCCGTACCTGCCTCTACTCCTTCGATTATTTTGCATAGGGAAACTGGAACATCATATATACATGACTTGATTAGTATGGCCGCTTTAAACTTGTGGCACCGTGTCTGGATTAGGGAAGAAACACATTTTACGAGGGATATTATATTAGACTGTTTGTCCCAAGACCGATGTAAGAAAATACCTTGGTTAAGTTATATCAGTGGTCTTTTAGAAGAATGCAATCTGGCCCTGAACTGGAATCAACCTGAAGATATACAAAAAATTAGTAAGGCTGAATTAAAAAGGAGCCTTTTGAATGCTAGGATAGCGTCAAGAGACGAGGTTTCAAGTACCAAGATAACTGTTGTATCTTATCTTGAGGGGCCAATTGCAATGGGTATACAGCCATACCTTGTTTTTATAACTAATGTTCAGCATAGATTCTACCTAACCAGACTACGGATGAACACATTACACTATTTTTTTGTTTTCCCTAAAAGGGTCAAGTGGTGTGCTAATCTTCCAAATTGTCCATGTGATGGTACGTCCAAACAAAGCACCCTTAATTTTTTACTTTTTGTAATTTTTATACGGAAATTAGAAAAGTTTTTCTCCGTCCAATTTTTAAAGATAATTGCCTGTACTCCTATAAAGCTGGTTTTAATTGTTTACAAAATTTGGAAAAAATATCTGTCTGTAATGCAGTAATTTGTTATATAATGTCGGCAACTAAACAAAGGAATGAACTCGCTCACTTAGAAAACCTGAATTATGAAACAATATAAAGTGTATTGTTCATTGCAGCTACGACTTTTGTGTAAAGCATGTAAATACACAGCAGATTTTAGAGGGCATGGGGCCTATTCACAACTGCTTTTTGTAGAAAGTGAAGTAACTCTATTGTAGTGCTCCTTGCTTACTACAAAATGCTATTCACTAAGCCATGCGCAGAGACCTCTGACTCCTGTGGCAAGGTTTCTACCGTGTGTAAAGAGATCTCCGCACAAATAGGTCTATGTTTTAGAAGTAAATATCGGAGGACAGTGGTAGGTGCTTGAAAATAAGGAATATTTACACCTAAAGGTGAGAGTTATCGGGAGGGGTAGGAGGTGTTTAGGTAGAGACATGCCTATACAAACACCCAACCACAAACAAGGCTGGACTGACCGTTGCAGGCACAGGGCATTCCCCCGGTGGGTCACCAGGGTGGGGGCCGGTTTTGGGCTCCTGGGGGAGCGTTATTGTTACCGGGGGTCAGCAATTTCGCCCCCTGTAACAAAATCAGCCATAACCGGCCCTTGCAAACAGCTCGGCTGCACCCCGCCCTCCCTCCAGGGGGACCGGCAGAGCAGTTTGCCAGGGCCAGTTTCGGTTCCCAGTCCGGCCCTGCCCACAAAGAAATAAGTCCATTGCTATTCACAAACTTCACTTCTAAGTTACTGCAGTCAAAAATGTCCCATAACTGTTGTAGATGTACTCCAACATAGTCTTGCAGTAATTTCAGCACCACACACATGGCCAATCACAGCTACCGCAACACACTCCCATAGAAACCAGGGGAGCCACTGACTTAAAATAACATCCATTAGGTACTACTGTTAAATAAATAAAATTATTTGGACATTTAATTTTTTAAAATATTTTGTATATATGAAACACACACACACAAATATATATATATGCCAGCCAAACTATAACTTGAACAAGGAGTTTCTTTATGTGAAGAGCATCGACAAACACTCCGTCCAAGAACCCAGCAGCAACTACAACAAGGAAGACCAGTACAATCAGAAGAAGGGAGAGGAGACATGCAAATAAATGGAGAGCAAAAAGGCCAAATGCAAGGAAATGGAAGCGCAAACAAAAAAATTAAGTTTACAAAACAATACTGTCATCAACTTATCCAACATCAAGCTGACTGACTCGGAAAACAAGATTCTTTCCCTAGGTTTATCGTATTGTCCAAAGAACAGATTTAACTATGCAACAACAAGAACTGACATTTTTAAAGGAATACGAAAACTGAAGTTAAAGAAATTCAATTTGCTCAATAAAAGACCTAAACAAACGATGCACAAAGAGGATACAACCCTCTGACAAACAATATCGCCTCCCTTTAACCTTACTGGAACTGACATCCCCATCTTAAGAGATCTTGAAGAATTACTCCAAGAAAATTTGGAAAATGATGCAGTCCTCGCTTCTACAGTGAGTAAAAACGATACCAGACTTGACAATAAAACAGATGAGAGCATACTATTCAAACCCAAATCAACATTCACCCCGATAGCAATCAGAGATTCGATTGACTTCTTCCATGAACAGGTCACGGCTGGTATAAAATTACTCAACCATAAAGTAAGAAATACAGCTAAAAACAAAATCAACAAACAAGACATACAGTACCATCAACTCATGGATAAACTTAAGAAAAATCCACAGATAATCATAAAAACGCTGACAAAGGGGGTAACCTCGTAATTTGGGAAAAGGCACAATATGTTGCAGAAGCCATGAAACAGCTATCAGATCGCAACTGTTATGGCAGAAGAGACAATCTATCTTTAAAATCAACATACAACATATATTACACTAAACTTTTGGCTTGGAAGAGTGCGGGTTTAATATCTATGGATGAATATATATTCCTTAAAAACGATACTCCCACAACTCCAGTCATATATTTCATTCCCAAGCTGCATAAAGATCCCGTCAAACCCCCCGGCAGACCTATAATTTCTGCACGTAACAGTTTGACAGAAAGAACATCGCAATATATCGATTATTTCTTGCAGGAACACGTTTGAGGACTGCCTTCTTATCTCAAAGATACCAGCGATTTTCTTTTAAATATTAAGGAGTTTATCTGGCTAGAAGATTTTTTGCTAATGACAATGGACATTACAGCATTGTACACAAGCATCAATCATAAAGATGGTACGAGGGCAGTCCAACATTACCTCAAAAGAAGACCCATAGAACAAGAACAACACAGCAAAATGTTGATAAATATGATTGAATATTGCTTGAATAACATTTTTTTTTAATTTCAAAGCACATTGTTGCAACAACTACGCGAAGTAGCTATAGGGGCCAGTTTCTCCCCCAGCTACGCCTGCCTACTCATGGGCTGGTGGGAGGAGCTGGTCCTACAGAAGGATTATGGACATATTCTACAAAAAAATGTAAAACTTTGGTTGAGATATATTGATGACCTGTTTGTGATTTGTCATGGAACTATGGACGAAGCAAAGGAATTTGTAAATAATCTAAATGTAAATGATCTTAATTTGGAGTTCACTGCACGGATCAGTCCTGAAAAAGTCATGTTTCTAGATGTTGAGATATACATTAAGGAAGGGGCAATGGAAACCAAAGCACATAGAAAACCAACAGCGGGTAACTCAGTTTTACATGCTTCCAGTGCCCACCCTCAACACCTTATCCAAAGCATCCCTTATGGTGAAATGATAAGGTTAAATAGAATTTGTAGCAACTCTCAAGATTTATACACAGCACAGCAAGAGAGCAAAGACAGGTTTTTACAGCAGGGCTACTCCAAAAAATGTATTGAGATGGCAATCAAAAAAAGTATGAAATTTACTAGAGCGGAGCTACTAACAGTCAAGTCTCCGTCAGCTGCCACCTCAAATATAAACACAGAGATACCAAACATCAATAAACAAACAGATACTTTCAGGATAATCCTGGGATACAGCAAACAGGAAAAAGAGATATATCAAATCTTTAAAAGGAATTGGCCTATCCTAATTAATGATCCTGTGATAGGCCATTTGCCGCCCAGAAAACCAACGTTAACTTACAGCAGAGCACCTTCAATGAAGGATGAACTCGTGCAAAATGATCAAATTGACAAGCCACAGGGTAACTGGCTCTCAGGCAGAAAGGGCTTTACAAAATGTAAAACATGTAAGGCATGCCAAGTTGGTATCAGCAAAAATTTGTACACCACTCCTTTCAGCACAGGAGAAATAAGCATTGATAAAGCTTTAACCTGCAAGACGGATCATGTGGTATATGTTCATGAGTGCCCCTGTGGTTTGAGATACGTGGGAAGTACCGAACTGCTGGGGCACAAGAGAATATTACAACATATCCGGGCCATAAAAAACGCAGATCAGACATACCCAGTGGCCCGCCATTTCAGGGATAAACATCAATCCGATCCCAAACATCTAAAATTGTATCTGATTGATGCAATACCCAACACCAAAAGGGCTGGCGACAGGGAAAAAGCTTTACGTAGGCTGGAAACCAAATATATCTTATATCTAGACTCCAAGCATCCTGGTGGGCTCAACATGACTGAAGATCTTCATACATGCCTCTAACATACAGGAGACAATAGTAAAAAAGCAATCAGTCACCAATGGGTATTTCACCATCAATGACATCTAAAACAACTGTCATACTACCAAACATATACGCAGCTAGCCTCAAGATCACCAAAATAAAAACCATTAGGGTTATTATTCACATTGACCACGTTTTTAACCTTTTTTAACACTTTTATATACACGATAGTGAAAATTTAGCACTTGCACTTTTTATTAATACTGCACTTTTTAATGAAAAACCCGACATATCACAATTGCTCTGATAGTAAACAACACAAAGTCTATATGGTTTTGACAATATCAACATCATGCATTTTCAACCAACAACAGATTGCTCAATTTGCAAATTTTTGATAATCGAATGTTGTTTTAAAGAAAATGTTTGCATAATGAGTATGTATAGATTTGGCAACTTTTAACCTAAACCGATTTTATGATGCTTTTAGAATCAGGTTCTTAATGTGCATTGAAGCCAGGATAAAAAACATTAAGTAGATATATTTGCCAAATTTGCACAGTACACTCGGAAGGTATTCATACCGACATGTTAAATTTGCACTGTTCATTGCTATTTTGCACAGAGCTGGTTGTTTATAAAAATTCAAAATGTTTACCTATTGTAAAAGGAATGCAATTAGACAGTTGATGTCCAGAGCAACTGGATAGATTAACCTCCGGGGCTGAAACGCGTAATGGCTGCCGTACATTTTTGTCGGTAAAAATAAAATTTCAAATCGCTGATACTGTGGTCCGTGCTCCATATGTTTTGAAAAGACGAAAGAAGATTGTGGAGTTCCAGTAATATATATATATATATATATATATATATATAGTCACTGAAAAAACTAAGGTTCGAGGGACATTATAGTTAGGCTCAGATTTCACTTGTACAGAGATAGTGAAATTTACCAGTTAGAGTTACTTGAGCTAACTAAAACTAACGCCCCGCAATGCACTGCTTATGACCTCACATATTACATCACTCATGAAATGGTCAGTGACATCACTTATTACATCTCAATATGACAACACTGATGACATCACTCAGTCATTGTGAGTGTTTTCTAAAAGTGTATGAGTGTTCAACATATAAACTACGGTACTACAAAAGTTACATTTGCATACTTTGTGTTCTACTAATGGGTGATACTATTTTTAATATATATTATGTGAGTGGGAGAGTGACTGTGTGTATCCTTGTGTGAGTGGGTGTGTAAGTGGCTGTATGGGTACATAGGTGGACGTGTGAGTAACTCTATATGTGAGTTAGTGGGTGTGTGAGTAGCTATATGGGTGAGTGAGTGGCTGTGTGAGTGCCTGTATTAGTGAGTGGGGTGGCTGTATGAGTGACTGTATAGGTGAGTGAGTGGCTGTGTGAGTGGGTGTGTGGGTGGGTGAGTGGATATCTGAGTGGCTGTATCAGTGACTGAGTGGCTGTATGGGTGAGTGACTGTGTGTGTAAGTGGCTGTATGGGTGACTGAGTGGCTGTTTGACTGGGTGTTTGGTTAACTGAGTGGCTGTGTGCGTGCCTGTATTGGAGAGTGAGTGGCTGTATGGGTAAGTGAGAAGATGTATGAGTGCTTGTATGGGTATGTGAGTGTTTGCATGGGTGAGTGAGTGACTCTGTTGAGAGGCTATATGGGTGAATGAGTTGGTGTGTGAGTGGTTGTATGGGTGAATACGTGGGTGTATAAGTAGCTGTATGGCTGAGTAAGTGGCTGTGTGAGTAGATACATAGGTAAGTGAGTGGCTGTATGGGCGAGTGAGTGGGTTTGTGAGTGGCTCTATGGATGAGTGAGTGGGTGTGTAATCAGTTGTATTGGTGAGTGAGTGAGTGCATAACTGGTTGTGTGGGTGTGTGTGTGAGTGGATGTGTGAGTGGTTATGTGGATGATGTTATCAGTGATGTCATTTGAGATGCCATCAGTGATGTCATCAGTGATCTCACTGAACATGTCTAGAGTGATCTAATATGTGAGGTCATATGCAGTGTATTGCTGGGTCATACTATGCAGTTAGTTCAGGTAACTATAACTGCTGAATTTCACTGGTTGTGTATGAATGAAATCTGAACCTAACTATAACATCCCTGTAACATTATTTTTTTCAGTGAATTTCTAAAGTTTTTTAAATTCTATTTAGTCACTACAATGTCACTGTAACCTTTGTTTTTTTCAGTGAATTTCTAAGGCCTTTAATGTTATTTTCTAACTATAATGTCTCTGTTAGCTTCTGTTAGATTTGAGGGTCTCTAGTTGGCAGAGGTAGGTACCATAATCAACAGATGCTATGGATGCTGCTTTCTCCATGGCGGTTAAACTTGGCAGTTCTTTGCAAAAATAGAAAGTCCCAGAAAAAACAATCTACCAAAAGTATGTGGTTGCATTTTGGTCTGAACTCACTAGTAGTGTTCACCAATCACTGTACATGAGTCACAAATGCAAGTCCAAATCCTCACCGCTGACTACCAATGTTAGATTTGGGGGTCTCTAGTTGGCAGAGGTAGGTACCTTTGACCAAGTTGGGGCTCTTGTGTCTAGTCATGGTAAGGGGGTACACTCCTAAAACAACCCCTGCACACCCACTTGGTAGCTTGGCACGAGTAGACAGGCTTATCTCAGAGGCAGTGTGTAAAGCATTTGTGAACACATACAGTAATCAAGTGACAACACTACAGATGGACACCACACAAGTTTTATATAAAAAAAAAAGTATTCTTTATATAGACTTATCACAAGACCACAAACGACAAAAATCCACAATACTGTTCTTAAAATGGTAGAATTAGCTTAGTTCTCTTTAGATGTTAAATTGTGACACTTTGAATGTAATGCACCTTAAGATGCGTAACGCAATACAACAAAAGTGTTGCAGGGAAGGTGATGCGTCGGTTCCTTACACGCAAGAACGGTGATGCGTCGGGTCCCTACTGCTGTGTAGGGGATGCGTTGGTTCTTCTCTGCGAGGGGAGGTGATGCGTCGGTTTCTTACTGGGCTTCCGTGGCGATGCAGCATGCAACGCTGTGATGCGATGCAGATCCGTTGCAAAGAAACAAAGATGGTGTCTTTTTTTGATGCGACACAATGCGGACAGCGACAGGCCCTGTGACACGCTTCTCGGTGATGCGGTGCCGTCTGCTGTGGCGTCGATCCTCTTCTCCGATGGTGCGGGACGCTCCGGCAATGATGTGAGCTGTGACAGGCCCTGCAACACGCTTCCCGGTGATGCAGCGGCGTCTGATGCAACGTCGATCCTCTTCTCTGGTGATGCGAGTTGCTTCGACAACGATGAGAGCCGCGACAGGCCCTGCGACATGCTTCCGGGTGATGCAGCGGCGTCTGCTGTGACGTCGATCCTCTTCTGTGGCGAGGCGCTTCGGGGACCCTGCGGTGACTCAACGGTTCTTCTGGGCCACGACAGGCCCTGCGACACGCTTCACGGTGATGCGGCGGCATCTGATGCAATGTCGATCCTCTTCTCCGGTGATGCAAGATGCTTTCTCGTTGTGAAGCGACAGCGGCAGTGCTGCGACACGCTTCTTGCCCGTGAGTCGCGCTTCCAGCTCCTTGCGACACGCAGTCCCTCAGAAAGCCTTGCAAAACAGCAGGCACTTCCAAAGAACTCTTGGGGAGCTGTTGGGTGAAGTCTCTTGTCCCTGAGAGTTCTACATACACGAATGACGAAATGCACACCAATTTGTCCTGTTTTTTCAAAAAGATTCTTGCTGATTTAGTCCATTTGCATGCAGTCCAGATAATTATGGTTTTGTCCTCAACCACTTAAGTAACGAAGGGGCATAAAAGCAAGGCAAGGCGTTAATGATCGCTAAGCGCACTTAGCACTAGGATAATTATCACGGCTATCGCTGGATTCTATCGCAGAGATAGCGTGCTATCAGCAACGCTTATCTCCAAAGTAATAGAAATCCATGCGTTAGCTAGGAAACAGTGCGATTATCGCTGTGACACTTTGAATTTAATGCACCTTAAGATGCGTAACGCAATATAACAAAAGTGTTGCAGGGAAGGTGATGCGTAGGTTCCTTACACGCAAGAACGGTGATGCGTCGGGTCCCTACTGCTGCGTAGGGGATGCGTCGGTTCTTCTCTGTGAGGGGAGGTGATGCGTCGGTTTCTTACTGGGCTTCCGTGGCGATGCAGCATGCAACGCTGTGATGCGATGCAGATCCGTTGCAAAGAAACAAAGCAACATTTCTCCAGTTATTTTGGGGAGGAACGCCCACTTTACATCTCATTAGAGATGCGAAGCTGGGCGTTCCGGAAACTGACGCTAAGGCATGGATTTATGCGTTAGAGTGTCCATGCTGATAGGGCGATAAAATGATTGCCGCTTTTCGTCCGAAAACGGTCGCTAAAGCGGCGATAATTCTATCACCTCGCCTTGCTAATATGCCCCGAATATTCCAGGTGGATCGATCTCACTCTCCTTATCGGATGCACAGCTACGTTCCTTCACACAAAAGGTAACTTCGTTTATCCATTTTTCTCTTTTTATTGCAATTTAAATCCAGTACTTGATGCAATTCAAGTCTATATTGACAATCATATGTGCAACGGAAAATGTATTCCCAACTTTTCAAATGTTGCAGTTTCCAAATAATTTGGAAGAGCGGGCCGCTGGGCGGGAAAAGTTCTTTGCTTCTGATATAGCGATATGTAACAGATATGTAACTGAGGGAGGGCATTATATACGTTAATGTTTATGCTCAGAAGCACGATCGAGTACAGGAATATCAAAGGTACTAGTAAGGCATGTGGAGGCATTCTGGGACGTGTAGTCTGAAAGAAACAGGGAGTCAAATGATTGGAGGTAGAAGGGGTGGAGTAAAGATTGATTTAGTGAAAAGAGAGAGAGGCAGTGAGTAGGTGGTTTTCATTCTGGTGGAAGAAAGAAAAGAAATGTGTTGTGAAGAGTGGCTAATGTAAGTATGGAGAAAGTATTTGACTGAGAGTTTGTAGAATGATGGTCATAATTTAGTGGCGGTTTTATGTGGAGGAGCAGGCCGCTGGGCGGGAAAAGTTATTTGCTTCTGATAAAGCGATATGTAATTAGAGGGAGAACATTAAATAGGGGCTTGCAGTCACACATGTGTAACCATTAGGATGGATGTTGGATTAAGACATTGGCCCACGCGATGTAACGTTGTGTTTTTTAAAACATTTTGCAGTTAATCCCTGAGGAAGGGCTAAAATACGCCTGAAATGCATTGGATTAAGGATGTTTTAAATGTACCCGTCGTGCTGCAGTAAAAAGGCCTATATGGCGAACTGCAACATTTGAAAAGTTGGGAATACATTTTCCGTTGCACATATGATTGTCAATATAGACTTGAATTGCATCAAGTACTGGATTTAAATTGCAATAAAAAGAGAAAAATGGATAAACAAAGTTACCTTTGGTGTGAAGGAACATAGCTGTGCGTCCGATAAGGAGCGTGAGATCGCTCCACCTGGAATATTTGTCCCTGAAGCTTCAGCAGGAGGCAAGCTCTTTTCTCAAGCCCTTGGAGATCCTTCACAAGTTGAATAAAGTACACAAAGTTCCTTCTCCTCTCTTTGGCAGTCAGGCAACCACTGCAGGCCAATCCCTCAAGCTTAGGGATAGTCTCTCCTCAGTCTCTCTGGTTCCTCTCCTCAGCAAAGGTTTCTTCTTGTTTCACAAAGTGATCTAAAGTTCTTGGGTTTGGGTCCCAATATTTATACCCAGTTTCTCTTTGTTCTTTGAAGGCAGAGAGGCCATTGCCTAGTCCAAACCAGTTCTGGTCAGTCCTGGAGCACTTTGTTGACAAGACTCCTTCTTTCCTTTCAGAGTGCAGGGCAGAGACATCAGACGCGCCACAGGAGGTGGAGCCAGCATTGTGGAGGGAAGGCACAGCCCTATTCAGGTCCAAGGTGCAACTCCTCCCACCCATCTAGATGCAGACCTCTCTATTCAGCCCTGTGCAGACTCACCCTGTCTCCTGAAATTCCCCAGCCCCTGTCACTCAAACTCCAGACAAGGAATACACAACCTAGCAGAGGCAGGTTTGGATGGTTAGACAAGAAAATACCTACTTTTTAAAAGTGGTATTTTCAAACACAGAATGTTAAAACCAACTTCACTAAAAGATGTATTTTATCATTCTGAGTTCAGGCATACTAAACTCGAATTTCTACCATGTTCCCTGAGTCAGTTAGGATTATAAGATGTAATAATCAAACTGCCAATTCTGCCCTATGGAGAACAGGTAGCCTTGCAATAGTGAAAAATGAAAATGGCTGTAATTCACTATTAGGACATGCCACACACACCAGGGCATGTCCTACCTTAGACTTACAATGCACCCTGCCCTTGGGCCTACCATAGGGGTGTCTGATATGAAGAAAAGGGAAGGTTTAAGGACTGGCAAGTGGGTGCACTTACCCAGTCAGCATGGCAGTACCAGACTGCACACAGGCTCTGCAATGGCAAACCTTAGACACACTTTAACAGGCTGCTTCTGTGGGTGGCACAACCAGTGCTGCAAGCCCACTAGTAGCATTTGGATTACACGCCCTGGGCACTCCTGGTGCACTGTACTAGGGCTGATAGGTAAACCAAACCAGCCAATCATGGAATCACTAATCCATACATCAATTTACAAAAGGGAGCACTTGCACTGTGGCACTGGATGGCAGTGGCACAGTGCCCAAAGCATCTAACACCAGCAAAATCACACGAGGCAACAGCAAAAAATGGAAGGGAGACCCACGCCAAGGTGCCAGGTCTAACACATGTCCCCTCCAGCTGAAATGTGGGGAGAACTACCCTACCTCCTGGGAGTTCTCATCACTAAGGCGGAAAAATCTGGACAGACCATCAGCATTGGCATGCTCTGTACGAGGGCGATGTTCCACCATGAAATCCATCCCCTGTAGTGAAATGGACCACCTCAACAGCTTTGGATTCTCACCCCTCATCTGCATTAACCATCTGAGGGGCCTGTGGTCTGTCTGAACCCAGAAGTGAGTCCCAAACAGGTATGGTCTCAGCTTCTTCAGTGCCCAGACCACAGCAAATGCCTCACGTTCAATAACACTCCACCTCTGTTCCCGTGGAAGTAACCTCCTACTGATGAAGGCTACGGGTTGATCTAGGGCCTCCTCATTCATCTGTGACAAAACAGCCCCCACACCATGCTCTGAAGCATCTGTCTGAACGATAAACTCTTTGGAGAAGTTGGGTGCCAGGAGCACGGGCGCCGTGCACATAGCAGTTTTCAGGGCCTCAAAAGCTTTCTGACAGGTGTCAGTCCAAATCACTTTCTTGGGCTGCTCCTGGAAGTCAGCTCTGTCAAGGGTGCAACAATGCTTGACAAACCCCTTGACAAACCTCCTGTAATACCCAGTGAGTCCTAAAAAGGCTCTCACCTCTGTCTGGGTTTTGGGGGGTTCCCAAGCCAGGATGGTTTCAATCTTGGGCTGTAGGGGCGCCACCTGGCTACTTCCAACCTGGTGTCCTAAGTACACCATGGAACCCTGCCCGATCTGGCACTTACTTGCCTTGATCGTGAGGCCTGCCCTCCGCAGTGCCATCAACACTTCCCAGAGGTGGCGCAGATGTTCTTCCCAACTGAACTCTTCCAGTCCAGCCAACACCTGGTTGACCAACCTCTGAAAGGTGGCAGGGGCATTCTTCATCCCAAAGGGCATAACCCGGAACTGGTAGTGCCCATCTGGTGTGGAGAATGCTGACCTCTCTCTTGCCCCATCAGTCAAGGCGATCTGCCAGTACCCAGACGTTAAGTCAAACGTGCTGAGATACCGGGCAGCCCCTAACCGATCTATGAGCTCATCAGCTCTGGGGATGGGGTACGCGTCAGTCCTCCTGACTGAATTGAGCCCTCGGTAGTCCACACAGAACCGGAGTTCTGGTGTGGCACCCGGTGCAGCAGCCTTTGGGACCAAGACCACTGGGCTGGCCCAAGGACTGTTAAAGGACTCAATCACCCATAACGCAAGCATTTTGGAGACCTCCTTCCTAATGCAAGCTCTCACCCTGTCAGTCACCCTGTAAGATTTGTGCTTCACAGGAGTACTATCTTCAGTGTCCACATCATGGATGCACCAATCAGTGACACTGGGGATGAGGGAGAACAGATCAGAAAACTGTCCCAGCAACTAGTGGCAGTCATTCTGTTGCTCAGGGGTCAGGGTGGAAGAGAGGTTTACACCATCCACTGACCCATCTTGCTCTGTCGCCGACAGCAGGTCAGGAAGAGGATCAGTCTCCTCCTCCATTCCAGCATCTGTCGCTAAGAGCATGCCCACTTCGGACCTCTCCAAGTGGGGCTTCAGGCGGTTGAAATGCAGGACCCGCAAGGGGTTCCTGGGAGACCGCAAGTCCACCAAGTAGGTAACCGGACTCTTGCGCTCCACCACCTCAAATGGTCCGGTCCAATTATCCTGGAGCACACAAGGCTCCACAGGGGCCATGACCCACACTTTCTGACCAGGCTGAAGCTCTACCAGAGTGGGAGTCTGGTCGTACCACGGCTTCATCACCTCCTGGCTGGCTTCCAGATTTGCCTCAGCGAGTTGCCTGAAACGCCTAGTCTGGTTCCTGAAGGCCAGCATGTAGCTATATACATCCTGGAAAGGTTTCCTGGGAGATTGCTCCCAGCCTTCCTTGACCAGACTCAGAGGTCCTCTCACGGGGTGGCCATAGAGAAGCTCAAAGGGGCTGAACCCTAGAGATTTCTGTGGCACCTCACGGTAAGAAAAGAGCAGGCATGGTAAGAGGACGTCCCACTTACACCTCATAGGTTCCTCAAGACGAAAAATCATGCCTTTTAGGGTTCGATTGAACCTTTCAACTGACCCATTTCCTTGGGGGTGGTAAGGAGTGGTAAACTTATAGGTTACCCCACACTACTGCCACAGGGACTTCATATACTTAGAAATGAAGTTGTTAACTCGGTCAGACACCACCTCTCTAGGGAATCCTACTTGTGAAAAAATTCCCATCAGTGCCCGTCCCACCACGGGGGCCGTCACTGTATGGCTTCCGGGTACCGGGTGGCATGGTCCACCAAGACCAGGATGAACCTGTTGCCCATGGCTGTTTTGGGGTCCAATGTCAATACCCACCCGTTCAAAGGGGGTGCTTACCACAGGGAATGGCTGGAGAGAAGTCTTTTGCTTCCTCCCACTCTTTCCACTTGCCTGGCAAGTCTGACATGTCCTGCAATGAGTGTCTGAACTCTTGCGCATTTGGGGGCCATAAAAGTGGGTGACAAGCCTCTCAAAGGCCTTGTCCTGCCCCAAATGTCCTGCCAATGGCACGTCATGAGCCAGCCCCAGTAGGAAGGCTCTGAAGCACTGGGGTACCACCAGCACACGGGCTGACCCAGGCTCAGCAACCTTAGGCTCACTATACAGTTGATCATTCTCCCAGTAGATCTATTCTAATGTGACCCAGACTGATCACCTGCTGCCTGGTTTACAGCCTGCTGCCGCAAACCCACAAGAGAAGGGCACTTGTTCTGCTCTTCACAGAACTCCTCCCTGGAGGGTCCTCCTTCTTGCTGCCAATGGGTCAGCTCAGGCAGGTCCCCCAGTTCAGCTACCTGTCCCCTGTAGGCTCCAGGGCATTCCCCTCAGTGTCTACCTCCACCTGGACCGTGGGAACTTCGGGGGCTGGTTTACCGCACCCCGCCTCTTCTCTTTAAGGCAGGCACCTGGGCCCCCCTCTCAGGCTCCAGGTCCTCTTGAGAACCCCTGCTGGCTGCCATGGACCGTGTGGTGACACACGCCCAGTCAGGCAGACCCAACATCTCCAAATGAGCACTCCGCTCCACCTCCTTCCAAGGTGAGCTCTCCAAATCGTTCCCTAATAAACAGTCAACAGGCATGGCGGGCCTCACAGTTACCTGAAGAGTACTAGAGACCACCCCCCCACTCAAAGGGAACCTGAGCCACCTTGCAGTGGCTCTCTGTGTTGTTAGCGTCAACAACTGGATAGAATGCATTGGAGACAACCTGCTCTTGAGATACCAGGTGACACTTGACAGCTGTCACACTGGCTCCTGTATCTCTAAGATAACTTAATGTAACTCTATGGCCATTGATGGTCACCCACTGCCTGTACTTCTTAGTGTTATCAGGCAGTTGGGTCCTGGGGACCACCTCAAAGTCTCCTAAAGAGACAAGGGACATCTCTGCTGGCCCCCATCCACCTTGGACAGCCCTCTCCTCCCCCAGGGCTACGCACACCATCAGCTGGGGCGGAGCACCAGTGGGTGCTGTCTTTCCAAACTGTGGGCACCGGGGATTATTAGACTTATGGCCCAATTCTCCACACTTGTAGCACTTCAGGGGTCCCTTGTCAACAGGGTTACCTGTCGGGCCCCGTGCTTCTTCTCAGGGGGAGGCTGGGAACCTTTTCCTTGGTTCCCTTGGGAATTACTTTGGGGCCCTTTATGGCACTCCCTTTGTTTACCCTTGTCCTCCCCACTCTTCTGCTGGGGACCCTGCCCACTCTTGGCTGAGTCTGCCACGTGACCCTTGTGGACCCGGATGCTCACCCAGCGTTCCCCCTACTCAGCAAGTTTCCTAAGATTAGTCAGCCTTCTATCAATCAGGTGCTGGTGTATCTCAGGAAAACAATTACTTGACAAGTGCTCCCATGCAATTAAATCAAATAGCCCCTCAAAATCATTCACTTTGCTACCCTTTACCCAACCATCCAGTGCTCTGCAAAAGAAAGTTACATATTCTACCCAGGTATTTGACTCCACCTTCTTGCAATTTCAAAACTTCTGTCTATACAATTCAGGAGTCAACCCATACCTGGACATCAATGCTTCCTTCATGTGGCTGTACGAATTATGGCAGTCAGAGGGCAAGTCTAACAGTGTATTCCGCCCCTCACTAAGGAACCGCCCCCACAACCCCGCTCCCCAATCCTTCTCAGGGACCCGGTGGGAAGACATGGCTACCTCATAGGCCTTAAACCACTGCCCAATGTCATCATTCTTTTAAAATTCTTTCACCACATCTTTGGGAATATACACTCTAGCTTCCACAGGCATTGACGGTGTGCTGCCACCAGAGGGGGTAATTTCTAAGCTCCTGGCTTTCAATTCCATCTCCCTCAAACTCTTCTCATGCTCAAACTGCATCCTCTTTTCTTCCAGGGCCAACTTCCTAGTTTGCAACTCCAATTCTAACTGCCCCCTTAACTTGAGCTTGGTCAGTTCCATCTCATGCATCCTACACCTCTCCCTGTCCTCCAACTCCTCTGGAGACAGGCCTTTGGCAGAAACACTGCTACCTATTGGGGAAGTTGCTCTCCTCCCTCGTGGACTCAATGGCCCACCCAGCTGCTCTTCTGCATTCTCAACCCCTTTGTCATCCTCAGGGGTACTTCTTGCTGCGACCCAGGCCCTCAGCGCCTTCTGGTACTCATCCTTCTTGGAGAGACCGATCATTGCAACTTTGAATCTCCTGCAAAAGTGCTTCAGCTGTTTGACATTGTAGCATTCCAGTTTCTCCTCTTTCCAATCATAATCAACAGATGCTATGGATGCTGCTTTCTCCATGGTGGTTAAACTTGGCAGTGCTTTGCAAAAATAGAAAGTCCCAGAAAAAATAATTTACCAAAAGTATGTGGTCGCGTTTTGGTCTGCACTCATTAGTAGTGTTCACCAATCACTGTACATGAGTCACAAATGCAAGTCCAAATCCTCACCGCTGACCACCAATGTTAGATTTGGGGGTCTCTAGTTGGCAGAGGTAGGTACCTTTGACCAAGTAGGGGCCCTTGCGTCTAGTCAGGGTAAGGGGGTACACTCCTAAAATAACCCCTGCTCACCCCCTTGGTAGCTTGGCACGAGCAGACTGGCTTATCTCAGAGGCAGTGTGTAAAGCATTTGTGAACACATACAGTAATCAAGTGGCAACACTCCAGATGGACACCACACAGTCTTATATAAAAAATAAGTATTCTTTTCATAGACTTATGACTAGACCACAAATGACAAGAATCCACAATACTGTACTTAAAATGGTAGAATTAGCTTAGTTCTCTTTAGATGTTAAATTGCAACACTTTGAGTTCAATGTACCTTAAGATGCGTAACGCAATACAATGAAAGTGTTGCAGGGAAGGTGATGCGTCGGTTCCTTACATGCAAGAACGGTGATTCGTCGGGTCCTTACTGCTGGGTAGGGGATGCGATGGTTCTTCTCTGTGAGGGGGGGTGATGCGTCGGTTTCTTACTGCGCTTCCATGGCGATGCGGCACGCAACGCCGTGATGCGATGCAGATCCAGTGCAAAGAAACAAAGATGGCGTCTACTCTTGATGGAAATGCTGTATCAGTTGCACTCCGTATGTAATCGTTGTAACTAAATTACACAGTTTTTTAATGGTTTGGGTGCTGCGGGATACCACCTCCTGATCAGTGATGCGTAAATCAATAAGCACAACCAAAGTCCTTGCATCGGGGATGTATACTCCTGTGGTTCCACAACAGTTCATTTCATGGATTATTTGAAATATGTGTGATTATACAGAACTTTTGATTCAACGAACACTTCCACAATATTGAATATCATTGGAATAATTGTTCATCCATGTTCATAAAAAGGACTGATTACTTTTTTTTGAAAGGCGAATTTGTTTTGCAGAGGAGTGCTTAAAGGGGTGTTCCTTCCAGTGGAGAAGGACTTTGGTTGTGTCTTTTCTTGATGCGACATGATGTGGACCGCGACAGGCCCTGCGACACACTTCTCGGTGATGCGGCGGCGTCTGCTGCGACATCGATCCTCTTCTCCGATAGTGCGGGATGCTCCGGAAATGATGGGTGCTGCGACAGGCCCTACGACACTCTTCCCGGTGATGCGGCGGCAACTGATGCGACGTCAATCCTCTTCTTGGGTGATGCGAGTTGCTTCCACAACGATGAGAGCCGCGACAGGCCCCGTGACATGCTTCCCAGTGATGCGGCGGCATCTGCTGCAACGTCGCGACCTCACACATGATTTTATTGGAGCTATAGATGTGGCATACACCTTTTCTCTACCGTTGGCAGCGATGAGATTGGATGCCACCAAGACTTTCGATAGGGTCAACTGGACATATCTTTCTGCAGTAATGGGAAAGTTTAATCTTGTACCCAAATTTTGCCGTACTGTACAACTCATATACCGAGACCCGCAGACAAGACTGTTAGTAAACGTGAAATTGACCAATCCCTTTAAGATCACTAGAGGTACCAGACAGGGCTGCCCACTCTCTCCCCTTCTTTTTGATTTAGACATTGAGCCTTATGCTCCGTGTTTAAGGGATGAGCCCAGTATTACATCATTCTGGTATGGAGTGTGGGAGAAGAAGGTAGCCCTGTACGCGGATGACGTCCTGATTTTGTCATCTGAGCTAGAGAAGTCTTTTCCTCAGGTCATCGGACTTGCACAAGACTTTAGTCGGGTGTTTGGTTACGAGGTAAATGCAGAAAAGACAGAGATTATGGTGTGGAATCTGCTGGAGTACCAATACCAGACGAAGAGAGAGATGAGATATCTGGGAGTCAGGATAGTACAGAACATAGACAAGATTGCTGGGACCAATCTCACTAACATCTCTAGAGATTGCCAGAAACTTATGAAGTCCTGGGCCCATCTCCCACTGACCACCCTGGGCCGGATTAACCTAATTAAAATGATCATATAACCGAAAATTACATTTCTCTTCAACACCATTCCCCTACATTTTGAAAAACAGGGGATTGATAAATTACAGCAAGCTATCAATTCATTTGCTTGGGCATACAAGGCCATGAGGATAGCATGGAAGAAGCTCAGGAGTAGAAGGGAGAAGGGGGGTCTCACCCTCCCGGATCCTCAGTACTATGCCTGGGCAAACCCATATGCCAGACGAGAACTAGGATGACTTGTGGCAGACTTCCTTCCAAACCTTGTTTGTTATTGTAAAACCTGCCTGGCTCAGGAGGAACCACTATTTCACCACTCATAGAGCCTATTTATCTCCAGCAAGACTTGCCAAAATAACTAATGGCCCCCCAGTAATCTGTAAGAAATGTGGCCTAGCAAACGCTTCCGACATGAATATGTTCAAAGACTGTCCTGGGCTAACAGAATTCTGGAAGGGGTAGGGGCAACTTTGGCTGACATTATGGGAACTCCAGTCCAGATTACCCTCACTTTGATCATTTTTGGAATAAGCAGTGAAGCTATAGGTCCCATAAGGGGTTTTCTATTCTACGCAATTTTGTTGGCAAGGCGAGAAATTTGCAGGAGATGGGTTGAGGCCACACCTCCCATGCACTCAGAATGGCTGTCCTCTCTATATAAGACCTCTAAAATGGATTTGGGCAGACTGCAGAATAGAAAGGGGAAAGCAATATGGGATGGTTTGCTCAATTGGTCTCTGCGTTAGTTTGACTTGGGGTGGGTGACGTCTAGGGTTTTAAAATTGTTTAAAATTGTGTTTTATATAATCAGACTATCCTTTGGGTCCTATGATTATGCCTCTTTGGAAACTCTCAGGCTCGGTCGGGCCCTGCTCGCTTCGTTTACTTTCCATTATTTTGCAAGCCTGCACCAACAGCCTTCGGTCACACTCCACCTGAAGAGAGTGAGATCTTATTCCCCTCTACAAAGGCGTAAGCGGTATTTTGGGGGTTACGACATACCAGTAGGCGGGCATTGCCCTAGGTCTCCAACTCGATTGCCTACATCTCCTTGAAACCGAGAAATGGTATTCATAGCCATCCTACTGTGAACTGTGATCTGAGGCGAATGAGGACAAAAAAAAAACATTGTCAAGCAGAACGTTTGTCAGTAAAATCTGTTTTTTTTTTTCTCTGTTTCTTGTCCCTTTTTAAAAATGTATTTCCTTTCTCTTTAGGATAATGGCAGAGAAGAGAAATTCCAATTTTACAGAGGGAGAAATGTCATTGATGGTGAATGAAACTATTAGAGTAGAGCCACAATTGTTTAGAGCCCAAGTACAAAATATAACCATAGCTCAGAAAAGGCAAATGGGGACCAGAATAGTAGACAAAGTGAATGCTGTAGCAAACAACCTGCACAAGCAGGAGGAAATTAGGAAGAGGTGGAATGACCTATGCAGGAGAATGCGTTCCCTTGGCCTTATCACCTGGAAGCCCAGAGGAATGGTGTGGTTGTCCCAGGACCCCTAACAAGTTTTTCCCTGGGATGAGGAAATCGTGCAGAACCGACACTTAGAAGGCTTGACAAGAATCCCTGGTGGATTGGTGACTGGTAAGGTTGAATGTCCCTAAACCTAAATGTCATTTTAGCTTTTCATTTAGTGGTTGCTAATGTGTTTTGCAACTTTTTGAAACATAGAAACCTATATATATAGTTGTGTCATTTTTCTTTGTCTTGTTTTTTTTTACACCAAATAACATATCTCAAATATGTGTTTTTTATATTGTAAATGTCTATTATATTTTTACTGCATATTAACTCTAAGTATGCTTAACTTACAATTGTGCAAGTGCTGTTAATGTTTAGTTGAAATGACTACAACTACCATGATGTCTTGTTTTTGGTTTGTGAAAATAATACTGCAATGTTATATCGCTCATTTTCTATCAGAATTTTCACCTATGTTAAAGTGTTATGTATTTATCAATCTCTATTTTATGCTATATTTTGAAATGTTTATGTGTTTAATTTTGTGTGTTGTCCTATCCTTGTTGTTTCATTGAATCGCTGCTATTTGTATCACAAATCAGAGTTTGCTGACTTTAAAATGTTAAGGTCTGTAAATTTGAATGCTGAATATAATTGTATTTAGTTATAAACATTTAGGGCCATATGTAGGTAACATACCATTTACCGATTCATAAATACCGAATTTTACCGATTCGGTATTTATGAATAGGTAAATAGTATGTAGGTAAACAATCGGTAATTATTACCGATTCGGTAAATATCGGTATTCATGAATAGGTTTTTACCGAATCGGTAATAATGCATCCCTTCCCATTCATTCCTATAGGCCTGGAGGCCCATAGGACTGAATGGGAAGCCATTTACTATCACCGATTCGGTAAATACCGAATCGGTAATAGGGGAAGCAAATTCATGGGTGGCAGGGTGTCACATTGACACCCTGTTGCACCAGTGATTCGTGCATGTGTGCACATGTGGCGCACATACATGCCCTAAGGGCATGTATGTCTGCCACATGGCACTTTTAAATCAGCCAAATTTTGCTTTTTTAAAGGTATTCGTTATTTATCATCAACCTGTATTTGGTGATAAATACCGAATCCTTACTACTGAAATTCACTCACTTTAGTGCTCCCTACATATGAATTAAGGATTCGGTAACATACAGAATCTGTATTTTACCGAATCGGTATTTTACCGAACCATTACCGATTCGGTAAATTACCGAATCCTTAATTCATGCCTCCTACATCTCACATGCCTAAATACCGGTCGGTAACGGGATATTTACCGAATTTCGGCCGTTACCGACCGGTATTTAGCTACCTACATATGGCCCTTAGTCTGCAATGTGTTTATGATGACTAATGCAATTTAACTTTCTAAGCTGTGTAATTGTCAGATTTATAGCCTTCATGGCCTTGGACTGGTTTCTTTCACAATTCTCTCTATTATTTTGTGTTGAATCTTTGGTATATTTCAGGTATACATTCTAATTTTATTTTCATTTCAGGACATCTTTTTACCTGCTTTTCTGTAGTTTTGTGTGTAATTTAAACTGTTTGTGTCATTTATAATAATATCACTGAAAGGTACAATCATTAGAGTAATTTCCTTTTTCCCTTTAGGTTGCTTCATTTTTAGCTTCAAACTCATTTGATGTATAATCTATACTTTAACAGTATAATGTTTTGGAATTCATAATAGGTCCAACACCCAGAGTATGTGGACAACCATCTGACACTGAGGATACCTTGACTGCAGACTAGAAACAAGCCTTCCGTGAGGTCTCCACATCTGCAAGCACATATCACGAGGAGCTGCTTGGTCCATCTGGTATGCCTGGGTAGACCGCTACAGTGAGTATCACTCGCCCACACCTACACCTCTCACCCCAGCTGTTACCACACCGCAGCCTATGGACACTTCCACTTCCTGTGTCCAAACTAACATCACCTCAATCTTGTGCCCCCCAGTCCTGGCTGCCGTTGATCCACCACCATCATCACTTCCAGTTTAGCCAGGAACTAGTGGGATGGGGCACACTAGGTCAAGGGCACACAGTAGTGGGGGTAGGGGCCGTGGGAGGGAATCTGTGGGCCAGCAAAGTGAGGCCTCTGGGTTCATTGTCACCGAGGCCACCATCCACCAAGTCTTGGGATCCTTCCACCAGTCCCAAGGCATGATGGGCCATGTCCTACCAGAGCTTTGGGAGATGAAGCAGTTGCAGTGGAAGCATAATGTACTGATGGAGAATGTTAACTTTAATTTGGGCTCCCTGACTGGTGTGCTGTATGACCTGTTTACCAATATGTGCAGAGCTTTTCCAGCAAGATCTTCACCTTTCTGTAGTCCAACAACAACTGTTGGGCCAACTCCATCTCCCTCAGCCACAGAAAGGGAGGCCCTGCTGCACCAACCTCAGTCCCTGCAACTGAGGATCCATCAGCCCCCATCAGGAAGGAACGTTCAGCCTGACTAGCAGGAGAGGAAGGCAAGACCTCCACCACCAGCAAGAGACACAGAACCTAATTTCCTTCAGCGTGAGACTACCATTCACTCTGTCCACTATTTTCTGGACACATTTACTCTTTTCATGACAGTTATATTTCGGAAATTGAATTTCAAGCAATTTAGGCTCTTCAATATTAGTTTAATTCACCATGATTGACTTATTATGTTTTTTGTTAGTTTTTTTGTTAACATCCTATTTTAGTTCATTTGGTTTTATTGAATAAAAAAAAAATACTGGTGTTGAATTTATGTTCTCAATTTGTTCAGTTTTTGTAGTTCCATCATACATTAAAAAAAAGTTAAATTAAAATTTGGTTAATCATAAATAAATTGCATGCAGAAAATCTTTTTGAAAAGATGACTAAAATGAGCTAAAAACACAAATGTGTGTGTAGGTGTCCATTATCATGAAGGCAGCTTGCACCAAATTTGGAAATTAAATTGAATCATACCACATTACACACATCCGTATTACACATTAGTAAAATATTGCTTGTAAGAGTGATTTAAAAATGTATGAGTTCTGAGCTAATGTATACAGACAATCCAAAAGGTAAAAAAGTAGCCTACCTTGGATTTTGGCAATGACCGGGTTGATGTGCTTTATGATCAAGTAGCAGCAGGAAAGGCAGGGCTTGGACGATCGGGTCCATGCTAAACAAGCATTGGAAATGCAATAGGTCTCGCATTTGTTGGAGCTGGAGCTATTGGTATTGCAAATGGCAATGTTTTGTACTTTGAAAAAGGTCTTGTGTTTGTTGGAGCTATTCACATTGTAAATGGCAATGTTTTTTATTTATCCTTAGGGTTCTATATAGCACGAACTTAACAGCCTCTGTTGTGAATTTCGATTCATCAAAGTTTTGTGAGCCCTGAAATTTGCACAAGTAAAGTGCTAACAGTATAAATATGGGCACTGTTTAATAAACGAAGCCACTGCAATACAAGAGCAAAGGTGACCGAGTGACTGCTTCTGGGTTTACGGAGTTGCTTACACTCACTGCCCGTTAAAGCTAGCTAGCCCGCTACTATGAGTTTATCAAACTTAATGCTATGTTTTCTCATGTTATGTTATGCTATGCTATGTTTTGTTATGCTATGCTATGTTTTGTGTATGCTATGCTATGTTTTGTGTATGCTATGCTATGTTTTGTTATGCTATGCTTTGTTTTGTTATGCTATGCTATGTTTTGTTGTGCTATGCTATGTTTTGTTATGCTATGTTTTGTTGTGTTTTGCTATGCTATGTGTTTTGTTAGGCTATGCTATGTTTTGTTAGGCTATGCTATGTTTTGTTGTGTTTTGTTATGCTATGCTTTGTTATGCTATGTTTTGTTTTGCTATGCTATGCTTTGCTATGTTTTGTTATGTTCTGTTATGCTATGCTATGTTTTGTTATGTTCTGTTATGCTATGCTATGTTTTGTTATGCTATGCTTTGTTATGCTATGTTTTGTTTTGCTATGCTATGCTTTGCTATGTTTTGTTATGTTCTGTTATGCTATGCTATGCTATGTTTTGTTGTGTTATGCTATGTTTTGTTATGCTATGTTTTGTTTAGCTATGCTTTGTTATGCTATGCTATGTTTTGTTATGCTATGCTATGTTTTGTTGTGTTTTGTTATGCTATGTTTTGTTATGCTATGCGTCGTTATGCTATTTTTTGTTATGCTATGCTATGTTTTGTTTTGTTATGCTATGCTATGTTTTGTTTAGTTATGCTATGCTACGTTTTGTTGTGTTTTGTTATGCTATGCTTTGGTATGCTATGTTTTGTTATGTTATTTTTTGTTATGCTATGCTATGTTGTGTTTTGTTATGCTATGCTATGTTTTGTGATGCTATGCTATGTTTTGTTGTGTTTTGTTATGGTATGATTTGTTTTGTTATACTATGTTTTGTTTTGCTATGCTATGTTTTGTTGTGTTTTGTTGTGCTATGCTGTGATTTGTTGTGTTGTGTTAAGCTATGCTATGTTTTGTTATGCTATGCTATGCTTTTTTATGCTATGTTTTGTTTTGATATGCTATGCTATTCCATGTTTTTTATGCTATGCTATGTTTTGTTTAGTTATGCTATGCTATGTTTCGTTGTGTTTTGTTATGCTATGCTATGCTATGTTTTGTTATGCTATGCTATGTTTTGTTGTGTTTTGTTATGCTATGCTATGTTTTGTTATGCTATGCTATGTTTTGCGATGCTAGGCTATGTTTTGTTGTTTTTTGTTATGCTATGCTTTGTTTTGTTATGCTATGTTTTGTTTTGCTATGCTATGTTTTGTTATGCTATGCTTTGTTATGCTATGCTGTGATTTGTTGTGTTGTCTTATGCTATGCTATGTTTTGTTGTGTTTTGCTATGCTATGCTATGTTTTGTTATGCTATGCTATGCTTTTTTATGCTATGTTTTGTTTTGATATGCTATGCTATTCTATGTTTTTTATGCTAAGCTATGTTTTGTTTAGCTATGCTATGCTATGTTTTGTTGTGTTTTGTTATGCTATGCTATGTTTTGTTGTGCTATGTTTTGTTATGCTATGCTATGTTTTGTTATGCTATGCCATGTTTTGTTGTGTTTTGCTATGCTATGCTTTGTTTTGTTATGCTATGCTATGTTTTGCGATGCTATGCTATGTTTTGTTGTGTTTTGTTATACTATGCTTTGTTATGCTATGTTTTGTTATGCTATGCTGTGATTTGTTGTGTTGTGTTATGCTATGCTTTGTTGTGTTTGGCTATGCTATGCTTTGTTATGCTATGCTATGCTTTGTTATGCTATGTTTTGTTTTGATATGCTATGCTATTCTATGTTTGTTTATGCTATGCTGTGTCTTGTTTAGTTATGCTATGCTGTGTTTTGTTGTGTTTTGTTATGCTATGCTATGTTTTGTTATGCTATGTTATGTTTTGTTATGCCATGCTTTGTTATGCTATGCTATGTATTGTTTTGTTATGCCATTTTTTGTTATGCTATTTTGTTGTGTTTTGTTATGCTATGCTATTTTGTGTTTAGTTATGCTACGTTTTGTTTTGTTATGTTATGCTATGTTTTGTTATGCTATATTTTGTTATGCTATGCTATGTTGTGTTGTGTTTTGTTATGCTATGCTATGTTTTGTTATGCTATGCTGTTTTGTTGTGCTTTGTTATGCTATGCTATGTTTTGCTATGCTATGCTTTGCTATGTTTTGCTATGCTATGTTTTGTTATGCTATGCTATGTTTTCCGATGCTAGGCTATGTTTTGTTGTTTTTTGTTATGCTGTGCTTTGTTTTGTTATGTTTTGTTTTGCTATGCTATGTTTTGTTATGCTATGCTTTGTTATGCTATGCTGTGATTTGTTGTGTTGTCTTATGCTATGCTATGTTTTGTTGTGTTTTGCTATGCTATGCTATGCTTTGTTATGCTATGTTATGTTTTGTTATGCTATGCTATGTTTTGTTGTGTTTTGTTATGCTATGCTATGTTTTGCTATGCTATGCTATGTTTTGTTATGCTATGCTATGTTTTGCGATGCTAGGCTATGTTTTGTTGTTTTTTGTTATGCTATGCTTTGTTTTGTTATGCTATGTTTTGTTTTGCTATGCTATGTTTTGTTATGCTATGCTTTGTTATGCTATGCTGTGATTTGTTGTGTTGTCTTATGCTATGCTATGTTTTGTTGTGTTTTGCTATGCTATGTTTTGTTATGCTATGCTATGCTTTGTTATGCTCTGTTTTGTTTTGATATGCTATGCTATTCTATGTGTTTCATGCTAAGCTATGTTTTGTTTAGCTATGCTATGCTATGTTTTGTTGTGTTTTGTTATGCTATGCTATGTTTTGTTGTGCTATTTTTTGTTATGCTATGCTATGTTTTGTTATGAAATGCTATGTTTTGTTGTGTTTTGCTATGCTATGCTTTGTTTTGTTATGCTATGCTATGTTTTGCGATGCTATGCTATGTTTTGTTGTGTTTTGTTATACTATGCTTTGTTTTGTTATGCTATGTTTTGTTATGCTATGCTGTGATTTGTTGTGTTGTGTTATGCTATGCTTTGTTGTGTTTTGCTATGCTATACTTTGTTATGCTATGCTTTGTTATGCTATGTTTTGTTTTGATATGCTATGCTATTCTGTTTTTTTATGCTATGCTGTGTTTTGTTTAGTTATGCTATGCTATGTTTTGTTGTGTTGTTGTTTGTTATGCTATGCTATGTTTTGTTATGCTATGTTTTGTTATGCTATGTTTTGTTATGCTATGCTATGTATTGTTTTGTTATGCAATTGTTTGTTATGCTATGCTGTTTTGTTGTGTTTTGTTATGCTATTCTATTTTGTGTTTAGTTATGCTACGTTTTGTTTTGTTATGTTATGCTATGTTTTGTTATGCTATATTTTGTTATGCTATGCTATGTTGTGTTTTGTTATGCTATGCTATGTTTTGTTATGCTATGCTGTTTTGTTGTGTTTTGTTATGCTATGCTTTGTTTTGTTATGCTATGTTTTGGTATGCTATGCTATGTTTTGTGATGCTATGCTATGTTTTGTGATGCTATGCTATATTTTGTTGTGTTTTGTTATGCTATGTTTTGTTTTGCTATGCTATGTTTTGTTATGCTATGCGTTGTTTTGCTATGTTTTGTTTTGTTATGCTATGTTTTATGCTATGGTATGCTATGTTTTGTTTTGTTATGCTATGTTTTATGCTATGCTATGTTTTGTTTAGTTATGCTATGCTATGTTTTGTTGTATTTTGTTATGCTATGTTTTGTTATGCTATGTTATGTTTTGTTTTGTTATGCTATGCTATGCTTTGTTATGCTATGCTATGTTTTGTTTTGCCATTTTTTGTTGTGCAATGCTGTTTTTTTCTGTTTTGTTATGCTATGCTATTTTGTGTTTAGTTATGCTACGTTTTGTTGTGTTTTGTTATGTTATGCTATGTTTTGTTATGCTATATTTTGTTATGCTATGTTGTGTTTTGTTATGCTATGCTATGTTTTATGCTATGCTGTTTTGTTGTGTTTTGTTATGCTATGCTTTGTTTTGTTATGCTATGTTTTGTTATGCTATGTTTTGTGATGCTATGCTATGTTTTGTTGTGTTTCGTTATGCTATGTTTTGTTGTGCTATGCTATGCTATGCTATGTTTTGTTATGCTACGCTACGTTTTGTTGTGTTTTGTTATGCAATGCTTTGCTTTGCTATGTTTTGTTATGCTATGTGTTGAGTTTTGTTATGCTATGCTATTTTTTCTTATGCTATGCTATGTTTTGTTATGCTATGCTATGCTTTTTTATGCTATGTTTTGTTTTGATATGCTATGCTATTCTATGTTTTTTATGCTAAGCTATGTTTTGTTTAGCTATGCTATGCTGTGTTTTGTTATGCTATGCTATGTTTTGTTGTGTTTTATTATGCTATGTTTTGCTATGCTATGTTTTGTTATGCTGTGCTATGTTTTGTTGTGTTTTGCTATGCTATGCTTTGTTTTGTTATGCTATGGTATGTTTTGCGATGCTATGCTATGTTTTGTTGTGTTTTGTTATACTATGCTTTGTTTTGTTATGCTATGTTTTGTTATGCTATGCTGTGATTTGTTGTGTTGTGTTATGCTATGTTTTGTTGTGTTTTGCTATGCTATGCTTTGTTATGCTATGCTATGTTTTGTTATGCTATGCTATGCTTTGTTATGCTATGTTTTGTTTTGATATGCTATTCTATGTTTTTTTATGCTATGTTGTGTTTTGTTTAGTTATGCTATGCTATGTTTTGTTGTTTTTTGTTATGCTATGCTATGTTTTGTTATGCTCTGTTATGTAATGCTATGCTTTGGTATGCTATGCATTGTTTTGTTATGCCATTTTTTGTTATGCTACGCTGTTTTGTTGTGTTTTGTTATGCTATGCTATTTTGTGTTTAGTTATGCTATGTTTTGTTTTGTCATGTTATGCTATGTTTTGTTATGCTATATTTTGTTATCCTATGTTGTGTTTTGTTATGCTATGCTATGTTTTGTTATGCTATGCTGTTTTGTTGTGTTTTGTTATGCTATGCTTTGTTTTGTTATGCTATGTTTTGGTATGCTATGCTATGTTATGTGATGCTATGCTATGCTTTGTTTTGCTATGCTATGCTATGTTTTGTTATGCTATGCGTTGTTATGCTATGTTTTGTTTTGTTATGCTATGTTTTATGCTATGCTATGTTTTGTTTAGTTATGCTATGCTATGTTTTGTTGTATTTTGTTATGCTATGCTTTGTTATGCTATGCTATGTTTTGTTTTTTTATGCCATTTTTTGTTATGCAATGCTTTTTTGTTCTGTTTTGTTATGCTATGCTATTTTGTGTTTAGTTATGCTACGTTTTGTTGTGTTTTGTTATGTTATGCTATGTTTTGTTATGCTATATTTTGTTATGCTATGCTATGTTGTGTTTTGTTATGCTATGCTATGTTTTATGCTATGCTGTTTTGTTGTGTTTTGCTATGCTATGCTTTGTTTTGTTATGCTATGTTTTGTTATGCTATGTTTTGTGATGTTATGCTATGTTTTGTGATGCTATGCTATGTTTTGTTGTGTTTTGTTATGCTATGTTTTGTTTTGCTATGCTATGTTTTGTTATGCTACGCTACGTTTTGTTGTGTTTTGTTATGCAATGCTTTGCTTTGTTTTGCTATGTTTTGTTATGCTATGTGTTGTTGAGTTTTGTTATGCTATGCTATTTTTTCTTATGCTATGCTATGTTTTGTTATGCTGTGCTATGTTTTGTTATGCTATGCTATGCTTTGTTTTGTTATGCTATGCTTTGTTATGCTATGCTATGTTTTGTTTTGATACTTTTGTTATGTTATGCTATTTTTTTTTATTTTTTTATGCTATACTGTTTTGTTATGCTATGCTATGTTTTGTTGTGTTTTGCTATGCTAGGCTTTGGTTTGTTATGCTATGCTATGCTATGTGATGCTATGCTATGTTTTGTTATGTTTTGTTATGCTATACTATACTATGTTATGTTATGCTATACTATGTTATGTTTTGTTATGCTATGTTATGATTTGTTATGTTATGTTATGAAAGGCGAGGCTATGTTTTTTATGTTATGTTATGTTTTGTTAAGTTATGGTATGTTATGCAATGGTTGTGTTTTGCTATGCTAGGCTTTGTTTTGTTATGCTATGCTATGTTTTGTGATGCTATGCTATGTTTTGTTATGTTTTGTTATGCTATACTATGTTATGTTATGCTATACTATGTTATGTTATGCTATACTATGTTATGTTTTGTTATGCTATGTTATGATTTGTTATGTTATGTTAGGCGAGGCTATGTTTTTTATGTTATGTTATGTTTTGTTAAGTTATGGTATGCTATGCAATGGTTGTGTTTTGCTATGCTAGGCTTTGTTTTGTTATGCTATGCTATGTTTTGTGATGCTATGCTATGTTTTGTTATGCTATACTATGTTATGTTATGCTATACTATGTTATGTTTTGGTATGCTATGATTTGTTATGTTATGTTATGTTAGGCGAGGCTATGTTTTGTTATGTTATGTTATGTTTTGTTAAGTTATGGTATGCTATGCAATGGTATGCAACTCTAGGCTATGTTTTATTATGTATGTAATGGTATGTTTTGTTATGTTAGGCTATGTTCTGTTATGTTATGCTGTTATTTTATGTTAGGCTAGGCTATGTTTTGTTATGTTATGCTATGTTATGGTGTATTAAACTACTGTGGATTTTATAACATCCAAAAGCTGATGAATGCAGCGGGCTTGCACGTCTTTGGGCTTGTGCGCGCTCCCCTTCCTCCCCCACCACAGTACTTTGCATTTTGCCCTGTGTCTGTGTTTAGTTATGCTACGTTTTGTTGTGTTTTGTTATGTTATGCTATGTTTTGTTATGCTATATTTTGTTATGCTATGCTATGTTGTGTTATGCTATGCTATGTTTTATGCTATGCTGTTTTGTTGTGTTTTGTTATGCTATGCTTTGTTTTGTTATGCTATGTTTTGTTATGCTATGTTTTGTGATGCTATGCTATGTTTTGTTTTTTGTTATGCTATGTTTTGTTTTGCTATGCTATGTTTTGTTATGCTATGTTTTGTTATGCTATGCTACGTTTTTTTGTGTTTTGGTATGCAATGCTTTGCTTTGCTATGTTTTGTTATGCTATCTGTTGTTGAGTTTTGTAATGCTGTGCTATTTTTTCTTATGCTATGCTATGTTTTGTTATGCTATGCTATGCTTTGTTTTGTTATGCTATGCTTTGTTTTGTTATGCTATGCTTTGTTATGCTATGTTTTGTTTTGATATTTTTGTTATGCTATGCTATTTTTTGTTGTGTTTTTTATGCTATACTATTTTTTGTTATGCTAGGCTTTGTTTTGTTGTGTTTTGCTATGCTAGGCTTTGTTTTGTTATGCTATGCTATGTTTTGTGATGCTATGCTATGTTTTGTTATGTTTTGTTATGCTATGCTTTGTTTTGTTATGCTATACTATGTTATGTTATGCTATCAGTGGAAGCAAAGCGTGAAGGCGATACACTGAGGACAAATGAGTGTGTGGCAAAGGAGCAGAGAGTGATGTAAAGTTAACTAAGGACAACATAGGAGGAAGGGAGAGATGGAGAAACATGATGCAAGCGTCGATGTATAGTCATGAGCGAGGAAACATGAAAATCTGCTGCGCGCTGACAAACACACGTGCTGAAGACAAAGTTGAATGGAAGCACAAGCGATTATCCTTACCGTTTGTCTGATCGTGCCTTTACATTTATTTACATGCGTTAGAGGACACGCGCTGTAGATGATATGAAATGAAAGTACAAGCGATAATCCTTCACGCTTGGCTGCATGCTGTTAGTTGAAGATGGGTAGGACTTCCCTTGAAATCGGAACAAGCACGTATGAATCAAGGCTCAGCAAAATAAAAGAAAATCAAAGGCAGTAAAAGGCTTGAAAAGTTTGTAGCGGCGAAAGTGAAAGTAATCGAGCAGAGCATCAAAGGGCTGGGTGAGAAGGGAGGGGGGAATGCAATGGTCAAAGCGGCTAAAGTGAGAGAAAGCTATAGAGAAGGGAGGGGGGAGTGGGAGCAGCTGTGCACGTGCATGTGATCGTGCACTCAAGGTTTAGGCCAGCCAAAACTGTGGGTAGCACTTTGAAAATCCCACATACAAAATGTCTCTTCGAGCCTTTGGCTCGCGAGACCTAAAAAGGAAGTGGAAAAAAGAAATAACGTAAGTTTCTGTCTTATTTCCCTTCGGAACCGCCAACTCAGGTGTGGAGGTTTACTCGTCGCAGTTAAGTCCTGCGGGATGACACATCATGATTAGCCCAGCGGGAAGACTGGCTGTACTCCCTCCGACAGCCGCTTTTGCCTATGGTGCCGTCCACACGGGTAGAAAAATCTGGCAGAATCGACAGCACTTGGACAGACTCTCATCCATTGATCCGCCAGCATCTAAATAGAGGGGGTGGACCACCTGGTAGGCGGATGGAGAATCTGACGGAAAAGCAGCAGTGGGACCAGATCTGCTAAGATCTAAATCAGGCCCTGAAGCAATTATATGTATTCATTGTCCAAAAATATAGACATGCCATAGTTTAATTTGACCTTTTCAATGATGGCCCAGTTGGAAACACTGAACCATGATTTTTTGCAAGCTTTTTTTGTTCTTAAAATAGGATGGCTGCCACAGAGCCTTATTAGAGGAGAGCCAGAGAATGTAAGGCAGAACACGGATGGAAAGATAACTAGGACCTCACAGAGATGTTGCCTGCCAGAGGGAGAAATGGAACCAAAAGCAAAAGAGAAGGGCAGAGCAGGGCTGAGGTGCCTGAGATGCAATTCTCCTCAGGGATAGAGATCCCTAGAACCACAACAGTTCCGAAGCAAAGATGCGATACGCCTATGCAAAAGAGGAGTTGGCAAGGTGGTACAAGAGTGATACAAAGTTAATACAAGGGAGGTACAGATGTGGGCATGGTTGGATTCTACAGTGGAGAGTTAAAACAATTGTGCGTTTATACTTTGGTGCTGTACCCATATGTAAATAAATACACTTAATAGGAATACTGGTAGGATGGATTATTAACTATAGGTCAAGAGCTGCACATCTTCCTGATTAAAGATCACATTCACTGGAGGCACCACTGTATGCCCACCTCTGCTTGCCCATATAGAGGAGGGGTGGGTGCGATGGAAGTGGAGGAGGCAGGGACGGAAGTGAGGGAAGGGAAGAATTAGGGAAAGCAGGCAGGAGGTTACGAGAGGGTGGAGACTTTCAGGATTCACAGGTTTTTTGAAGTAAAAAGAGTGGGAAATCTGTTGGCAAACAGTAACAGAAGGGTATGTACTCTCAAAATTAAATACTCTGGCGCAAGGAGCTTGGCTAGTACATTTTGAAAGTTAAACTAAAAATGTAACAGCAGTTAGCTTTGCAGGATTTACTTAACATACGACCTAACATGGCTTGTTTACAAGAAACTCAAGGTGCTTATTGAGACAGGACATTTTGTAATAAAATGTGATACTGCCAGGTAATTTTATCTGTGCAGAGAGGTTATATGCCTGAGTTAGCTTTATGCTTTCTGACCTACAAATAGCCATAGTTCTATCTAAATGTGTTAAGGTAGAGTGGTGGATACATTTTTACAAGCTATAGTCACCATAAGAAGAATTTACAAACCTCATAATTCTAAGAACTATCAATTCATTTTTAGTGAAGTATCTCAGGCCTCTGCAAATATAGTGCTATACTGGTATGTTAACTGTATCTTAAATCCAAGGCTTGATGCAATAAATAGACATCAGGATGGGTCATGTTATAAATGTCTTACCAATGTTTATGTTCGCACTGCTAGCATCCACTGATGCCACACCATATGCACTGTCTTTGCACACCTTCGGGGTGGACACGCTTGCCAATCTGTTCCAGGAGGGTACCCTGATCCCATTCAAATTGTTGTCCGTACATTCAGGCCTCCCAACGGGACAGTTCTTGCTTCACAGGGCTTGATTACTAAATTAGGATTAAAACCTCTGAACTCACAACATATCCGCTCACCCAAGTACTATACACAATGGGCTCGGGGGAGAGACCTTTCGCTTGGATAGCTAGTACCAGATGGAACGCTAGATCCACTAGTTCCTTTCTGGTAGGAGTGGGAACAAGACATAGGACACCACCTAACCTCCAAAGAATGGCCTAGAGCACTCATATACCCACAAGGTTTTACACAATGCACGATTCCAATATGTACAAAATAACATCTTACACAGAGCTTATTTATTGACGGCCAGACTCCATAAAATCTATCCAATAGCGTTGGCCAACTGCCCCCGCTGTCATTCTCCCACAGCAGACATCCTTCACATATTTTGGGATTGTCCTGTTGCCCACTCCGTCTGGGATGAGATCTGCATGACCCTTATGGAACTATGGGTAGCCAGGACATCATCTGTGTTGCTGGCTGCCTACTAAGCCTCTATAAACACCAGGAGGCCCGGCCGGAGGAGAGGCCAATCCCTTTCCGACCAGGTCTTAATCTTAGCTCGGCACACAATTACAATGCGCTGTACATCCCTGTCCCTCCCAGCAGTTTCACAATGGCAGAACACAGTAACCCACTGGGCCATGGCAGATGCCATAGCACTGCATTGGGAGGAAAAAGGGGTCTGCGAAAGCATTCAATGGCAGCCACCTGGGGCAAATTACTGTTCATGTTCCAAAGCAAACATAACGATGACACCAGGCTGCCCATAGCCTACCACAAAAGCAAAATTACACCTCCTCAGTGTAGCCCCCCCCCCTTCAGTAGCATGTTCCTCGACCACACCTGTATGACTGTTAAGGGAGAGTGGCCCAGCGCCTTAGCACACTACCCGTGGACAGTACCTTATTATATCTACAAAGTGTATCGACAGAGTCAGTCTCACAATTCTGTTTTGTTATAAGGTTTGTATTCAATAATGCCATACTTGAGTATCACTGAATGATTGAATATCCGTATGCAAAGTTTTATGCAAGTTTTGCTCCTGTGGCATTGCAGCTGTCAAAATAGCATAAAAAGTTCAATAAAGAATGTTAATGTCAATCCTGGGCTTGGTGGATACATGGAGGTAAAACCCCAACTCACTCAGGGTTTAACATTTACTTTAATCTGCACAAACAATATTCATGTATCATTCTGTTTCTTGATTCCATTAGCCACGTTGTCATCAGTTCAGTTGTCATAGATGTACAAACTATTATGATTTTGGATTATACACTTAAGCTGATGCAGCGGTCACTTGCCTAGACACCTTGCTCATCTAGCTCTTTTAGCTGTCATTGTTAGGACAGGCAGACGTTCTTAGACACTTGGCATTGGCCCTTGAGGAGTTTTACCTTTCTAAAAGGAAATAGCACTTTTATATGTAGTCTGGGATACAATGAAAGGTAATATATGGGTTATTGTACAATCTCTAGTGATTAGGTAGAACAGGAAAAACACTGTAGCAGGGATGGAACTTCAAATGTCTCTAGCTTCTGTGGAAATCTTAAATGCATGAGCTATGAGGCAGGGAGTAACTGCACAAGTATTAGGGACTGAATTGAGCAAAGCTGACTGCTGCTTCATTGCATAAGTTACTCAAAACAAATCTGAATGCCAGACATTGTACTTTTGACTTTGGTCTAATAAATTTGCAGCCTTGACTATAGAACAGTATGTGTTGTCAATTAAATTATAGACAAATGAAGGATTCAGCACACTGCTGCTCCAGCTATTATAACACAGTCTCTTCAGGTTTACCAAGTTTAATACATATCAAGTCGTCCTGCAAGATGCGTAAAATACAGGATGTATTTAAATATGGTCAATATTCTACCCTAAAAGATGAATAGATATCTCTCCTAACTGCACCCTTAACTGCAGAAGAAATACAAATTTCATAGATAAAGCTCTCCCGTCACAGTTTGGGTCACTTTTCCAGTGGAAATATACCAAACTTATCGCAAACTGACCACCTGCATGTTCCTATTATTCTCCATGATCTGAGAAGGGAAATCCACACATATTACTGGATCTAGACTAAAATTATTATTATGGTGTTACTAAAACCTGAAAAAGCAAAAACAACTCCTTAGGATCTTTTGGCTGAGTTCAACATCGATGCTAAGCTAAGTTCTGGTGTTTAGGCCACACAGATGAACTGAGTCATCAATTCACTTGTATCAATGAGTCAACAAATCTTCACAGAGGACTATGGAATAATTGGATATAGAAATACTACACTGGCTATGCTCATTGGGCTAATTTCAATAATTGCTCAAGTGTTCCTGTACTCCTGCAGACAAGGAATATTGCAACAAAGATCATTAAACTGTTTAAAGTTTGCATAGACAGCCACAAGTAGAACTGACCAATAATGACAATCATGAAAATATTTTGAAACTACTCAATGCATATGTCAGGATGCCCACTGTTTCCAGCTTCACATACAATAGAAATTGAGTAGCCTATTCAAATCATTACATTGACATGTCAGATTCCAACTGTTCTTACAGGTGGCATTAAAATTCAATTTATGGTCTATGTAAATGAAGTTCTTATCAGCCCGCCTTATCAGGCATGGCAGTACCAATAAAAGAGGAGAAGGCAGTACAGTTTTGAGCAGTTTTAGAATATGAACTTAATACATGTAAAACTCAGGTGACAACTTGTGGGTTATCAGATTTTGTGGGTGATAGGTGTGTGTGGGAGGCACCGATCTAGCAGTCATCTTGACGAGGGGTTACAAACAAGATATTTAAGGCAATTTATGATCCACTAACAGCAAAATACATTCAGATTTTAAGAGTTGGATAATTTACCCATTTGAGTTCAAGGACAAGCTAATTCAGTGAAAATTACAGTTTTCCCAAAATGTCTTTGTCTTTTAGTGCAGTGATGCTTTATGTTCCAAGCAACTTTTTAAGCGCCTATATCCAGTGATTTCAAGATTGTTTTGGAGGCATTGAAGGCCACAGAGGACTCACTGTTACCAGCAATTATGTTTAATTAAGAGGGTTGGGCAGCGCAGGGCCGTCTTTAGCACTGGTGCAACAATGTTTGTTGGTGCCCCCATTGACCACCTCCACCACGGATTCCCTCACTAGTACCCTTTAACAGTGACCAAGTCTCCATAATCACTCTTTCTCAGATGCATCTAATTAGTTATATAGCACCACTGATACTAGTGTAGGGTGTCAGAGCACTTTACATCACACACACATTACACCGAGACAATCAATCATGCATGTGTAAATCAGTGTAAAGGAAATGTTACATATGCCAGAAGATTGCAAGGTGTAGGAGTCACATGCCCTCCATGCTGGTAGGCAGTATAGTTCTATAGCACTTGGTCTAGAGAAGCACAAACTAAAAAAGGAGCAGCTGATTTGAGGGTTCTCTTTAATAATAAGAATTGATTTCTACCTAAATTAACCCTTTTTGCAACAGTAATCTATGCACTAATCTATACTGTGCAGTGTGCATGCAGCTCTTTGATGAAAGTTAATACCTCACTGTTCTATATTAGGATTTTAAGATATATACATTTCAAGTAACAAAAGGATGTCTTTGGACCTATTTACATTATATGCACTTTGTAATCTTCATGATACACTTTCTATGCAACAGTTATATTAACCCTCTGCACTACTTTATAGTGAGCCAAAAGTCAAGTCAAGTCAAATAACTTTATTCGATTCAAAAGATTCGAAAGAATCATAAAAGTTTACAAAAATTCATACATTCATTTTAAAATCCAGAGAATTTTAAAGATAGAAATGGTTTATACAAACAATGCACAAAAATTGTTGCCAAGTTACATAAAAACAATAAAAACTATTCATGATTCATATAGTTTCCTTATTAAAAAAGCAATTCTAATAAAACTGATCACAGAGCTACAGATAGTGGCGGTTGATAATGACCTCTAATACTCAAAGCCTTCTTTGCAGGTGCAGGGACGGATATCCCTCAGAATAGGTTTAATGAAACGGGTTCTTGTAACTTTATAGAGTAAACAGAAAAACATAAAGTGCATTGTGCTCTGTTGGGCTACATTATTACATGGGCATGGGGGAAGTCTCGCACACCTCCCCCTTGTTTCGGAAAAGCCACAAGAAAGTGCAGTGTATTTAAACGAAATCTCGTCATTAAGAAACGCCAATGAGTCTTACTAGTAAAAGACAACTACAATTGTTGTTGTTTTAGGGCTACATAATCAGCTGTATTGCTATCTTGTCTAGACAAACTTAAAACAGTGTGATATGCATTCTTAATAACCATCTTCATGTTAGATTGAATAGACTCTGGGTTTTTATAAAGATTTCCAAGACCTATCTTATAAAAAGTTTCTTTGACATAGCATAACTATGGAACCGCCATTGCATTGTCGAGGTTCATACAATCTCTTAAAATGCTTCTTGAAAATAACAGGTCCTCTGAGATCCAAATTTTCCCCCATAAAAGCAGGGGTGAGATATGGATTCTATCACTTACATATTCTAAACCAACCTCAGAGTGACAGAATACAGATGGAGAAATACTAGGAATAGATAAGAGGTGTTTAAAAAATGTATTCTCCAATATATTCTGGGCACTTTTATGATATCCCCATACCCCTGCCCCATAAGTGGCTACTGACAAACATTTAGACTTATACAATGTTTTCAGCTCAGCTATCGGCTTATGACCAAGTTTACTTGCAAAGCGAAATAGCCCCTCTATGGTTCTGCTAGTTTGCTGTAATCGGGTTGTGATCAAATGATCCCAGCTCAGTTTTTTTATTAAAAAGGCTACCTAAATAGCTAAAATTTGGCATTTTGTCAATAACTATATCATTTACAATATACTTGCGAGTTTTAGTTTTGTTTGGGCCACAAACCATAATGAAAGACTTGCTAAAATTAACTTTAAGGTCCAATCCTGAAATAAATTCATTAAATACATTCAAACATTTTTGCAAGCTATTTGCTGTTAGGGTCATCAGCACTGTATCATCCGCATCGGACAATAAGGGTACCTGTTTGCCATCTATTCTTGGAAAATCCAATCTTTTTTGTAATAAAAAGTGTTCCATTTATATATATTAAAAATAGAAAAGGAGCCAATATGCAGCCTTGGCGTATGCCCTCAGTTGAGGCAATTGGCTTGGTCTTTTCTCCACCTGGGCCATACCGAATTGCTACAGTGGTAGCTGTGTGCAATTTACGCAGCAAGGTAACAAGCGGTTCCTCAAATCCCATGGAATCCATTAGCAACCACACTTTTCCCCGACACACTGTGACGAAAGAGCTGGACAAGTCCATGAAGGCCAGATGGATGGAAACACCCCAGGCCTTCAAGTACTTGCCCATTATCATAGACAAGTTGAGGCACTGCTCAGTTGTTCCCCTTCCCTTCCTGAAGCCATATTGGGTGTTCACAATGATACTCAACTAGACAAAACTCAGATCTCTCTCCAGGAAGAACATTAATCACCAGAGTTATCTTGACACTTTTGTTGCCTGGAAATTGCTGGAGGAAAGGTACAGGGCAGTAGGTTCCTTAAACCATCATAATAAACTTTCAAATACGGTGCCCCTCGGAAGTCAGCACCCGGTGTGGTTGCACCGGTTGCACCATCCTAGAGCTGGCCATGTTACAGTGCCAGTTTCTAGTACTTTCAGTTTTTACCACTATACTGCCTCAGAACAATTACGGCAATGATTCTAATTAGGGCTAATGCTCCCACCACTCTTTATAGCAATGTATTTTTCAAAATTCATTGCCAGATTTATCTATTACAACTTCAGTATTTGGGTGGAATTTGCTAAAAATATTCACTAGAGGACTTGGAGACATTGGGCAAAATACGGCTAGCTATTTTAAGAGACAGTAAGTTCCTTGAAGGTCATGAGGAATTGGTTCGCTGGGATGATAAGCTGCTATCTTCACTATTTTCTGACATAGAATGCGCAAGGTGGAAACAGTGCACGCTTCAGTTAATTTCATAACTGTATCACAAAGGTTCAACTACCATAAGCTATATATCAAAATACGGAACTTGGCACTACAAAACTCAATGGAACTTTTTTAATGACAGCAGCAAGCATTTTATGCGATTTCTGTCCTCCACTTGCCAAGGGGTCTTGATTATCATTAAAAACTAGTTTTTTTTATTTCTTTTCATTACAAAAAGCACTGTACCTCTGAATTGACAAATTGAAACTTACATTTAGTGAGGTGAGGTTCTAATGTCTCATCTCTCATGCCAAACACCCCGTCTCCTACTCTAATTTAGATCTAGAGAATTTAATCTCTCATTCTTGAGTCTTGGTACACCAATGCCTGTAGAGTGGCTAAAGGTGAGCTCCTTGCTGCTCTCAAAACTAGATCACAAAGGGTGCGTGGCTAGCAGCCGGGCGGAATGACCGCAAGCTAAAGCGGCTCCGGAACCCCCGCTACATATCTTGCTGATATCCATGTATAATTATCAAACATTTTCCCCGTTTCTGGGGGAACCCAGCCCTATCGTCCTGGTGCAACGACTGGGTGCCCATGCTGCCGTGGTGGAGCGGCGGATAAGGGAGAAATGTCTGAGATGGCTGGCGGCCTGGAAGAACATGGTGGTGAGCCCTCGCTCTACGGCCTGAACATACCTCCGTGACGGGCCTCAGCTGCATGCCGTCCTTGTTGGGGCCAATCCTGGCCGGTGAAGGACCGAGTGAGCAGCTACCGGACCATGAGCAATGCCTGATTTGACTGTGTGGTGCTCCCGTGGCCTGCCGTTGCCATGTGGTCCTCGCATCGCTGGGAGGTGGTGCGCTCTACCAGGAGGCATGTAAATCGAAGCCCCGTCCTGGCGGGCCAAGCAGGCTACATTCCCGCAGTAGATGAGCTGGAGAGTGAGGTGCTGGTGCATGGGAATGTGACCTGGCCCCCCCCGACTGGCCCCAAGAGACGTGCTGAGAGGACCTGGGATGACCTTTGGCATACCCGAGGCCTCGGTCGCAGAGGTCCTAAAATCCACCGGCCGCCGGCATTGAGGGCCAAATCTGCCGGGCACAGGCGGTGAGTATGCGGCCTGTTGACTTTGCCTTTAGCGGCGGGCGGACTATACTGGTGCTGATGATGGTCCTGTAACGGGAAACCAGTGCCCATATTGAATGTCGTTGCCCCCGTGGCTGGACCTGCTCACGCGGCGAGTGGCGCATCCTACAAATGGCTCAGTTAACCCGGAAACACAGCACCACATCCTTCCGTTCAGCCTTCAGTGGCAGTCATAAACTGCTATATTGTGCGGAGCTGAGCAACGCTATCACTAATCACTATCACTAATGATATCCGGACAGGCCAGAAACTCCCCATCTGCCAAAAACCTGCTGCTGCAGCCAGCACGCTTCTGGAAGAAAAAAACCTACAATCGAGCCTTCTCTGGGTCACTCCAAGAATCTGGAACTCTCTCCCACCCTCCATCAGAAGACTTCTGTCCTTGGCACACTTTAAGAAGGAGACCAAAACTTTCTTAATGGGAAAATTCCTCATCTAATGAATACTTTACAATCACCTCATAGACTTGTTCCACCCTCCACCTCGGCATTATCCACGGCCTCCATGGATGACACAATTTTCTGGATTCCTGGGCATCACCCCAAGAGCTGAGACTGCGCGCCTTCATGTATATTATAACTACCCGCTCTAATTTTTTATCCCACAATAGCTTCGACCTCAGACGGGGTGCGCCTCGTGGATATGGAAATCTTCTTGTATTTATTTATCTGCATGCTTCAATTTTCTCCCACATGTAGCTTGGACCTTAGACTGCGTGCTCCTCCTGTATAATGTATCCCTATCTCTCCCAATCTGATCCCTCCCATCCTTATGCTTTGGTTTCCTCCCCCTCAACCCTGTAAAGCGCTCTGATACCCTCACGGGTCTGGTTTTCACGCTATAAAACTATAAATAAATAAATAAATATAAATAATGATGGAGACCTGCGGATCCTCGCCATACCCCGTGTAACTGCTGCCTCCGGATCTGGTATGAGTGCTCCAGTGCACTGAGGGGACTCGGGGCCTTGCTGACAGTGGCGGAGAGAGTTGGTGCCGGGCTGTATGCAGGGTTTAGTCCTGGTGAGCATCACCCTGACACGGGCCCCCCACCCCCAATACAGATGTATACAGTTCGGCAAGCCAGGGGTCAACACATTCCCCCCCCCCGGGCAGGCAGCGATGAGTACTGGGGCTGATCTCACAGATTCTGGGGGGGTGAAGCCCGGTCAACCGTCAGCATGGCGACCGGGAGAGGAGCAAAAACACAAGCACAGGCCAAGCTGGCCAAATTCTCATGGTTGAACTCTGGAGAGGAGAGGGGGACCCCACCGCTGGAGGTGTCTGACGTGCAGCAGAACCCACCGCAAAAGCAGGAAGTCACGCTCCAGGACATCATGGCAGCCATAACAAGCGTAAAAACCTCCCTCGAGACACGCATTGGCACAATAAATGTAGAAATCTCCCTCATCAGAGCCGACCTTCAAAAAATGGACTCTCGTGTGAAAGAGGTGGAAGGGATCACAGCTGACCTAAACAGAGACACCACCGTGCTGAAACAGCAACTCACGCAACTGTTGGACCAACAGGCCAAAATTGACGAGTACGAAGGTAGGGCAGGCAGAAACAACACAAAAATTCTTGGCGTTCCAGAGCACATGGAAGGCCCTGCTGTTGACTTGTTCATTGAAGACCTGATTCTGAAGAAGTTGCAGCCTAGGAGACTCTCGATCTATTTTTCTATCGAACGCACCCACCGCGTCCCCAGAGGGAGGCCCAAACCCGGGGCCCCTCCGAGACCTATCATAGCTCGAGTCTTCAACTTTCGGGACCGAGACATCATACTTCAGACCGCATGTGCCACCCCACCGCTCAAGTTGGAAGACAGTGCGATCACTTGCTTCCCAGACTTCACCGCGAAAGTCCAGGCCCAGCGTCGCAGTTTCCTAGCGGTCAAACAGGTGTAATATGCTATGTTCTTTCCTGCGAAACTCTGTGTGGAATCTAATGGTAAAGCTTGTTTTTTCTCCTCTCCTGATGAAGTATGGGACTGGCTGGAGGGCTGGCGTCATGTTGATATGCCTAACAGAAAGCGCAGCGGAGGTCCCCAGGACCACCAGAACTGAACTTAGTGCTGGACAACGCACAGACATCAACAGGCAGGAGAAAGACTTGGACTAAATGTCATGCTGCTAGACGGCAGGTTCCTTCAGATCTGGTATGGGTGCGATTGCCGTACCTGTGGGTTCTCAGGGAGGGCAGTGAAACAAACAATCAAATGGGAGCCTCCTCCCGGCACTGGGCTTCCTCATAAGGTACTTAATGCAAATGTATGGCATTGTGAAGTTGGTCCTGCAGTGGCGGCGGTGAGAATTGGGGCCGGGATTCACTTACTAAATGGCGATGTACTATGTTCCTTTCCTTACAACGTAGCAGGGGGTGGGACGGCTGCAACCCTAGCACCTATCAATGGGGGTGGGGCAATAGGCACTCTACCTTGTTGGGGAGTGGGTAGTTTCAAATCCACTGGCAGGGGGGCAGGGAGGGAGGAGGGGAGGGTGGGGAGTTTTGTAGTATGGTTTTGGTTTGGGTTCTATTTTCCAATCACACTCAGAGGACAGTCGGATCTATTGTGGGTTTCTCCCACTTCGCACATGCGGTACACAGTGAGGATGCTTCCTGTCCACCCGCTGCCAATCGGCACTCATCGACGCTCACACCTAGTGAACAGAATACACGACACTGCTGTTGCTCTCTCACGGGGCTCGTGGTCTCCTATATATCTCCCATACCCATTAGACGGTGGAAGACACAATAGAAACTTCACTGTCTGTTCTCACGTGGAATGTCCATGGTCTGAGGGACAAAATTAGGCGTGGTGTGGTACTACAGTATCTCAAGAGGCATGCCCCCGATTTGATTCTCCTGCAGGAGACTCACCAGGTGGGTACAAAGAGTCAGGCCCTTACACGGTGGGGCTACAAATTCCTGGTCCGTGCGGGATTTACATCTGGTTCCAGAGGTACCGGTATCCTTGTTCAGAGGAGCCTTTCACTCACTCTAACCCGCACGTGGGCGGACCCCCAGGGGAGATTCGCAATCCTAGCAGCCAGCTGGGAGGGGAAGCCACTCAATGTGATCTCCGCGTATCTACCCCCGAATTGGGTAAGGAGGTGCTTGTAGACTTAGAGAAAATTATTGTAGATCTCCCGGTGGGAACCCTGATCCTGGGAGGGGATTCTAATATGACAATGGATGAACAACGGAACAGGCACCCTCGACACCCTCCTACTAGTCATACGACGCAAATGATGGATTTCACCCAAACCATGGGCCTGGCGGACGTGTGGCGCTCTCTACAACCAGACATGACTCACTTCAGGTTCTATTCCAAAGCACACAAGAGTATGTCCCGCAAAGATTACTTTCTCACTAACCTGTCAGATATTGGGCACTTTAGGCATCCCGAGCCTTACCAAGGGGCATTTCCGACCACTCTACAGTGTGGGTGGAGCTTACCTATTTTCAGTATAGACACCATAGTGCCATATCTATCAATCCATGGTTACTTAAGATCCCGGACATTAGAGAGATCCTGGCTACCCAGACACCTCAATACTTAACTGAAACCGTCGGCTCAGTGAAGTGGCACAGATTTTGTGGCAAGCATACAAAACAGTGGTGAAGGGGCAAGCGTTAGCATTGAAAGTGGGCTATATCCACAAACAGAATCAAGAGTTAGAGCTTCGACAGCTGGAAGACCAAAACGTGCGCTCACCCTGTGAAGCCACCACCCACCAATTAGCCATTAAACAGTTGGAATACAGATCTCTGGCCAGGGAGAAAATTCGGACCAAATTGTTACACACCCAACACATGGTTTATGAGATGAGAGACAGGGCGGGAAAGATGCGGGCATAGCTAGAGAGACGGGAACAGGGAGAGCGCTGGGTGCCCAAGCTAACCCTGTGAAGTAGTGTGGCTCACTGGTGTGAAGTAGTGTGGCTCACTGGTTAGAGGCGCCAGACCCGAAGGCAGAGGACGGCCCGGGACCAGGGTTCAATTCCCGACGCGGCAGGGTCTTGGACCAGGGTCAGCGGACTCGATAATTCTCGCCTCGGTGCCTACACTAATCAGGGATCGCACTCGGCAACTCTGGGCATTAGCTTGCCTCATCTTCACAATGGCCCCCCCAGACCGCCAGGGATGCCTGGTTTCACCTTGGAGATTCACGTCAGGGACCATTTCTCAGGGAAAGCCAGGACGGGTTCCCCAGCGGTCGAAGCGCGGAGATACTCCTCCGGGAGTCGATTCTAGCGCTATATAAGCCCACAATACAATACAATACAATACAACCCTGCCTCTAATGGGGCCAATTACGGACCCAGAGGGCATTGCGGAAACCTTTGCCTATCGCTTGGAGAGGGTTTATACCTCCTTCACTACATATATGATAGAAGATTCACGTCAACTGTTAGCTGACATGACACTACCTAACTTATCTGATAGGGAAAGGCTAGAAGAGGACCGCACAGAGGACGAAATTTGCCGGGCCATGAACAATATTAAATCTGGGAAAGCAATCCCGATGATCAACTACTGGTGACGAGCGATATTGCATCATTATATACAAGTATACCACAAGAACCCGCACTGGAGGTGATGAGAGAGGTTTTGAGCCAGCGACCAGCTCCTGTGGCAGTACCCACCGAGTTTATTATTAGCTTACTGACAATAGCGATGAAGAAAAACTTCTTCTTCTTTCAAGGATACCACTACGTACAGACAAAGGGTGTGGCGATGCAGGTGTCCTTCACTCTCTTCTACTCATTCTATCTTGGAGCCGCTGGGCCCATCCGGCTTGACAACATTTAATCTTGTGAGGCCTCTCTTTATCCATTCACGGTAAATATAGTGACCAGTACATGTTTGTGTCACTGTCTTACTCATTTTAGAAATGGATATGACAATCCATCCTTTTATCTCACTCACAGGTGCCCCGTCCCTCTCACTCTCACATCAGTCCTGAGGAAGACCCCATTAGTAAGGGTTAGAAGAAAGTACACACATACAGGGGTCGAAACTTCGACACTTCATTGATGCCAGTTCCTTCAACAGTACTTGCTTTACTGTGAATTTTTGTGTTACATGGCTATGTGATTTATTGTATTAATTTGTTATATACTATGTCTTGAGTTTTTGGCATTGAATAAATATTCATAACAATTTGATTGTGATATTCACCACCATTTAACTTCACGTACCTCACTACCTCACTTGAGTCACTTTCCTTCCCCTTCCACTTATTCATCTGGGCACTCCAATGATGATTTTTAAATGTTTCATTCTAAATGTCGCTCTTCAAAACTGTAACACGTGTTCAGTGTGATTAAATAACACTGAAGCACCAGTAGAGTTATCTTTTGATTTCCTATTTAATACACAATTGTATGTTTTCCATTAACACTTTTTTAATGTTATAATACTGGGACCACCATACTCTATACTGCCTTAAACCCAAGTCCCAGTGATTTTGGGTACACCCTTGTCTATAACGACTAGTGGGCCTGCAGCACTGATTGTGCCACCCACGTGAGTAGCCTTAAAAAGGTAACTCAGACCTGCCATTGCAAAGTCTTCGCGCAGTTGGTAACTGCCATGTCGACTTGGCCAGTGCACACACTTACCAGTCCCTAACCTTCCCTTTTCTTACATGTCAGGCACCCCTAAGGAAGGCCCAAGGTACCCTGTGGGCAGGCTGCAGTGTACGTGAAAGGTAGGACATGCCCTGGTGTGTGTGGCATGTCCTGATAGTGAATTACAGCACATTTAGTTTTTCACTATTGTAAGACTACCTGTTTCCCATAGGACAGAATGGGAAGTTTGTTTATAACATCTTATAAACATAACTGGCCCTGGGAACTAGGTAGGAAAATAAAATTTAGTATGCCTGAACTCAGAATCTAAAGATGCATCTTTTAGTGAAGTTGATTTTTACATTCAGTGTTTGAAAATGCCACTTTTAGAAAGTAGGTATTTTCTTGATCAGTCATCCTGTGTGCCTCTGCTGGAATGTGGATTGCCGGTCTGGGTTTTAAATGACAGAAGGCTGGGGGAGCTGGAGTGGCTCCAGATAGTCTAGGTGGGTCAGAAAAGGGCTGAATAGACCTGGGCTGCGATGGGGGAAGGGGGAGGAGATTTCCTTGCACCTCAAAGGGCCTGGTCTGCCTCTGACAATGCTGTCTCCACCTCCTGCCAGGTAATAACACCAGAGAAGGCAGAACTGGTTCTGGCTGGGCACAGACACTCTCTGCCTAAGGGATCAAAGGATTTTGGGATATAAATATTGGGGCCCAGACCCCTGAACTTTAGAACTCTTTTGGATCAAGAAGACTGCCAAGAAGAAGAGCTGGAGAAGCTGTGAGGAGAATCTACCACTTTGCTATGTGCTTTTCTGTGTTGGCCTGCAGTGGCTGCTTCTGTCTTGGGCAGTGAAAGGACTGGACTGAACTATCTGCAATCTGCTTTGTGAGTTTCTCCAAGGGCTTGAGTTAGAGCTTGCCCCCTGTTCAAGAAGTCTCAGGAACAACAAAGACTTCAAGCTCTTCTGCCAGCAGCACTGGGGACTGTGTGTTTTGTGCTGCAACAGAAGAAAAGCAACTTGATGACGTCTACGATGCCACTGCCGACTCCGTGCCCTGAAGGCACCGCAAAGGGCACCGCTGTAATGCTGCACACTGACCCTGGTCTCACCGATGACACCTGCTGACGCCGCCACCGAGCGCACTGCACTCCGCACTGCCTCTCTGCACGACGACGCCTTGGCACCGCAGAGGGCACTGCTGCAACGCTGCACCGCTGCACTGCGACCCTGGTCTCCCCGATGACACCTGCTGATGCCGCCACCGAGCAGCTGCTCGCACCCCGACCTGTGGGCACCGCACTCCGCACCGCCTCACTTCACAACGATGCCTTGGCCTACCCAACGCCGCCGCTCCTAATGCCGAAATGGACGCTGCTGCTTGCACCGTGGTTCGAAGGTACTGCTTTTAAAGTTACACGATGCACCGCCTTCATCCCACACCGCAGCCTTGGCCTACCGACGCCGGTGTCATCGACTCCAGTTCGTCAGCTGACTACAGCACTTCAGCAATGACGACGCCGCTGCTTGCACCATGACCTGCCAACACTGTGACGAGCACCGCCTTCATCTCGCACCGCGACCCTAGTCTCACCGACAACGCCATCTGATGCCGCCACTGAGCCGCTGCTCACACCGCGACCTGAGGGCACCGCACGCTGCACCGCTGCACTTCATACCGCAGCACACGATGCCTGCCAACGCCAGCGCTCCTGACTCTAACAGAGAGAATGACTTGCAACGCGTGTGACTTTAAAGGCCCCGACGACTCCTGCACCGACTTCTGGAACTGATGCCTGCGGATGCCGTGTTTTTGGGAAGCTCAACGAGAGGTCGCCGACACCCTGCATTTCTAAAAGGTACTGTTTACGGGTCTTCCCGACACCGTAGCTGGCCTGGAACGCAGCGGTCAGCCAGAACTGTTTGGATTTGTTTGCTCATGACGCCGTGATTGCCCCGGACGGAGCTATCAACATCAAGGAACTGTTTTTCAAGCCTATTTTGATAGCTGTTGATTTTTAAGTACTGTATTGTAGATTTTTAGCCTTTTTGGTCTTGTCTTAAGTATATAAAAATATTGGATATTTTTCTAAACTGATGTGGTGTCCTTTTGTAGTGCTTACACTGTATTACTGTTGGTTATGTGCAAATGCTTTACACACTGCCTCTAAGATAAGCCTGACTGCTCGTGCCAAGCTACCAAGGGGGTGAGCAGGGGTTATTTTAGGAGTGTAACTACCTTATCCTGAGTAGAGTGGTGGTTTCTGCCTGGCTTTGGCACATGCCCTAGCCTGCCATTTCTAACATTGGTTGTCAGCGGTGAGGATAGGACTTGCGTTTGCACTTGACTTACAGTGATTGGTGTGTACTACTACCACATCGCAGACCATTATGTGCCACATACTGGTTCTTTTTCTTTATTGCCTATTTTTTTATCTTGCCAGTTTGAACTTGCCACTTAATCATGCCTGAATCAATTGCATCATCTGTTGCATCCTTGGAAGTGGCCTTTGAACGGGAGAGGTTAGAAACGTACAATGTGAAGGAATTGAAGGCGATCTGCAAAAACCTCAAAATCCAAATCAGGGGCCCCACCAGAAAAGAGGAGCTAATAAAAGGCGCTTTTGGCCTGGGTATCAGCCAGACATGCTAGTGAGCTGTCTGGAGATCTTGGCATGGAGGCAGAGGAGCCTATTCCAAGGGTAGATGTGCTTTTTGGATGGGGGGCACCTTCTAAACAAGACAGCAGCAGTTTGTCCCCAGAAGAGCTGGAGGACAGGTGGGAAGCGAGGAAGTTTGAGTTGGTGAAACTCAGGATGGAAAGTGAGAGGGAAGACAAAAGAATAGCCATGGAGGAAAGGAGGAGGATGTTAGACCATAAGTTTAAAATGAGAGAGCTGGACTGGGAAGCCAGTGGAGCTAGGCCCAGCCCAGATGGTGGCAGCAAAAGTGTTAGGTCCAGTACTGAGGACGAGGTACACACGCACACACACAGATTTGGGGCCCTGCTTCACAGAGGGGGTTGACATACACCAGGGGGTTCAGTATTGTGAGGTAACTCCAGTGGTGCTCTGTTGTGGCTTTACTTATGCATCTAACTCTGTCTCCTTTCCACTGCTCTTTTGCCAGTGCAGCTAGTTGCATTCCATGTTCTAATAGTCATTGGCCTGGCAACAGAATATTGGCAGAGAGAGCAGAGTGGGAGTTGGTATTGATGGAGGCGGTTAGCTGTTCTAAGGACTGGTGGTTTCCTACTACTACTATTGGAATAAAACTTACTTAATCCAACCGGAAGCGTTATGGATACTTATGAACTTTACACTGGCGACGAGTGACCTGCTTGGGGACAGGAGTTGATACCACCAGTCTCCCCATACCGAACCTACAGCCAAGCGTTTAGGGATGACCATCTCAAGTTTAAATTATGGATGCTAAACTGTATCTGTGCTGTTCCGTGGATTTTGGTGACATATTGGCCCTGGATTGACCGTGGACAAGAGAAGACCTTCAACTATAAACCACTGGAGGTCAAATTTGAAGGATCTTCTCAGTAAACGGATGTTAACGGCTGCGTTTTTGGTGGTTGCACTAAAATTTTGCCGTCATCCCACCGTAAGCTTTAACGGATTTTCGTGTTGGATGATGAAAAGGAGATGAAATGTCGAATTCCCATGATTTTCCATGTTGTACTTTTCAACGGCGTTTACTTTTAAAAACTAATAGTCTCACGCGGTGGACTCACCTTGCAGCGCGTGTACCTTCTTGGATTCTTCGGTCTGGAACGGAGAGTGAGCGGCAGCATCAGAACTGAGGAGGAGCGGCAGCGTCGTCTAGAGCCACCCGGCTCACGTTGCATCAGCGTCGACACTGACGTCACTGTTGGCCTCTCGCGTGTATCAGTGATACGCGCACTTTGAACTCTTCGTGCATTTTCAAGGTCTACGTTCCGCTGGCTTCACGGGTGTATCGGTGATACGCACACTTTGAACGCTTCGTTATTGAGACGTGGAGCTGGTGAAGGAACTGTTGGGTGTATTGGTGATGCACACATTGGGGAAATAACGCGGAGAAGTGCAGAAGAGGATTTTTGAACGACGTTAGGTTATTTTATTCATTTTTTTTTGCTGGTTTTGCTTGTTTTTCTCTTACAGTGTGTTTCATCTTACTATACAATTTACATGCTGTGGCTACCCTACAGATGCTAGCTACATACTAATGCTAGTTATACTTATGAGGAAGTATTGTGAGAGGTTAAAAAGTTCTCTTTTGTGATTATCAATTTTGGTGCTTATATTTTCATAATGGCTGCGTCTAGCATGTCTCAACCCCCTCAATTTTTAAGTGATGTAGGCGACCCTATTTTTCCTTGGAAGAGGTGGAAGCCTCTTTTTGATTCTTATTTACTGGCTATAGGGGGGGGAAAGTTTTCAGCAGTACGGAAGCAAGCTACATTGTTGCATAATTTGGGGGTAGAGGGTAGACATGTTTATGATAGTCTTGATGAAATTCCTTTGGGACGAGGTGAGGGTGAACCGGAGAATATCTGTGACATGACTGTATTGATGCTTGAAAATCATTTTGGTTCCAAAATTAATGTTGTCTTGGAACGTCACAAGTTTTTCTCTAGGATTTAAGGTAAACATGAGAAAATAAGTAGTTATGTGGCTACTTTAAAGACTCTAGCACGCACTTGTGAGTTTGAACAACTCACGGACTCCCTCATAAGAGATCAAATTGTCAGGTGTACGAATGATCAAAAAGTACAGCAAAAGCTTTTAGCTAAAAACCCAGATCTCAAAGACACGCTGTCCATTGTAGAGAGTATGGAAAACACCAACATGTGGGTACGTGAAATGAGGGTGGCGAAACATTCAGGGGTATCAGTTGATGAGAAGACAGTTAATGAAATAAAGAAAGAAGAAGTTGTGAAAGCAGATGAGAAGGGGGGAGTCAAGGAAAGTCATGAGAAGGACAAGAAGCTTCATAGTTCAGAACAGCCTGGTTTCAAGAATAGATTTTCTGACTCTGAACAATTTGGATTCAGAAATAACAGGGGTGGTTTTAAATGCTTTAGGTGTGGGAGTGAAAATCATTCACGCAACAGCCCCAATTGCTTTGCGAGATCTGTAATTTGCAACAAATGTGGGAAAAGAGGTCACTATGCACGAGTGTGTCGGAACGGTAGGAATCAAGCTGTACAGTGTGTTGAGCAAGAGAAAAAATTTGTTTGCAGCATCAGACAAGATGGTGTTGTGGATGGTGATGCTTTAGAAATGCCTGAGTGTGACGTACTGATTGGTGGTGAACGGTTTTCAGTGTTGGCCGATTCCGGATCGCCTTACACTATGGTTGGGGATGCGAATTGGGATGCTGCTATTGGTTTGGAGAAGACGGAATTGTTTCCCCCGGACATTAGTCCGGTTGGATATGGGGGAGTTACAATTGATGTGTTAGGTTTCGTTGTAAGAAAAATCCAATTTAAGGATAGAGAGACTTTTGGAAAAGTGTATGTGGCAAAAAGTGGGGACAATCTGTTGGGGTGGAGACATCAAAGAGATATGGGAATCAAACTAGATCCGAACTCCCCAGAAAAAGTTCTGCTTATGTCTCCCTCTTCCATGCCTACTGATATATGTTCACAATTTCCCAAAGTCTTTTGTGATGAGTTGGGTTCATTAAGGAATTTCGAACATAAAATTAGTATGAAAGATAATGCTCAGCCTTTTGTCAGTAAGGTTAGGAAGGTTCCACATATGTTGATGGAGCCATTGGACTTGGAACTTAAAAAGTTGTTGTCAGCTGGGGTGATTGAAGAGATCGAGTGTTTGGAGTGGTTGGCTCCCATTGTTTTAGCGTCCAAGGATGGTGGGAAGGGAATCAGGATGTGTGTGGACTTGCGCGGGTTGAATAAACACATTTGGGTCGATCGACAACCTTTACCCAATATCTAAACACTTGCCTTGATCAAAGATGCTAAATTGTTCAGTGTGATGGATCTCTCCTCTGCCTACCATCAAGTTCTATTGCATCCTGATTCTAGGCATTTGACTTCTTTTGTTACACCTTTAGGAGCTTTCAGATTTATTCGAATGCCCTTTAGGTTAGCTTCTGCCGCGGCTTGCTTTCAGAGGGTGATGAATAAGGTGTTGGCCGGGTTACCAAAAGTTTTGGTATTCCAGGACGACATTTTAATTTATGGTAAGGATGTGCATGACCATGACAATGTACTGTGGAGAGTTTTGCAACGGTTACAAGAAGCTGGTTTGGTTATAAAAAAGGAGAAATTTAAGTTTCGTGTGTCGTCTGTGGATTATTTAGGGCACACCATTTCTTCCAAGGGTATCAGTCCTAAGCTCAATTTGGTTGAGAGTATAGTTAAAGCCCCGGTTCCTGTCAGTAAGGATCAAGTTTGTTCATTTTTGGGTTTGGCTGAGTTTTGCTCCAAATTTATACCCAATTTTGCTGGAGTTTCTTCTCCTTTACGGGAGTTGTTAAAAAAGGGTAATCAATTCTTATGGTCAAATGAGTGTTCTTCTGTTTTTGATTCTATCAAAAAGACTATCAGTCTTATGCCCACTTTGGGACATTTTGACTCTAGAAAAAAAACGATTTTGTCCACGGATGCAAGTACATTGGGGTTGGGAGCTGTACTTTCACAAATGATTGATGGAGAATTGAAGATTGTTGCTTTTGCGTCCCGTTCACTTAAGGGAGCTGAGGAACGATATTCAGTGATCGAGCGAGAGGCATTGGCGGTATTCTGGGCTATGCATCACTTCAAGTTTTATCTTTGGGGACTACTGGTGACTGTTAGGTCAGATCATCGTCCTTTATGTCAAATTTTTAGGGATGTTGAGAATGTTTCACCAAGGATCAAGCGTTGGGTTGAGGGACTTGCTGATTTCAATTTTATTGTTGAGTATGTCCCTGGGGCTATGAATGTTGTTGCAGACTGCCTATCTAGGTTGCCTGTCGATCAGTCTGGTGCTGAGGTTGATGGATCTTTGGTTGGATGGGTACATGAGACTGCTGTTAATCAGGAAGAGTGGTCTTTGGGTTCTCATGATGACAGTGATTTGGAGATGCTTAAGGAGTTCACAATTAAGGGTTGGCCAACGGTGGGTGATATTCCTGAACGTTTGAGAAATTTTGTCAATGTGAAAGAGGAGTTGTGTGTTTTTGATGACAAACTGTTGAGGGGGAATCGTGTGATGCCTCCTAGTGAACTTAGAAACAAGTCGATCAACTTGGCCCATGAGGGGCACTTAGGAAGAAACTTAACGAAAGCTAGAGTTCGCGAGTGGTATTGGTGGCCGACGATGGACAGACAGGTGGAGGAGGCTGTTAAGGATTGCTGGGAGTGTGCTAATAATGATAAGAGCAAAAAAAGTCGTGTGGCACCACTTTCACCTATTGAAATACCTGTTATACCATGGGCGAAGTTGGGTTTGGATATTGCTGTTCCTTTTGAGTCTTTTGCGTGCAATGAACGTTATGTTCTTCTTTTGGTAGATTACACTTCTAAGTGGGTGGTGACCAAGTGTGCCAGCAGTAAATTCTAGGACCGTTATTGAGTTTTTAATTGAGGAATTTTCAAGAGAAGGAATACCAAAACAACTGGTCACGGACAATGGTGTTCAGTTTGTCTCTCATGAGATGATTTCATTTTTGAAGGAATTGTCTATTGTGCATTTTAAAACGGCGTTATATTCCCCACAGTCCAATGGCCTGGTGGAAAGAATGAATAGAATTGTCAAGTCTTGTGCTCAAAGAGCCTTGCAAACTAGATCCTCATTGAAAGAGATGCTCAGAGAAACATGGTGGGCTTACCGCAACACCCCAAATTGTGTGACTTTGGTTTCACCTTTCTCTGTTTTGAGAGGGAGAAAACCTCATGATAAATTGAGTCCTGCCTGGTTGAATTTAAAGATTGATGGTGTGCAGTTGGATGGAGATGTTGTGGAGAGGCGGAAGTTTCATCAGGATAGGTATAAGACCAGATTTGATTCTAAGAATTCTTCTGTTTTTAGACAATGGAAAGTGGGTGATGAAGTTTTGGTCAAGAGACCTGGACTTCTGAGGAAAGGTCACTCACGGTATATGGGTCCTTTCGTTATCAAAGAAGTGAGGAAGAATGTTGTGGTGTTGGATTCTGGAGATGTGTGGAGTATGTCTCACCTGGTCAAATGGGAGCCAAGTTCTGTAGGTGCTGGAAGTGTGGGTGTGTCTGATGAGCCTACTCAGGTTCCAGGGTCTTCTGGTCACACCTGCATTCCTAAGACTGATCATCACATTAAGAATCACCGTAGGATGAGGTTTAGGCCATTTTGGCATGAAGACTATAAAATGTTTTGATTTCAACATTTATTTTGTATTCTGTAAACTGTGCGTGGTTGTGTTCATTTGTTAAATCTTTCTGTAGGTTAATGCTTTTGTTATTGTGGGGAGGGAGATGTGTTGTGGCTTTACTTATGCATCTAACTCTGTCTCCTTTCCACTGCTCTTTTGCCAGTGCAGCTAGTTGCATTCCATGTTCTAATAGTCATTTGCCTGGCAACAGAATATTGGCAGAGAGAGCAGAGTGGGAGTTGGTATTGATGGAGGCGGTTAGCTGTTCTAAGGACTGGTGGTTTCCTACTACTACTATTGGAATAAAACTTACTTAATCCAACCGGAAGCGTTATGGATACTTATGAACTTTACATGCTCAGTGTCCCTGAGGTGGATTGAGGAACTGGCACAGGGGATAATTTTCCTGGTAGTGGGAGGGACACTCTACTGACTCTAGATGAGAGGTACAGGGAGAGGGGCTCCCCCATTATAGAAGCCCTGGTACATGAGTATGGAGACCAGACAGAAGAGAATGGGTTGAGGGACAGCAACAGAGACAATCTTGTGAGAATGAGCTGGGGTACTTTTCTGAGGCACTGGGTGGTTGTGTGAAGGGTAGTTTGGTTAACACCTGTGTGGGGCTGTGTGATTCAATTGTTGGAGAGCATATTTTAAGTCCCTGTTTTCTAGAGTTATGCCAACACCCGGTGGAATGTGAGTTTTCTGACCCCAGGGAGTTTGCACTGGAGGCAGACCTTTTGGTGGATTCCAGAGGGTCTGGAAAAGCATCTGGGGCTGACCTGGAAGGAAGTGGCTTAGGTATTTCCCAACCGAGGGTGGTGGGAAAGGTTTGCGGTGGCCCAGATAGGTCCCGGTGTCGTGGGAAGTGTGTAGGGACTCACGTCTTGTCTCCGTGGAGCAGGAGTGGGAATGAGCTGTGGCCCAAGGTGCCCAAAACCCAGTCCCAGAACCTGGGTGGTTCCAGGAGGGAGCACCAGGTGGGGAGCGTAGGCTGTACTGGTAGGCCGTCCGTTGAGTGGGATCGCCTAGTGTCAGGAGAACGTGGAGTGTCTGTAAACAGAACTTCAGTGGTTCTGGTGTCTGGCGGTGCCGCTCCTAAGTGGAGGGTGCAGAAATCCAGGTGGAGGGGTGAGAGGGGGATGCGTTCCCCAGTGGGAAAACTAGTGGATTAGGGGCCAGCCAGAAGGGCTGAGCCTCCTAGGAGTGACCATGGTGACACCACTTCTGTCCTGGGGGATCTTCGCGCACTGTCAGATGGACAGGGGTCACGAGATCTGCGCCAGGCAGACTGTCACACAACACAGGAGTCATGTGTTAACCTCAGGGGGCATGCATGCTCCCAAGGAAGTCCTGGTGCGCCAGGCAGGTGCTCAGCCGCAGGGTTTAGTCCCTGGGTTGGGAGGCCAGGTTCAGGTCCTGCTTGACCTGGAGGGAAGGACGACTGTAAGCAGTGTTCTGACCGGTTTATCTTCTAGGGGTACCACTCTAGGTGGGAGGGTGCAGAACTCTGGAAGGGGGTGCAGAGGGAGGGAGTCCTAGCCTCTGACCCCGGTTCAACCTGAGGGTTTAGATCCTCAGGTGGTGGATCAGTTGCAGGGTCAAGGCCCTGAACTAGTGAAAGAATTGTGTAGGAGGTCCGGTGCCAGCGTCCTGACAGTTTTTGGTTCTGAGGGTGCTTCTCCTGGGAGGAGAGTACGGAACCCCGGAATGAGAGGTAAGGGGGGAGAGCCTTGCCTGAGACCTCTGGTTAGCCTGAGGGTACAGACCCTGAATTGGAGGACGAGGTTCAGGGTGTCCCCCCTGACCTGGGGAAAGGGGCGACTGCTAACAGTGCCCCTACCAGTTTGTCTTTCGGGGTTCCGGGGGTGCCGCTCCAGGTGGGAGGGTGCAGAGCCCCAGGGAGCAAGACCGGTTGTGGGAGAGCCCACCCCAGTCCCTTGTCCAGCCTCAGGGTATAGACCCTGGACTGGGGTACCAGTTGTAGGATAGCACCCCTGAACTGGTGGGTTAATTGTGCAGGACACCTGCCACAGGTGCACTGACAATTCTGGAAGGGGGTATCGCTCCAGGTGGGAGGGTACAGAGCCCCAGGGAGAAGGAGAGGGTGTGGGGCAGCCCACTCCTGCCTCCTGTCCAGCCACAGGGTACAGACCCTGGGCTGGTGGGACAGTGTCAGGATGCCATACCTGACTTGGCAGGGGGAAGAGTAGAGAAAGGGTGCCAGGTACCTTGGGCTACCGCCCCCCACTCTCTGACGCCACAACGGTTGTTGTGGCCTGAAAGGCATAAGGCTTGGCTCTCATCACTGACAGTTGTAAGTGGCCACTGTGTCTGGCTGTCCGGATGGACAGAGTTGCCCCTGGGAGGAGGAAAAGAGTCACCCCCCGGGGGTGGACTGGGCCACACCCTTGTGTTGGCCATGTGGGTACTGTCTGCCTGTTGGGACACACCTGTGAGCGAGTTTAGGTTAGGTGCTGCACAGATGGTGTGCACAGGTGAGGAACAGAGTTCCCCTTGGGTCAGCTTGGTGGGTCCTGAAAGTATGGATAGAGGGATCCAACTAGGTTCAGGAAGGCGTAGAGCGGGAGGAAAACCCTGCTGTTGCAGGTCAGGTCGCATGTTCTATCGTCCCAAGCAGGGAAGTCCATCGAGGTATGGATTGGTCTACCCTGGCTTTAGGCTGGAAGGGGGTTGTGTTGGAGATGGCCCTTTTTGCCGGTTAATCCCCAAACCTTTTGCTTCTCCCTCCTCTTTTTTCCTGGCCTGTTTGTGTTGGTTTCAGGACTCTGGGCACTTTACCACTGCTAATCAGTGCTAAAGTGCATATGCTCTCTGTGTAAATTGTGTTATGGAAAGGTTTGTCCATGATTGGATATTTGATTTTCTTGTTAGTCCCTAGTAAAGTGCACTGAGTGTGCCAGGACCTGTAAATCAAATGCTACTAGTGGGCCTGCAGCACTGATTGTGCCACCCATGTGAGTAGCCTTAAAAAGGTAACTCAGACCTGCCATTGCAGAGTCCGCGTGCAGTTGGTAATTGCCATGTCGATTTGACCAGTGCACACACTTGCCAGTCCCTAACCTTCCCTTTTCTTACATGTCAGGCACCCCTAAGGAATACCCAAGGTGCCCCTGTGGGCAAGGTGCAGTGTATGTTAAAGGTAGGACATGCCCTGGTGTGTGTGGCATGTTCTGATAGTGAATTACAGCCCAATTCGTTTTTCACTATTTTAAGGCTACCTGTTCCCCATAGGACAGAATGGGAAGTTTGTTTATAACATCTTATAAACATAACTGGCCCTGGGAACTAGGTAGCAAAATAACATTTAGCATGCCTGAACTCAGAACCTAAAGCTGCATCTTTTAGTGAAGGTGATTTTTACATTCTATGTTTGAAAATACCACTTTTAGAAAGTAGGTATATTTTCTTGCTCAGTTATCCTGTGTGCCTCTGCTGGTATTTGGATTGCCTGTCTGGGTTTTGGATGACAGAAGGCTGGGGGAGCAGGAGTGGCCCCAGATAGTCTAGGTGGGTCAGGAAAGGGCTGAATAGACCTGGGATGTGATGGGGGAAGGGGAGGAGATTTCCTTGCACCTCAAAGGGCCTGGTCTGCCTCTGACAATGCTGTCTCCACCTACTGCCAAGAAATCACACCAGAGAAGGCAGAACTGGTTCTGGCTGTGCACAGACACACCCTCTGCCTAAGGGATCAAAGGATTTTGGGATATAAATATTGGGGCCCGGACCCCTGAACTTTAGAACTCTTCTGGATCAAGAAGACTGCAATGAAGAAGAACTGGAGAAGCGGTGAGGAGGACCTATCACTTTGCTATGTGCTTTGCTGTGTTGGCCTGCAGTGGCTGCTTCTGTCTTGGGCAGTGAAAGGACTGGACTGAACTATCTTCAATCTGCTTTGTAAGTTTCTCCAAGGGCTTGAGGTAGAGCTTGCCCCCTGTTCAAGAAGTCTCAGGAACAACAAAGACTTTAAGCTCTTCTGCCCCCAGCACTAGGGACTGTGTGTTTTGTGCTGCAACAGTTGAAAAGCAACTTGACGACATCTACGATGCCACTGCCGACTCCGTGCCCTGAAGGCACCGCCGCAATGCCGCACCCCGACCCTGGTCTCACCGATGACGCCTGCTGACGCCGCCACCGTGCCGCTGCTCGCACCGTGACCTGTGGGCACTGCACTCCTCACCGCCTCTCTGCACGACGATGCCTTGGCACCGCAGAGGGCACCACCGCACCGCGACCCTGGTCTCTCCGATGACGCCTGCTGACGCCGCCACCGAGCCACTGCTCACACCTCGACCTGTGGGTACCGCACTCCGCACTACCTCGCTTCACAACGACGCCTGGGTCCTCCCCGACAATGACGCTCCATGCAGAAATGGACATTGCTGCTTGCACTGTGGTTCGAGGGCACTGCTTTTAAAGTTACATGATGCACCGCCCTCATCCCACACTGCAGCCTTGGCCTACCGATGCTGGCGCCATCCACTCCAGTTTGTCAGCCGACGACAGCTCTTCAGCAACAATGACGCTGCTCCTTGCACCGTGACCTGCTAACACCGTGACGAGCACTGCCTTTATCTCGCACCGCGACCCTGGTCTCACCGATGACGCCACCTGACGCCGCCACCGAGCTGCTGCTCGCACTACGACCTGTGGGCACCGCACACCACTCCGCTGCACTTCACACCGCAGCACATGACGCCTGCAGACAACAGCGCTCCTGAATCAGAGAGGAGATCGACTTGCAACGCGTGTGACTTTAAGGGCCCTGACGACTCCTGCACCGACCTCCGGAACTGACGCCTGGGGACGCCGTATTTTTGGTAAGCTCAACGAGAGATCGATGATGCCCTGCATTTCTAAAAGGTACTGTTTGCGGGTCTTCCTGACACCGTATCTGGCCAGCGATGCCGCGGTCAGCCAGAACTTTGGATTTGTTTGCTGAAGACGCCGTGATAGCCCCGGACAGAGCTATCGACATCAAGGAACTGTTTTTCAAGCGTATTTTGATAACTGTAGATTTTTAAGTACTGTATTGTGGATTTTTATCGTTTTTGGGCTTGTCTAAAGTATATAAAAATATTGGCTATTTTTCTAAACTGGTGTGGTGTCCTTTTGTAGTGCTTACACTGTATTACTGTTAGTTATGTGCAAATGCTTTACACACTGCCTCTAAGATAAGCCTGACTGCTCGTACCAAGCTACCAAGGGGGTGAGCAGGGGTTATTTTAGGAGTGTAAATCCATTATCCTTACTAGAGTGGTGGTTTCTGCCTGGCTTTGGCACATGCCTTAGCCTGCCAAAAAGCTTCAATAAGGGTATCCTCCCGGAAGATCAGCAGCTTCCTTCGATAGTGGTCATCTGGAAGCCTAGGAAACCGGCAGATAGCTGCGGTTCCTATGGGCCGATCTCTTTGATCAATGTCAAATCCAAAGTCCTGGCCAAGCTCACCCACTGCTTTCATCCCTAGTTCACGCCGACCAGTCTGGCCTCATGCCCGGACAGAACACAGCTCTGAATATTCGCTGTCTTCACAATATTTTGGGTCGACAGCGATACATACAGGAAGATGCAGTGGTGCTCTCTTTGGATGCCTCTATGGTATTTGATTCCATAGAATGGCCCTACCTTAGGTGCTGGAGCGTGTCGGGTTTGGCCCGAAATTCCTGGGTTGGATTAAATTGCTATATGCGGACCTGCGAGCCCAGGTCAAGGTTAACAACCGACTCTCTCGAATATTTACACTGGGCAGAGGCACCCGACAGGGCTGCCTGCTATCCCCTCTTATCTTTTCTTTGATCCTGGAACCGTTGGCCTCCTGGGTGCGAAGAGACGTGTCCCTTAGAGGACTGAAATGGAGTGAAGATCATGAAGACAGAATATCGTTGTATGCCGATGATATACTGGTGTACTTGGCGTCTCCCCATGCGTCCCTAAAAAGCCTCCTACATATTTTTACCAACTTCGGCAAGTACTCAGGCTACGCCATTAATTGGACAAAATCAGTACTATACGTTCTTCATGGCCAGACCCCCCGATTGCCCCCGGGTTGCAACCTGGAGGTTCGCTTTTGACGAGTTTCGTTATTTAGGGATTTTTATACCGCCAGACCCTCGCCTCTCCTATGACAAGAATTTAGCTGCTCCTTTAGATAGACTCAGAAAAGATGTCACCCACTGGAAAACCCTACCTCTGTCTCTACTGGGCCGAGTAGCCCTCTTTAAGATGTTGGCCCTCCCCTGGTTTTTATATACGTTCTTCAGAACTTCCCATACCCAATATTTTAAAAGTATTGATAGTGAGTTGAGATCACTGTTATAGAGTGGAGGGACGCTGCGTATTGCATTACACAAAAGTGTCTAAGGGTTGGCACGACGGAGGGATCGCCCTCCCCGACATGCAACTCTATTATTGGGCATCACAGCTAGTCGTGGTTAACCACTGGTTGTACTGCTGTCCGCTGGACCCCGCGTATATGCTTGACAGGTACCAAATGGGGGAGGAAGGGTACTTAGGTGCCCTCTACACTAAGGTCCGGAGAGGGAGGTTTGTGGGCCCCACGGCATGCACAGTACAAATCTGGCACCAGGGGACCAAATGCTTGGGCTGGACTGATGTATTGACGCAGTCCACTCTGTTGTGGTACACACAGAAGTTGGGACTTTTGTGGCAACAACAAGTGTTTGACAAATGGGACGCAATTGGACTCTCCAATATAGGTCAGCTCGTGAAAAATGGATGAGTCCTATCGTTCCCGGAACTGCAGGAGAAATATGCAATGGACCAGGGGGGAGGCGTTTCGAAACCTGCAGATTCGTCATGCCCTAACGACCGCTCTCCCAGACATGGGTAACCTCCCAGAATCGTCTCCTCTTGAGGATCGACTGCTCTCTGAATAACTCCCTGACAAAGCCATTTTCCTAATGTACCGCAAGCAGTGTAATAACATACCTGACCCTTTCCTAGCTCTCCACAGCCGGTGGCAAGCCGACATTGGTGACATTGATGACGATGATTGGCAAACTGCGCTAATGTCTCCGAGGGAGGCAGCCATTTCACTTCGCTTCTGGCAGATTCAAATAAATGTTCGGCATAGAACTTACCTCACCGGGGTTACACTGGTTAAAATTGGGACGAGACAGGACGCATCTTGTCAGCGGGGGTGTCACCAGGATGCAACCTTCTACCATACTATCTCGGATTGTCCATCCCTGCGTCCCGTATGGGAAGGGGCTACCACATACCTGCAAGACTCACTAGACAAACAGATCAACCTCACTCCCTCATTGGCGCTCCTTAACATTTGGGAACCATCCAACCATACTGAAGTGGAACAAGAACTGGTTACTTTGGGTTATGTGTTGGTGAAGAGAGCCATTGCAATGAGGTGGGGGGGCGGGGCAGCCTTCAATAAACGCCTGGGCGGCTCAGCTAGACAAATGTATGGTGGCGGAAAAAGAAGTATTCAAACTCAGAGGATACCCCAAGAAATGGGATAGGAAGTGGAGTGGGTGGAATGCTTATCGTGGAAACCTATGCTTATCTCCGACTGTAGAATTGTAAATGGCTAAAGGGAAACACCTTACACCTGACATGATAGAACAAATGTATAATTATGTTCAGTAATCTGTGCCTGATGTTCTAAGATCGAGCTGTCTGTAATTTACACCTGTGGTGATTGGATTTTCTTACTAATAAAAAAAACAGTAAAAAAAAAAAATCCTAGATCACAAGCAGATATTGTTAAAATCTAGAACACATCATAGGGAAGTGATTGCAAATGCAAAGAGGGAGTGGGAAGATTCGCTATGGTCAAACCTGCATGATGCCCTGGCTAATAAGAACACCAAAGAATTTTGAAAACTGCAGCTGTAGTCTCAAGTGGGAACAAACCAGAGCTCGATTTTTGTATTCAACCAGAAGAGTGGGTAGCACATTTTAGTTAACTGTATACAGAAAAGCGTAGGATGACAAATGATAGTGGCATCTTACATGTTAGTGGCATCCTATTTGAGCCCAACAATTTGCAATTCTCGCTTAGTGAGACTGAAAAGTCAATCAAATCATGTGCTCCTGGACGTTCCCCAGGACCCAATAGGATACCCAATGATCTATATAGAGAAAACCCAGAAATTTGGGATCCATATATTAATTTGCTCTCTAATAGTATCCTTCCGGGCATGGAAATCCCCCAATCATGGAAGTTGGCAGAAATAGTCACCATTTTTAAGAAGGGGATCGTGCACTCCCTGTGAACTACAGGCCTATCAACCTTAAAGACTCTTTGCTGAAAATTTCTTCAAAGAGCTGCTTGCCCATCTTCAGGATTCAATTTGTGAGGGGAACATTATTTAAGAGTGGCAGGCAGGTTTTAGAGCACAAGTGAGCACCTTAGATCAAACTTTCCATTTTACTTGCAACTATTGGAGGGAAGTGATTATCAACAACAGCAACTTGTATGTTGCCTTTGTTGATCTGTGAGCCGCTTTTGATATGGTCCTCAGGGTAAAGCTATGGGAAGTTCTAGAAGGTATGCATGTGCCTGCTCCCCTTCTGAATATTTTAAAAAGGATACATGCGGATACCTTAGCACATGTGAGGTGGGGGGGAAACAGGGCTATAACGGAAGCGATTCATATTGATTAAGAAGTAAGACAGGGGTGCGTATTAGCGCCCACCTTGTTTACCCTGTATATAAATGATGTTATAAATTCCTTCAGCAGGGATGGTTGTGACACACCAAAAATAGGAGGACGAAGGGTCCCTGCGCTCTTTGCAAATGACACACTGCTTACTCTAAGTAGCGGCAGCGACTCCAACAGTTGCTGAACGATTTTCAGGCATTTTGCCTAAAACGGTGGCTGAGCTAAATAGCTCCAAAACGAAATGTATGCTTTTTCCCCCCAGACTAAAGACTAAATGTAAGAAGCAGTTTTATGTGGGTGGTGCCCCTTTAAAATGAGTGACTGAGTTTGATTACCTTGGCATTAAACTTACACAGAATTTGAGTTGGGTCCCACAGATGGAAAGGGCACAGCTATCCCTGATTCAACAAACGGCGTGAATAGCGAAAAATACATAGGAAAACTATATCCAGAAGGGTGGCACTGGCGCTAGAGATATATAACGTCAAAGCTCTAGGTGCAGTTTTATACGGTGCAGAGCTGTGGGGCTGCTAAAAATCTAGTCATTTGCCAGTAATTGAACAAATTATTTTTTAGATCTCTGCTGAATCTTCCTGTGTCCACCCCGTTGATTCCCCTCTTCCTAGGTCTAGGCCAGAGAAGAATTACTCATAAAATTGAACTTAGAATGCTTATGTTCTGACACCGGCTTTGGTCTACTGCAGCACTCAAAGGGGTGATGTGTTACCTAACCACATAACGGAACTACAGTGGCATTCACATTTCTTTGCCATTTATAGCGAGGGTGACGGCTTTTTGTCTATAAATGTTGAAGGACCTTCGCCACCTCTGATGGTTTCTCCTTTAGACGAACCCCTTGAGGAGGACAGCCTAAATGCCCCTTTCAAACTTAGCGAAGTTTTCTCCGCAATTGAAGGGTTAGCTCCGGGTAAGGCGGCGGGGCCGGACGCCATTCCTGGCGATCTCCTCCTCCGCGAACCTAAATTATGGGCCGACCTCGTTCTACCTATACTGAATCTTGTTGCCAGGGGCCACCCTGTTCCGGATTCCTAGAAGGGTGCAGAAGTGGTTACCATATGCAAAAAGGGGAATATGGAGGATCCTGCCAACTACAGACCAATTAGTTTAATTGACGTAATCCAGAAGGTGGTTGGTAGGGTCCTCCTTACGAGGGTGAGGTCATGGATGGACGAGGATAATGTGCTTTTGCATTTCCAGGTGGGTTTTAGACAGGGGGTGGGTACGATGGACCAGGTCATCCGGTTTTATATGACTTACTGGAAAACAGTGGTCATTGGGAAAGGCAGTTTATACTTGGCCTTTATTGACCTCAAGACCGCGTTTGACCTGGTCCCTCGTACTAAACTTTGGCGGATACTGTCTGATTTGGGTTTTCCCCCTATGTTACTTGATATCATCAAGCGTCTTCATGAGGAGAACTACGCAAGAATTAGGTGGGGAAACCAGGGCCAGTTGACAGAAAGGGTTGCAGTGAACAGAGGTGTACGCCAGGGGTGTGTGCTGGCTCCAACCTGTTTTCCCTAGTTATAAACGGGATAGTCGACTATTTAAAAGAGGTTCCATCTGATGCCCCTTCCCTGGCAGGAGAGAAATCTTCTACCCTCCTCTTTGCCGACGACACTCTTTTGATGTCCAAAACACCAAGTGGTCTGCAAAAGCTATTAGACAGGTTTAGCCAGTTTTGTGCTGCACAAGGCTTAGTGATTAATACTACTAAAACTAAGCTCATAGCACTATCCCCATCAAAACGCTTCAGGAATGACATCACACTGAATGGCACGTTATTAGATAGTGTCGATTCCTTTGACTATTTGGGTATCCGGCTCAATGACAAGATGAAATGGAATAGTCACTTAGCCAAAATGCTCATTAATCACAAGAGGGTGGCGGGGACTATTTTACGCGAACAGCGCCTTTCTTTTAGCAGATTAGTTTCATCGGCACTCACAGTCTATGACGGGAAAGCACTACACTCAGCATTATATGGGGCCGAGTTATGGGGGTTTCAGAACATCAGCGAGCTGGAGAAATCAGAGAATAATTTTTTAAGAAGTTTGGTCTCTCTTCCACTTTCTACCCCCCTGACACCACTTTGGAAAGATATGGGCAAGCGATCCATTAAAGACATAGCCAGACTGCGACCGCTGCTATTCTGGGTCCGTCTGAGACAAACCCCTGAACTAGCCAGCTATGCCATTGCCTTGAATGAGTTCATCCATATAAATACAGGCAACAAGATCAAATGGATCCATAAATTAAAACAGCTGGTCACAGAAATTGGATTTGGGGAGGCTTGGTCTAGACAGATCCCACCTACTAAGCAAATTATAAAGAAAGCATACTGGGACTGGGTGTGGGGACTGGAAGCCAGAAACACTAACCGTGGAATTCTCACAGATCAATTTTTAGAGCACAAGCTCAAGGCCAAATTTGAGCAATATCTCGATTTCATTCTATCCCCACGAGACAGAATGCTCTATATGAGGCTCAGGTTTGGCACACTCCCGCTCAATATCTTTGTAGCAAGTTGGAAGAACTCGACATTGACAGCTACTAATTGCCCTGGCTGCCCTGCCCCCCTTGAATCCATTCCCCACTTTCTCTTCGCGTGCCCGGCATATAAATCAGCGAGGAGGAAGTGGTTGCGACCAATCTGCAGGAATTTGGACTTTGCGGATTATAGGGTGGCACTACGATTTATTTTAACTGATGCTTCTGTACTTGCCACAGTATGTGGGGTAGCCAAATACTTGGGGTGTGCTTGGCTGATACGCACTAAAATGTTAATGTCCTCAAGAGCCAGGCTCCCAGAAGTTTAGGTTCATTCCGTATGCATGGCGGATATTGTATCCATGGTTTTATATGTATATATTCTCTTTTTTTTAATCTTTTTATATTGCCATATGATGTACAATGCATGGCTTTTATGCTGTCCACACTGGTGTACTTTTATGATATTTTATATCGAATAAAGTCATATTGTATTGTATTGTACTGCAGCACTTGAGTCCTATAGGGTGGGCCTCCGAGAATAATGACATCAACATGTGTGGACAAGATCTAGTGGTTGCTTAAGAATATATTACAGAGGCGAAGCTTAGGTGTATACTGGAATCAACCAGAAACCTTGAGCCAGATTAACAAATTCAGCCTCAAAGCTGTATACTGGGGCATTGTTGAGACTGATCTAATAATAAATTGTAAAGGATAGCTTTCGGCTGCTTTTATCAATTTCAAACCGACATCATCATATGAGGGCACGATCAATGAAATTGTACCTCCTCTAGCAAGGAAACTATACCTACAGTTTAGGTATAGTTGTCTACCTGTAAATACTTTTATAGTTTAAATCTGTTTTATTGCTGTATTCAAAACAGAACAAACGAATAGCGAGAAAACAATAAAGGCCATAAGCACTGCAGATGGACAGTAAGATGTCTTCATGGGATACGCAGAGCCTGTGCTTACAAATATATACACAACAAGTGCGAAATAAAGAAACAAGACCCCAACCCCTCCCTCCTCAAACCCTCCTGCGATCGACCCTGCCTTGAATTAAGCATGGATTCAAACAGCCTACCCTGAGGTTAAACCAGAACGGGGAACAGCCATTACAACGCGGTTATTACCACGCTGTGCAGTTACATCGCATGCGTTACAACGCATGCGATGTTACAACGCTATGCCATTAGAACGCAAGTCTGTACATCGACTTGCGCTAGATGGCGTGCTAACATTACAAATAGTGTAGTTTACTATCCCAACACCTTCCCTACTGTTAAGTGGACTGGAGTTGGAATAGTAAATTACACTTTTTTAATGTCAGCACGCCATCTAGCGCAAGTCGATGTAAAGACTTGCGTTCTAATGGCATAGCGTTGTAACATCGCATGCGTTGTAACGCATGCGATGTAACTGCACGCGTGGTAAAAACCCGCGTTGTAATATCATACATCCAACCAGAACGGGTGGTGTCCTGTCCTACGGCAATCGAAGCAAGCGTAGATATTTTGGGCATGTGAGCTCACGTAATACCTGCGTCAATAGAGCTAGGAAGGGAAGCCATGCTTCTCAAAATCTTTGCCTTTACCAGCAAGTGTAAGAGTTATTTTTTACATGCTCAGGATGTGCCACAGGCGTGTTAACCATCCGGTATGTGTAGGGGGTGGTGGAATCCCCAGTGCGTGAGGACGTTCTGCATGGCCGCACCCAGCGCCACTACTATCAGGCGACCTTTCCTGGACTTCAGTGGGTATGCCAGTGGGTCCGGCACGCCTAGCAGGATATGTGCAGGAAATCAGAGAAACTGGGTCTCGAGATGTCTATCAATGTCATCCAATATTTGTGTCCAATAATTTTGAATGTGGGGGCAGTCCCATAGTAAGTGGAGCAATGTACCTATCCCCCCGCCGGTTTCTCCAGCAGTGTGCGCTAGCTGTTGGATTAATCTTATGCACCCGCTCTGGTGTGTAGTACCAATAAGTGGTCACTTTTGTGAGTGTGTCCGTCAGCGCCATGTTGCTGGCAGTGTGGTGTGCTCTGTAACATATGCCCTGCCACTCTTTGTTGCTAAGGGATCTCCGAATATCCCTTTCCCATCTACCATGTCCAGCATAGTATGAGTGTGAGTTTCGGGCATTCAGAAGCTTGTATAGGTTGGAGATTATTCCCTTATCGGAGGACTTTGACAAGCGACATCTCTAGTAGGCAGTGAGGTGTCGACTAGCCGCCTCTCTGCTATGCGGCTGCAGGGCCGAGTGTCTGAGCTGCAGATATTTCATGTGCTCTGTCTCAGGGATGCCATAGTCTGGTTTAATTTGTGAGAATGAGGGTACCCCTTGGACATCGAAAAAATGACCCATGGAGCGGCACTGGGACTGTCGCCATGCTTGAAATTTTATTTCCCCGAAACATGGCTCAAAGTCTACGCTGTCTATCAGGGAGGATGGAAACGTCATGAGTTGATGTCTAAGGTTAGTCTGGTCCCATGTGGATATGGTTGTCTGAGTGATATCAGATACGTAAAGACAACGCGGTCTTTGGGCTTTCTTTAAAAATGGGTCTTGTTGTTCTTCACCAACCCCGGAGGGTCTCTGCCCGTACCAGAGGGAGGGTGCCGTACCCTTCTGGAGTCTCTTTCTTGGAGGCTTATAGTGAGGCTACGCCGTCGCTGATGCTCCTACCTCCGTGCTCCAGGTCTTTTCCCTTATGTTGCTGCGCAAGTGGAGCGGGCTGTCAGCCTTCGGGTGCGGTTCGGTTGCACGCCTCCGCCATCAACTCTTGCTACCTCATGCCTTGGGTCCACTCTTCGCTCCTCACTGTAGCTAATCTGGGTGCCTTTCGGGCATCCAATACCCACCCCTGGTCCGGGGCTCAAAACTGCCCAGGTAGCTACACACTCTCCTCCTCTGACCCTGTGTCCTCGCACTGGGCTGCTCCACAGTGCGCTGAGGCCTTGCCCTTCACTTTGCGCCGGTATGTCCAGGGACTCTCAGGACCTAAGGCTGCCCCCTCTTGTGCCTCTCGTGCTAGCGTGGGTTATACCTGATCTCTGGCACTGGGGCCATGCCCGCCTGGGCTTCCAAGAGGGCTCGCGACTGGGCCCACCCCTTCTCTCTGCCTCCCAGTGTCAATGCTCCCGGTGTAATCGGGCCGTATTGGATTGCTCTCTCTCGCCTCTTCATCGCCGTATCACCAGCTGCTTGACTCAGTAGCTACCCGGGGCTGTGCACTCCTCCGCTCACCTTTGCGCCGGATTGTTCAGGCGCTGCCGATCAAGATGGCGAGGAGGTCTTCCAGGTCTACGTCACCAACCAGGCCTCAATGTTCCGAGGCTTCATCTTGCCTCCCCCCTGGCTGCTCCCACTGCTTGTGCCTCCACTGAAGGAATTCATAGCTATTCAGCGAGGCCCACCATCCGCTGTCTGCAGCTCTCAGCCCTGTCGCTTACTCGCGGTCTCTCGGACTGGGGCTGCCGTCAGGGGGCCGGCGGCGCAGCCCAGCGGCACTCGCCCCATTTCTGGTTTTACGGCACCTACGAACGCTGTCTCCGGACTCCCCGGGCTCTCCAGGGATCACTCAGTGTAGACTTACTTTTCCAGGCAGTTCTGGGGCTCAGAAATGCTGAAAGCCAGTGCTATGTACGGCGGTCGGCAGGAGAGATAGCGAGAAGTATCCTACCTCGCAGACTTCTTGGCCAGCCCCCCCTGTAAATACTTTTAAAGGTAAATGGGGGAAAGAAGGAGACAGGGTTGATGGAAATTGTACCTGTTGCCAAGGGGGACTTGAGTCACTTGAGCATGTTTTATTTTTCTGTCCCTTGTACAGTCAGTCTCAATCCAAATGGATAGCCCCACTATGTAGAAACTTGGGACTAAGCAAGTACAAGGAGGCGTATGGAATACTGCAGACAAATACATCTCGTATTATTGTATTCTGAACAGCCACGTTTTTAATGGCAAAGTGGATCAGGCGTGCCAAGTGCTCTCTTGATAGTCCCTAAGCTGCCCCGTACTGCAGGCTTTTTTTTAAACGGTATCATGTATATTGTATTGTTCTGCGTGGACTATGCTTTTAATATTATCTAAGATATTTATTGATTTTTATGGCTGTTTTCAAAGTATTTTTATGATGAATTTCTCTGGCCCTACTAAGAATGTAATTTTGATCACTTCACTGTTTTGCTATTGCAATGGACTGCGAATGACTATCTCAAATGTTTTATGTTTTATGTGTGTTTGTATGTGTTTTTGCTCTATGTTGTACTTTTTTGATCTATAGTGATCGAAATAAAGTCCTGTGAACTGAACTGAACATTCTTGAGATCACATCAGTACATTAGAATGACTTATGTTTCTGTTCCACAAATAAAAGTTAGACATTTTCCTACCTCTTGTAGAGGACTATGAACATCTCTCAATAGTACATTTTGTGTCCTATTTAAGTCAGCAACGACAGACAATCATCTTCTCAATTCACTGACCTCCCACATCTACACCTCTTGATTACATTTCAATATATTAATATGAGTATTTTTCGAAGCCCCGCCATTATTCTCGTTTCCTTTCCTCATTTAATCTTTCTTCTTCTTTTATTTTTTCATTTTTCTTTTTCATTTCTCTGCTTAGATTAGGTGTACAACCACAGGTATAACCTTATCCTGACTGACATTGGGCACAAGAGTGTCCTTTTGATAACCCAAAGTTGGACCCAGATTTGATCCATTTATGCCCTGTTGTTCTCTCAGCAGTTATAAACAAGGTAGTTATTATATTGTCTACACATCTGTATTAATGGACTGCCACATAAACCATATGAAATGTCTTGGCCATGCTGTGAATCATGCTACAGGAATTCCAAATGGTCTAATATTATCCTATATTTCTGAAACTGTGTATATAAATTAGAAAGAATTGTAGACAACTCTTTACTAAAGACAATGAAATGTCACATGAAAAGAATGTAATGCCGGTATTATCCTGTATAACACACAGCAGGTATTTTCAACCACAGAAGTATGGGTCTCTTTTTGCACTGCTTTGCCGAAAGCCTGCATACAAACTTTAAACAGTCTATTGGGTTTATATTTGATTACTCTTAAACATTTCTCATGTGTTTTTTGTAAATCTATCACATGCATTTTAAAATAATCCATCTTCCAAAAGAAAAGTCACCCACCTATAGTCTCATCTGTTCTTTTTGTAAAATTGGAAGGATCTTTACAGTTTCTTGTTTCTTGCAAGACTATATTTCTGTTGTGGCAGGATGATATTAACATGTTATGATTTTACTCCTTTTCATCCCTCTTTCACTATGATTGCAAAACCCCAAACTGCATTTCCAGTTAAATTTCTCAGCCTACTTTTCATCATCAAACATACATATTATTTTTTTATAAATTCATAGCTGAATGTGGAGCTAATTTAAAATAAGAACCACCGGAATGAGTGCACCTCCTACAAATCATTATTTGTTGTCTTTCCCTAAGAAAAAATAATCTAGTCAGCCTAGCTGGCAAAGACCCTACCAGGTTCTGCTGATGACCAACAAAGCTGTTGAGTGTGAATGGTACAACACTTGTATGCACACCAGTCAAATGGATCCTGATCCTATCATAAAGCAAGTGACAACAGTGGGATATATACAAGAGCTAGTAACCTCTGGTGTTACTACCTTAGCAGTCAAAGCACATGAATAACCAAGAGATTCAGACAGAGGAAATGGAGATGATGCCCCTGTTTATGATTACAGTCACCATATTCATGAACTCCATCCTGGGAAGAGAAAAAATAATCAATCAATCAAAGTGGCACTTATAAAGCACACAGCTACTCAATAGAGTGTCCAGGCGCTAACAGTACGTCGACCTTAAGTCTCATAAATACGGAGCGCAGATCAAAAGGCATGGTTAAACAGCCAAGTTATTAGGCCTCGTATGAAAAAGATTGCATTGGTATTTGCATACAGATGCAAAGGAAAGGTATTCCACTCTATCGCAGCCAGTGTTGAGAAGGAGGTGCCTCCCCATTTCTTCAGCTTGATCTTGGGAACCACCGCCAACAGAGTGTCTGATGAGTGAAGGGTTCTCGAGAAGGGTTCTCGAGGGATGATAATGTGAGTCTCTTAGTAAGGTGGCTGGGACCAAGGCCATAGAAAGCTCTATGGGCCAACACCAAGCCCTTAAATATCAATCTCTTCCACACCAGCAGCCAGTGCAAATCCTTGCGATAGAAATAAATTGAAGTGTTTCTCCAAATGTTAAGCAAGAGTCGGGTTGCAGCAGTCTGTACCAACCGCAGACGTTTGAGTAGGTACAGAAGAAGACCCCAGTATAAGACATTGGCGCAGTCCAGCCGAGATGTTATGAGGGCATGAACTACTGTCTTCTGATACAACAAAGGATGCAAGAACAAAAATGTCCTAAAAATCAGAGAAGGGCAAAACAGGATCCAACTACACTCTCCACCTGTGATTTAAATGACAAATCATTGTCAAACTTCACTCCAAGATTGAGAACCACTGTAGCAGGGGTTTGAGGAGAAGGGCAGAGCTGAACCAAAATTCGCCGGTATAGGGGGAAAACTGGAGACAAACAATGCAGGAACAGCAAAGAAAGGACTCTCAGAGCAGAAAGAAAGTAACGGTAAACCTATGTGTTTATATAGTGGTAATAATATAATAGTGAATTTTAGGAGCATAACATCATGGGTGAAGTGTGTGAAAATTGTTCCTATTTGTGTAACTTATCTTTTTCCAATATCACAAATTTTCATGTATAGCAAAGGGACATACTACCTATGCCTCTAGGGGAAGGTGTGAGGTTTCAAGATAACATTTTTGTGCATATGGTCATGGATTAACAACAAGTGTTTAATATAACTTATAGTTGAATGTGCACAAGGCCCAGGAAGTACAAATGTTGGTCTGCCCACATTACATATGCCCCTTTTCTTTACTAACGTAACCTTTTTGCTTAACATCACACTCAGGAAATCATATGGAGATGCAGCCCTGTCAGCAAATGATTTAAAATCTTCTTTAGTCGTTTGTCATAATAATCTATTTGGTTTACATGACAAAATTGATGTTAAACCAGCAGGACTAAAGGTATTCCGTGAGACTGACAGAAATATTGCTTACAGAGTGGTTCTATTTCTGAAGTTAACCTACACTGTACAGATGGAACTGTGCATCAAAAACAATGGCGACAACGTATTAGAATATGGCAAATGCAAGTGGATTTTTGGCTCATTGGCAAATACGTTTATTCCTGGCTATCACAGAATTCGGTGGTGGTCCTGCTATTTCAATCATTCCTATCCTGCCATAAGCCACGTTAAGGAAAATCCAGAATTAATACTGAAAAGAAATATTATCAGTTAGATCAGAGCGAGCCATGGTTGGAAAGGTGAGAAAAGAAAAGGAACTGTTTCACGGATGTCTTAGGGGTAGTTTTTCCAGGATTAGGAATGAACATGGCAGAGATTTGAAGTGTTATGGAAAACATAGCTATGTCCACCACATATGCTTTAGGCAACATGACAGCAGAAATTATAGCTATGAGGGAACCAGTGATCCAGAAAAATCTTCTTTAGATTACGTATTAGCCAGCAAAGGGGGAGTATGTAAGAGCATTGGACCAGAGTGCTGCACTTTCATTCCTGATCATTTGAGAAATGTGCAAAAAGCAATTGATGATATCAAGTAGGAAGCAAAGCATTAGCATGACTTAGCAACTCTAGGTTTGTGGGAGATCAGAAATAGCTGGCAGGGAAGCTGGGTTACTTAAATTGTAGCTGCTATTGTGATTTGTCAGCTGCTGTTGTGTTTTATAAAGTGCTGCTTTAAGAAAACAGACCAGAATATAGAATATTTGTAATAGACAGCAGCAAGGCACATGTTGGCACAAGTAAGGAAGCGGAAGTATTCAGAAAAGGATGAAGTGAGAGTGATGATGAATATCAATTTCAAATGAGTGATTATTTTAAGAATCAAATGGAGGAATTTCAAGGAGAAAATTATGCTAACGCATGCTGTAAAGTCTTACAGCTTGGAGCTTTTGTTAAGAAAGGCAATGGAAGAGCTATTTCAGATACAGTAGCTACATGTGCTAGAAAGAGAGCTCATGCATGGAGTAACAGACAGCAGTTGTGCATGCACAGATAAACAATGAGGCTCAGGTTGAAAGCAGTGGAAAAGTGGAAAGTGGAGAATTACATGCTTAAGTGATGTGGGCAGAAGGCGTACTTGTGGTAAGGCTGAAAGGCCTTTTTGCGAAGCAGGTACATGACCTGGACTATTGGGGTTGAGTTGGCCTTACTGGAAATCAGTCTGTAGTAAGGTACACCTACCAGGTACAAATTGATTTCCAAATATTCTGTACATATCTGGTGGATTTGCTTTGATGCAACAGAGTCATTTTTAAATACTTAGAATGTGTTTTTGATGGATGGATGGAAAGTGCCTATCTCTTGCAGGCCTCAATCCTCGCATTCACAGCCAATCCGATGGTTGCAAACTGCGACTTGCCTAATGAATATTCTTAAGGAAGGTCTTGTTGTGACCCTCTGTGTATAAACAATCCTTGATGGACCTATTGGTACTTAGGTTGCAATTCATTTGCACATCCATTCACAAACCAAATAGTTAGAAAATTGCACATTGTGGTTTGCAAATGGATATAGGCATGTAGGGCCTGTAATTCCTTGTTTATACACTCTCACATTAGATTCTGTAGGAACTGTTCTAGTATGTATTTAAACATCAAACTGCAAGCCACAGGCAGAAGGTCAGGTGTACCCGATGGAAGGGGGCATACTGTATTCTGCTAATAGAGGAGTAGATATTGATTTGCATCACATTTAAACAGGGTATTAAAAACATGATTTTGCACCATTTTGCCAAAACCTACGACTTCACTGCATTAAAATCCTTAAACATGATCATACCAGGCATAAGGAATAATGCAGGGCTTTTACAATGGGACTCACCTATGTGTTCTTACATATTGCTGGAGTTGCGTCAGTTTTACAACAAATTCCAGCAATCCGTTACTTTTGCACTAACAGATGTGTCAAAATTTCTGATGCATCTGTTAATCATTGCACCATGGAGTCCTCCATTGTAAAAACAGAGCATCCAAGTCGCAAGGACATTTGGCACATGTGCAAGGAAACTGACGTATCAACGCCGATGCATCAGTTTCTTGTAAATGAGACCCTTGATTTGCAAATTCAAGGTTAGATTGGTACTTTGGGCACAACTAGTGCTTTGCCACCTGTCTTTCATTGTGCAATGCAACAGATCAGTCACCTCGCAAAATACACATTTGCAAGAGGTTGAAAAACCTCCTGTCTAATTCATATGTATAAGGCAGGTGACTTTTTGTGGCCCCCTGTGAATGACCGCGAATGCAGAGATGGTGGCCTATGGGCGGTCGTACTATGAAATATCGAGTACAAAAGTAAGTGCATATAGGGATGTATAGATTTACTATTCTTAACTTAACATTTATGCACCTTGACTATATATAGTTGTAATATTAATTGAGCCCCGAAAATAAAATATTACATTTGCTTGTAATGTATTTGTAATATATCTTTGCTATAGGTTTAGGTGCTTTTCCCCACCTTTAAACATCTGACAGTAAAGAGTGTTGCAATGCCCATTCAGAGCTTAATCACTGCTAGCTCATCTAGAGCGGAATCAGGTTATGGTACTATAATCATGTTAAAATTTTATCTATGCAATATTTCATTGATTGGATTGATATACATTGCCCTAATGAACTGTGTTCAATTGGTTGGTCGTTATTAATTTACATGACTGGCCTCGCGCATTTGTTTATTTATTTAAAACAGGATGACTTGAAAGTAATTAATTTTGCAATTGCCGAAATCAAATTGATTGTTGTAAATGTTGAATTGTGCATTTGAGAAGTAAGGTAAAGCTAACCTACTTAATAATGGCGCCCGCTGTCAGTCGTAAATATTGACTTTTGCAAGCCGCTTTTCATTTCTATGTTAAATGCATTTACGCTTGTGCGAGAATAAGTTAAATAGCGTGTGATGCTGGTATACAATTAATGGCAGAGGAAGGCGTCAGCCGAAACGCATCCCGTTATTTGTGATTAAACAAATATGTAAATCTACAACCGTGAGTGCGGTGCCTTCTTTTCCGTTGGAGGGGAAGTTTGAGCTGTATTTATCCGTGGTTCCGCCGCCACGCTAAACTGCACCCATTCCAGAGTGCTGATCGCGCATCCAGGTAGATTCAGAGCTTCAATATATCTATCTATCTATCTATCTATCTATCTATCTATCTATCTATCTATCTATCTATCTATCTATCTATCTATCTATCTATCTATCTATCTATCTATCTATCTATCTATCTATCTATCCATCTATCTATCTATCTATCTATCTATCTATCTATCTATCTATCTATCTATCTATCTATCTATCTATCTATCTATCTATCTATCTATCTATCTATCTATCTATCTATCTATCTATCTATCTATCTATCTATCTATCTATCTATCTATCTATCTATCTATATATATATATATATATTACAGCTCCACACTGCCACTCGGTAGTCATACCGAAACACAGACGACAGCACTCACGGGGGGAGAGTTCCAGAGATAATTTATTAGGAACCCTTGGCGCTCATAACAGACGCGTTTCGGCAACTCGCCTTTCTCGATGTTAAGCTCGGAACGCCAGCATTGCCACTGTTTTAAAATCATGTTTTCGCGCTCACATTGACAATCAACATGGTAGAGGGACTAACGAACTCCTGTGATCAGGATGTCAATAATCCGCCATCTTGAACGTACCATCAAGTGTCATAGTACATACAATTCATCAACAGTAATAAAGCCCAGGATGGGCATGCGTTCATATAACGCGAAAACAGGCATGATATCTCAGTATTCCGCTAGAACGTGTCAGATAGTGACTCCAAGCATCCAAATAAATGCATTTCATCAATAGTCATAAAATTAAAGCCCTGGATGGGCATACATACTGTGCGAAAACAAGCCTAATATTTCAAAGCAGTAAAATAAAATAAAACAGTGGTCAGCGGCTTTCAATCCTCAACACATAATGGTTAAAAACAGTGCCTGTAGTGACAAAAATAGAAAAGAGGAAGATACATAGAGAGAGAGGACTCAATGAATACAAACGTCCTATGCAGTAACAGATGATAGATATACAGTAAAATAATTAAATGTATCAATCTCCTAAATGCACAGCCAACTCCTCACTGCTGTTCAAACCAGACGGATTTTTACTTTGCAGATCAATAATGTACCGTGATTCAAGACGTCTAAGTCTTTGTATCCTATCACCCCCCCTAGGGTTAATAGGTACTTGATCCAAGCAAAAGTATGTTAGTAAATCACGATCTCTCTTGTGACATTGATTAAAATGCCGGGCAACAGGATAGGACTCGTCAAAATTGGCAATAGCCCTCATGTGCTCCAGGATGCGTATCTTGGCAGGATGGATAGTGCTGCCAATATAACGGAGTCCACAAGGACAGGTCAAACAGTATATGGTGTAGGGAGTGGTGCATGTAAGAAATTTAGTAATTTTCTTCGGTGTTGCTAGACCTGGGACATTGTAAGATAAGGTCCTTTTACTTTTCTTGCAGGCTTTACACTTACCACAGGGGAAAAAACCATTAAGAGCCCCAAATGGAGATTTCATATCTGTAGTAGGTTGATAGCTGTGTACCAGGGTGTCCCTAAGGGATCTGGCCTTCTTGAACGTTACCAGGGGATTAGGAGGTAGGTCACTACCAATGATGGTATCTGATAGAAGAATGGCCCAATTCTTTTTTAGGATGCGTCTCAGATGACCTGCATCCTTGGAAAATGTGGTGACCAGTCTGAATGTACCAGTGCTTTCTTCCTCTAATTCTTCCTTTAATTTTATGACTATTGATGAAATGCATTTATTTGGATGCTTGGAGTCACTATCTGACACGTTCTAGCGGAATACTGAGATATCATGCCTGTTTTCGCGTTATATGAACGTATGCCCATCCTGGGCTTTATTACTGTTGATGAATTGTATGTACTATGACACTTGATGGTACGTTCAAGATGGCGGATTATTGACATCCTGATCACAGGAGTTCGTTAGTCCTTCTACCATGTTGATTGTCAATGTGAGCGCGAAAACATGATTTTAAACAGTGGCAATGCTGGCGTTCCGAGCTTAACATCGAGAAAGGCGAGTTGCCAAAACGCGTCTGTTATGAGCGCCAAGGGTTCCTAATAAATTATCTCTGGAACTCTCCCCCCGTGAGTGCTGTCGTCTGTGTTTCGGTATGACTACCGAGTGGCAGTGTGGAGCTGTAATTTGATGGCGGGAGCACCCCCGCCGTGACAAGCACCGTTCATGTGTGCGCTGGGCTGGTGCCTAACTCAGGAGCGATATATTGACTGTTTCCTGGCGCACCGGGATAAGGAGTAAGGAACACCAAGGACCGCCGCTTTTGGTAGCGGGACTTACACACATCGGTGTGATTGGGAACCATATAACCTGTGGGACGGCTGTCGGATTGGTGACGGCGTACGGACAAATCGAAGTACAAGTTCTCCGGTAAGGTGCCGATGGCACAACGGATCCCTTTGTGGACACTCCTTTATCGCAAGAATTAGGGGGGAATAGTGGCGAAGAATTATCTTTTGTGACCGCATTATTACATCGAGGTCATATGAATATGTTTTGTGAAACGGAGCGCCGTGAAGCGGCACAGAATATGTTTCGGAAACGTAATGGCAACAGTGCACGTGACAGTAGTGAAGAGGCAGTTCCAATGAGCGTAAACACCAAACTGAATGCCTTGGAGAGATTATATGAGCGGGAGGTCAGGAAGTGGTGGGAGGCTACCTCACTACAAAGTTATATTGAGGTTAACCGAGTACCACGCGGCCTGCGTATTTACACTGTCCCCGCGTATGAAAATCCGGATCCCCGTTTGCTCGATGAATGGGCAGAACACACGGCCCAATCGTGCAAGGGAATGTTGGTCATACTCGTGAGATTTGCATGGAGTGACCGCGAGGCAGCTTTGCTCAAAATAAAGGAATTGGAGGAAGAACTACTCAAAGAACCAGATCAAAGCAAACTGGAGGAAAAGAGAGAAGCAATGAAAAAACGTTTGAAAACTTATGAGCAGAAAATAAAAAAACGTAAGGAGGAGAAGTTTGAACGCGATGAACGCGATTATAATCATGGACGTATACTAACTTTCGCCCAAAAATATGACAATCCAAGAAAGGAGTTAAAGAAGAAACCAACACAGACACCGGTGGATAACCAGGACACCACCGAATCAGATGTCACAGGTGGGGAAACATCGGGTGAGGACACGGATAGAAGTCATGGTGCCGATGCCACCCCTTTTCACGAAGAATTCAAACTGATTCGGAAACAACAGCAACAGGGAAGCAAAGGCAAACCCCCGGAATCCTCGGGAAGAGGAAGAGGAAGACGAGGCGGGGTGGCGGGGGCCGCAAGAAACGATCATTCACCACCAGTCACCCGCAGCAGGAAGGGTTTCAACAAACGGAGGTAGATGATAACAATCTAACAATCATCAACCTGACACCCAAAATCCTCACCGAAACTGAAATATCGGTGTTGAAACTTGGACTTTCATTCTGTCCACAACGTAAAATGGAATTCGCACAAACACGGATAGACTTATTTAAGTTTACTCGAAAATTGAAATTATTCAAATATTTCAAATTGAAACCTATAACAAAGAAGAGCCAATCGATAGGTACGAGCGAATCCGAGAGACCTCTGAGAAATCTAACAGGAACTGATCTTGGAACACTACGCACTTTAGATAGCCTACTGGAAGTCAATGTGGAGGCGGGCGAGACAACCATCGGTCAAACTCAACTTTTGGCTGATTTGGATGTTCCGCAGCAAGGTGGCAAAAGCTCATTTAAACCGAAATCTGTGTTCCTTCCACAAATGCCCACAGATGCGGTGGATACATTCTCGGATTCAGTCATAAAAGATTTACTTCGTTTCCGTAGCGAAGGGAAATATCGGAGAAATGTCAACAACTTCTCAAGGCAACAACAATTGGCACTAGAAAACCTGTGCAATGACGTCACTCTTGTCTGTAAACCTTCAGACAAAGGAGGAAACATTGTCCTATTAACTCAAGAACAATACCATCAGGAAGTGTATCGGCAACTCAATGATCCTTTACACTATGAAAAGACCACCATGCTATTGTACAATCAGGGCATCACGGACTTTCATCTCATGTTGTCTTCCTGGTACAAGAAAAACCTACTGGAGGCAGATGAACATTTGTTCCTGAGATGTCTGAACCCCATTATTCCCACCTTTTATTATTTACCTAAAGTTCACAAGGACATAATAAATCCCCCAGGCAGGCCCATTGTGGCCTCCTTGGGAAGTTTGACTGAACATCTGTCAGTGTACATTGATCATTTTTTGTTTCAACAGGTGATACTTTTGAAATCGTATCTCAGAGATACTAAAGATTTTCTGGTTCGAATTGAACAAGTGAAATGGGAACAGGGTTTCTGCTTAATGGTGTTAGACATTGCTAGTCTTTACACTTGTATAGCACACAGTGATGGACTGAGAGCAGTCAAGCATTTTCTTGCTAATCGCCCATTATGTTTGATGGATCATAGTGCTATGATCATTGAGTTTATTGAATTTTGTCTCACTCATAATGTTTTCATCTATCAGAAACAGCTATACAGACAAGTCTCGGGGACGGCCATGGGCACCTGCTTTGCCCCCAGCTATGCGAATCTTTTCGTAGGCTGGTGGGAGGAGCAGGTGGCATGGGCCGAAACCAACAAAACTTGGACAGATAGAGTTGTGGTCTGGCATCGTTATATCGATGACCTTTTCATAATTTTCAGGGGATCCCCAGCATTGGCATCAGAATATATACAAATTTTAAACATTAACAATGTTAATTTGAAATTTACAGGGGAGGTGAGCACAGAGGCTGTCAATTACCTGGATCTTAGTGTATTTATTTCGGAAGGGAAAATACACACTAAGTTGTACCGTAAACCCACGGCAGGGAATGCTATTTTACATTCTTCTAGCAGTCACCCTAAGAAACTGATTGACAGTATCCCCTATGGGGAACTGTTACGTTTAAGGAGAAACAATACCAGGGCGACAGATTTCGATTCTTCGGCTAAAGAAAGCCTTGCACGTTTCAGACAGAGAGGGTATAGTGAAAATATACTTAATAAAGCCCTCAACAAGGCCAAGTGTGCTAATAGAACGGACCTCTTAAGTAACCAATACAAACAGAGGGAGGAAGAAAGCACTGGTACATTCAGACTGGTCACCACATTTTCCAAGGATGCAGGTCATCTGAGACGCATCCTAAAAAAGAATTGGGCCATTCTTCTATCAGATACCATCATTGGTAGTGACCTACCTCCTAATCCCCTGGTAACGTTCAAGAAGGCCAGATCCCTTAGGGACACCCTGGTACACAGCTATCAACCTACTACAGATATGAAATCTCCATTTGGGGCTCTTAATGGTTTTTTCCCCTGTGGTAAGTGTAAAGCCTGCAAGAAAAGTAAAAGGACCTTATCTTACACTGTCCCAGGTCTAGCAACACCGAAGAAAATTACTAAATTTCTTACATGCACCACTCCCTACACCATATACTGTTTGACCTGTCCTTGTGGACTCCGTTATATTGGCAGCACTATCCATCCTGCCAAGATACGGATCCTGGAGCACATGAGGGCTATTGCCAATTTTGACGAGTCCTATCCTGTTGCCCGGCATTTTAATCAATGTCACAAGAGAGATCGTGATTTACTAACATACTTTTGCTTGGATCAAGTACCTATTAACCCTAGGGGGGGTGATAGGATACAAAGACTTAGACGTCTTGAATCACGGTACATTATTGATCTGCAAAGTAAAAATCCGTCTGGTTTGAACAGCAGTGAGGAGTTGGCTGTGCATTTAGGAGATTGATACATTTAATTATTTTACTGTATATCTATCATCTGTTACTGCATAGGACGTTTGTATTCATTGAGTCCTCTCTCTCTATGTATCTTCCTCTTTTCTATTTTTGTCACTACAGGCACTGTTTTTAACCATTATGTGTTGAGGATTGAAAGCCGCTGACCACTGTTTTATTTTATTTTACTGCTTTGAAATATTAGGCTTGTTTTCGCACAGTATGTATGCCCATCCAGGGCTTTAATTTTATGACTATTGATGAAATGCATTTATTTGGATGCTTGGAGTCACTATCTGACACGTTCTAGCGGAATACTGAGATATCATGCCTGTTTTCGCGTTATATGAACGTATGCCCATCCTGGGCTTTATTACTGTTGATGAATTGTATGTACTATGACACTTGATGGTACGTTCAAGATGGCGGATTATTGAGATCCTGATCACAGGAGTTCGTTAGTCCTTCTACCATGTTGATTGTCAATGTGAGCGCGAAAACATGATTTTAAAACAGTGGCAATGCTGGCGTTCCGAGCTTAACATCGAGAAAGGCGAGTTGCCGAAACGCGTCTGTTATGAGCGCCAAGGGTTCCTAATAAATTATCTCTGGAACTCTCCCCCCGTGAGTGCTGTCGTCTGTGTTTCGGTATGACTACCGAGTGGCAGTGTGGAGCTGTAATTTGATGGCGGGAGCACCCCCGCCGTGACAAGCACCGTTCATGTGTGCGCTGGGCTGGTGCCTAACTCAGGAGCGATATATATATATATATATATATATATATATATATATATATATATATATATATATATATATATATATATATATATCCAAAACAAGAAGCACCAGACTTGGGAGAGCCAACACCTTGTGTATTGCTTTATTTCCGCCAGGCAGCTTTGCTCATAAACAGCCAATGCACAGAATTCATGCCAAGAGTTGCAGTCCTTACGCGTTTCTGGCGTCTTGCGCCCTTGCTCACAGGAATCTTGGTCAAATGCGGAACGGCAGACTACCGTATCTCTTAAATACCAATTTATTCAATTTCGCCCGGTGGGCGTGTCCGCTCATTGCATCATGGTATTTGGAGTTCTTTTAGCAAGATGAATCTTTCGTCGTTACGGCTGCTTGGTTCCTTCTTTGAATTTAAATTACCTTCGTAGGTTTCTCGTGTCTGTCAGCGGTTTGGTCAGAGCTGTTATTGATCCTTAGTTGCGGAAAACACAAAGCTCCATCTCGCTGAGTTCGATAACCAGCTGGACACCGCTGTATATGCGGGGGGCTCTTCCGCGACCCGGGCAGGCCGCACTTAATATCCAAAACAAGAAGCACCAGACTTGGGAGAGCCAACACCTTGTGTATTGCTTTATTTCCGCCAGGCAGCTTTGCTCATAAACAGCCAATGCACAGAATTCATGCCAAGAGTTACAGTCCTTACGCGTTTCTGGCGTCTTGCGCCCTTGCTCACAGGAATCTTGGTCAAATGCGGAACGGCAGACTACCGTATCTCTTAAATACCAATTTATTCAATTTCGCCCGGTGGGCGTGTCCGCTCATTGCATCATGGTATTTGGAGTTCTTTTAGCAAGATGAATCTTTCGTCGTTACGGCTGCTTGGTTCCTTCTTTGAATTTAAATTACCTTCGTAGGTTTCTCGTGTCTGTCAGCGGTTTGGTCAGAGCTGTTATTGATCCTTAGTTGCGGAAAACACAAAGCTCCATCTCGCTGAGTTCGATAACCAGCTGGACACCGCTGTATATGCGGGGGGCTCTTCCGCGACCCGGGCAGGCCGCACTTAATATCCAAAACAAGAAGCACCAGACTTGGGAGAGCCAACACCTTGTGTATTGCTTTATTTCCGCCAGGCAGCTTTGCTCATAAACAGCCAATGCACAGAATTCATGCCAAGAGTTACAGTCCTTAGGCGTTTCTGGCGTCTTGCGCCCTTGCTCACAGGAATCTTGGTCAAATGCGGAACGGCAGACTAACGTATCTCTTAAATACCAATTTATTCAATTTCGCCCGGTGGGCGTGTCCGCTCATTGCATCATGGTATTTGGAGTTCTTTTAGCAAGATGAATCTTTCGTCGTTACGGCTGCTTGGTTCCTTCTTTGAATTTAAATTACCTTCGTAGGTTTCTCGTGTCTGTCAGCGGTTTGGTCAGAGCTGTTATTGATCCTTAGTTGCGGAAAACACAAAGCTCCATCTCGCTGAGTTCGATAACCAGCTGGACACCGCTGTATATGCGGGGGGCTCTTCCGCGACCCGGGCAGGCCGCACTTAATATCCAAAACAAGAAGCACCAGACTTGGGAGAGCCAACACCTTGTGTATTGCTTTATTTCCGCCAGGCAGCTTTGCTCATAAACAGCCAATGCACAGAATTCATGCCAAGAGTTACAGTCCTTACGCGTTTCTGGCGTCTTGCGCCCTTGCTCACAGGAATCTTGGTCAAATGCGGAACGGCAGACTACCGTATCTCTTAAATACCAATTTATTCAATTTCGCCCGGTGGGCGTGTCCGCTCATTGCATCATGGTATTTGGAGTTCTTTTAGCAAGATGAATCTTTCGTCGTTACGGCTGCTTGGTTCCTTCTTTGAATTTAAATTACCTTCGTTGGTTTCTCGTGTCTGTCAGCGGTTTGGTCAGAGCTGTTATTGATCCTTAGTTGCGGAAAACACAAAGCTCCATCTCGCTGAGTTCGATAACCAGCTGGACACCGCTGTATATGCGGGGGGCTCTTCCGCGACCCGGGCAGGCCGCACTTAATATCCAAAACAAGAAGCACCAGACTTGGGAGAGCCAACACCTTGTGTATTGCTTTATTTCCGCCAGGCAGCTTTGCTCATAAACAGCCAATGCACAGAATTCATGCCAAGAGTTACAGTCCTTACGCGTTTCTGGCGTCTTGCGCCCTTGCTCACAGGAATCTTGGTCAAATGCGGAACGGCAGACTACCGTATCTCTTAAATACCAATTTATTCAATTTCGCCCGGTGGGCGTGTCCGCTCATTGCATCATGGTATTTGGAGTTCTTTTAGCAAGATGAATCTTTCGTCGTTACGGCTGCTTGGTTCCTTCTTTGAATTTAAATTACCTACGTAGGTTTCTCGTGTCTGTCAGCGGTTTGGTCAGAGCTGTTATTGATCCTTAGTTGCGGAAAACACAAAGCTCCATCTCGCTGAGTTCGATAACCAGCTGGACACCGCTGTATATGCGGGGGGCTCTTCCGCGACCCGGGCAGGCCGCACTTAATATCCAAAACAAGAAGCACCAGACTTGGGAGAGCCAACACCTTGTGTATTGCTTTATTTCCGCCAGGCAGCTTTGCTCATAAACAGCCAATGCACAGAATTCATGCCAAGAGTTACAGTCCTTACGCGTTTCTGGCGTCTTGCGCCCTTGCTCACAGGAATCTTGGTCAAATGCGGAACGGCAGACTACCGTATCTCTTAAATACCAATTTATTCAATTTCGCCCGGTGGGCGTGTCCGCTCATTGCATCATGGTATTTGGAGTTCTTTTAGCAAGATGAATCTTTCGTCGTTACGGCTGCTTGGTTCCTTCTTTGAATTTAAATTACCTTCGTAGGTTTCTCGTGTCTGTCAGCGGTTTGGTCAGAGCTGTTATTGATCCTTAGTTGCGGAAAACACAAAGCTCCATCTCGCTGAGTTCGATAACCAGCTGGACACCGCTGTATATGCGGGGGGCTCTTCCGCGACCCGGGCAGGCCGCACTTAATATCCAAAACAAGAAGCACCAGACTTGGGAGAGCCAACACCTTGTGTATTGCTTTATTTCCGCCAGGCAGCTTTGCTCATAAACAGCCAATGCACAGAATTCATGCCAAGAGTTACAGTCCTTAAGCGTTTCTGGCGTCTTGCGCCCTTGCTCACAGGAATCTTGGTCAAATGCGGAACGGCAGACTACCGTATCTCTTAAATACCAATTTATTCAATTTTGCCCGGTGGGCGTGTCCGCTCATTGCATCATGGTATTTGGAGTTCTTTTAGCAAGATGAATCTTTCGTCGTTACGGCTGCTTGGTTCCATCTTTGAATTTAAATTACCTTCGTAGGTTTCTCGTGTCTGTCAGCGGTTTGGTCAGAGCTGTTATTGATCCTTAGTTGCGGAAAACACAAAGCTCCATCTCGCTGAGTTCGATAACCAGCTGGACACCGCTGTATATGCGGGGGGCTCTTCCGCGACCCGGGCAGGCCGCACTTAATATCCAAAACAAGAAGCACCAGACTTGGGAGAGCCAACACCTTGTGTATTGCTTTATTTCCGCCAGGCAGCTTTGCTCATAAACAGCCAATGCACAGAATTCATGCCAAGAGTTACAGTCCTTACGCGTTTCTGGCGTCTTGCGCCCTTGCTCACAGGAATCTTGGTCAAATGCGGAACGGCAGACTACCGTATCTCTTAAATACCAATTTATTCAATTTCGCCCGGTGGGCGTGTCCGCTCATTGCATCATGGTATTTGGAGTTCTTTTAGCAAGATGAATCTTTCGTCGTTACGGCTGCTTGGTTCCTTCTTTGAATTTAAATTACCTTCGTAGGTTTCTCGTGTCTGTCAGCGGTTTGGTCAGAGCTGTTATTGATCCTTAGTTGCGGAAAACACAAAGCTCCATCTCGCTGAGTTCGATAACCAGCTGGACACCGCTGTATATGCGGGGGGCTCTTCCGCGACCCGGGCAGGCCGCACTTAATATCCAAAACAAGAAGCACCAGACTTGGGAGAGCCAACACCTTGTGTATTGCTTTATTTCCGCCAGGCAGCTTTGCTCATAAACAGCCAATGCACAGAATTCATGCCAAGAGTTACAGTCCTTACGCGTTTCTGGCGTCTTGCACCCTTGCTCACAGGAATCTTGGTCAAATGCGGAACGGCAGACTACCGTATCTCTTAAATACCAATTTATTCAATTTCGCCCGGTGGGCGTGTCCGCTCATTGCATCATGGTATTTGGAGTTCTTTTAGCAAGATGAATCTTTCGTCGTTACGGCTGCTTGGTTCCTTCTTTGAATTTAAATTACCTTCGTAGGTTTCTCGTGTCTGTCAGCGGTTTGGTCAGAGCTGTTATTGATCCTTAGTTGCGGAAAACACAAAGCTCCATCTCGCTGAGTTCGATAACCAGCTGGACACCGCTGTATACACAAGGTGTTGGCTCTCCCAAGTCTGGTGCTTCTTGTTTTGGATATTAAGTGCGTCCTGCCCGGGTCGCGGAAGAGCCCCCCGCATATACAGCGGTGTCCAGCTGGTTATCGAACTCAGCGAGATGGAGCTTTGTGTTTTCCGCAACTAAGGATCAATAACAGCTCTGACCAAACCGCTGACAGACACAAGAAACCTACGAAGGTAATTTAAATTCAAAGAAGGAACCAAGCAGCCGTAACGACGAAAGATTCATCTTGCTAAAAGAACTCCAAATACCATGATGCAATGAGCGGACACGCCCACCGGGCGAAATTGAATAAATTGGTATTTAAGAGATACGGTAGTCTGCCGTTCCGCATTTGACCAAGATTCCTGTGAGCAAGGGCGCAAGACGCCAGAAACGCGTAAGGACTGTAACTCTTGGCATGAATTCTGTGCATTGGCTGTTTATGAGCAAAGCTGCCTGGCGGAAATAAAGCAATACACAAGGTGTTGGCTCTCCCAAGTCTGGTGCTTCTTGTTTTGGATATTAAGTGCGGCCTGCCCGGGTCGCGGAAGAGCCCCCCGCATATACAGCGGTGTCCAGCTGGTTATCGAACTCAGCGAGATGGAGCTTTCTGTTTTCCGCAACTAAGGATCAATAACAGCTCTGACCAAACCGCTGACAGACACAAGAAACCTACGAAGGTAATTTAAATTCAAAGAAGGAACCAAGCAGCCGTAACGACGAAAGATTCATCTTGCTAAAAGAACTCCAAATACCATGATGCAATGAGCGGACACGCCCACCGGGCGAAATTGAATAAATTGGTATTTAAGAGATACGGTAGTCTGCCGTTCCGCATTTGACCAAGATTCCTGTGAGCAAGGGCGCAAGACGCCAGAAACGCGTAAGGACTGTAACTCTTGGCATGAATTCTGTGCATTGGCTGTTTATGAGCAAAGCTGCCTGGCGGAAATAAAGCAATACACAAGGTGTTGGCTCTCCCAAGTCTGGTGCTTCTTGTTTTGGATATTAAGTGCGGCCTGCCCGGGTCGCGGAAGAGCCCCCCGCATATACAGCGGTGTCCAGCTGGTTATCGAACTCAGCGAGATGGAGCTTTGTGTTTTCCGCAACTAAGGATCAATAACAGCTCTGACCAAACCGCTGACAGACACAAGAAACCTACGAAGGTAATTTAAATTCAAAGAAGGAACCAAGCAGCCGTAACGACGAAAGATTCATCTTGCTAAAAGAACTCCAAATACCATGATGCAATGAGCGGACACGCCCACCGGGCGAAATTGAATAAATTGGTATTTAAGAGATACGGTAGTCTGCCGTTCCGCATTTGACCAAGATTCCTGTGAGCAAGGGCGCAAGACGCCAGAAACGCGTAAGGACTGTAACTCTTGGCATGAATTCTGTGCATTGGCTGTTTATGAGCAAAGCTGCCTGGCGGAAATAAAGCAATACACAAGGTGTTGGCTCTCCCAAGTCTGGTGCTTCTTGTTTTGGATATTAAGTGCGGCCTGCCCGGGTCGCGGAAGAGCCCCCCGCATATACAGCGGTGTCCAGCTGGTTATCGAACTCAGCGAGATGGAGCTTTGTGTTTTCCGCAACTAAGGATCAATAACAGCTCTGACCAAACCGCTGACAGACACAAGAAACCTACGAAGGTAATTTAAATTCAAAGAAGGAACCAAGCAGCCGTAACGACGAAAGATTCATCTTGCTAAAAGAACTCCAAATACCATGATGCAATGAGCGGACACGCCCACCGGGCGAAATTGAATAAATTGGTATTTAAGAGATACGGTAGTCTGCCGTTCCGCATTTGACCAAGATTCCTGTGAGCAAGGGCGCAAGACGCCAGAAACGCGTAAGGACTGTAACTCTTGGCATGAATTCTGTGCATTGGCTGTTTATGAGCAAAGCTGCCTGGCGGAAATAAAGCAATACACAAGGTGTTGGCTCTCCCAAGTCTGGTGCTTCTTGTTTTGGATATTAAGTGCGGCCTGCCCGGGTCGCGGAAGAGCCCCCCGCATATACAGCGGTGTCCAGCTGGTTATCGAACTCAGCGAGATGGAGCTTTGTGTTTTCCGCAACTAAGGATCAATAACAGCTCTGACCAAACCGCTGACAGACACAAGAAACCTACGAAGGTAATTTAAATTCAAAGAAGGAACCAAGCAGCCGTAACGACGAAAGATTCATCTTGCTAAAAGAACTCCAAATACCATGATGCAATGAGCGGACACGCCCACCGGGCGAAATTGAATAAATTGGTATTTAAGAGATACGGTAGTCTGCCGTTCCGCATTTGACCAAGATTCCTGTGAGCAAGGGCGCAAGACGCCAGAAACGCGTAAGGACTGTAACTCTTGGCATGAATTCTGTGCATTGGCTGTTTATGAGCAAAGCTGCCTGGCGGAAATAAAGCAATACACAAGGTGTTGGCTCTCCCAAGTTTGGTGCTTCTTGTTTTGGATATTAAGTGCGGCCTGCCCGGGTCGCGGAAGAGCCCCCCGCATATACAGCGGTGTCCAGCTGGTTATCGAACTCAGCGAGATGGAGCTTTGTGTTTACCGCAACTAAGGATCAATAACAGCTCTGACCAAACCGCTGACAGACACAAGAAACCTACGAAGGTAATTTAAATTCAAAGAAGGAACCAAGCAGCCGTAACGACGAAAGATTCATCTTGCTAAAAGAACTCCAAATACCATGATGCAATGAGCGGACACGCCCACCGGGCGAAATTGAATAAATTGGTATTTAAGAGATACGGTAGTCTGCCGTTCCGCATTTGACCAAGATTCCTGTGAGCAAGGGCGCAAGACGCCAGAAACGCGTAAGGACTGTAACTCTTGGCATGAATTCTGTGCATTGGCTGTTTATGAGCAAAGCTGCCTGGCGGAAATAAAGCAATACACAAGGTGTTGGCTCTCCCAAGTCTGGTGCTTCTTGTTTTGGATATTAAGTGCGGCCTGCCCGGGTCGCGGAAGAGCCCCCCGCATATACAGCGGTGTCCAGCTGGTTATCGAACTCAGCGAGATGGAGCTTTGTGTTTTCCGCAACTAAGGATCAATAACAGCTCTGACCAAACCGCTGACAGACACAAGAAACCTACGAAGGTAATTTAAATTCAAAGAAGGAACCAAGCAGCCGTAACGACGAAAGATTCATCTTGCTAAAAGAACTCCAAATACCATGATGCAATGAGCGGACACGCCCACCGGGCGAAATTGAATAAATTGGTATTTAAGAGATACGGTAGTCTGTCGTTCCGCATTTGACCAAGATTCCTGTGAGCAAGGGCGCAAGACGCCAGAAACGCGTAAGGACTGTAACTCTTGGCATGAATTCTGTGCATTGGCTGTTTATGAGCAAAGCTGCCTGGCGGAAATAAAGCAATACACAAGGTGTTGGCTCTCCCAAGTCTGGTGCTTCTTGTTTTGGATATTAAGTGCGGCCTGCCCGGGTCGCGGAAGAGCCCCCCGCATATACAGCGGTGTCCAGCTGGTTATCGAACTCAGCGAGATGGAGCTTTGTGTTTTCCGCAACTAAGGATCAATAACAGCTCTGACCAAACCGCTGACAGACACAAGAAACCTACGAAGGTAATTTAAATTCAAAGAAGGAACCAAGCAGCCGTAACGACGAAAGATTCATCTTGCTAAAAGAACTCCAAATACCATGATGCAATGAGCGGACACGCCCACCGGGCGAAATTGAATAAATTGGTATTTAAGAGATACGGTAGTCTGCCGTTCCGCATTTGACCAAGATTCCTGTGAGCAAGGGCGCAAGACGCCAGAAACGCGTAAGGACTGTAACTCTTGGCATGAATTCTGTGCATTGGCTGTTTATGAGCAAAGCTGCCTGGCGGAAATAAAGCAATACACAAGGTGTTGGCTCTCCCAAGTCTGGTGCTTCTTGTTTTGGATATTAAGTGCGGCCTGCCCGGGTCGCGGAAGAGCCCCCCGCATATACAGCGGTGTCCAGCTGGTTATCGAACTCAGCGAGATGGAGCTTTGTGTTTTCCGCAACTAAGGATCAATAACAGCTCTGACCAAACCGCTGACAGACACAAGAAACCTACGAAGGTAATTTAAATTCAAAGAAGGAACCAAGCAGCCGTAACGACGAAAGATTCATCTTGCTAAAAGAACTCCAAATACCATGATGCAATGAGCGGACACGCCCACCGGGCGAAATTGAATAAATTGGTATTTAAGAGATACGGTAGTCTGCCGTTCCGCATTTGACCAAGATTCCTGTGAGCAAGGGCGCAAGACGCCAGAAACGCGTAAGGACTGTAACTCTTGGCATGAATTCTGTGCATTGGCTGTTTATGAGCAAAGCTGCCTGGCGGAAATAAAGCAATACACAAGGTGTTGGCTCTCCCAAGTCTGGTGCTTCTTGTTTTGGATATTAAGTGCGGCCTGCCCGGGTCGCGGAAGAGCCCCCCGCATATACAGCGGTGTCCAGCTGGTTATCGAACTCAGCGAGATGGAGCTTTGTGTTTTCCGCAACTAAGGATCAATAACAGCTCTGACCAAACCGCTGACAGACACAAGAAACCTACGAAGGTAATTTAAATTCAAAGAAGGAACCAAGCAGCCGTAACGACGAAAGATTCATCTTGCTAAAAGAACTCCAAATACCATGATGCAATGAGCGGACACGCCCACCGGGCGAAATTGAATAAATTGGTATTTAAGAGATACGGTAGTCTGCCGTTCCGCATTTGACCAAGATTCCTGTGAGCAAGGGCGCAAGACGCCAGAAACGCGTAAGGACTGTAACTCTTGGCATGAATTCTGTGCATTGGCTGTTTATGAGCAAAGCTGCCTGGCGGAAATAAAGCAATACACAAGGTGTTGGCTCTCCCAAGTCTGGTGCTTCTTGTTTTGGATATTAAGTGCGGCCTGCCCGGGTCGCGGAAGAGCCCCCCGCATATACAGCGGTGTCCAGCTGGTTATCGAACTCAGCGAGATGGAGCTTTGTGTTTTCCGCAACTAAGGATCAATAACAGCTCTGACCAAACCGCTGACAGACACAAGAAACCTACGAAGGTAATTTAAATTCAAAGAAGGAACCAAGCAGCCGTAACGACGAAAGATTCATCTTGCTAAAAGAACTCCAAATACCATGATGCAATGAACGGACACGCCCACCGGGCGAAATTGAATAAATTGGTATTTAAGAGATACGGTAGTCTGCCGTTCCGCATTTGACCAAGATTCCTGTGAGCAAGGGCGCAAGACGCCAGAAACGCGTAAGGACTGTAACTCTTGGCATGAATTCTGTGCATTGGCTGTTTATGAGCAAAGCTGCCTGGCGGAAATAAAGCAATACACAAGGTGTTGGCTCTCCCAAGTCTGGTGCTTCTTGTTTTGGATATTAAGTGCGGCCTGCCCGGGTCGCGGAAGAGCCCCCCGCATATACAGCGGTGTCCAGCTGGTTATCGAACTCAGCGAGATGGAGCTTTGTGTTTTCCGCAACTAAGGATCAATAACAGCTCTGACCAAACCGCTGACAGACACAAGAAACCTACGAAGGTAATTTAAATTCAAAGAAGGAACCAAGCAGCCGTAACGACGAAAGATTCATCTTGCTAAAAGAACTCCAAATACCATGATGTAATGAGCGGACACGCCCACCGGGCGAAATTGAATAAATTGGTATTTAAGAGATACGGTAGTCTGCCGTTCCGCATTTGACCAAGATTCCTGTGAGCAAGGGCGCAAGACGCCAGAAACGCGTAAGGACTGTAACTCTTGGCATGAATTCTGTGCATTGGCTGTTTATGAGCAAAGCTGCCTGGCGGAAATAAAGCAATACACAAGGTGTTGGCTCTCCCAAGTCTGGTGCTTCTTGTTTTGGATATTAAGTGCGGCCTGCCCGGGTCGCGGAAGAGCCCCCCGCATATACAGCGGTGTCCAGCTGGTTATCGAACTCAGCGAGATGGAGCTTTGTGTTTTCCGCAACTAAGGATCAATAACAGCTCTGACCAAACCGCTGACAGACACAAGAAACCTACGAAGGTAATTTAAATTCAAAGAAGGAACCAAGCAGCCGTAACGACGAAAGATTCATCTTGCTAAAAGAACTCCAAATACCATGATGCAATGAGCGGACACGCCCACCGGGCGAAATTGAATAAATTGGTATTTAAGAGATACGGTAGTCTGCCGTTCCGCATTTGACCAAGATTCCTGTGAGCAAGGGCGCAAGACGCCAGAAACGCGTAAGGACTGTAACTCTTGGCATGAATTCTGTGCATTGGCTGTTTATGAGCAAAGCTGCCTGGCGGAAATAAAGCAATACACAAGGTGTTGGCTCTCCCAAGTCTGGTGCTTCTTGTTTTGGATATTAAGTGCGGCCTGCCCGGGTCGCGGAAGAGCCCCCCGCATATACAGCGGTGTCCAGCTGGTTATCGAACTCAGCGAGATGGAGCTTTGTGTTTTCCGCAACTAAGGATCAATAACAGCTCTGACCAAACCGCTGACAGACACAAGAAACCTACGAAGGTAATTTAAATTCAAAGAAGGAACCAAGCAGCCGTAACGACGAAAGATTCATCTTGCTAAAAGAACTCCAAATACCATGATGCAATGAGCGGACACGCCCACCGGGCGAAATTGAATAAATTGGTATTTAAGAGATACGGTAGTCTGCCGTTCCGCATTTGACCAAGATTCCTGTGAGCAAGGGCGCAAGACGCCAGAAACGCGTAAGGACTGTAACTCTTGGCATGAATTCTGTGCATTGGCTGTTTATGAGCAAAGCTGCCTGGCGGAAATAAAGCAATACACAAGGTGTTGGCTCTCCCAAGTCTGGTGCTTCTTGTTTTGGATATTAAGTGCGGCCTGCCCGGGTCGCGGAAGAGCCCCCCGCATATACAGCGGTGTCCAGCTGGTTATCGAACTCAGCGAGATGGAGCTTTGTGTTTTCCGCAACTAAGGATCAATAACAGCTCTGACCAAACCGCTGACAGACACAAGAAACCTACGAAGGTAATTTAAATTCAAAGAAGGAACCAAGCAGCCGTAACGACGAAAGATTCATCTTGCTAAAAGAACTCCAAATACCATGATGCAATGAGCGGACACGCCCACCGGGCGAAATTGAATAAATTGGTATTTAAGAGATACGGTAGTCTGCCGTTCCGCATTTGACCAAGATTCCTGTGAGCAAGGGCGCAAGACGCCAGAAACGCGTAAGGACTGTAACTCTTGGCATGAATTCTGTGCATTGGCTGTTTATGAGCAAAGCTGCCTGGCGGAAATAAAGCAATACACAAGGTGTTGGCTCTCCCAAGTCTGGTGCTTCTTGTTTTGGATATTAAGTGCGGCCTGCCCGGGTCGCGGAAGAGCCCCCCGCATATACAGCGGTGTCCAGCTGGTTATCGAACTCAGCGAGATGGAGCTTTGTGTTTTCCGCAACTAAGGATCAATAACAGCTCTGACCAAACCGCTGACAGACACAAGAAACCTACGAAGGTAATTTAAATTCAAAGAAGGAACCAAGCAGCCGTAACGACGAAAGATTCATCTTGCTAAAAGAACTCCAAATACCATGATGCAATGAGCGGACACGCCCACCGGGCGAAATTGAATAAATTGGTATTTAAGAGATACGGTAGTCTGCCGTTCCGCATTTGACCAAGATTCCTGTGAGCAAGGGCGCAAGACGCCAGAAACGCGTAAGGACTGTAACTCTTGGCATGAATTCTGTGCATTGGCTGTTTATGAGCAAAGCTGCCTGGCGGAAATAAAGCAATACACAAGGTGTTGGCTCTCCCAAGTCTGGTGCTTCTTGTTTTGGATATTAAGTGCGGCCTGCCCGGGTCGCGGAAGAGCCCCCCGCATATACAGCGGTGTCCAGCTGGTTATCGAACTCAGCGAGATGGAGCTTTGTGTTTTCCGCAACTAAGGATCAATAACAGCTCTGACCAAACCGCTGACAGACACAAGAAACCTACGAAGGTAATTTAAATTCAAAGAAGGAACCAAGCAGCCGTAACGACGAAAGATTCATCTTGCTAAAAGAACTCCAAATACCATGATGCAATGAGCGGACACGCCCACCGGGCGAAATTGAATAAATTGGTATTTAAGAGATACGGTAGTCTGCCGTTCCGCATTTGACCAAGATTCCTGTGAGCAAGGGCGCAAGACGCCAGAAACGCGTAAGGACTGTAACTCTTGGCATGAATTCTGTGCATTGGCTGTTTATGAGCAAAGCTGCCTGGCGGAAATAAAGCAATACACAAGGTGTTGGCTCTCCCAAGTCTGGTGCTTCTTGTTTTGGATATTAAGTGCGGCCTGCCCGGGTCGCGGAAGAGCCCCCCGCATATACAGCGGTGTCCAGCTGGTTATCGAACTCAGCGAGATGGAGCTTTGTGTTTTCCGCAACTAAGGATCAATAACAGCTCTGACCAAACCGCTGACAGACACAAGAAACCTACGAAGGTAATTTAAATTCAAAGAAGGAACCAAGCAGCCGTAACGACGAAAGATTCATCTTGCTAAAAGAACTCCAAATACCATGATGCAATGAGCGGACACGCCCACCGGGCGAAATTGAATAAATTGGTATTTAAGAGATACGGTAGTCTGCCGTTCCGCATTTGACCAAGATTCCTGTGAGCAAGGGCGCAAGACGCCAGAAACGCGTAAGGACTGTAACTCTTGGCATGAATTCTGTGCATTGGCTGTTTATGAGCAAAGCTGCCTGGCGGAAATAAAGCAATACACAAGGTGTTGGCTCTCCCAAGTCTGGTGCTTCTTGTTTTGGATATTAAGTGCGGCCTGCCCGGGTCGCGGAAGAGCCCCCCGCATATACAGCGGTGTCCAGCTGGTTATCGAACTCAGCGAGATGGAGCTTTGTGTTTTCCGCAACTAAGGATCAATAACAGCTCTGACCAAACCGCTGACAGACACAAGAAACCTACGAAGGTAATTTAAATTCAAAGAAGGAACCAAGCAGCCGTAACGACGAAAGATTCATCTTGCTAAAAGAACTCCAAATACCATGATGCAATGAGCGGACACGCCCACCGGGCGAAATTGAATAAATTGGTATTTAAGAGATACGGTAGTCTGCCGTTCCGCATTTGACCAAGATTCCTGTGAGCAAGGGCGCAAGACGCCAGAAACGCGTAAGGACTGTAACTCTTGGCATGAATTCTGTGCATTGGCTGTTTATGAGCAAAGCTGCCTGGCGGAAATAAAGCAATACACAAGGTGTTGGCTCTCCCAAGTCTGGTGCTTCTTGTTTTGGATATTAAGTGCGGCCTGCCCGGGTCGCGGAAGAGCCCCCCGCATATACAGCGGTGTCCAGCTGGTTATCGAACTCAGCGAGATGGAGCTTTGTGTTTTCCGCAACTAAGGATCAATAACAGCTCTGACCAAACCGCTGACAGACACAAGAAACCTACGAAGGTAATTTAAATTCAAAGAAGGAACCAAGCAGCCGTAACGACGAAAGATTCATCTTGCTAAAAGAACTCCAAATACCATGATGCAATGAGCGGACACGCCCACCGGGCGAAATTGAATAAATTGGTATTTAAGAGATACGGTAGTCTGCCGTTCCGCATTTGACCAAGATTCCTGTGAGCAAGGGCGCAAGACGCCAGAAACGCGTAAGGACTGTAACTCTTGGCATGAATTCTGTGCATTGGCTGTTTATGAGCAAAGCTGCCTGGCAGAAATAAAGCAATACACAAGGTGTTGGCTCTCCCAAGTCTGGTGCTTCTTGTTTTGGATATTAAGTGCGGCCTGCCCGGGTCGCGGAAGAGCCCCCCGCATATACAGCGGTGTCCAGCTGGTTATCGAACTCAGCGAGATGGAGCTTTGTGTTTTCCGCAACTAAGGATCAATAACAGCTCTGACCAAACCGCTGACAGACACAAGAAACCTACGAAGGTAATTTAAATTCAAAGAAGGAACCAAGCAGCCGTAACGACGAAAGATTCATCTTGCTAAAAGAACTCCAAATACCATGATGCAATGAGCGGACACGCCCACCGGGCGAAATTGAATAAATTGGTATTTAAGAGATACGGTAGTCTGCCGTTCCGCATTTGACCAAGATTCCTGTGAGCAAGGGCGCAAGACGCCAGAAACGCGTAAGGACTGTAACTCTTGGCATGAATTCTGTGCATTGGCTGTTTATGAGCAAAGCTGCCTGGCGGAAATAAAGCAATACACAAGGTGTTGGCTCTCCCAAGTCTGGTGCTTCTTGTTTTGGATATTAAGTGCGGCCTGCCCGGGTCGCGGAAGAGCCCCCCGCATATACAGCGGTGTCCAGCTGGTTATCGAACTCAGCGAGATGGAGCTTTGTGTTTTCCGCAACTAAGGATCAATAACAGCTCTGACCAAACCGCTGACAGACACAAGAAACCTACGAAGGTAATTTAAATTCAAAGAAGGAACCAAGCAGCCGTAACGACGAAAGATTCATCTTGCTAAAAGAACTCCAAATACCATGATGCAATGAGCGGACACGCCCACCGGGCGAAATTGAATAAATTGGTATTTAAGAGATACGGTAGTCTGCCGTTCCGCATTTGACCAAGATTCCTGTGAGCAAGGGCGCAAGACGCCAGAAACGCGTAAGGACTGTAACTCTTGGCATGAATTCTGTGCATTGGCTGTTTATGAGCAAAGCTGCCTGGCGGAAATAAAGCAATACACAAGGTGTTGGCTCTCCCAAGTCTGGTGCTTCTTGTTTTGGATATTAAGTGCGGCCTGCCCGGGTCGCGGAAGAGCCCCCCGCATATACAGCGGTGTCCAGCTGGTTATCGAACTCAGCGAGATGGAGCTTTGTGTTTTCCGCAACTAAGGATCAATAACAGCTCTGACCAAACCGCTGACAGACACAAGAAACCTACGAAGGTAATTTAAATTCAAAGAAGGAACCAAGCAGCCGTAACGACGAAAGATTCATCTTGCTAAAAGAACTCCAAATACCATGATGCAATGAGCGGACACGCCCACCGGGCGAAATTGAATAAATTGGTATTTAAGAGATACGGTAGTCTGCCGTTCCGCATTTGACCAAGATTCCTGTGAGCAAGGGCGCAAGACGCCAGAAACGCGTAAGGACTGTAACTCTTGGCATGAATTCTGTGCATTGGCTGTTTATGAGCAAAGCTGCCTGGCGGAAATAAAGCAATACACAAGGTGTTGGCTCTCCCAAGTCTGGTGCTTCTTGTTTTGGATATTAAGTGCGGCCTGCCCGGGTCGCGGAAGAGCCCCCCGCATATACAGCGGTGTCCAGCTGGTTATCGAACTCAGCGAGATGGAGCTTTGTGTTTTCCGCAACTAAGGATCAATAACAGCTCTGACCAAACCGCTGACAGACACAAGAAACCTACGAAGGTAATTTAAATTCAAAGAAGGAACCAAGCAGCCGTAACGACGAAAGATTCATCTTGCTAAAAGAACTCCAAATACCATGATGCAATGAGCGGACACGCCCACCGGGCGAAATTGAATAAATTGGTATTTAAGAGATACGGTAGTCTGCCGTTCCGCATTTGACCAAGATTCCTGTGAGCAAGGGCGCAAGACGCCAGAAACGCGTAAGGACTGTAACTCTTGGCATGAATTCTGTGCATTGGCTGTTTATGAGCAAAGCTGCCTGGCGGAAATAAAGCAATACACAAGGTGTTGGCTCTCCCAAGTCTGGTGCTTCTTGTTTTGGATATTAAGTGCGGCCTGCCCGGGTCGCGGAAGAGCCCCCCGCATATACAGCGGTGTCCAGCTGGTTATCGAACTCAGCGAGATGGAGCTTTGTGTTTTCCGCAACTAAGGATCAATAACAGCTCTGACCAAACCGCTGACAGACACAAGAAACCTACGAAGGTAATTTAAATTCAAAGAAGGAACCAAGCAGCCGTAACGACGAAAGATTCATCTTGCTAAAAGAACTCCAAATACCATGATGCAATGAGCGGACACGCCCACCGGGCGAAATTGAATAAATTGGTATTTAAGAGATACAGTAGTCTGCCGTTCCGCATTTGACCAAGATTCCTGTGAGCAAGGGCGCAAGACGCCAGAAACGCGTAAGGACTGTAACTCTTGGCATGAATTCTGTGCATTGGCTGTTTATGAGCAAAGCTGCCTGGCGGAAATAAAGCAATACACAAGGTGTTGGCTCTCCCAAGTCTGGTGCTTCTTGTTTTGGATATTAAGTGCGGCCTGCCCGGGTCGCGGAAGAGCCCCCCGCATATACAGCGGTGTCCAGCTGGTTATCGAACTCAGCGAGATGGAGCTTTGTGTTTTCCGCAACTAAGGATCAATAACAGCTCTGACCAAACCGCTGACAGACACAAGAAACCTACGAAGGTAATTTAAATTCAAAGAAGGAACCAAGCAGCCGTAACGACGAAAGATTCATCTTGCTAAAAGAACTCCAAATACCATGATGCAATGAGCGGACACGCCCACCGGGCGAAATTGAATAAATTGGTATTTAAGAGATACGGTAGTCTGCCGTTCCGCATTTGACCAAGATTCCTGTGAGCAAGGGCGCAAGACGCCAGAAACGCGTAAGGACTGTAACTCTTGGCATGAATTCTGTGCATTGGCTGTTTATGAGCAAAGCTGCCTGGCGGAAATAAAGCAATACACAAGGTGTTGGCTCTCCCAAGTCTGGTGCTTCTTGTTTTGGATATTAAGTGCGGCCTGCCCGGGTCGCGGAAGAGCCCCCCGCATATACAGCGGTGTCCAGCTGGTTATCGAACTCAGCGAGATGGAGCTTTGTGTTTTCCGCAACTAAGGATCAATAACAGCTCTGACCAAACCGCTGACAGACACAAGAAACCTACGAAGGTAATTTAAATTCAAAGAAGGAACCAAGCAGCCGTAACGACGAAAGATTCATCTTGCTAAAAGAACTCCAAATACCATGATGCAATGAGCGGACACGCCCACCGGGCGAAATTGAATAAATTGGTATTTAAGAGATACAGTAGTCTGCCGTTCCGCATTTGACCAAGATTCCTGTGAGCAAGGGCGCAAGACGCCAGAAACGCGTAAGGACTGTAACTCTTGGCATGAATTCTGTGCATTGGCTGTTTATGAGCAAAGCTGCCTGGCGGAAATAAAGCAATACACAAGGTGTTGGCTCTCCCAAGTCTGGTGCTTCTTGTTTTGGATATTAAGTGCGGCCTGCCCGGGTCGCGGAAGAGCCCCCCGCATATACAGCGGTGTCCAGCTGGTTATCGAACTCAGCGAGATGGAGCTTTGTGTTTTCCGCAACTAAGGATCAATAACAGCTCTGACCAAACCGCTGACAGACACAAGAAACCTACGAAGGTAATTTAAATTCAAAGAAGGAACCAAGCAGCCGTAACGACGAAAGATTCATCTTGCTAAAAGAACTCCAAATACCATGATGCAATGAACGGACACGCCCACCGGGCGAAATTGAATAAATTGGTATTTAAGAGATACGATAGTCTGCCGTTCCGCATTTGACCAAGATTCCTGTGAGCAAGGGCGCAAGACGCCAGAAACGCGTAAGGACTGTAACTCTTGGCATGAATTCTGTGCATTGGCTGTTTATGAGCAAAGCTGCCTGGCGGAAATAAAGCAATACACAAGGTGTTGGCTCTCCCAAGTCTGGTGCTTCTTGTTTTGGATATTAAGTGCGGCCTGCCCGGGTCGCGGAAGAGCCCCCCGCATATACAGCGGTGTCCAGCTGGTTATCGAACTCAGCGAGATGGAGCTTTGTGTTTTCCGCAACTAAGGATCAATAACAGCTCTGACCAAACCGCTGACAGACACAAGAAACCTACGAAGGTAATTTAAATTCAAAGAAGGAACCAAGCAGCCGTAACGACGAAAGATTCATCTTGCTAAAAGAACTCCAAATACCATGATGCAATGAGCGGACACGCCCACCGGGCGAAATTGAATAAATTGGTATTTAAGAGATACGGTAGTCTGCCGTTCCGCATTTGACCAAGATTCCTGTGAGCAAGGGCGCAAGACGCCAGAAACGCGTAAGGACTGTAACTCTTGGCATGAATTCTGTGCATTGGCTGTTTATGAGCAAAGCTGCCTGGCGGAAATAAAGCAATACACAAGGTGTTGGCTCTCCCAAGTCTGGTGCTTCTTGTTTTGGATATTAAGTGCGGCCTGCCCGGGTCGCGGAAGAGCCCCCCGCATATACAGCGGTGTCCAGCTGGTTATCGAACTCAGCGAGATGGAGCTTTGTGTTTTCCGCAACTAAGGATCAATAACAGCTCTGACCAAACCGCTGACAGACACAAGAAACCTACGAAGGTAATTTAAATTCAAAGAAGGAACCAAGCAGCCGTAACGACGAAAGATTCATCTTGCTAAAAGAACTCCAAATACCATGATGCAATGAGCGGACACGCCCACCGGGCGAAATTGAATAAATTGGTATTTAAGAGATACGGTAGTCTGCCGTTCCGCATTTGACCAAGATTCCTGTGAGCAAGGGCGCAAGACGCCAGAAACGCGTAAGGACTGTAACTCTTGGCATGAATTCTGTGCATTGGCTGTTTATGAGCAAAGCTGCCTGGCGGAAATAAAGCAATACACAAGGTGTTGGCTCTCCCAAGTCTGGTGCTTCTTGTTTTGGATATTAAGTGCGGCCTGCCCGGGTCGCGGAAGAGCCCCCCGCATATACAGCGGTGTCCAGCTGGTTATCGAACTCAGCGAGATGGAGCTTTGTGTTTTCCGCAACTAAGGATCAATAACAGCTCTGACCAAACCGCTGACAGACACAAGAAACCTACGAAGGTAATTTAAATTCAAAGAAGGAACCAAGCAGCCGTAACGACGAAAGATTCATCTTGCTAAAAGAACTCCAAATACCATGATGCAATGAGCGGACACGCCCACCGGGCGAAATTGAATAAATTGGTATTTAAGAGATACGGTAGTCTGCCGTTCCGCATTTGACCAAGATTCCTGTGAGCAAGGGCGCAAGACGCCAGAAACGCGTAAGGACTGTAACTCTTGGCATGAATTCTGTGCATTGGCTGTTTATGAGCAAAGCTGCCTGGCGGAAATAAAGCAATACACAAGGTGTTGGCTCTCCCAAGTCTGGTGCTTCTTGTTTTGGATATTAAGTGCGGCCTGCCCGGGTCGCGGAAGAGCCCCCCGCATATACAGCGGTGTCCAGCTGGTTATCGAACTCAGCGAGATGGAGCTTTGTGTTTTCCGCAACTAAGGATCAATAACAGCTCTGACCAAACCGCTGACAGACACAAGAAACCTACGAAGGTAATTTAAATTCAAAGAAGGAACCAAGCAGCCGTAACGACGAAAGATTCATCTTGCTAAAAGAACTCCAAATACCATGATGCAATGAGCGGACACGCCCACCGGGCGAAATTGAATAAATTGGTATTTAAGAGATACGGTAGTCTGCCGTTCCGCATTTGACCAAGATTCCTGTGAGCAAGGGCGCAAGACGCCAGAAACGCGTAAGGACTGTAACTCTTGGCATGAATTCTGTGCATTGGCTGTTTATGAGCAAAGCTGCCTGGCGGAAATAAAGCAATACACAAGGTGTTGGCTCTCCCAAGTCTGGTGCTTCTTGTTTTGGATATTAAGTGCGGCCTGCCCGGGTCGCGGAAGAGCCCCCCGCATATACAGCGGTGTCCAGCTGGTTATCGAACTCAGCGAGATGGAGCTTTGTGTTTTCCGCAACTAAGGATCAATAACAGCTCTGACCAAACCGCTGACAGACACAAGAAACCTACGAAGGTAATTTAAATTCAAAGAAGGAACCAAGCAGCCGTAACGACGAAAGATTCATCTTGCTAAAAGAACTCCAAATACCATGATGCAATGAGCGGACACGCCCACCGGGCGAAATTGAATAAATTGGTATTTAAGAGATACGGTAGTCTGCCGTTCCGCATTTGACCAAGATTCCTGTGAGCAAGGGCGCAAGACGCCAGAAACGCGTAAGGACTGTAACTCTTGGCATGAATTCTGTGCATTGGCTGTTTATGAGCAAAGCTGCCTGGCGGAAATAAAGCAATACACAAGGTGTTGGCTCTCCCAAGTCTGGTGCTTCTTGTTTTGGATATTAAGTGCGGCCTGCCCGGGTCGCGGAAGAGCCCCCCGCATATACAGCGGTGTCCAGCTGGTTATCGAACTCAGCGAGATGGAGCTTTGTGTTTTCCGCAACTAAGGATCAATAACAGCTCTGACCAAACCGCTGACAGACACAAGAAACCTACGAAGGTAATTTAAATTCAAAGAAGGAACCAAGCAGCCGTAACGACGAAAGATTCATCTTGCTAAAAGAACTCCAAATACCATGATGCAATGAGCGGACACGCCCACCGGGCGAAATTGAATAAATTGGTATTTAAGAGATACGGTAGTCTGCCGTTCCGCATTTGACCAAGATTCCTGTGAGCAAGGGCGCAAGACGCCAGAAACGCGTAAGGACTGTAACTCTTGGCATGAATTCTGTGCATTGGCTGTTTATGAGCAAAGCTGCCTGGCGGAAATAAAGCAATACACAAGGTGTTGGCTCTCCCAAGTCTGGTGCTTCTTGTTTTGGATATTAAGTGCGGCCTGCCCGGGTCGCGGAAGAGCCCCCCGCATATACAGCGGTGTCCAGCTGGTTATCGAACTCAGCGAGATGGAGCTTTGTGTTTTCCGCAACTAAGGATCAATAACAGCTCTGACCAAACCGCTGACAGACACAAGAAACCTACGAAGGTAATTTAAATTCAAAGAAGGAACCAAGCAGCCGTAACGACGAAAGATTCATCTTGCTAAAAGAACTCCAAATACCATGATGCAATGAGCGGACACGCCCACCGGGCGAAATTGAATAAATTGGTATTTAAGAGATACGGTAGTCTGCCGTTCCGCATTTGACCAAGATTCCTGTGAGCAAGGGCGCAAGACGCCAGAAACGCGTAAGGACTGTAACTCTTGGCATGAATTCTGTGCATTGGCTGTTTATGAGCAAAGCTGCCTGGCGGAAATAAAGCAATACACAAGGTGTTGGCTCTCCCAAGTCTGGTGCTTCTTGTTTTGGATATTAAGTGCGGCCTGCCCGGGTCGCGGAAGAGCCCCCCGCATATACAGCGGTGTCCAGCTGGTTATCGAACTCAGCGAGATGGAGCTTTGTGTTTTCCGCAACTAAGGATCAATAACAGCTCTGACCAAACCGCTGACAGACACAAGAAACCTACGAAGGTAATTTAAATTCAAAGAAGGAACCAAGCAGCCGTAACGACGAAAGATTCATCTTGCTAAAAGAACTCCAAATACCATGATGCAATGAGCGGACACGCCCACCGGGCGAAATTGAATAAATTGGTATTTAAGAGATACGGTAGTCTGCCGTTCCGCATTTGACCAAGATTCCTGTGAGCAAGGGCGCAAGACGCCAGAAACGCGTAAGGACTGTAACTCTTGGCATGAATTCTGTGCATTGGCTGTTTATGAGCAAAGCTGCCTGGCGGAAATAAAGCAATACACAAGGTGTTGGCTCTCCCAAGTCTGGTGCTTCTTGTTTTGGATATTAAGTGCGGCCTGCCCGGGTCGCGGAAGAGCCCCCCGCATATACAGCGGTGTCCAGCTGGTTATCGAACTCAGCGAGATGGAGCTTTGTGTTTTCCGCAACTAAGGATCAATAACAGCTCTGACCAAACCGCTGACAGACACAAGAAACCTACGAAGGTAATTTAAATTCAAAGAAGGAACCAAGCAGCCGTAACGACGAAAGATTCATCTTGCTAAAAGAACTCCAAATACCATGATGCAATGAGCGGACACGCCCACCGGGCGAAATTGAATAAATTGGTATTTAAGAGATACGGTAGTCTGCCGTTCCGCATTTGACCAAGATTCCTGTGAGCAAGGGCGCAAGACGCCAGAAACGCGTAAGGACTGTAACTCTTGGCATGAATTCTGTGCATTGGCTGTTTATGAGCAAAGCTGCCTGGCGGAAAAAAAGCAATACACAAGGTGTTGGCTCTCCCAAGTCTGGTGCTTCTTGTTTTGGATATTAAGTGCGGCCTGCCCGGGTCGCGGAAGAGCCCCCCGCATATACAGCGGTATCCAGCTGGTTATCGAACTCAGCGAGATGGAGCTTTGTGTTTTCCGCAACTAAGGATCAATAACAGCTCTGACCAAACCGCTGACAGACACAAGAAACCTACGAAGGTAATTTAAATTCAAAGAAGGAACCAAGCAGCCGTAACGACGAAAGATTCATCTTGCTAAAAGAACTCCAAATACCATGATGCAATGAGCGGACACGCCCACCGGGCGAAATTGAATAAATTGGTATTTAAGAGATACGGTAGTCTGCCGTTCCGCATTTGACCAAGATTCCTGTGAGCAAGGGCGCAAGACGCCAGAAACGCGTAAGGACTGTAACTCTTGGCATGAATTCTGTGCATTGGCTGTTTATGAGCAAAGCTGCCTGGCGGAAATAAAGCAATACACAAGGTGTTGGCTCTCCCAAGTCTGGTGCTTCTTGTTTTGGATATTAAGTGCGGCCTGCCCGGGTCGCGGAAGAGCCCCCCGCATATACAGCGGTGTCCAGCTGGTTATCGAACTCAGCGAGATGGAGCTTTGTGTTTTCCGCAACTAAGGATCAATAACAGCTCTGACCAAACCGCTGACAGACACAAGAAACCTACGAAGGTAATTTAAATTCAAAGAAGGAACCAAGCAGCCGTAACGACGAAAGATTCATCTTGCTAAAAGAACTCCAAATACCATGATGCAATGAGCGGACACGCCCACCGGGCGAAATTGAATAAATTGGTATTTAAGAGATACGGTAGTCTGCCGTTCCGCATTTGACCAAGATTCCTGTGAGCAAGGGCGCAAGACGCCAGAAACGCGTAAGGACTGTAACTCTTGGCATGAATTCTGTGCATTGGCTGTTTATGAGCAAAGCTGCCTGGCGGAAATAAAGCAATACACAAGGTGTTGGCTCTCCCAAGTCTGGTGCTTCTTGTTTTGGATATTAAGTGCGGCCTGCCCGGGTCGCGGAAGAGCCCCCCGCATATACAGCGGTGTCCAGCTGGTTATCGAACTCAGCGAGATGGAGCTTTGTGTTTTCCGCAACTAAGGATCAATAACAGCTCTGACCAAACCGCTGACAGACACAAGAAACCTACGAAGGTAATTTAAATTCAAAGAAGGAACCAAGCAGCCGTAACGACGAAAGATTCATCTTGCTAAAAGAACTCCAAATACCATGATGCAATGAACGGACACGCCCACCGGGCGAAATTGAATAAATTGGTATTTAAGAGATACGGTAGTCTGCCGTTCCGCATTTGACCAAGATTCCTGTGAGCAAGGGCGCAAGACGCCAGAAACGCGTAAGGACTGTAACTCTTGGCATGAATTCTGTGCATTGGCTGTTTATGAGCAAAGCTGCCTGGCGGAAATAAAGCAATACACAAGGTGTTGGCTCTCCCAAGTCTGGTGCTTCTTGTTTTGGATATTAAGTGCGGCCTGCCCGGGTCGCGGAAGAGCCCCCCGCATATACAGCGGTGTCCAGCTGGTTATCGAACTCAGCGAGATGGAGCTTTGTGTTTTCCGCAACTAAGGATCAATAACAGCTCTGACCAAACCGCTGACAGACACAAGAAACCTACGAAGGTAATTTAAATTCAAAGAAGGAACCAAGCAGCCGTAACGACGAAAGATTCATCTTGCTAAAAGAACTCCAAATACCATGATGCAATGAGCGGACACGCCCACCGGGCGAAATTGAATAAATTGGTATTTAAGAGATACGGTAGTCTGCCGTTCCGCATTTGACCAAGATTCCTGTGAGCAAGGGCGCAAGACGCCAGAAACGCGTAAGGACTGTAACTCTTGGCATGAATTCTGTGCATTGGCTGTTTATGAGCAAAGCTGCCTGGCGGAAATAAAGCAATACACAAGGTGTTGGCTCTCCCAAGTCTGGTGCTTCTTGTTTTGGATATTAAGTGCGGCCTGCCCGGGTCGCGGAAGAGCCCCCCGCATATACAGCGGTGTCCAGCTGGTTATCGAACTCAGCGAGATGGAGCTTTGTGTTTTCCGCAACTAAGGATCAATAACAGCTCTGACCAAACCGCTGACAGACACAAGAAACCTACGAAGGTAATTTAAATTCAAAGAAGGAACCAAGCAGCCGTAACGACGAAAGATTCATCTTGCTAAAAGAACTCCAAATACCATGATGCAATGAGCGGACACGCCCACCGGGCGAAATTGAATAAATTGGTATTTAAGAGATACGGTAGTCTGCCGTTCCGCATTTGACCAAGATTCCTGTGAGCAAGGGCGCAAGACGCCAGAAACGCGTAAGGACTGTAACTCTTGGCATGAATTCTGTGCATTGGCTGTTTATGAGCAAAGCTGCCTGGCGGAAATAAAGCAATACACAAGGTGTTGGCTCTCCCAAGTCTGGTGCTTCTTGTTTTGGATATTAAGTGCGGCCTGCCCGGGTCGCGGAAGAGCCCCCCGCATATACAGCAGTGTCCAGCTGGTTATCGAACTCAGCGAGATGGAGCTTTGTGTTTTCCGCAACTAAGGATCAATAACAGCTCTGACCAAACCGCTGACAGACACAAGAAACCTACGAAGGTAATTTAAATTCAAAGAAGGAACCAAGCAGCCGTAACGACGAAAGATTCATCTTGCTAAAAGAACTCCAAATACCATGATGCAATGAGCGGACACGCCCACCGGGCGAAATTGAATAAATTGGTATTTAAGAGATACAGTAGTCTGCCGTTCCGCATTTGACCAAGATTCCTGTGAGCAAGGGCGCAAGACGCCAGAAACGCGTAAGGACTGTAACTCTTGGCATGAATTCTGTGCATTGGCTGTTTATGAGCAAAGCTGCCTGGCGGAAATAAAGCAATACACAAGGTGTTGGCTCTCCCAAGTCTGGTGCTTCTTGTTTTGGATATTAAGTGCGGCCTGCCCGGGTCGCGGAAGAGCCCCCCGCATATACAGCGGTGTCCAGCTGGTTATCGAACTCAGCGAGATGGAGCTTTGTGTTTTCCGCAACTAAGGATCAATAACAGCTCTGACCAAACCGCTGACAGACACAAGAAACCTACGAAGGTAATTTAAATTCAAAGAAGGAACCAAGCAGCCGTAACGACGAAAGATTCATCTTGCTAAAAGAACTCCAAATACCATGATGCAATGAACGGACACGCCCACCGGGCGAAATTGAATAAATTGGTATTTAAGAGATACGGTAGTCTGCCGTTCCGCATTTGACCAAGATTCCTGTGAGCAAGGGCGCAAGACGCCAGAAACGCGTAAGGACTGTAACTCTTGGCATGAATTCTGTGCATTGGCTGTTTATGAGCAAAGCTGCCTGGCGGAAATAAAGCAATACACAAGGTGTTGGCTCTCCCAAGTCTGGTGCTTCTTGTTTTGGATATTAAGTGCGGCCTGCCCGGGTCGCGGAAGAGCCCCCCGCATATACAGCGGTGTCCAGCTGGTTATCGAACTCAGCGAGATGGAGCTTTGTGTTTTCCGCAACTAAGGATCAATAACAGCTCTGACCAAACCGCTGACAGACACAAGAAACCTACGAAGGTAATTTAAATTCAAAGAAGGAACCAAGCAGCCGTAACGACGAAAGATTCATCTTGCTAAAAGAACTCCAAATACCATGATGCAATGAGCGGACACGCCCACCGGGCGAAATTGAATAAATTGGTATTTAAGAGATACGGTAGTCTGCCGTTCCGCATTTGACCAAGATTCCTGTGAGCAAGGGCGCAAGACGCCAGAAACGCGTAAGGACTGTAACTCTTGGCATGAATTCTGTGCATTGGCTGTTTATGAGCAAAGCTGCCTGGCGGAAATAAAGCAATACACAAGGTGTTGGCTCTCCCAAGTCTGGTGCTTCTTGTTTTGGATATTAAGTGCGGCCTGCCCGGGTCGCGGAAGAGCCCCCCGCATATACAGCGGTGTCCAGCTGGTTATCGAACTCAGCGAGATGGAGCTTTGTGTTTTCCGCAACTAAGGATCAATAACAGCTCTGACCAAACCGCTGACAGACACAAGAAACCTACGAAGGTAATTTAAATTCAAAGAAGGAACCAAGCAGCCGTAACGACGAAAGATTCATCTTGCTAAAAGAACTCCAAATACCATGATGCAATGAGCGGACACGCCCACCGGGCGAAATTGAATAAATTGGTATTTAAGAGATACGGTAGTCTGCCGTTCCGCATTTGACCAAGATTCCTGTGAGCAAGGGCGCAAGACGCCAGAAACGCGTAAGGACTGTAACTCTTGGCATGAATTCTGTGCATTGGCTGTTTATGAGCAAAGCTGCCTGGCGGAAATAAAGCAATACACAAGGTGTTGGCTCTCCCAAGTCTGGTGCTTCTTGTTTTGGATATTAAGTGCGGCCTGCCCGGGTCGCGGAAGAGCCCCCCGCATATACAGCGGTGTCCAGCTGGTTATCGAACTCAGCGAGATGGAGCTTTGTGTTTTCCGCAACTAAGGATCAATAACAGCTCTGACCAAACCGCTGACAGACACAAGAAACCTACGAAGGTAATTTAAATTCAAAGAAGGAACCAAGCAGCCGTAACGACGAAAGATTCATCTTGCTAAAAGAACTCCAAATACCATGATGCAATGAGCGGACACGCCCACCGGGCGAAATTGAATAAATTGGTATTTAAGAGATACGGTAGTCTGCCGTTCCGCATTTGACCAAGATTCCTGTGAGCAAGGGCGCAAGACGCCAGAAACGCGTAAGGACTGTAACTCTTGGCATGAATTCTGTGCATTGGCTGTTTATGAGCAAAGCTGCCTGGCGGAAATAAAGCAATACACAAGGTGTTGGCTCTCCCAAGTCTGGTGCTTCTTGTTTTGGATATTAAGTGCGGCCTGCCCGGGTCGCGGAAGAGCCCCCCGCATATACAGCGGTGTCCAGCTGGTTATCGAACTCAGCGAGATGGAGCTTTGTGTTTTCCGCAACTAAGGATCAATAACAGCTCTGACCAAACCGCTGACAGACACAAGAAACCTACGAAGGTAATTTAAATTCAAAGAAGGAACCAAGCAGCCGTAACGACGAAAGATTCATCTTGCTAAAAGAACTCCAAATACCATGATGCAATGAGCGGACACGCCCACCGGGCGAAATTGAATAAATTGGTATTTAAGAGATACGGTAGTCTGCCGTTCCGCATTTGACCAAGATTCCTGTGAGCAAGGGCGCAAGACGCCAGAAACGCGTAAGGACTGTAACTCTTGGCATGAATTCTGTGCATTGGCTGTTTATGAGCAAAGCTGCCTGGCGGAAAAAAAGCAATACACAAGGTGTTGGCTCTCCCAAGTCTGGTGCTTCTTGTTTTGGATATTAAGTGCGGCCTGCCCGGGTCGCAGAAGAGCCCCCCGCATATACAGCGGTGTCCAGCTGGTTATCGAACTCAGCGAGATGGAGCTTTGTGTTTTCCGCAACTAAGGATCAATAACAGCTCTGACCAAACCGCTGACAGACACAAGAAACCTACGAAGGTAATTTAAATTCAAAGAAGGAACCAAGCAGCCGTAACGACGAAAGATTCATCTTGCTAAAAGAACTCCAAATACCATGATGCAATGAGCGGACACGCCCACCGGGCGAAATTGAATAAATTGGTATTTAAGAGATACGGTAGTCTGCCGTTCCGCATTTGACCAAGATTCCTGTGAGCAAGGGCGCAAGACGCCAGAAACGCGTAAGGACTGTAACTCTTGGCATGAATTCTGTGCATTGGCTGTTTATGAGCAAAGCTGCCTGGCGGAAATAAAGCAATACACAAGGTGTTGGCTCTCCCAAGTCTGGTGCTTCTTGTTTTGGATATTAAGTGCGGCCTGCCCGGGTCGCGGAAGAGCCCCCCGCATATACAGCGGTGTCCAGCTGGTTATCGAACTCAGCGAGATGGAGCTTTGTGTTTTCCGCAACTAAGGATCAATAACAGCTCTGACCAAACCGCTGACAGACACAAGAAACCTACGAAGGTAATTTAAATTCAAAGAAGGAACCAAGCAGCCGTAACGACGAAAGATTCATCTTGCTAAAAGAACTCCAAATACCATGATGCAATGAACGGACACGCCCACCGGGCGAAATTGAATAAATTGGTATTTAAGAGATACGGTAGTCTGCCGTTCCGCATTTGACCAAGATTCCTGTGAGCAAGGGCGCAAGACGCCAGAAACGCGTAAGGACTGTAACTCTTGGCATGAATTCTGTGCATTGGCTGTTTATGAGCAAAGCTGCCTGGCGGAAATAAAGCAATACACAAGGTGTTGGCTCTCCCAAGTCTGGTGCTTCTTGTTTTGGATATTAAGTGCGGCCTGCCCGGGTCGCGGAAGAGCCCCCCGCATATACAGCGGTGTCCAGCTGGTTATCGAACTCAGCGAGATGGAGCTTTGTGTTTTCCGCAACTAAGGATCAATAACAGCTCTGACCAAACTGCTGACAGACACAAGAAACCTACGAAGGTAATTTAAATTCAAAGAAGGAACCAAGCAGCCGTAACGACGAAAGATTCATCTTGCTAAAAGAACTCCAAATACCATGATGCAATGAGCGGACACGCCCACCGGGCGAAATTGAATAAATTGGTATTTAAGAGATACGGTAGTCTGCCGTTCCGCATTTGACCAAGATTCCTGTGAGCAAGGGCGCAAGACGCCAGAAACGCGTAAGGACTGTAACTCTTGGCATGAATTCTGTGCATTGGCTGTTTATGAGCAAAGCTGCCTGGCGGAAATAAAGCAATACACAAGGTGTTGGCTCTCCCAAGTCTGGTGCTTCTTGTTTTGGATATTAAGTGCGGCCTGCCCGGGTCGCGGAAGAGCCCCCCGCATATACAGCGGTGTCCAGCTGGTTATCGAACTCAGCGAGATGGAGCTTTGTGTTTTCCGCAACTAAGGATCAATAACAGCTCTGACCAAACCGCTGACAGACACAAGAAACCTACGAAGGTAATTTAAATTCAAAGAAGGAACCAAGCAGCCGTAACGACGAAAGATTCATCTTGCTAAAAGAACTCCAAATACCATGATGCAATGAGCGGACACGCCCACCGGGCGAAATTGAATAAATTGGTATTTAAGAGATACGGTAGTCTGCCGTTCCGCATTTGACCAAGATTCCTGTGAGCAAGGGCGCAAGACGCCAGAAACGCGTAAGGACTGTAACTCTTGGCATGAATTCTGTGCATTGGCTGTTTATGAGCAAAGCTGCCTGGCGGAAATAAAGCAATACACAAGGTGTTGGCTCTCCCAAGTCTGGTGCTTCTTGTTTTGGATATTAAGTGCGGCCTGCCCGGGTCGCGGAAGAGCCCCCCGCATATACAGCGGTGTCCAGCTGGTTATCGAACTCAGCGAGATGGAGCTTTGTGTTTTCCGCAACTAAGGATCAATAACAGCTCTGACCAAACCGCTGACAGACACAAGAAACCTACGAAGGTAATTTACATTCAAAGAAGGAACCAAGCAGCCGTAACGACGAAAGATTCATCTTGCTAAAAGAACTCCAAATACCATGATGCAATGAGCGGACACGCCCACCGGGCGAAATTGAATAAATTGGTATTTAAGAGATACGGTAGTCTGCCGTTCCGCATTTGACCAAGATTCCTGTGAGCAAGGGCGCAAGACGCCAGAAACGCGTAAGGACTGTAACTCTTGGCATGAATTCTGTGCATTGGCTGTTTATGAGCAAAGCTGCCTGGCGGAAATAAAGCAATACACAAGGTGTTGGCTCTCCCAAGTCTGGTGCTTCTTGTTTTGGATATTAAGTGCGGCCTGCCCGGGTCGCGGAAGAGCCCCCCGCATATACAGCGGTGTCCAGCTGGTTATCGAACTCAGCGAGATGGAGCTTTGTGTTTTCCGCAACTAAGGATCAATAACAGCTCTGACCAAACCGCTGACAGACACAAGAAACCTACGAAGGTAATTTAAATTCAAAGAAGGAACCAAGCAGCCGTAACGACGAAAGATTCATCTTGCTAAAAGAACTCCAAATACCATGATGCAATGAGCGGACACGCCCACCGGGCGAAATTGAATAAATTGGTATTTAAGAGATACGGTAGTCTGCCGTTCCGCATTTGACCAAGATTCCTGTGAGCAAGGGCGCAAGACGCCAGAAACGCGTAAGGACTGTAACTCTTGGCATGAATTCTGTGCATTGGCTGTTTATGAGCAAAGCTGCCTGGCGGAAATAAAGCAATACACAAGGTGTTGGCTCTCCCAAGTCTGGTGCTTCTTGTTTTGGATATTAAGTGCGGCCTGCCCGGGTCGCGGAAGAGCCCCCCGCATATACAGCGGTGTCCAGCTGGTTATCGAACTCAGCGAGATGGAGCTTTGTGTTTTCCGCAACTAAGGATCAATAACAGCTCTGACCAAACCGCTGACAGACACAAGAAACCTACGAAGGTAATTTAAATTCAAAGAAGGAACCAAGCAGCCGTAACGACGAAAGATTCATCTTGCTAAAAGAACTCCAAATACCATGATGCAATGAGCGGACACGCCCACCGGGCGAAATTGAATAAATTGGTATTTAAGAGATACAGTAGTCTGCCGTTCCGCATTTGACCAAGATTCCTGTGAGCAAGGGCGCAAGACGCCAGAAACGCGTAAGGACTGTAACTCTTGGCATGAATTCTGTGCATTGGCTGTTTATGAGCAAAGCTGCCTGGCGGAAATAAAGCAATACACAAGGTGTTGGCTCTCCCAAGTCTGGTGCTTCTTGTTTTGGATATTAAGTGCGGCCTGCCCGGGTCGCGGAAGAGCCCCCCGCATATACAGCGGTGTCCAGCTGGTTATCGAACTCAGCGAGATGGAGCTTTGTGTTTTCCGCAACTAAGGATCAATAACAGCTCTGACCAAACCGCTGACAGACACAAGAAACCTACGAAGGTAATTTAAATTCAAAGAAGGAACCAAGCAGCCGTAACGACGAAAGATTCATCTTGCTAAAAGAACTCCAAATACCATGATGCAATGAACGGACACGCCCACCGGGCGAAATTGAATAAATTGGTATTTAAGAGATACGGTAGTCTGCCGTTCCGCATTTGACCAAGATTCCTGTGAGCAAGGGCGCAAGACGCCAGAAACGCGTAAGGACTGTAACTCTTGGCATGAATTCTGTGCATTGGCTGTTTATGAGCAAAGCTGCCTGGCGGAAATAAAGCAATACACAAGGTGTTGGCTCTCCCAAGTCTGGTGCTTCTTGTTTTGGATATTAAGTGCGGCCTGCCCGGGTCGCGGAAGAGCCCCCCGCATATACAGCGGTGTCCAGCTGGTTATCGAACTCAGCGAGATGGAGCTTTGTGTTTTCCGCAACTAAGGATCAATAACAGCTCTGACCAAACCGCTGACAGACACAAGAAACCTACGAAGGTAATTTAAATTCAAAGAAGGAACCAAGCAGCCGTAACGACGAAAGATTCATCTTGCTAAAAGAACTCCAAATACCATGATGCAATGAGCGGACACGCCCACCGGGCGAAATTGAATAAATTGGTATTTAAGAGATACGGTAGTCTGCCGTTCCGCATTTGACCAAGATTCCTGTGAGCAAGGGCGCAAGACGCCAGAAACGCGTAAGGACTGTAACTCTTGGCATGAATTCTGTGCATTGGCTGTTTATGAGCAAAGCTGCCTGGCGGAAATAAAGCAATACACAAGGTGTTGGCTCTCCCAAGTCTGGTGCTTCTTGTTTTGGATATTAAGTGCGGCCTGCCCGGGTCGCGGAAGAGCCCCCCGCATATACAGCGGTGTCCAGCTGGTTATCGAACTCAGCGAGATGGAGCTTTGTGTTTTCCGCAACTAAGGATCAATAACAGCTCTGACCAAACCGCTGACAGACACAAGAAACCTACGAAGGTAATTTAAATTCAAAGAAGGAACCAAGCAGCCGTAACGACGAAAGATTCATCTTGCTAAAAGAACTCCAAATACCATGATGCAATGAGCGGACACGCCCACCGGGCGAAATTGAATAAATTGGTATTTAAGAGATACGGTAGTCTGCCGTTCCGCATTTGACCAAGATTCCTGTGAGCAAGGGCGCAAGACGCCAGAAACGCGTAAGGACTGTAACTCTTGGCATGAATTCTGTGCATTGGCTGTTTATGAGCAAAGCTGCCTGGCGGAAATAAAGCAATACACAAGGTGTTGGCTCTCCCAAGTCTGGTGCTTCTTGTTTTGGATATTAAGTGCGGCCTGCCCGGGTCGCGGAAGAGCCCCCCGCATATACAGCGGTGTCCAGCTGGTTATCGAACTCAGCGAGATGGAGCTTTGTGTTTTCCGCAACTAAGGATCAATAACAGCTCTGACCAAACCGCTGACAGACACAAGAAACCTACGAAGGTAATTTAAATTCAAAGAAGGAACCAAGCAGCCGTAACGACGAAAGATTCATCTTGCTAAAAGAACTCCAAATACCATGATGCAATGAGCGGACACGCCCACCGGGCGAAATTGAATAAATTGGTATTTAAGAGATACGGTAGTCTGCCGTTCCGCATTTGACCAAGATTCCTGTGAGCAAGGGCGCAAGACGCCAGAAACGCGTAAGGACTGTAACTCTTGGCATGAATTCTGTGCATTGGCTGTTTATGAGCAAAGCTGCCTGGCGGAAATAAAGCAATACACAAGGTGTTGGCTCTCCCAAGTCTGGTGCTTCTTGTTTTGGATATTAAGTGCGGCCTGCCCGGGTCGCGGAAGAGCCCCCCGCATATACAGCGGTGTCCAGCTGGTTATCGAACTCAGCGAGATGGAGCTTTGTGTTTTCCGCAACTAAGGATCAATAACAGCTCTGACCAAACCGCTGACAGACACAAGAAACCTACGAAGGTAATTTAAATTCAAAGAAGGAACCAAGCAGCCGTAACGACGAAAGATTCATCTTGCTAAAAGAACTCCAAATACCATGATGCAATGAGCGGACACGCCCACCGGGCGAAATTGAATAAATTGGTATTTAAGAGATACGGTAGTCTGCCGTTCCGCATTTGACCAAGATTCCTGTGAGCAAGGGCGCAAGACGCCAGAAACGCGTAAGGACTGTAACTCTTGGCATGAATTCTGTGCATTGGCTGTTTATGAGCAAAGCTGCCTGGCGGAAAAAAAGCAATACACAAGGTGTTGGCTCTCCCAAGTCTGGTGCTTCTTGTTTTGGATATTAAGTGCGGCCTGCCCGGGTCGCAGAAGAGCCCCCCGCATATACAGCGGTGTCCAGCTGGTTATCGAACTCAGCGAGATGGAGCTTTGTGTTTTCCGCAACTAAGGATCAATAACAGCTCTGACCAAACCGCTGACAGACACAAGAAACCTACGAAGGTAATTTAAATTCAAAGAAGGAACCAAGCAGCCGTAACGACGAAAGATTCATCTTGCTAAAAGAACTCCAAATACCATGATGCAATGAGCGGACACGCCCACCGGGCGAAATTGAATAAATTGGTATTTAAGAGATACGGTAGTCTGCCGTTCCGCATTTGACCAAGATTCCTGTGAGCAAGGGCGCAAGACGCCAGAAACGCGTAAGGACTGTAACTCTTGGCATGAATTCTGTGCATTGGCTGTTTATGAGCAAAGCTGCCTGGCGGAAATAAAGCAATACACAAGGTGTTGGCTCTCCCAAGTCTGGTGCTTCTTGTTTTGGATATTAAGTGCGGCCTGCCCGGGTCGCGGAAGAGCCCCCCGCATATACAGCGGTGTCCAGCTGGTTATCGAACTCAGCGAGATGGAGCTTTGTGTTTTCCGCAACTAAGGATCAATAACAGCTCTGACCAAACCGCTGACAGACACAAGAAACCTACGAAGGTAATTTAAATTCAAAGAAGGAACCAAGCAGCCGTAACGACGAAAGATTCATCTTGCTAAAAGAACTCCAAATACCATGATGCAATGAACGGACACGCCCACCGGGCGAAATTGAATAAATTGGTATTTAAGAGATACGGTAGTCTGCCGTTCCGCATTTGACCAAGATTCCTGTGAGCAAGGGCGCAAGACGCCAGAAACGCGTAAGGACTGTAACTCTTGGCATGAATTCTGTGCATTGGCTGTTTATGAGCAAAGCTGCCTGGCGGAAATAAAGCAATACACAAGGTGTTGGCTCTCCCAAGTCTGGTGCTTCTTGTTTTGGATATTAAGTGCGGCCTGCCCGGGTCGCGGAAGAGCCCCCCGCATATACAGCGGTGTCCAGCTGGTTATCGAACTCAGCGAGATGGAGCTTTGTGTTTTCCGCAACTAAGGATCAATAACAGCTCTGACCAAACCGCTGACAGACACAAGAAACCTACGAAGGTAATTTAAATTCAAAGAAGGAACCAAGCAGCCGTAACGACGAAAGATTCATCTTGCTAAAAGAACTCCAAATACCATGATGCAATGAGCGGACACGCCCACCGGGCGAAATTGAATAAATTGGTATTTAAGAGATACGGTAGTCTGCCGTTCCGCATTTGACCAAGATTCCTGTGAGCAAGGGCGCAAGACGCCAGAAACGCGTAAGGACTGTAACTCTTGGCATGAATTCTGTGCATTGGCTGTTTATGAGCAAAGCTGCCTGGCGGAAATAAAGCAATACACAAGGTGTTGGCTCTCCCAAGTCTGGTGCTTCTTGTTTTGGATATTAAGTGCGGCCTGCCCGGGTCGCGGAAGAGCCCCCCGCATATACAGCGGTGTCCAGCTGGTTATCGAACTCAGCGAGATGGAGCTTTGTGTTTTCCGCAACTAAGGATCAATAACAGCTCTGACCAAACCGCTGACAGACACAAGAAACCTACGAAGGTAATTTAAATTCAAAGAAGGAACCAAGCAGCCGTAACGACGAAAGATTCATCTTGCTAAAAGAACTCCAAATACCATGATGCAATGAGCGGACACGCCCACCGGGCGAAATTGAATAAATTGGTATTTAAGAGATACGGTAGTCTGCCGTTCCGCATTTGACCAAGATTCCTGTGAGCAAGGGCGCAAGACGCCAGAAACGCGTAAGGACTGTAACTCTTGGCATGAATTCTGTGCATTGGCTGTTTATGAGCAAAGCTGCCTGGCGGAAATAAAGCAATACACAAGGTGTTGGCTCTCCCAAGTCTGGTGCTTCTTGTTTTGGATATTAAGTGCGGCCTGCCCGGGTCGCGGAAGAGCCCCCCGCATATACAGCGGTGTCCAGCTGGTTATCGAACTCAGCGAGATGGAGCTTTGTGTTTTCCGCAACTAAGGATCAATAACAGCTCTGACCAAACCGCTGACAGACACAAGAAACCTACGAAGGTAATTTACATTCAAAGAAGGAACCAAGCAGCCGTAACGACGAAAGATTCATCTTGCTAAAAGAACTCCAAATACCATGATGCAATGAGCGGACACGCCCACCGGGCGAAATTGAATAAATTGGTATTTAAGAGATACGGTAGTCTGCCGTTCCGCATTTGACCAAGATTCCTGTGAGCAAGGGCGCAAGACGCCAGAAACGCGTAAGGACTGTAACTCTTGGCATGAATTCTGTGCATTGGCTGTTTATGAGCAAAGCTGCCTGGCGGAAATAAAGCAATACACAAGGTGTTGGCTCTCCCAAGTCTGGTGCTTCTTGTTTTGGATATATATATATATATATATATATATATGTATATATATATATATATAAAACCAACTGGCGGTCGCCAGTAGGTAGTTATAGTTAGGACCTATTATCCATAGGAAAATCATAACATTCTATTCCAAATAACTTTGGCGCCGGTTGACGAATCTTCGTGAAATTTTCAAAACTAATGGCACGTTCCGGTCAGCTCCTCTCCTGAAAGTTTGGGGGTGATTCGTCAAGCGGGGGCTGAGAAAAAAGGGGGGTAATGTTCCCCATGTTATTTCCCGTAGGACATTTTAGACACGGCTATAGCCCAAACTGCGGAATGGAATTACACCAAATTTTGAAAAAAGGTAGCCCTTGGTTCAGAATGCGCCCTTTTTTTTAAATGGTGTAAATCTGTTCAGTAGTTCCTGAGAGATTAAAAAAATAGTGGTAAAAAAATCATTTTCCCATAGGAAACTTTACACACGGTTATAGCAAACACTGCTGAACTGAATTACACCAAGGGGCATATTATCAAGAAACAGCGTTAAAATTATCGCCGCTGTAGTGGCAGGAAACTGCCGCTAAAGCGGCGATAATGGGCTTGATAATATGCCCTTGAGAATTCCCATAGAAGCCCATGTTCTGGTGTCAACATGGGCTTCCATTGAAATTCTCTGCGGCATATTATCAAGCCCATTATCGCCGCCTTAGAGGCAGTTTTCTGCCACTAAAGCGGCGATAATTTTAACACCGTGTTTAATAATATGCCCCCAAATCTGGCAAAAAGGTACTGCTTGACTCAGAAAGCGACCTTTTTAAAAATGGTATAAATCTGTTTAGTAGTTTTTGAGAAATTAAGAAATAAAGATAGTGATATCTAGAGGCACGGAGGATCCGCGCACCCTTCCGATCACGAGCTTCATGCTAATTGGCTGTCAACACTCCAAACCAGGAAGAACCGAGGCACAACAAAAGAGAGAAACAAACACGCAAAACACGAAAAGGGGGCAGGGTAGAAACACCCTGACCCCTTAGGCCTGCTCAGGAGGTCACACAAGGACCCCTAGGGCCAAAAAAAACCTAGCCCACCAGGTGCTTCCAGTAAGCGCCACTGTGCTGCGTTGCAGAGAGGTGGTCCAGGCCGTGCCCCTTTTTACACCTCTCTGCTACGCAGCTCTGTGGCGCTTACTGGAGGTACCTATTGTGCCTGTTGGACCCTAGGGACCCTCAGGATTCAAGGGGACTTAATCTCCCAACTTAAAACGGCCACAGGGCGTGTTTACACAGTGGTGAAGGGAGGGGACCGGGCCTGAGGTGATGTGTGCAAACACGCCCTGTGGCGCATTTTAAGTTGGGGAAATAATTCCCCTCCAATCCTGAGGGCCCCTGGGGGCTAACTAGCCCACCAGGTGCTTCCAGTAAGCGCCACTGCACTGCGTTGCAGAGAGGTTGTCCAGGCCGTGCCCCTTTTTACACCTCTCTGCAACGCAACTCTGTGGCGCTTACTGGAGGTACCTGGTGCGCTAGTTGGACCCAAGGGACACTCAGGATATAAGGGGACTTTATCCCCCAAATTAAAACGGCTACAGGGCGTGTTTGCACACATGTCACCTCAGGGACCCCCTCCCTTCACCAGTGTGCAAACGCGCCCTGTGGCGCGTTTTAAGAGGTAGTTTTAATCCCCCTGCCCTATTATGTACTAGGGTCTTACAGAGGAGGTCATGGTAATCACAGGGGTACCCCAACGCATAGTGTTCCCTAGTGTATGGAGGTGTTTTGACTGTATTCTAGCATAGCACTGGATCTAGGCCTGGTTAGTCAGATTCAGTTACCACCAGTACCAGTCTGAAAAAGTTGTGAGCACAGGAGGACTTTCTGCTCCTCTGTTGGTTCTTTCTGCACATCTCTTCTTCTTCCTGCAGTTTTCTTTGACTTTGTGAACTTCTGTTGCTTCTTTCTGCATTTCTTTTTTTTCTTTCTGTGTGTTGTTGCTTCTTTCATCACATGTCCTACCTCTGTAGGCATAGTTAGAAACTAGCATTTAAAAAACCTTTGAAATTCACTGAAAAAACCATAGGTTTCAGGCACATTAGAGTTAGAAATTAGCATTTAAAAAACCTTAGAAATTCACTTAAAAAAACATTGGTTTCAGAGACGTTATAGTTAGGAATTAGCATTTAAAAAACCTTAGAAACTCACTGAAAAAACCATAGGTTTTAGAGAAAGTTATAGTTAGCTGGACATTTCATTCGTACAAAACCCGTGAAATTCCCCCCGTTATAGTTAGTTCAGCTAACTATAACTCGCCCCCCCGCAATGCACTGCTGATGACGTCACATATTACATCACTCATGACATGGTCAGTGACATCACTGATGACATCACTGATGACATCATCCATGTGATAAATTGATGCATCTTCTCACACCCAAATATAACCTTTGTTACACCCACTCAAAATTAGAAATAATTTAATGTATATTTAAGTTGCTGGGGAGCTATTGCACACCCTGCAGCGCCCCACAACATAAAAAAATGCTTGGTTGTGCCTCTGATTCTTCTAAAGGTACAACCTGGATCAAAACATTTTTAATAAGAAGCCCTTGAAAGGCATTATGGGGTCTCCATGCTAGAGCAGTGAATAATGAATGAGCTCACTTATTAGTTAAAAAATATATTATTTTTTTTGGGTGCCCTGGCGCCCACTCAGAGCACTCACCTCTTTATTTTTTTGTTGTGTGCGGAAGGGGAAGCCCCAGAGCCCCCTTGGCCCACCGGCTCTCTGCCAGTGGCCCATTGTTTTTTGATTTTTCTTTATATAAACTGGGGTGCCCCATTCCCACCTGGGACACCCCACATAATATTGAATGTTGGGGCGTGGGTAAGCCCCGTGGCCCCTGCAGCCCCACCAGTTCCCTGCAAGTGCAGGAGCCAGCACCTTTATAATTTTAGCATTACAAATGCTGGGGCCTGTGCGGCAATACCTGAGGCCCCAGCAGCCCCACCAGGACCCCTGCCAGCCCCTTTCCGGGGTGTTGCAGGAGTCAGCACTTCTTCTTCCCCATGGGAGCAGCTTTTATTTTGTTCCTGCCAGGTGAGAGTAATTCTGTTTTTCCTGCCCCCAAGAGCGTGGGAAGGGGAAACGTTTGTACTTTAATGTTTTCTGCCCCCGCTGGGTGGGAGCACATTAGACTTCCCTGTCCGTGCTCAAAGTTGTTAAGCATTGGATTAGCACAGTGCTGTCCACGTGAGATAGAAAGGGACAAAGTCTTTTGCCGTTTATACAGCATAGTCTTTAAGTATAGGATTTGCACAGTGCCATCCATGCCGAGCTGTAAAATGACATAAGCCTTTTACAGCTTTGGATTTGTAAAATATCATCCGAGCCAACCTGAAATGAATAAAAGCAACCCCTGACACGTGTTTCACTTTCATTATAGCTCTTCAGAAGGATTTAGCTTTCTCTAGATACAAGGGAGCAATTATACTGTTAAGTCAAACAATGCATAAATTATGCAAAAACAGAAGCTGCTCTCCTCCTAAACTACCCATAGTTCTCTCCTTCTATTTTGCATAATTTATGCGGCACTCTATGCCTGAAAGGGTACTGTTTTGACTCTTACTGGGTGCTTCCTTGTGTCTGGACAAAGGTAAACCTCTCTGAAGAGCTATAATAATAGCGAAACACATGTCAGGGGTTGCTTTTATTCATTTCGGGTTGGCTTGGATGATATTTTACTAATACTGTGCCTGGAGTGGTAAAAGGCTTTTGTAATTTTTACAGCTCAGCATGGATGGCACTGTGCTAATCCTATGCTTAACAAACTTTGCTAGAAAAGCAGACATTTGAGGTGAACAAATTCAGAGTGTCACTGGTATTATAGGGTGCTATATACAGTAGTTGCTCTCCACCTAAACTTCGGAACTACCCAGAGTCCTCTGCTTCTTTTTTGCATAATGCCTGAAAGGGAATATATATATATATATATATATATATATATATATATATATATATATATATATATATATAAAACATTGGTGTTAGGTATAGAAAATCCATAAACACTCATCTTTCGATATTTTGCCCTCAATATTTTGTCCTTGCTATTATTGTCCCCCGATATTCTGTTTTTAATATTCAAAATCCACATGCCTGAGAGACAGTAGACCTTTTCTGCTGCATTGGCAATCCCTGCATGTCAATATTTAGTTAAAGGGACACAGGTTTATTATAGGCCATTGTCTTCTCCACCCGAGGCCGCCTACCAACGTTCACAGTGTAGAAGCTAGCCTGCAGGGTATAGCTTCCACTTTGTGAATGGGTTACCACCCAATATTGGGTGATGGTAGGTACATATCTCAAAGGATCAATACTTATCATTGTGACTTGCAATGAGGAAGATGATGCCCTTTTCGTATCCCCTCGTCTTTGCAAATCAAAATGAGTTCAAAACATTCTTTGAAAGTCAGTTTTCCAGATCGCAACATGCCAGCAGTTTATTGTGTAAATTTATATTCATGACAAACCAACAGATGTACAGCTCTATCTTGGTATATTGACACTGTTACCTTGCTCTTTGGAAAAATCCCATTATCATGGGGCACGTGCTCAAATGAAATGATGGGGCAAGCCCCAGCAGACACGCGTTAGCCTTGGTCTAGGGGTGCAGAGATAATTTTCTTCTCATTTATCCTATTCATTAAAATAATATGAGTATTGTGTGCCCTTTGCATTGGGTAACACCTATCTGGTACTTAACTAGGCACTTAGGGGATTATTTACAAGCCCCTTGTGCCCTCAGTGAGTCACTTTTTATGTGTTAAAAAGTAACGCACCGGCGGCGCAACGGCTTGTGACTAAGCCCCTTAGCATTTCCATCCTGTTAGCATCCTGTGGACTGGAGATCCATGTTCCTTAAACAGTAGAAATATTTAAGGCTTTTGTTGTGTGTCACCTTTCCACAAGGCTGGTAGGAAAGTCTCTCTAGCCTAGAATTAGGAGGCATATTTACAAGGGTATTGTGCCACCAGAGCATCACTTTAAGCAACGCTACGGTTGCGTTATGCCCTGCTCCATATTCACAAGGCAGTGCTAAGCCACTTTGCATTGCTTAAGGTTGCCTTGTAGATGTGGTCCTCTTCGATTAAGTTTTCTGCAGCAAAGGAGCATGTAATGGGAGTTGTTGTGGGTGTTCTCACTCAACACCCATTGTTTTTTGACACTGATCCAGATTTACAGGTATCTGTAAATCTGAGGCAGCACCATAAAGTTACACCTCCCCAGGGGAGGCGTAAGAGTGACGCAACCAGGAGAAATACTTTTATTTCTCCTCATTTTTTGCTCTTTCTGCAGCACACACAGAAGGAGCAAAATGCCACTGATGATTGTTTTTGTGCAGGAAGGGACAATGTGTAGGAAGGTGTCCCTTCCTGAGCCACAACAATCATCCATGAAACGCAGGCACCCTTGCACAATTGTGCAAGGGTGCCTGCACTGGTGTGAGGCTGCTTTTTTTCCACTTGCGTGACTAAAGGAATGTGCCGTATTGTTGTAAATACAACACATTTCTGTAGTTAGAACATGACGCAGCTCGGCACAGTATAATAGCATGCGGCACCGCATTGTGCCATTTTCTTGTAATTATGCCCCCATGTGTTAAACTCTCCACGTGGTTTTGTACTGTGGCAAAAACAGCTTACACCTCAGCTTGCTAGCAGATGAGTAATTATGCAGCGCTAACTCAATTCCAGCAGACATTTCTACAATCAAAGGCATATAGTGCCTTAGAATAAACTTGATCACTCCTTTTTTATGTAGCATAAAAAATATATCATCTCATTTAGGTCCTAATGTCATCCGACATTCATTGGTAGTCTGCAAGTTCAGTGCTGACATACTCAGTTGAGGTGAAGGTAGTGTGAAACTGTGCCAGATCTTTTACGTTTGTGCGGGGGCAAAGTAACACAAAGGGGCATATTTACAATGCCCTGTGGCAGTTTTATGCCACCAGAGTGTCACTTTTGTGCTGGCCCATATTTACAAGGCCATTAAAAGCTACCCTGTGTGGCTTTTCACGGCCTTGTAAACATGGAGGAATGCAATGCCTTAGTCTAAGTGGAAGGGGTTTTCCATGGGTCTTGCTGTGGGTGTTCCCATGCAACACCTATGGTTTTTGACACTGCCCCAGATTTACAACTTAGCATAAATATGAGGCAGCGCCCACACTAACGTCTTTCCAAAGCAGGCGTTACAAGGAGAAATGTTTAGATTTCTCCTCGTTTTTTCCTCCTTTCCCGTATGCTGCATAGTGCAGCACACATAGAACGAGGAAAGTGACACCTTTGATTTTTTTGTGCTGGAAGGTGTACCTTCCTGCACAAAAACAATCATGCCAACAACACACTGCGTTGGCTGCAGTTTGTGTGGCAGTGCTGGCAGAAAGGACAGGAATCTTGTAGATACAGAGCATTCCTGCACCTTCCTTTTGACGTAGGGCAGTGCATTTAGAAGCCTTGAAGCGCTGTCCTATGCCAAAATATTTTAAATATGCCCCAAAGTGTTGTAAACTGTTGCATTGATATTTAATTTACAGTGCAAAAGGTATTGTATGCTGGAAACATCATCTTTTCTTAGTGCAAATTGCACTATGAGTTGATTGTGTCAAGGGACCATTACGTGGGTGTAACTTGGGCATATCGATGCAAGTACCCATAGTATTTGCCGTAAAGTCCAATAAACTGAGCTAGCCAAACCCGGCTTTGCATAAATAAATTACGCATTTCAATCACAGTTGTGTATTATTATGCAATTTTGTGTTGTTTATTAATATGCATTTCTTACACGCTATTTATGTGTAGTGTTGCAATCATTACTATTTTAAGATTATCCATTTTCATCTAAATTGAAATATGCTAAATTATACATTGTACAGGAGGGAGTGTTATGCAACTGTTATGCAACATATCAGGGTTATATTGAGCTTGTCCTAATACCAAGCCCTCTCCACTTTTTACTTTCTAATGAAAGTGGGAAACCGACCCAGGGAAATTTCCGTCAGCTATAGAATTCCAGGGGCATGTATCTCAAAATGGAAAATTATCACCGCCTGTTTTACCTATGAAGAATAAACTCAGTTTGAGAATGGTCATTGCTATGCCCAGGTTTATCAAAGTTCTCCGATTTGATATCTCCTGAAATGTGATTTTTGTCCAATAAGGATAACCTGTTCGATGAAAATGAAGATGAGGATTCAAATACAAAAGTGTCATTTAGTGAAAATAGTGGTACAACAAAAGAGACTTTTCCTGGCTGTAAGATAAATGGAATAAATATCAAGTCAAGAGCAAATTTCCATCACCAGTTCTGCAGAGAATGTATCCCCTACACACTGTCCTTTGGAAATTCCTTTGATAAAACCTTAAATCGGAATGCACATTTTAAAAATCTTATATATGGAGCAAAATTAAAAATAGACATGCACACCAAAGACGTTTGTACAATAATACAAAGTGTAAGCACATTTGAACAATACAATAAATGACATTCCTTAGGCTAGCATTACCTAAATTATAAGTACATCATACAGCAAGGTGCAAAGGGTTACACATTTTTTCTTGAGCACAAATTTGCTTAAAGATAAAATTAAGGATATAATTGATGGAAATGCCCATAACTCTATTTTGTGTTGTTGTTGTAATATTTAAATAACACCTAAGGCTTCTACTGATATCAGAAGGATAATCTTTAAGCATCATTCTTATGAAACAGGGAGTTTGTTTCATTAAAGTAAAAATTCAATAACATTGATGCACAGGGAACTTTCCACCTGTGAGTGTGAAGCATAATGTAGTAGTAGTAGTAATAAAATAAATGTATTTAGATCATCGTCGCTAAAACCAATAAATACAACATGCCACAGCAATACTTAAAACAAAATATTCAACTGCAGTTCACATATCGAAGCACAAATTACCTTTAAACATTTAACCACAGTGCATGCATCAAAAAATTCTATATTTAAAAGGAGTGAATTTGTCTCCCTATGATGATAAGTTTTATACCACATCTACATTCACCATTCTCCTCCAGCAGAGCATAAACTGTTTCCCTATTTAAAAACAACAGATTAACAGATACACAAAACTGACTATGGGAAAATTTAGAGCTTGGCGGGACAAGAAAACTGCCATAAATTGGTGGTACTCCTGTCTCCTGTCCCACCTAACTTACATTTCCCTCTCTCCATTTAGAGATGGGGTGGCAGTAGATTTTTCATGATGGAGCCTCAGCAAGTTTCTCTGAGGGAAAGTCTCTGCTGGTAAGTGTTTGGTCACAGGGATGCTTCCGGCCCTAACAGGGCAGACCTTCAGATGCTCTCTTTTCATATCCCAGACTGCTTTGACAAGCAAAGGCATCCAATCTAAGTGAGAAACTTCCCTACCCATCAAGGCCTTTTTTTGTCAGAAAGAAACCCCCAGTTTGGAGCTTCCTTCTAAAAACCTAAATATTATGTAGATCAGCGCCCAATATATGGTGGCCAGTCAAGGTATAAGTGTTACTGAAAGTTCTATCCCTATACTAGATAATACTTGCCAATACTGTAGCAAGTCTCTAAGGGTAGCAGAAGGTTTTTGGCCAGGAAGGTGGATGTGATGGTATCTGCAGCTTCAGAAGACTGGATTACAAAACACCATGCTCTAGATGACCATGTTATAAGATTCAATGACCTGACCCAAGAGGGTTTGCAGAATTCAGATAAACATTGGGGGCATTACTAGAATGATGTTGATAGGAAATAGGTGATGGTGATCAATTTGAAAAAAAACCTAAGCCAAATGTATTTTTATGGTGACATTAAGTAATGTCTCTAGCTTAAAGAGAAAAACTGTATTTCAAATGTAAAATCAACTTACAAAAATTCTATAATGTGTAGCATCATTTTTTGAAGTTTTGGAATATTTAATAATTATAAAATGTTATGTTTAGATTAAAATATAACTAGAATTTCCTTTCCCTCTTTTCCTCCCTCCTGAATAGTTATTTATTTTATAATTCAGATTTATAACTTGATAAGTAGGACTCTATAGAAATCATTGTTGGTAGTTACTAGCTAAGTTTGTTATTCTCAATTATATAGCATGCATTGGTCATTTAACTTAAATGAAAATTAATTGTTTTATAACAAGGTCTTATTCAGAAAAATGGTATAATTGTAATTATGGAATAATGATTTATTAGGAAACCCTAGGACGATAAATTGAAGAAAAACATATTGTGTCATTTGGCGAGATAGAGTGCTATCTTAACATCCTTCTGATTTGAATCATCAAAACGATTACAGATACAAAGGAATTTTAAGATCGCTAAATGTATGGACAGGAATGTACTGCAATAGATAAATGTCTTTTTTTTAAATAAAATATATACAAGCTAATTCCATCTTTACAAGGCTGCAGCATATGCCTAATGTTATTTTTCAGTAGATGACTAAACAATATCCAAAACTGCAGACTTTATGGCGGAGATCTTCAAAAAAATTTTAGGCGTAAGGACCCCCCTGACAGAAATTTCTAGAACCAGGTGCTCCTCATCATCGACAACTACTTACAATGATAAATGCTTCCAATTCCTACGGCAAATCATTTTATGGTGGGGAAATAATATTAAATTGTGTTTAGCAAACCAAAAATTTGTAGATGACTGTGGTTCGGTGTCAGAGGGTTACCACACAGTTAAAAAAAGTATCTAAAAAAATTACCTAAAAATGCCCAATGGTTCTTTATTTTCCTTAAAAAAACATAATTTGACAAAACTTATCCAGATGATAACACCTTTCTGAAGTATTGTGATGGGTGTGCCCGTTTTTCTCCAGAGAAAAGGTCAGTCTGTTGTTGCACCTTATTAGTACCAGTTTAACACCCAAATATAGCAATAAACAATGAAAAGATGACCAGTCCAGCTTTGCAAAGGGTCTCCTACTGCGTGGCAACACATGTCACTGCTTTTTCGTAAATTCTGAATCGCTTGAGTAATGAAAACAACATTTTTTTGTTAAAATCAGCAGATTATGCGGCAGATTATAGATTATGTGGCACATCTATGACTATGTCAAAATCGCTGCAGCAACATAATCACATATTTCTAGTTGCCCAGGGTATAATGACTGTAATGTATGGGCTGCAACTTTTAATGCAAGGCATCCATGGAGAACCATACTATATCTCTTCATTGAACTGGAGGTCGCTGAAATCATTCATTATAATTAAAAAAATACCATTTGCAATCATTAATGATGAGATGTAAGGTCCAAGTATGATGCTTTCTTTAATTCCAGGGGCGGAAGTGGTCCCTTAATCTTCTATCATACTGTTTTTCTAAAAAGGTTTTTATTGTTAACATTATGAAAACAGAAGCTTCTATTTAAGCAAAAACTAAAACTAACACCTGGTTCTATTAGTATGCTGCTGTTGTTGACTTCAGTCATGTTTGGAGGGGCAGAGGGCCTTGAGAGTCTGAACATGTGGCGGGATCAAAGATGTGGCTAAAAACAAAATATTCTGTACGTTTTTTAGGTCTTTTACTGTCAGATAGCTGCATATAAAAGAACGGGCAGCTTAAATGAAAAATAAACAAATATAAAAAGTTGTTATTAAGTGGGAAATGCACTAGTCCTTTTCTACCGTGCATATGTATATATATATATATATATATATAATATGTTTCACCAGCCAAACAATCCTCAAAACCTCCGTTCGGCGAGAAGAGAGTGACGGCCACCACCAGGTAGGAATGGCAAATTTATTTTTCACACTCCTCCGTTTCTGACACATTTTGAGCAACCAGTGCCCTTGAACACATTCAGAACGCAGTCCACCATATTGTTTATATATGTTTTTGTTATGCACTCCCCCAAGTGTCATGTGTTCACAAAGATAAAGGAAACATTTTGGATTTGACTTTACAATATCACCATCTATTATTGCATTGATACTACGGGAGTTTATAAATAGTGGTATTTATATTTCTGGTGATTAGGTTAGGCTTTCAATATATACATATAAATGACTATACATAAATAAATATAAATACATAAATATGCCTATAAATAGATAAATACATAGGGGCAGATTTATGTTACACTTGCGTCACTTTTGCGCCGCCGTTGCGTCACTTTTGTGACGCAGCGGCGGCGCAAAGCCTGCGCCATGCTGCGGCAGATTCACAACGTGACGCATCTAGGGAGATGCGTCACGTTGTAAAGCTTGCGCCACATGTGGGCGTACCTTCACAGGGGGGGCGTTCCGGCGCAGGAACGCCTCCGAACAAGATTTCACTCAGTCACTTTTCCGGCCATGCTGCGTCAAATCCCTGTGCCTGCTTGAAGCAGGCGTAAGGATTGACGCAGCATGTTAGAGATAGGGCAACCCCGAGCCTTGCTGGAGCTGCGTCGCGCTTGCGATGCAACTCCACCAATGCGCCGCCCTTCCGCCATCAGATGCGTTACGTATCTGTTTATCCTTGCGCCACGATGCGCTGCATTGTAAATGTGGCGCATCTATTGTAGCGCAAGGGTAAACTTGCGTGACGCATCTTCCCTGGCGCATCCATGCTGATTTGCAGGGATGCGCCAGGGAACATAAATCTGCCCCAATGAATATATACAATGATTACATTATTACTGTAGTATGTATTTCTGCTTTACTGCACAATGATCTTGTGCTTAAGATCATATTAAATCTCACTATGTAAACAATCTTGTTTAAAATAATGCCTTTACATTGCTGTTTAATACAATCACCATGTTTTCTTATATCTGCATAAATGCTTGACTCGATTAGACCAACTTTAGTACTGTGGTCACCCTCTATAAATAGTGTCTCCTGTACCATTGATTAGTGATTAGAAGTCAATCCCTATCTTATATTATTTATTTATTTGATTTCTTCGTCCTGAGTCTATCGCCTCATATAAAGTGCTTCCGTGCCTAGCAGCATCAGCATAACGTGCAAAATTGCTTACTGAAAGTGCTGAGTGCTTCTAAGTGTAATACTAAGTATATAAAACAAAGTGCTGGTGCTAAACCCTAAACCTGGTTCAAAATATCCCACCTGAAAGTACAAATTAATTAAATAATCACATCTAGGTTGCAGCGGCTATTTACATTTTTCCTTGTCAACATGTCCCTGTTATTCAACCTGTCATAATATTCCTTGTGGTGGACATAGCAAATCATCTTTATACGTACTATCGGAAATTGTACATGTCCTCTGCATTATTGAGCCCGTTTGGTGTTCTACAATCCAGTTCTAGAATTATACGTGTTTCTACTTGCCTCAGTATTTTCTCCCTAGTACCACCTCTTCTAGGGTTGGGAATAGCATCAACAAGGTAATATTTTAAGCAATTCAAATCGTTGTTGTGCATGCTTTTGAAATGTCGTGCCACCGGATATGCGGAGTCATTATTCAATTGTAACTTTATTCGGTTATTAAAACAAAACAACCATAAAGTACAAATAAAACCACGTTTAAGAAAATAAATTCATCCAGTAAAACACAGTAATCACAATAATGTCATCACAAATCAGGATATTATAGATTTCCGAAGTTTAAAAATATTTTTTTAAAAAGCAGAGATAGATACAACAGTTAAAATGTTATCTAATCTTAAAACAGCTAAAAAGGCAGGACGACAACGATTTACTCCCATGATCTTTAATATCGGCACAATCCATCTTCGCCTCGGTATTAAGTAAAGTTTACAGAAGAAGAGGATGTGAATGTCTGACTGCTCAGACAAATCATCACATGGGCATTTATTTAAATGTTTCGACCAGTTATTCATTTTAGGGAAACTAAGTGACCTGAATAATAAATTTAATCTAAAACGAGTTAATAAATACCTCTCGTAATCACTCATTTGTAACTTAACATATGGCTGCATTTTGCTTGTAGTCGTTATTAGCTGGTGTGCGACCACCGTTTTTTTTAACATTTCAGTGGCGGTTCTGCGTTCTCCCAAGTATTTCCTTTTCCTTCAGGGCTTTTCTAGGGATATCGTGCAGACAAGAAGGATCATCGTAATATTCTGCCAGACCTATAGCCGTAAGGAATTTCTTCACATAGCTTACCCATCCAACCTTACCGCTATTATCTAGCCTCATCACATCAATCAGGGTTGTACGGTTAAATTCGAATTCCTCGGTGGTCCCGACCCTATGCCATAACAGAACCGGAGCGACCTTTATGATGTCTTCAAGATATGGTTCCCCCAGTTCAGCGTGGCAAACATATGTGGAAACACTTTCTGGTACAGCTAAAAGATATTTCATGAAAGAGTTTTCTACCACCTGCAACGACTTCACATTTGCGTATCCCCACAGTCCTGCGCCATATGAAGCGATTGAAACACAGGTTGCTCTATAAACCATTAGCAACTCCCCAATTGGTTTCCTGCCCATCTTATTACTAACATTTTTTAGGGCCATTATTGATTTACAAAAGAGTAACCTTCTTGTCTTGATTGCATTATTCCATAAACCAGTGTGATCAAATAGAACGCCAAGGTACGGAAAGGTTGGAGTAAAATCAACTGGGCTAGAAGCAATAAAAACTGCCTTTCTCCTTCTGTTAGCCCCTAGGCCACATGTCATACAGAGGGTCTTTGAGCAATTTATCCTCAAGTCAAGGCCAACCATAAAGTCAGAAAAGGAAGTGACTATACTTTGTATGGCCAACGATGTCCTACCCATGAGGACCGCGTCATCGGTGTACAATAATGCTGGGACTAATCTTTCTCCCACCATCGGCATGTCCTTGCATTCCTTTAATAGTGTTCTCTCGACATCATTAATATAAAGCGTAAAGAGAAAAGGGGCCAGGACACAACCTTGCCTCACTCCCCTTGCAATGCTGAATGGTTCTGTGCATTCTCCGTTTTTACCATACCTAACTCTGGCAGTTGCCCCTGAATAAAGTTATTTGAGAAAATGTATGATCGACTTTTCTACCCCTAAATTCTCGAGGATCAGCCAAAGTTTGCTATGGGTGACGCAATCAAACGCTGACGTGAAGTCAACAAAAGTTAAAAACATGCTGCCACCCTTAGCTTTGGTATATTTTTCAATGAGGACATGCAAATTCAGGCACTGATCAGTGGTGCTCAGGCCTTTCCTGAACCCGTACTGTAAATCACTGATTATTTTATGTTCATCGGCCCATATTTGATGTCTGTTCAAGATTACACGACCGAAAATCTTAATGGTGGAGTCTAAAAGCGATATTGGGCGATAACAGTGACAGCTTGCCCTATCACCCTTCTTAAATATCGGAACGATTATAGACTCACACCAAGAAGATAGAAGACCGGTACGATATGTAGCATTAAAGAGTTGGGTAAGAATCGGTCCTCAAAGGACGGTGTTGTTTTTATATAGGTTCACCGGAACCCCATCGGGTCCAGGAGCTTTTCCCCCCAAGCTAGCTTTTAAACTTGCAATTACCTCCGCTAAGGAAATGCCCGGGTCCGGAGTAGTCTTCAGATAATGGAGATCCTCCCACATATCTTCCTTTGCTAAGATGTCTTCCCCATGACTTGCCATAGTATATAATACTGAGTAATGGTTCACCCACTCTAGCTCTATGATAGCTACTTCTATCCTAGCCGTAGTATTATCATTTAAAAAAGGGGCATTTACTGCTTGCCAGAAAGCGGCAGTATCTCGGCGCATAGATGCCTCACACAATGTTTCCCAAGCTTCCTTTTTTAAAGTGTCTTTTCTTTTTTTCAAGGACTTCTTATAAATATTTCTCAATGCCTTGATTAAGATGCGATCTTTATCGGGGGATTTTAAAGTGTGTTTGAGGTTACGATAGGCCTTAGTGCAAACCGTATCAAACCAGCTTGTTTGCTTCTGTTTAGGATTTTTCAATTCGACCCATAGACTATCTTTAATTTGTGTAGCAATTATTAAAAAAAAATATATAAAATCAGAATCATCAATATTCCCATCCAAACAAGTATCAACATTTTGGACACAGTTCACAATCAAGTTGTGGAGGAAGTCATCCGGGACCACTTTCGTCCACTTTAAAGAATAACCATTTTTTCTGCGCATGGCAATATTATCTAGATAAGAGTTACGAGTACAACTTCCACGTTGATCTTTGGACCTACTCGTAATTTCTAAACTAAGAGGAAAGTGGTCACTCAGTGGGTTGTCCAAGATACTGAATGCCTGTACCGTTGCCCCGTGTCTAGTAGACATCAATATAAAATCAATTGTTGAGTTTGCCCCTCTGCCGTTTAATGTGGGGTAGAAGGGTATTTCATGTCTAGCCATTCTATTCACAAAACCCATGTCACAGTCAAAGATAATTTCATTTAAGAGGTCCCCGCACTTAGTGTGCTTGAAATGTCTTAAACTAATGTCATTATCTAGCATTACTCCGCAGGTTCCTCTTTCTCCTCTTTGAAATATTGAACAGTTAAAATCTCCACCCCATATAACACAAACATCTTTAGCTCTCCAGCGCAAAGTCGTTTTTATATCATTAGCCATGATTTTTAAGGTATCACCCAAGTCCTCTGCGGGGACATTATTATAAAAATTTACCAAAATCAAACTAAACGCTTTATCAACAATTATCCTGATTATGTGGTAATACGCATCATTAAAAACTAAATCAATTTTAATACAATGAAACATATTTGACACATATGTGCAAAGCCCGCCTTTGGCCCTGCTGTGTAAAGTGCTAATAGCAGGAGAGAAAAAGGTTTTATAGCCACATACATGATGTGCCACCGTGGACCAGGTTTCTTGTAGACTAACAATCACGTGTTTATTAACTAAGTTAACCCAATTTTCGTTGCTCAATTTTGACTTTAGACCTGCTACATTCCAATACAAAATTGACCACGTGACATTGTTAGTCTCACTATCCGACACATCCCTGGGACCTCTAGTCTCTTGCTCAATCGCTAGGGATATGTTCACATCTATGCTACTCTCCTTCAATGTATCCGCCTCAGTCCTAATACTTTTACTGTGTCTAAACCCATCATCCACCTGTAAATTGTTTGGACCCTGATTGACATAACCTCCCTTTAAACTGACATGTCCTTGCGTTGTTATATGGTTATTGGAGGGAGTATCCATACCCAGTCAATCAACATCCTCCAACCCTTGCAGCATATCGAAACGGTTAAATGTAGGAATATCAAACCTGTCTCTATTGCCGTTCATAGGTCCCCCTTGCTCCCAAGAGGTTGCTTTCAATGGGGCTCAATATGTAGGCGGATAAAAATTACTCAAATCCAAAGTTTGGATACCACCGTTATATCCCTGGTGGTTCCAATCACAGATGTACCTCACTGCCCGTCTATCTCTAAAGTTGACTATTATGCAGTCACCAGGGAGGTCCTTTAATTTATGTCCAACCCAATCTACTCTCCGAACATGTAAAATTTCAGCATGTATTTTTCCTGGGAGGGGTCTATTAGTATTCAACCAAAAAATAACCTTATTTTTCAGCTCATGATAGGTTTCCCTTTTGTCCCTTTTAAGCTCGGGCACCCCAGTCAGCACCACAGTATATGGTGTGGATTGAGGGGGTAAATCAATACATGGTAGGACAGTCTTCGCTTTGGTCTTGCTATAGTTACCTTGATGTGTAGATTTGTCTATGTGCTCCCCTTCTACCCTGTCTTTTACTAACTCCCCCTCAGCTTCTTTTCGTCCAGATTTGTTGCAGTGCGGTAGCCTATTTCTCAGTAATAAATCGTCTTGTGTATGGTCGTCAGGGTTCCTAATTAGAGGGTCAGTTGAGCTAAGGGGTACTTCAGGGATATTAACAACTAAAGGTGGGCCCAAACCATTTACTACTAGATTACTAGGGGTCGGCAAATTTGCCGCGAGATTTTTAATGAGTCAGAATTAACTAAGGCCATCTTTTCCAGACTCCCTATTTTTTCCGTAAATTTTTAATTTTTTCAAGTAGAGGTAATATTGAGGATTTCATTAATTGTTCAAATTGGGCCATAAGACCATCAGGAATTTGAGGCACTGTTCCCTGGGCTTGGGGAGATGATACTAACAGGGTACTTGGGTGCAGGGTACTTGGCGTAAAATCTAAGGAGCTTGGAGCTGTACTAATTAATGGTAGTTGAGACTGCGTACCCAAGGTTCCGGCTTTTTCTGATGTCTTAGTTTGTTTAGAGCTCCTGCCCTTCTGGTGAATACCCCCTCGCTTCCTCTTAGGGCCTGGACCTAACGCTTTGTTTTCAGCCTGTGGAATAGACTGTACGCTAGGTCTATTCACTAACCCAGCCCTCGTTTCTATCTGAGGGGAGTAGTCCTCTGATGTATTTGGTGTGGGTAATTTGTTGGGCCCATTAATAAGGCCGAGCTCCATAGTAGGCCGCCCGGTCAAAATTTGAGAATACATTTGATGGTGATATTGGTCACTAACCCCCGCCAGTCCACCACTGTTATTTATTTGAATTACTGGACGTTCCGGTGATACTACTAACAGTATAGGGCCCAGAAACGAACGCTTGTTTAAGGAAGGTTCTAACGACAAGCGTCGTTCTGTAAGAGCAATTTCATGCTCCAACACTGTTGCTGCCCTTGTGATAAACAAATCTAGGGTACCTTTAACTGACCCGCCTATAACGCCAAAGGTACACTTCCTCCCTTTCCCTGATCTTAATGCCATTAAATCAAGCCGATAGTTCCCTCCAGCCACGGCAAACGCAAACTACACAGTTACGATATCAAACAATGTCAGCAACGGAATCACATTAACAACAAATGTAAGGGGGGGCTCCGCCAGTCTCAGATGGGCCCACCCTTGGTCTGTGTCCGCACTGTCCCTCATTGATCCTGCCTTCCCCAGGCAGCAGCAGCCAAAGTGAATCAGGTGTTGCACCTTGGGACAGCCCTCTCAAGGAATACAGCGGCAGACAGACACTGCCCTCCTGAAAATTGTGGCAATAAAGAGGAACCCAAGACTCTCACTCCCAACTCGCCTTGCGGACCATCGCCCAGCGTCCAGCTCGTGTTCCAGGCTCCTTCTCTAAATGCAGCTTGCCAGAATCACCAGTAACCACCAGCATCCAGCTGCCAGCCTCCAGTGCAAACGCGGCTCAAAACCCAGCCGCTCTCCTCTGACTTGTGAGCTTCCGCCTCCAGCGCCCCCCCCCTCTGAGCGAGGGAAGCGAAAGCAGAACCGGGCCAGTGGTGGGCGGTGGGCAGTATGTACAAGAGCGAGTGAGAGGGTGAACGAGCCTTCAATGGCAGACCCGTTCTAACTCCGGTTCCGGCTCCAGCACCGCTCCTGGCTGCCGGGCTCTCCTGCCGATCCCAAACACCGCAGCCCGGTCCCCCGGTCCCCCCGTCTCCCACGTTGGCGTTGATGGCTCCCAGCCGCAACCCAGCCGTAGCCGTAGCTCCAGGGGCTGAGCGAAAATGGAGCAAAATGGAGCGGAACCTTCTCCTCCTCCTACAGCTTCTCCAGCAGCTCAATAATAACATTCCTTGTGGTGGACATAGCAAATCATCTTTGTACGTACTATAGGAAATTGTGCATTTCCTCTGTATTATTGAGCCCGTTTGGTGTTCTACAATCCAGTTCTAGAATTATACGTGTTTCTACTTGCCTCAGTATTTTCTCCCTATTACCACCTCTTCTAGGGTTGGGAATAGCATCAACAAGGTAATATTTTATTCAAATCGTTGTTGTGCATGCTCTTGAAATGTCGTGCCACCGGATATGCGGTGTCATTATTGACGATTGCTCGTAGATGTTTCAATATCCTGACATGCACCTGTAGCTTGGTACTTCCCACGTATTTCAAGCCACAGGTGCATGTCAGGACATACACCGCATATTCTGTTCTACAGTTGTAGCTGCCTTTAATGGCAATCTCTTCTGAGCTGAATGTAGTGGTATAATGTGTGGTGTTCACTCCAAACGTACAAGCTCGGCACGATGAGCATTTGTAGAAACCTTGTCTGGGTTTGAGCCAAGGGTTTGTTGAGCTCAATTCCGGACTATTCTTCACTAACTGGGACCTCATGGATAACGATTTCCTAAAAGTAATATTGGATTGTGTGGGGAGTCTAGTCCCTAGGACGCCATCTGTGAGAACTATATGCCAGTTCTTACGTATAATAGACCTCACCTTCATTTCCTGTTTGCTATAGGTTGTTATGAGTCCGGGACCCTCATCCTTCTGTGCCGGTAATCTGTTCTCATCTTTTCCCGGGAGCAAGGCTGCCCTAGGTCTTTCATCTGCTTTCTTTTCTGCCTCCCTTAATATTGTCTCACTGTATCCTCTTCTCCTGAGTCTGGTGAGTGCTTCTTGAGAGCAGTTTTCAAAATCTTGTTGCGTGCTACAGATACGTTTTAATCTAAGGAGTTCCCCATAGGGGATACTTCTTGTGAGGTGCTTTGGGTGCGCACTACTGGCATGTAGCGTGAAATTACCAGCTGTTACCTTCCTAAATAGCGTTGTTTCTATTCTTCCTTCGTAGATGTACACCCTTACATCTAAAAATTCAATACTGCTTTGACTCATATGTGATGTGAACTTGAGGTTTGCAGAATTAATATTGATTTTTTTTATGAATTCCCTGGCACTTTCCTCATCACTCTTCCACACAATAAAAACATCATCAATATAGCGTAGCCAATGTATGACATTTTGAACATACGTATCATAATGGATAATTTTAAGGACCTGTTCCTCCTACCAGCCCACATGCAAGCATGCGTAGCTGGGGGAGAAACAGGCTCCCATGGCAACACCTCTCACTTGTTTGAACAGTTCCTTGACAAACATAAAATAGTTATTATATAGACACCATGACATAAGGTCAAGCAACATCTTATTGTGATTGCAACAAGTTAGGGGTCTTGTATCCAAAAAGTGCTTGACTGCGTTTAGACCTGTCTGATATTCAATACATGTATATAGTGATTCAATGTCTAATGTAATCCACATTAGACCATCCGCCCACTCCATCCCACTTATTTTTGTCAAAAAGTCCCCTGTGTCTTTCATATAAGTGGGTAGCCTTTTAACAAAGTCTTGTAAGAAGAAATCCACATATTGTGTAATGTGTTCGCCGATACTGTTGATTGCTGATATAATAGGTCTTCCCGGTACTGATACAGTATTTTTGTGTACTTTGGGGTTAAATATATGATTGGGAGGACTGGGTATTCAATATACATAAATTTGCATTCGTGAGATGATATTAGTCCCTCTCTTTTCCACTGTTGTAGATTTTTCTTAAGAACTTATTTTGCTTTGTTATACTCCTTTATGCTCATACTCTAATAGCATTCTTCATTGTTCAGCTGTCTTTTGGCTTCTTGAAGATATTCAATTTTGGGCCAAAGCACTATATTTCCCCCTTTGTCTGACTTGTTTATAATAATCTCATGATTGTCCATCAATTTCTTGACCAGTTTGGCATACTGTGTTCTGTTCTACTGTTGCGGTTTTTGTGTTTCACTTAGGAAAATAGTTTTTTCATGTCCTCCGTTACTATATATATATATATATATATATATATAATCACTGAATAAACCATAGGTATCAGGCCTGATATAGTTAGGAATTAGCATTTTAAAAAACTTAGAAATTCACTGAAAAAACAATAGGTTTTAGGGGTGTTATAGTTAGCTGGACATTTCACTCGAACAAAACCATTGAAATTCCTCCGATATAGTTAGTTGGACTAACTACATCTCGCGCGCCCGCAATCCACTGCTGATGATGTCACATATTACATCATTCATGACATGGTCAGTGACATCACTGATGACATCTCAAATGAAATCACTGATGACATCACTGATGACATCATCCAGTGAATGTGGTTTGGTTCGTTATTTAAATATGTATTATGTATATAGCAATTTGCATTGAAGAATGAGTGGATATATAAATATAAATATCTGGATGGAGGATTTAGTAGCAGTGTGATCGACTGTTTATTTGACTAATTTATAGTGTCTCACTAAATATATTGGATAGTGACTAAACTATGTGAATATCTGTATCACTTTGTCAGTTGTTGTGTAAACTGCTGCACCAGTTGGTTACTAGCTACGTGAAAGTCTATATTATTTATTGATTAGTTAACTGAGTATTTGTATGGGAGAGTGAATGTGTGTGTGGTTCGGTGGGGGGTGTGTGACTGTCCAAAGATGTGTGAATAGTTGATTCAGTAGGTATATGAAGATAAACTACATGTTATAACAGTTGTTTGGGTGAGTGAATATCTTTATGGGTGTGGCGATGAGCCAATATATGTCTCAATGGTACATGTCCAACAAACTAGGAAAATAAAAGCCAGTGTATGTGTCAGTTGTTGTATATAAATAAGTATTCATAAGACTCTGTGATTGTATGAGTGACTGTATGGATAACTGTATACTTGTAATAGTGTTTTTATAACACACTAAGTATGAGTTATTATCTATATGAATAGATGAAGTGGTGTTTTCATAAGTGTATAGCTAAGTAAACGTAAGTATGATCCATTGTTTGCATAAGTGATTAGGATTTGTGCTGGTGTGTAATGTCGATATAGGTGTATAAGTATATTTTATAGTGTTCTATTGATCATTGACAGCATGTATGAGTGAATCTATAGGTAAGTGATTAGATGTGTGTATAGATCTAGGAATCACTGAGTGGGTGTTTAGAAACTTGTATTGGTGTGTCAATGATTTTAAATCTGGCACTCTGTATTTTACAGTGAGTGATGAAAGGTTATACTAGTGTATGATGAGGTGTATCTGATTGTCACATGGATGATGCCATCAGTGATGTCATCAGTGATGTCATTTGAGATGTCATTAGTGATGTCACTGACCATGTCATGAATGATGTAATATGTGACATCATCAGCAGTGGATTGTGGGCGCACGAGATGTAGTTAGTACAACTAACTATATCGGAGGAATTTCAATGGTTTTGTTCGAGTGAAATGTCCAACTAACTATAACACCCCTAAAACCTATTGATTTTTCAGTGAATTTCTAAGGTTTTTTAAATGCTAATTCCTAACTATATCAGGCCTGAAACCTCTGGCTTTTTCAGTGAATTTCAAAGGTTTTTTAAATGCTAATTCCTAACTATATCAGGCCTGAAACCTATGTTTTTTTCAGTGAATTTCAAAGGTTTTTTAAATGCTAATTCCTAACTATATCAGGCCTGAAACCTATGTTTTTTTCAGTGAATTTCAAAGGTTTTTTAAATGCTAATTCCTAACTATATCAGGCCTGAAACCTATGTTTTTTTTCAGTGAATTTCAAAGGTTTTGTAAATGACAATTTTTAATGTATTAATTGTTACACTGATTGTTTTTTATACTGATTTACTACATTTTTTTAAACTATTTATTTTTAGATATATTTTTTTTAATTACATTTTAATTACATTATACATTACAATAAAAAATATACTTTCTCAGAATGAATTACTATAGCCTTATAGCCCGCCGTAGCGGGCTATACCGGCTGTTAAAGGCCCGCTGCAGCGTTAAAGGCCCGAGCCGAAGGCGAGGGACTTTAACAAAGCAGAGGGACTTTAAAAGCCGGTATAGCCCTGCTACGAAGGGCTATAAGGCTATTAGAACATTCTGCCACTAGAGGGCAGAATGTTCTAACAAAACAAAGCCTTCAGGGAGCGCGAGAGGATTCAAATCCCCTCAGGCTCCCTGAAGTCTTTGTTCACAACCAGAGCTGTGAACAAAGACACATTGGAATGTTGGAGCTCCGGGCTTATACCAGCCATTATAAGCCCTTAGCACTCCATTGTTTTCAATGGAGCTTCCAGCATTCCAATATTCTAATTAAGTTTAAATACTTTGCAAATAGGCAATAGACTTTTAAGTACAGTAGTTAGAGTTGTTGCAATGGGCAACACAATTTCAAACACAAAGCAACATTGAGCTCAATGTGAATTTCTAGTCAAATGCAATTAGTTACTTTATGGATTACTTCTCTAACCACAGGACTGGATGCTAGATTTAGTCCTTGGACATCTCCTGTAAACAGTTGAGTAAAAGTGTTTTGGTTACAGTAGTGATTTTTAAGGATTATTATTGTATTTTAAATGTTGACACTTAGAACATTTTTCACATAGAATTACCAATGATATCCTATGGCAGAAAATTCACTTAGCAGGTAAGTAGTGTTATCGTTACTTTTTCTTACTCAGTGGTGGATCCTGGATCCAGCACAGGTGAATCTCCTGTAAACAGTTGAAAGAATGTGTTTAAGTCATACAGACGATTTTTTAGGAATACTATTAGTTTGTGAAAATAGACACTTGGAAACTTTTCTGCTGAAAACCACACAATGGATTCCTATGGAAGGAAATACAAGTTACTGGTAAGTACGCTTAGAATTACTTTTCAGGGTCAGTGCTGGGCTAAATGATGCAGCACTGGGTTATCTCCTGATAACAGGTGAGTAAATCGGAATTCGTAGTTCGGCTGATTTTAGAGGAATATTTGTACGTTTCAAAAATGGACACTTAGAAACTTTTCTGCTGAAAACCACACAATGGATTCCTAAGGAAAGAAATACAAGTTACTGGTAAGTACGCTTCGAATTACTTTTCAGGGTCAGTGCTGGTCTAAAAGATGCAGCCCTGGGTTCTCTCCTGATAACAGGTGAGTAAATCGGAATTCATAGTTCGGCTGATTTTAGAGGTATAATTGTACGTTTCAAAAATGGACACTTAGAAACTTTTCTGCTGAAACCCACACAATGGATTCCTATGGAAGGAAATACAAGTTACTGGTAAGTACGCTTAGAATTACTTTTCAGGGTCAGTGCTGGTCTAAAGGATGCAGCACTGGGTTCTCTCCTGAAAACAGTTGAGTAAATCGGAATTCGTAGTTCGACTGATTTTAGAGGAATATTTGTACATTTAAAAAATGGACACTTAGAAACTTTTCTGCTGAAAACCACACAATGGATTCCTATGGAAAGAAATACAAGTTACTGGTAAGTACGCTTAGAATTACTTTTCAGGGTCAGTGCTGGTCTAAAAGATGCAGCACGGGGTTATCTTCTGATAACAGGTGAGTAAATCGGAATTCGTAGTTCGGCTGATTTTAGAGGAATATTTGTACATTTCAAAAACGGACACTTAGAAACTTTTCTGCTGAAAACCACACAATGGATTCCTATGGAAAGAAATACAAGTTACTGGTAAGTACGCTTAGAATTACTTTTCAGGGTCAGTGCTGGTCTAAAGGATGCAGCACTCGGTTCTCTCCTGAAAACAGTTGAGTAAATCGGATTCGTAGTTCGACTGATTTTAGAGGAATATTTGTACATTTAAAAAATGGACACTTAGAAACTTTTCTGCTGAAAACCACACAATGTATTCCTATGGAAGGAAATACAAGTTACTGGTAAGTACGCTTAGAATTACTTTTCAGGGTCAGTGCTGGTCTAAAGGATGCAGCACTGGGTTCTCTCCTGAAAACAGTTGAGTAAATCGGAATTCGTAGTTCGACTGATTTTAGAGGAATATTTGTACATTTATAAAATGGACACTTAGAAACTTTTCTGCTGAAAACCACACAATGAATGCCTATGGAAGGAAATATAAGTTACTGGTAAGTACGCTTAGAAATACTTTTCAGGGTCAGTGCTGGTCTAAAAGATGCAGCCCTGGGTTCTCTCCTGATAACAGGTGAGTAAATCGGAATTCGTAGTTCGGCTGATTTTAGAGGAATATTTGTACAATGGTAAAGGAAGGGGGCGGGGCCTGAGGTGACGTGTGCAAACACGCCCTGTGGCGTGTTTTAAGTTGGGGAATTAATTCCTCTTCAATCCTGCGGTCCCCTGGGGGCCAACTAGCCCACTAGGTACCTCCAGTATGCGTCAGGGAGCTGCGTTGCAGAGAGGTGTTCAGAGGCCACGCCCCTTTTTACAACACTCTGCAACGCAGCTCCGTGGCGCTTCCTGGAGGTACCTGGTGGGCTAGTGTTAACAAAGCCCCGGGGGTGGCGGTCCACGGGGCTGCGGCTGGGTGCGCAAATCTCGCCGATTAAAAAAAAAATAATCTTTTTTTGGCCCTGCGGGTCCTTGTGGGACCCCCTGAGCAGGCCTAGGGGGTCAGGGTGTTTCTACCCTGCCCCCTTTTTGCGCTTTTCGCGTTTGTTTTTTAGGTTTTTTGTGCCTCGGTTCTACCGAGGCACAAGATGGCTGCCAACACTTCCTGATCTGGAGTGTTGACAGCCAATTGGAATAAAGCTCGTGCACTGCAGGGTGCGCTCTGGGTGCGGGGAGGGTGCGCGGATCCTCTGAGGCCATAGATATATCTATCTTTTTAACTCTAATTTTCTCAGGAACTACTGAATGGATTTACACCATTTAAGCAAAAGGCACGAGTCTGAACTGAGGACTACCTCTTTGCCAAATTAGATGTAATTCCGTTCAGCAGTTCGGGCTGTAGCTGCGTCAACAGGTCCTATGGGAAAATGCATGGGGAAAACGTGTTTTGGGACCCCCCCTTTTTTCTCGGCCCCCGCTTGACGAATCACCGTGAAATTTTCAGGATAGGAGTGGACCGGAGCTGGCCAAAAGTTAGGAACATTTTGCGAAGATTCGTCAATCGGCGCCAACGTTATTAAAAATAGAATTTTGCGGATTCCTATGGAGAATAGGTCCTAACTATATCTACCTACTGGCGACCGTCAGTAGGATATATATATATATATATATATATATAGTTGTGATCAAGTGCACTTGATGCCCGAAACGCGTCATGGAGATGAGGAATAAAGAACAATAAAAGAATATTGCCACTGACTTGTCCTGGTGGTCCGTTTCTGTCAGTTCGCCGGAAGGAAGTGCTGGGAGTTGTTTTGTATGCATATATATATTCACTGAGGCACGTTATAGCTAGGAATTAGCATTTAAAAAACCTTAGAAATTCACTGAAAAAACCATAGGTTTCAGGGGCGATATAGTTAGCTGGACTTTTCACTCGTACAAAACCATAGAAATTCCCCCGTTATAGTTAGTTCAGCTAACTATAACTCGCGCGCCCGCAATGCACTGCTGATGACGTCACATATTACATCACTCATGACATGGTCAGTGACATCACTCATGACATCACTGATGACATCTCAAATGACATCACTGATGACATCATCCAGTGAATGTGTGTTTTTCTGAAAATTATATATGTTTTATATATGTATATCTCAAGGTCGATGGAAGAATAAATGGGTATATAAATGTCTAAATGGATGATTTGTTTTTGAAAAATTGATTGTATTACTGACTGATTAAGTGTATCTTAGTGAGTAATGTTTAAATATGTAAATATCTGTATCAGTCTCTCACTTTGTGTATAAGTGGCTGCATGGGTTGGTGAGTAGCTACAGGAGTGTCTATATAGGTTATTAGTTGATTTTTTGAGTATCAGTAAGAGTGTCTGATGTCTGTATGGTTCGGTGGGGGGTATTACGTAGTGCATAGGTGCATGAATGAGTGACTCACTGTTTGTATGTGTTGAAGACAGCATGTGTGCAGGACTGTATGGGTGGATGAGTGTGTGCATGGGTGTGATAGTGAGTGAATGACTGTCTCAATAGTGTCTCTATGAGTAACTACATGTGTTTTAAACTAGTATATGTGACTATTGATATATATAAGTGAGTATATGTGAGAGTGAGAGATTGAAAGAGTTCCTGTATGAATAAGCATGTGTTTCTATAAGTGATTGTTTAAAAGACTAAGTATGTGTAAGTTTCTGTAGAAGTAAGTGTGGTGGTGTGTGTATAACTGAATATGCAGGTAAACGGATGTTTGATTCTTTATTAGCATGAGTGACTACGTGTGTGAGTAACTTTATGGATGAGTGGCGTTGTGTAACAGAATGTATAGGTGTATGAATACATATGATGAGTGAGTGCATGTATGAGTGACTGTATAGGACTGTTGGTGAATGAGTGGATGTGTATGTGGATCTTACAATTACTGAATAGGTTGTTGTAACTGGTATTGGTATGTCCATTGTTTTGAAAATTTTAATTTCTATTTTTGAATGTGTGTATGAAAGGTTATATTAGGGGGAGAGGAGGTCTGCCACTCTATCACAAGGATGATGTCATCAGTGATGTCATGAGTGATGTCACTGACCATGTCATGAGTGATGTAATATGTGACGTCATCAGCAGTGCATTGCGGGCGCGCGAGTTATAGTTAGCTGAACTAACTATAACGGGGGAATTTCTATGGTTTTGTACGAGTGAAAAGTCCAGCTAACTATATCGCCCCTGAAACCTATGGTTTTTTCAGTGAATTTCTAAGGTTTTTTAAATGCTAATTCCTAGCTATAACGTGCCTGAAACCTATGATTTTTTCAGTGAATTTCAAAGGTTTTTTAAATGCTAATTTCTAACTCTGCCTACAGAGATAGGACATGTGAAGAAAGAAGGAAAAACGCACAGAAAGAAAAAAAAGAAATGCAGAAAGAAGCAACAGAAGTCCTCAAAGACGAAGAAAAGTGCAGTAAGAAATATAACGTGCAGAAAGAACAAACAGAAGAGCAGAAAGAAGCCTTGTTGCAAAATCATCCTGTACCCTCAACTTTTTCAGACGGATACTGGTGGTAACTGAGTCTGCCTAAGCAGTCCTAGAGCCAGTGCTATGTTAAAAGACACTCAGAATACAGTGAAAACACCTACATACACTAGGGCACACTATGCGTTGGGGTCCCTGTGATTAGCATGACCTCCTCTGTAAGCCCCTAGTATATAATAGGGCAGGGGATTAAAACTACCTCTTAAAACACACCACAGGGAGTGTTTGAATACGTCACCTCATGCCCCGTCCCCTCCCTTCCCCACTGTGTAAACACACCCTGTAGCCATTTTAAGTTGGGAGATTAAGTCCCCTTGAATCCTGAGGGTCCCTAGGGTCCAACTAGACCACTAGGTACCTCCAGTAAGCGCCACAGAGCTGCGTTGCAGAGAGGTGTAAAAAGTGGCACGGCCTGCACCACCTCTCTGCAACGCAGAGCAGTGGTGCTTACTGGAAGCACCTGGTGGGCCAGTTGGACCCCAGGGTCCCTCAGGATTGAAAGGGAATTATTGCCCCAACTTAAAAACGCGCCACAGGGCGTGTTTGCACACGTCACCTCAGGCCCCGTCCCCTCCCTTCACCACTGTGTAAACGCGCCCTGTGGCCGTTCTGAGTTGAGAGATTAAGTCCCCTTGAATCCTAAGGGTCCCTAGGGTCAAACTAGCCCACTAGGTACCTCCAGTAAGCGTCACAGAGCTGCGTTGCATGGAGGTGTAAAAAGTGGTGTGGCCTCAGAACACCTGTCTGCAACGCAGCTCCCTGGCGCATACTGGAGATACCTGTTGGGCTAGTTGGCCCTCAGGGACCCTCAGTATTGAAGGGGAATTAATTCCTCAACTTACAACTGGCCAGTGTGCACGTTTGCAGAGTGCTGCAAGGAGGGGGCATGGCCCCCTTTCTTTTTCTAATTTATTAGCCCTGGGGACCCCATCCCCAGGTCCTGCACCCTAGTTTTTTTTGTTGAAAAAAATTAATTTGGCCCTCCCAAGGCCTTAATCGGCCCAGGGGACCCCAACCCCCGGGTCATGGCCTTTTTTTTTTTTTATTCTTTAGGAGGGGGGCTGTGTTGCTGGACAAACCGTAGGTACCTATCACCATGACGATTTGCATGATATTCATTTAAAGGCGACTATGCATACAATGAATCCACGTAGAATGTATTCACACCGCTAGTGAAGCTCTGACATGTCTGACACCCTACCGTGCCTAATCCCGGTGCCCCCGCTGGTGGGTACTCTCCAAGTAGACACCCTTGTCGTTTATTTATACAAGCATGGGTAGCTATTGACGGGCACATTTAATACACATGCACACCAAGCCATTCAAAGGGGATTCGACAAAAATTCGACCAAACTATGCAAGAAACCCCCTCAAGGTTAATAAAACACACATCCACCGCCGGATGTGTAATACTTTTTATTTTACTCTCTGGAAAGGAGAGTCACAGCGTGCTCCTGGCTGAGCCTAATGCTGTGTTACACCCACCGTTGCCTGCCGAGTGCCACACACCTCTGTGTTGTATTCCACCATCTAGTGCTTATGCTATGACACTCTCTAGCCCATGTGCACTGTAACACCACCCCGTGAATATGTCATGCCACACTTGCCTTCGCACGGGTTATATTGCCCCATCTAACGTGCCTTCCTCGATGCCTATGTTATAAAGCACAGCGCTATGCCATACTTATTACAATCTGGGATCCATATCTTTGTCACAGTGCATATGCACTGTTACACTACCCAGCACATATTTTATATTACAACTTTAGAGACTACTTAGGTTACACAACACTGCCCTGTGCATATTACACTCCAAGGCGCATATCACATAGCAAGCGCTAGTGCCTGTGCTATCTCGCGCTCTCCAATGAATCTGTCATTGCGCACAATGTATTGCATATTATGTTTCACGCCCCGGTTAATCTTATATCACACTTTTTGGTGCATAGTTTATACCATATACTATGTCTAGTTTTCATTTTCAATCGTGCTCTCAGGACTATGTTCTATATAACACTGCGTCCACCTACCCTTTTCACGGGCAATACATTTTGCGATGGGGGGTGGAAGGTCAGGGGATGTTTCTGCCGAGTGAGCCCGGAGTCACAGTCCCAAACGTCCTCTTCTTCCTGAATAAAAGTGAGATTATGCTGCATACTTGTTCATATTTTAAGTAGTTCGCACAGTCACACATTTTAAAAACAATAAAGTTCCTAATACCCACCTTCTATCAACAGTTAGCTTGCTGCCCCATCCACCTCCTCCCTATCCTCTGTTGTTTGAATCCATGGACTAGCCTCCTCCCTCCTGCCATGCATGGTCTGATGTGCTGCCACTGCCCTCCATTTAGCATGATGTACCAGTCCACTCCTCCTGCCCTCCATTGCCCAATTCTATGGGCAACCATTGACCTCCTGCTTAGCCTCTGTGCTTAGCTTGCTGCCCCTATTCTCCTTCCCCCTGCCCTCCGATGTCTTTGTGCATGCCCCTGCTCCATCCTTTTTGACCACCATGTTCCATGGACCTGCCACTCCTATCTACTCTGAGTGTTCTGTTGAGCTGCCACTCCCCTCCCACCTGCCTAGCATTGTCAGATGACTGTAACCTGTCCCTGCCACCTCCACCCTGCCTGTCCACATGCCATGCCCCTATCCCCTTCCTCCTGTCCTTCATGGTCCATTTTACTGCCCCTGATCCGTCCCTCCTGCCCTTTATGGTCTGTTATGCTGCAGCTTTCTCTCCTGTCTGTCCATTATGGTCAGCTAGCTACCATTGCCTCTTTCCCCTCTGTTGTCTGTTGTCCATGTGCATGGTCCTGTCCCCCTCCCTATTGCTTTCTATGGATTGTTGTGCTGCACTCCCGTCCCGCATGCCCTGTGTGGTGTATTGTGCTGCTGCAAACCCTGATGCCTGCCCTGTAGGGTCAGTTTGGTGCACCTCTCAATGTCCTTCCTGTCCTCTGTTATCCGAGTCCATGTCCCTACCCCAATTCCTCCTGCCTACCATGATCCAATGTACCATACTTGCGAACATTTTGAACTTGGTAAGAGGGAGATTTTGAAATAAAACTGGGGTATTGATTTTCCCCTTTGAGTTACATTGAAAAAGAGAAGACTGTAGACAGGAACCAGATCAAGTAAAGCCCATTTGAGCTTAAAAACATTGGACGTTTCCTGGCTGAAACGGGTCTGTTGGCATGTATGGTTGTATGACCACTGCCTCTTCCTTCTGCCCACAATGGTCTATTACATCACCACAGCCTCTCTTGCCAGTCCTGTATTGTTGGTTTGTAGCCCCTGCCCCCCTTTCCACTGCCCTCCATAGTCTGTTGTGCTGCCACTGCCCTTCCTGCCTGCCTAGTGTGGTCAAATTGTTGCCTCTTCTCTCTCCTACCTGCCTTCAATTTTCAGAGTCCGTGCCCCTGGCCTCTGCCTCTCAACAGTATCCCAATGAACAACTAGATTGCTAACATTCTATATTTATTACAAAAGTGTGGAACGCCTGACGTCATCTTGATGTAATCAAAACTGTAATGCCTAGAGAATTTCCTTTAGAAATTACATATATGAGATGGTGTTATTTGCATCAAATTATGGTTAGTGCTCTAAAAAACTAAAATGAGGACATATTTTCTGAGTTTTCAAATAGCGACAAAGAACTTTTAAATTATTTGTAATCTTAGTTTTTTTATCCAGTTGACCACTTGATTAAATGTTGCATCGAAGGGGAGAGGGTGTGGTGTTACTTCCAGAGCTGCAGACTTTGCAACTGGGGAACCAGGTTGGAGTTTCTGCTTCAGCACAACATTCTGTGATTCTGGTCAAATCACTTAATCTCCCCATGTCTACAACCAAAATGAATTTGATCTTGTGTGATGTAACCAATGCTCATGTAAAGCACTCCAATACCTGACAAGTCTGCACTATATAAAACTGCAAATACACAAAAAAATAAGTGTTTTGCACACTTCTGTCATTGGGCTACATTTGGGCTACATTTGGGTGATATTTGGGCTACATTTGGGCTCTTTTGTCTCTGGTGGCCATTTTAGGAGATTTATTTATTATGAAGTTTCCTAATTTCCTCATTTACTGCAGTCTCCTCAGTAGGAAATGCTTTCAGTTTTTTACTTTGATTCCATCAAGAAGGTATTCAGACATGTCACACATTTACCATAAATTCTGAATGTTAGCACTCTAGTTGCTCATTAGATCACTGTAGTAAAGCTACTGGTCACCACGGAAGTCTGCTGCTAGTATTAGAAGTGCATGTTTCAGTCTGCATGTCAGAACTTTTTAATGAAATAGAAGAGGATTTGAGAAGTCACTCAAAATATGCCCTAATTTTTCTTTCTTCGGCACTAATCATAATTTCTATGGCAAAATGAACCCCCTCATTGTGTTCCTTTTTAAATTAAATGTTTTAAGTGTTACTAGTTTATTCCAATCAAGATGGCTTCAGGTATGCCATACTTTTGTCATAAGTAAGACAGTAAGCGCTCTAGTTGATCTTAATAACACTCTGGGACGTTCTGTCATTGGGCTACATTTGGGCTACATCTGGGTGATATTTGGGCTACATTTGGGCTACATTTGGGCTCTTTTGTCTCTGGTGGCCATCTTGGGAGATTTATTTGTTATGAAGTTTCCTAATTTCCTCATTTACTGCAGTCTCCTCAGTAGGAAATACTTTCAGTTTTTTACTTTGATTCCATCAAGAAGGCATTCAGATGTGTCACACATTTTCCATAAATTCTGAATGTTAGCACTCTAGTTGCTCATTAGATCACTGTAGTAAAGCTACTGCTCACCAGGCAAATCTGCTGCTGGTATTGAAAGTGCATGTTTCAGTCTGCATGTCAGAATTTTTTCATGAAATAAAAGAGGATTTCAGAAGTCAAAATGTGTTTTTCTTTCTGTAGCACTAATCATAATTTATATGGCAAAATGAACCCCCTCATTTTGTTCCTTTGTAAATTAAATGTTTTAAGTGTTACCACTTTATTCCAATCAAGATGGCTTCAGGTGTGCCATACTTTTGTCACAAGTAAGACTGTTAGCGCTCTAGTTGTTCTTTAGAACACTCTGGGAAGCTGCAGTAGAACACAAAGGAATCAACTGACAGTCTCTGCCCTTGTTGGATGTACATGTTTTACTGAGAATGTCAGACTTCATTCTCACATGACTGAGAAAGATAATGTGAATTTACAGAAAATATGCTCTCAGTTTAGCTTATAGATCACCTTCCAAACCTCTGTGGGAAAAGCATGAGAAAATAGTTTTCTCTAAAACATGGTTCATGATATCACAGCAGAAGGCTTTTTCACATGGTAAAATCACCTTAGAACACACCACAATTCCTTAAATGAGTATGGTACCATCAACAAATGATTTATAATGTAACTAAAGTCTTAAAACCTTCTATTAACTGCAATGCTTTTTAATGAGGTGCTATCGTGTATATTGGTCCCAAGATGGCTGCCAACACTTCTTGGATGAATTGCTGACAGCCAATCAGATCTCAGGATGAGATGTGTGGTTAGGCTCCGCCCAGATATATATATGATTTTACTTTTGATTTTCTCAGGAACTACTGAACAGATTGACACCATATATGCAAAAGGCACATGCCTGAGCTGAGGACTACCTATTTGCCAAATTTCAAGTAATTCTGTTCAGCCGTTCGGGCTGTACCTTGGACTTGGACTAAAATTGCATGGGGAAAACGTGCTTTGTGACCCCCCTTTTTTCTCAGCCCCTGCTTGACGAATCCCCCCGAGACTTTCAGGGTAGGAGCGGAGCGGAGCGCCCCACCTATTTTGAAAATTTCGCGAGGATTCGTCATCCGGCGCCAAAGTTATTCCAAATAGAATATTGCGGATTTCCTATGGAAACACGGTCCTAACTATAACTATCTACTGGCGACCGCCAGTAGATAATATAGATATATAGATATATAGATTTATAGATATATATAGATATAGATATATATAGATATATAGATGTATATATTGAAACCTCTATTAGGTAATGCACTGCAGAGGTAGTGTGTAGTTTTAGTGCCTGTGATAAAAAGCAGTGTGAATAGGTAAGTCATTATTTTATACTTGCATTACACACAATATAAGATAGACTGCTACAAAATACGCAAAACGTTTTAAGATAAAATAGTGCTTCCAAAATATAGATTTTAGTAACACCCAGACCATAGGTAAAGGTATTTTTTTTACATAACTGTTCTCAACCCCTCCTCAGGGATAGTAAGTGCTATGTAAATACAATAAAAATTAAAAGCATGAACTTCACAGCTCAGTTGCTAGCACTTTGCACTACCACTCCAAAGACGCTTCAAGTGATTTGATCAACTAAAGCCGGTACCGGCTCCTAAGCAACTTTACATTTGCAGATTTCCCTTCACAATTGCAGATTAAGTCATTGTGCACATTTGCATTTCTTTCAGGCAAGCAGCACACTGGCAGAAAGGCGTCTGTCTGCCATGCTACTGTTTTACAGCAGAGGAGAGTCCCTGAATGATACTTCAGTTGAGGCTGAGGAATGCGTGCCCTCTTCCCATGACTCCACAGCAACCCAGAAGGCAGACCTCTGCTTTATGGTGATGTATCGGCTGGAGGGCAATTAGACACTTCTTACCTTTTCTTTGCTATATGGTGTTAAATGCTGCCAAACCCAAAAGTAAACTCTTTTGGACTCTGATTTGGTTGTCCAATCGTATTGTATTATCTTGGAAAACAATATAGGCCTTTTTGCTCCACTGCCCTATGGTAAAAGAAAAGGGTAGGAATGTGCTGTATCAGATTTGGAGCATTCTTGTCCTTTTCCCCTGCGCTGGCACACAATGGGCTGCCACACGCCAACGCAGGCACCTTTGCACCATGGTGCAAGGGTGCCTGCATTGCAGGGAAGATTGTTTTTGTGGAGCAAGAGACACCTTCCAGCACAAAAACAATCACAAGAGGTTTCTTCCTCTTTCTATGTGTGCTGCAGAATGAAACACACACATAAAAATAAAAAACAAGGAGAAATAAAGGTATTTTACTTCGTTGCACCTCCCTTACACCTCCCATTGGGAAGAAGTATGTTTTTGGCGCTGCTTCAGAGTTACAATTCCTTGTAAATCTAGGGCAGTGCCAAAAAGATGTGGATGTTTCTGGGAACTCTCACAGCAACACCCATTGCAAGCCCCTTTAATGCAGAAAACTGCGATAAATGGAACGATTTCACAAGGCGGTATTAATCCACACAAAGGGGCTTAGTGCTGCCTGGTAAATATGGAGCAGGCCCCTGTGCCGACGGAGCATCGCAAAAAGTGATGCTCTGGTAGCGCAGCCTCATTGTAAATGAGGCCCATGGTCTGATCTAAGATAAATGTTCTTTCTCTGGCAGGGTCAGTTTGAGATTTCTCATGTGATTAAGGTATTTGGGAGTACCCTCTGAAAATCTGTGAGCTCTCTATCTCCTTTCCATCTTACAATTTGCAAAATGTGGGGATTCACATACCTTACACTAAAACAATAATCAAATTACGCTAACATATGTGATGTACTTGCTTGTTTTGAAACCTGAAACCTTGCAAATGCAAACATTCGCCTTTACAATCCACACCCCTTGAACCCAATAGTTTGTAGCAAAGCATATCAGGGAAAAGTCTATAAACTAGCATTGTTAATATGTACTTAAATGACACATTTCCATTTACACCATCTCCAGTGTTGAGTTTGTTTCTTAGTGCACTTTGCAGAATTCTTGTGTTTGTGAACAATTCCACATAATATGGATAAACGCACTTCAAGGCCCACCCCTCCTCCAGCACAGCTTTGAGCTTTCAGCTTATTTACCCTGCAAAACAAAATTAGATATGTATTACATTATTTATTGGAATCCTTAGGGCTATGTGACTGAAACTGTATTATGTCTCTGGACTGCACTGCAGTTAGGCCAGCCATAGATCATATACTTTGTCACTGGACTGGTACATCAGTTTCGGGACTTGTGGAAATTCATTCTTCAGATTCTTGATTCTAGAAGGTAAAGAGGAATTTGTCAGAGTAGATTATGATTTTTCTTCGAACAACCCAGGCTAATGCCCCGGATGTCCTGCTCTTCTCATACTTGATATTCCAAGGACTCCAAGATATTAATGAATAGAACAGTAGAGAAATATCTAGTTCATCTTTGCGATATGGACAGCTTTGGAATATGAACACAACTGTTTTAATCTCTCCCTACACGTTACTATGTGGAGATCTCCACCCAAACTGTGGAGTCTCCCTGTGGTAAAGAACAGGGAAACATGTTTTAACTAAAACGAAATATTCAAAATATGTATATATTAAATGTTAGTGTAAAATAATTGTATATATTTATTTTAAATGTAGAAATGTTACAGCACTACTACCTTAATTTTAGAATACATCTTTAATTAATAGAAATATATTACATTATAATTATTTTTCTGAAGGTTCATTTGAAACAAAATCCCATCTAAGGAAATAATTTTGTATAATAATTATTAAAAGTGCTGTTTAGAATTAATTTCCATAATTTAGTTACATATTAACACAAATGATTTATGCACTAATTTGGAAATTTAAAATAAGGTATTAAATATTTTATAACTAAATTATTTCTATGAACAATTTTTATATATTTTGAACATTTATTATAGTTATTTATATTTCGTAACAATTTTAAATAACTTAACTTCTTTTAATATCATTTCCGATGTTTTTTTTAATTCCCTACTACAATTATTTTCTTTATGAGTGTGCTGCAACTAGCCGTTAGTCATATTTAGTGCTGGACTCAATAATGTTTTTCTTTTGTAGTAACTTACACTTGGATTTTATGATAATCCAAACGTAGTAAATTTACTCAAAAGAGTAAATTCATCAAAAGTGTGTTACCTCTGTGAATCAGGTCCTTATTGTTTACTGCCTTTTTTTACGACTCTTTCTTGAGAAACATGACCCAGAGCAAACAGAACTGTTTTAACGTTCTAATTTCAGGAGACTTTAATGTGCATCTGTTTGGGGACCCTAGGCTCCACGGGGTCAAAGATGTGGGATGTGCACGCCATACTGGCTTGCACATGGCACACAGCCAACAGGGCTGTATACTTAATGCTATCATGAACTAGTTTGATTTAACCTCAGCCATTAATAAGTTGCCCCCGGATAAGAAGGATGTTGTCCCTAAATTCACTGGGAGAGGGTGTGAGTCTTTTACTGATTTAATTTTTGCTTCTACACCTTTTTTCTCTTATAGTACGGATTTTAGTATTCAGGAGAGCGTGTACAGTGACCATAATCCAGTGTGTGTCTCGACTGGCTGGCCCCAGGTAGTACAACAATTTAAGAATAGAGCCAGGGGGTCCATGATTGCCGTGGAAGGGGGAAGAGACTCAAGTGGGCACAGAACATCCTGGACCAGGTTTTTGAGTACCTGCTTACTCAGTGTCATAAGGAGTTTGCCACTTGCCTATACAGGGTGGGGAAACTGAAAGACATCATGGAGGCTTTTGGAAGCCTATCAGGAGACATAGTTAAATTTTTTAAGACCCCTGGCAAGTGTTGTTCTCATACAGGCCCGAGATGGTTTGACTCTAAGTGCTCTCGTGCCTTCAGGAGATTGAAGGAAGCTCTAAGTATCATGCCAAGGGACCCCCTTGTAGTTAAAGGAGATCATAGATCATGGGTACTAGCAAACATTTTTCTAGGGGCCTCAAAATATGGTCTGTGGTATGACCGAGGGCCAGCGGGTTGACAGTTGGGCGATATGGTGTTTATAAGGTGTGTGTAGGAGAACCGAAGCACGTGTAGTAGCTGAATTGCACAATGTGAAACCAGAAAACCTGGGATCAAACCCGGCTTCCCCACTTGACCAAATTGTGTAATCCTAGGTAATTCTTTTTTTTTCACTTTGCCTTTTTTTCCTTCTTTTGTGTTTGATTTCATAAATTATTAAGTTGTCCATTTATAATAGTAACCCACGCCACCCAGAGGGTACACATAACAGCTGACTTGTCGCTTAGTTCACTATTGGCATTGTCATGGTCAGTGGAAGAATGAATGTTTCTAAATTTCTGTTTGAAAACTGTCATTTAAAAAAAAAAAAATCTCTCAATGCAGCGATATCATCGGATGTAGTAAGGTGAAAAGGTTCTCCATGTTAATGAAATACATTTTTTTGAATTCTGAAGAAACTTATCATATTTTTACACATTTGTTGTAAGACAATTTAAAAAAATGAGGTCTTTCTAAATTTAGGTGGTGCAGGACGCCTTAATTACTTCTTTTCTGAATGTTAGTGATGAGTTAAGTAAACAACGGGCCAGTGCAGTACTGCTGTTATCAACGGGCCGCATGGAAACGTCAGGAGGGCCGCGTAAGTCCGCATTGAAAGAGGAGGCCTGGGTAAATTTGATAGAGGCCAGTACCCTGAAGAATAGCTCCACGTTTTAGAGCATTATCAACTATCCCTTTCTGGCAGCAGATAGTGCAATTTACCGGATGCTCATATTACTGACTATGACTGGGTAAGTCACTTTGAGGATATGTTTCAGACTAACCTTATTTCGAGGGAAGCCCAGGTTATTATTGAGGGTAGATCTGAGGTAGTGTTTACAGCACACGAAGTTAGAGCAGGCATAGTGGGGTTGTCTAAAATCAAGGCCCAAAGTCCTGATTGGATCCCCTCAGACCTCTATATTTCGAACTTGGACATTTGGTTACCTGCTCTCACCTCAACTATTAACGCTGCAGTCACGATTGGATGCCCAGATACCTGGGCGTATTCCACTATTGTCCCCATTTTTTAAAAAGGAGATCGGGATGGCACCTACTGCCATAGGCCCATCTCCCTTTTGGATTCTGTGGTAAAGGTGGTGGGACGTTGGGTCTAGACAGACTTTTGAGCTGGGTAGATAAGAATAATATCCTGGCCGAGGTTCAATATGGTTTTCGTACTAGTTGCTCAATGGTAGACCAGAGTTTTAATCTTAAAATGATTTTGAATAAGTACACCATTGCCCACAATAGTACCATATATTTAGTTTTTATGGATCTGTCTTCCGCATTTGATCGCGTTAACAGATTCAAGTTTTGATGATGATCTCTACTGGCATCGACAAAAACATAATCCTGTTTCTAAGGGATCTCCACAGAGACACCAAAGCTGTAGTTCGCTATTCTAAAGATCTCAAAGTCACCAACTAGTTTTCTATTCAGAGAGGGGTCCATCAAAGGTGCATCGTAGCCCCTTTTCTTTTTAACCTATATTTAATAATCTGGAGCAGTTCCTTTTGAAATCAAAAACTGACTGTCCTCAGGTAAGTAAGCGAAGTTTGCCTGTCTTACTGTATGCTGATGATGCTAAGCTCGTGGCTAGCACAGTGAGGGGTTTAAAATGTTAACTGAACTCCGTTGTTCATTTTATGGAGGGTCTGAACTTGTTGGTCAATAATAGTAAAACGTTTGTAAAATAAGTGGGCCTTCTTTGAGCCAAATCCTATACAATTATGGTAGAAGCAACACCAGTTCCTGAGACCAACGTTTTTTCCTACCTAGGGGTAGTGTTTGAAGCAATCTTGAACTGGTGCCCTCTGTGAAGTTGAAAGGAATGGGACCTTGTCAGGGCCATTGTCAATGTTTTTAACTTTGCTTCCAGATTGGGAAGTAGACCCATCGGGCCCTTTTGCAGATTTACAAGGCTAAATGTGTCTCCAAGATGACCTATGGCAGCAGGATCTGGGGCTATATTAAGCATGATGTATTGTAAACTGTTAAAAATACCTTCCTGAGATGGATACTTTGCTTGCCGCAGGATTCTCCAATCTTTGTAGTTGATGAAGAATTAGGGATGGCCTTCTTTTCAGATGTGTTGGTTTATCGTCCTTTATAGCTGTGGATGAAAATCTGGCTCAGGTAGGGAATTGCCCTAAGTAAGGAAATCCTGAGGGACTATCTTTCACTTGATCATTCTAAATGTATTTGCTGGCTTAAGTATGTCAGGGAAAGTTTTACTAGCATGGGAAGGGTAGATCTATTTAGCCCAAAGAAAATTTGCAGAAGGGATCTGTATTGGGTGAAGGACAATTTTTTCAAAAAGCATATGCGGGCCAGAGAAGAAGTGGAGCTGAGGAAGCCCAGTGTCCGTGGGTATTCTATACTGAAAACTGTGCCTTTAACTGAGCCCTAACTTTTATGGTTTTTCAGCAACCACAACTGTTTTTATTTGACTAGATTTCGATTGGTCCTCTTTTATTATCTTCTAGCCCATCCTGTGGGGGGCACAAAGGGCAGAGCCACCCACTCTGTCACTGCTATGGGAAGTCTCCACATGACATGACGACTTTCTAATGTGTTGCACTTTTTATGAGGTACCAAGAAAGTCTTTTATTATCCCTATTCTTAAAAAAGAAAGTTTTAGGCAGATTAGATCTGTTTTAATTTTTTTTACATCTGCTTTCAAGTAATTCAGTATTATATGTTCTTAGCTTTTTAATGGCTGCAGTTAGGCTCAGGGCAGTTGCGATGAACTTTTACTGATACATTTTGGACACTGTGGTGAGATGAAGTTGTTTTTATATAGTGCATGTTATTAACTTTGTACTTTATGGGGCCACAATGGATGTTTTACTTGCTCTTGATATAGTTCTTATTATAAATCTGTATTTTATGGGACCGCGATTATGTTTTTTAATGTACTTGTTTTTTTATTTATTTCTAGATTTCTCTCTTTTTTTGACATGGCTCTTGTCTTTTAACTTTGTATTTATGGGGATACACTGTACCTTTCCTTTTAGTCTCTGCTTAGCATTCGATGAATATTTTTAATCGTGTTTGTTTGACTTTTATGGTTTTCTTTGTAAAAACTGAATAAAGTTGTTGATGATGAAATACAATAATTTAAAATATGTATCATAAGTATAGAACTAATAAAACAACATCTTACAGCACATTAGGTAACATGAGTATCCTGTGATTAATTAAAATATAATTTGTTTGTTTATAAATAATATTTAATAAGCTTAAAAGATCCTACCTACAGTAACGTCTTTAGTTTATGTAATATGTATCACATGTTGTTAAAATTTATGTGTAGAATTAATATTAGTTTAATTTTTGAGCTAAAATATAATTTAATTTTAAGATTTAGTTTATTGTTAAACTTTAAAATTATAAAATAAATACGTATGTGTGTGTAATCCAATGAAGTTTAACGCACACTCCGGACACGATTATAAGTGCAATGTGTAGTTCTTCAATACATAATCTCATAACGCATTTCGACCGGCAAGGGGTCTTGATCACATGAGATGTGACAGGCAGTGTAGAAGATTACACAGAATTAAAAAAACATAAACAAAGGACAGTGTCCAATAGAAGCACTCTCACAGCAGCGGCCATGATGGAAGGTCAACACATAAAACAAATACGCTTCGATACAGTCTATGTCATGCTAAATTTATGAATAACACACATAAGCACGAAATCAGAGATCAAACACCTAGTTGCTGTGTCTGATACAAGGCGTTCATAACATTGCACACCAATCAGCACTGTGGCATCTGATCCAACACTAAATGCACAGCGGAACGTGCCGTATCATAATTGAACATAAATGAAGGACAATGTCACTGGGTACCGCAACCATGATGGAAGGTCAAAAAATTAAATAAAAGACCTTTAGAGGGTATAGCGAGATAAACATGTTAAATAGGGTGTATCGGACATATGGCATTTTTGGCATATGTCCTGCATCCAACAAACTAGAAAAAATCACCAGACTGTGCATAATTGCCAAGTTCTATCTTAAACATTGTTTGAAACGGAAGAGGAATTTTACATTTTTCCTCCTGGATGTAAGCAGTGACTTCTGCTATGAGGAAAAGATTTTTGCAACATGACCTTGCAACATTCTCTGTTTTTTATACTAACAGGGTTAAAAAAAAAAGCTAATGCTGTTGAGCCTCTGAATATTCAGATGAAAGCATTGTCTTCATCTGTACATGGCAAACATGGAGTTTTCAGCCAGTAAGTACTCACCTGCACCACAGAAATGCCAAGCTGTCAAAGGTATATACATTGTCCCCTGTTATGGAGGAGCAGAGAGAGAGACCAATTGCTGGGCCCCATGCTGTCTGTTGGAACCCTTAACTGTGTACCCTCTGGTTTGCTGTAGGGATTCAGGAGTATGCGTGAATTGGCAACAAAGAGCATATTAAAAGGATGCTGTAAGACAAACAGGGACACTTAAGCTAACATGTTAGGAATGAATGTGTGATTAGGAATGTTCAGGCCTAATTTTTCTCATTTTAATAATATTCATTATTTGCAGAGTTTTCATTATTATGATGGCAATCCATATTCACATGAGATATGTAATAGTAGCACATAATAAATATTAATTATTAATAAAACTACAAGGATTTTGTGTGTACTGATTCTGGAGATTTAGGGCAAGTCCCTTATCTTTCTAGTGAAATAATAAAAGACACTTTGGCATGTGGGAAATACCATTCCATTTTCATTTTCTCTGCTAAGGTGGATATTGCCTTAAGTGACTGAGGAACTTTACCTTGTGTGACGCCAAACGTGGAGGGTATATGGCAGGGACTCTTGGGGTCTGCATCTCAAACATACTCTTCACATTGTAGGCCACCTGCTCCCAGAAAGCCCATATGCCTGCACAGCTTCTGCCTAGAATTTTATGCACCTTTTTTATACCAGAATATAGTATACTTGATGGAGACATTTAAAATATAGGAGCTTTGGACAGTTGTTATATGAACAACTTTTTTCTGGCTTGCAATTGTATAGATAGAGTTGAGAGATGGACTGAGTGTACCAAACAGTATCAAATGTGCACCCACTACCTGTCAAAGGAGGGGAGGATTCCATCTTAATTTGTTGTTTGGACATATATTTATCAATGTCACTGTCATCACCTTGATCCTTTCAGGAATAGGGGTAAATCAGGCATTCTGTCTCTACCACTTTGTGCGACATTCTGTGATAATACCAGCAGAATTTGCCAAGATGCACTTATAGACGTCTGGGCTGAACTACTTATTGCAGGACAATAATATTCAGATATCCTGGAGCAGCATAGCTGAACTCAGGGTTTTATACTTCCACCAATTCATGTGGCTACAACAGAAGGCTCTAACACACAGCAGCATTACAAGCATGGCACCAGGGGCACAATGCAGAGCTGATGGAGATCAACATCAGAATAGTAAACAGAGAGACAGTAATTCTTCAGCGTACTCCCAACTGTAAATTACCGTTAATATAACAGACCTGGACAGGAGTTTTCAAGCTTCCCTAAGTACTTTCTATACAGACTTAGCAATACATGTTGTCCACTTTCCTCTTTTAATATGCTATGCCAATGTTCCGCCCTTCAGAGCCATTCTGGTTTCTGTGCCTCCTTGTCCTTCCTGCTATATTACATTTTCTTCACCTCTACATTGAATGGGTTTTAATATCTTAATATCTATCCCTCTTTTTTCTTTAAGGAGAAGAACAACTTTGGGTGAAGATCATAGATTCTTGTTATCCTTTAAGGAAGCTAATGTGTTTTCAAGAATTTCATTCCTGACACTAAATAAGAATACAGCAGAAGCTGGAGAGAGTAGTGTAAGAACTTTGTAGGCGTCTGTTCCGAACTACCTTTCAATGGCATAGTCGATCTGGATACAGAAGCAGAAAGACTTCCTTACAGATGATAGAGAACATTCCATTGCCAGTCAGAACCTTGGAAGGACTGTTCAAATCTGTTATGAATCACTTCTTTCAGTGCTTGATTTTAAACTGGGTAAAACAATTTTGCCGGCCTGCGCACAGGGCCATTAGGACCTGAATTTACTGGGAAACGTGCTCAGTTGTGGGACCTGCTTCTGGATGTTTCAGTACTGAGAAGGTCCTGAAACTAAAGGGATCTGTTGATCAGAAAAGACCTGTAAAAAGAAGACCAAATTGAGCAGAACAATCCATAAAGACATAGAGCTGAATATGGTTCTGGGAAACAGATATCACACTTTAGACCATTAAAACCTGTACATTAAAGTGGAGACTGACTAAAAACACCAGCCATTAAACCTACATTAAGCCCCTGCATGAAGTAATCCCTTCATTCAGTCATAGTTTCCTGCTTGAGAACCAATTAATGTATTAATAGTTTGAGCACGTAGGGGCATATTTACAAGGGCATTATCTTGGCTTACAAAGCCAAAAAAGCAGGGATAAAACCAGCGCCCTATTTACAAGAGGGTGCTAACATGCAAAATCGCATGTTAGCACCCTTTTTCCCAACGCCTCCCTTTGCATCTCCAATGAGATGGGCGTCACTGGGAGTACCCCGGATGGACTACCTTGCAAATATCGCTGATGCTTACATCACGATATTTACAAGGTAGCCCACATGATTTTAGCAGACATTGGATTTTGGCGAAAACGTCCGTTTTTGCCAAAATCTAACGTCTGCTAAAATCCTGATTTAGCCATCCCAAACATAGGGGGTGGATTATGCTGATACGACCCAGTGGGTCATATCAGCATGCTTATCGCCGTTTTGCAGGGAACATTGCTGGAAAACCAGCGATGTTCCCTGCAAAAGGGCGATAACCTTGCTATCTCTGGAATTTTTAATCGCCCTGGAGAAACGTGTTGTTAATAACGCGCTACCAGGGCAATAAATTCCAGAGATAGCATGCGATAATATTATAATCGCTAAGCACGGCCAGCGATAATTATCGCTGGCTGTTGATAATATTCCCCCGAGTTCCTCTACTTTGAGCTGAAGGTACTGAATGAGTGTTGGCCCAAGTCTTGATAGACTTTATCTTAACTACTACCGCATTCTACTTTGATCTGGGGGAACTTGTTTAAAGAAGATTTCTTTAATCTCTGAACATAAATCTTTATGTTTCTCCCCTTAAGACTACCTGAACAAGAAGCTATGGATTATTTATGGCTCATTTGTTTTCAAAGGGCATTTTTCATGTTTTCATCAAGCTTTTGAACACCTTGACCTGCACACCTTGACCAATCTTCTTTTTTGGTTTTCAATTTCAAATTAATGTTTCTTTCGTGACTATAGTTTGATCGGAACCTTTAAGATTATTTTTATACCACTGCTTATTTGTGCTGCCGCAGAACGCTTTGTGCTTTTTCTTAGGTGACTGCCTTGCAGTTTTGACCTAGTTGCCCAAGGTAAGTCATCTAACTATAATGGAAATATATGTGTCTGTGTGGGGTAGACAGATGGACTCACTTCAGCAGGCCAATTTCCTACAGAGTAATAACAATATGGAGCCAGATCTACGTAGGAAGAGGTTTCAAAAAGTAGTCAAAAACTGAGCACTGACGTTTTGTGACCTGCCTCTGATTTTGTGATGAGATCTATGTACTAATAGGTTGCGTCACAAAATCTCCAGTTGCGGTGGGTCGCAGAATGACCGGACTGATAAATATTAGGCAGCTCACTATGTCTGACACCCTGAAATTGGCTAGAAACACATTCCCAAAAGGGTAACTTTATTTTTAAAGCAGCTTGTGTTTCTTAAAAGTACCTGTTCTGCTTTAGAAAAAAAGCTTACCTTTTGGAAAGACATCGAGTGAGCCTCTCCCCCTGAAGTCACCCAACAGGATTCTCAAAGGGAGAGGTATCCTGGTGATGACCCCTTATCCTTTGTACAAGAGCTGCCGCCTCTTTTGAGGTGTTGGTCACAGGCCAATGGTTTGCAAGTAATACCCCTTTTATGCCAGTGGTGTAACAAAGCTTGCCATATATAGTGATGGGCCTCCCGACACACCATGTCCCCCTAAGTCATAAAATACAGTAGTAACACATATGATTTACAGCACTTAGAAAAGGAATCCCTCACCTCACAGGAATGGTGGCCTTTACAATTTTGAAGTTACATTTTTGATCATTTACATTGAATATTATTGTGTTCACTGAAATAATTATCTAGCAGCTCCTATTGGCAGAAAAAATTGTACATCTTTGTTAGACCTAGTACCATTGGCGTGAGTCTCTCTTCCATTTTTCTGATTGCCTCCTCTGTTTTTGATATGTTTTGCTGGTTTACATGCTTTGGGCACTGTGCCACTGCTATTCAGTCCACAGTGCAAGTGCTCCCTATGTTAAATTAATATACTGATTAGTGACTCCATGATTGGATTATTTGATTTACTTGTCAGACCCTAGTACAGTGCACCATGTGTGCCCAAGGCTTGTAAATCAAATGCTGCTGGTGGGCTTGCAGCACTGGTTGTGCCACCCACAGAAGCAGCTTGTAAAGTGTGTCTCAGGTCTGCCATTGCAGAGCCTATGTTCAATCTGGTACTGCCATGCTGACTGACCAAGTGCACCCACTTGCCAGTCCCTAAACCTTCCATTTTCTTCATATCAGACACCCCTATGGTAGGTCCAAGGGCAGGGTGCATTGTAAGTATAACATAGGACATGCCCTGGTGTGTGTGGCATGTCCTAATAGTGAATTACAGCCATTTTTGTTTTTCACTATTGCAAGGCTTCCTGTTCCCCATAGGCCAGAATGAGCAGTTTGATTATTACATCTTATAATCCTAACTGACTCAGGGAACAAGGTGGAAATTCGAGTTTAGTATGCCTGAACTCAGAATGATAAAATACATCTTTTAGTGAAGTTGTTTTTAACATTCTGTGTTTGAAAATACCACTTTTAGAAAGTAGGTATTTTCTTGCTTAACTGTCCAAGCCTGCCTCTGCTGGGTTGTGTATTGTGTGTCTGGTTCTGTGAGTGACAGGGGCTGGGGATTCCAGGGGAGAGGGTGAGTCAGCACAGGGCTGAATAGGAAGATCTGCATGTAGATGGGTGGGAGGAGTTGCACCTGGGACCTGAATAGGGCTGTGCCTTCCATCCACAATGCTGGCTCCACCTCCTGTGGTGTGTCTGATGTCTCTGCCCTGCACTCTGAAAGGAAAGAAGGAGTCAGGTAAACTAAGTGTTCCAGGACTGACCAGAGCTGGTTTGGACTAGGCAAAGGCCTCTCTGCCTTCAGAGAACAAAGGGAAAAGTAGTATAAATATGGGGACCCAAACAGACTTTAGATCACTTCTGGAACAACAAGAAGAACTTCTGCCAAGGAGAAGAACTAAAGGAAGCTGTAGGAGTTGTACTGCCCCCCTGCCAGTGTGCTGTGTTGCTGGGTTGGCCTACAGTGGTGTCTTCAGTGCCAAGGAGAGGAGAAGGAACTTTTAAAGGACTTTCATCATCTTGCAGAATATTACTCCAAGTGCTTAAACTTGTGCTTGCTTACTGCTGAAGTCTTAGGGACAAAAGACTTCACCACCAGCTCCCCTCTGAATTTCCTTGCTGGGAATTCTATCTGCAGAAGCCTGCGTGTCGCTGGAAGCTGGAAGCGCGACGCAACGAGAAGAAGCATGTCGCCACCGCAGCAGTAGTCGTCGCATCGCCGGAGAAGCGTGCCGCATCTCCCCAGAAGCGTGTCTTCGTCACAGTTGTCTTTTGTCGCATCCCAGAGAAGCGTGTCTCCACCATGATGGTCCAATTCGCATTACCAGAGAAGCATGTTGCAGGGCCTGTCGCGGCTCCAAAGTACAGAGTCACCGCAAGGCTGCCAGGGCGTGCACACAACGTCTTCACATCGTCGCATCAGGGGCGACATCTTATCGCATCGCACCGGATTGTTGCATCGCATCGAGGTGCCATCTTGCCGCATCATAACCGGGCTGCAGCACGAGAATCTATGCATCACCTTCTCTCCGGTAAGCATCAAGACGCATCCCCTACTCTGTGCAAGCATTGAGGCGTGACACAGCGTCTCCCCCGAAGCAAGGAACCGACGCATCTCCGACGCTGCGAGCCTTTTGTTTATTTTGCGTTACGCATCCAGGTACTTTGGTGAGAACTGTGTCGCATTTACCATCAACTTGAACTAAGTTAATTCTACCATCTTTAAGTCAATTTTGAGTACAGTATTGTGGATTTTTGTCATTTGTGGTCTTGTGTTAAGACTATATAAATAATACTTATTTTTATAAAACCTATGTGGTGTCCATCTGTAGTGTTTTCACTGTATTACTGTATGTGTTCACAAATGCTTAACACACTGCCTCTGAGATAAGCCTGTCTGCACGTTCCAAGCTACCAAGGGGGTGAGCAGGGGTTATTCAGTAGTGTAATCCCTTTCCCTGACTTAGAAGCAAGGGTCCCTATTTGGGCAACTAGAGACCCCCAGTTCTAACAATCTTTATCAGCAACACAGTACATCAATATATATTCATTTCTTACTAAGCATGTACTGCATGTCACTGAACAGATGCAGCTCATACTTTCTCTCACTTATAGCTTAATACAATCCAGTAAAACAGGCTGAATATCTTGAACACCATGATAGCTCATGGTTCACTGCTCAAATAGAACCGAGGAACAAGCCTGAGTGACTTCTTACTTAGCAGACTGACCAGAAAACCAAATCTGAAAAAAGGTATCTCCCGCAAATCACCTCCTCTAGCTTTCCTTCAGTTCTTTTATCTTCTACAATTTCAGTTATAAAATCATTAATTGTACATTATCTAAGTGATTGTTGTAGTAGGACATCTGAACCTCTCTATGGGGATACACAACGATCTCCGAGTCAGCCATATTACCCCCTAGCTATTGGAACTCTACTCTGCCTTCTACACAATCAGCCTTTCATAGATGCATGTCTGTTATGGTGGGGTCACTAGCTTCTTTGAATGGGGATGTAGTCACATGCAAAATTGGGAACTTTATTACATTGTTGCATAGAGATTTTTTAGCACTTCTTGAAGAAAAGTACTCTAGAGTGTTTTTCAGGAAAGAGGCTTCACGTGAGAAAGTAGTTTCATCCATCACAAATCCTTATGTTCTGAAAGGGATACTTTAATTACTATGCATGTCTAGTGAATGACCCACTAGGTGCAATGTTGGTGCATTAATCCCCTTTATAAAAATGTCTGATTCTCCATCTTGCAACATAGCAAGGCCATTTATATCACAGGGAACAAAATATCTTTTCCCACAGTAATATTTCTTATTTTCCTTTTCTCCTGTGCTCCCTAGTGTGTTGCTCACAGTGGTGTAGCACATAGCACATGATAATGGAGAAAATTATGATGATATTTTATGGAGCGCTCATATGCCCGAGGCGTCTTGGCGCTGATACTGATCCAAGCATAGGGGCCTAGTTAGTTGTGTAGTAAAGCCAGGTTGTGAAGGACTTTCTAAAGACCATAAGGGTTGATGTAGACTTTACAGAATGAGGGAGACAATTCCAATTATTACATCTGAGAAAGCTTTTGCCACCCAGGAGACTAACTTATGGGGGGAATAACCAGATACTTGGCGGAGCTCCTGAGTTGAGATCTGGCTGGAGAATGCCATTTTAGGTTTTTCTTTAGACAGTCTAGACTTGTGCCATTTAGGGCTTTGAGCACTATACACGGTGTTTTAAAGATGAAGCATTTTTGATGGGAAGACACTGCAGCTCATTTAAGGCCTGGGTTGCAGATTAAAATGAGGGGATGTTCAGTATCATTCTTGCAGCAGTGTTCTGAATGATTTGCAGTTTATTCACAGAACTCTTGTAGGTTTAAATAGATTATGTTGCAATAGTCCCATCTTGAAAGTAGTAAAGCTGTGACCACAGTCTTTAGCGAGTCAAATGGAATACGATGAGCAATTTTCTTTATGGTCTTCAAGACATGAAAAAAGGAGGAGATGACCATGTTGATCTGATTTTTATAGGTACGTTTGTCATCCAAAGTGACATCAAGATCTTTTTTTTTTATTGTAGAAACAGGAAGTGTCCCTAATTCTTACAGCCTCAAAGATGGGGACCAGATGGATATATAGTTGCTGAATAGCATCACTTCTGTTTTGGATGAGTTTAATTTGCGAAAATTGCCGCTCATCCAATTGCTGACTGCAGTCATTCAGTTTTGAAAGGTCTCACCTGTGCTGTGATCAATGTTGGCAAGAGACACAACAATCTGAGTGTCACCAGCATGGGTCACGAGTGAAAATCTGAAAGACTTAATTAGGTTGGCCAGGGTGGTGACATATATATTAAACAGGGTTGGACTTCAAGATGAGCCCTGTGGGACTCCACAGGGCAGCTCATTGGGCTCTAATGTAAATTTACTGAGAGTCACTGATTAGATCCTGTCTGCGAGGAAAGACTAGAGCTAGGGCTGTGTCTTTGATCCCTAACTTACACAGACAGTCAATCAAGCGAGTGAGATTGACCGTATCGAAAGCAGCAGACAAGTCTAATAAGACAAGGTCTGCTCTGCGGCCCTTATCTATCGTGAATCTAATTTCCTCAGTTGCCACGATGAGTGCTGTGTCCGTACTGTGGCCACTGCGGAAAACCAAACTGAGACACTTCCAAGAGGTTGTTTGATTCATTAAATGATGTCAACTGGGAGATCATGGTTTTTTCGGCCATTTTGTTCCGCGAAGGAAGCTTTGATATGGGACAACATTTGTTGTTGTCTTGAGGATCTAAATTAGATTTCTTTATTAGTGGCAGATCTAAGGCCTTTTTTCCAATGTTTGAAAAAATTCCCCTATACTAAACATGGTGTTAAAGATTTTAGTCAGGTGTCTAGCAATGATATATGGGACAAGCTGAACTGTTGTGGTTGGACAGGGAATCCTGATTTGGTATTAAGAACCAGCTGACTGACCTGCTCATCGAATATAAATAAATTCTCCAAAGGTGACTTGGCATTACAAAAAGCCTGACTACCACTCACAATGGGCCATATTATCAAGGAAAGGCGATAACATTATCGTCGCTTTGGCGGCAGGAAACTGCCGCTAAAACGGTGATAATGGGCTTGATAATATGCCCTTGTGAATTCCCATAGAACCCCAGGTTCTGGTGTGAACCTGGGCTTCTATGGGAATTTACAAGGCAAGATTGCCTTTCAATAGTGAAAAACGAAAATGGCAGTATTTCACTATCAGGACTAGTCACACACACCAGCACGTCTTAGCTTTCACATACAATGCACCCTGCCATGGGGAATACCTTGGGCCTACCATAATGGTGCCTTACATGTAAGAAAAGGGAAGGGTGGGGCCTGGCAAATGGGTACATTTGCCAAGTCGACATGGCAGTTAACCACTGCACACAGACACTGCAGTGGCAGGTCTGAGTTATCTTTTCAGAGCTACTCATGTGGGTGGAACAATCAGTGCTGCAGTCCCACTAGTGCAAACACAAGGAGATGATGAACGGAGCACTGACATTTTTCAGACACTCACCCTACAATCTGGGTTGAATCCATCATTGTTCTTTAGCTCACTTCGCCACCCCAGTTTAGACACAGTTATATGCAAATCAGTCTTGACTCTGTGTCTCATGGGAACAGTCCAGCCCGAACTGTCAGTCCATGTCTTCCCTGGACCGAGAAACAAGCATCCTGGGACCAGTTTCGGGCTAAAAGCCCTCATTAGCCATGCTAGCTTGAATCCCGTGGCAAAGTGAGCAAGGGACCCACGTCTGGGCATACCCACTAGTAACATTTGGTTTACAGGCCCTGGCACACTTCAGTGCACTTTACTAGGGGCTTCCCAATAAATCTAATATGCAAGTCATGGAGAACCAATTGTAACAACAATTTACACAGGGAGCACTTGCACTTTGACACTGATCAGCAGTGGCAAAGTGCCCAAAGCATCTTAGCCAGCTAAAACAAAATCCAGCACAGCATCAAAAATACAGGAGGAAGAGGAAAAAAGTCAGGGAAAACCATGCCAAGATGCCAAGTCTAACACGTGTCCCCTACAGCTGAAAGATGGGGAGAACTACCCACCATCTTCGGAGTTCGTATCACTAAGGCGGAAGAATCTGGACAGACCATCAGCATTTGCGTTTTCTGTACCAGGGCGGTGTTCCACCGTGAAGTCCATTCCCTGTAGCGAGATGGACCACCTCAACAGTTTTGGGCTCTCATCCCTCATTTGCATCAACCATCTGAGTGGCCTTTGGTCTGTCTGAAACCTCGAAGTGAGTCCCAAACAAGTAGCTTCTTCAGCGCCCAGACCACAGCAAAAACTTCTTTTTCAATTATACTTCACCTCTGTTCCTTGGGAAGGTAGCCTTCTACTAATAAAAGCTCAGGGTTGGTCCAAACCCTCGTCGTTCAATTGTGAGAGTATTGCTCCCACACCATGCTCTGAAGCATCTGTCTGCACAACAAATTCTTGGGAGAAGTTGGGTGCCTTGAACATGTGCGCCATGGACATGGCAGATTTCAGGGCATTAAAAGTGGTCTGACAGGCATCAGTCCAGATCACTTTCCTTGGCTGCTTCCTTGAAGTCAGCTCTGCCAAGGGGGCAGCAATGGTGCCATATCCCTTGCCAAACCGTCTGTAGTACCCGGTGAGTCCGAAAAAGGCTCTCACATCTGCCTGGGTCTTGGGGGGTTCCCAAGCAAGAATGGTGTTGATCTTTGGTTGTAGGGGCACCACCTGGCTGCTTTCTCACTGGTGCCCTAAGTACACCACAGATCCCTGTCCTATCTGGCACTTACTGGCCTTGATAGTGAGGCCTGCCTTTTGCAGAGCCTTCAACACTTCACAGAGGTGTTGCAAGTGTTCCTCCCAGCTGGAGCTGAACACCGCAATGTTATCCAGGTAGGCAGCGCTGAATTCCTCCAGCCCAGACAGTACCTGGTTGACCAGTCTCTGGAATGTGGCAGGTGTGTTCTCCAAACCAAAGGTCATTACTCAGAACTGGTAGTGCCCCTCTGGTGTTGAACACACATTCCTCTCTCTTGCCCCATCTGTCAAGGCATTCTGCCAGTACCCAGACGTTAGATCAAATGTACTAAGGTACTGGGCAGCTCCCAGCCGATCAATGAGCTCATCAGCTCTGGGATGGGGTGCATATCAGTCCTGGTGCTGGCATTGAGTCCACGGTAGTCCATGCAGAACCGGAGTTCAGGAGTGGCACCGGGTGCAGCAGATTTTAGAACCAAGGCCACTAGGCTAGCCAGGGGCTGCTGGAGGTCTCTATCACCAGTAATGCCAACAATTTGGAAACCTCTTCCTTAATGCTGACCCTGACTTTGTCAGTTACTCTGTAAACTTTGTGTTTCACAGGTAAACTGTCCCCAGTGTCCACATCATGGACACACCAATTGGTGAGTCCTGGAGTCAGGGAGAACAGGGTGGCGAACTGTCCCAGCACCTGGGAACAGTCCCTCTGCTGCTCAGGGGTCATGGTGGGAGAGAGGTTCACTCCATCCACTGACCCATCATGTTCCTTGCCTGACAGGAGGTCAAGAAGAGGCTCACTCTCCTCTTCCATTCCATCATCGGTAGCCAGGAGCATTGTGACTTCAGACCTCTCAAAGTGAGGTTTGAGCAGTGCAAGTGTAGGACCCTCAAAGGGTTCCTGGGAGTCTGTGGGTTAACCAGGTTGGTTACATCGCTCTTGCGCTCCAACACCTCAAATGGACCAGTCCACTTGTCATTGAGCACACAAGGCAGCACTTTTTGGCCAGGCTGAAACTCAACCAGAGTGGTATTCTGGTAGTACCATTGTTTCATCTCCTCCTGGCTGGCTTCCAGGTTCACCCCAGCGAGTTTCTTGAGGCGTTGAGTCTGGTTTCTGAAGGCTAGCATGCAACTGAACACATCTTGGGGGGTCTTACCAGGAGTTTTCTCCCAACCCTCCTTCACCAGACTCAAAGGCCCTCTCACAGGGTGCCCATATAGCAATTCAAAGGGACTGAACCCTAAAGATTTCTGTGGTACCTCCCTGTAGGCAAACAACAGGCATGGTAGAAAGACATCCCACTTACATCTCATGGCTCCTTTATCATGCCTTTCAGGGTTCTGTTGAATCTCTCTACCAACCCATTCCCTTGTGGATGGTAAGGAGTGGTGAATTTGTACATTACACCACACTCCTCCCACAGTGATTTCATATACCTAGAAATGAAGTTTGTATTACGGTCGGAGGGAACCCCACACGGGTAAATATCCCCATCAATGCACGGCTGACCACAGGGGTCGTGATTGTCCTGAGAAGGACAGCTTCCGGGTAGCAGGTGGCATACTCCACCAAGTCCAAGATAAACTTGTTGCCTAAGGCTGTCTTGGGTTCCACTGGCCCCACAATGTTGATGTCCACTTGCTCAAAAGGGGTGCTCACCACAGGAAAGGGTTAGAGGGGAGCCTTGCACTTCCCTCCTGTCTTGCCACTTGCCTGGCAAGTCTGACACGACCTACAATGTGTGCCAACGTGCCTCTGCATTTGGGGTCAGTAAAAGTGGGTGACAAGCCTGTGATAGGTCTTTTCATATCCCAACTGTCCTGCCAAAAGCACATCATGAGACAGACCCAGTAGGAAGGTCATGTAGCACCACGGGTACCACGAACCCACAGGCTGGCCCGGGCTCAGAAACCTTAGGCTCACTGTAAAGGAAACAATTCTCCCAATAAATCAAATGTGATCTGGACAGACCACCTGCTGCCGCAAACCAACAAGAGAAGTGCATTCCATCTGCGCCTTGCTGAACTCCTCCCGGGAGGGACCTCCTTCCTACAGCCAATGGGTCAGCTCAGGCAGGTCGCCCAGTTCGGCCACTTGCTCCCTTGTAGGTTCCAGGGCATCCCCCTCAGGTTCTGCCTCCTCCTGAACTGTAGGAACTTTGGGGACTGGTTTTCCATGCCCCATGGCCTTCCTCTTTCTGGCAGGCACCTGGGCCACTCTTTCAGGCTCCTGGTCCTCTTGATCACCCCTACTGGCTGCCATTGACCGAACATCTTTAAATGAGCCTGCCTCTTTCCAAGGTGAGCTTTCCAGGTCATTGCCAAGCAGACAGTCAACAGGCCTTACAACGACCTTCAAGGAACCTGAGACCCCCCACTCAAAGGGAACCTGCGCCACCTTACACAGTTGCTCAGAGTTGTCTGCAACAACTATAGGGTGAAGTACATTGGGGATGACCTGCTCTTCAGACGCCCATTGACACCTCAAAGATGTCACACTGGCTCATGTGTCTCACAGAGCCTTCACCCTCCTCCCATTGATGGTCACTCACTGCAGGTACTTTTTAGTGTTATCCAGAAGGCAGGGTTCCTAGACCATCTCGCTATCTCCTAATAAGATAAGGGTCATCACAGCTGGCTCCCCACCCTCACTTGGAACCAACTCCTCCCCCAGCACTACACTAACTAACCCCGGTAACAGTGCACCAGTGGATGCTGGTGGTGCCTTGAGGGCACTTGGGATGATTCTGCATGTGACCCTCCTGACCACATGCCGGGACCCCGGTTGTGTGGCCTATCCTTAGGGGGCCATGGCTTCTTAGAACTGGGGGGGGGGTGGGAATCTTTACCCTGGGAACTAGTTTGGGGCCCTTTAGAGAACTCCTTTTGGTTACCCATGTCCCCCCACTCTGCTGTTGGGGACCCTGCCCACCTTTGTCTGGGTTTCCCACATACCCCTTGTAGACCCTGGTACTCGTCCTGCAGTCTGCCTCATGAACAAGCTTCCTGGGGTCAGTCAGCTTACTATCCATCAGATGCTGGTGCAGCTCTGGAACACAAAGACTACTCAAGTGCTCCCAACCAAACAGATTGTACAATCCCCGGTAATCAGTTAGCTTGCTGCCCTTATCCAACCATCCAGTGCTGTGCAATACATGTTCACACACTCAACCCAAGTATTGGACTCAAGTTTCTTGAAGGACCTAAACTTTTCCCTGTACTGCTCAGGTGTGAGCCCATACCTCAGGCATAAAGCCTCCTTCATATTGGGATAGGTCATGGCATCCGCCTCCTCCAAAGGTGTCAGGGTGTTCCTCCCATTGGCCTCAAAGTGTCTCCACAAGCCAGCCCCTAAATTCTTCTCAGGGACCTCAGTGATTCACAGAGCTGCCTTATAAGACGCAAACCATGCATAAATGTCCTCCCCTTCTGGAAATTCTGTACTAGGTCATTGGGAATGTAAATCTTATCCCATTGCAATGGCTGTGCACTGCCACCATTTGTGCTGGATTATGCCTGTGTATCCTTGAGGTCCAGCTCTTTCATGCTCAATTCATGTGCAAAAAGAAACTTTTTTTCTTCCAAGGCACGAGCACTCTGGCTATCCTCTACCTTGTTCTGGATTTCCAAACCCATTTGCTTCATTTTGAGCTTCAGTACTTCTTACTCATACTCTCTGGCCCTTTTGTTCTCTATTTCTTCTGGAGACAAATTCCTGGAAGAATTATTGCTGCCAGCGCAAAAGACAAATCCCGTGATGTGAAACCACCATCTGGTGCACCCCCACCCACATCTGCATCACTTCCCTTCTCAGCTTGTCTGGCCTCCCACCAAGCCTCTAAGGCCTTCTGTAGCTCTTCTTTCCTAGAGTTGCTCTTTATGGGACATCCAAAGCTCATGCAAAATTGCTTGAGTTGCTCTACTTTGTAACTACTAAACATTTCAATGTCAAACTCCAAATCTCCAGCCTCACTTGCTGATTTACCATTCAGAGACATTGTGTGTGGAAACTTCAAGGGTTAGTTCAAAAATAGAACCAAAAAAAACATAAACACAGTATGTGGTTGGTAGTGATCTGCACTAAACTAGTGATGTACACCAATCACTGTGGGTCAAGCACAAATACAAGTTCAAACCCTTACCGCTGACCACCAATGTTAGAAATGGGGGTCTTTAGTTGGCAGAGGTAGGTACCTTTGTTCCAAGAGGGACCCTTACTTCTAGTCAAGGTAATGGGGATACACACTTTAAATAACCCCTGCTCACCCCCTGGGTAGCTTGGCACGAGCAGACAGACTTATCCCAAAGGCAATGTGTAGAGTATTTGTACTCAAAACACACAGTAATACAGTGATAACACCACAAATGGACACCACTCCAATTTAGAAAAATAAAGTATCTTTATCAAAATGGCAAAAATCCAATATACATGTAATAGGAATATGACTTGTAAAAGGTTTCAAACAACTTGGCCCATAGAAAACTAGGGATGTGTGATTTCTCTCAAAATACATGAGGTTGCGACAAAATTCACGAGGGCGAACAGGCGCAGAGATGGGAAGCATTGAAAAACATAGAGATGCGTTAGTTCCTGAGAGCATGGGGAGGCGATGCAACAGTTCTGCTGCACGCAGGAGAGGTGGTGTCAAAACCGGTCTGTAGGGGTAAGTGATGCGTCGATTCCGAGACGGTTCTGGTCCGCGGGTGATGCGTCGGGAAAACTTGCTGCACAGGTACGATGCATGGAAATCCAGGATGCATCGGCGATCGATGCGGCAGCGTCAACCGGCGCTGCGTCGGTTTCTTCACCTGCGATCCCTCAATGCATCGGTTCTTGCAGCAGCGGCAGGCGCTGCGTCGGTTTCATCAGCGGCGCAGCGATGCATGAAGATTCTTCTCACACAGCCGGAAAAACAGATGCAAGAAGAGCGATGTGTCAATTTTCTTGTAAATGAGTTGGTTTTCCAGCTCCCAACAGCAGGAACAACCTCCAGAGGCCCAACATAGTCACAGCACCTTTTGGCAGGTCAGAACTCCCAGCGAGGAAGTTCAGGGGAGCTTGCAGTGAAGTCTCTGTGTCCCTGAGACTCCAGAACACGAGGCAAGCTCTACTCAAGCCCTTGGAGCTCTTTCTTAAGCTGGGAGACACCGCACATAGCAAAGTCCTTGTCCTTTTCTTGGTAGAAAAAGCTACTGTAGGCGACTCCAGACAGCACACAGCAAAGGGGCAGTTTTCCTCCAGCTCCATAAGGATGTCTTACATGTAAGAAAAAGGAAGTTTAGGGCCTGGCAAGTGGGTTAACTTGCCAAGTCGCCATGACAGTTAACTACTGCCCACAGACACTGCAGTGGCAGGTTTGAGTTATCTTTTCAGAGCTACTCATGTGGGTGGCACAATCAGTGCTGCAGGCCCACTGGTAGCATTTGATTTACAGGCCCTGGCACACTTCAGTGCACTTTACTAGGGGCTTACCAGTAAATGAAATATGCCAACCATGGAGAACCAATTGCAACAACAATTTACACAGAGAGCACTTGCACTTTGACACTGATCTGCAGTCGCAAAGTGCCCAAAGCATCTAAGCCAGCAAAAACGAAATCAGCACAACATCAAAAATACAGGGGGTAGAGACAAAGAGTCAGGGAAAACCATGCCAAAGATTCCAAGTCTAACACCTACCCAACCAGACGAGTACCCTGCAGTGCCCTGCCCAGGCAACATTTCAGGTGCACTTTAACAAATCATGGACATCAAGAACCAATTCACACAGAGCAAGACAAACCAACAAATGATAAACTCAGACTTCACCGCAATGTAGTTCCAGGTACTTGCACTGTCTGGCCAAATCACCATGTTCATGGATGGCCTTGCTCCACCTGGCGAAATCTCTGCACACCTCTGGCACCTGGGGTTGCCATGTGGAGTCTGGTCCAGCACTTGCCCTCTTCAATCTGCGAGTGAAGATTTTATTGGGAGAAAGGGCAAACACAAGTTTTGGTCAAACCCTGAAATAAGCATAACTATGACTTTTGTTTTGCATATTTATATAGCGCGAACTCGACCCGAAGGTATTGGAGCGCTTTACTGAGCACCGTATCTACATTACACATTCAGGCACGGGGAGATTAAGTGATTTGCCCAGAATCACAGGATGTGGACACGACCTCGAGGCTCGAACTCTGGTTTCCTGCACCAAAGTTGTCAGGCTAGCCGACGGACCACATCCTCTCCCCTGAGTTGGTTGGGGGAAATAGCGTTTATAATGCTGTTGTTACCACGCAGGTAGGGAACAACGCAACTCGTTTCTACCACTTGCTCTAGGTGGCGTGCAACACCAGGGAATGTGTTGGATTTTAAATCCAACACATTCCCTGCTGTTGCGCTAACTGGAGTAGGAATAGTAATTTATACTATTCCTAAATCCAGCGCGCCATATAGCGCAAGTCGTAGAAACGACTTGTGATGTAAAGCCATGCGTGGTAACAACGCGGTAGTTGTATCGAGTGCGTTGTAACCTACTGCGGAGTAATAGACGGCGTAGTAACGTCATACATTCATTGGTTGGTGTTTTCTGAACCCCGGTGCAAACCTCTGTTCATGTAGAAATCGGAATTCTGAGTTGTTGGAGTTTACTGCATCTGGTAATGTTGGCAGGTCAAACATGCTGAAAATTTAACAGGGCAAAAAGTTTTGTAGTTCCTATGACATGCAGATTTTGTAGCGGCAAGCACCAAAGGTACATGTCAATTCTCACAAATTTGGCATAGTTGCAATTTTTTGGACCAATAAATTATGAATCATGGGGAGTCTGATTTTATTGATGTAATAAATAGCACCTACACCTCTCGGGCACTCGTAATCGGGGCCAAAGAATGAAGAATCATGTATTGCAGCAGATGCAGTGGTACCAGGGCCCAGGGATGTGTGGGGCTCCTATACCCTCAAATATGACTTTCTTATTACCAAAACAGGGAGTAGGATAGTACATTTTTATTTCGCATGCTGGTAATGTGGTCGGAGACAGACTTATCAGGCCACCGAGTAACTTTCAAGGGAAGAGGGAGAATGAAGAGCAGACCTGCTCATTGACAAAGTAAGGGACTGGTGCAAATGTGGAAAATGTAGACATCATTAAGAAACACCTAAATGGAGCATATATAGGCCATTGCCCTCTATTTCGTGTGCTTTGATTAGCAGAGTATCTAAAAGCGTTTACAGAGAGATTCCCAGTGTTCTGCATCTTAATATAATGGCCATTTGCACTTCTCATGATAGTAGGCAGGGAGCCATATGGAAAACATAGAGCAGCCCTCTCATGTCATTGATTTTAAGGGAAAAACATGCAATCAAACTTACTTTTATGAGGCAACCAGATCTTGTTTCTGAGGCTCCTATAAGCAGGGCAGCAATCCAGGTTCCTTATCCTAGCCTGTGTCACCAAGCATCAGTACCAGGGACACAGGTACTATTCTCTGCCAGACACACAGACTCCCAGATATGAAGAGGCCTCCTTGCTAAGTCTTCAAGCTGAAAAACACGTGAGATACACAGCAGGAATGAAAGTGAAAGCAACTATGCCTGTTATGTGCGATCTGGATGGAAAGTGCAGTTTCCAGCAGTGCTGGTCATTGTGTCACACGCCCACCAACAAGGAGACCAAAATCTATCCAGAAAGGCCTGTCCCCACACTGCCCGGGGCACAACAAGCAAGATCTGTTTTCATCAGTACTAGGGTTACCACCTGACCGGTTTTCTACGGGCAATACCAGTGTTTTAATGTCCTGACAGGTACTAAAATAAGCAAAATTACCTAAAAGCGGTATATTTTTAGCTCTTATCTGTGACTTAAAACAGCAAATATAAATAGAAAGCACTCTCAGATGGGTTCTAGAGCTGTGTTATTGATCCATGACGACCATGACTAATTAAAGTAAAAAAAAGACAAAAACGAAGTGATGTTACACATTAATACATACGATTTTGTTTAAAGTCCTCGGGGCAGATTTACAAGCCCCTTGCGCCTCTTTTGCGTCACTTTTCCCATGTTAAAAGTGACGCAAAAGTGGCGCAAGGGGCTTGTAAATCTGCCCCCTTGTTTTTAACCTGTCTGCGCCTTTGAAAACAACAACAAATGGCTGTATTTTTTTGACTTGGAAAGGTGGCAACCCTAATCCGGACGTATCTGAAGCAGTGCCGCTTATTTTATCTGCTTTTTTCTGAAGCTGCTTAATTTTTTCCAGGGAAGGCGAGCCCGATTGGGCACACCCTCCATTAGACAGAGCCCAACCCCTGCACCTCAGGCATTGCAGGGCATTTGTTACACCCCTGTTTAGTGCCACTTCCTATTTGCGATTTGTTGCGGATCTCTAATCCATTTTGAGAGTTGGAAATGCATTTCCAATTTGTAAAATGGGTGTAGTACATTGTGAAAAATCATTTTGCATTTTAAAATCATTTTGCATTTGCAAATCCTGTGATTTATCGAACAGTTTCGTCCATTTATTTGTCTTCTGACGACACGATTTTCTTACAAAAGGCAAAAGGGTATTTTAAAGGATTTGTATAAATTCTTGGTTGAATTTAACCATTTTTTTCACGTGGGACTCTATGATTACAATTGGGGCCTATCCACAGAGTATTTTTATTTTGACCCAAATAGCTGTGAATGTGAAATTGAGCTTGCAAGATTTTGTATGCAACTCATACCTCAAGCTTCTCTCAACAGGATTCATGCTTCAGTAACTTATAAAGGGCGTAATGAAAAATCTATCATCATTCTCTGAGAACAGCATGTCCTTTATCTCGGAGTGGGAGAGATTCCAAAAACTGAACAACTAAAAGAGAATGATTTTTGTTATATATATAATGAAAGCAATCATAGCTATTCCCTTTTTATTTGGACCTTAAATGCTTTTGCTATGTGACATTGCATTCATCCAGCTTAATGTGGATTTGTGAGTGCTAGATGCTCAAAAAACGTTCAGGCATAATTATTAAAAAATAATTGTTTACGTTATTATGCATTTGTATGTTTCATTTGACCAAAGTGAAGTGCACGTTATGAGGCAAGGCTAAGGGACAATGCGAGACGTTTAGTTAAGCTTAATGCTCCAGCACAACTAGAATTGAATCTCACCGTTGGAAGAAGGCTTGTCAAATAACCTGAACTTTAGAAACCAATGAAATAATGTACAGGATAAGATGGAACCAAGGTTTACCTCAAGTATTAAAAATAAACACTTAAATAATTGAATTGAAGATAGGATGAGTAAGAGAGCCAGGAAATCTACAAACACATATTTTTGTATATATGTTTTTCATTATAGGCAAGAAACAGAAAGAACACTGAGCGAAAAGCTCTGTATTTACAAAACAAAATAAGCATTTACAATGCAATAGGTCTCGCATTTGCAAGAGTTTGAGATATTGGCATTGTAACTGACAATGCCTTTTATTTATGTGTTTTTAAAACCAGCAAGCGGTGTGTAAACACACACTTTGTACTTATAGTCCTTGCTTACAAGAAGCAAGGCTGGCAGTAGAAGAGGTGAAGGTACTGCCAGCCTTGCTTCTGGTAAGCAAGGACTATAAGTACAAAGTGTGTGTTTATGCGCCACTTGCAGTTTTTCAAAACACATAAATAAATGGCATTGTCATTTACTTTGCCAATAGCTCAAATCCTCACAAATGTGAGACCTATTGCATTGCAAATGCTTGTTTAGTTTAGAGTGGAGAGGATGTATGTGTTGTGGAGTGGAATTATGTGAATTGGATTGGAATTGCTATGGAATTGAGTGGAGAGGAATTGTGTGGTGCAGAGTGTATTTGTGTTGTGCAATTATGTGGCATGGTAGATACATTTGGGTGAGAGCTGCACAGAATAGATAGACAGGAAGACAGAGAGGGCTAGGTAGTTTTTGCACGAAGTGCAGAATGAACTCCAGAGGACCGGAAAGTGTGTGAGAAAGACAGAGTGGGTTGGTATGGGAGGAGAGCAATAGAATAGAAATGATGATACCCAAAAGAAGGACAAAGGGTGACAATGAAAGAGAAAAAAGAGAGATAGAGAAAGAGAAAGAAAGAGAAAGAAATTGTGTGTGTGCGTGTATATGTGCTTGAAAGAGAAAGACAGAAGAAACTAGACAGAGAATGAGTCAAACTGTGAGAAGGGGAACAGATAGTGCGTGTTAGGATAAGAGGGACCACATGTGACATATAATAAAATAGAGGATGAGTGCCTGGATGAATGTTAGACAGAGAAAGAGAAAAGACAAAAGATTAGAGGCGGAGTGAAAAAAGAGCAGCAGAGAGGAAATGAAAAAGCAGAGAGGGAAAATGGTGAGAGGAAGAATGGAAAGAGATAAATAGAGGAGACAAAGAAGAGAAAAGCCGACAGAGAATGTGCAAAACGAATATATGGGGAAGGTAAAATTTCAGGAAAATACATGGAAACCAGGGTAAAAAGCAAAGGAGTGAAGTGGAGAAAGTGAAAACTGACTGAGAAACAAAATGCGAACTGATGTTTGTTAAAGAAAAAAGATAACGCTTGAGAACTAAAAGGTTAGGTAATGTAAGAAATAAAAAGTAGAAAGACAAGAGAAAAAAGATGGAAGATATGAAAGAGGTACAGTTAAGGGGGCACAGATATTAGAAATATTAAAGAAATCTATTTAAGAGTGAGAATACTGAGGGCAAGAAAGAGAGGGCTGAAAATAAGCTATAGCATTATTATAGAGAGGCGGAAAGAGAGAGATAAAGTAATAAGAGGGCAGAGGAAGACGATAGGAAAAAGAGAAAAAAGAAGAGTGTGCGCCAGAGAGGATAAGATGGAGAGAAACTTAACGAGAAGGAGAGAGGGATTGAGGAAGACGAAAGAGAATGAAGAAGAAGGAGAGAGTTTTTTTAGAAAGACAGAAAGAGGGAAGAGTAGGATGGACAGGAATTTGAGACATGGAGTGTTGGACCTGTCAGCCCTAGGGTAGTCTCCCCATTTATTTTTGCGCGTGCCTCATTTTTTCCACCCTCATTTTGATGTTGGACTTAGGTCTCCGGGCGCCTTTTCATTGCCAACCAGTGTTAAGGTGCAGGTGCTCCCTTCTCCCAAGATGGCTGCCACAGACCCCTGGTACTGCAGAGTGGTCTTTCATAGTAGCACCCTAGCTGCCAGGAGCTGGCTGGAACCCCACAACAATGTTGTGACACCAGCCCGCCTTTTTTGTCCCATAGGTAGAATGGGGAAGCTCCTGGAATGGGCTGGAACCTTCTAGAAGGGAGGTGTGGTTTTTACTTTTGCCGCCTTGGCTAGAGGTCACCTGACCTAGGGATACATAAGTGAGGGAGGGAACTTTTTCCAGTCAGTTGGCCAGTTGGGGTGAAGCAGAGCTGGAGAATCCATGCCGGAGTGTAGGCGGTAGGGCCTAGCCAGGGACTTATGCCTCTGAGAGTGACAGGGCTTAGGTGCTGCCTCTTAAGTGAGTGAGGGATCCTGTGAAACCCACTGATCTTGCCCAGCAGTAGGAGGACCCAGGGAACCTCTGCCCAGCCTGACTAGGAAGGACCTAGTTGCCAACTCATCCCCTACCCCCCAAGGAACAGAACCCCAAGGGCGCCAGTATCATCTGCGCCACAAAGACTGAATATTGAAACTGCAGAAGCGACATCCTGAAACTTCATGCCAAAGCGAATATTGTAACTTCCTGAAACGACTGATTGCCTGACTGCTGGGGATCGACCAGGTACTGGCGCTGTGTTTCCTGCACTGCCAGACCTGACCTGTGACCCCCTGTGCGGATCTGCTGTCGAGCGCGGAACTGGCCGAGCTCCCGCTTAATTTGTGACCCCCCCGGGTGCGAGGACCCGCAGCGCGATCACCGCCACGGCCCGTAGGCCTCAGGGAAGTGTCAGGGCCAAGTCGGGGCCTGCGGAGAAGCCCGGGGCCCCGCCGCTGCCGTCACAGCGTCAGAAGGAAGAGCGAGTGTCCGGGAGTGTCCCACGCCGTTGCGCGCATCGGAAGAAGGGCCCGGAGCAGAACCGAGCGACGAGACCAAGGTAACCCCCGGGGGCTGGGAGGTAGAGCGGCCGTGTGGCGGCCTGAGACTCGCCCCCCCCCGCTCCCCGGGAGTCGTGGGAAGGCCCGGTGCGCCCCCTGCCAAGTGGGAACGACACTGCATGCAGAGACTGTGACTTTCCCCCCTCCGTGGGATTTCCCGCCGTAATTGTGAGTCTCCCCTCCGTGGGATTACCCTCTCCTGGGGACTGCCGTTCGCAGGACTCAACAGTGCTCAATGCGTTCTATGTCTCAGTAGCGCTGATCCTTCCTTTGTACTCAACAGTGCTCAATGCGTTCTATGTTGGAGTAGTGCTGATCGTCTAATTGTATTTACCAGTGCTCAATGCGTTCTATGTCTCAGTAGCGCTGATCATTCCTTTGTATTCAACAGTGCTCAATGCGTTCTATGTTGGAGTAGCACTGATCGTCCAATTGTATTTACCAGTGCTCAGTGCGTTCTATGTCTCAGTAGCGCTGATCATTCCTTTGTATTCAACAGTGCTCAATGTGTTCTATGTTGGAGTAGCGCTGATCGTCCAATTGTATTTACCAGTGCTCAATGCGTTCTATGTCTCAGTAGCGCTAATCATTCCTTTGTATTCACCAGTGCTCAGTGCGTTCTATGCCTAAATAGCGCTGATCATCCATTTGCAGTCGCCAGTGCTCAATGCGTTCTATGTCTCAGTAGCGCTGATCACTCCTGTGTATTCACCAGTACGCAATGCGTTCTAAGTCTAAGGAGCGCTGATCCCATGTGTTGCATTCACAAGCGCTCAGAGCGTGCTAAGTCCAATTAGTGGGTAACCTCAGTCTGTGGTCTCAAGCGCTCCATGCGCCACTGGAGGTCCCAAGTGCAAGGCGCTTCCTGTACCCACAACGCTTATGCTCAGGATGCTAGGCAAACATTATACGACCTCGAGTTATGCTCATGTGCCTTTGTTTCTTCGTAGACACCAGTAGCGCCACGTATGCAGGCCCCGGCCCGCAGCACTAGGGAAGTTCATACTGCAGGGATTGCGGAGGTAACCGTAATGAGATGCTGTAATGCACATGTTAAAGTGTACAGGTAATGAGATGCTGTAATGCACATGTTAAAGTGTACAGGTAATGAGATGCTGTAATGCACATGTTAAAGTGTACAGGTAATGAGATGCTGGAATACACATGTTAAAGTGTACAGGTAATGAGAAGCTGGAATGCAAATGTTAATGTGTACAAGTTAAGATACATTGCCCTCCAAGATTACCGTGTGTGCTCCTTTAATTAGATAAAATCTGATTAATTTGCATTCACCTTATTGTGTGGCGTCCATTATTGTGTGCGTTTACTGCTTCAGAGGATGCGTGTGTTGTATGGTCGCTTAACACACAGGCCTTTGGGTGCCCAGCCGCTCGTGTCATGTTACCCCCTTAGGGCCTGGAGACCCCAGGTCTTACATGGAGCAAAAGAAAACCTGCAGGCAACAAAGAAACTTATAACAGAAACACAACATAAAACGTTCCTCTGGTAACCCTCACTTAACAATTTGAAAGAGTTAAAAGTTAGTGTTTTTTACAATTAAATTCAAAATAGTAGTTTCTTTAAAATAAATATGTACTTCTTTCCTCAGAGTGCAACTCCACCTCTGTACTGGTTTTTTGTTGCTGAAGTTCCAAAATGGTAACCCCCCAAAAATATACATGCCACATAAATAATAGGTTAAAATGTCCACTTTCGTTTTTTTCACACTGTTGAAGATGTGTGTCTTCATCTGAGAATGTCTTCTGTTATTCACACACGTGTGTGGGTGCTCATTGTTGCGAATATGCAGAAATAACGCAGTCACAGAAATTGGAAATCCGGCAGGGTAGTTATAAATAGTTTCATTAGAAAATTAAGTAAATGGTGTTTAGGGAACAAGAACCTTAAAATACAGTTATGGAATATCATGAGGAAGACGTCATGTTTTTGTAAACCCAATGAAGCACAGGGTAAAAAAAACGACTTTCCTGTGATGATTTATTGTTCATGTTTAGTGCTGATAATGTATGCGAATATAAACTGGAGATGTGTTATTAATGCTTAACTGTGAAAAGCCCCACTGTCACATGCCACACCTTCATACTTTTAACTAGTAGTGACTTTCTGGCTAGCAGAACTTTTCATGCTTGGTTTTGGAGCGCATGCTTAGGATTTAAAAAGAGGGACTTAAAACTCAAGAAGGTGCCTTATCGTGCAGGGTAAAATGCCCAACCTGGCTGAAGAGAAAGGCGAGCCCTACGGGGTCACCAGCAGTATGTCTGCTCTAAATCAGTGGTTCTAAACCTGTTGTCAAGGGACCCTAGAGGTCCACGACGCCTACGTAGGCTTAATGGATATTAACAAGTGGATATAGTGTATATAACTAAGGGGCATATTATCCAGCATGGCGTTAATATTATCGCCGCTTTAGCGGCCGAAAACTGCCGCTAAAGCGGCGATAATGGGCTTGATAATATGCTCTTTGGAATTCCAATTGAAGCCCATGTTAGATGTGAAGGACATCCTTAAGCTACCTGGACTGGACCAATCTAATAGTGCATAACAATCAAGGGTGTCCAGATGGACTATTTGCAACATATAAATGATTAAACAGGCCTTAGACTATACTTTCAAAGTCCGTGTGATTTATTTCACTTAGCTTAAGCATTTGAAAACACAATTATGCCATTTGTATCGTGTCATATATCAGACAACACTTCATTTTGTCAATATTGTCAAATAGTTTTCACTTGCACACAAAAAGGGAATTTGTAAAACATGAACAAATTGTGAAACAACACATTGCAAAACAATACAAAGATAGTATAAACGTGCAACGTCTTCCAAAAACGAAAATCAAATGATACAAGTGACCAGTCCTTATTTCTAAAGTGCACTAGGCGGACATTGCAAGGTTACTCCACAAAATGCTTCTTCCTATTGTCCTGCCCATGTCATGAGCTTTGAGGTTCGCCCACAGTGCCATGACACATCTAGGCGGAACCTCTGAGGGTACCTCTCGGGTACATAAGTACCACATCTTCACTGGGCAAACCAGAAGAGAAAAAGACTTCCATGCTGACACGCTGGCACGAGGCGCTGAAGTCCCAGCATGCAGACATTCTAGCACGCAGTGGTCTGACATGCCTCACAGTGTATCCAACTCGAGACCAAGATGAGATTCTTTTGCTCTCTCACATCAGGTAATGGGGCTGGCTCTTTCCTAGGAAGATTCTTGGCTATACATCTACATACATGCTAGGTACACTTAGGTACATCTAGTTAGGGTTTGCATCTTAGGAGTACTCATGATTACTGCCATGTATCTATATGCCTGCATGTAGTCACTGATTTAGCAACATTGTAGAATTCTACCTTTTATTTACTCTGCTGGTGCTTGTAACCATCTATATCTGTTTCTGACTTTAGGTTGTTGCAGCACATGTATTTTATACTAGAATGATGATGGTTCAATAATTACTTATTGAATATATCCCCATCGTTTATTCTGTGTATCTCACTGAGACAAAGTGAGCACAGGTGACTGGGCGAAAAATACTGTGCTGTTTCCACCATCCCTGAGGGGTCAGAGTTGTCATGTTCGATAGTTGCCTGTAACTATTCGCTCCTTGGTAAGGTTGGGGGGCTCCTAGTGGCACTATGAACTAGCTGGTCTACAGACTAAGATATCCTTTGGGGGAGTCTGGAATCAGTCTTGACACCAATCCCTTAGTTTATGTTGTCTAAAATGCGCAGATCACATATAGAACTACACAACATGGTGCCACCAACGTTAGTTTGGTTCTCATTTAACAGTCACATTTGAGTAGTTCAGTCGTGCTTTCTCAGAGACCCCATCTCACATTTATACAGAGACGTGTGGAGTGGGAAGGGAAAAATCAGCCGCAGCCGAGTACATAGAACCTATATATTGGCTTTAGGTATATTCAAGCTTGAAGGATTATAGTTCCCTACATTGTTCATACACCGTTATCTCTATTTTCCTTGAAAAACCTTTCAAAATGTCTGTCCAAGGTGAGGCTGGAGTAGCATTACATGCAAATGCAGCAGATGACGGAGAGCTGAAGGTTCAATAAACATTACAGAAAATGTCGGAAAAGCGCTTACTGTAAAATGAACAGATTTTGGAGTCCCAGCATTAGGTGGGACTGTTATTTTCGTGATTGAGGCACACAAGACATACAGGACAGAGTTGTTCTATACTTGGGTAAAATTCCCACCTGCAGATGCACATACACATACATTTCATTTTTATATAGAGCATGAAATACCAGAAGAATATAAGTCATACGAGGACATAGAGGTCCCGGTAATTTGCCAGGAATATATAAACTGGTTTAAAAGTGCCCTCCCACACACCACAGAAAAGTTAAACTAGGTCTGCTCAGCAGAGATGGAGTGACTTAGCCGGTCCTAGCTGCTTACACACCGCAGCCAGAAATTGACACATTACCAGAAGCAGACCTACGTCCACTTCACAAATAATTAATACAAATGTAAAGAAACCTGACACAGTTCGTTTTGAGAACCCTCACACTTCAACCTACAAGGGTTACTCCAGCAGATCAACTACAAGGGTCTACAACTAAAATCACCCCACAAACACTGAACGCAGTTATGGGAAGAATGCCCCCTAGACATGAGCAAATGCCATTCTGGATAGCACAGAAAATAGCAGAGTTAGAGGCAGTGTTTCCACACACAGGTACCCAAGAAAAACACAGATTTCTAACAATCTGCTTGCCAATGGGGCTAGCTCCCCAAATAGAGGATTGTACCTATTGGGGTACAGTTTTCCCTGCCATTTATACCAAGACTTATGGCGCCCCTTTAAAATTAGTGATACCAGAGTTATTAGGACAGATACAGAATGAGTACGGGGCAGAACCTGCACTGAACTTAGGGATGAAATAGGCAATTTTTCCCCGGTATCTACAATTATGTTAGCTAACATAAAAGGGGAGGCAGTAGCGGTGGCTATACGCCACCGCCTAAGAAAATGTACTCCTGCACAACAGAAGCGAGAATTACCTAAAATTATTGAAGAAACCTATGCTTCTTTGGGTAGAGATATTTTTGGGAGCTCGACCCATAAAACTGCAATTGTTGGGTAATCCTGAAAAGGATACCTCAAAGCAAGCACCTGATTCTTCGAAAAAGAAATGGGACAATAAACAAAAAAATAGGCTGAATGCATCACAATCTTTACTTTAAATATCTTTATTTCGACTACAAAGAGCCATAAAAGAGAAAACAGAGAAACAAAACATAAAATTACAAATCACAACATATGATAAAAAAGCATCCTCAATGCACCTTATAGCCGAGAAATAAATAAATAATTATCAAATTACACAAAAGATGACCTTGGGACCAGTCTTCCAGCACACGCCGGAACATATGTACAGAATGATCTCATTATTTCAAATACTTTCTTCTGGTTTTCCACATTGCATCTAGAAATTTGCTAACAGCAAAAACGGTTAATGGTGATAAGTCCGTTTTTAGTATTCGATAAGCCTCCATGTGTTTCCTGAAGCCCCATTTTTTACATAGGGGAACAATCCACTTTTTCCTAGAGGCTGTGTACAAAGGACAAAAGAGGATTACATGGAGATCATTTTCAGGCTGGTCAGTGCAAAGGGGACAGTTAACAATAGATGAGGGGTGCCATCTGCTCGTAAGACCTCGGATTGGAAGCGAGTTATATCTCCATTGGAGATATAATTTTCTGAGGATAGTGGGATAAATGTCATTCAGCACTATCTCAAACTTATAATAATCTTTATGTAAGAGAAATGAACTTGTCATGGAGCCCAAATTATCAGAGACCAGCCAAATCGACAGGTTACTTTCATAATACATTCTAACCAAGTCTTTACGGGATATAGTTTTTGATGCATCTTCTGGAGAACTCCACAGAGAGGGGCAACCGAGCCTATCAAACTCTTCCTTTATGTATTTTAACCAAGGAAGTTTTTGTATAGTTGGGTATTTCAATAGGTCCAACAATTCTAGTCTATAGGTATTAAGTTCAGGGGTTGCCCAGAGACGCCGCCAAAAGGCTAGAGGTTTAAGGCCTAGTTCCTCTTTGATAGATCTTAATCCTAAGTGCAACCTAAGGGGAAGAAGGGGAGTACTACTAGGGAGAGATGAAATTTGCCGAAAAAATGTATTTTCAATGGCCACAATTGCGTGTGGGCAATTGTGACCCCATAACTCGGCCCCATAGGTTACTGCCCCTCTGGCCTGCATTTTGTAGATCTCTAGAGGGGGACCAATAGGTTTTATATAGGATTTATTCCAAAGTTTGATCACAATCACATGGTGGGTCTCCCCAACAGTAGCCTTCTGACAGGATGGATAACCTTAGGAACCGTGCTAACATAAAAAAACGTGACAGGGATCAGGATACTGATACACGCTCCTTCTGTTCCTTTAAGGGTTCTCCAAAAAACTCAGAGAGGGAAGGACAGTCAGAACACAGATCAGAAGATCGAGTCAAGCCAAGAGACACACATCGCACTTCAGATTACATTATCAAAAAAGAAGATAAACCGAAGAGTAAACCTCAATTTAAAAAGAAGAAATTAGCTGGCCTTAACATATGAAATGCCCAGGCTACTGAGGACTCAACTTCAGAACGGGGAATGGGCTCTGACGATAGTAGACAGTGCAGCAAAAGTAACAATAGCTTGTCAGAACCTGATGGAATTTCTGGTGACTGCATCTTTGAATGCTCATATCACGGTGGAGGCAACTGATACTAGGGTAAGTGTCCCACACCAGTTATATGAAATAATACTCTACATGGAGGGGGACATACCCGGGAAAGTGAAAGGTCTCTTTTGGGAGAACCTGACATATGGATATGACATCCTTTTGGTTGAAAAAGATTGGCCACCTGAGTTCGTTATGGACTCTCCAAAATGAGAAACAGTAATTTTACCGGCTTTCACCGACCTCATTCCAGAATCACTAAAACATTCATACACGCAGGAGTGGGCAGTAGTACTAGCTCCTGCATTATACCGCAATCATGTAGAGTGGGATGCTGAGTCACCTCACCATGAAATCCCAGTTACAAATACTCCAACTCCACAGAGACAGTACCCAATAAAACATCATTCGAAAACAAAAGTCAGGGAGATCTTAGATCAACTTGAATATCAGGGTGTAATTGCACCTCTTGAATGAATAATCCTTTGTTTCCCGTAATGAAACCCGACAATTCATACCGTCTAGTTTTAGACTACAGACATTTGAACACATGCACAAAAACATTTGCAGTACAAAATGCACACAGTGCCGCATTAATGAATAACATTGAGCGGGAAAACTACAAAACAACACTATACATTTCAAATGGATTCTTTTACCAACATATAGTGCCTGAAAGCAGATATTTGACAGCATTTTTGGCTCTTAACATCAATTCTGTTGATTGCCCCAAGGGTGTACGAATAGCCCCAGGTGATTCTCAGCAAGAGTATCAGAGTTTCTTCAAAATTTTGATGAGGAGGGATTGTCCTATGTAGATGATATTTAGCTGACAGACAATGAACTATTGAATCATTTGAACAGAGAAAAGAACATAATTTTGGGGTTCGCCTCTGAGTACTACAAATTTAACTTTAAAAATCAACAATTACCCACCTCAATGTCCTATTTTTGGGATATGAGCTCTCAAGTGAAGGGAAAAGCCTAGCAGCTAATTTTTAAGAAACATGTGCACTGCTCAAACCTCCAAAAACTCTTCTAGGATTCCTAAGTTTTGGCAGAACACACATTTTGGATTACACAGAAAAGGTATAACCTTTCTAAGACTAAATTAGACCTGATTTCTCAGTTCAACATTGGACACAAAAACATACAGAAATTCTTCGTTCCATACAAGCTGACATGATAGCTTCCAAACATTTACATATACATGTAAATACTACACATTTGGTGATTCGTGTAATCCCGGGTCAATCCTGGTACACTTACCTAACCTTCAATGAAGGTTAAACTCTACACATTGCATACAAATAACATTTGTACACGAATGCTAAGATGTGTTTTGCATCAACAGAAAAAATACAAACAGCAGTGCAGACTGCTGTAGTGAGAGAAAGAGCACTGGCTCAGGGGAAACTAATAATTAATTCCAGTACCAACCTTAGAGGATGTTACTAAAGCAAGCGACCCAAATGCTAAAGCACTGCATCCGCGATGGATACAATGGGATAATTCTCTCACTGCAACAGATGTAGACTACAAATTTGAGTCTACATTAAAAACACAAGCATTTTTGCAGTACGAACAAGAATATCCTCTCCCAAATGAAATAATGTCTCTAGATCAGTATGAATATATTATTTACACTCATGGTTCTGCTCAACCTACCATAGGAAGTAAACAGCAATACAGCGCCACATGTGTGATTGTAAAGGGATATATGCAGGATGGTAAGTTCTGTCCTAGCAATGCGCAGATGCAGTCTCTAGGTGATTGCATGGCACAGTTGCCAGAACTAAAAGCAGTGATACCGGCGCTAAAAATATGGATTGAGAATTCCCCATACTAATTGTGTGCAATTCATTTAATTGATTCCAGTCTTACAATGAATATCTTCATTACTGGGGCCAGGATGGATTTAAAGATTCAAAAGGTTGCACATTAAAGCACAAATTACTTTGGGAACAAGTGGCAGAGCTGAAAAAGAGTCTTACCACGGGCTCATTTGTTTCATACACTGAGTCATCAATGTGTTGGCATGCACGTTGAAGGGAATACATTGGCTGAGGAAGCTGCCAAGGAGACAGTGGGAACTGCTGCCTTTGCAGTAATCACTCGTTCTAGCACGAGGATAGATGGACAGAAAATGGTAGCTGTCATCACTTCGCGTGCAAACAGCTCAGCCTTGCAAAAAGATTTTCCACTCAAATACTCCTACAAGTTAGATGCTCAAAATATTACGTATGCTCAAATTCCAGGAGTGGGGGATAGAGTAATACCAAACATGGATCACAGATTAAGGGGCATATCAACAAGGGCTTTATCTCTGCTTTTTTGGCTTTAAAAGCCAAAAAAGGAGAGATAAAACTAGCGCCCTATCAACAACAGGGTGCTAACATGCAAATTTGCATGTTAGCACCCTTTTACTCTACGCTTCACCTTGCATCTCTAATGAGATGCAAAGGGGGCGTTCCAGAGTAAAATAATAGGAGAAATGTCGCTAAGCGACATTTCTCCTATTATCAAGAATGTCGCTAGCCCTGTTAGAGACAAAAAAAGCAGCGCTAACCGCGGTTAACGCTGCTTTTTTACGTCTGCTAATTTTCAGACTTAGCCATGATATCCTATGGAAGGAGGATATCATGGCTAAGTTTGCCTGTCCCTATCAACAAGGTAACGTGTGATTATCGCTGGGTTTCCAGCGATAATCTCACGTTAGCCTGTTAGCGTGTAGATTTTTATCGCTTTTGAGATAAGCGTTGCTAATAGCACGCTATCTCAGCGATAAAAATTCACGCTAGCCGGCGATAATTATCCTCACGCTAAGAGCGCTGAGCGATAATTATCGCCGGTTGTTGTTGATATGCCCCTAGGTTTGCTAGCTGCACACGAGGGGCTCAGCACACGCAGGTGTCACTGCGACAGTTTCATTGCTTAAACAACGCTATTGGTGGCCAGGTGTCAACAAGCAGACCAAGGGCTTTGTCCTTAAGTGCGACATCTGTCAGCAGATGAAGGGTTCTACTGTAGCACATCCACCACAAACACCATTACTGAATTCAGACAGACCATTCTCATGTTTCCATTCGGACCACTGTGGCCCTTTACGGGGCTTACAAGTACATCTTGGTGGCTATGGATTCATGCTCTAGATTCTTGTGGGTTTGGACCCAGCACCCAGCTGACGCTCGAACTGTTATAAAGGATTTGCAAGACTTTATAGGCACATACGCAATTGGCACATTGCATTCTGACTGTGGCCCGGCATTTAGCTCTCAGGCCTACAAAGAAGCTATGGGAAGTCTGGGTGTTGCATTGCGGTACTCCTCCCCATATCATCCCGAGGGAAATTTGATAGTGGAGAGGAAAGCAATCATTAACAGCAAGGGTATTAGGCTCGGGTGGTAGCTGGGTCATTCACCTTTACGGGGTCCAGAGGGCACTTAATAACATGCCAAGAATTTCCATAGGAGGCTGTACTCCATATGAGGACCTGTTTGGGAAGAGAATGTGGGTACACAACCTCGATTGTGGCAGCACAGTGGTGTATGAAAAAGCATTTAACATCAATGATCGTTTGGCTGTTTTACAGGAATTCAATGAATTCCAGGCACTACAAAGCAACATCCAAGTAAAACGCCAAGCCACTAGGGAAGTGAAAGCTGTTTTGGCAATACCTGCCTGGGTCCCGAAGATCGGAGACCTGGTCAGAGAAAAGATTGTAGACAAAAAAGAATTTGGGCCATCCTACAGAGCGCCTTTATCTGTCCTGGCTGTCGAAGGAACAAAAACAGTACTTCTTCAGCCTCTTGCCGGCAAGAAAGAAAAAATGATTTATCTCCATTGATCTGATCAAACCACATTATGTGGCCAATAGCAGGCCGGCGTGGGCTCCTGGGTAGCTGCCGATCTCCTCTTGCTACCATACAGGAAGTTCAGACAGAAAGACTAATAACGTTTGAAGATTCTACTCTATGAAGTAACAGAGTTGCCAACAATGCAATGGAATTCGTACCAGTTGAAATTGAACAACAAAATACAAATGAAACACAGATCTCAATTTGACCTAATTCTGACATCTATGTGAATATGTCTTGCAACGTGTCATCTGCCAGTACAACAAAACCTACTGAGCTACCAAAAATAGATTGAACAGCGTCTGGCTACTTCATTGATTTTGACACCTTTTATCTAGATCCTAGTGAACCTGAGTCACCACCCACTTCTGTTCCTCTTAAAGAAACAATATTTAAACTCTACCTTTGGCTGAAAAAGACTTACTTTGTTTCTCCCTGGCTACACCTTTGGATGGCAATTGGTCTACTTTTCCTAGTCCTTTGGATAGGTGTGGAGACTGTCTTTTTACTGCTCCTGAAGGAACATTATCTTCTAGAATGCTCCACAGTACAAGATGTGAACTTGGTCCTGAAACCCCACACATCATCACATCGTGAATGAAGAGACCTGCCTTATGTGAACATTACAGCAATTCTGATTTCTGAAGTAATAGTTTGAGATAGGGTTTCATATGATGTATTTGGCCCCACTGAACTTCTGAAAATACTACATGTATTTTTTTTTTTATGATATCATCGCCCCAGTACGTTCTCTAATGATTGGGACTTTGAAACTGTGAATAGTATCCCGTCTGATTTAGAACAATCTGCTGCATTCTCTAAAAATGAGTTGTGTGATGATACATCTGATTTTGATATGGGTATTGTTACCAACATTATGGTCATCACTTCTAGCACAAAGCAAGTATCCCAAGTAATGTTTTTACTTACCATAAAGGAGAATCATTGTCCAACACCACCAAAAGGTAGTTCACAAACGTTTGCACAGATGTTTGCTTATTTTTCTGGGTATAATGCTTCAGACACGACCTCATACTATTATAAGGTTGCACCTATACCTGCAAAGAAAAATGTGCTCACTAATACGAAATTTATAACTTCTACTTCCTTTATTTCCCAGCTGTCTTTACAAGGTTTCAACTTTTGGAGGGACACCATAGACACAAAATCTGTCTGGGGACTAAAGATTGGCAAGTTCAGGGAACAGAAGCATTATTCAGAGCATGCCTCATACCACAACAAATGATCTTTACTGAACAACACAGTGCAACATACTTCTTGTCTTGGACTAGCCAAGATCAAGAACTTGAACACACCTTGGATTCCCTCGCTTTCACACTGTGAGGGATGGCAAAACTATCACAAAATAGTGTGGATACGCTAGATGACATTATACACAGGGGTTCATACAATTCTTCAGACCCCAATTGGAAGGGATGGTTGGTTTGGCCTATCAACACAAATGGGTGTCGGTCAAGGGTTTCGTATCCATAGGACTGACCAACGCTATGTACAACGAGAACATCCGGGGGTGGCGCCATCCTACAGTGTTGAGAAGTTGTGCCTAGAGTGGCTGAGAACCTCAACACTGTCTCAGGTGAGACAGAACTTGTCCTTACTTTCAGATGACATGGATCTAAGGGATTTTTTGCAAGGTCCCCAAAAACCACATTATAAATGCATCTTATACTCTATTTACAAGGAAGTATGGAAAATCTCTCAACAGGTAGCTGTGGAGAGATTGCGTGAAATTGACAGGGTTATCCCAGAATAGGCTTTGGCAGTGGTCGACAATGGCTTGACCTGGTATACAGAAAGAAGGGAGAAGCAATGCTATAATGACAAAAGAGTTAATCTCTTTCATTCATCACAGACAATGACAGAATAAATGATTTCTGTATCCGGAAATGTTCTTAGTCTTTTTTTATTTTAGTTTTGTATGTATAGCAGTAAAACAGCCAACGCGTTTCACCCTTTCAGGCTTCTTTAGGACTGTGAAACAAAATACAAAAATTCAATATAAAAATACTTTATCTAACACTTTTATTCTACACCATCATAATACAACCACATAAAAAACACTATTTACAATTAAAAGAAAAAATGAGTGACCAAGGTCTATTGTGAAATCACAAACAGTATGCATGTTTTGATATCATAACAGCAAAATATCAGGAAATGTAAAAAAAGGAGGAGAACAAACCACGTTTCAAAATACACCATGTATCTGCGATGTATAAAGTCTCATATAATTAAATGCCGATGTGCACGTTGCCTTGGCGAAAGAAGAAAAAGAACTGACTTCATACAATGTATTGAAAATACTAATACTGTATTTCTATATGAGATCACTGAGCTACAAATTTCAACTGTATCAGGATACTACTCATTATGTTAAGTACCCACCAACTATAATGTAAAATTTCAAATTTTAGGATATACACTTTTATAATTCTAGATGATGAGAGAGACAACATTTCATTGATTTGAACAAGTGCATAGTGCAAAAAGGCAAATCTGAATTTCAACAGAGTGACACATATTTCCTTGTCCCACTTCAACAAAGAAACAGTAATCAATACCTACTAGTATCAGAGTTACTGTAGGTACATATTCTGGTCCACGTTCCTCTTTCCAATTCAGCGGGTCCTACTACCACACCAATAAGTGAATGCGCTCAATCGCCCAATCTAGACGTGAGAAAAAGCAAATCTCTTACTTGTCCATACAGATTAAGGGACATAGTACATCACTGGGACAAGTACCCCATATCTGCTGGTAGTTAAAATGAAATAATAAATACCTTCCAATAGTAACTAGGGTCTCTTTACCAAATCCTGGTCTACATTTCATCCTAGCACCTTACAGTAAGACAAAGATACTGACAGTCCAGTCACTTATCCTTAAGGGTATGATAGGTAATATAATCATATTTTCATGGGGACGTGCCCTGCCCAAGCAACATGTACTTAATGGTTTAAAAACAAACTATAAACAGCATATAACTTTCAAAATCAAGAGTTGTGTTTTTATGGGTTTGGACAAAGGAAGTGGGTATAGCAGTATCAAACCTACAATGTTCTGGTTGGTGGACCATTGATTCTACTTACTGAGTTAGTCAGATAGAGGTTGCGCTAAAACATCTGTGCCCAAACTCAAACCTAGTTGTTCTCTTATATTATTTCATAGACACTACGTTTATACCCGTAGTTTCTCATTTATTGATTGCGAGGCTAATTTCTCCTGATATGGAGGTAACGTGGATCTCTATACCAAGTCATGGTCCACATTCCATCCTGTGACCTTACAGATAGACAAATATACTAGCACTCCAGTCACTTATCCCTAAGGATAAGGTAGGTAATATATTCATATTATCAAAGGGAAGCGCCCTGTCCAAGCAACATGTACTTAATTGTTTAAGAACAAAACTGTAAAAAGCATGTACCTTTCAAAATCAAAAAGTTGTCCTTCTATGTGTTTGAGTCCACACCCATGGTAAGTCCAAGGACCTCGAGGAATAGACAATAATGGCGGCGCTCAATCGCTACCCCTACATGAACAGAACAAGTGATATCCTTATTACTCTCCTGTCAATAGTATATACAATCCCCCAGAGGCTAAGTCTGGTCCCCTTTTAAAAAATTCAAATACATTCAAGCAAGCCCCCTAAGTTCAGTCTCGTGCCCTTTTAAAATTATTTTTTCAAATACCATCAAGCAAGCCCCCTGAGTTCTGATCACATATGTTACACCCATAATCTACAAACCTATTCCGCGTGAAGAATCCTCTTCCATACACAGGTCTGGCGTACTGAGAGGGTGCTAGCAGACCTATGCTTTAAATAGCAAGATCATAGAGGTTAATTTGTCCCAGCTGTGTGTGCTGGTGATGTTATCCCTAGCACTAGAACGCTAACCCTCCCTTCCATGTTGGAAGTCAGTGCACATGTATCACCTCCAACCGTTGGGCCTCCTTGCTTCCAACGATTATGTTAATTACCAAATATATTAGTGTGCACACATCATCAATCTGATAATAATTGCATAAAAATAAAACAGGTTTAAAAATTAAATATCGTTAGTGGTCAAAAAAGGTCTGCATAGCTGTTTCAAACCCATGGTGTTCTAGTTGATGAAACACCGTTCTTGTGTACTGGGCTACCTGGATAATGGTTGCTCAGTTACTCCCGTGTCCATACTCTAACCTTATTGTTATTTTCTTGCTGTTGCGCTAGCCCTATCTTCCATGGGGTGAGTCAACTCACATATAGCACCACCAATAGTTGGACTTCATTACTTGCAATGATTGCATTAATTACCAAGTGTATTAGTATGCACAAAACGTTTTACCAATGATTATTACGTACAAATAAAAATAAAATGGAGATTTAGAAATACAATATCACAAATGTTCCACAAAATGTCGGTATAGCTATATTGAACCCATAGTGTTCTGATTGATAGAACACCATTCTTGTCTACTGAGCTAACCAGATACTGGTTGCTCAAATACTTCCGTGTCCATACTCCAACCTTATTGTTACCTTCTTAATGTTGTGTGGACACTGCATGTGTGACCTAGATATCTCGCTTAATAATTGGGAGGTTGTTTACTTTCAAAAACATGTAAAATTCAGCATAAAACATAAGCAATGGGTATAGCAGTATTGAGCCCACAATGTTCATGTTGGTAAACCATCATTTCTACTTACTGAGCTAGTCGGATAATGGTTGCCCAAATACGTCCGTGACCATATTTGAACCTTGTTGTTCTCTTATATTATTGCATGGACACTACGTGTGTAACCTTAGTTTCTCGTTTATAGTTTGCGAAGCTGATTCCTCCTGGTGTGGACATAATCCCCGCTAACACACCCTACTTGTGCATTCTTATTTCATCAGTACTTAGTCATAAGAGATGCACACCAAGGCGGTGACATGGACTAGAAGAAAGAGCCCCCAACTTGCATCAATTATTCATGCTCTTAAAAAAGAGGCAGAAAGCATAATTCTCCTACAATGTAACCATTTCCTGATTTACAAATTGGTGGCCAAAGAACATATTCGTTATGTAAATAAATGAACTCAGAATCCAAAACATTTGAAAACATACATGTAGTGTTAAGGAAGTCAATCAACATAACTGTTTCTTAAAAAATGATGCATTTCATTATCCAACTTCAGCCCCATACTTATGAACCATTGGGCCTCTAGTTGACGTAGGCAAATTTTCCTTTCCCCCCCCTCTGTGGGGGAGGTACATGATCTATTGCATAAAATCTGAAGTTTGATCTATTCCTAGGATAGGAACATTTGTATGACACCAATGAGTATGTCTCATCACCATTGATACATGCTCTCCTATTTTCCGGGATACGCGTTTTCAGAGGTCGTACAGTGCTCTACACGTTTTTGCACACACACACAATTACATAGATTACAAAGAGTGTGAGGTAATTAATGAAGTACCTGATGGTGTATGTTATGTCGGTGTTATATTGGAAAGTCTTAGTCACTTGTCCCAAGCTACAGATATTACAACTGCCACAACAAAAAAATCCAATGGGGCGTGGAAGCCACGTTTCCTGTACCTTTCTCAGAGGCCGCGTGTAGCTGGGACATATTGTTTCCCTGATAGTTTTACATCTTCTGTAGATGACACTTGGTCCATCCTTTACAAGGTGACTAACTCCAGGTACACCTTTCAATAGATGCCAGTTCTTTTTAAGAATTCTAAAAACATCTTGATTGAGGGCAGAATTGGTGGTGATGAACGATAAGTGTTCCGTGTTAACCTTTCTTTTCGGAACTAATGTTTCTTTACGTTTCAAACGTTTTGCCTTTTCCACAGCATTGGAGAGAACAGAGTCATCATATCCCCTCCACTTTAAACGCTGTATGAGCTCCTGACTATGTCTCTCATATTGAGTATATTGACTGCAGTTTCTCCTTATTCTAGTTAGTTCTCCATAAGGAACTGCTTTTTTGGTGCTAGAGGGATACATGCTCTGAAAGTGGAGCAGACTGTTTACCGCTGTTTTCTTCCTATAGAAGGAACTCTGTAAGGTGTTGTTACGTACATATAATGAAAGGTCCAGGAATTCAATTTTTGCCCTCAACATATTCATTGTAAATTTTACATTCAGAGAATTGGTTTTTAGATAGGAAAAGTAGGCTTTGAGATGCTGTTCTGAACCCGTCCATATAATGAGAATGTCGTCAATACAACAACCCCAAAAATTAATATACTCTGTCCATGAGGCTGCCGTCTGAGCCCAGACATGCATTTGCTCCACCCACCCCATAAATAGATTGGCATATGAGGGGGCAAATTTGGACCCCATTGCAGTCCCTTGTAGTTGTTTAAACCACTTATCATCATATAGAAAAAAGTTGTTGTTCATAATATGATGTACCATTTCCAAAATCATTGTGTTGTGATCAAGATACCTTGCATCTTTTGAGGATAAGTAGTATTCCACTGCCCTGCACGCTAAATGCTCTCTTATGCAAGTATACAAGGATTCTACATCCAGAGTGCATAGCCAGAATGAGTTATCCCACACCAAACCATCAAGTTTATTGAGTAAATCTGTGGTGTACCTTATGTATGACGGGAGGTTGTGAACCATGGGTTGCAGAAATGAATCTACAAATTGTGCCATGTGTTCAGTGAGTGACCCCATCCCGGAGATTATAGGTCGTCCGGGGGTCAATTTTTATTTTTTATAGATTTTGGAGGCCTCGGATCAGAACAGGGGGAGGCGGACTCTCTGAGTTCTGCCGGAGATGAAGGAGGTGGTCCAGTCCAGGGCTTTGTCACGGATCCCAGTGTTGTGGAGGCGTGTGTGTAGTGTGTGGTGGCAGACGGTGTCGAAGGCGGCAGAGAGGTCCAGGAGGATGAGGGCCACCATCTCGCCGTTGTCCAGCAGGATCCTGATGTCGTCTGTGGCGGCGATGAGGGCGGTCTCGGTGCTGTGGTTGCTACGGAATCCTGATTGGGACGGGTCTAGGATGTTGTTGTCTTTGAGGTGCCGGGTGAGCTGGGTGTTTACTATCTTCCTGATGACCTTTTCTGAGAACGGAAGCAAGGAGATGGGCTGGAAGTTCTTGAGGTCGCTCGGGTCCGCCTTGGGTTTCTTCAGTAGGGCGTTGATCTCTGTGTGCTTCCAACTCTCAGGGAAGGTGGCGGTCTCGAAGGAGAGGTTGATGATTTTGTGCAGGTGGGGAGCGATGGACTTGCTGGCTTTGTTGAAGATGTGGTGCGGGAGAGGGTCGGATGGGGATCCGGAGTGGATTGCTCCCATGGTCTTGATTGTGTCCTCGATGCTCACATTGGCCCAGGTTGCCAGGGTGTCATGGGCGGTCGGGTGCGGTGGGTTCGGTGCGGTGTGGTCGGCAGGGGTCTGAAGCTGTCGTGTATGTCGGTGAATTTCCGGTGAAAGAAGGTGGCAAGGGAGTCGCACAGGGCTTGCGATGGTGGGATGTCATTGGCGTTGGAGTTGGCACTTATCGTTCATCACCACCAATTCTGCCCTCAGTCAAGATGTTTTTAGAAATCTTAAAAAGAACTGGCATCTATTGAAAGGTGTACCTGGAGTTAGTCACCTTGTAAAGGATAAACCAAGTGTCATCTACAGAAGATGTAAAACTATCAGGGAAACAATATGTCCCAGCTACACGCGGCCCCCGAGAAAGGTATAGGAAACGTGGCTTCCATGCCCCATTGGATTATTTTGTTGTGGCAGTTGTAATATCTGTAGCTTGGGACAAGTGACTAAGACGTTCCAATATAACACCGACATAACATACACCATCAGGTACTTCATTAATTGCCTCACATGCTTTGCAATCTATGTAATTGTGTGTGTATGCAAAAATGTGTATGTAGGTAGCAGTGTACGACCTCTGAAAACGCGTATCCAGGAAAATAGGAGAGCATGTATCAATGGTGATGAGACATACTCATTGGTGTCACACAAATGTTCTCTATCCTAGGAATAGATCAAACTTCAGATTTCATGCAATAGATCATGTACCTCCCCCACAGAGGGGGGGGATAGGGAAATTTGCCTACATCAACTAGAGGCCAAATGGATCATTAGACTTAGGTCCATAAGTATGGGGCTGAAGTTGGATAATGAAATGCATCATTTTTTATGAAACAGTTATGTTGATTGACTTCCTTAACATTACATGTATGTTTTCAAATGTTTTGGATTCTGAGTTAATTTATTTACATAACGAATATGTTGTTTGGCCACCAATTTGTAAATCAGGAAATGGTTACATTGTAGGAGAATTATGTTTTCTGCCTCTTTTTTAAGAGCATGAATAATTGATGCTAGTTGGGGGCTCTTTCTTCTAGTCCATGTCACCGCCTTGGTGTGCATCTCTTATGACTATGTACTGATGAAATAAGAATGCACAAGTAGGGTGTGTTAGCGTGTATTATGTCCACACCAGGAGGAATCAGCTTCGCAATCTATAAACGAGAAACTTAGGTTACACACGTAGTGTCCATGCAATAATATAAGAGAACAACAAGGTTCAAATATTGTCACGGACGTATTTGGACAACCATTATCCGACTAGCTCAGTAAGTAGAAATGATGGTTTACCAACCAGAACATTGTGGGTTCGATACTGCTATACCCACTGCTCATGTTTTATGCTGAAGCTAACATGTTTTTGAAAGTAAACAACCTCCCAATTATTATTTTTTTTTTTTTGAAACCGTTTATTGCAGTTTGCAAAAGTTACAGGTATGGGCCTACAACCACCCGGCCGGCCGCTAGAGTATCAAAAGCATATTGCGTACATACAGTAAAAGTCTCTCAGCAGTGCAGAGTAGGAAAACAGGAGTAATCGATGGTGCAGGCCACACGGCTCCATGCCCACAGTACGGTTCCATTTTCTTAAAGCAAAACAACACCAAAAAACCACACCCGCAAGGCAACCCGCAATCCAAAATGACAACACGTGCTCCATAAGTGGGGGATCTAAACCAGCAGCAAAACTCTGAAGAGGGGAATGGGAGTAGATAAGGGACTGGGGGACCGCGCGCCCGCGGCCGAGGGAGGGGGGCCGTCTAGGGAGACGGAGCAGGCGAGGCAGCCGGTAGCAGTGGCGGTTCACAAATACCCCCGCGGTAGGCGTTCCAGGGGCCCCAGAGTTTCACCCACGCCCCAGGCTTACCCCTCGCCACATACACCACCTTTTCACGAAACATACACCAATCCATATGCTCTTTCCAGGCCGACACCGCAGGGGGCCTCTGGGATCCCCACAATTGAGCAATATCACGCTTAGCTATCATGTATCCCAGAGTCACCCACCGCGTCTGCGGGACCGAATAGTCATTTGGTTCCCAGACATTCAGCAAGCATCTCCTCGCTTCAGGCAGCAGCGCGACACGCGTCACCACTCGCAGAACCTCATGCACACCACGCCAGAATCGCTCCACCTTCGGGCACTCCCACAGTATATGCATGAAAGTCGCCAATGCACCACAGCCACGCTTACACATTCCGTCACCAGCAAAACCCATACGCAAAAGCCTTGGCCCCGTCACGTAAACCCGGTGAAGGATCTTGAGCTGGACGAAACGAAGGCGAGCCGGGATGGCCACCTCTTTCGGAGAGGCCACCGCAGAAATCCAATCCTCGTCGTCCAGCTCCAGCCCGTCGGCAACCCAAGCCTCGCGGAGACTAGTCAGCAGGCACGATCTATCGTTGATCAGTTTTTTGTATATGAGGGAGATCGTGCTGTCCGGGACATGGCCATCTAGCACTCTGTCCTCCAGGGGGGAAGACTCCGGAATGGATGCGACATCCGGGAAGACGGAGCCCAGCGCATGGCGGACTTGTAGGTACCGAAAGTACTCACTGCCTTGCAGCTGAAACTCCGCCTGCAGCGTCTCAAAAGTTTTAAATCCCCCCCTCGTCCAGAGATCTCCCACCGTGCTGATTCCGATCGTGTCCCACTTCTCGAAGCCCTTCGACGTCCACAGGGAGCCCAACCTCTCAGACGCATACAGCGGTGACGCCCGGGTCAAACGGTCCTTCCACCCCATAGCTGCATTAGCCGCGTGCCAGACACGCACCATGACACGCGTCGGTCCCGTCAAACGGGAGTCGGGCGCGCCAGAGTAGAGCGCTCGATTATAATCGCCACCGGGCAGGAGCATCTTGTCCATCTCAAATGCCGGGTTCAAGGCGGGCCCGTAAAGGCCATGATTAATTGCAGCTAGTTGGGAGGCCCAGTAATACCGTTTAATGTCCGGGAGGGCGACCCCTCCATCGTACCACGGGAGCGTCAATTTAGCCAGAGCAATACGCGGCCTCCCGTCCCAGAACAGGCGCCGCTGGAGGCCCTCCACCTCACGGAAGTAGCGTGCCGGAACCAAGTCCATAGTATTCTGGAGGGCGTAGAGGAAGCGCGGCAGGGCCATCATTTTAAACAAGGCCGCTCGACCGAGCGGCGAAAGCGGCAGACGCCGCCAGCGAACCACGTCCTCCTTCAAACGCTGGAGGGGGGGCAGCAAATTCCGCTCATAGCGGGCCTCCGGGTCAAGAGTGATATATATACCCAGGTACCGAAAACCTTGGGAGGCAATCTGGATCGGACAGTCCCGTGGTAGGACCGGAGCCTCCCCGGAGAGCACATAGACACAAGATTTCGCCCAGTTGATGACGAGGCCAGAGTTGCGACCGAATGAGCGCAAAACATCAACCAGGACGATCAGTGATTTACGCGGGGAGGCGAGATACAGAAGGATATCGTCAGCATAGAGGGACACACGGTCCTCATGCTCGGGGGTCCAGCGGAGACCACGGATAGAAGGGTGCCACCGCAGCCACTCCGCCAGGGGCTCCAGGGCCAGGGCAAACAGGAGAGGCGACAGGGGGCAACCCTGTCGCGTGCCCCGCCCCAGCGCGAATGGGGCCGAGACTCGCCCATTCACCACCACCTGCGCCAACGGGCCCGAATATAGCAATTTGACCCAGCTAATGAAACCCGGGCCAAACCCAAACTTCGCCAGCATCGCCCAGATGTATGGCCATTCAAGCGTATCAAACGCCATGGTGGCGTCCAAGGACGCCAAGATGGCCGGCTCCCGCACAAATGGGACACGCGCGAGCACCCCGTGTAAGCGCCGCAAATTGAGCGCCGTGTTGCGGTGAGGTATAAAGCCCGATTGGTCTTGGTGGACCAAATCGCCCACCACGCCAACCAACCGGTTGGCCAACACCTTGGCGAGGATTTTGGGCTCCGCGTTCAAAAGCGAAATCGGCCTATAGGATGTGACCCGTTCACGGGGCTTCCCCTCCTTGTGGATCACCACAATTGTGGCCAGACGCTGGTCCGGCGGGAGGGAACCCTGCGAGTGGGCCGCCAGGAACATCGCGCGCAGGTGGGGCGCCAACACATCCGGGCGTAGCTTGTATAGCTCAATGGGAATACCATTGGGGCCCATGGCCTTGCCGGATGCAACCGAGCGAATAGCCAAGGCAATTTCGTCCGAGGTGGGAGGGGCGTCCAGCGAGTCCCTGTCCTCCACCGTAAGGGAGGGCAGTGCGATGTCCCGAAGCAAGGCATGGGAATCTTCCTCCGAGCAGGGAGAAACCGGGGAGTAGACTTCGCGGAAATAATCCGCGAAGCAGGAGACAATGGCTTCCGGCTCAGTGACACACACACCATCCACACTCTCAATCAAAGGCACCACGCGGCTCGCTCTCTCCCTCTTATCCAACCACGCAATCAATTTGCCAGCCTTGTCACCCACATCATACAATCGCCCCTGCTGCTCTCTACTGAGGCCCCTGGCCGCCTCCGCGACGAGGGCCCGATAGGCCGCCTGCTTTAGGTGTAGAACATGCAACTTGGCGTCTGTTACCCCGCTCCCCAGGTCACCCTCCAGTTCTGCAATCTCGGCCTCAACCCGGGTCACCTCCTCCCGCTCGCGCCGCCGGGCATGGGAAATAAAGGAGAGGGCCTCCCCTCTAAGAACTACCTTGAAAGCCTCCCACAGGGAGATGGCCGACGGGACCGACCCCACATTCTCATCGAAATATTGCTGTAAGGATTTGATCAAATCGGCGCGAATGGTGGGGTCGCGCAAATACCATGCATTGATCGGGGCCACCCTACCATCCCCCCTCGGGAAGACATCGAAATGCAACAACAATGGGGAGTGGTCTGAGATACCCCGCGCCAGATGGCGCACCTCCCCCACCCTCTCTGCATGGGCCGCCGGGACAAGGATGTAATCAAGCCGCGAGAGGCTACCATGGGCACCCGAGTGGAAGGTGTACTGTTGCAATTCGGGATGCTTTAATCGCCAGCAATCCACCAGGCCCAGCGTGTCCAAAAAGCCGGGCAGCCACGCCTGTGCCCGGGGGAGGTCCCTAGGGGGATGGCGATCCATAGACCCAGAGGCCACCGCATTAAAGTCCCCTCCAACCACCAGCAGGCCACTCGGAAGGTCCAGAAGGAGACGCCCCAGGTCCGCAAACGTGGTGGCTTGTAACCCAGGCGGGACGTACACTGATATAAAGATAAACACTCTACCCTCCATTCGTCCCACCAGGACAGTGTAGCGTCCCCTCTCATCATGGCGCACCTCGTCAATCTCCAACGGGAGCGAGTTCTTGATCATAATACCCACCCCCCGCGAGCCCGAGGTGAAGCCGGAATGGGCCGCCAAACGATATCCCCGCCGATTCATTGCATGAAAGGTGTTACCTATAAGGTGCGTCTCCTGCAGAAAGACAACATCTGGTGAAATACGTTTTAGGTACTGCAGGACCACCCCACGCTTAATCCTATCCCCCAGGCCGTTAACATTCCATGACAACACAGTCAAATCCCTACCCCCCATCATACGTCGAAACAATCGGTCGTCCCCCACCGAGCATCTTAAAAACAACAACACAGTAGCGGGTTTGCCTTGCGGTGCTAACAAACAACACACCCCCCCCACCCCCCGGTCCCAACAGAACTCCCCCCTCCCTGCACCCCTGCATGAGCCCAGACAGCCCCCCCAAAGTGCAGTGTGCCTGTCGCCCCATAGCTAAATACTAACTAGTCCCCCAGAGGAGGAGGGAAGCCCCCAGCAGACCCCGCACGACCTCCACGGGAGGGGAACATACGCAATCAATATATGGTGAAGGAACAACAGCCAGAGCAAGGCCTATACAGTCACCCCTCAATTCTGATCCGGCGGGCTCTCCTCGCCAGCCGCGCCCCCCCCGCCCCCCTGGCCCCGACCCCCAGGCAAAGTGTCCAACCAGTCCCCAGCCGCCTCGGGCCGGTCGAAGAAGTGCGTACGACCATCCACCTCCACCCTCAGCTTAGCCGGAAAGAGCATTGAGTACTTGAGGTTTAGGTCCCTTAGGCGACGTTTAACACCAAGAAAGCTCTGTCGCTGCTTCTGGACCGCCGGAGTAAAGTCTGGGTAGAAGTGTACTTCCATGTTTTCCAGCTTGACCGGTCCCTGTTGCCTGGAGGTCTGGAGGATGGCATCTCTGTCCCGAAAATTAAAAATCCGGGCAATAAGAGGCCGCGGCGGGGCACCGGTCTTAGGGCGGCCCCCGGGGACCCGGTGGGCACGCTCCACCGCAAAAAGCTTACTCAGCCCCCGGGGCTGGAGATGGGTCAGGATCAATTCTTCCACGAAGAGATCCGCCGCCTCCGCCTCTCGTCCCTCCGGCACACCAATAATACGGACATTATTCCTCCGGGCCCGACCCTCGGAATCCTCCAGTCGCCGGTCCATCAGGGCGCTCGCCTGGCCAAGCCGGCGCACCTCCTTCTGGAGGGCCACCACGTCCGTAGTGAGGCTCGTTGCGGTGTGGGCCAGGGAGTCGACTCGGTCGTTTGTTTTGGACAAGTCTGCCCTCACCAAGCTCACATCCACCAGGACCGAGTCAATTTTTTGCGCCAAGGTGTCGAAACGCTGGTCCACTGAGGCCTTCATCTCTGCGATGGCGCCCATGACGTCCCGGAGGGTCAGATCCACCGGATGGGCAGATGCCTCCGTCGGGCCCACCGGGGAGGACCGCGATGTCTCCGGAGAACCCTTCTGGAGCGTGTAGCGGTCCATACTGTTGGCCTGGTGCGCCGTGCCACGGCGGGTTGTCTTCACCTTCGCCCGGTCGCCATCTTGCTTGGTGGCCATGCTGGCCCTTCCACCGTCAACCTCCCAATTATTAAGCGAGATATCTAAGTCACACATGCAGTGTCCACACAACAATAAGAAGGTAACAATACGGTTTAAGTATGGACACAGAAGTAATTAAGCAACCAGTATCTGGTTAGCTCAGTATACAAGAATAGTGTTCTATCAATCAGAACACAATGGGTTCAAAATAGCTATACTGACCCTTTTTGGAACATTTGTGATATTGTATTTCTAAATCTCCGTTTTATTTTTATTTGTACGTAATAATCATCGGTAAAACGTTTTGTGCATACTAATACACTTGGTAATTAATGCAAGCATTGCAAGTAATGAAGTCTAACTATTGGTGGCGCTATATGTGAGGTGACTCACACAATGGAAGATAGGGCTAGCGCAACAGCAAGAAAATAACAATAAGGTTAGAGTATGGACACGGAAATAACTGAGCAACCATTATCCAGGTAGCACAGTAAACAAGAACTATGTTCCATCAACTAAAACACCATGGGTTCGATACAGCTATGCCGACCTTTTTTGACCACTAACGATATTTAATTTTCCAACCTCTGTTTTATTTTTATGCAATTATTATCGGATTGATGATGTGTGCACACTAATATATTTGGTAGTTAACATAATCGTTGGAAGCAAGGAGGCCCAACGTTTGGATGTGATACATGTGCACTGACTTCCAACATGGAAGGGAGGGTTAGCGTTCTAGTGCTAGGGATAACATCACCGGCACACACAGCAGGGGCAAATTAACCTCTATGATCTTGCTATTTAAAGCAAAGGTCTGCTAGCACCCTCTCAGTTCGCCGGACCTGTGTATGGAAGAGGAGTCTCCACGCTGAATAGGTTTGTAGATTATTGGTGTAACACATGTGATCAGAACTCAGGGGGCTTGCTTGATGGTATTTGAAAAAAGAATTTTAAAAGGGCACTAGACTGAACGTAGGGGGCTTGCTTGATGGTATTTGAATTTTTTAAAGGGGACCAGACTTAGCCTCTGGGGGATTGTATATACTATTGACAGAGGAGTAATAAGGATATCACTTGTTCTGTTCATGTAGGGGTAGCGATTGAGCGCCGCCATTATTGTCTATTCCTCGAGGTCCTTGGACTTACCATGGGTGTGGACTCAAACACATAGAAGGACAACTTTTTATTTTGAAAGGTACATGCTTTTTACAGTTTTGTTCTTAAACTATTAAGTACATGTTGCTTGGACAGGGCTCGTCCCTTTGATAATATGAATATATTACCAACCTTATCCTTAGGGATAAGTGACTGGAGTGCTAGTATATTTGTCTATCTGTAAGGTCACAGGATGGAATGTGGACCATGACTTGGTATAGAGATCCACGTTACCTCCATATCAGGAGGAATTAGCCTCGCAATCAATAAATGAGAAACTAAGGGTATAAACGTAGTGTCAATGAAATAATATAGGAGAACAACTAGGTTTGAGTTTGGGCACGGATGTTTTTGGGCACCTCTATCTGACTAACTCAGTAAGTAGAATCAATGGTCCACCAACCAGAACATTGTAGGTTTGATATTGCTATACCCGATTCCTTTGTCCAAACCCATAAAAACACAACTCTTGATTTTGAAAGGTATATGCTGTTCATAGTTCGTTTTTAAACCATTAAGTACATGTTGCTTGGGCAGGGCACGTCCCCTTGAAAATATGATTATATTACCTATCATACCCTTAAGGATAAGTGACTGGAATGCCAGTATCTTTGTGTTACTGTAAGGTCCTAGGATGAAATGTAGACCAGGATTTGGTAAAGAGACCCTAGTTACTATTGGAAGGTATTTATTATTTCATTTTAACTACCAGCAGATATGGGGTACGCGTCCCCGTGATGTACTATGTTCCTTAATATGTATGGACAAGTAAGAGATTTGCTTTTTCTCACGTCTAGATTGGGCGATTGAGCGCATTCACTTATTGGTTTGGTAGTAGGACCCGCTGAATTGGAAAGAGTAACGTGGACCAGAATATGTACCTACAGTAACTCTGATACGAGTAGGTATTGATTACTGTTTCTTTGTTGAAGTGGGACAAGGAAATATGTGTCACTCTGTTGAAATTCAGATTTGCCTTTGGAACTTTTTTTTGCACTATGCACTTGTTCAAATCAATGAAATGTTGTCTCTCTCATCCTCTAGAATTATAAAAGTGTATATCCTAAAATTCAAAAGTGTCTAGAATGAGTATCGGGAAACTCCGAGACGAAGACTCTGCGAAACATTATAGTTGGTGGGTACTTAACATAATGAGTAGTATCCTTATACAGTTGAAATTTGTAGCTCAGTGATCTCATATAGAAATACAGTATTAGTATTTTCAATACATTGTATGAAGTCAGTTCTTTTTCTTCTTTCGCCAAGGTAATGTGCACAGCGGCATTTAATTATATGAGTCTTTATACATCGCAGATACATGGTGTATTTTGAAACGTGGTTTGTTCTCCTCCTTTTTTTACATTTCCTGATATTTTGCTGTTATGATATCAAAACATGCATACTGTTTGTGATTTCACAATAGACCTTGGTCACTCATTTTTTCTTTTAATTGTAAATAGTGTTTTTTATGTGGTTGTATTATGATGGTGTAGAATAAAAGTGTTAGATGAAGTATTTTTATATTGAATTTTTGTATATTGTTTCACAGCCCTGAAGAAGCCTGAAAGGGTGAAACGCGTTGGCTGTTTTGCTCTATACATACAAAACTGAAATAAAAAAAAGACTAAGAACATTTCCGGCTACAGAAATCATTTATTCTGTCATCGTCTCTGATGAATGAAAGAGATTAACTCTTTGGTCATTATAGCATTGCCTCTCCCTTCTTTCTGTATATCTGTTTTATATTTGAAACCAAATTGGTGTCTGGTTTCGGGAGGTGGGCATTTGTTGGACCACTACTGGTTGAAATAACTAATATGTATTAGATATTGTACAAGAACACAAGTAATTGGTGCAGCATCTTATACCCTGCCACTGTTCTCACTGTGTGAATGGCATGACCACACTAACATCCAGGATTTATTCACAACATTGTGTCTTCTGCAATAGATATAATGGAACAGGATCTGTCCATTCTTCAACATTGGCAACCACAGTTACAATCCATTCTATTATTAAGCTGGACTCTACAATGATTGCGCTCTGGTCACATGCCCAGGCAATATATCAACAGTATGTTTCTGTTTTCTGCTTATAATCTAATGTAAAGGAAAACAGTAAAGGCACAAAGGTGCAAAGTATACAATTCTTCACATTGAAAAATTTGACCAATTACCTTTTACTGTGGCCATATTACATTGCCAGTCATGACGTTCCAATTTCACTATTGTCTACAGTACCACCAAGCAGGCAGGTATGAAGTGTTGGGTAGGGCATACATACGTGAATCGTGGAAATTACCTTACAGATTTAGATGCAAGAATAAGGACACTGAAGTCTTTCTCAGCGATTCAGACAGTGAGAATTCATTATGTGTGTCTCTAATTTGTCAGGATTTTATGCTTCAAGGAGCTTGTAATGCTTCGGTTGCAAACTTATCATGCCACTTGAAGGGATCCCCAAGTGATTAAACTTGTGTTCAAGTTACTCTTGAATGGGAGTTATTTGATGTTGAATGATCAAGGTTGTTGTGGGATGATACCAGGCATCGTCTATCTGGTTACGGTAAGTTCCAGGGTTACATGTTATATGTAAGTATTGTTTCCACTGACCCACACAGTCAGGGAGGTGCCGCTTTTGCCTTCATTGAATGTTTCCTTATACAGTTTGATTCTCTGAGCAGACTGAAATACATACTTTTTCAGAAGGAGGTGGCCTTAACCTTGGCTTGAGAGACTTTTTATCTCCAGGTTGAAAGGTCTTCAACTGAGATACAGGCACTAGTCCGAACCAACTTCCTGCTCCATTTTGGGGAAATGGTACATCGTTTCTTTAACATGTCTGACATGAGTGGGATAGTATTCCTATTTAAGAACCAAGCGGCATATCAGCAACGAAGCGATATAAAATTATCGCCGCTTTTGCGTCCGATTTTGGGCGAAAAGTGGCGATAATTTTATCGCCTAATTAGCAAGGTCATGCTATCGCGTGGAACCTTGCATAAGAGCCCGGATTCTTAACGCCCAACTTTTCATCTCTAATGAGATGCAAAGTGGGCGTTCCTGACCTGACATGACTGGAGAAATGTCACTAAGCGACATTTCTCCTATCATCAAGCCCCACGCTATGAAGCATAGCGGCAAGAAAAGAAGCGATAACCCCTGTTATCGCTACTTTCCTTACACCTGCTTCAGGACTGACTTAGCCATGATACCCTATGGAAGGTGGATATCATGGCTAAGTATGTGAGGCCCTATCCTCAAGCTAAAGCCAAACTTCGTGAGATTATCGTTGGGTTTCCATTTGGTAGTTAGCGCTAGGATTTTATCGCTTTTGAGATAAGCGTTGCTAATAGCACGCTATCTCAGCGATAAAAATCCACGTTAGCCGGCGATAATTATCCTAGCCCTAAGTGCGCTTAGCGATAATTATCGCCGGTTGTTGCTGATATGCCCCATAGGTTCTGGACTATTAAGCACCTTTCAGGCGATCTTTGGAGTCTTTCCATCATTAATACACTCCGTATTGGGAAGCGTTTTTGAAGGGCTTCCACTGGCCCTACTACTTGTAGTGGGTATCCTGGTTTTAATGTTCCTGCTACGCAATGGATTTTTAACCCATACCATGTTTTTAGATGTTTTTATACTCATATTTTAGCGGTGTCTTTTTAACAGGTATGTTTAAGCATTTATTACTTTGTCATCAAGTCAGATGAGGAGTGGGTGTTATGTACCCCAATGTACCCAAACATAGGCGTAGGTAGTTGCACAACCTTTTACCTACATGTGGCCTACCACTGTTCTACATAAAGGTTCTGGTGCAGACGTTTTACCTAGTTAGGTGCGGCATAAATGTTGTGTGGTGTTCTCCAAAACCTAGCCTCATTTATTATGCATGAGGATTCTCTGTATCACAGCATGGTTACCATCTTCTGAATAATAACTCTGTAGAAGGGTCACCACTATCGTCATCCTTGGCCGACATGCCTACAGTACCATGACACATCTCGGTACAACCCCTAAGAGTACCTCTTGGGTATAGAAGTACCAGATCTTTGCCTGGCAAACCAGAGGAGAATAAGACTTCCATGCTGACACGAGAAGCTGCAGTTCTTTCACACTGACACTCCAGCACGCAGTGGTCTGTCATCCCTCGCGGGGTGTCCAACTCAAGACCCAGACGGGGTCCTTCGCTCTCTCACATCAGGTAATGGGGTTGGCTCTTTCCTAGGGAGATTCTTGGCTATACACCTACCTACATTCTAGGTACACTTAGGTACATCTAGTTAGGGTTTGCATCTTAGGAGAACTCATGATTACTGCCATGTATCCATGTGCCTGCATGTATTCACTGTTGTAGCACCATTGTAGAATTCTACCTTTTATTTACTCTGTTGGTGCTTGTAATTATCTATATCTGTTTCTGTCCTATGGTTGTTGCAGCACATGTATTTTATATTAGAATGATGCTGGTTCAATAATACTTATTGAAATTTCCCCATCGTTTATTCTGTGTATCTCTCAGAGACAAAGTGAGCATGGGTGACTGGACAAAAAATACTGTACTGTTTCCATGATCCCTGAGGGGTCAGGGTTATTATGTTCAATAGTTGCCAGAAACTATTTGCTCCTTGGTAAGGTTGGGGGGCTTCTAGTGGCACTGTGTGCTAGCTGGTCTACATACTAACATATCGTTTGGGGGTGTCTGGAATCAGTATGGACACCAATCCCTTAGTTTATGTTGACTAAAATGCGCAGATCCTATCTAGATTTGTAGGAACTACACAACAGTAGATGCAGATTATTCCGATGGAAGCACGCCTTAAGGTCTTCATTTTTACTCTTAATTACAGCAAGAACTTTTTCTATTCAGAATAACTGCTATCTAACATTTGATTGGACATCTTCGATGTCAGTTCTGTGGCATTCGAGTTGGTCTTGGCGCTCCTTGTGTCTGTCCACATTTTCCTTTAAGTGGTCAAACCTATCCATAAGGAGATCAATCTTGGAGTCAATGGCATTTAAATTGAGCTTTAGATTCAGAAAAATAGAATGAATATCTGTCGTAGCAGCAGTCTCATCGCAGTACTGCTGTCCCTGTCCACAAGTCTCAGGGTCTGGGTCAATGGTGTGCCTTTGTCATCGTGACGTTGCAACAAGGCCCTCCCATGGGGGTCCGCCAAGCACTCCTTCCTGACCGGGCTGCAGCCCCGGAGTCCCGACCACGGAGCGATAGGCCACATCAGGCCCGTTGGACCAAATCAGCCCCCCGGCCACCACAGCCCTAGTGCAGAGGAAGCATTATGGGCAGGTCAGTGGAGACAGCAGTCAAAATCGTTGAAGGGTAACTGTTCCCGTAGAAGGCAGATTATTAATGGATGATAGTTTCTGGCCAGCAGAGACTTGCTACCCATCGACCATCTCGCAGCTGGGCTCTCTATCGCCCCCACAAACAAATAATTTTTCTTTGCTTCAGAGCTAAACTTTACTTAATGGCAAGTACACGCAGTTGAAACTGTCTGCATATAACAATATTAATTAAATTACTTTGGGGTAAGGTCTAGTTCTGTAGGGTCCATCCATTTTTTAAAAGGCTTTACATAGTTAACTGCTCATAAACCTCAAAACATACCTACAAATCAGAATGCAATTGCCTCAAACTTTAGCCAACTTTCACCTCCATCTTATTCTTATGTGTCAAGCTATTGTAATAGTTGATGTTATCCTGTTTTCTATACATTCAGCTCTCGGTTCACAAAAAAGGAATACATTGCAGGATTCATTTGCCCTGGATTACATATTGAAAGCTTTTAGAACGATTCATATGATTTAGCAACTTCCAGGTGAATGTAAGGAAAATGCCTTCGTAAAAAATACATATAGCTATGGCCAACGGTTTTGCAAGGACTGGAATATATGTATGCTACACATTTATGTCAGATTTTCAATAGGAAAGACATTTGTTTATCTGATAACCCTCCCATATAAATAGATGAAGACCTGCACAGTCAGCATCGGGAAGCAAAAGCAAATGTATTTTTTCATAAGTAAGTCACAATTCAGAAATATGAAAGGTAATATAAAACCCACTCGGTTAACACTAGCCCACTACATGAATATTGATTCACCCCTTCTGATCTAATGTAATCTGAGGTAACTAAACAAATGTGTCACAATAAACAATGAAGCAAACAGGAAGGGCCTTGCTTCTCCGGGGTTCTTCGAAAACAGTATTTTACTACAAAACAATCAGTTTGCTGCGTGGAGTCTTAAATGAAAGAATATAAGAACACAATGATTATTATGAGACAACAGCCACCATATTTTTCAAGATGGAGTCAAGGCTTGATTGAGACCTTGCTAAGCATAGGCCAGAAAACATCTTAGGGGCATATTCTCAAGGACTTATCGCTGAGTTAGCAGCACTTTATCACAGCCAAAGTGGCGATAAATTAATCGCGCATATTCATAAGCTGGTGCTAACAGCCCATATCACCAGTTTTCCTGCGATAGCAGCCGCAGAAAACATCGCCAGGGATGACACCACCAACTAACGCTAATGAGATGCAGAGCAGGCGGTCCCGTGCAAAAAGCCGTGACAACACCACTTCACAACATTCTCAACGACCAGCCAGATCGGTGATAAGAGCACAAAACATGTGATAAGGCGCGTTAGCAGCAGGGATTTAACACCTGTTCCCACCTGGTGTTAAGTCGGACGACTACCTGCAGTATGAAAGGGAGCCCAGCCCAGAGCCACACCTGAAGAAAAACAGATGCCATGGAGCTACTGATCATGCAGCTCGGACATCCACTCTTGGTTCATGCATGCCAACTGTTGTGTGTGCATCGCTATTGGTTCACCATAAGCCTAAGACCTAGCCTAAATTGCAGCACGAAAACCACATCCCATTTCCAGAATGCAAGCAGTAGTCAGAATAACATTAGGGATGAAAGTACACAAGGCGGAAGGACATCTGCATCTCTGACTTTGGTCTTGCATGCGGCAGGCACCCCCTGAGAGAGATACCATGGCAAATGATGACGACTCCCACACTACGCACAGCACTAATGAAAGACCAAAATATCCACACCCCACACACACAAGTCCTTGCTCGAGGTAATCTTGCATGGAATGCCCTTGACACTTATGTACACAACAACCCATACGTCCAAACATTGCACACACATACGACTCATTGCTCTGAGCTGTGGCATATCATTCACATAACTGCGGCAGGTCAGAAGATTGCCGGTTCTACGTGAGCCACCAACGCAAGGGCAGAACATCCCGGGCACATGCACAATGCCTGTCACGTGGAACTGTACCGTGTCCGAATGCTGCCAGTTAGTGTCTGATGCATTGGTCTGCATGTTGTGGACCTTGTCTTGCCCCTACTGATACGCACATGCTAATTAAGTCAACGCAACTTCACTAGTGTTTAACTGTGATGAGTGTTGATTAGAATGACAAATCGTGTGCCTCAATGAGCATTGTCCGTACACAGTGAGGGACTGACTGATGCATGTTACTTAGGGGTGAGTACCTACCGACATCTACACCTCTGCGAGCCAGACATTGTTGTTGGGATACTTGCTGATAGACCTGTGCTCTTACGTGTCTTCAGCAATGTGTGGATGGTATCCAACTTCTTGACATGTGGATCAATGTGATCCATCACTACAGGCTGTGTCCACCCAGTTGAGTTATGAGTAGGTATGCAAAGAGAGGTTCTGATGTCAAATGTGATGGGGGACACCACTTTAGGCCTGCCAACTACTTTGACATTTCACACACAGCCCTATTTCTAACATTGCGTGGGGCAAAGTTGTGAAATAGCGCAATTGTTGTTTCAGAGCAATGAGGCCACAGCTAGTGCACACAATCCCAGTCATCTCACTGCCTCTGTGTGTCACGGTCAAACATGCGCACTGCTTTCATTTCCCAGGGTGTACCTTATTTTGCAACCAATGTCTTTACATTCATCCATACTTTCATACTTGATTGATTATGGACATGACACATCTGTGTGATTTTGAATGATTTATACACATTCGGTGGAGTGTCGGAGCTGGAGCAGTACATGGCCATGAAAGCCCCACATTACATTGTAGCCCAGTAGAGGGCCAGTCAGAGTCATTTAGGGATTGACAAGTACATCGGAAGAGGAAGAGTACAGTCCACAGTCGGATTGCTGTATCATTGTTAAGTAGACAAAATATGGCAGTCCATGTTGAGGTCCAAGGTGAGTGTCGCAGAGTGTTTCGGGTGAAGGTGGGAGGTGTGTTACAGGGCATGATGCAGAGGGCAGAACCAAGCTGAAACAGGGCATATGGCAGAGATGTTTGCTACTGACTCCTTCTTAATACACAGGTGGAATCGCCCTCATCTTCGTCCTCTATGTCATCTGTCTGACATGTGGGTGCTGATGTTTGGTCTGCAGCACTGTGTGCCACTGACACATCAGGGGCCGGCGATGTGTGTGTGAAAGTACCAGCATCATTCATCAGCGTCTGCCTTAGAAGCAGCAGTGCAATGATGAGGATCTGCAGGGCATGGAAGATACCAACAACTTTTCGCTGGTGTGCATCTGTGGCAGCCATTCTTTCCACATGCATCCGCTCCATGTTCTCCATTGTCCTCAGCATCTGTGCCAACTCTCGGCTGACATTGCTGAGGCCACTTTGACTAGAGAGTTGTTCTCCTCTCAGAGGCATGACTCCAGCGGTGCCGGGCATGGATTGGTGGACATCATGGAGCAAACTGTGGGTGTCTGTTAGATAGTGTAAGTGGTCCCTGATGTGACTTAGACACCCACATATGTCATCTAGTTTGACTGCCATGTGGTCGATCCCCATCCGCACCTGTTCAGCCACCTCCTTCTGGCTGTCTAACACCTGACCTTGGAATGCGATGTGTTCTTCGGTGAGGTGCTGGGAGCCAGTGGTGGTGGTGGGTGCTTCCTGCTGTGTGGTCTGTGCAGGGGTGGGGTCTCCTCGATGCAGCTGGGCTGCCCTGCTCCTGGAGGTGGCTTACCGTAGCTGTCTATGAGCTGTTGGAGGACACCGGTGTCGAAGGTGGGGAGGTCCTCTTTGTCATCAGTGAGTAGTTGTTGGGTCTTCTCTACAGGAGGTGTTGATTGTCCCTCTGCAATGTGAATAGGAGATGCAGTTTAACATTGTGTTGACATGTACGTTGACGCATTGTTTACGTTTACATACAGACTGCATGACAATGTACATTGTGACTGTTTGGGAGGAGCTGACGATTTGATGCGGGACAGTGGATATTTGAACTACAGCACGGATGTGAGGTTGTACACGTACATTGTCATCTCACAGTTTCCTTCTATGCCAGATGTGATTGGCCAGTTTCTATGCACAAGTGGCACCTGCTGTGTATTCAGTTCTGTGGTGAGATTGTGTTGCACTTTGTTTCACATTGTAGTCAATGTTGATGTGCTGTTATTGCTATGTGTGTGTGCTGCACTGTGGGAGAGTCGCTCCTGCAGCTGTGAGTTTGCTGCGCCTTATTCCTTTCATGCAGTGTGCCTTTGACTTCTGTGCTTCTACAGTGCTGAGATGTGGCAGACTTGTGTAATTTTGACTCTTGTTGCTTTTGGGCATGGTTTATCCACAGATGTGTTGTTGACGTCAGGGGTTGTTTGTGCACGTGGATGTGTCAGAGTGTGACCTGCTCCTTTCCGGATGTGTTCCACACTCAGCCACCTCAGTGTTGTGACGTGCACCATGTCATGATAATTGGACTGAAGCCATGCTATTCGTCATGCAGTGTCACTTGCATTGTTAGTGTGGCTCACAGACACGCAGCTTTGCAGGATTTAACATGTGTGCATGGGATGGTTGTGAGATTGGTGCTGTGTGTGGAGGGACCCCTTTGTGCCCATAGTGGATGTGGGTCTACTTGCTGTTTGTATGTGCACTGCAGTGTGCCAAGGGGATGAGGGACATGATCCAGAGTCATTGTGGGTGTGCAGTGTGCTCTACTTAATTGTGCATGTGTGTCATTATGCCCATCTCCCACCGTCCCCCCAGGCCCTGTTCGGTACTCACCCTGGTGCTGTTGTGTCAGGTCATGTCGAGCAGTGTCCGGACCCCCAACTCCTGCCACCGCCTCCCCGCTGATGACTTTGGACACCATTTCCTCCATCTCATCCAGCTCCTGGTGTTCCGCTGGACTGCCACCTCCAGTCTGCATTGCTGCCTGATGGTTCTCAGCGAGTTTCTTCTTGGTTTTGCACTTCGCGTCATTCCAGCGCCTCTTGACCTCTCCAATTGTCCTCCCCCTCAATGCGACTGCCTTCACCTTGTCCAGGATGTCCTGTCATATTGCATTTTTATTTGCCAATGACACGTTGGAGGTGACGAACAGTTGTTGGTGGTGTTCTATCACCTCCGTGATGATGATACTGTTTTCCTGTTGTCCTGACTACGGGACGCTCAGCCTTGAAAAAGTCCAATGGACAAAATACGTTTTGGCTGCTTCTGCTTGTATATAACAGACACTGGTTGGCTCTGTTTGTGTAAACCACACATGAAATAAAAGCAACATCATTAAAAGGATCAGGAACTGGATGGCCTTTCTTCTTGGATTACCTATTCCATTTATGGACTCCCTGTGTGTGCTCTGGTACTCATCATGTGGCATAATGTGTGACAAGGATACTGTTCTTGACAGATATACACCCAAGGTTCAGGGTGTGCATAGTATCATGGTAGTACCTCTTACACTACATTAATAGATACTGTGCTCGACCTAATATCCCTAGCAACAGGACTGATATTGGACGTGCAATTGTTATCAGCATAGCCATCACTCGTGTTTGTATACACATCAGGTAGAGTGTTTGGGATGCTACCAGGAGTGGGAGAGACCCCCTAGAAACCCTCAAAAAAGTTTTTGTCTAGGTCACCTTACTTTTTCCTTTGAATCTAATTGATGACCCCTGTAGAGTTTTTACGTTAGCTCGAGCCCTGCTAAAGCTTGAATTTTTACACAAATGCTCTTAAGGGGTGGCATCTCTGCTGGTGGGGTTCAAATCTCCATGTTAAAAGTAGAAAAAAGACTCATGCATGCAGTTGCTTGAAATTAAAATGATGTATTGAAAAAAATACAATTGACAAGAAATCATTGCATGTCTTAATGTAGTGCATTTAAATACTTGATGGGCTTTATTGACAATCGCAAGATTAATAGTCAATTATTAGACATTGAAATGTTTTGAAATGCATTTTTTTTTGTAGCTCTTTTTATTAACAATTCGAGACGACTTCACAGGTTACAACCAAGAAGGCAGAAACATGGAATCAGTTCTTGTCATGATGGCGGGTTACTTAGATACATATCGATATTTAACAATTATTACGGAACACTTGGGTCTTCTATTTCTGGAACAATGGGGGAACACAGATATTGCCTCTATACATAATCCATTTAACACCAAATGGAGGACCACTTTCTAGGGAATCCCCGTGATACATAGACAGTTTTCTCTCAAAACATGCATCAGTCCATATCTTTCTTCTATGAGTCTACCTTGGGCGGTGTCCCCGCTCCCCACATTTGTGCTATATTCCGCTTGGCCACCATCTGTCCCAGCATAACCCAGATTATGTCTTTAGCGCCGAGATCATTGGGTTCCCAAATGTTCAATAGCATTCTCTTAGCCTCCATCCGCAAGGTAGTCCCCAGTACTTTGTTCATGCAATGGAGGATTTTCGCCCAATAAGATTGGATGTATTTACATTCCCATATTATATGCATGAATGTGCCTAACAGTCCACATCTTCGTCTACAGGTGTCGTCTTCCACTTTACCCATTTTAACTATGGTAGGCCTTGTAATATATACTCTATGGAGGATTTTCAACTGTACTAAACAGAGCCTAGACGAGATTGCCACCTCTCTTGGGAACGCTACTGCATCTTGCCATTCCTCGTTGAAATGCTTTATTGATAATGACACGGCTAACAGTGAGTAATTTCATGCTCTAATGAATATCATTGTAAGATTGTAACACCGATACCAGTTTAATAATCTTTAATCTGCTTAATATGACATATTTCTGCTTTTTCTAATGTGACATCCTGAAGAAGCCTGTATACCTGCCTTTTAATAACTACACCAAGTATATTGTACCTAATATAGGTTGGGGGTATAGTTGTGATAGGGTTGTGGGCTTGCTAGGTGTGTGAACTGCTAGGAAGGTATCACCATAGGTAGTTCCACCTACCATCATATGTTTATTTGGAAATTCATGCGTAGTATTGAGAAGTGTGTGCGTTATAAAGTAGTTTCCCTTTTTATAAGTAAAAGCATTGACTAGACAATGACTAATTGGGTGTTGTTTGTTGTGGGCCTGAGGCCTGGATACTACCCACACCACCTCTCCTGAGTAGGCCTTGGGCTGGTCTGCCTCACTAACCTGAGAGAGACAAGTGCTACAGTTGGGTACTTGGTTACCATTAGCTGGAAGGTTGCTGAATTATTACTTGTGAAGGACCCACATCTTTCACAATTAAAAACACACTTTGTACACCATCTAAAAAGACAGGAACTCAAGGAGTTGTACAAAAAATAAGAGATACAAAAATTACACTACATGAACAGTAGTGATAAAAAGTATCGTAGTTGAACATCATTAAAAATAGTTTTGACCCTTGAAAGGTTAAAAAAAATAATTAAAATATCCAAAAAATCACATTGTCCAGAGACAAACCTTTGCGCCCAATCTCCTCTGCACAGAAATAGAGATTGTGTACAGAGAGGGTCAGGTTAGATGCATTAGGATGGGGGTTGGGTGCAAGGTCTAGCCTGAGGCCTTGTGCCTAACCCTCACTGCAAATGGGCGTTCACCAAGAACAGTGGGGTTGCACAACTTTGGAAGGTGTTACACATGCTACATTCAAAATATGATTAAAAAAATGAAATTTACTGGGAGGGAGCTTAAAGTAACATTATAGTTAGGTGAAAGAATGAGACAAGAACTAGCATTTAAAAACCAAAAAGCCACTAAAATGTGCCTGTTATTGTTTAGTCAACTAACTGTAACATCCGCCCCTATAATGCACTAATTAGGACCTCATATATTACATCACTCATGACACGGTAAATGGCGTCATTGATAGCATCACTGATAACATCTCGAATAACATCATTGATGACATTACTGATGACATCATCCATATCACTCAATAAACCATTACAGCATTGAAAAACAATTAGTAGTAAAGGGCACGCAGCCTTATACAGCATAGAATTACTGTGTGTATAGAATGGAAATATCGTAGGCCCTGGAGCCAAGTCTATTTTTGCAAGGTGCAAGTTATATGGTGAAAGGTTTATTACCACCAAAAGTATGGATACAATGAGTACTCCATGTTAAACAAGGTAAAGGATGAGCACATGTGATGTGCATTGCACAGCCACATTTCAAAGTAGCTAGTTAGTAAGGTGTAGATGTTTATTTGCAGAACTTCCCTGGTGAGTTTGAGGCTTTGCAGATTTTCAAATAATGTACAACACAGGAGTGAATCACTTAAAAGTGGTGTAACTCACAGTGTGGTTGTAACAATGGCTCAAAGGTTGAACGCATTCTGCTCTTCTCTGTAATGTATGTAGTGCATGTTACCAAGCTTCAGAGGGTTACCCATATGCCTGGCTGAAGGTGCTTTTATCAGTGGCTAATGCATACCTGCCAACCTCTTGAGTCAGTATTGCACATCATGTGAGGTCTTTAAGAGTGTGATTCCATTAAGATGAAAAAGAATGAACACTATTTTGTAGGATGTTAATGGCTAAAGAAGTTGGCGACCACATATAAGTGCATAGAGGCATTTTATTTTATCCAGCGATACCCTATTTTTCCTGCATGCTGTGAAAGGTTATGCTCATTATCACTTGTTTTGTGATAGAAAATTGGGTACAGGTGCAGCTTGTTCAATTACTTTGTTTTGTAATGCCTAAATCACACTGTCACAATCATGGATGATGTCATCAGTTATGTCATCAATTACGTCATTTGAGATGTCATCAGTAATGCCCTCAGTAATTTTATTTAACTTGTCATGAGTCATGTAATATGTGAAATCATAAGCAGTGCATGACAAGGCGTAAGTTACAGTTAGTTCACTTAACTTGTCAAGCAGTGGTTAATTTATAAAGTAAAAAGTGCCGGGGCTCTCCTCAGGTGGTAACACAGGAGAAATGTGCTGGTGCAAACTGCCTCCTAACTAGACCCCAGCACTTATTAACCTGGAGAGGACTTGGCCTAATGGGTAGAGCTGCTGATTTCAGAGCTGAGGAACCCGGTTTGAGTCTCAGAGTGGCCCAACATCCTGTGAGTCTAGGGAAAATAATGTGCCTTTAAATAAATGTGTCCTTAACTGGTGCTATAAGCACTGGTGCTGAGAATTAGGTTCCAGTGCTGAGCACCGGAAATCACCAGCTCAAACTAAGCATTATTGCCAAGGTCCCTGTGTCTTGACTTCTCAGGGATGGGAAGATGTTCAATGTGGGCCCACCTCAAGGCACAACTGAGTCCCTGAAGATTATATCAAAACTGCGGCCAGGAGGTGCCAGGTGAGAGGAAGGGAGTTAGGGTAGGGGAACAAGAACATGAAAGATGATTAGACGTGAACTTACTAGCTTATGCTCACTTATCTCAGACTTCTTCAATATGGATATGTATCTTATGTGGGGGCTGCCAGATCTATTCCCTTCTTGTGTGCTGGACAACCTTTTCCTGAAGTCAAACAATCAAAATACAAGAATAAATCAGATCACTCATACATTAATACTAAATGCACAAACCTGTTCAATGACTGCAAATTCTGGTTTGACAAATGATTTACCTTTACATTCTTGCAGTTCAAATTTAAGATAAGTCGTTTGTATTTGTGAACTTTTTTTGCAGTTAAAATCATATCAGTTAAAATGTTCACTGAAAGCAGCGTCTTTTCTTTCTTCTAGCAGAAGTGCAAATTCAAGCATTCCTAGGACTCAGAACACTTAAGGTAAGTAGTTTCCTTAACCATAGGCGTGTTACGTCTGTTTGCTCCTTTTTTCTCCTTCACAAATTGTAGTGCTCAGAAAAGTCCAATAAAAATGTGTACAGGCATTCTTTCCATGTCCTTAGCTGTGCTGTCTTCACGAAATCTGACTCTCACCAAAGGCATGCTACTGTGAAGGAAATATCTCTCCTAAAACCAGATTCCTAAATGAGTGCTGAAGGGAAGTCGTCTCCTCACGCTCCGACAAAGGATCTCCAATAACTAGAGGGTGTGCAGAGCACGTCTTCTGTTTAAAGCGGGGGCTATCCCAAAGTCCAAGCTTGAAATCGTGGGACATGTAGTTCCCTCCAGTGTAGGCATAGGTGGGACACTCGCGGAGTGTCTAAACAAGCTGAGATAGAAAGGGGCCCAAGAGGCTAAACACTCACCAAATCCTGGCTGCCAGGAAACTCCCACACTGCAGTCAACCCTGGCCATGTTCCTGACAAACAATAACTGGAAAATTTCAGTGGTTCTTGAGTTTCAAACGTTAGTTCTGGCACCTAACTAATGTTACTTTAACCTTTGTTTTTCAAATGAATATATATCTATATTTATATTCACTGAAAAAAACCATAGGTTTCAGGCACGTTATAGTTAGGAATTAGCATTTAAAAAACCTTAGTAATTCACTGAAAGAGCCGCAGGTTTCAGGTGCGTTATAGTTAGCTGGACTTTTCACTCGTACAAAACCATTAAAATTCCCCCGTTATAGTTAGTTCAGCTAACTATAACTCGCGCGCCCGCAATGCACTGCTGATGACATCACATATTACATCACTCATGACATGGTCAGTGACATCACTGATGACATCTCAAATGACATCACTGATGACATCACTGCTGACATCTTCCAGTGAATGTGTGTTTTTCTGAAAATTACATATGTTTTATATATGTATATCTCAAGGTTGATGGAAGAATAAATGGGTATATAAGTGTCTAAATGGATGATTTGTTTTTGAAAAATTGATTGTATAACTGACTGATTAAGTGTATCTTAGTGAATACATGGCTTAGTGAGTAATGTTTAAATATGTAAATATCTGTATCAGTCTCTCACTTTGTGTATAAGTGGCTGCATGGATTGGTGAGTAGCTACATGAGTGTCTATATAGGTTATTAGTTGTTTTTTTGAGTATCAGTATGAGTGTCTGAGTGTCTGTATGGTTCGGTGGGGGTATTACATAGTGCATAGGTGCATGAATGAGTGACTCACTGTTTGTTTGTGTTGAAGACAGCATGTGTGCAGGACTGTATGGGTGGATGAGTGTGTGCATCGGTGTGTTAGTGAGTGAATGACTGTCTCAATAGTGTATTTATGAGTAACTACATATGTTTTAAACTAGTATATGTGACTTGGTGTATATAAGTGAGTATATGTGAGAGTGAGAGATTGAAAGAGTTCCTGTATGAATAAGTATGTGTTTCTATAAGTGATTGTTTAAAAGACTAAGTATGTGTAAGTTTCTTTATTAGCATGAGTGACTATGTGTGTGAGTAACTCTATGGATGAGTGGCGTTGTGTAATAGGATGTAATAGGATGTATAGGTGTATGAGTACATATGATGAGTGAGTACATGTATGAGTGACTATATAGGACTGTTGGTGAATGAGTGGATGTGTATGTGGATCTTAGAATTACTGAATAGGTTGTTGTAACTGATATTGGTAGGTCCATTGTTTTGAAAATTTGAGTTTCTACTTTTGAATGTGTGTATCAAAGGTTATATTAGGGGGAGAGGAGGTCTGCCACTCTATCACAAGGATGATGTCATCAGTGATGTCATTTGAGATGTTATCAGTGATGTCATGAGTGATGTCACTGACCATGTCATGAGTGATGTAATATGTGACGTCATCAGCAGTGCATTGCGGGCGCGCGAGTTATAGTTAGCTGAACTAACTATAACGGGGGAATTTCAATGGTTTTGTACGAGTGAAAAGTCCAGCTAACTAAAACGCCCCTGAAACCGATGGTTTTTTCGATGAATTACTAAGGTTTTTTAAATGCTAATTCCTAACTATAACGTGCCTGAAACCTATGGTTTTTTCAGTGAATTTCAAAGGTTTTTTAAATGCTAATTTCTAACTATGCCTACAGAGATAGGACATGTGAAGAAAGAAGATAAAACGCACAGAAAGAAAAAAAAGAAATGCAGAAAGAAGCAACAGAAGTCCTCAAAGACTCAGAAAAGTGCAGGAAGAAGGATAATGTGCAGCAAGAACAAACAGAAGAGCAGAAAGAAGCCTTGTTGCAAAATCATCCTGTACCCTCAACTTTTTCTGACGGATACTGGTGGTAACTGAGTCTGACTAACCAGTCCTAGACCCAGTGCTATGTTAAAAGACACTCAGAATACAGTGAACACACCTACATACACTAGGGAACACTATGCGTTGGGGTCCCCCTGTGATCAGCATGACCTCTTCTGTAAGCCCCTAGTATATAATAGAGCTGGGGATTAAAACTACCTCTTGAAACGCGCCACAGGGCGTGTTTGCACACGTCATCTCAGGCCCCGTCCCCTCACTTCCCCACTGTGGCCGTTTTAAGTTGGGAGATTAAGTCCCCTTGAATCCTGAGGGTCCCTAGGGCCCAACTAGACCACTAGGTACCTCCAGTAAGCGCCACAGAGCTGCGTTGCAGAGAGATGTAAAAAGGGGCACGGCCTAGACTTCCTCTCTGCAACGCAGCGCAGTGGCGCTTACTGGAAGCACCTGGTGGGCTAGTTGGCCCCCAGGGGCCCTCTGGATTGAAGGGGAATTATTTCCCCAACTTAAAACACGCCATAGGGCTTGTTTGCACACGTTAACTAGGGCCCCGTCCCCTCCCTTCACCACTGTGTAAACTCGCCCTGTGGCCGTTCTAAGTTGAGAGATTAAGTCCCCTTGAATCCTAAGGGTCACTAGGGTCAAACTAGCCCACTAGGTACCTCCAGTAAGCGCCACAGAGCTGCGTTGCATAGAGGTGTAAAAGGGGCGTGGCCTCAGAACACCTGTCTGCAACGCAGCTCCCTGGCGGATACTGGAGATACCTGTTGGGCTAGTTGGCCCTCAGGGACCCTCAGTATTGAAGGGGAATTAATTCCCCAACTTACAACTGGCCAGGGGGCGCGTTTGCACAGTGCTGCAAGGAGGGGGCGTGGCATCCGGTGCGATGCCGGTCTTTTATATATTTTATTTTTTTAAGAAGGAGGGCTGTGTAACCCCCCTTCTTTTCTAATTTACTGGCCCTGGGGAACCCATCCCCCAGGGCCTGCACCCTAATTTTATTTGTTGAAAAAAATAAATTTGGCACTCTCAAGGCCTTAATCGGCCCTGGGGACCCCAACCCCCGGGTCATGGCTTTTTAAAAAAAAAATTCTTTAGGAGGGGCCTGCGTTGCCCCCCTCCTCAGGCCACTTATGGCCCCGGGGACCCCATCCCCCGGAGCCGGCCTTTGTTTTTTATTATTTTAAAAATATATATATTTATAGAAACACCTAGGACATGCTGTATGTACCTATCACCATGACGATTTGCGTGATATTCATCAAAAGGCGACTATGCATAGAATGAATCCACATGGAATGTATTTACACCGCTAGTGAAGCTCTGACGTGTCTGACGCTCTACCGTGCCTAATCCCAGCGCCCCCGCCGGTGGGTACTCTCCAAGTAGACACCCTTGTCGTTTATTTATACAAACATGGGTAGCTGTTGATGGGCACATTTAATATACACGCACACCAAGCCATTCAAAGGGGATTCGACAAAAATTCGACCAAACTATGCAAGAAACCCCCCTCACGGTTAATAAAACACACATCCACCGCCGGATGTGTAATACTTTTTATTTTACTCTCTGGAAAGGAGACGAACCTCACTTGAGAGTCACAGCGTGCTCCTGGCTGAGCCCAATGCTGTGTTACACCCACCAGTGCCCGCCGAGTGCCTCACACCTCTGTGTTGTATTCCACCAGCTAGTGCGTATGCTATGACACTCTCTAGCCCATGTGCACTGTAACACCACCCCGTGAATATGTCATGCCACACTTGCCTTCGCACGGGTTATATTGCCCCATCTAACGTGCCTTCCTCGATGCCTATGTTATAACGCACAGCGCTATGCCATACATATTACAATCTGGGATCCATATCTTTGTCACAGTGCATATGCAACGTTACCCTCCCCAGCACATATTTTATATTACAACTTTAGAGACTAGTTAGGTTACACAACACTGCCCTGTGCATATTACACTCCAAGGCGCATATCGCATAGCACGCGCTAGTGCCTGTGCTATCTCGCGCTCTCCAATGAATCTGTCATTGGCACAATGTATTGCATATTATATTTCACGCCCGGTTCATCTTATATCACACTTTTTGGTGCATAGTTTATACCATATACTATATCTAGTTTTCATTTTCAACCGTGCTCTCAGGACTATGTTCTATATAACACTGCGTCCACCTACCCTTTTCACGGGCATTATATTTTGCGATGGGGGGTGGAGGGTCAGGGGGTGTTTCTGCCAAGTGAGCCCGGAGTCACAGTCACAAACGTCCTCTTCTTCCTGAATAAAAGTGAGATTATGCTGCATACTTGTTCATATTTTAAGTAGTTCTCACAGAAACACATTTTAAAAACAATAAAGTTCCTAATACCCACCTTCTCTGAACAGTTAGCTTGCTGCCCCATGCACCTTCTCCCTATCCTCTGTTGTCTGAATCCATGGACTAGCCTCCTCTCTCCTGCCATGCATGGTCTGATGTGCTGCCACTGCCCTCCATTTAGCATGATGTACCAGTCCACTCCTCCTGCCCTCCATTACCCAATTCTATGGCCCATCATTGACCTCCTGCTTCGCCTCTGTGCTTAGCTTGCTGCTCCTATTCTCCTTCCCCCTGCCCTCCAATGTCTTTGTGCATGCCCCTGCTCTTTCCTTTTTGCCCACCATGTTCCATGGACCTGCCACTCCTATCTACTCTGAGTGTTCTGTTGAGCTGCCACTCCCCTCCCACCTGCTTAGCATTGTCAGATGACTGTAACCTGTCCCTGCCACCTCCACCCTGCCTGTCCACATGCCATGCCCCTATCCCCTTCCTCCTGTCCTCCATGGTCCATTTTACTGCCACACCCTTCTGCCCTCCCTGGTCTGTTGTGCTGCAACTGCTCCTTCTGCCTGCCCCGCGCGGTCTGTTGTGAGGCCCCTTCCCCTGAACTCTCTTGTCTGTGCCCAGGTCCTGACCCTCCCTTCTATCCTCCATGGTCCTTTGTGCATGCCCCTGCACCCTCCTTCTTGCACATCATAGCCATTGTGCTGCCACTAACCCTCCCGCTTGCCATGCATGGTCTTCTGTGCTGCCATGGCCCCTCCCACCTTCCCGATGTGGTCAGCTAGCTGCCCCTGACCCCCTCCCACCTTCCCTCCATGGTCTGTGTGTATGCCATCACAGTCTCATTGTTGCTCTCCATGGTGTGTCTTGTTTCTAGTGCCCATCCTGCCTGACCTCCATGGTCATCCTGCTGCTCCTGCCCTGCCCCCTTGCCCCAGCCCTCTGTTTCCATGTGCAGACCCCTATTCCCTCCTTCCTGGCTTGTCTGTTCCATTGTAATGCCCCAGATCCGTCCCTCCTGCCCTTAATGGTCTGTTTTGCTGCAGCTTTCTCTCCTGTCTGTCCATTATGGTCAGCTAGCTACCATTGCCTCTTTCCCCTCTGTTCTCTGTTGTCCATGTGCATGGTCCTCTCCCCTCCCTATTGCTTTCTATGGATTGTTGTGCTGCACTCCCGTCCCGCATGCGCTGTGTGGTGTATTTTGCTGCTGCAAACCCTGATGCCTGCCCTGTAGGGTCAGTTTGGTGCACCTCTCCATGTCCCTCCTGTCCTCTGTTATCCGAGTCCATGTCCCTACCCCAATTCCTCCTGCCTACCATGATCCAATGTACCATACTTGCGAACATTTTGAACTTGGTAAGAGGGAGATTTTGAAAAAAAACTGGGGTATTGATTTTCCCCTTTGAGTTACATTGAAAAAGAGGAGATTGTAGACAGGAGACAGATCAAATAAAGCCCATTTGAGCTTAAAAACATTGGACGTTTCCTGGCTGAAACGGGTCTGTTGGCATGTATGGTTGTACTACCACTGCCTCTTCCTTCTGCCCACAATGGTCTATTTTATTGCCACATCCGCTCTTGCTAGTCCTGTATTGTTGGTTTGTTGCCCCTGCCCCCCTTTCCACTGCCCTCCATAGTCTGTTGTGCTGCCATTGCCCTTCCTGCCTGCCCAGTGTGGTCAAATTGTTGCCTCTGCACTCTCCTACCTGCCTTCAATTTTCAGAGTCCGTGCCCCTGGCCTCTGCCTCTCAACAGTATTCCAATGAACAACTAGATTGCTAACATTCTATATTTATTACAAAAGTGTGGAACGCCTGACATCATCTTGATGTAATCAAAACTGTAGTACCTAGAGTATTTCCTTTAGAAATTACATATATGAGAGGGTCTTATTTGCATCAAAATTATGGTTAGTGCTCTAAAAAACTAAAATGAGGACATATTTTCTGAGTTTTCAAATAGCGACAAAGAACTTTTAAATTATTTGTAATCATTATGTTTTTTTATCCCGTTGACCACTTGATTAAATGTTGCACCTAGGCGAGAGGATGTGGTGTTACTTCCAGAGCTGCAGACTTTGCAACTGGGGAACCAGGTTGGAGTTTCTGCTTCAGCTCAACATTCTGTGGTCAGATCACTTAATCTTCCCATGTCTACAACCAAAATGAATTTGATCTTGTGTGATGTAACCAATGCTCATGTAAAGCACTCCAATACCTGACAAGTCTGCACTATGTAAAACTGCAAATACACAAAATATAAGTGTTTTGCACACTTCTGTCATTGGGCTACATGTGGGCTACATCTGGGTGATACTTGTGCTGCATTTGGGCTCTTTTGTCTCTGGTGGCCATCTTGGGAGATTTATTTGTTATGAAGTTTCCTAACTTCCTCATTTACTGCAGTCTCCTCAGTAGGACATGCTTTCAGTTTTTTACTTTGATTCCATCAAGAAGGTATTCAGATACGTCACACATTTGCCATAAATTCTGAATGTTAGCACTCTAGTTGCTCATTAGATCACTGTAGTAAAACTACTGCTCACCAGGGAAGTCTGCTGCTGGTATTCAAAGTGCATGTTTCAGTCTGCATGTCAGAATTTGTTAATGAAATAGAAGAGGATTTGAGAAGTCAAAATGTGCCCTAATTTTTCTTTCTGCAGAACTAATCATAAATTCTATGGCAAAATGAACCCCCTCATTTTGTTCCTTTGTAAATTAAATGTTTTAAGTGTTACCACTTTATTCCAATCAAGATGGCTTCAGATGTGCCATACTTTTGTCATAAGTAAGACTGTTAGCGCTCTAGTTGTTCGTTAGAACACTCTGGGACATTCTGTCATTGTGCTATACTTGGGCTACATCTGCGTGATAGTTGGGCTACATTTGGGCTCTTTTGTCTCTGGTGGCCATCTTGAGAGATTTATTTGTTATGAAGTTTCCTAATTTCCTCATTTACTGCAGTCTCCTCAGTAGGAAATACTTTCAGTTTTTTACTTTGGTTCCATCAAGAAGGCATTCAGATGTGTCACACATTTGCCATAAATTCTGAATGTTAGCACTCTAGTTGCTCATTAGATCACTGTAGTAAAGCTACTGCTCACCAGGGCAGTCTGCTGCTGGTATTCAAAGTGCATGTTTCAGTCTGCATGTCAGAATATTTTTATGAAATAGAAGAGGATTTGAGAAGTCAAAATGTGCCCTAATTTTTCTTTCTGCAGCACTAATCATAATGTCTATGGCAAAATGAACCCTCTCATTTTGTTCCTTTGTAAATTAAATGTTTTAAGTGTTACCACTTTATTCCAATCAAGATGGCTTCAGGTGTGCCATACTTTTGTCATAAGTAAGACTGTTAGCGCTCTAGTTGTTCGTTAGAACACTCTGGGACATTCTGTCATTGGGCTTTACTTGGGCTACATCTGGGTGATATTTGGGCTACATTTGGCCTCTTTTGTCTCTGTTGGCCATTTTGGGAGACTTATTTGTTATGATGTTTCCTAATTTCCTCATATACTACAGTCTCCTCAGTAGGAAATACTTTCAGTTTTTTACTTTGATTCCATCAAGAAGGCATTCAGATGTGTCTCACATTTGCCATAAATTCTGAATGTTAGCACTCTAGTTGCTTATTAGATCACTGTAGTAAAGCTACTGCTCACCAGGGAAGTCTGCTGCTGGTATTCAAAGTGCATTTTTCAGTCTGCATGTCAGAATTTTTTTATGAAATAGAAGAGGATTTGAGAAGTCACTCAAAATGTGCCCTAATTTTTCTTTCTGCAGCACTAATCATACATTCTATGCAAAATGACCCCCGTCATTTTGTTCCTTTTTAAATTAAATGTTTTAAGAGTTACCACTTTATTCCAACCAAGATGGCTTCAGGTGTGCCATACGTTTGTCATAAGTAGGATTGTTAGCGCTCTAGTTGTTCTTTAGAACACTCTGGGAAGCTGCAGTAGAACACAAAGGGATCAACTGACAGTCTCTGCCCTTGTTGGATGTGCATGTTTTACTGAGAATATCCGACTTCATTCTCACATGACTGAGAAAGATAATGTGAATTTACAGAAAATATGCTCTCAGTTTAGCTTAAAGATCACCTTCCAAACCTCTGTGGGAAAAGCATGAGAAAATCGTTCTCTCAAACATGATTCATGATATCACAGCAGAAGGCTTTTTCACATGGTAAAATCACCTTAGAACACACCACAATTCCTAATATAAGTATGGTACCATCAACAAATGATTTATAATGTAACTAAAGTCTTAAAACCTTCTATTAACTGCAATGCTGTTTAATGAGGTGCTATCATGTATATTGGTCCCAAGATGGCTGCCAACACTTCTTGGATGAAGTGCTGACAGCCAATCGGATCTCACGATGAGATGTGTGGTTAGGCTCCGCTCAGATATATATGTGATTTTACTTTTGATTTTCTCAGGAACTACTGAACGGATTTACACCATTTAAGCAAAAGACACGAGTCTGAACTGAGGACTACCTCTGTGTCAAATTTGGTGTAATTCCGTTCAGCACTTCGGGCTGAAGCTGCGTCAACAGGTCCTAGGGGAAAATGCATGGGGAAAATGCGTTTTGGGACCCCCCATTTTTCTCGGCCCCTGCTTGACAAATCACCGAGAAATTTTCAGGATAGAAGCGGACCGGAGCTGGCCAAAAGTTTGGAAACTTTTGCGAAGATTCATCAATCGACACCTACGTTATTCCAAATAGAATGTTGCAGATTTCCTGTGGAAAATAGGTCCTAACTATAACTACCTAGTGGCGACTGCCAGTAGGTAATAAGTATGTGTGTTGGTGTGTGTGTGCGTATGTATATATCTATATATCCATATCTATATATATTTATATTAACTACTGGTGGTTATAACCAGTAGGTAGTTATAGTTAGTACCAAGGATTCCATAGGAAAAGCTTTTTTAGTTTTGCCAATAACTTTAGTGCCCCTTGACAAATTCCCACAAAATGTTCACAAAACTTCCCTATTTTGGCTCAGCTGCTGTGTAGAAAGTGTCAGAGTGAGCCTTCAAGTTGGGGCCGATAAAAAAGGTCGGTCAATAGCATGTCTTCCCCATGTTAAGTCAATGGGGATTTTTCATTTTTTGAACATGACTACAGCCGAACTGCTGAACAGAATTACACCAACTTTGTCAGAAATCTAGATGTTGGTCCAGAAAGTGTGCTTTTTGTGATTTGTTGTAAATCCATTCAGTAGTTTTTTAGATATCTATCTTTAAATAGATAAATATCTGGGGAAGGGTGTCCTTGCAGTGGACTTGCGAATCCTACTAAAATTTGAATGGCTGCCAACACTTCAACCAAGAAGGGTTGGCAGCCATCTTGGGCCTCAGCTTCAAGCCACAGAAAAAAAGTAAAAAAAAAGAAAAGGGGGCAGGGTAGGAATACCAGATATGGTAGGGGGTCCCTGAGGGATCCTCCCAGGGGTAAAAAGCATTTTAAAAAATGTTTCTGCAGATCAGCAGCAAAATAAAAAAAAAGAAAGGGCTTCCGTGCTTACTTTAAAATAACCCCTGGATGGGCCAGGTCCTGGGGCATATGCTAATTATAGGAGGGGGTACAAAGCCCCGTGGACCGTCACCTCTCAGGTGCACTTTTCATTATGAATGCGGGCAGACCCACTGGACCCATCTGCAGCACCAGCGACCACCAACTACCCGGGCTATTTCAAATTATGTGGGGGGGCCTTGCAGACCCCCCTGCCACTGGCACTGCCACCTCTTCAGGGTTTGCAGGGGATTCTGGGTAGGAAAATGCTAGGAGATCCATGTAAGTCACACCTTCCTGGATTCCTTTAGGTGTCTAGTTTTCAGAAATGTTTGGGTTTAGTAGGTTTCCCTAAAATGCAGGTGACTCCCTCCCAAAACGAGATAGTTTTGTGATCGATAATTTTGTAGTCTCCACAGTACTTTTTAGGGTGTTTCCTATCACCCCTACTAGGCCTATCCACACAAGGGAGGTACCATTTTTATCAGGAGACTTTGTGGAATGCTGGGTAGGTGGAAGTTTCTGGCTCCCCGCAGATTCCAGAACTTTCCATCACAGAAAAGTGAGGAAATGTATTTTCTTTGACAATGTTTGAGATTTGCAAGTGATTCGGGTAATAGAACCTGGTGAGAGCCAGACAAGTCACTCCATCCTCAATTCCCCTGGGTGTTTAGTTCTAAAAAATGTACAGGTTTTCTAGGCTTCCCTAGGTGCCGGCTGAGCAAGAGTCCAAAATCCACAGCTAGGGACAGTGCCAAAAAAGGGTCAGTTTTCACTGGAGAAATGTGATGCGCCCATGTTGCGTTTTGTGCCGTTTCCTGTCATGGGCACTAAGCCTACCCACACAAATAGGGTACCATTTTTATTGGAAGACTTGGGAGAATGCTGGGTGAGTGGAAGTTTGTGGCTCCTTGCCGATTCCAGAATTTTCCATCACTGAAAAGTGAGGAAACTGCTGTTTTTTTTTACAAAGTCTGAGGTTAGCAAGGGATTCTGGGTAACAGAACTTGATGAAAGCCATACAAGTCACCCCATACTCTACTCCCCTGGGTGTATGGTTAAAAAAAATGTACAGGTTTGCTAGGTTTCCCTAGGTGCCGGCTGAGCGAGGGTCCAAAATTCACAGCTATGTACAGTGGGAAAAAAGGGTCTGTTTTCACTGGAAAAATGTGATATGCCCATGTTGCGTTTTGGGCCGTTTCCTGTCACGGTCACTAGGCCTACCCACACAAATGAGGTACCATTTTTTATAGGGAGACTTGCGGGAATGCTGGGTGGGTGAAAGGTTGGGGCTCCTTGCAGATTCAAGAACTTTCCATCACTGAAAAGTGAGGACAATGTGTTTTTGTTACAATGTTTGAGGTTTGCATGGGATTCTGGGTAACAGAACCTGATGAAAGCCATACATCTGGAGGGTATGGAGAAAAGGGTATAGCACTGGTAACAAGGAAGCATATAAAGCAAGCCTTACAAACTATAAAAAATTACTCCTAGAAGCAAAAAAAGCATATTTCGAGGAACAGATCACTGAAGCCAAATCCCCTTCTAGAGAACTTTTTAGAACCGTAACTAATCTTATGAACCCCGCCAAACCTAACACACACTGTAGCCCAGTACTCTGTGATGCACTAGCCTCCTTTTTTCTGAATAAGATGGAAGTCATCTTTTCTTCTTTTAGCAACCAGCAGGGGGAGGTGGGTGAACTGGCAGTCGGGTCAAAGTCTGAGGCACTTAATACTGCACCCATATTAAAGAGTTTTACACCATTGGAGATCAAGGAGGTAACTAACCTGCTGATGGGGTGTCGTTCCGGATCCCCCCTGGACCCCTGTCTGGCAGCAGTAATCAAAAACATCCCAGAGGTCATTGCCGCCACCCTAACGCCTCTGTTGAATCTCATATTGGAGTCAGGTCATTATCCAACAGCATGGAAAACAGCCTCAATTCTCCCACTGATTAAAAAAACAAATTTGGATCCTAGTGATCCGAATAATTACAGATCCATCTCCCGACTTCCATTACCGGCAAAAATAATGGAGAAAGTTATCAACGTGCAACTTAGCATGTTTTTTTAAGAACAACAATGCACTGGATCCCTCACAGTATGGTTTCCGCGCGGGACATAGCACAGAGCTAGCGCTGAGTAAAGCTACGGAGGAGGTTCGAGAGGCGGTGGACCAGGGAGGCTTGGCGATCCTGATCATGTTGGATCTGTCAACAGCCTTCGATACGGTCCATCACAAAGTGCTAATGGGCTGATAATTGAGAGCTGGGGTCCAGGGCAAGGCCTGGAACCTATTGAAATCGTTTTTGGCTGACAGATTACAAACGGTGGATCTGGGAAGGGATAGGTCAAAGCCTTTCTCCCTTCCTTGTGGGGTGCCACAGGGTCTTCCCTCAGTCCCACGCTTTTTAATATATACGTGAGCCCACTGGCAGCCCTTATAAGATCTTTTGGGCTGCAGTTAACATTGTATGCGGACGACACACAAATTGTGTTGTCCCTTCAGCGGGGTAAAGAAGCCGAAACTGCCTCAAGATGTCACGACTGTATGAAAGCGGTAACTGGCTGGATGTCTGCGAACTGCCTGAAGTTTAATGCAGGCAAAACGGAGGGGATTATATTCGGGAATAACTCCAACCTCTGGTCGCCAGACTGGTGGCCCAATGAAATGAACAATCCCCCACATTGAAAGCCAGGAGACTGGGGGTGATGATGGACAACAAACTGCCGTTTGGGGACCAGGTCAGCAGGGTGGTCTCGACGACTTTTTTCCTTCTTAGAACCCTGAGAAAAATAAAAAATCTCCTACCAGAGGAAAGCTTTAGGACAGCAGTCTCAGCCCTCATTTTGTACCGTCTGGGTTATTGTAATAGTCTGTACCTGAATATTCAAAAGAAAAATCTAAACAGACTCCAGATGGTGCAAAATGCGTCAGCAAGGCTACTAACGGGCACACCATGGTTCGTATTGGTTAGAAATGGCCTGCGACACCTTCACTGGCTCCCAATAAAACAACGAGCCCAATTTAAAGCACTATGCACGGTTTTTAAGTCCTTGATGGGCAGTTGTCCGGATTACTTGAGAAGGCACCTTTAATGGTATGTTCCTGCGAGAGTGCTGCGTTCTTTGGAAGCAAAGCAAGTGATTGTTCCTAGAGTAAAAAAGGCAAATTGGGGTGGCAGCAGTTTTATCTTAGGTGCCACTAAAGCCTGGAACAACCTACCAATGCATCTTAGGAACTGCACAGATCTCCTTTCTTTCAGGAAGGGGTTGAAAACATGGTTGTTCACAGATTAAGTATAGGTGCCTAGGGATATCAGTTAGACAGTGCTCAGCGCCAGGACACCCTTGGGTAAAAGTGCGATTTAAAAGCCTTATTAACATAACATAACATACAAGTCACCCCATCCTGTATTCCGCTGGGTGTCTATTTTTACATTTCTTATAGTTTTGCTAGGTTTTCCTAGGTGCCAGCTGAGCGGGGGTCTGAAATCCACAGCTAGGCACATTGCCAAAAAAGGGTCTGCTTTCATTGGAAAAATGTGATGTGCCCACGTTGCATTTTGGGAACTAGGCCTAACCACACATGCTGGGTGGGTGAAAGTTTGTGGCACCCCACAGATTCCAGGACTTTTCCTCACAGAAATATGAGGCAAATGTGTCTTTTTTTTAACAAAGTTTGAGGTTTCCAAGAGATTCTGGGTGACAGAATCTGGTGAGAGACACACAAGTCACCCCATCCTGGATTCCCCCAAGTGTCTAGTTTAAAAACATTTGCAGGTGTGCTAGGTTTTCCTAGGTTGTGGCTGACCTATGGCCCAAAATCAACAGCTAGGCGCATTGCAAAAAAGGGACTATTTCCTGTGGAAAAGTGTGATGTGTCCATGTTAAGTTTTGGGCTGTTTCCTGTTTCAGGCACTAGGCCCACCCCAATGATTGAGGTACCATTTTTATAGGGAGCCTTAGGGGAATGCTTGGTGAGTGGAAGTTAGTGGCTCCCCACAGATTCCAGGATTTTCCGTCACAGGAATGTGAGGCAAATGTGTTTATTTTTGCAAAGTTTGAGGTTTGCAAGTGATTCTGGGTAACAGAATCTGGTGAGAGCCACACAAGTCACCCCATCCTGGATTCTCCTGAATATCTAGTTTTCGAAAATGTACAGGTTTGATAGGTTTCCCAAGGGGCTGGCTGAGCCAGGGCCCAAAATCCACAGTTAGGCACATTACAAAAAAACGGTCAGTTTTCTGTGGAAAAATGTGATGTGTCCATATTGCGTTTCAGGCTGTTTCCAGTCACGGTCACTGGGTCTACCCACACAAGTGAGGGACCATATTTATTGGGAGACTTAGGGGAATGCTGGGTGTGTGGAAGTTTGTGGCTCCCCACAGATTCCAGGAATTTACATCACAGAAATGTGAGCCAAATGTGTCTTTTTTTTGTACAAAGTTTGCAATGGATTCTGGGTAACAAAATCTGGTGAGAGACACATAAGTCAACCCATCCTGGATTCCCCTGAGTGTCTAGTTTTTAAAATGTGCATGTTTGCTAGGTTTTCGTAGGTTCTGGCTGACCTAGGGCCCAAAATCAACCGCCCATTGCAAAAAAAGGGTCAATTTCCTATAGAAAAATTTGATATGTCCATGTTACGTTTTGGGCTGTTTCCTGTTGCGGGCAGTAGGCCTACCCATACAAGTGAGGTAACATTTTTATAGGGAGACTTAGGGGAATGCTGGGTGGGTGTACGTTTGTGGCTTCCTGCAGATTCTAGAACTTCCCATCACAGAAAAGGGAGGAAAATGTGTTTTGCTTTACAAAGTTTGAGGTTTGCAAGGTATTCTGGGTAACAGATCCTGGTGAGAGCAACACAAGTCACCCCATTCTGTATTTCCCTGAGTGTCTAGTTAAAATTTTTTTACAGGTTTTCTAGGTTTCCCAAGGTGCCGGCTGAGCGAGTGTCCAAAATCCACAGCTAGGCACATTACAAACAAGTATTTGCAATGCAATAGGTCTCGCATTAGGAAAGTTTGAGCTATTGGTATTGTAAATGCCAAATTTTGTATTTATGTGTTGGTTTTGAAAATAGCTAAATTAATAGCTTTGTCATTTACAATTCCAAAAGTTTTAACTTTCTCACCAAATACATAGCACCGACAAACATTGACCAAAAACAAAAAAAAAATGCTTAAAATGCGTTTTGGAAACGTTTTGTTCCTGTAACGTTTGTGACTTTTAAAAAAAGTGAAAATGCACCTACTGACATTGTACAAAATAGGGGACAGTGTGTAAGAGGGCAGTGTGTGATGGGGCATTGTATGAGGGCAAAGTGTGAGTGTGTAAGGGTGCGGGCTGTGTGTGTGTGAGGGGTGTAAGGGTGCAGTGTGTGTGGCCTAAAGTAGTGTAAGTGGGTAATGTGTGAGGGTGCAGAGTGTATAGGGGCAGTGTGTCAGTGGGGCAGTGTGAGGGGGTGCAGAGTGTGAGGGGAATGCAGAGTGTGAGGGGGTGCAGAGTGTGAGGGGGTGCAGAGTGTAAGGGGGGTGCAGAGTGTGAGGGGTGCAGAGTGTGGGGGGTGCATAGTGTGAGGGGGTGTGCAGAGTGTGAGGGGTGCAGAGTGTGAGGGGGTGCAGAGTGTGAGGGGGCAGTGTGTGTGGTCTGTGTGAGAGTGGGGCAGTATGTGTGGTCTGTGTGAGAGGGGGCAGTGTGTGTGGTCTGTGTGAGGGGGGCAGTGTGTGTGGTCTGCGTGAGAGGGGGGCAGTGTGTGGGCTGTGTGCAAGGGGGACAGTGTGTGTGGTCTGTGTGCGAGGGGCTAGTGTATGTGAAGGACCAGTTGCAGGCGACTTGCGAGGGCAGACCTCAAGACACAGCAAGGCGCAACAGAATAAAAGTGCTGATAGTGGAGAGAGTGATCTTCATCAGAATGTAAGGAGGAAAGCAAAGAATGAAAGTCATACAAAAGCATACGTGTTTGGGTGCGTAAAGTAAAATAATGAAACACACATTCAAAAGTAAATAAATATAAGAGATGAATGCAAAGCACCGAGGCAGGAGGTCAAGTAATAAGTCACACAGAGCCAAGATTCCGGAAAAGTTGCGAGAAAGAGAAGGAGGGACGGAACTACACGGAAGGGGAGAGACGTGTGGGCGGAGAGGAGCCTGTGAGAACGCGCTGCAGAGATCAAAGAAAAGGTTTGCGACCATATGGAGAGTGAGGGGGTGTGCAGCCTGGTGAGCTGAATGCATGTGGCAACAGAGGGAGAGCACGGCACGCACGCACGCACCACAACATTTTCAGACCGCAACGACCACGTGAACTTTGTTCATTTGTTAAATAAAGTTAAACAATAATTCTAATTTAAGCACAAAACACCTAGCACCAATAGAAATTAACCGACGAAAAAAACCCAAAATCTACTGATGCGTTTTAGAAACGCATTGATCCTGTAACGTTTTTGTTTCTGTTAAAATTTAGAAAAGGCACCTACTGACATCGTATGAACTAGGGGGCAGTGTGTACAAGGGCAGTGTGTGAGGGGGAATTGTATGAGGGCACTGTGTGAGTGTGTAATGGTGTGGGCTGTGTGGGCTGTGTGTGTGTGCGGGTGTAAGGGTGCAGTGTGTGTGACCTAAAGTACTGTGATGGGTAATGTGTGAGAGCAGTGTATGTGGGGGCAGTGTGTCAAGGGGTCAGTGTGTGAGGAGGGGTTAGTGTGTGTGGTTTGTGTGAGAGGGGGGCAGTGTGTGTAGTCTGTGTGAGAGTGGGCAGTGTGTGTAGTCTGTGTGAAGGGGGCAGTGTGTGTGGTCTGTGTGAGGGGCAGTGTGTGTGGTCTGTGTGAAGGGGGCAGTGTGTGTAGTCTGTGTGAGGGGGGCAGTGTGTGTGGTCTGTGTGGAGGGGTAAGTGTGAGTAGTCTGTGTGGAGGGGTAAGTGTGAGTGGTATGTGTGAGGGGGGCAGTGTTTGTGGTCTGTGTGAGAGGGGGGCAGTGTGAACCTTGTTCATTTGTTAAATAAAGTTATACAATAATTCTAATTAAAGCACAAAACACCTAGCACCAATTGACATTAACCGACGAAAAAAAAAAAAAAATCTACTGATGCGTTTAAGAAATGGTATGATCCTGTAATGTTTGTGGTTTTGTTAAAATTTAGAAAAGGCACCCACTGACATGTACGAACTAGGGGGCAGTGTGTCAGAGGGCAGTGTGTGAGGGGGAATTGTATGAGGGCACAGTGTGAGTGTGTAAGGGTGCGGGCTGTGTGTGTGTGCGGGGTGTAAGGGTGCAGTGTGTGTGACCTAAAGTACTGTGAGTGGGTAATGTGTGAGAGCAGTGTATGTGGGGGCAGTGTGTCAAGGGGTCAGTGTGTGAGGAGGAGTCAGTGTGTGTGGTTTGTGTGAGAGGGGGCAGTGTGTGTAGTCTGTGTGAGAGGGGAGCAGTGTGTGTAGTCTGTGTGAGGGGGCAGTGTGTGTGATCTATGTGAAGGGGCAGTGTGTGTAGTCTGTGTGAGGGGGCAGTGTGTGTGGTCTGTGTGGAGGGGTAAGTATGAGTGGTCTGTGTGGAGGGGTAAGTGGTTGTGGTATGTGTGAGGGGGCAGTGTTTGTGGTCTGTGTGAGAGGGGGCAGTGTGAACTTTGTTCATTTGTTAAATAAAGTTAAACAATAATTCTAATTTAAGCACAAAACACCTAGCACCAATAGAAATTAACTGACGAAAAAACCCCAAAATCTACTTATGCGTTTTAGAAACGCTTTGATCCTGTAAAGTTTGTGTTTTTGTTAACGTTTAGAAAAGGCACCTACTGACATCGTATGAACTAGGAGGCAGTGTGTAAGAGGGCAGTGTGTGAGGGGGAATTGTATGAGGGCACAGTGTGAGTGTGTAAGGGTGCGGGCTGTGTGTGTGTGCGGTGTGTAAGGGTGCAGTGTGTGAGACCTAAAGTACTGTGAGTGGGTAATGTGTGAGAGCAGTGTATGTGGGGGCAGTGTGTCAAGGGGTAAGGGTGTGAGGAGGGGTCAGTGTGTGTAGTCTGTGTGAGGGGGCAGTGTGTGTGGTCTGTGTGAGGGGGAAATGTGTGTGGTCTGTGTGAGGGGGGCAGTGTGTTAAGTCTGTGTGAGGGGGCAGTGTGTGTGGTCTGTGTGGAGGGGTAAGTGTGAGTGGTCTGTGTGGAGGGGTAAGTGTGAGTGGTATGTGTGAGGGGGGCAGTGTTTGAGGTCTGTGTGAGAGAGGGGCAGTGTGAACTTTGTTCATTTGTTAAATAAGTTAAACAAAAATTCTAATTTAAGCACAAAACACCTAGCACCAATAGACATTAACCGACGAAAAAACCCCAAAATCTACTGATGCGTTTTAGAAAAGCTTTGATCCTGTAACGTTCGTGTTTTTGTTTAAATTTAGAAAAGGCACCTACTGACATCGTACAAACTAGGGGACAGTGTGTAAGAGGGCAGTGTGTGAGGAGGGGTCAGTGTGTGTGGTTTGTGTGAGAGGGGGCAGTGTGTGTAGTCTGTGTGAGAGGGGGGCAGTGTGTGTAGTCTGTGTGAGGGGGCAGTGTGTGTGATCTGTGTGAGGGGGCAGTGTGTGTGGTCTGTGTGAGGGGGCAGGGTGTGTAGTATATGTGAGGAGGGGCAGTGTGAGTGGTCTGTGTGGAGGGATAAGTGTGAGTGGTATGTGTGAGGGGGGACAGTGTTTGTGGTCTGTGTGAGAGGGGGCAGTGTGTGTAGTCTGTGTGAGGGGGCATTGTGTGTGGTCTGTGTGAGAGGGGGGCAGTGTTGGTTAGTGACTTGTCAGTAAACTGTATTTCTATTTTCTTTAAAGGCTGTATTAGTATTGAAAAAAAATACACAATCTGACACTGGCTCACGTAAATAACTGCAGTGCCTTGGAATTTATTTGAGGGTGAGGGGGTGCGGAGTGTGAGGGGGCTAATGTGTGTAGGTCAGTGTGTGAGTTGGCATTTTGTCGGGTCTAATGTGTGTAGGGCAGTGGGTGAGGTGGCATTTTGTGTGGTCTAATGTGTGTAGGGCATTGTGTGAGGCAAAACAGAATAAAAGGATAAAAGTGCTGTTTGTAGAGAGAGTGATTTTTTGTTTGTTTTGCATGAGAATGTAAGCAGGAAACTCAGACAAAAGCATACATGTTTGGATGCGTAAAGCATAACACAGAGGCTGGAAACTATTGAAGACGAGTGCAGACAGCAAAACACAGAGAGGTGAGACAGGATAAAAGTGCTGTTTGTGTAGAGAGTGATTTTTTTTCCGCATAAGAATGTAAGAAGGAAAGGAAACAATGAACGTGTTTGGGTGCATAAAGTTAAATAAAAAACATTCAAAGTAAATAAATATAATAGACTCATGCAAAACTCACAGGCACAAGGTCAAGTAGTCAGTCGCACAAAGCCGAAAATCAGAAAAAGATGTGAGAAAGAAAAGGCGGAGGGGAACTACATGGAAGAGGAGAGACGCGTGTGCGGTTAAAAAAAAAACATTCAAAGTAAATAAATATAATAGACGCATGCAAAAGTCATAGGCACGAGGTCAAGTAGTCAGTCACACAAAGCCCCAAAAAAAAAAAATGCGAGAAAGAAAAGGCGGGGCGGTACTACATGGCAAAGGAGAGATGCGTGGGTGGAGAGGAGTGCTGTTTGTAGAGGGAGTGATTTTTTGTTTGTTTTGCATGAGATTGTAAGCAGGAAAATCAGACAAAAGCATACGTGTTTGGATGCGTAAAGCAGAACGCAGAGGCTGGAAACTATTGAAGACGAGGGCAGACAGCAAAACACAGAGAGGCGAGACAGGATAAAAGGGCTGTTTGTGGAGAGAGTGTTTTTTTTTCCGCATAAGAATGTAAGAAGGAAAGAAAACAATGAACGTGTTTGGGTACCTAAAGTTAAATAAAAAAAAACTTTGGGTGCGTAAAGTTAAATAAAAAAAACATTCAAAGTAAATAAATATAATAGACGCATGCAAAACTCATAGGCACGAGGTCAAGTAGTCAGTCACACAAAGCCCCCCCCAAAAAAAATGCGAGAAAGAAAAGGCGGGGCGGTACTACATGGAAGAGGAGAGATGCGTGGGTGGAGAGGAGTGCTGTTTGTAGAGAGAGTGATTTTTTGTTTGTTTTGCATGAGATTGTAAGCAGGAAAATCAGACAAAAGCATACGTGTTTGGATGCGTGGCCACTAGGCCTACCCACACAAGTGAGGTACCATTTTTATCAGAAGACTTGGGGAATGCTAGGTGGGTGGAAGTTTGTGGTTCCCCAAAGATTCCAGAACGTTCCATCACAGAAAAGTGAGGAAAATGTTTTTTTTACAAGGTTTGCCAGGGATTCTGGGTAACAAAATCTGGTGAGAGTCACACAGGTCAGCCCATCCTGGATTCTCCTGAGTATCTAGTTCTAAAAAAGGTACAGGGTTGCTTGGTTTCCCTGAGTCTCGGCTGAGCTAGCACCCACAATCCACAACTAGGCCCATTGCAAAAAAAAACATTGAATTTCTGGCAGAGAGTGTGATGTGTCCATGTTGAGTTTTGTGCTGTTTCCTGTTGTGGGCACTAGGCCTACCCTCACAAGTGAGGTACCATTTTGTATCGGCAGACTTGGGGGAATGCTGGTGGGTGGAAGTTTGTGACTTACCACAGATTCTAGAACTTTCCATCACAGAAATGTGACAAAAATGTATTTCTTTGACAAAGTTTGAGGTTTGCAAGGGATTCTGGGTAACAGAACCTGGGGAGAGCCATACTTGTCACTCCATACTAGATTCCCCTTGGTGTGTAGTTTTAAAAAATTACCACCAATCCCGCCTCCTCTTCAGAAAGCAGGTCTGACACAGCTGGGGTCTCGTTACAGCAAGGCTTCAATATCCACCATTCAGCATAAAAATCACAGCGTGTTCAACATCAGTCGCGCGCCTGGGACGCGTTTCGGCGATTGCCTTCTTCCAGCCAGTTCTGCGCTCGACTGCCAATATTTTGCACATTTCGCGGGGCTTTGTATTTGTCCATCACGAAGGAGTCTGATTGGACCAGCGTTGTCAGCATAGAAAGAGGACTCCGACAGTTCACAAGGTTAGTACCTCTCCTCTATTACTCCTTTGTTGGGCCCCATTATGCCGCTCCTGCTGGTTGAAAACCACTGATACCAAACATTTGTGGACTAAGTAAGTACATCGCCCAAGCTATAATAAAGCTACGACATTGTCGTCTTTGTAAAGTCCCGGCTTTTTTCTCCCAGACAGGATTCAGGGTGGAAATGTCCTGCTATGTTGCTGACCCTTTCAGCGGTGATCCGCTGCTCTCTCCCCAATGCCAAAACCAGTTCAGACCGGGGGGGCGCCGCGCTATGCCTACAGCATCAAACCAACATGATGTCGGCCGTCACGGAGCTCCTAAACGAGAGGCGTGCCAGATTTGCGGAGCCGACCTCCGCACAAACACTACCACCAATCCCACCTCCTCTTCAGAAAGCAGATCTGACACAGCTGGGGTCTCGTCACAGCAAGGCTTTAATATCCACCATTCAGCATAAAAATCACAGCGTGTTCAACATCAGTCGCGTGCCTGGGACGCGTTTCGGCGATTGCCTTCTTCCAGCCAGTTCTGCGCTCGACTGCCAATATTTTGCAAATTTCGCGGGGCTTTGTATTTGTCCATCACGAAGGAGTCTGATTGGACCAGCGTTGTCAGCATAGAAAGAGGACTCCGACAGTTCACAAGGTTAGTACCTCTCCTCTTTTACTCCTTTGTTGTGCCCCATTATGCCGCTCCTGCTGGTTGAAAACCGCTGATACCAAACATTTGTGGACTAAGTAAGTACATCGCCCAAGCTATAATAAAGCTACAACATTGTCGTCTTTGTAAAGTCCCGGATTTTTTCTCCCAGACAGAAATCAGGGTGGAAATGTCCTGCTATGTTGCTGACCCTTTCAGCGGTGATCCGCTGCTCTCTCCCCAATGCCAAAACCAGTTCAGACCGGGGGGGCGCCGCGCTATGCCTACAGCATCAAACCAACATGATGTCGGCCGTCACGGAGCTCCTAAACGAGAGGCGTGCCAGATTTGCGGAGCCGACCTCCGCACAAACACTACCACCAATCCCGCCTCCTCTTCAGAAAGCAGGTCTGACACAGCTGGGGTCTCGTCACAGCAAGGCTTTAATATCCACCATTCAGCATAAAAATCACAGCGTGTTCAACATCAGTCACGCGCCTGGGACGCGTTTCGGCGATTGCCTTCTTCCAGCCAGTTCTGCGCTCGACTGCCAATATTTTGCAAATTTCGCGGGGTTTTGTATTTGTCCATCACGAAGGAGTCTGATTGGACCAGCGTTGTCAGCATAGAAAGAGGACTCCGACAGTTCACAAGGTTAGTACCTCTCCTCTTTTACTCCTTTGTTGTGCCCCATTATGCCGCTCCTGCTGGTTGAAAACCGCTGATACAAAACATTTGTGGACTAAGTAAGAACATCGCCCAAGCTATAATAAAGCTACGACATTGTCGTCTTTGTAAAGTTCCGGCTTTTTTCTCCCAGACAGGATTCAGGGTGGAAATGTCCTGCTATGTTGCTGTCCCTTTCAGCGGTGATCCGCTGCTCTCTCCCCAACGCCAAAACCAGTTCAGACCGGGGGGGCGCTGCGCTATGCCTACAGCATCAAACCAACATGATGTCGGCCGTCACGGAGCTCCTAAACGAGGGGCGTGCCAGATTTGCGGAGCCGACCCCCGCAAAAACACTACCACCAATCCCGCCTCCTCTTCAGAAAGCAGGTCTGACACAGCTGGGGTCTTGTCACAGCAAGGCTTTAATATCCACCATTCAGCATAAAAATCACAGCGTGTTCAACATCAGTCGCGCGCCTGGGACGCGTTTCGGCGATTGCCTTCTTCCAGCCAGTTCTGCGCTCGACTGCCAATATTTTGCAAATTTCGCGGGGCTTTGTATTTGTCCATCACGAAGGAGTCTGATTGGACCAGCGTTGTCAGCATAGAAAGAGGACTCCGACAGTTCACAAGGTTAGTACCTCTCCTCTTTTACTCCTTTGTTGTGCCCCATTATGCCGCTCCTGCTGGTTGAAAACCGCTGATACCAAACATTTGTGGACTAAGTAAGTACATCGCCCAAGCTATAATAAAGCTACGACATTGTCGTCTTGGTAAAGTCCCGGCTTTTTTCTCCCAGACAGGATTCAGGGTGGAAATGTCCTGCTATGTTGCTGACCCTTTCAGCGGTGATTCGCTGCTCTCTCCCCAATGCCAAAACCAGTTCAGACCGGGGGGGTGCCGCGCTATGCCTACAGCATCAAACCAACATGATGTCGGCCGTCACGGAGCTCCTGAACGAGAGGCGTGCCAGATTTGCGGAGCCGACCTCCGCACAAACACTATCACCAATCCCGCCTCCTCTTCAGAAAGCAGGTCTGACACAGCTGGGGTCTCGTCACAGCAAGGCTTTAATATCCACCATTCAGCATAAAAATCACAGCGTGTTCAACATCAGTCGCGCGCCTGGGACGCGTTTCGGCGATTGCCTTCTTCCAGCCAGTTCTGCGCTCGACTGCCAATATTTTGCAAATTTCGTGGGGCTTTGTATTTGTCCATCACGAAGGAGTCTGATTGGACCAGCGTTGTCAGCATAGAAAGAGGACTCCGACAGTTCACAAGGTTAGTACCTCTCCTCTTTTACTCCTTTGTTGTGCCCCATTATGCCGCTCCTGCTGGTTGAAAACCGCTGATGCCAAACATTTGTGGACTTTCTGAAGAGGAGGCGGGATTGGTGGTAGTTTTAAAAAATGTACAGGTTTACTATGTTTCTCTAGGTGCTTGCTGAGTTAGTGCTCCAAATCCACAGCTAGGCACATTGCAAAAAAAGGGTTCGTTTTCAGTAGGAAAATGTGATTTGGCCATGTTATGTTTTGACCTATTTCCTGTCACAGCCTCTAGGCCTACCCACACAACAGAGGTACCGTTTATATCGAGAGACTGATGGGAATACAGAATAGTAGATTAAGTGTTATTACCAGTTGTCATTTCATTTCAAACCTTTATTTCGGTCAATTTCAACCATAAAAGATACATTTTAAAACGTTTTCCATAGACATGAATTTGTCAATCAATTAATTTTACTACAACATGTTAGGGCAATTGGGTACATTTACATGATCCATTCCAGCTATGCCATTAAATCTTAGCTACTTCAATAAATACAATAAAAACCATTTAAGAATCATATAAAATCTAGGCGTTTAAAATAATACCACATTATGTTAAAATCCATAAATTTTCACATCATGAGCACATCATGTACTACATTTATCAGAATTTGATTAGTATCACCTCTAAGAGTTGAACTTTATAGGATCACAATTCACCAAAAAACTGCCATTAATTAATAAAGTGCAAAGTGCAAAGGTCTATAAGAGTATAAGCTGTAATTGCATGGTCTTGGCTATTATGGCTTCAATCCAATTTTAGCTCTTATAAGATTCACATTAAATAAGAATCTACTTACACTAAAGACAACCAATTGTGACATGTCTGTCTTAAGTATACGTTCTGCCTCTCTACAATGTCTAACATTCAAGTTTTTACAAACTGTTTTAATCCATCTTTTCCTAGGGATATCATATGAGGGACAGAAAAATAATATGTGTAAGTCATTTTCCTTGACCTCTTTTGTACATAACACGCACCATTCGCAGCTACAACCACCATAGTTATTACCCCATCTAGATTTATTAGCGTTTGTCTGGAGGACCCCATATCTAAATTTCAAAAACAAGGATTTTGCTAATTGTGGACGTACCTCATCTAGAAAGGGTTCAAAATATGCAACATCTTTGTAGAGGAGAAATCTTGATGTTAAAGATCCCAAGCTAGAGCTATGTTACACATTGTTGTTAATATAGGCCCAAAAGGAAGACTTTAATAGTTTCCTACATGCCATGGTCAACTGGGATGGTTCTTCCCAAAAGTGCGATAGGCCTAGCTTCTTCAACCATGTTGTCACATGTTTAAGCCATGGGATATCCTTACTTTGATCAATTTTCATGATATCCTCTAGACCTTCTTTGTAGTGCAATAACTCTGGGGTTGCCCAAATCCTCACCCAGAATAAAAGAGTTCGTAATGGAGTATGATGATCGGTTCATTTAATGTTGAGATCCATAACAGCTGGAATCAGGGGTGTCCTATTTGGGAGGCTTAATAATTTCCGGAAGAAGTTATTTTCTCCCAATTCGAAATTCTTTTTGAAGTAAGGCCCCCATATTTCTCCTCCATATAGAGCGGCTGATTGGGCTTTCTATTTAAATACCTCTAAAGCGGGTGAAACTGCTTTCAAGATACTCGCCCCATGTTTCTTCAGAATAGGGGTTGAATTTTGGAGCATGATTATCCTGTTTTTTCCAGTTGTGGCTTCCAGGTCATTTTGGTGTCTAATGTGATGCCTAAGTAATTGAAACTTTGCACATACTGTAATTTCTGATTATTTAGCACTAAATTCTTTTTAAAAGATTTATGTGGATTTATTGACATGTATTTAATTTTGCTGGAATTAATTTTGAGGCCTTTCTTAGTACAATACATATAAAAGGAATCCATTAAACACTGCAATCCCTTTGGGGTTTGCGAGATTAGGATGGTATCATCAGCAAATAATAATGCTGGTACCACTTTGCATCCCAACTTAGGCAAGTCATTATTACAGCCTTCTAGGTATTGGGAGATGTCATTTACATAATTGAGAAGAGGGTGGGTGCCAATACGCACCCCTGACGTACACCCCTTCTCACTGGGATCGCCTTAGTAAGTTCTCCCCTAGGCCCCCATCTTACTTTAGCAAAGTTTCCTTCATGGAGCCTTATTATTTGTACAAGCAATTCGAGTGGCACCCCTAAGCATTTCAGTGAATCCCACAGCTGGTTCCGGGGTACCAGGTCAAATGCTGCCTTTAAATCCACAAAGGCGATGTACAAGCTGCCCTTCCTTATGTTTATTTATTTCCAGCATATACATGTAAATCTAAAAACTTGGTCAATTGTGCTGGTTTTTGTTCTAAACCCAGCTTGATATCTCGAGAGTATTTTAACCTCTTCGATCCACTCAGTTAGTCTACTTAAAATGTGCCTAGCAAAACATTTTTGTATGATATCAATCAAACTAATTGGGCGATAGTTTGCTGGATCAAATTGATTACCCTTTTTAAAAATTGTGACAATTTCTGCCCCTTTCCATGTTTCCGGTATCGGTGAAAATGCATTGCAAAGATAGTTTATATATGGTCCCCAGACACCGATATCATGTTTTAATAAATCTCCAGGAATTTTATCAGGTCCTGGAGCTTTCCCTGCTTTAACTGCCTCAATTGCCTGTATTGTTTCTTTTAGACTAAAATGCAAGTTGGCAGCCTTTGCAGTGGTCTCCATATCTTTAGTTATCACAAATTGCACACAGTTGGTTTCTGAATAGAGACGAGAAAAGTGGGCAACCCAAGTGTTTTCATCAAGAAATAAATCTTTAGGGTTCCTTCCTGTTTGGATGTATGACGTTACAACGCATACATTTACATCGCAGTACATTACATCGAGGGTTTGACATCGCAAGTCGTTACAACGACTTGCGTTGGAGGGCGCTCGACTTAGGAGTAGTATAATTTACTATTCCAACTCCAGTCTACGTACAGTAGGGAAGGTGTTGGATAGTAAATTATACTATTCCTTGTCCTAGAGCGCCATCTAGCGCAAGGCGTTGTAACGACTTGGCTTGTAAAAACCGCGATGTAATGGCATCGCGATGTAATCCCCGCGTTGTAAACGATGTTTCCCTTCCTGTTTTGTTCCCTTTCACTATCAAACTACAGAAACCTGTCTGGTCCTTGGACTTGGCTGCACTGATTAGACCCGTCCAGATATCGTCATCCCATGTTTTGTTTGCTTTTTCAATTGCTCGCTTATGATTATACCTTTTTTCCCTTATTATGGTTAAATTATTACTTTTAATTGCCTGGATAAGCACTGTCTTAGCTACCCGGCAGTCTTTGTTGTACCAGGGATTTCCAAGGTCATTCCGATAGTAGACTCCTGCATTTCTCTCTTTGGGTAAATTGATTACAACCAGAGTTAAAGCATCCACCATAGTAATGTGTGTAAGTCTAACATTGGAATTGTATCTGCTGGTAGGTTTAAAAAAGGTGTAATAATATCTGCAAAGATGGTATAGATACTTATCATAGATTGCGGATTCCCGAGAATATACGGCCACTTTACAGCTCGTCGATTGTTAGTTATTATAATATCGTCCTCCATAGTGTTAGCATCTTTTTTGCCCACTAGAATGGATAAAAAGGGCTTTGGTGTTAATGTCAGCTGTAGAGGACGATGATCGCTCTCCGTTCTGGAGTCTATTGTTAAATCCAGAACGTGTGGCCAGAATTCTATCGACACCAGTATATAATCTATATTACTCCAGTAGATGCCTCTACAAAATGTGTATGCATTTGGTCTATCGGAAGGCAGACGGCCGTTGCATGCTCTTAAACTGTGACCCATTGTAAGTTTCAAAATTTGAGCAACTGCTACAGTACACCTTACCTCCCTACCACTTTCTATGACTGGAATATTATTTGCCATGACTTCGTCCTCAAGGAAATTGTCAAAGCCCACTACAGGTTCAAAGTTGCAGTTGAAATCGCCACCGACTATTACACTAGGTTCAAGCTGTTCTATCACTGATGATTCTTTATTGGCAGGACTTGCCCTGTTATAGATGTTGATTACATATAGGGCATCACCATCCTGTGTTACCAATTTTAAGCCCACCATATCTTTGGATGGGATATTTGAAGGAGCAATGTCAATTTCCAAGTTAATCCTTGTCCATATTACCAAGCCCCCCGAAGGCCTGCCTTTAACTGACGGACTTGCGTCCACACTAAACGTCTTGAAGCCCACTCTATGGGGGAGTTCCAGCGACCAAGTCTCCTGTAGGAGAGAAATGTCGCTCTTCTCTATATATTCTTTCCATGTCATGTCAGTTAAGTTCCTTTTTAGCCCTGCTATATTCCAGGAGGTAAGACGTACTTCCAAATGCTTACTCAACTCTATAGTCGACAATAGCCCATTCCCCGTGTTTCCATTAAGCAAAGTAGACACATAGCTTTCTGTTAGACTGTCTGGGTGCGCCTCAAAGCAAGAAGCTTGTGGGCTTTGGGTATTCCCTACTCCCTCCTGTTTAGATGGTTCATTAATCCCAGCAATCAATATCGCAGGCTGGGAAGCTTCTGCTCTATGTGTATCTATAGCTGATGGCTGAGCCATTGGGTCATTCATCTCAGGGATTGCCAAAGCATTTACTCTGTATTGCGGAGGCTTTTGTTGTCAATCTAGATCATCTAGATGTGACAATCCCTCAAATCTGTTTGAAAGTGGAACCAAAGTGTCTACATCATTGGCGCTATTTCTGGGAGGCGGTCTATAAAAATAACCTAGTGGAAGTGCGCACACACGGGTATTCCTAAGTGAGGTCTCCTCTTTAATGTCTAGTATATTTCGAACCATCTGGGGGCGTATAAAGTTACCATTTATATTCTTTCTGGATTCTCCCACTCACCCTACCCTGCGAACCATAAGAATGTCTTCAGTATTTAGGGCCTCATGTAGGTAAATAAATTTTACCGGTTCATAAATACCGAGCCGTACCGAATCGGTAAATTAGAACCGGTAAGTTATATGTAGGTAAAAATTCGGTAACAGTTACCGATTCGGTAACAGTCGGTAAATACGAATCGGAATTCACCGAATCGGTAAATACCGAGGTGGAATCCACCGAATCGGTAAATACCAAGGTGGTATCCACCGAATCGGTAAATACCGAGGTGGTATTTAGCGAATCGGAAAATACCGAGGATACTACCACCTTCCCTTAACTAAGTAGCCAATATCACAATCATGTCATTACAGAAGGTCTCTCAGGCTTGAATAGGGGACCCCATACCACAAAGATCAGCTTAGTGAAATCACATCACAGGAGCATCAGGAGTCTCCTCGCAGGAAGGCTCGTCTTCGGTCTGAATAATAAACATGATGTCTGAGCAATGAAAAGCACCAACTGTCAGGTATGTGCAGCTGCGCGTGTGCCATGGCTAAATCGTGGGTCGAACAACCTAGAGTGGAAAACATGCATTGTGTAACATTCCAGACTGTGTGTCACAGCATGTACAGACCAAGGTCGCTGCGCAGAGCTTGGGATGGGAACAACAGAATGCACTCGTCTGAAGGAAGTCTCGAGTCAGCAGTTTATTCAAGAAAGAACATGTAAACGCAGTGTCGTGTGCAAAGACACAAATATGGCTACATAACATTCAACGTGGTTATGCCAACTGAACAATGCATGTACGTATTCAGGGAGAACTCACTACACGCCCCCTTGAGCGAAGCAATATGTAATAGGCAAGAAAAGAGAGAACGCAGAGTTCAGTTTCGTCAGAGCAGAACAGGGCGTAACCAATGCAGCGCCAAAGTCCTACAGTCCAATTAATTGCAGCATACAATTCCAAAAAACACAATGCAAGTATAGTAAAAAACACAAGCAGACCATCAGGAAGAGAAACACGAGAAATAAAAGAAATAAATGTTGCGCCAGGGTGCTGTCCAGTAGCACAGGCGCAATGGACGACAATCCAGTTAATCCATGAATGTATAGGCAGCATATGTGGCCACGGCTTCCAACAAGCAATCGTTTCCAGGGCCACTAAAAGTCTCAGCCATCCAATTGAGTAAAGAAAAGGAACATACGTGTTCTCCAACCAACGGAGCCTCCAGCACAATCAGAGGGCACCCGGAATGTTCCTCCAAATAGCTCATGGACAAGAAGTCGTAGGCTGCCGCTGAGATGTCCCAATTACCCAGGATACCATGCGCCGCTCCACACGCCATGATCCGGACACCAGAACAGGACAACTCGTGAGACACTAAGGGCCGCATCAGTCGATCGAAATCCGGCACCGGAGACACCATGTTGGTCAAGCACAAATCCAGAGGCCATTCAAAGGGACAATCCAGGCAGTGTAATACAGGTTGTATGCAGGTGAAGTAGGAATACCTGAAGGATAATCCATAAGCCAGGCTCAAAGTCGCCAATGGCAAAGTACCATAGAAGTCAAGCATCCTATCACGAAGAAGATGCAGACGGGACAGGTGCTCGTGTGGCACAGAAGGAGCAGCCATTCCGGAGTATGAAGAGTAAAAGCAGCACACCTGCCACCAGCGCCAGAAGCAGCGGAACACCTCCAAAGATGCTCGAGAACAGTGAATGAACAAATGCCGGAATTACACCAAAAATAGTTTGGAAAGAGGTCACGAGACCCGAGCCCCACATGTTAAAAAAAATGAGCCAGGCCGGTCGTGGACGAGGCATTGATAATACTTTGGATCAAAGAGCCGAAATGCAGGGGGAGGTCAGTATTCAGAGGCGCCTGTTCCTCAGTGCGCGTAGTAGCAACGTGAAGGACAAATATTTCACGAGAGGAAGTCAAAGGCACCTCTTTGTGGGACAATGGCGCTCTATTCTGCTCAACTTGTTGGACTCTGCTTTCAAGGTTGGAATCGAAGGCCAGATGGAAACATCCCGCCGCCCATGCGGGGGTGGAAAAAGAACAGTATAGCAGCAGACAACTTCATGCGAGACAGTTATGTACGGGATTACCACTCACATCCCGCAGCAAACTTCATTAATCATAATTAAATGAATACCGTTTGCAAGCACAGTGAAAGAAGGTGTAATCACAGGCACTGGGATACCTCGTAGGACGCACGCCAAAATCGGGGCTTGTACATTGCAAGCGCCGTGTACTTGCATGTGCCTATTGTCTCATGTATGAATCCTAGAAGTGAGAGTGCTAGAGCTAATATCTATAACGGCTTAGGCCTTCTCCATGTTTGCTTGGTCAATAGCTCTCAGTCTGGAAGCCGCCTCACTGTGCGACAACTTGCAGACCTCGTTGTAAATAGCATACGCGCACCTTTTGGTTCTGCCACCCACGGGACCATTCACAACATCATTCCATTCGGTATGCACATTGATGGAGTGGGTGGACTTCCTGATCCTGTAGATGTGCTCTGTGTCAGCTGGTGGACAGAGTGGGATGTGTGTCCCATCAATGCAGCCAATATAATGGTGGTAGAAATTCCTGAAGGAACGGGACAGGCAACTCTGGGATACACCACCCACCGCAGCTGTCACCACCTGAGAAATGCCGGATGCCAGCAGATGTGGGCTGCAGAGCACCTGCACATGTGGGGGTATGGCGTGCGCCCTTCTTATTGGCCGGTCCAGGAGTGGGTGCGGGTCCCTGATTGAGTCCATGATGGTTTCGGGGTGTAGCCTGTGCCTCTCATGTATCTCTGCATCAGTCAGCTGGAATAGTGTGATGCGCTGTCTGTGGATGCGTTCCTTCCGTCGCCAAACCCTCAGTCCTGCTGCCTGTAGACGTAGGCGCCTTGCAATGACGTACATAGCTGCCAGGGTGTCCACGCTGTTGCATTTTGGGATTGCTTAGCTGCACTGTTGTTGGTTACCACCTGCTTTCAATCCGTGTTAATTACCGACTCTTATTTACCGATTTTCTTGGATTTCTTAATTACCGAGTGCTCCTACATGTCATTTTGATTTTTACCACTTCATATTTACCACTTCATATTTACCGATTCGTTAATTATGTATTCGGTAACTATGAATCGGTATTTACCGCCTCATATTTACCGAACAGTGGTTTTTGGACTCCTACATCTCACTTGTCTGAATACCGGTCGGTAACGGCATATTTACCGAATTTCGGCCGTTACCGACCGGTATTTCGCTACCTACATGAGGCCCTTAGTGAGTTAAATTGTTTGAATTTTGATAGCCAATCAACTGTTTTGTTCCATAGGTTGGACCATGTCTCTTTCTGATCTCTTCTTAGAACTGGGACTCCAGCTAAAATTAGCACATAGGGGCATGAGGCGGGGGGCAGTTGTAAGACATCGCTATTTGGTATTAAGTCTGTACATTTTGGGCTATATGTCATTGCCCTTCCAGAATGGGTGCCCGGTCTATCAGGGGCTATTCGTTCGTGTGGTCTATCAACAAGGCTCCCTCGATTTCCGTCGGTGGCCTGTGTCCCACCCTCAGAGATACCTGCCTTGTTATTTGCTATGTTATGAAAATTTGTAATAGGGACATCCCTAGAGACTTTGCACCTGATACATGCATTACCTATATCAGATGTAGCCCGACCCTCCACTTTTGATGAAAATTGTGATGGTAAATGGTGTTGTATTAGCTGTGATCCTCCCTCCTGAACAATGGGACAAATAGGGTCATTACTGTACTTTAAGTGCCCTATAACAGTGTTCAGCTGTTCTATTTTCCCTTCCAATAACCTTAATTTCTCACTCATGCGCTCCTGGGTCTGAATAAGTATAGCCTCATTCATAGATTCTAGGGACGTTTTATAATTCGCTCCATATTCCTGGTAAATTTTTCTGCTTGCAAGTGATTCAGATCGTAGTTGGCCTCGGTCTGTGTACAAACCGATTTTTTAGTTACCATTTGTGAATCTAAGTTAAGGTTTAATTTTGCCAGTTGGGCAGTCCCCCCTACTTTCTTTACCTTGGTTTTCCTTATAACAGGATTAGCTTTCTTTTTTGCCCGTTGGTCTTCCCCCTTATTCCCTACTATCAATCTTTGTTTCCGGAGTCTGGGTACCATGTCAGGACTAGATGTGTTATTTATTTCATCTTGTACCACAGATGGAGATGTGATAGGAATATTGGGTGGGGATGCCTCATTTAGGACCGTTATTATGGGTCTTAACGGTAGTACTTGCGGGGAATTTATCAATTTTGGAGAACAGAATTGCCTGTTTGTGGGAAGGTTAGCGGGATCAAGGGATAAGCGCCTTTCTGCTATTTGTATCTCGTGGTTTAGTAAAGACTCTGCCCTAACGACAAAGGCATCCAGCGTGGCAGCGGGCCCTTACGTTTACTCATGATTTTGGCGAAGACTAACAACAGATCGTTAAAACAATGTAGGAACAGGCCTTCTCAATAGCGCACAAGACCCACTCTAATAATACAGCCTCTGATGCCAGTATTTAGGCTTACCACACGAGCTATCAGTGTCCAGATATCAGGGGGGTGGCCCAGTCCAGTCTCTGCCGGTCCCTGACGGGCACAGATGGGCCCGCCCTTGGTCCGGGCTTCGTCCGGGCTACGTCCCACGCGCATCCAGCGCCGCGGTGGGAGAGTCTGCGCTATAAGCGTGTTGCCCCCGCCTCCCCCTCACTCGCGGCAGCTGTGGCAGGAGAGCTGCACTCTGGGGGTTGTGGTTCTCCCCAGAGTGTATGGAGCAAGGTAGGCGGTGCTGAAGTGTCCGCAGTGCCCCTGGGACCCTCGTCCCACCAGGGGTGCAAGCTGAAGAAGTTGCGCCATTTGCGGTGTCCAGGGAACAGAAAGTACGGCAGGTAAGCAAGATGCAAGATGCAAGATCCCACCAGTTGTCATTCTATGCATTTCTGCCTTCCAAATGCAAGACAGTGTGTAGAAAAGAAGACATTTGAAAAATGCCCCCTAAATCACATGTGAGTATGGCTACCCACAAATTCAGAGTTTGCATACAGCCCCTGCTTCTAAACTCCATATGTTGTTCCCATTTCGTAAATACATTGGTTTCCTTGATACTTATTTTTCACTTTTAATATTTTACCAAATGAATTGCTGGATACCCGGCACACAATGAAAAACTATTGCAAGATGCATCTCAGTTATTGGCTCTGGGTACCTCAGGTTTTTGGTGAACCTACAAGCCCTATATATCCCTGCAACTAGAAGGGTCCTGCAGAGGTAATGATATATTGTTTAAAAAATCTAGCATAGTTAGAAGAAGTTACAGGTGAAGAAGTAGGCACAAATGTCGTTTTTTTTCTAAAAATGGCTGCCATTTTTTGAAAAATTACATATTCCTTCTTGCACAGCACTTTCCACCATTTCTCCCCGCCCCCAAAAAATTGTTATATTTTGGCTTTTTTCTCAGCTACCTCTGAGGGGAATCCACAAACCATAGCTATCTTCAGAATCCTCATAATGTTGGAGAAAAGGATCTAAATTTGGTGTGTTTTCCTTCTGTGAAAAAAAAGTTATAAAGGCTTAAGTGCAAACTACTCCAACATCTGAAAAAGCGGGTAGTACCAGGTGTGGGAAGGCTTAGCAGCTAAGTGGTTAAATAAAAAAATGTTTCTCGCTTGCAAAGACTGCGAGTTCATAGGTATTGGTTTCCCACTTTTTACCACATTTGAATGAACAAAGACTAATAATGCTTACTAAAATGAACACTAAACATAAAGGGGCCGGTTTACAATAACTGGCGCATCCCTGCATATCAGCAGGGATGCACCAGTTATTTTGCGTCACGGCAGACACCTCTTGCGCCACCATGGATGCGCCGCATTTACAATGCGGCGCACCATGGGGCAAGAATAGACAGATGCGTGACGCATCTGCTGCCGTAAAAATGACGCATTGCTGGAGTCGCGTCGCAAGCGCGACGCAGCTCCAGCAAGGCTCAGGGTGCCCCTATGCCTAACATGCTGCGTCAATACTTACGCCTGCTTCAAGCAGGCGCAGAGTTTTGACGCAGCATGGCCGTAAAATTGACTGAGTGAAATCTTGTAGATTTTAGGAGGTGTTCCTGCGCCGGAACGCTCCCCCTGCGCCGGAACACCCCCTTGTAGTGCAGGGCTTTACAACGTGACGCATCTCCCTAGATGCGTTACGTTGTAAATACCCCACAGCATGGCGCTGGCTTTGCGCCGCCGCTGCTTCACAAAAGTGACGCAACGGCGGCGCAAATGTGGCGTACGGGGCTTGTAAATCTGCGCCTAATTGTTTTAAGACTATAACACATTCCCATATGTGCTTATCTGAAAAACTAGGCAGATACTTTACTTTAGCATATTTTACAGGTAGAGCATTCTGTTTTGTGCATGCCAGTGAAATACAACTTTCAACTGAAGAATGGACAAAATTCAGTCTTATTTCTTTCCCTGGTCTCTTACCATGACAGTATTTCAACAAAAGCGTCAATACTGCCCATTGTGTAATTAGATATACCTTCATGAAAGTTAAGCAAACTCTGAACATTCTGGTTGGAGTCAGGACCCATTGTCAGCTGACCCTGAAATAAACCACTGCATATTTTTATTCAACTGTTTATTCATTAAAGCAGATCATTCTAATGTCAATTAAGGCTCATTTTTAACTCTAACTTGCTAACAAAAAATCCAGAAGTCTCGGACTTTTAGGGCTAGAATTAGCATTTTAACACGCAAACCCTTGTTTTCACAATAGCCCTGTAGTCTTTGCTCGATATTTCTTTTTATTACAATCAAAGAAAATATATTCTGATGGATACTTCTAACTGCAGATTATTATTTTTTTTGTTTGTTTAGAAAGCTTTAATAAAATAGATAAAGAAAACATGGTACAGAAATATAATAAAGAGCATGAAGTACAAATCCCTATGTTAACGAAAATAAAAAGTGAAAATCAAATGGTAAAAAACCTAAGATATCGTAGAATTAAAAGAATAAAAACCAATATTAAGAGGAAGATAAAATCATAGAGTACCATGGTGGGGATTGCAATCAGGTCATGGACCCTTTCACAGATAGGAAGTCCAACGCTAGGTACATTCCAAACAAAATGCAAAAAACCTTTATGACTACAATTCATTCGAGGGGTTTGGTTGATTCATGGAGAATATCTTATCCGGATACGTTAGAATACACTTTCTATTCTCCTACTCACAAATCTTCCTCTAGAATAGATTATATTTTTTTGAGTCCTCATCTTCTTCCTAACCTAATTCATACCGATATTGGGTCCATTCTTATTTCCGATCATGCCCCAGTTTTGATAAGTCTAGATCTCCCCTCCGAACCCTCTAAGTCAAGCAGACGGCGCTTCAATAATTATCTACTCAAGGATCATATGTTTCTAGAGCGTTTTATAGAGTTATTGCCAGAGTTCTTCCTTAGGAACGCTTCTCCGGATATTCCCTTCCCCACTATATGGGATGCCTTCAAGGCAACAGCCAAAGTATTCATTATTGACTACGTTGCGGCAAAAAAGAAACAGCGTAGTAACGATTCCGCTTCTCTGTTGAACTCTATTAAACATCTCGAACACGCCTACTTTACTTCCAATAATGAGGATACCTTAAAAAAGTTAATTCAAGCTCAATTGTCATTTAATAAGAAATCAACTGAGGAGGCTTCTGGCACCCTACTCAAAGTTAACTCTAAATTCTATGGTGATCGCAACAGAGCTGGCAAACTACTGGCACATTATTTAAAGGTTAAATTCCAACGTTCTAAGGTAGTCAAAATTACTGATAATGGTGGTGTTGAACATTTCAAAGACAATGCAATATTAAATAGTTTTACGGTTTTTTACAAGACACTATAAACTCCAGAATCTTCTCCTTCCGAAGAAATATTGGATTCTTTTTTTGAAGCACTCCCTCCACGTCCCTCCTCGCTTCCTGATTGCTCCGCATTAGAAGGGGATCTTTCCCTCTCTGAACTTAAGTTCGCCCTAGCCCAATTACCAAAGGATAAATCCCCTGGTCCGGACGGCTTCACTGCCGAATTTTATTCTTGTTTCTCCCAATTTTTACTTCTTCACCTTTTATCTTAACATTTTTTGTCTTGCAAAGAGGCTTGTGGTTCTTTTCTCAAAGCTATGATTTGTCTAATTCCTATGAAGGGCAAGGATCCTTCTTTTTATGCTAACTATCGCCCTATTTCTTTAATTAATTTAGACTGTAAGATTTTTGCTAAGGTCCTTGCTCTTTGTGGAAGAGGTGTGGCGCCTCGGCCAGGGCGACTGACTCCAGAAATTGGGGATCACGGTTCGATCCCCGGCGCCGGCGGCAGATAAGCCCAGCACCATGTGTCTCTGGGCAATAGCTTGCTTAATCTTCCCGACGGCCCCCAGAGCCTAGAGACCCTTACGGGTGATTGCTCGTGCTTTACAAATGTGGATATTATTACTATTATTATTATTCGTTTTAATTACGTCATTCCAGGTTTAATTGGTTCTGAGCAAACAGGTTTTGTCAAGGGTAGAATGATTGTAGACAATTCTAGAACCTTGTTGAACATCATACATCTTGTTTCCAAAAGCTCTACCCCGTTCGTAGCTATCACCCTAGATGCGGAGAAAGCTTTCGACCGCGTTCATTGGCTTTTTATGATGCGTGCTCTTAAGTGGCATGTTATTTTATCCCTTATTAGTTTGCTGTATTCCTCCTCTACCACTTCGGTCTTTGTAAATGGTTTTCAATCTCCTAATTTTACTCTCCAACGAGTCACTCGTCAAGGTTGTCCCCTGTCTCCTTTGCTTTTCATTCTGTCTCTTGAGCCTTTTCTTCACTCCCTTAGGAACTCTCCTGCCTTTCGAGGTTTTACTCATAAATCTATTGAAGTCAAGTTCACTGCTTATGCCGACGATATTTTACTATATATGTCTGATCCTTCTACCTCTTTACCCGCCTTTATTGATCTTTTGTCTTCGTATGCCGCCATCTCTGGATACAAGATCAATTTTTCCAAGTCTGAAATTCTTCTGTTAACTAACTGCAGATTCTTCACCTTGTGAGTACCCCCAGGTGTCAGATGGAATCCAGAGATTTTTCTCAGCATTGCTCCTGCGTGTTGGTAGACGGTGTAATGAGGTCCCACGTTGGCTTAACCCCGCCTTGGAAGTGACCCGTACAGCACTTACGCACCATTCTTGCTCACTGATGTCAGTTCCTGTATTTCTGCACCTTCGGACCAGATCTCCCTCCCTCAACTTTTTCTTTTCTTGTTTGTAACCTTTTCCATTGTTCACCCTCTAAATGTCTACCAGAAAAAGGACAAATTGAAGATGTTCGCATTGGCTTAAGCTCTATCTGCTCTTTATCCAGAAGACTGGATTATGTTTCTGGAACTACAGGACATCTGTTTTCACATTCTCGTCCTACAGTCCTACAGTCCCACAGGTGTTACCTGTGGTTCAAGATGGGCCAGGAGCATTTTCAATTTTTGGTGCCCCCCTTTGCAGCACATCTTTGGAGGTTGGGGATAACAGTCATCTTCTACCTTGATGACTGGCTCTTCATGGTGGCTCATCAAAGTCAGTCATAAACCAATCTAGATGACAGCAAACTTCCTTACCTCTTTGGGGTTCTCAAAAACATACTGAAATCACCCCTGACTCCTTCCCAGAGGCTTTATTTCATCGGAGTTGTTCAAGATAAGGTGCAACTTCGAGCCTTCCCTCCAGATCAACAAGTCCAGGACATTTGGGCTATGATCCTTGATGCAGGGTGTTTTCTGCTTTGGGGAACGTCCTGGCTAGAGCTCTTCATCACTGCCAAGAATGCTCAGTTTCAAATGTTTTGCAAGTTTGAGTTCTCAGGAAGGCTCTTTCTCTCTGAGAAGTTTTCCGCTTAGAGTGGAGCACTGGACTTCTGTATGCCTTCCTACCACTGCCTCTCCTATCCCGAGTTCTGAAGAAGATCAAGAATGACTGATCCCAAGTTATCCTAGGGGCTGTGGAGTGGGCCAGGAGAGTGCAGTACCTAGACGTTCTGGCCATGACCATCTGTCCTATGGACAGGCTAGTGCTCTTTTGCAGCAGTTGGACAGGGTTTTGTACCTGGGCCTGCACCATCTATACTTTCATGCGTGGAGATTGAATGGTGACAGTTGACTGACACTGATGTCCCTCCTGAAGTAGTGAATGTCATTCTAGCGGGCAGGTATCAATCTACAAAACCTGTTTCTGCTGTATCATGGGTCAAGTTTGTGGCCTGGTGCAATTCCTGCCACATGGACCAATAGCGAGTAAATTGTTAGATATTCTGTTTTTGTACTATCTCTGGCCCAGCAAGGACATGCCATGGCCACCGTTAAAGGTTACTTATCAGACTTTCAAGCCTTTTACCCTTATTGGACCAACTGACTGGTATAAATTACCTGTTGTGATGTGATTCCTTAAAGGTCTGGTCCATATGTTCCCACCCAAACCTTTTGCATTGGCACAGTGGAACTTAATTTTCCATTAAGTGTGTTCAATTTTAGCTGATGTACAGCTGTCCTTTGTGACTATTGCCTTTTGCAAAACACCCTTTCATGTCAGACAGTCCATTGCATTTCTGGCATTATTTGCTCTGCTTCCCCCAGAAAAAAGGAGAGATTCCACCGCTTGAATGCCAAAAGATCCATTAGGTTTTACAAAGATTTTACTAATGACCATCTACTGGATGATCAGATCTTCGTGTGGTTTTGGCGAAGAAGAGTAAGGGAGGGCAGAAAAGGTTCAGAGTGAGGTAAATAGTCCTCTGTATAAAGATTAGGTATGTCCTGGCCAACAAGCAGCCACTAGAACAACTGGGGACTCATTCCATCAGAGCCAAAGCTGATATAACTGCGTTGGCATGCAAAGTAACTTTTCTGGACATTTGTCAGGTGGTGATGTGGGCATCAATCCATGCTTTCACGAAGCACCCCTGTCTTGATAGTCAGGTCCAGTGGGAAGGGCACTTTGCCTGTCGGTCTTGCATGATTTCCCTGTATGAGCCTTTCTATAGACCCACCACCTTAGGAGGTTTGCTTTGATATCTATTCGTAGGGTTAGGAATCAGTGGTTAGAAGTAATCATCAGAAAAGCAAGTTATTTATCTTTGATAAGGCTATTTCTAATGGATACTTTATCTAACCACAGATTCGTAACTGCCCACCCTCCTCCCCGGTCTGAAGAATGGGCTCTTTTCACCATCCTTAAACATATTTCAATTGAGAGATCACACACTGTAACATATTATCAGTTAATATGCTCTGCGTTCAATTGGGAGGACACAGTCAAGAATGAAACTAATGTCAGCGTGCAGGAGTACAGAGTACCTGTAGCTCTGGTGTCACTTCCGGGGTGGGGTGAAGCTGCTTCAGAGCCACCTATCGACACGCCGGAGCCATGCTGAGAAAAACCTTCTAATTCACTCTGGCACCTTGGGGTATTCACAAGAGAGGAGTTTGCAGTAACATAGAGTATTGACCAGGAAGTGTAGGTATCTTGCTTGTCTAGTCTTTCACTTAGGATTTTGTAGTCAGAGGGAGCCTGGTGTGCGCTCAAACCTGGTTGACTTCTCCCTTCATAGCACACGCTTTGGAGCAGCAAGTGGAACTTTAGCACTGCGTGCAGACTGTGGGAGGACTCTGCCGATGGGACTGCGAGGACCAGCAGCCCCGTAACCCTGCTCAGCTGCGTCCTCTTCCCGCCCCTGATGCTGTTTGAGCCCTCTTAACGACTCACGGCCCCCGCTTCGTGGGAGCCGTTCGTAGTCAGAGGGAGCCTGCTGTGTGCTCAAACCTGGTTGACATCTCCCTTCATAGCACACGCTTTGGAGCAGCAAGTGGAACTTTAGCACTCCGTGCAGACTGTGGGAGGACTCTGCCGACGGGACTGCGAGGACCAGCAGCCCCGTAACCCTGCTCAGCTGCGTCCTCTTCCCGCCCCTTTTGCTGTTTGAGCCTTCTTAACGACTCATGGCCCCCGCTTTCCGGGTGCCGTTCGTAGTCAGAGGGAGCCTGGTGTGCGCTCAAACCTGGTTGACATCTCCCTTCATAGCACACGCTTTGGAGCAGCAAGTGGAACTTTAGCACTCTGTGCAGACTGTGGGAGGACTCTGCCGACGGGACTGCAAGGACCAGCAGCCCCGTAACCCTGCTCAGCTGCGTCCTCTTCCCGCCCCTGTTGCTGTTTGAGCCTTCTTAACCACTCACGGCCCCCGCTTTGCGGGAGCCGTTCGTAGTCCGAGGGAGCCTGGTGTGCGCTCAAACCTGGTTGACATTTCCCTTCTTAGCACACACTTTGGAGCAGCAAGTGAAACTTTAGCACTCCATGCAGACTGTGGGAGGACTCTGCCGACGGGACTGCGAGGACCAGCAGCCCCGTAACCCTGCTCAGCTGCGTCCTCTTCCCGCCCCTGTTGCTGTTTGAGCCTTCTTAATGACTCACGGCCCCCGCTTCGCGGGAGCCATTCCTAGTCAGAGGGAGCCTGGTGTGCGCTCAAATCTGGTTGACATCTCCCTTCATAGCACACGCTTTGGAGCAGCAAGTGGAACTTTAGCACTCCGTGTAGACTGTGGGAGGACTCTGCCGACGGGACTGCGAGGACCAGCAGCCCCGTAACCCTGCTCAGCTGTGTCCTCTTCCCGTTACTTCTGCCAGCAGCTGGTACATAAGCAACTAGACATCCCGCTACGCGGTCGCGCGTGGTCGCGCGCCAGGAGAAGCCCGGGACAAGGGCGGGACCGTTTGTGGCCGTTAGTGGCCGGGTGAGGCCGGGACGGGCCACCCCCATTGGCTCTGTGATTGTGATACTTTGATATCTTGTGGTTTTGTGTTGTGTGGTCTATCTGCAGATGGGTAAAATGGGCAGGGTAACTCCTGCAATATCCCCACACGCCTCAAAACAAAGAGAAATCCCAAACCAACCACTACCTAGCCTGACAGCAATTGATCGTATGCTGCAGAAAACCATCGGGGTGGTGGTCACTGCCATAGAAAATACCGAACGCTGCCTCTTCCTTCCTGCTGGCACCTTTCCCCCTCCACTTTTGGCTAACACTTCGTCCCTTACTATTAATTCTCAGGATTCGATCCTGGCTCCATCATTTGTCGCTCTTCCAGGATCCTATCCTATTTCTACAATCCAGGATGTAGCTCCTACTCCAGACAATGTATCCCCTCGATCCCTGTTAGTTCCATCTAGGTTATCATTGACCCCTACTACCTTTTTTTACCGTACCCGCCCCTGATTCCTTAGCTCAGATAGGGGAATCTTCTGACAACTCTATCTGTCAGATACCTACAACTCCAATCTTGGTCTCTCCCTCGTCGCTAAATCCGGGCACGCACACTCCGAGGGTAACAACTAGAGGTCAGAAGGCCAGGTGTAGTCTAAAACAAACCAATAGAGACGGGGAAAATGCAAAAAATTTAAAAAACGTAAAAAATCCAAAACACACCTATGCTGGTCACAATCATAAGAAAGCTGCTCCTAAATCTTCTGCTACAATAAGGAGAAATGTTGATAATATTTCACCTAAGTCCGTTTCTACATTAATTCACGAAAATGGTCCACGCGTGTTACCAGTAGAGCAACTAGCCAGTACTTTGCCTTCTTTCCTACCTAGTGAAGGGCTCTTTGAAAAAATTGAACATCTTATGAAGTCCCTACTGGATCCACTCCAGGAAAGGGTAAAACGCATAGGTGAAAAAATAGATAACATGGAAGTAGCCATGAAATTTTTTTCACTAGTGAAGGGGACCTGCTGGATAGAGTACACTCAAAGACTACCCCTACACCATTAAATACTAGGCCTCAAATAATTGGATCTGATAACAACAGACAGCTGCCAACTGTCCCCAGACCTGCAGGATCTCTTACACTAGTGAACACTGAATCCACTATTAAGCCTCCTTCGGAGGCTTCGGGGGCGTTTAAACTCACGAAAAAAGTGGTGGGTGATCCATGTAGGGATTCTGAACTTGTAGGTCGGACTACCGATACTCCAGGTGCCCCCAGGGACCGTCCTATGTTAGCTACGTCAAAGATGCCACTCTCACATATCGATTTACCCCCACAATCATTACCACATACTATAGTTTTAGTTGATGTTCCAGAGTTACCACTAGGGAAACTAGAGACTTTCCCTGAGCTAAGAAACAAAGTCGCTTTTTGGTTAAACAAGAATAGGCCGCTCCCGCCCAATATTTTCAGAGAAATATTGTTTGCCAGAAGGATAAGTTGGCTGGGTCATAGAAGAAAGGATTCGATAGGGGATTGCAATGTCACAAATTTCAGGGACAGGCGAGTTGTTCGCCACATACGTAATTGCACTCCCTATAGTGTTAATACTGATATTCAAGTTAGGGACCTGACTTTTTTCTATACCCAATTTTCCCCTTGTCTGCCATCCAACGAACCTAGAGACTTAACAATCGTAGATCGGGTAGAAGGGATTGGATCACGATACAACATTCTGACCTTCAATTATTTCGAACAGCTTTCTGAATTAGAGAGAGTGGATTGACTCCAGCCGGAGTGCTTGATATTAAAGTCTGCTAGTACTCCACCTATCCCCGGTGCGCCTTTAGTCAATTTGTCTCAGGGTGGTGTTGTGATTGATGGTACCTTTTCACCCATCACTCAAACCCCCAACGATGAGGATCCTCCGGGAATGGCTTTGAAACCTCCGACTAAAAAGGATGACCCATCTCTTAAAATACTTTTCTGGAACGTTACCGGTCTTCGATCAAAGGTTACGAATGATATCTGGCTTGCCTTTATACGCGGCTTTGGCATCTTGTGTCTCCAGGAAACATGGGCTCCTTATGAAATTCATCTCAAGGGTTTTAAAACCTATTTTTCTCCAGCATTACTTTATTCCTCTGGTAGAGCAAAGGGCGACTTGACTATTTTTATATCTAATACTCTTCGATTCCCATCAACATTCCCTCTAAAAACGGCCACAAATTTCCAAATTCTTATTCTTCATCTGAATAATAACAGAGCCTTAGTACTTGTGAACTTCTACAATAACCTTTCTGTGGATGAACTAACGAAGGCAACAAACGAAATATATCTTTGCCTCCTAGAATTATCCACAAAAATTCACAAGGAGTTAGTTTTAATATGGGGTGGAGATTTTAACCAATACCTATGCACTCAGAGTGGGAAATCAGTGTGTGGAATAGTGGACGAAAACGGTGACCCGATAACCCACTTTTCTCATACGCTACCTGGGCACCGTTTGAATGAAATTCTGTGTGGATTAGACCTTGCACTTGTAAATGATATGGTGAATCCTCCCATTCCCGTTGTTCCAAATTTTGTCGGTAGAGGCAGGCCAACCACAATTGACTTTATTTTCTGTTCCATGGCAGCGGCTAATGACTTATCCACCTGTAAAACCCACGATATTGTCATCAGTGATCATTATCCAATTAGTCTTACCGTAAAAATGTCCAAGAAACATGAGAGACTTAATATCGAGGCGACTTTAAGCCAAAACAACTTAACAATAGATAGACTAAACGGATATTCTTTAAGGTGGGAAAAAGTGGACCCGATGGGAATTACAGCATCTTTAGTTGCAAAAATGACACCAGTGATCCTTTAATTGCCTCGATCCTGCTCCTTCTCACGAGGGAATTATGGAAAACGTTGCTTTGTTGCTGGTAGCAATAAAGGAAACTTTTTTTGTGGAACTCAAGAACAATAAAATCAAACCCAGGGGATGGTTAGATTCTTCTTGCACAAAAGCTTATCAGAACTTGAAAGCAGCCCTCTACAATAAGATTAGAGATAGAAAGGAGATTGCAGTTTTTAGAAACAACTATACACAGGCTTTAAAGCGCCGGAAGAATGATTTGAAAAAAGACCTCTGGGACCATTTGCACAAAATATGTACCCTCAGGGACAGTGCTGCCTTTTGGAAGGTTGTGAAGTCCCCATTTTTAACGGAATCATCTCTAAAACCTAGTGTTGAGGTTGCGAAAGATGAACAAACATGGCTTGACTATTTTGAGCAGATATTCAGCCTTTCTCCAACCACTACACCTTTAACTTTATCTAGGTCAAGTACAGCTGCCTTCCCCTTGTCAATTAACATTTCCCATGAGGAGGTGGAGCATGCCCTAATGGCTAGCAAAAACGGCAAAGCCCCGGGCCCCGACGGGGTTCCAATTGATTTCTTTAACTTTACTATGGACCTATGGTCCCCAATTTTAACCAGGGTCCTTCAAGCATCCTGTGCACTGGGGCCTATTGATTCTTGGTCCCAATCAATTCTCGTCCCTATTTTTAAAAAGGGGGACCGCCATCTGCCATCTGCCATCTTGCTATCGACCTATCTCCCTATTAGATTCATTAGGGAAAGTCGCTGGTCATGTTATTCTGGAGCGGCTTCAGCACTGGGCACTTGATAACAAAGCTCTTTCCGATCTTCAGTTTAGGTTTCGCGAGGGTTTGGGTACCACCGAGCAAGCCCTTAATTTATCCCTAATAATAGGTAAATATGTTAATGCAAAAGGGGGAGTACTTTACTTAGCATGTGTGGACCTCTCTGCAGCATTTGACTGCGTTAACCACACTAAGCTGTGGGATATTTTAGAGAATATGGGTATAGAGCCGCCCCTTATAATCTTTCTGCGTGAACTATATTCAGACGCTACAGCTCGTGTGAGATACGGTCTGGGGGGTGAGGTGACAAAGTCCTTTAGAGTGGAGCGCGGTGTAAGGCAGGGTTGTGTCCTGGCCCCTTTTTTATTTAACCTATACACCAATGGCTTGGAAAAAGCCATGTTAATAGGGGCACAGGACATCCCCTGCATAAATAACCGCCCTATACCGGCTCTACTTTATGCGGACGACGCCGTAATCCTAGCACGCACTCCAAATGAATTACAGCGTGCTCTCATGAAATATCATACTTTTATGGCCAACCTTGACCTGAAGATTAACATTAAAAAAACTTTCGTAATGTCTGTAGGGTCAAGGATAAAGAATAAAAAGTCCTTTTTCATCGATAACCAAAAAGTAGAGAGCACCTCCTTGTATCCATATTTGGGCATAGTGTTTGATCATGAATGCTCATGGAAAAGTGCTATTGAGTCTAGGAAACTCACCTTTGCAAGAACCACAGCTGCCCTGGTTAACTTTGCTAATAAGTTAGGCAGACGACCCACGGTTGAACTGTTGGAGATTTACAGGGTAAAATGCATAGGTAGTGTTATTTACGGGGCTGATGTTTGGGGCTATGCCAAAGTCGAGGAGGTCCAAAGGGTGGAGAACAGCTTTTGAAGATTCCTTCTGGCCGTCCCGCGGTCCACATCGACCTATGTTTGCCATTTAGAATTGGGTCTGTCTTACCTTACAGACCTGATTAGGATTCAACCCCTATTACTATGGCACCGCATTTGGACATCTAACGCCACTACTCTCTCCCAAGGGTTCATTAAGGATTGCATAGCTTTAGACCGTGCACATAAGATCGGATGGATCTCTTATATAAAGAGATTCCTCGGCGACTTGGGTATGGCACGGTTCTTTTATTCTCCCTTGACAATAGCCGAAATACCGAGGAAACAATTTAAAAAGCTATGTGTGGCCCACTTAGTTTCTTTGAGAATGACTAGTGAGCTTCACAAACCGACTGTACAACATTCGTTGCTGGTCCAAACGACCCTGTCAATTCAGCCCTATCTAGTTTTCAATTTTACGGATTTTGAGAGACTTCTCTTAAAAAAATTTAGACTAAATATTTTCCATTATTTGGTCACTTTTCCAAAATCTAATACTTGGGAAAAATCCCTTCAACTTTGCCCTTGTGACAAGAGCTCTCCTCAATCCACGATACACATAGTATTGTTTTGTAAATTCTATCAGGATGTGAGGAAACATTGGCTTATCCCGATTCTAAAGATTTGGGGCTTCCGCAGGTGCCGTCCTGCTTTTCTGGCTCTTCAATATTTGGACGCCGAGTTATTCGCCAAACTGATAGTTACTTTTTTGAAATTAGTCATTAGGCATAGGCAGAATCTGTAGTTATCTTCTATCCCGTCTATTCCAACAATGGCCGTATATTTTCTTTTCTTTGTGCTGAAATTTGGTTGACGAGTTATATGTAGTTTTACAAGACGGAAAGGTTTGCTAGAGATGTTTTCGTATTGTGGCAAATTTGTTTATAGCTCGCCGCTTTTAATATGTGTTGGCCATTCTGTTTTTATCTTTTCTCTGTAAACTGTAATGTTTTGCGCTTTTATGGTTGTTTGCTTTCAGCCGAATAAAGTTTGTTTTGATTTGATTTGATTTGAAATAAACTCTTTCCAGTTGAAAAAACATTTTATGATAATTACACCAAAATGAACTTTTAATATAAATATGCATAATGGAGAATCAGTGTATTGTGGTCCCAAAATGTCATTTTGAGGTTCTGATGAAATTTATGGTTACGTTTCATTTTCATTGAAAATATATTTTTGGCTTGCTTATAACCTTGGCACAATATCACTAATCTTCAAGAACCGTTCCAATCAAGTAGCATTAGTGATTAGATTGTGGCATGTTAACTTTCATGGAGATTCATCTTGGGGGATGCTAAACAAGAGAGAGTTGGGCGGAAAAAAACCAACAACTTTATTTTGTTTTAATTTCCACAGGAAACTTTGCTGTCAGCTACAGCAGAAACACAGTAGTATTATACCAAGCTTAACTTGATACTAGAACTTGACTCATAGCGGTGTCTTTTTTTGTTTGTTGTAAATCCATTCAGTAGTTTCTTAGATATATGAGTTAAAAAAGTCTATTGGAAGGGCTTTAAAGGACTATGGTTGAATATTCCGATCATTAATTCACAGATTGTTTGTGTATTTATAGTCCTTGAATCCATCAGAGATAAATCTGGGGAAACAAATCAATAAATCCCTTTGGAAGAGGTGGAATTTTCTCCCTTCATCCACTGTGGGATTTGTGAGATTTGGCAAACCTTAAAAAGAGTTGAGAATCCTAAGAATCCGGAAACAACTGTAATGTTTTGTTGTGGTATGTGAGTTAGGGTTTGCATGACTCCTGTGAGATCTGGTTAGCAAGCGGTACTAGATACAATAAGAGATGTCTTAAGTGGCTGATCACAGAATAATAAACATAGTTATAATTGAGAACAGATACGTCTTAATAATATCTCTTTATAACCAATACTACAGACTTTGATAGGAAACAGGGAAGTCCTGGAAGCTAAACACAAGTACCATAAACATTTTGAATTTTGTTTTGCATGAACACTTCTGCCTATGTTTAGAATAAGTACCTTAAACGTTGTCACTGCATACTCTTCTGGAAAATTAGCACAGTCTTTACCTGATTCCTGTAGAAATAAAAAAAATAAGGTATAACATTAACACCCTGGTGTTCTGTACTCTTAACAATTAATACACAGGCTAGACTTCAAATACCTTGTTCACAACATTCATGAAATTATATACATATGCAATTGTGCTTTAAAATCTGTCCATTAGCAACATAAAACTACAGTTTTAAAAGATCAAATACATCTGTAAGGAATAGTTCAAAGTTTATTTATAACAGCACTCAACTTCAGGATACTTCTTAGTAATCCAAATTGAACATAGAACAATCCTTTAGGAAGCAATAGCTCTTGGCACTTGAAATCTAATATCCATGTAGCAAGGTCCTAGCAGCAACAACATTTTAACATGATTGCCCGGTTAAGAAATTTGTGAACCAAGAAAGTCATACCTGATGATCCAAGATGGCTGCTGTTTCTTTACACTCTTGAGAGGCTGTTGCTGCTGGAAATCACTGTTCACTTCCACTGCACTGCTACACAGCACATCCACTGCACTTGTGCAACTTGAATCCCATCATCCCCAACACGGGAACCACCCGCCTTTAATTCTCTAAAAGGTACACACCATGACCAGTTTCAAAGTACTACTTCCCTGAACAAAGATCAGATTCTCTTCCGAACAGTGCCCACCCAAAAGCCACCATCGATGCGATGCAGCTCCAGGTTTATCAGGATGCCTAGCATAAAAGTCTAGCAACGATTGTGGAGCATGAAAATTGGAGGCTCAGTCCTATGACTGTTCTTCAGGTCCAAAACCCTTCTAATCCGCCAAATATTGCAACCTCCTTCTTCCATGTCTTGCATCTAACATCCTATGTACTTCATACCCATTTTTTTAATTCAATTAGACTGACATGCAATGTGAAGCACGATGTGTTTTTTCAGAGCAAGGCAGTGGGAAAAATACATGAAAAAGTGGGTTAAAGGTAAAGAGATAGATCTTAAGAGCCTTCAGGAACAGGAATTCTTCTGAGATGGTTTTCAAAGAGTGAGGAAGGAAATTCCTGGCCAGCACTGAAAAATAACAATCTCCACATCTAACTTTTCGAAAATGTGGCACCCTAAATCGAAGCGGCAACATTGACCTGAGGGGGTGGGATGGATGATAAAGATGGATCCTCTTTATCAAGTGCTCTGGAGCATGTTTGTTTGTAGGCTTGGTGCAATACTTTGAAAATTATCCTCTTACTCATTGAGAGGCAGTGCAATTCATATAGAAGTCTGGTGACAAATTCCTGTCTGTGAATTCCCAGATTAAGGTACACTGCTGTATTTTGTATTATCTGCAGTCTTTTAATCCATTTATCAGGGATGATGAAGTACAAGATGTTCCCATAGTCCAACCTGGCCATTATTAATGCAAAGGCAACTGTCCTGTGGGCATTTAGAGGAAGAAAATCAAGAAGGTATCTGATTTAATACAAGAAGGCAAAACAGGTGCAGGAGACTGGAAGCATCTGAGAGTGAAACGAGAGCCTGTCATCAATCTGTCATCTGTGGCCAAGGGTATGCTCATACATGTTCACTGTGCCACTGGAACCAAGCTACACCCAATTGAAGAGCCCCACTCAGGGTGAAACCAGTCTTGAATTGCTTGTGTTCTGGTTCAGACAGGATCTGGCCTGGCAGTTAGGGATGGCTGTTCCTATTGGAGCAGGGTCAACACTTATTTGCATATGTTGGGGTCTAATCTGGGGAGGCATGTTGGGCAAAAGAACGATGGAATCGAATACTACCCTCAGTGATTGCCAGTGATTAGACTTTTTGCAAGTATCGTCCCATCACCTTTTGTATGTTTGATATAACCACCTAACTGGCCAAAGATATGCCCAAACTTGAGCCCCTTGCTCACTGTGCCCCTGGAACCCAGCCACAGCTGACTGAAGAGCCCCAATCAGCTCCAATTGGTCTTGGATTGCTTGTGTTCTGGTTCAGAGAGGACCTAGCCAGGCAGTTCAGGTTGGAGTGTTCTTATTGGAGGAGGGTTAAAACTGATTTACGTTTGGCTAGGTCTATTGTGAGCTGGCACGATGATCAAAAAAACAATTGGTTTAAATGCTACCCTGAGCAATTGCCAGTTGTTAGACTTATTGCAAACATCTTCCCATCATCTTTTGTGTGTTTCACGTAACACAACAGGATGACCAACTCACTTCATTAGGAGATAACATTTTGGTGGGTCTTTAGTCACTTGATTTTCACACTCAGTTGGACTTGGCCCTCTCTGCATGGTCATACCCGAATGTTTTGCCCTTGGTACCCCATAGGGCAGGGTGCCCTGTAGTTAAAAAGGTTGAACATGTACTTTTAAGTTTTCGATATCCTGGTAGTAAGGATTTATGGTTTAGGGATTACCTATTTGTTGTGTACTTTAAGATGTTGGCATTTTTCTGCCCTTAGCCCTTTTGTGCCTGCAGCCTGTCTTGGGTCACATGACTGGTGCAACTGACAGTTAGAATCTGTGATTTCCTTCCAGACAGTCACACACAATAGAAAGATTGGGTGTGCCTGAATCGGCCATCTGCTGGCAGGATGGGAGGGGGCGGGCTGAGCACAGCCCCACCTGCAGATGAATAGGGTGTGCTCCGCCTTCACATAAAGGATCTATCACCTCCACATTGTATTTGCTGCCAACTTTGAGCCAGTGCAGGGAATTCAGGAATATTTGCCAGGAAGAAAGATTGTTGTGCTGCTGAAATGCCTGCCCCTCTGCTGGACTGCTGACCTGCTGCTGCCTTGCTGAATTGCTGCCTTTCTGCCCTATTGCCTGCTGAAGAAGGACTAGACTTGCAACTTGAATCCAGAACTACCATAGTGACTCCAAAGAGCTAATTAGCTGGCCTCCTGATCTGAGCCTCAGGGACATAAAAGCTCTGTTCACCTTGGATCCACACCTGAACCCAGCCTGACTGAGTCCTGACCCTCCAAGTAGTGTCCCACTAATCCTGGACCCTTGGAAGTGGTGCTGAACGTGACCAGATAGCCAAAATCTAAAAGAGTGGACTTATAAAACGTTTGGGCTAAAAAATGCTCTGAGAACCAGAAGGAAGCCAGGACCAACATGTTTGCCTATCTGCCTATGGTGCATCGCCGGTTGGATTGACTTTGTGGCTTCTCCCACTACGTTTTTCTCTGCAGCAGCGAATTCTGTTCAACGGTCTTTTGCCAAAGAGGTATCTGGCCTCATGGAACTGTCTTTGGCTGTAGCCCTCTGTCTCACCCAACTGGAGATTTTCAACTTCTATTTCAGAGACTAAGGGGCTCATTAGGATGGTGCATGTAGGCACATCCGCGATGTTGGCGGAAAATGTCCTTTTCCCAACTCCATCGGCGGTCCTCGCGTCTGCCATATTACGATGGGCAAACATAGCCCATTTTCTGTCCTCTGTGGTGTTACGTGAACCGCCAAAAATATCCATCTGCAACTGCGGCGGAGAGAGCCAAACGAGAAACACTGCCGTACAGAATGACGTCCTGTTCGCCGTACAAATCACAATGCCGCAAACAGCCCATCACACTGCAGCGGAGAATCCATCCACACGGAGACAGGAGAAGCACTACGGCGGAGAGCGAAACTCGACTCCTGGCCCCCCCACGTGGTTCTGAGCGCTATGGATCCAGCTCTTCAAGCCTTTCCGCTGCTGTACCTCATCCACTACCAGCAAATAAGACACCGCTGTGGACAACGCCGCTGGTACCCAAAAACACAACTCCACACTCAACTACAACACACAACTCCTGTGCTGACATACGGTTCCTGTCCACATCCGACACTCTGGTGGGGACAGGACCATATCTTCCAGTGTACTCACACATCTCCTACCTGATAGAAACCCACACCTCCGCATCCTGGTCACCCATCAAACGCGAAATCACTACAATCTCCCGGGAAAGTCACCGCAGTGGTGAAGACGCGGGAAAACCAGCGCACAATGTAGTAGGCAAGGCCAATGCCAGGCATGGGCAGTCTGCCCAGATTCACTAAGCTCCACCCTCACCCTTCCCACAATACGCATCACACACCCATTTGGGCACATGCTGTGTGCCCCTCCTGTGGCCTCCCTGCACAATAATCAGCCAGGTGTAGCCAGACCTCGCACCTCACACATCAAAGGACAAGGATGATTGACTGGGAAGGTGGGAGTGAAGAGTAACACCCTGCATAGAAGCTCAGGGGCTGGACAACCCTCCTCCTCACACCTACCTTCCACTCATGTGAATCAAACTGAGTATAATTACAAAATATAGACTCACACTGCATATGACCATCCACTGAACTGTTCACACTGCCTGTCAAGTCCCTCAGAAAGACCCCACACTGACACTCTGCCACATACTCATACCATAGGTCAGCAGCAATGGAGGACAATAAATGGGCTAGCCCAAAGTTAAGTGGACAGTGCTGGAAAGCCATGGAGCAAGCCACATAGCATGTGTACATCACATGCAAGAGGAGGAACATATCACACCACCCTTAGACCCTCACATCAGACATGGGTGGCACAGTGAGTACAATTAAACCAAAGTGACCTCTGTGAACAACTCTGGGATACATCAAGGCAAGACATGGATAGGCACAGGAATGATGGGAAGTGTCAGACGTCATACAGTGACCAGCCACACATCTGTGTCAACTCACTTGCCATGTGTATGTCATCAGCACAACACACATGGCTCATTGTCACACTCCCTGGCTGACAAACACAAGTAGGACCTTCACACACGCCCACCTCACACCTGCAACACTCAACACCTGTGTGCAACACACATAATGGTGCAAATGATGTCCTGTGAGTTCACTGACAACCAATCACACTCCTTGTGGTGCATCAACAAATAACAGACTCACACCCAGGGATGCCTGAACCAAGCTGACACAAAACCAATAGCCAATCACAAAGCTCACAAACAACATCCACAGAACTCCAACAAGTCCAGACATATGCAGCCAAACAGTGGAAAAGCAATGTGACCCTAGACAGAAGAGGAATAGACAACATTGTCACTCCGGACAAATCCACAGACAACATACCCCAACAAAAACAAGAATTGCCTCCTCATAAAAACAATCATGAACAACAACTGGGATCAAGGGGACACATCAGCTAACACACACATACACACCACACCAGTCATCAAGTGAACATGGTGTCATAGTGTACCACAAGCATGCACATGTACAATCCTGACAAGTGACAGGCTCAAAATAGGAGGACAAACCACTAGTGTGCACTCAAAACAAGTTCATGAACCTGAATCCACATAGCTGCATGTGACATACACACAAGAAATGCACACTACACATGCAACACACATATGAATGTATCACAACACACAAGTTACTCACACACAATGTCATTCAAATAGAACAACACACACATTGCACCTGTCAGCAGAAAGAGCCAAGACAGGCCAAACACTGCATACATCCACAAGAACAACACAACAGAGGCACATACCAATCCATCACATAGCAAACTCAACTCGACATCAGGGCGATGCACACCAAGCAAGTACAAGGCAACATATACTGACAGCATTGCATACACACCAAGCAGTGTGTGCACAACTACAAAACTAGTAGCACACATTTCTGAGTGCCACGCCATGAACTCCCACAACACAAATCATCACAGCACAAACATAACATCACACTCAGGAAGGGTAGCAGTACTTCAGCAAACACACATACACCTTAGCCTTCACCCACAGATGACATCTCAGGGAAACCCAGATGCAAACAACATGACTAGAGGACTGTGCTGATCAAACACATGCACTGCACACGAGCAACCATGACTGCAAACTAGTAGAAGAAAATATCCTACAACTAATTGTGAAACTGTCATGAGCGGCACATTGGTTCTGCACACAGATCGTCCTCACACAGCATAATGTCACACTAGGAAGTGATGGGGAGGCTCACACACTGACAAGGCATGGGATGGAAGACATGAGATTTAAGTGGTGTGTACTTCAATAGTGGACAGGTGAGGAGTGTACAGTCCACAAACACACAGAGGAGTAACTCACAATGTGTAGGCATCAGAAGCACATATAGGGGATGGTATGACTCTATATACCACATACCATACATGAGCCAGAAATGGGTCAAGTGACAGCAATTCATGTGAAAACTCACAAATAATGTCAGTGTGGCTGAGCAGGTCAGCACAGTGAGCACAAACAGAAACAAGACACATGGCTGATCAACAAAACACATCACAGACTTGGCTGTTACACACTCTGCATACTCACAACTGGCAGCAAAAACAAGTAGGTGTCCCCCAGGAGTGCAAGAACACACCAACACACTGCACAGTGCCCAAACTACAACTCCTACATGTGCCCACAATCTGAAGCACATGGCTGGCAATTTAAACAAACAGGCACTCATTACCTGGATCATACATTTGTGTAGTTGGCATTGCAGCGGCACACACACATCAACACTACTGACAATGATGACAGCCCATTCACACTGAATGACTACTCAAGTTCACACATTCAAATGTACCCATGTGAATATGAAGACAGGCCTACGTAAGATGACCACACATCAACACTGCTGTTCACACATCAAGAAAGATCACACAGATATGATGGACCCTGGCCACTCCGCAAGTGTTCCTGTGGATAGAATTCACCTTTGTTGTGATATTGCATCCTAACTAGGGGTGTGCGGAATTTGCGTAGCCGCGCTATGCAAAACTCTGCGAAATGGTAAAAAATCTCTGTGAGCACGCAGAGTTCCGCAAACACGCTGAATTGCTTGTTCCGTCTGTTCGCGATGCTTTTCGCCTGTTCGCGAATGCTGTTTGCATGCTCGGGGGGAAATATCTCACGAACACGCATTTTGAAAGCGTGAACAAGCAAAAAATTCCGCGAAGCCGCGGATCGCAGAATTTTTGGCAATTCCACGTTCTCTGCAGAATGCGAAATTACCCAAATTCCGCAAATTCCGCGAGCGGAACAGAATTTACCACCCAGGCCTAATCCTAACATGACATGTGTACAATTTAGCAAACCTGACCATAGAATGATTAGGATAAAAGTAGATCATCACAAACAACCATCATTGCACCCTCAAGCCTTAGAGTCAACTGGATTAAAAGTGCCTGTCACCTCTGGCAAACTCTGAAAAAGGAAAACGAGCAATTGGCAATGTTAAAGTGGCATACAGAGCATGTGTCACATGCAACCATACCTATACAGAAAACATTTCATTTAGCAAGGATATTGACAAAGCAGACAACAGGAGTAACTGTCTTTACTACATGAGACCCAGATAGCCATCAAAAGTACAAAACAGAAAGGCCATTGCCCAGTACAAATTCAAAGTATGTACATGTGTGCATAAGAAACTGCACAGGAAATGGGCATCCAAAGTGACAAACAGCAAGGCCATTGGCCAGTACACATTCAAAGTATGTACTTTGTGCTGTGGGGTTGGGCCCTTCAGTTGGGGAGTTGTGTAAAGGATTCAGGTGAGGGAAGGGGCTGGTTTTATACTCAGCTATGTGGGTGGGTCAAAATGGAGTATTCATGTCAGGTGTGTTGTGTGGGTTGACCTGGGATTTGTATTTTTTACTTGCCATGGGGGTGTGTCATTGGGGTGTGTTAGGTGTTTTTGAGGCTGGGGAAGATTAATGGCCACACTTGGAAGCCTTGTTTTGTGGTTGCTTTCAACCGCCATTACTCTTCCGGAGCAACCACGGTGGTCGGAATGCAACAGCCCTTACGCCGGCTCTCCCATTCATCAATTGTTGCGATCGCGGCGGTTGGAAACAAGTGATCGTTCCGCTGTCACCGCAATCGTATCCTAATTGCACGTGCGGTCAATCCGCTGGGCATGCGGCTGTTTTGGGTCTTTCCGCATCAAATCCGACCGCCGCAGATAAATTTCCATCTGCTACAGACGCTGGTGGCGGACTTTTGTGGAATCCGTCTGCTGCGGTTCGATTTCTCTGGCGGTTCATCGCAAAACCGGCGGTCTACCTGCAGTACATGCGGGCGGTTAATTTCCGCAACCACGGCAGTAGGAATGCTTTTCCGACCGGCATCCTAATCGACCCCTAAGGGCCTCATTATGATGTCGGTCGGAAACTACACTGCCCGACTCCTTGTGGGATTCGGTTCCGACCAACTTGCGGTCGGCGGTTCTGCCCGACCGATTATGATGCTTCCGAACACCGTTCCATCTGACAACACAGGCTCCTCTGGGGAAAACTGGTGTCTGCGGAAACCTTGCAGCCTGTCACGGGCACCCCATGGTGCCTGCCACACTGAGCATGGTTTTACAGAGGGGTCCCTTGGGTACCCCCTCGACCCCAAACCGGTGGCCTCAGGATGAAGGGGGGTGTGCTAGATGCCCCCAAAGTCTGTTTCTGACAGCCTTTTCTTATCAGACAGACCGAGTCGGAAAGGCTGTTGGAATCTGACATCGTAATTGGTCTGTTGGAAATGCTGTCCATTGGGTTGTACAAATCGGCTTCTACGATTCTGGTTCTCTGAGTTCCGGTCGGCACTGATTCAGAATTACCGAACGGTTTCCATTCCAACTGCGAACATCGTATTCGGTTGGTTGGAATTGTTTCCGACCCAGTCGGGCGGATGGGTTCTGAGACGGTCTAGGGGAATCCGACTGTTGGTCGGAGGCTTTCCGACCGACATCGTAATCAGCCCCTAAGTCTGAATGTAAAAATCTTTACAGCAGCTTTGAACCAAGTCTAACAGACAGTGACGCTCCCTCCTCAAATAGCTCCTGCAGCCTTGTCCTGCTGAACTTTACCTTTCCAGAACATTTTCTCAGAAATTCTCTTAAGTCCAAAGGTAAGCACTGACTGGGCCCAATCCACATCATCTATCTGAACTATGCTCCAACGTAATCGGCCATATTTTTCTACCTCGAGTCTGTCTTGCACAACTAGATGTCCTCGGTTGTAGCGTTAATCCTTCAGGTGCTAGTGTTTACAAAATTATTTTTAAAAAGCATTACTCCAGTGCTGCTAATTGAATGTTTGCTGTTTTGATGTCACTTAATTTATTAAAATGTACTATATATTTTTCTAAATTGGTATGGGATTTTTCTTATGTTGTCTTTTTACTTTATTACTGTTTTTGTGCTGTGTAAATACTTTACATATTGGCTCTAAGATAAGCCGGACTTCCTTTTGTGCCAACCTCCCCAGGGATAAGCAAAGGTTAATATAGTGACTTTTTGTGGTTCACGCTGCAAGGGATTGTGGCTATTGCTTGACCAGGACTTACACCCCAGTCAACCAACAACCCAATCTCTCACACACTCCATCTGATCTGGTTATTAGGCATCAGCCAATTCATTCTTAACAGCTGGTTCATAAGTTAACACAAAATCATAATCTGAGAAAAACAAAGTCCATCTGAGGTGCCTAGGAGTGAGTCCTTGAATTTGGTTTCAAAACCTGTGATCTGCATATACTTCTAGAATGTGTTTGACTACTAAAAATGAGTGTCTCTATTCCTTGAAAGTTTCTGGTCAGTGATAGTTTAATTTAGCACTTCTAGTGAAACTTTCTTAGGTAAATAATCTCCCTGATAAATCTTGGTAGTAATTGGATCGCTTCAAGATAACACATCTCCCATTGCATGGTAAGAAGCATCTGTCTCAACAGTAAAGGGCCATTCTACATTATGGTGGTGCAAAATTACTGTTTCGGTCTATTCCCCTTATGATTGACGATTATATTATGAAAATGCTGGAGGCCACATTTGCAAACTTCATCTGGCAAGACGGGATGTTAGGCGATCCTTAAAATATTTGGCCCTCCCACAGGCAAGGGGTGGGCTGGCAGTCCCAAATATTAGATTCTATCAGTGGGCATGCTTATTGTGCCAGATGTCGGAATTACTTCTCCCTGTTAGTAGGGAAAACGTAGAGGAAGTATGTAACGATACACTCCCTTCGATATATGAACTTATTTCAGGAAAGGAGGCTCGAGGGTTGTTACTGCGCCAGATAGATGGGAGTTATTATAAGAAGGTGCGCTTTAAGGTTATGCATAGTGCATGGGATTTATGGAAGAAGGTACAAAAAGCCATGTTAATCCTGAAAATAAATTATTATACACCATTACGACACTCACATGTATTACCGTACTCATTCTACGATATGATGGGAAGGTATTGGGAACAACTTGGTTTAAAGTCGGTGGGAGATATATTCGAAGCAGACCAGCTACTCTCTTTTGGTGCTATACAACAGAAGTATGGGATCCCGACTAGACAATATTTTAAATATGTTCAAATTCAAAAAAGTCTCGCTGGTTGTAGGCCACTGATATCTTTCGGGGGAAAAATCCCTCTAATGGAGTTAATAGCAGGGAGTGGTAGAAGAATTAAGAACATTTATAGTAACCTAAAGGCACAACATTATAAAACTTTATTTAATGTTTATTTTACTCCTGCTAAATTCTTCAAGGGGGCAAAAGAGAGGATGATAAATGTCCAAGATGCGGGGAAGGACCAGCTACCCTGGTGCATATGTTTTATGATTGTGCTAGGTTACTATCAGTTAAAAATGAGATGGTAAGGTTGTGGTTCTATGGGTATTTAAAATAAAAAATTAAAATTAAAAAGGGTGCTGCAAAATTAAAGCCCTAGAAAAATGCTATTACAAAAGATATAATCCCTGATCTGCTCCAGTGCAGCAAACATAAACAACTTTTTTAGCAGTAACTTAGTAATGTTACAATTTTGGAAAACTAGTGAATGAAGTAAGTTAAAAAATTGGCACGCCCTAAAAACAATGAATTTCCTTAATGGAAGAGGGTGTAGGCCACCGCACTATTGCTGCTACCTTCTTTTCATGTAGATACTTTTTGGTATATACCATTTTGTGTATATGCACATTTAACTACAAGGTATTTGTGCATCTGTTTCTATATATTTATCTTGCAGACATATCTTCTATATGCAGGTAATACATTTGCCTTTTTCTTGCCAAAAAATCTCTAAATTGGTATTCAGACAAAAATATAGAAACTAAAATATCACCCTACCGAAATATTGTGTAAAAATATCGTTATATGGAGATATCATCTGCAAGAATATCGCTGTCAAGAATTTTAAGGTAAGTAATATCGGTTTCGGAAATATCGAAGTTATTGATATTGTGTACAAAAATATAGTTGTTAATATCGTTTTTTAATTATTGTGATGCGTTTGAGTATATATCTTAAATATATATGATGTAAAAGGTTTGTATAATTATTGTTCATGTTTTTTAATGTAGTTCTTACATTTATTTGAATACTTTTTTGTGATTTTTAGTACCACAGCAGGTTGTGGGTTTATAGGGGTACAGGGTAGGAAGAAATGTAATTATAATTAATTATTAATTAGTTTTTAATTAATGTTAATTATTTAATGTATAAGTAATTATGTTAATTGTGCAATTATGTTTTTATTTAGATTGTAGGTGCAGGTTGTGGGGTTTATATTGGTCCAGGGCCAGAAGTAAATTAATTATAATCAATTAATAATTAATTGTTAAGTAATATTAATTATTTAATTGGTAATAAATTATGCTGATTGTGTAATTTTTTATTTTTTATTTTAATATTAGGGGTGGGTGGTGGTGTTTATAGGGGTACAGGGTAGGAAGTAAATTAATTCTAATTAAATAATGAGTTGTTAATTAATATTAATTATTTAATTAATAATGAATTATGTTAATTGTGTAATTAATAATTTTTTGATTTTTAATCGAACGTGCGGGTTGTGCGTTTTTTGGGGTACAGGGTGGGAAGTAAATTGATTATAAGTAATTAATATTTCATTTTTTATTAATAATAATGATTTAATTGATAATTAATTGTGTTAATTGTTCAATATTTTAAATTGAGTAATCATTAATGTTTAATTGATATCAATTATTAAATTGGCAATTAATTATGTTAATTGTTTAATGCATTTTTTGTTATTTCAAATTTTTGGAGCATGTCGTGTGCCTTGTAGGTGTATATTGTGGGTATTAAATTTATTATAATTAAGGAACAATTAATTTTTAATTAATGCTTATAAAATTGATGACTATTTATGTTAATAATGGAAAAAAATATGTTTTAGATGTGGGTTGTGAGTTTTGTAGGGGTGTAGGAGGGGAAGTAACTACATTAGTATTATTTAATAAATATATTTTTGATAATCTTTTTTTATATAATATTTATTTAAATGAAAAATATTTATGCAAATTGTGAAATATAATATATGTTTTTGTTGAGGATGTGTGTTGTAGTTTTTGTATGTGTAAAGGGTGTATAGGAAATTATTTATACTAAATATTAAATAAAGTACATTTTTAATAATTAAAGTAATGAAAAATATTTAGGTAAAATAGGTACATCAAATATTTTTCATTTGATATATTAGGTGTGAGTTGTGGGAGTAAATGGTGGGAAGGTAATTCAATATTAATAAAGTATTATTACTTATTTGTTCATGATACATTTTTAATTGAGATTAAATAATTATAATGATGAAAATAATATTTTTTTTATTTACATATTTGGTGAGTGTTGTTTTCTTTGTACAGATACATAGTGGGGTGATAATTAACTATAGTCAGTCAGGAAGAATAATCTTTATTCAGGTAATAATGCAAAACCATAAATGATACAAACATATACATAAATACTTAAATTCCAATTACATACAGATAGTTAACACTCACATGGAAAAAAATCATCTTGACACAATAAAAAACAATTTAGTAAAAATATAAACATAAAATTGATCAAATACAAGGCTCCAAAAAACGTAATGAACATCATCAGGGTAGAGAAACTAGTAAACAGTATGGGCCTCATTACGATGGCGGTGGGACTGCCACCGACACCCTGACTGCTTTACCGCCTGCCTCATTCTGATAGCGGGCGGTTCTTTGGCAGTCAGAGAGACCTACTGCCACTGATCCGGCAGACTCAAAAGAGCCCGTCGGATCGCCGGGGGCTCTGCAATCTCTATAATGGTAGCGGTGCCTGCCAGGCACCGCCATAGGGATTACGATTTTCCTTCTTGCCGGCCATTTCATTGCAGTTTACATGCCCTCAAAAGGCTTGCAGAAAGGGACATTGGGGCCTGTAGCGGGCCCCTCTTCACCCCTGGCCCTCAGCTTTGGTTTTGGGGGGCACCTTTTGTGCACTCCTAAATAGCCTTGCACCATGTGGCAGGCACCGCATGGTGCTTGCCACATAGTGCAGGGAAATGTCTGATGTGTTTCTTTTGTACTGCGGTGTGTGCTGCAGCCCACAGCACCCACCGCTATACAAAACATATACATTGTGACAGCCTTGAATGTGGTTGCATTGTAATACCTATGCTGGGACCGCCGACAGCAAGTCTGGCGGTCCCATCCCTGATATGATGGTGGTCAGACAAAAGTCTGATCGCCATCATAATCAAGCTCTATGTTCCAGATGTAAATCAGCACCTTCTTTTTCTGAGTTTAACCACAGACATAAAAAATCTGTCAACATTAAAACAGACAGATTCATTGGGTGACATCTGTAAAAAGATAAAAGCGGGTCTGTCTCCCTTTCAGTAAAGGTAAAATAAATTGTCTTTGACGGACACATCAAAGGTTGCAAAACAACGTAAAGTGGAACGTGTCCTGAAATGAAAAATTGTCACAAGTGCATGGATTTAAGTTATTGACTTTATTCCACACAATAAGATCTGCTAAAACCTAGTGCAGCTGGTTAAGCCTAAAATGAGTCAACATAAATCGATGCTGAGGATTAGTGACAAAAGTAAGGTATAGCTACGTATCTCCAAAAGTATAGATCAAAGAATGCGTGCAAACAGAAGGTTTTGTCAGTTCTCTACACTCCCTGGTAGCCTGTGCTCTAGCACAGAAATGTTTTTTTGCCCACAATAAATCTCCCTTGTTAATAACCCCAGGGTGGATATACAGGTCATTCAGGCCTATCTCATGGCAAATATTACTAACATAGTTAAGCCATGGTATACATTTGGCCTTGTCAGGATTCGACCATATCGTGATCCATCTTAACTAAGGCCGTATTGCCAGTAGATCTGAAACATAGCCCACCACTAGTTCTTCATGAACCACAAAGGAGGCAGCGGATTTGGGCCATGCCAAAAGGCATCTTAAAAACTTAGGGCCTCATTATGATGGTGTACAGACTTTCGTCCAACCGCCATTATATCGGGGATGGGACTGCACAACTAGCTGTCGGTGGTCCCGCTATGCTAATTACAATGCAACCGTTTTCAAGGCAGTTGCAAAGTGTATATTTTGCACCGCGGTGTGTGATGCGGGCTGCAGCACACGTCACATTACAAAAAATACACCTTTTGCATATTCCTGCACTACGTGGCAGACATCATGGGGTGCCTTCCACATGGTGCAGGGATATGGTGCCCCCCAGGTCCCATGTCAGAGGGCATGTCGGAAGTAAGGGGTAAGGGGGGCCGCTACGCCTGCCTTTTCATGGCGGGTAAACTGCCATAAAAATGGACGGTGGTTAGGAACATCGTAATCCCTATGGCAGTGCCTGGCAGGCATCGCCACCATTGTAGGGATAGCGGTTCTGTCCAGCGGTCAGATCTGTAGCGGTCGGTCTCTCCCACCGGCAAACGCCCACCCGCATCCTAATGTGGCGGGTGGGAATTACTATTATGATGGCACTGAAACCGCCACCGATGGGATGTCGGGGGGACCACCTTGGAAAATTTAATTTGTCGCCCCTGGTGTATTGGACTAAGGTCCTTCCCTCCCTTCCTTTTATCAGTTCTCAACTTCTTTCCCCAATCATAAGACAAAGACAAACACACCGGGTTATGATCATTAAACTGGCTCTACAGTTCACTACACTGTATAACTAAATTATCGGGAGAGACTAAAATAGAATCAACTGTAGAGTTGTGACCTTGCCCCACATAAGTAGGAATCAATACATCCATAAAGGGCCCGACCTAATTATAATTTAAAAGGTGCAAATAATTGTCTGCCAAAATGTTCCCCATTAGCTCCCCAGGACCAGTATTTTCAATATGAGGATTCTCCTCTGTGTTCAGCCATCTCCCCTCCAGCAAGTCTCTGTACATTTATGGATATTAAAATCACCCAGCACAATAACCCTGGGTGAGACAAACCGGTTTTCTATAAAATTTGCCAGGAAAAGGTTGAGTGCCTTAAGATGTTCAGTCTCAGTAACCCGTGTGTAAGAATTATAACAATTAACAACTGAGGGCCTGATTACTATGTCGGGCATACTCACATCCGCCCGACACCGTTGCGGTCTCGGGACCAACTGCAAATCGGCCGCAGCACAAGCTCCCATAGAGGAATGGGAGTTTCTGTTAATCCCTGTACCGCGTCGCAGGCACCTCGAGGTGCCTGCCACTTGGTGCTGAGATTAACTGGGGTAAAAACAACAGTTGATGGACAGAATGCAGAAAACTGTCATACATTCACCCCAGTACAGAGATCTGGGCCTAAATCCATCGTTTTTTTTGCTCACCATGCCATTCCAGTTTGAACCCAGCCATATGCAAATCAGTCTTGACCCTGTGCCTCATGGGAACAGTCCAGCCCGAACTGCCAAGCCAGGTCCTCCTGGACTGGAATCAAGCATCCTAGGACCGGTTTCCGGTTTTCACCCCTCTTCAGCCAGGATAGCTTGATTCCAGTGGCATGGAAAGCACAGGACCCACGTCTGGGCATAACCATCCCACTCAGGGTGACAAATGCAAAAACAACAGTTGATGGACAGAATGCAGAACAATGTCATACATTCACCCCCGTAAAAAGATCTGGGCCTAAATCCATCGTTTTTTTGCTCACCATGCCATTCCAGTTTGAACCCAGCCATATACAAATCAGTCTTGATCCTGTGCCTCAATGGAACAGTCCAGCCCGAACTGCCAAGCCAGGTCCTCCCTTGACTGGAAACAAGCATCCTAGGACCGGTTTTGATTATTAACAGGGTGCAATAGGTGCCCCCTAGGCCCCAAACCGGAAGCTGTGGAGGAATGGGGGCCCTGTTAGGGGGCCCCAATGTCACTTTCTGACAGGCTTTCCATGTCGTAAAGCCCAACAAGGAAAGCCTGTCAGAAACCGACATCGTAATCCCGATGGTGGAAACACCGTCCTTAGAAATTACGGTAATGCCTCTGACTGGACGATGGGAGCCTGTCGGAATCCAGCTGGAAAGACCTGCCGGTTTCACTTTCGACCGCCAGCATTGTAATGCGGTGGTCGAAAATAAACCTATGATGGGGATCGGAAAGCTTCCGACCACCGGTCGAGGTTTTCTGACCGACATCATAATAGGGCCCTAAGAGTGTTACAGCAGATGTAAATGTCAGGGTAACTGCACAGACAAGCTGAGAGCCTGCAGAAACCTGAACAATATTAGAGGGCATGTCCCAACGAGATCAGAGTGATAAGACCACCCCTGGCTCTCCCTTAGGGCAAAGGTATAATCTATAAGAAAAAGAACAATACCCATCAACATAAAATGTCGTATCCATTTTCCAAGTTTCTTGGAGACCTAAAATGTGAAATTCCTTCAAAAAGTTCAACCACTTCAGATCTGATTGTTTGTCAGCTAAACCTGCCGCATTCCAGCTGGCAACCTCAATATGGATGTCTCTGGGTGGAATACTCATGGGGGTAGCCCAGGTGCGGCCATCTCATTATGAGCCTGCATCGGGATGTTAGGGTTAAGGACCTGTCTAAGTCAATCATGGCACTCTAGAGAGCTTAGTGGGCTAAATCTGTTCTGCAATGGAGTAGGATCCCCTCTCAGTTTACTGACTTCTTGGATAATCACAGTTGCCTGCATCCCTGTCTGGTACCCCGATAGGATAGAAAAAAACAAGCGGGACAACTTGAATATCACACCCTGTAGAGCTGCTCTGAGCAGTTAGATGGAGAAACTGCTTTGTCCAGTAGGTATGATAGAAATTGATAGTCACACAATCATCCTCCCAAATGTTTCCCTTGGACCCACCCAGTCACATCTCCTAACCATGATGATATCCCTCACAAATTGTTTCCCTAGCCTTCATTGAACATTGGCACAGTACATAACTTGGTTAAACAAATCAGATCCAGATTCCCCTGCTAAAGAAGGGACCTCAGTCTTAATTGCCACTAACTGAGTAGATTCTGGTGGTAAATGTGGTCTCCACAAAGGGATCATTGGCCTATCAAGGTAATCATGCGGTCTCAGGAGACTGGCACTACCCTTTGTAATGTTATTGCTAGTGCTGGCACCAGTACTAGTCCAAGACAATAAACCTTGGCCAGTGTGATTTAACTGTTGTGCCACTGAGTTGGGATTACTCTTAGAGGGACAAGGGGTATTAATAGTAAGACAGGAAGGGGGAGATCGAGCTGGGGGGCACATGTACAAGGACTGGCAGTAACTACTGCTAACGCTAGTTAGCAGCAGTTACCGCAGTGTACCGCTGAAAACTATCCCCTTGTTAACGAAGTATTTACAAGACGTCGCTATATGGCAATAGCTTCAGGGATCAGCGGTGAAAACTGCCGGTAACATCAGTGTGATAGTGATAGGAATTCCGGTGTTACCTGACGAAAGGCCCATTAGCGGCAAAAAAATGCACGTTAGTCAGCCCAACGTGACTTTTTTTTCTCTATGGCCAAAAATAGCCTCTCAGTCGACCTCCAAATGTAAATGTAAATGTCCAGTATTTGTAAAGCGCGAACAATTACCAGTAGGTGTCAAGGCGCTGGGGGCCGTCTGGAAGATTAAGCGAGCTATTGCCCAGAGTCACATGGAGCTGGGATCGAACCGCGAGCCCCCGGGTTCCAGAGTCAGCCGCCCTGGCCGCTGCGCCACACCTCTTCCACTTCCAATGAAAAACAGGCAAAAAAACAATGGAATGCAGAATGGAGCGGCCAGGGCCAAGTGTAGCACAGATCAAAACCCCCCTCAAGGCCCCAACATCCAGGATAACCAGCCAGAGTCCCAGAGGAAGAGGAAATGGAGGGCTACATCCATGAAAAGAGGCGCATCACAGTGCAACACCAGTGATGCATTACTTCTCACTGTGCACTCTTCGCAAAACCATGGCATCCAAAGCCTTGAAAGCGCAGACAGTCCCTGGGGCCCGGAGGCCTCGCTGGTCCAGCGTCTGGAGCCTGGATGCCTCGCTGGTCCTGCGTCTGGAGCCTGGAGGCCTCGCTGGGCCTGCATCTGGAGCCTGGAGTGGGATGCGGCCGTGCTGTGGAGTCGATGAGCCGTGTTGATAGACACTCAGGCGCAGAGAGTGCCCTTACTTGGTGGTGAACTCTGGAGCGGTGCACAGACACGTTGCTGACCTGTGTGAGAAGACCGCCTTGAGCCCCTTAGAGCTGTGAATTGTAGAGGCGCTCCTGTCCACCAACGTAGGGAGGTCTGCATCGCATACTACGATCCACCTCAACACCAGGGTGCACGGAGGGGATTGCCAACGGTGGGCGGCACCTCTCTGCATCACTGGTCGGATGAATTTGCGCTGGCCGGACGGTGTGGAGGGTGAGGCCCCTGAGCTGCGCTGCACATGTGTGATGGGAGAGCTGCAACTTCATGCCTAAGGGGGCCGTGTTGCATCACCTGTATCAGGAGGTTCCCCAGTGGACTTGGCGGCGACTGCTGTACCCAGGCTTGTGAAATTCCACCTGGCTGAGGATCCTGCTGGCTGAGTCACAGATTTGGAGAGAGTGCAGCTGATTGCACCACAGTGTCAATGTCCAGGTAAGGAGAAGATGGGACACGTGGCAGAGGAGAATCGGGGGTCGAGTCGCCCAGGTCTAGCACCTAGTGTGACGCACCCCCAGTGGCGGCTCATCCGCAATGACGGATGAGCATCACCCCACTGCTTACAAGCAGACTCAGGAGAGCAGGAGCAACAAAGACATGGGACACGGCCTCAAGGTAAAATGTCTTTCATTTAAATATTTACAACACCCGCTCACACACACACCCCTGCGTCCCCACCCCATCCAGTGCCCTTTCCTGTGTTTCCCACCTCCCAGCTGTCCAGTTCGCACCAAAGCACTTCTCTATGGCTCTGTGTCCATCCACAGCGGGCATACCACTGGTGTTCCAAAGGTATATATGACGTTACAATGCAGACCATTATATCGCATTCCATTACAATGCATTCTAATACTACACGTATTGCAACAGTAGGAAAAGGGCTGGATAGCGGGGATGAAAACATTACTATTCCCACTTTAGTGCAACCCTAAACCTAACCCTTGCACCCTAAAACACACCCTGAACCCTAAAAGGAATCCTTTAGCCCCAAAACACACCCTAAAATTCATATTTTACCACTTAATACACCCCAAATTGTGTCTCTGTCCCCCAAAACCCATACCCACCCTAAAACTTAAAAAACACCATTACTAACCTCACAATGCATTGGAATGGAATGCGATGTAAAGGCACCTGCGTTGTAGTAGTTGCGCTGCAAAGGCATTACATTAATGTCTGCGTTGCAATGGACATCTCCTGTGCCAAAGGCAAGCCCGTCTCTGTCCGTCTGCCCCTGGACCAACCTCAGCAACAAGCCCCCTTCCTCTCGGACACTCCACTGCTACGACGCCAGCACCATCCTCGCCATCAACCCTGGACGCCACATCGCCTGCCAGGACCAACCTCTGCTCTGGACCGGACATCGCCATTGCTATTACTGACGGCCACTAAATCACCTGCAAGGACCATGCCGGCCGCCCAGGAGGAGGCATTGCCTTAACCTACAGAAGCACACTCCGACTGACCACGCACTGACCCAACAGTGACCATGGAACACCTCAACTTCCAGGTCTGGACCAACCCTATCCTCTGCAGCAACCTCATCTGCAGGCACCTCATTGCACCCCAGGCTCTCCCATCCACCGACGACATCCTACTCGGTGAACTCTACTTCCACCTGGACAACCCCAATGACCAGAACACCACCCCTTCCTGGGGAAGCTCACCAACATCAGACTCAAGCAGCTAGTCACTGCAGCAAGCCACATCGCAGGACACAAGGTCGAGCATGTCTCCTCCGCCAGCGGGAAGTTCAACTACAGCTACACCACCTGACTCTCCTGGACCGACCTTCATTGTATACATCACGTCTTCACCAAGCCCACCGTACACCACCGCAATCATCGCCCCTCCCTCGCAGCTGTATTAAGGCCATCAAAGAACTTCTCGTCAACTCCCTCAGCTCCACCACTCCACCAACGCTTACAGGCGATAACACCGCAGTGCATAACCGTCAACGATGGATTACCAACTGCGCTGACACCCTGGCAGCCCGCAAGAAAAGACAAGGCAAAATCTAGCACCACGTTGCACCGTATTTGCAAAGTGACGCATGTAGGCATTTGCGTGACCTTGTGAAGCCCTGTGCCACATCATACCTGCATCAGGTATGATGTAGGCAGGGTGTGCGTTCCCACACGACAAGGCCTAGTAGGAGTGGCACAGTGAAATCCATCAGATTTCACTGCAACAATTGTAGGACGGCACTGTGTCAGTACCTTACACCTGCCTGATGGCAGGCGTAACGGTGATGCAGTGCCACATAGACAGGCTGGCCCCATGCATTGCTGGAGTTGTGTCATGCTTGTAACACAACTGCAGCAATGCATGACTTTTAGTGCAGACAGATATGTCAGGATTCCAGACATATCTGTCATTACTTGCGTCATGGAGCGCTGTCCAGTGAATACAGCGCATCCATGGTGTCGCAAGAAGGGCGCTGTGAAAAGTGTTGCAGCGCTGTCTTGTCACAGCGCTGCAATACTTTTTATGACTGAGGCCCAGGAATGTGCACTATCTTATTGATGGCGCGCATTCCTGCCTTGTAGTTTTGTCGCAGGGCTGCGCTGTCCAGCACCAAAACCTGCTGAAATGAGGCCCCAGGTGTTATCTCCATTTTTAAGACCAGCTATTATCTGATCTTAAAAAACTGCCTCTAACTGCTGTTAGAGGCAGTTTTGTGGGTCCTTCTACCTTCAAGGATTCCCTTGTACATATCGCCAAGTGGGGTTAGCGGCCGTTTTTGCACTGGAACGCCTCCCTTGCAAGTCATTATGGCTAACAGAAGTAGCGATCTTTTCTATGGACATTTTTGCTGGAAAACTGCTGCAAACAGAGGTTAGCAAAAGCTTGTACATATGGCGATGTAAATATTGCCGCAAAACCATCAGAAAAGTGCCTCTAAGGCGGCGTTAACTCCTTGTCCATATGCCCCTGAATGTCTAACTGTATATCCCAAACCTTTCAGAGCCTACGCTAATGCTATTGTCAATAGGTCTCTCAACAGAGAGCTTCCCTAATATTAGTTCAATTAAAGATATTTAAGAAGGTTACAGCGCCCTTCACCAGTAATTCTATCTTATCCATAAAGTCAGATAGCAAAAGGTCTACATTAGGTAATTTCCCCTCCATTAGAGTCATAACCTCATCCACATTAGTCTAAGTCCAACTGTCTCTTGATTGTATGGACTTAACCTTTGAGGACCTAAGTATCCCACAGGAACTTTTTTGGACACCCGTGTCCCTCCTATTCTTTTTCTTTGCTGGTTGAATAGAGTCAGATGGAGATAAACTTGTATCACGGTGCACCTCTGCTGTCACGATCCTCTTCTGGACATCTGGGGGGGGCTAAATAGCCTGTGAAGAACCATTCTCCCTCGTGCACAAGAGGGTAAACTGCTTGTGGCTTCATTTAAACCAAGTTCTTTTTTAGGAGTCAAGATCTTGTCATTCAGGGCACCCACTGCAGAAGATAAGTAGGAAATAACAGAGGGGCAATCCAGTGCTCCTCGCGAAGACTCAGCCCTCGTAGAGCAGAAAGATATTCTTTTGCCCATTGCTAAATCAGATGCACACTGGTCCACTGCTCCTTCAGCTATAACCCAAACAGTATGCTAGCTGCAGAGCACAAGATCTCTAAACAAAACAAAGATGGAAATATCCATGGCGCCCCAGTACAGTAATAATCGAAACAACAAAAGAGTGTATCCTTAACAAAGGGGAAATGTGTCAGGAAGAGGGAGTCACTACAGGATGATAAAAGAACCCTCACTCACCAACCTGGTTGGTGACATGCTTTATCATAGGGTCCCCTCCAAAGATACCGAATGTATCTCTGGTGTGCTACAACACTTTAATTATAGCGGAGCGTATTGCTTGGAAATCGTAAATCCAGTGTGACAAGTGAATGGATAGTGATATTTAAAAATTAAGGGGAAGGGGGCCTTTGTCCACCCAATATTTTTAATTAGCGGAAGTAAAGGCTCCTGTTTAAAAACAAGTGAGATGGATGTCCCTAACTGGAATTAATTTGACCAGTTACATCCAAAAAATAGCATGTGGTCAACATGTTTCAGCTTCTATTATTTGATTTAGCGAAGCTTTCGTCAGGACCAAAGGAAAAGCCACGGCGGTATAAGCGCGCTAAGGCTTATCCTAACCTGTGGCGTTAATTGTGTACCATAACTCACGGTTGTGCAGAAACCTTCAAGAATTTCTCGAAAGGTCACAGAGTATTACTGTTATGTAGACTCTGCTCCTTAAGTACTGCCGGGTAGCGGGAGCCTCATCAAAATTTAGCTGTACGAGCGAGTCAGTACGATGCGAGCTACATGAAATTCACCGATCGAGTCGTTTCCGGGTCCAAACCGCTCCGTACGTCTCGGTCGCAAGCTAACCGTGGGGTGCAATGGATGCGATTCATGACCAAGCCAGTATGATGCACGCGTCGGACAGCCTGTGCGAGCCGGAGTGTCCAGCTTGCAAAGGCTCCCGGAGTCGGACTTCGGGGGTCTGCGTCGGACCCCCCGACACCCGCAGCCGTACGACTCGCACACAGGGGGAGACATATGCGTCTCCCCCACACAGGCATGTATGGCACCGACGCGTACCCACCGTAGGTGGCGCACTTATTCGAGACATACCCATTCAGTCAATGGGAGCGCATGTACCCGTCGTACAACTGGCTCCCATTGACTTCTATGGGAGTGCGACCGAACCGAGTCCGACAGCAAATGTGCGCATCGTACTCGCTCGGTCGGACTGTAGGGGTCCAGCTCGGTCGAAAAACACTCCGGATCCGACTCGGTCGGAGTGCTTTCCGACAAGGTTCGGAATCGGCCCCTTAGTGTGTTATAAAATCACTATTACAAGTATACAGTTATCCATACAGTCACTCATACAATCACTGAGTCTTATGTATACTTATTTATATACAACAACTGTCACATACACTGTCTTTTATTTTTCTAGTTTGTTGGACATGTACCATTGAGAGATATATTTGCTCATCACCACACCCATAAATATATTCACTCAACCAAACAACTGTTATAACATGTAGTCTTAACCTCATATACCTACTGAATCAACTATTCACACATCTTTGGGCAGTCACACTCCCCCACCAAACCACACACACATTCACTCTCCCATACAAATACTCAGTTAACTAATCAATAACTAATATAGACTTTCACATAGCTAGTAACCAACTAGTGCAGCAGTTTACACAACAACTGACAAAGTGATACAGATATTCACACAGTTTAGTCACTATCCAATATATTTAATGAGACACTATAAATTAGTCAAGTAAACAGTCAATCACACTGCTACTAAATCCTCCATCCAGATATTTATATTTATATATCCACTCATTCTTCAATGCAGATTGCTATATATATAATACATATTTAAATAACAAACCAAACCACATTCACTGGATGATGTCATCAGTGATGTCATATGAGATGTCATCAGTGATGTCATCAGTGATGTCACAGACCATATCATGAATGATGTAATATGTGACATCATCAGCAGTTGATTGTGGGCGCGTGAGTTATAGTTAGCAGAACTAACTATAACGGAGTAATTTCAGTGGTTTTGTACGAGTAAAATGTTCAGCTAACTATAACATCCCTGAAACCTATGGTTTTTTCTGTGAATTTCTAAGGTTTTTTAAATGCTAATTCCTAACTATAACATGTCTGAAACCTATGGTTTTTTCAGTGAATTTCAAAGGTTTTTTAAATGATAATTTTTAAATGTAATAATAGTTATATGTATTTTTTTATACTAATTTTCTACAGTTTTTTAACTGTTTATTTTTACATATTTTATTTTTTAAATTACATTATATATTTTTAATATCAATAGAAAAAAATGTTTTTTAAAATATTGAAACTGAATTTTTTTTGTTTTATATTTTTATTTTAATATATTTATATTCTTTTCTTAATTTATTTTTCAGTTGGAATTACCAATGTTATCCTATGGAAGGAAATTCAATTTGCAGGTAAAGTATGTTCACGTTACTTTTGTAATCCAGTGCTGGACTCCTAGGTTCAGCACTTGGACCTCTATCTAAAACAGGCAAGTAATTACGTTTTTATTGTTGGCTCGATTTTTTGAAAATATTTGTAAGTTTCAAAAATCGACACTTAGAAACTTTTTCAGCAAAAAGCAGGCAATGATATCCTATGGAAGGAAATTCAAGTTACTGGTAAGTACGGTTAGAATTACTTTTCATGATCAGTACTAGGCTCAAAGATGCAGCACTGAGGTCTCTCCTGATAACAGGTGAGTAAATCGGAATTCGTAGTTCGGCTGATTTTAGAGGAATATTTGTAAGTTCCAAAAATCGACAAACTTTTTCAGCAAAAAGCAGGCAATGATATCCTATGGAAGGAAATTCAAGTTACTGGTAAGTACGGTTAGAATTACTTTTCAGGATCAGTACTGGGCTCAAAGATGCAGCACTGAGGTCTCTCCTGATAAAAGGTGAGTAAATCGGAATTCGTAGTTCGGCTGCTTTTACTTTGGTCCAGTATATATAGAGCCACTTTCCTACACCATCCCCTCCCTTCACCACTGTGCAAACGCGCCCTATGTCCGTTTTAAGTTGGGAGATTAAGTCCCCTTCAATCCTGAGGGTCCCTGGGAGCCAACTAGCCCACCAGGTACCTCCAGTAAGCAGAGAGGTGTAAAAATGGGCGTGGCCTCTGAACATCTCTCTGCAACGCAGCTCCCTGGCGCATACTGGAGGTACCTGGTGGGCTAGTTGGCGCCCAGGGACCCTCAAGATTGAAGAAGAATTAATTCCTTAACTTAAAACGCACCACAGGGCGTGTTTGCACACATGTCTCCTAAGGCCCTGCCCCCTCCCTTCACCACTGTGCAAACGTGCCCCGTGGCGCGTTTTAAGTTGGGGGATAAACTCCCCTTGAATACTGAGAGACCCTGGGATGCAACTACCCCACCAGCTACCTCCATTAAGCGCCACAGAGCTGCGTTGAAGAGAGGTGTAAAAAGGGGCGTGGCCTCAGAACACCTCTCTGCAAAGCAGCCCCCTGGTGCATACTGGAGGTTCCTGGCGGGCTAGTTTGCCCCCAGGGACCCCCAGTATTCTAAGAGAATTTGTTCCCCATCTGCAAACGCACCAGGGGGCGTGTTTGCAGAGTGCTGCAAGAAGGGAGCGTGGCCTCCAGCGCGATGTTGGTCTTTTGTTTTATCTGTTTTTTTAAGAAGGGGGGCTGTGTAGCCCCCCTTCTTTTTCTCATATTTTTGCCCTGGGGACCCCATCCCCCAGGGCCTGCCCCCTAAGTTTTTTTTTTAATGGAAAATTCGGGAAGGGGCCCACGTGGCCCCCCTCCCGAGGCCATAATCGCCCCCGGGGACCCCATCCCCTGGGGCACGGCCCTTTTTTTATATTTCTCATATTGGAAGGGTCTGCCTTGCCCCCCTCCTTAGGCCATTTATGGCCCCGGGGACCCCATCCCCGGGGCCAGTCTTTTAAAAAAAAAATATTTTGGGGAGGGGGCGCGTGGCCCCCCTCCCGGGCCACTTGTTGCCCCAGGGACCCCATCCCCTGGGGCTGGCCCACTCCGTTGGGGACCGTGGGGGGGTCCCCAATTCCCCCACAGTCCCGCCGGCTCCCTGCCGGCTCCCCGCCTCCTGCGGGAGCCGGCATTGCTTTTCCACACGGGGAGCTGCTAAGATGCAGCTCCCCCTGTGGAAAAGCAATGTGCTTTGCTATTTGGAAGCGAGAGCAGGTTTACTGCTCTCTCTTCCAAATAGCAAAGCAGTTTGCTATGACAGGGCGGGAACCGCGAGGCTCCCGCCCTGCCATAGCAAACTACAGTGTCCCGGGGGTGGGCACCCCAGGACACTGCAGGAGCCGGCCCTGGGGGGGCAGTCCCCTGTACCATCACAAGGCTCCAGGAGGGGTGCCGCGTGGCCCCCCTCCCACCATCTACAAAGCCCCGGGGGGTTGGTTCCCGGGGCTAGGGGGTCCGTCACGGACCCCCCAATTTAAATATTTAGAGCCCCAGGGAGGTTGGGTTCCCCGGGGCATGTGGGGGGCTTGACCCCCCCACACAGGGTATGTTTTAAAAAAACAATAAAGCCCCGGGGGTGGCGGTTCCGGGGGCTGCGGGGGGGTCCGCGTGCCCCCTAGCAATCAAAAATTAAGTCGAGCCCCGGGGGATGGCGGTCCCCAGGGCTGGGGGGGCCTTAGAGGCCCCCATCATTACATTTATAAGCCCCGGGGGGGGTGGTCCCCGGGGCTGTGGGGGACTGTGTGTCCCCCGCAACTATTAATGCTTTGCCCCAGGGGTGGCGGTTTTTGATCATGCCCCCGGGACTTGGCCCCCCGGGGGCTAATTACCAACGAAAAGCGGGAGCCCGCGCTTCGTTTTTTTAAACTTTTGGCCGAAATTCACGCTGGGTGCATGAATCTCGCCGATTTTTTTAAAAACAAAATGCTTTATTTGTCCCTGAGCAGGCCTAGGGGGTCAGGGTATTTCTACCCTGCCCCCTTTTTGCGTTTTGTGAGTTTTTTTTCTGCTTTCTTGTGCCTCAGTTCTACTGAGGCACAAGATGGCTGGCACCACTTCCTGGTATGGAGTGTTGACAGCCAATTAGCATGCAGCTCGTGCTCGGCAGGGTGCGCTTAGGGTGCGCGGATCCACCACGGCCATAGATATATATGTTATTTCGATTTTGATTTTCTCAGGAACTACTGAACGGATTTACACCATTTAACAAAAAGGCATGACTCTGAACCAAGGTCTACCTTTCTGCCAAATTTGGTGTAATTCCGTTCAGCAGTTCGGGCTGTAGCTGCGATTAAAGGTCCCTATGGAAAATTGCATGGGGAAAACATGTTTTGGGATCCCCCTTTTTTCTCGGCCCCTGCTTGATGAATCACCCCGAGACTTTCAGGAAAAGAGCGGACCGTAGCGCCCCACCAGTTTTGAAAATTTCGTGAACATTCGTCAACCGCCGCCAAAGTTATTCCAAATAGAATGTTGCAGATTTCCTATGGATAATAGGACCTAACTATAACTACCTACTGGCGACTGCCTGTAATATATATATATATATATATTCACTGAAAAAACCATAGGTTTCACACATGTTATAGTTAGCGGAAATTTTACTGATAAAAAACCAATGAAATTGCCCCGTTATAGTTAGTGCTGGCAACTATAACTCACGCGACCGCAATCCTCTGCTGATGCTAATACTGTATTTAGACACTTATTTGCCCATGTCTTCTTCCATACATTTTTAGCTATACATATATTACAAATATTTTTTTTTATAAAGACACATATGTCATCAGCAGAAGATTGCGGTGGCGTGAGTTATAGTTGCCAGCACTAACTATAACGGGGCAATTTCATTGGTTTTTTATCAGTAAAATTTCTGCTAACTATAACATGTGTGAAACCTATGGTTTTTTCAGTGAATTTGCAAGGTTTTTTAAATGCTAATTCCTAACTATAACGTGTGTGAAACCTATGGTTTTTTCAGTGAATTTGTACGGTTTTTTAAATGCTAAGTTACTTTACGCCATTCGAGGCGTGCGCGCCCACTTAACGCAGTGCGTTCCGTGCACGGTTTTTATCAACTTTAATAAGCCCTGTACATTTGGTGGCCTTCGGCCACCAAAAGCACAGGGGGTGGGGTCAATGTGGATAGTGTTTTTTTTATTTCGATTTTATAATTTCATGTTGCCAAAATATAGTTTTTTTACTTTTGTAATAAGCCCTGTACATTTGGTGGCCTACGGCAACCAAAAGCACAGGGGGTGGGGTAAGTGTGGATAGTGTTTTTTTTATTTCTATTTTTTACCGTACGCTTACGGTAAGCGTACGGTAAGCGTACTCGGCGAAATTGCCGAAAAAAAAATAAAACCGTTTTTGCTCTTGGGGGATGTTTGGGGACTCCCTCAACATGACTATGTGGGAGGGAGTTGTCAAAACAGCCCCGTAACATGTTTTTGGGCATCATGTTTGATAAATAACACTCAGTGCGAGAGACAAAATGGCGGACGCCGCTTCCTGGTTTCGGCCGATTCGAATGTTTACTAAGATCTAAGAGCCAATCAGAATCGCGCTCGCGCACGCCACCGTACGCGTACGGTAAGCGTACGGTAAGCGTACCGTAAGCGGGCTCAGATATATAAATTGATTTAAAGGCTATTTTCTCAGAATCTACTGAACAGATTTACACCAAACCTACAAAAGGCACTTCCTTGACATAGGGACTACCTCTCTGCCAAATTTCTAGTAATTCTGTTCAGCCGTTCGGGCTGTAGCTCTGTCTAAAGGTCCTATGGAAAAATGCATGGGAAAAACGCGTTTTGGGACCCCCCTTTTATCTCAGCCCCCGCTTGACGAATCCCCCCGAGACTTTCAGGGTAGGAGCGGAGCATAGCGCCCCACCTATTTTGACAAATTCGCGAGGATTCATCGACCGGCGCCAAAGTTATTCAAAATAGAATGTTGCGGATTTCCTATGGAAAAGGGGTCCTAACTATAACTACCTACTGGCGACCGCCAGTAGGTAATATATATATATATATATATATATATATATATATATATATATATATATATATATATATATATATATATATATATATATATATATATATATATATATATAGATATAGATATAGATATAGATATATATAATTACATTATTAAAAAATTATGAAATTATAATGTATTAGTTTAACTGTTTTTTAACTAGATATATGTACATATATATATATATTTATATAGATATGTGTTTATCTTTTTTTTACAGAAATGTAATTGTTATATTTGTTTAGATACAGATTACATCGATTTTATTTTTATTAAATTATTGTTACTGTTTAATGTATTAAATATATAAATGTATATATATTTTGCAAAATTATATTTAATACAACATTATTAATGACAATTATGTTTTTTTCTCAATAAATTTGTACTTTCCATTATAAGTAGGAGATGATGATATTTTTTACAACAATATTTTGGCCATGATATTTTGGTAGGATGATATTTTGAATGGGGATATTTTGTCAGTAACCCTCTAAATTCCTGGTAACAAGCAGATACAGAAACAGTACAACAAAAAGCTGCAAATTCCTCGTACATGCTATACCCTGGAAGGACAATTTTCTCTTGATATAAATGAAATTTTACAGCTAACACTGACAGTAGTCAGAGTTCAACTGAACTGTCCTGGTAGATCAATCAATATGAGGATTATGTAGTCTTAACAATGGCATACCTAGAATCGCCTCAAACTGAGAAGCATCCTTCAAATAAAACCAAATATTCTTATAATGATTCCCATTGAAACCAAATGTGTCTGAAACCCCACTAAGCCTGAGGATATGTTAGAAGCATCCACTGACTTAACATCCTCAGAACTTCCTCCTAATACCTAGAAATTGTAAAGATTGAACAAACTTAATATCCATGTATCTCACAGAAGCACCACAGTTTGATAGTCTAAAAACTAAGTTTTCCTGAATTTCTGAAAAAATAGTCTTCAGAGGAATTACCATGCATGGCAAGTTAACTGTACAGTATCTAAAAAACATTCTGGGAACTGACTTAAGTTCTCTGCTTGACAAGGTAGTACATTTGACCGTCAACGAGTGTAGTTTTCCTCTGACAGACCTATCCTAAGGTAACACTGTCATGAACTGACTCCAAACAATATTGGATTTAATATTGTAATCTTTTACAAAATGTCCTGGGCATCCCCAATAAAGACACACCCCACTTATATGCCTATTTTATCTTTCATTTTTTAAATATAGGCCCTCTCATACCGCTTAACTGCATTACCCTAGGACTTACCCATATGCTACCCTCTTCTGCCTTACCAATTCTTAATTTGTGAAACAATAAAAAATGATTTTTACGCGGTGACCCAGCCGCGGGAGGAGCACCACCCTAGAGAAGTGGGGGCCACGCGGCCTTATCATTGGGCCGATATCGTGGGGAAGCAGCCTACGCATCTTGCACGAACCATGCACAGCGAGGCCCATCTGTGGGCTCGAAGAAGTTGCCAGCTGAACATTTGCGCAACGTAAGGCACTACAAGTCCCATAAGCCCATCCAGGGCGTGCATCCATGCATTTAAGGGGGCGGTGCCTTACGCGCTCTTCTTGAACTGCCAAAGCCTCTGAAGAGAAGTGGGGACACTTCGAAACGCGTCAGGCATCCAGGGCAGTTTGAACAGTGAAAGGAATCGTTGTGGTGGAGGCGTGCTTACCTATGAATGGCTCCTTGTGTGCAGCTGAGGCCCGAGTGCTCCTCGTACGTTGGGTACTTGGTAGCTTTGATTTTTACGCGGCGACCCAGCCGCGGGAGGAGCACCCCCCTAGAGAAGTGGGGGCCACGCGGCCTTATCATTGGGCCGATATCGTGGGGCAGCAGCCTACGGATCTTGCACGAACCATGCACAGCGAGGCCCATCTGTGGGCTCGAAGAAGTTGCCAGCTGAACATTTGCGCAACGTAAGGCACTACAAGTCCCATAAGCCCATCCAGGGCGTGCATCCATGCATTTAAGGGGGCGGTGCCTTACGCGCTCTTCTTGAACTGCCAAAGCCTCTGAAGAGAAGTGGGGACACTTCGAAACGCGTCAGGCATCCAGGGCAGTTTGAACAGTGAAAGGAATCGTTGTGGTGGAGGCGTGCTTACCTATGAATGGCTCCTTGTGTGCAGCTGAGGCCCGAGTGCTCCTCGTACGTTGGGTACTTGGTAGCTTTGATTTTTACGCGGCGACCCAGCCGCGGGAGGAGCACCACCCTAGAGAAGTGGGGGCCACGCGGCCTTATCATTGGGCCGATATCGTGGGGCAGCAGCCTACGGATCTTGCACGAACCATGCACAGCGAGGCCCATCTGTGGGCTCGAAGAAGTTGCCAGCTGAACATTTGCGCAACGTAAGGCACTACAAGTCCCATAAGCCCATCCAGGGCGTGCATCCATGCATTTAAGGGGGCGGTGCCTTACGCGCTCTTCTTGAACTGCCAAAGCCTCTGAAGAGAAGTGGGGACACTTCGAAACGCGTCAGGCATCCAGGGCAGTTTGAACAGTGAAAGGAATCGTTGTGGTGGAGGCGTGCTTACCTATGAATGGCTCCTTGTGTGCAGCTGAGGCCCGAGTGCTCCTCGTACGTTGGGTACTTGGTAGCTTTGATTTTTACGCGGCGACCCAGCCGCGGGAGGAGCACCACCCTAGAGAAGTGGGGGCCACGCGGCCTTATCATTGGGCCGATATCGTGGGGCAGCAGCCTACGGATCTTGCACGAACCATGCACAGCGAGGCCCATCTGTGGGCTCGAAGAAGTTGCCAGCTGAACATTTGCGCAACGTAAGGCACTACAAGTCCCATAAGCCCATCCAGGGCGTGCATCCATGCATTTAAGGGGGCGGTGCCTTACGCGCTCTTCTTGAACTGCCAAAGCCTCTGAAGAGAAGTGGGGACACTTCGAAACGCGTCAGGCATCCAGGGCAGTTTGAACAGTGAAAGGAATCGTTGTGGTGGAGGCGTGCTTACCTATGAATGGCTCCTTGTGTGCAGCTGAGGCCCGAGTGCTCCTCGTACGTTGGGTACTTGGTAGCTTTGATTTTTACGCGGCGACCCAGCCGTGGGAGGAGCACCACCCTAGAGAAGTGGGGGCCACGCGGCCTTATCATTGGGCCGATATCGTGGGGCAGCAGCCTACGGATCTTGCACGAACCATGCACAGCGAGGCCCATCTGTGGGCTCGAAGAAGTTGCCAGCTGAACATTTGTGCAACGTAAGGCACTACAAGTCCCATAAGCCCATCCAGGGCGTGCATCCATGCATTTAAGGGGGCGGTGCCTTACGCGCTCTTCTTGAACTGCCAAAGCCTCTGAAGAGAAGTGGGGACACTTCGAAACGCGTCAGGCATCCAGGGCAGTTTGAACAGTGAAAGGAATCGTTGTGGTGGAGGCGTGCTTACCTATGAATGGCTCCTTGTGTGCAGCTGAGGCCCGAGTGCTCCTCGTACGTTGGGTACTTGGTAGCTTTGATATATATATATATATATATATATATATATATATATATAGATATAGATATAGATATAGATATAGATATAGATATAGATATATAATTACATTATTAAAAAATTATGAAATTATAATGTATTAGTTTAACTGTTTTTTAACTAGATATATGTACATATATATATATATATATTTATATAGATATGTGTTTATCTTTTTTTTACAGAAATGTAATTGTTATATTTGTTTAGATACAGATTAAATCGATTTTATTTTTATTAAATTATTGTTACTGTTTAATGTATTAAATATATAAATGTATATATATTTTGCAAAATTATATTTAATACAACATTATTAATGACAATTATGTTTTTTTCTCAATAAATTTGTACTTTCCATTATAAGTAGGAGATGATGATATTTTTTACAACAATATTTTGGCCATGATATTTTGGTAGGATGATATTTTGAATGGGGATATTTTGTCAGTAACCCTCTAAATTCCTGGTAACAAGCAGATAAAGAAACAGCACAACAAAAAGCTGCAAATTCCTCGTACATGCTATACCCTGGAAGGACAATTCTCTCTTGATATAAATGAAATTTTACAGCTAACACTGACAGTAGTCAGAGTTCAACTGAACTGTCCTGGTAGATCAATCAATATGAGGATTGTGTAGTCTTAACAATGGCATACCTAGAATCGCCTCAAACTGAGAAGCATCCTTCAAATAAAACCAAATATTCTTATAATGATTCCCATTGAAACCAAATGTGTCTGAAACCCCACTAAGCCTGAGGATATGTTAGAAGCATCCACTGACTTAACATCCTCAGAACTTCCTCCTAATACCTAGAATTTGTAAAGATTGAACAAACTTAATATCCATGTATCTCACAGAAGCACCTCAGTTTGATAGTCTAAAAACTAAGTTTTCCTGAATTTCTGAAAAAATAGTCTTCAGAGGAATTACCATGCATGGCAAGTTAACTGTACAGTATCTAAAAAACATTCTGGGAACTGACTTAAGTTCTCTGCTTGACAAGGTAGTACATTTGACCGCCAAGGAGTGTAGTTTTCCTCTGACAGACCTATCCTAAGGTAACACTGTCATGAACTGACTCCAAACAATATTGGATTTAATATTGTAATCTTTTACAAAATGTCCTGGGCATCCCCAATAAAGACACACCCCACTTATATGCCTATTTTATCTTTCATTTTTTAAATATAGGCCCTCTCATACCGCTTAACTGCATTACCCTAGGACTTACCCATATGCTACCCTCTTCTGCCTTACCAATTCTTAATTTGTGAAACAATAAGTGGGAGGGACCCTGTCAGGAGACCACTGCAGCTTGCACTGTTCATTGCCCCTGCCAGAACTGCCATGACAGTACCAACATGACTATTAACCATCACACTCTTGCAAATGTGACAATCCATACTATTCCAAGCAAAAGCTTGGGTGGCAGTAATCAGTCAATGTTGATACATGAGAATTAATAAACAACTGTTGTTATGTTCAGACCTAAAATAAGCAGACAGCGCCCCCATGTGGCAGACTATCATAAGCCCCAGTGCTGACAATCAAGTGACGTTGGCGAGCACCGGAAACCACCGGCTCAAATTAAGCACTGCTTAGGCCAGATTACAATACATTTGTCTTTTCTGATTTACGGCCGCATAAAAGGTGATGTGATTGTACCACTAACTCTGTTAGCTCATCACATTTAGAAAGAGGATTAAAACATTCTTCAACTCACTTCAAAGGCCCTGATAAAATAGGATTGCCCTTTTTACTTGTGGCCAACCAGTCTCAAGTACCAATCTACTGAATGTGGTGATATAAGTCAGTAGATCTTGAGGGCCCTGTTTTCAATTCAATAATTCTGTATCTATAGAAAAAGTATGGAACTTGAAATAATTTGTGCAGCAATTAAAATTTACAACATCAAGGCTCAGAAATATGGGGTTATACTCACTGCAATTTCTTAACAGTTGCCAAAAGTTTTTTTAGATCCCTTTTTGGTATTGCTACCCGCACCTCTCTAGCCTCTGTCTTCCTGACCTGGCTCATAGAGAGATAAGGTTGAAAATATATAGCCGCCCTTTATTATACTGGCATCGTTTATGGACGAATGAGGAACTTTCCTCCGAAATAATCGGGGTCTAAGCACTATTGAACCTGTTAGATAGTCCTAAAATCCCCTGGCTGCACTTTGTGAAATTATCTTTAACTAAATTGAATTGAAAGATTCTGGCGTCATCCCGAGGATCTCATCTCAATTTCTAGACGAGCCATCAAGAAAACCTTTTAGAATCATGGGATGGAGAAGATCTTCTGCTCACGCAAGCAAAGGGTTTTGGTTGAAAGGTTTTTATGATTTAAACCCTTCCCGGCTGATGAGTCACTCATGGACTCAGTTTCTCCACCACTAGCAAGAATTACGTTTTTTGCAGTTTAGATATGGTACCTTAAATGCAAACTTATTGTGCATAAAAAAATGTATCCAAATTGGGTGATAGCTCTGCAATCTGTCCGGTTTGTAGTGCCTGTAGGAAAGTCATCCATTTTGTACTGATCACTCACATTTTTGACTGCTGCTGGAATTTCTTATTTCTATTACAGAAAAGTAATTTTAGAACTTACTATCCTGAGGTTACCTAAAGCAGCCCTGTAGCGGCCTCTTCTGATTGGTCAGCCTTTGACTTCCTGAACCAAGCTGCGCCCCTAGTAGGTGTGTAGAGGGCTGGGGCTGCAATAATACAGCCATTTGGTGGGAGAATATTTGCTTTGAGAAGCCAGGGAGAGGAAGGGGCAGGGGCGATAAGCTGGCTTTAAAGGCAGGAGAACAGATGCCATAGACCCAGCCCCTATAATTTGATTAGTAGAGGGGCTGGAAGGGGAGAGTAGTGCGTTGCTAGCCACACCTTCGAGTTAGGTTACACAGACACAAACACCAAGGAGATTTTTCTTCATTTTGATTTTTTTGAGAACAGTGCATTCTGGGTCACAAATATGCCACTCGTCGCAGGAAGTGGTCATAGCATAGGGAGGTAGCTTTACCCCTATTAGTTGGGTTGCCCCCCCTCTTCCTAGCCCAGAATGGAGGATAAATATGGGAGAGCTGCCAGATCTTTTCAGGACACTGCCCGGAACAAAAGAAGAAGGACTGCCCTGCTGGACCCTTGAATTGCACCACAGAAGGCTTTCGCTCAAAAGGACAGCTCCTGCTGCACTCTCAAGGCTCCACAAAAAATGGACTGTGCCTGACACAAAGGAAAAAGAGAGGACTTCCTGATTAGCAACAGGTACAACAGTGCTGAAATAAGTCTCCTGCAAGCCCAAAGACAGGACCACCCCAGCTGACTAGCTGCAACTGGATTTTTTATGGACTGTGCAGTTGAATTGTGGGAAATTGAGTCGTAGCCCCCAAGGGGCAGTCCAGAGTCTCTGAAACCTTGTACTGAGCTAGTGGACACCTATTTCCCCAAAGGAACCAAGAAACTACAAGATCTGCAAAGAAAGAAACTTTCTACAAAGATTTTCAGAAAAGCTCAGGAGGACTCGCAAATTGGCCTGACTGTGCGTCTTTGTCCAGATGCTTCCAGAAACTCACTGAGACATTGCGTTGCAGGAGGCCGTCGTCATTGAATGGAACTTTGGGCCTAGGAAGCCTGAGGACCCGCCGATGAACCCGTAGATGAGAAAAAGCTCCAAGGAAAATACAAATTCCAAAGGTAAACTTTTGACCGGGACCTAACAATCAGCCTATCTGACCTGTGCTCCATTGTGGTCGGCCTAAAACGTTATCTTTGTCCTGGTCCAGCATGAACAGATAGCTGCAAGTGGAGCTTTATGCTTTTTGGAACAAGAATGCACAATTTTTTATTTAATTCTTAGGCAAATTATATGTCTGGTTTCCTACATTGGATGTTTTTCGTTTTTCGTGTCATTTTAAAGATAAAATATTCTCTATTTCTCCAAATTGGTGTTGGATTTTTATTGTGTTGTGTCATTTACTTATGTACTATTTTGGTGATATTAAATGCTTTACACATACCTGTCTTGTTTGCCAAGCTTCCAGGGGCTGAGCAAGGATTAATTTATTGTGATTTGACTGGTCCTATTAGTGATTGTGGTATTGTTACTAGCTGAAGGTGAATACCACCACCTACTAAAAAATTCACTTTCCTACAGTGTGAATGTAGAGTCAGCAGCCCAATTACTATTTTTTGCTGGGCCTATTTAGCACTGAGGAAGAAGTGGATAGCCGCGTTGTGCTAAAGAACTGATACTACAAGCTTCATGGAGGCTATTAGATTTCTTAGTAGTGATTCAAGTTTGATCATTGTAAACTGGGTCTTCTGGTTTTTGATGTGTAGGCTTACTTGATTAGAGAGTGCAGTAAGGAAGTATTTCTTAGTACCTAGGTCATTAAATCTTGCACTTTTTTGGGAAGGATCTGGATTATTTTTTATTAACTCTATTGTTTAATTTAATTTATTGGGTTTTAATGTTTATACAGGACAATTAAGGGGCATATCAGCAACAGACGGCGATAAATATCGCAAAGCGCGCTTAGCGCTTTTATATTTATCGCAGTCTATCGCTGGAATTTATCGCCCGGTTAGCGCGTTATCAACAACGCGTTACTCCAGGGCGATAATATTCCAGCGATATCCAGGGTAATGGGCCAACATCACTGGAAAACCAGCGATGTTGCACTCAAAACGGAGATAGCAATGGTGATATTACCCTGTGGTCGTATCACCATAATCCACCTCCCATGTTAGGTATGCCTTAGTCAGGAATTTAACAGACGTTAAATTCCTGCATTAAGGCATAGTTAACACGATGATTATTATCGCTGAGGCTCTTTGCTGATATCGCGAAGCTGCCTTAGTGATAATTTACCATGTTGTTTTCCCAGCCTCGCCTACTTTGCATCTCATTAGAGATGTTTATCGCTGAGATGCCAGGCGTTGGGAATTCGGCAGTTAACATGCGCTAATGCATGTTAGCGCCGCCTTGTTTATAGGGCGATAGGAATATCGCCGCTTTAGCTACAAAAAGTGCCGCTAAAGTGGCGATAATGCCCTTGATGATATACCCCTAAATGATTGCTGTAAGTTTTTATAAACTTATACAGTACTTATATAATTCTATTCTGTGCTATATGTCATGAGCTATTGTATTGTTTACATTGACTTTTAAGGAAAAACATTTCCAAAATAAACTGTTCTAATGAATGAAGGAATAATTTGTGCATCTGACTACAAAATGCAGACAAGCTGTGCGCCAATGGCAATTTGTTTCTAACCATATAAAAAAATAAAAATAAAATTGGCCTCATTCCAACTTAAATATGATAGAATAAAGGCCTACTTGGTTTGATTACCTGGAAAGGTCACAGGCTTTCACAAAAATTACAACTGGCACTCTTTAATGAACATTCTTTTCAGCAGGCATATTAATCCTCTGCCCTACTTTATAATGAGTCAAAATTGCCACTAGACATCACCCCGATCTCTCCCAGCAGGTACATTAATCACCAGAGTTATCTTTGCACTTTAATTGTTGCCTGAAAACTGCTGCCAATACAAGGAACTCTGCAGAGGGTGTTTTTAAAAGTGCTGCACTCCTACAAAACCGGAACCAGGTAACAAAGCTGCCCCCCCACCCTTCAAGCCTCCTGGAGAAGTGCCTGATGCATGGTATTGCCAGTCCGGCCTTGCTGGAAAGGGACCTGAAGGGTCAAGTGGACAAGACTTAAATGTGTGTGTGTGTTTGTGTGCATGTGTGTGTGTACTTGTCTGTGTATGTATGTGTGTATGTGCATGGGGGTTAGTGAATGAACGTATGTGCTTGTGCGTGCTTTTGGTGGCTACCAACCATGGAATTTAATGGCAATAATCTCTTTGCATAGGGTGGGCACCACCCTGGGCATCTGGTGACTACCGACCCTACCTCCAGTAGGTGTACTCTGGTCATTTTAGACATTGGGTATTCCATTTGGCTGGGCATATGGCAGTCATATCCTTGGCATAGTGTATCCATTTCAGGCATTAGAGCGGTCCTAGCATAAGGTAGTTCTCACTGGGCATATTGTGGACATTCTAGTCATTGCAGTGACACTGACTTATGATTGCTTTCTTCTTAACCTTTTTTGATTACTCTAGACATTATGCTATCCTTAGTATATGGTGGACATATTGTAAGGGGGCCTTCCTTTGACATACTGTGCACATTCTAGGCATTATGGGGCCCTTGGCACATAGTGGACTTCTCTGTGGCATATTGTGGCGATTCTGTGCATTAAGTTAGACCTAACACAGGGTGACCCTGTGATAAGGCAGACCTCTTGATGTGTTGTGGATATTGTAAGAATTACAGTGGCCTTGACATATTTTGGGCATTTTAAGAATTATTTGTCTATAGAATGAGATGGACCTCTTTTCATTACACAAACATCAAACATGTATATAACAGTTTCCTGCAGATAGCATAATCCCGCTCTTTCCCTTCCATCCTTCTTCCCATTCTCAAACTGTCCTCACATCCCAAGCCACTCTTCTTCCCATTTTGCTAGTACTCATATGAATCCTAAGCTAAGCATTTTCATGGAATTTGGCAGGAACATTTGTATCATTTTTTTGGGGTACAATTTCTGCCTAGTGGTCAACAATTTGTATCGCTATCCTATAGCTAGTCAACTTTCCTCTTGTACTTTCTTCCAGATTTCATCCTCTAGTGGACATTCCCATGATATGTGTGGTCAAATCAAATCAAATCAAATAAACTTTATTCGGTTTCACATTGGAGAACCATAAAAAAGTTACAAAAATTACATATACATAAAAACAGTAATACATTAAAACATGATATAAAAAGTAAAATCTCATACACAATTTATAAATAGAACCCAGCACCGCATCCCAAATTAATCAATAACCATAAAGTGCAATGTGCCAGGAGAGCATATCTTCCTATTATATTTACCTTATGGGGCAAGATAAACCTTCAAAACTAATAAATCCTACATAGATCATCCATTATCTAAACATTTATACAGGTCCTAGATTTAACAGTGGATTTTAAAAACCCCACTATAAAAATAATACAATCCTCTTTCAACAATTGAAGATACATAAAGGCAGGACGGGCCTGAATAAACTTAAATCTTTTTAAAATGGGAACCAGCAAATACCTTCGAGGGGTTTTGTAAAACTTACATAAAAACATAAAATGCAGCAGATCCTGAGGAGACTGTCTGTCGCAGCCACAGGGAGCTAGCACTTGACCTTTATTGCATCCGATAGGCCTAGCTAACAGGAGGTGAAAAATGTTCATCCGAAACCTACTTAGTAAGAATCTCAGATGGCTTGATAAACTTTCAACATGGCTCCAATTGGTTTCTTGCCTATTTTTGAGGCGAAATTAAAAATTGCCGCATTTGCCCGGGCCAGGTCCCCCCTTTTCCTCAAAATTAATGGACCCCATTTTAAACGATCATCAAAGAGAACCCCTAAATAGGAAAAAACATTAGTGCGGGGGATCTTAGCAGGGCCAACACTAAATTGAAAACTTTTTTTGGGTTGTTGCCCTACTTGCATTATATAAGATATAGAATTATTTATTGCTAGGTCCCGATCAGTCATAAATTTAGAAAATGCCTTTAATAGAAATTGCAAACCTAGTGCAGTTGTAGATATAAGGACGGCATTGTCCGCATAAAGCAAGACGGGGATGCCACGCCGTCCTACACACAGGTAGTCTACACCAGTGGCTCTTAAAGCAGTATCCAAATCGTTAATGTAGAGGTTAAACAGGAATGGGGCCAGGATACAACCTTGCCGTACTCCCTTCTTTGTCTCCCGGTCCCTAGTGACCCGAAGATCCTGAGGAAACCTGACATTAGCCTTGGTTGACTTGTGCAAATCCTCTAAAAAGTTAACAATCTTGTTATCCACCCCCATTGCATTCATGGACTGCCACAATTTAACCCTGTTGACACAGTCAAATGCAGAGGACAAGTCCATGAAGGCAAGATAGACAGTGCCGGGGCGGGCAACCGTATATTTACTCAGTAACATAGATAAATTGAGACACTGAGCAACGGTTGACCGTCCCGACCGAAAACCAAACTGGGCATCCGACTGAATCTTATGCTCATCCGCCCAAGTGGATAATCTCTGCAAGAGAATACGTCCTACAACCTTAACCACTGAGTCAAGGAGGGAGATTGGCCTGTAACAGTGGGTGCTATTCCTGTCACCCTTCTTAAAAACAGGGACTATGGTGGAAGAGGTCCAAGACTGAGGACAACCGCTCTTTTCAGCTGCGTTAAACACAGCCTCCAATACCGGAGCCCAAAACGAAGCGTCGTGTTTACACAGGTCCGGAGGGATACCATCTGGGCCCGGCGCTTTATTGATGGATAGCCCTGCAATGCCTGCCACAACCTCACCCTGTTCAAAAATCATTACAGCGGCATTTACATCCCGCCCTTCTTGGCAGGTGTGCTCCGTAGGGCTGTCAAACATAGATTTAAAATAAAGCACCCATTCCTCCTCAGTGATATACGAGTCTAAAGCCCTCCCCACTTCTTGACCAAAAAGGGGGCGATTTACAACACTCCAAAACCTAGAGCTGTTCCTGAGAGTACTTGAGTCAATCAGCTCCCTTCAAGCCTCCTCCTTCAGGGCACCCTTCCAGCTGACCAGGGCTGATTTATATTCTTTACGGCATACACGTACCTCAATTTGATTTCTTGGTTTGGCTGACAGAGCTTCCCTCAACTTTTTCGCCGCCCAAGAGCAGTGAGAGTCAAACCATCTGGGGCCGGAAGCAGCCATTCTACCAGCCAGGACACTTAGGATTTCACCGAATTTACGCGTTATGGATTCATAAGCGCCAATAACTTCCCTGGGAGAAGAGCCTGCAGAAGTGCATAGTACTAACTCAGGGGCACAGGATACATTTACTTCACTATAACACTTGTCTGGGGAGATCTGGGACGCTTTAAGTCATCGTTTGCCATCAGTTGGTCTAAGTAAGTGCTGATAATGGGCCCTGCATATAGACACAAAGTGGGTTATGGTCACTATATTCGCTCTTAGCAATATTAAAACCCTCAAATAAGGTTTGTAGGGAAGAAGAAATTAAAATGAAGTCTATAAACGACCCCCTACCACTCCCTTTAAAAGTTGGCACAGAAAATATGGTGTGCGGGGCAGATAAGGATATCAAGGCCATCATATCCAATTCATTTAACAAATCATTCAGTGATTCCCTCTGGGCATGATGTTCAAAATGAAACCCCTTCATACGGGGACAACCCAACTCAGATATATAGGATAACATTGGATTTCCACATGGATGGATGTTAAAATCACCAAAAACCATAAGGTCTGTAGAATAGAAGCAAAAGACTGTCTTATAAATGTGCCCAGGGTGGTGATGTTACAGGCACCAGATGGACAGGCCACAGAGTTATGGAAATTAATAAGTCCCCATCTAGTGTCTTCCTTTTTCGCTATTAGTGCCAGTATTCCTGGGTTTGTGGTCGACACAACCTGAATCTGACAATCGACCGCCAAAGATATGTATACAACTAGACCTCCCTTGGGTCTTCCACTTGCCGAAGGAGTAGCTGGGACAAAGAAAGCCTTATAACCTTCCAAGAATAGATCACAATCCACCAACCAGGTTTCTTGGAAACTAATTACAGGAAATTGCTTCACAAATTGCACCCATAATGGGTCTCGAAGCTTATATGCCAACCCTGCAATGTTCCAAGGTATAACATTATTGGATATTTCACCTATGGTCCTCTCATCTACCTCTATTGGGAGCTGAGCATCACTGGTGTAACGAAAATTGAGGGGGCCTCCCTGCAAGGAACATGAAGGGGCCCTCTCCGGGTTCAATCAAGAGCTCTCAGGCAAGAGTGCTGTGCTGAGGGGGGCCCCTGGAGCTTGGGGCCTTCCCGCATCGCGGGAGCTGCGGGGGCCTGTGTTACGCCCCTGCTGAGTATGTACAACCAGCTCATTATCTGAGAGCGTGGGGATCCTTAGTCAATCGCACTCCTTCAACCCTGATAAAGCAGAATATCTCTTATTTAGATCCATCAAAGGGCAGGCGCCAAGCTGACCATCTGTTGCAAATGATGAGTAAACCATGGGAATAGGCTGTTGCCTAGGTACCGGTCTACTTGACCACCCACCTCGAGGAGCTGCCATAGGGACGTTGTGATACATTTCCCTAGAAGAAACGGGTTTATAAAAGAAACCCAATGGAAATACCCTGATCACAGATCCAGAATTAAGAGGAGCATGACATGTGTCCCTGGATAAGATCCTGCCCGCAGTATGGGGGTTATCAAAGTTTACAATGACACAGTCACCGGTGTCCGTTTTACGCAAACTCCCAATCCAGCTCACCCTACGGGCCATAAGAATGTTTTTAGCCACACGGGCACCCAGAACGGTGTTATGTGCAAACCAATGAGTTCATTGGTTTTTCAGCTGCCCGAAGTCCTCACTAGCCCCTCGGGGGAAAGAAGGAACACTCCCCAAAACCACTACATAAGGAGAAGATTCCGGCGGCAGGTCTATTACTGGGAGACTCGTTGGCTCTATCTCCCTTTTCTCCAACCTCCCGACCCTTGGAAGTACAGAAGAACCTGCTCTGAGGGGGGACTGACCAGTACAGGCTGGGATGTCAACACTGCTAAGCGCAATGTTATTGGAACTACTCTTGTCTGATGCCTGTCTGTTTGCAATAGAGCTAACAGATAAGCCCACCCCTGTACCTGTCCCCATGATATTTGATGGATCTGCGCTAGACTTCAAGCTAGCTGCCAATATAGCCGGGGGTTTACAGCTAACCATCTCCTCGATCTTTAATAATCTGACTTCTACAAGACTTATTTTTTGCAGGATAGGTTCCAGTAAGGTTGACATCATGATTTCAAGCCTGCCCCAGAAGTCCCCCTCCTTTGCGCTGTCGTACTTTAATCTTCGGAACCGCGTGGGGGACAAGGCCCTACCCCTGTCTATCTTGGTATTAGCGAACCGCAAATGGTAAATGCGGCATGTACGAGTGCTTTACTCGTCGTTCTAGCCCTGAATGCACTGCGTACACGTGATCTTGCTGCACTACGCGGGTTCTATTTTGGAAGCAGTGGCCATCTTGTCATTGCCCTCACATAGGCTATAATGGAGCAAATACGGGCCTCTCAGTACATGTGCTCTCTCGTGACTTCTCGGTGACCTGGGCAGCTGGCTCTGCTGCCCCGGGTCAAACTGGTCTCACGAGCTCCCCTTCCTCCATCCACCTGTGATTAGCATCAGGGCTCGACCCATCATAAAACCCTTCTCATCCTACACAAACCCCCGGCTAATCTCTTCCACACCTGCTTGTTCCTGCTTTATGACTTGTTTCCCAAAACAGGAGATGCTCATGTTTATTGGGGGGTCTGCTTACATCTAACGTGGGATCGCAACCTTATTGTGTAAATCATTGTGAGTTGGCCGAACTGGAATGTGGGATGGTCATCATGACTCTGCCTTTTCTTTGTAATGTACACTGTTATATTGCCGTTTCATAAAACTCAGGAATGTATGCTTGAGGCCGAAAAAGGCCTATTTAAGATGTAGTCCGTTCCTATGATTTTCAGCAGTCTCCTGAGAACATACACGCTGTTGTACTTCTAGGATACCTGTCATTGGTCTGCAGCCAATAAACGATCCTTTGACTTCACCCAGAAGACTCTGTGTTTCTGTAGGTCCGGAACAGGGTGAAACCCAGAAGTCATAGGGTGTGTGCCCCTGCACCGCTGGGTCTAAAATACCCAGTACTTCAGTTTGGCGCCCAACTCGGGCCGATTTCAGCGGTACCAGTCCAAGCCAGAGGTTCGTGAGGAGCTTCGTGTGGAAATTCCGGAGGAAGGCCGCCACTTCATCGACCCCTGCATGTCGACGTGGTCCGAAAGTCTTTTCTGCGAGGTTCTCCTCGTCCCGACGGCTACGAAGGACTGCTGCCCTGATTAATCGACCTGTTTTGGACCCTTGACGAGTTTGAGAGAGCGAAACAATCGAGAGAGTCTTCTGGTGACGTCATCGATCAGTAATATTCAGTTAAGTATAAGTGGAGCGTCTCCCATTTGTTTTGGTATCCCTCAGGATCGTTTGGTTTGATTTGGTAATTGGTGATTTGGTGTTTGCAAACCCCAAAGCCAGAGGACTCGTGTATTCACGAGACTATCGTAATCGATAATCCTTTGACGTTTGGATCTAGACTAGTGAGCGAAGATGCCTGGTTCTAGAATATTTGGTAGATTATTCTGTTTGGGTTGTGGAAAAGATTTCCGGCTGGAAGAATCATGTCCGGTTCCTCCGGTTGGAACTCCAACTTATGAGCTCTATGTAAAACATGGCGTAGGCCCTATTGCATATAACGAAGTGTGGATCCACTACACTAGGAAAGACGGTGTTTTAAAATGGCCCCAAAATGGTAGTTTCGATACCGATATTCTAGATAATTTGGAAATTAAATTGTTTAAGAAGAAAGCCCGGCCGGCGATGTTTGACTCTTTCCGCTTATGGCGGAAGGAAGCCAAACAGAAAGAAATTAAGCTAGCGAAAAAGAATAAAAGAGAGAAAGGTATGTCAGTAATGCAAGCAGCTGTACAATTTAGAGACAATGAGGAGGAGCAGATGAGCGAGCAATTGCACAGGCAGCGTAAGTTAGGGATTGACAAATGTTACCCGGCTTTACCACACTCTAAGCAAAATGGGTCCGAAGACAAGGAGAAAGATCCCCTAATGTCACACTTGTTGAGTTCGCCACCCCCATATGCGCAAAATGCTATGGCGCCCCCTCAGCTTGTGAATATGCCACCTCCAGTTAATGTATTGCAGGCTTTGCCGCAACCACCAGTTGCCGCACAACCGGCTCTTATTAATGTAACGCAGCCCTCTCAAGGACCGCCAGTTGTGCTTCCAACTGCCCCCGCGCTTCCTGTAACCTTGCCTAATTCACCAGCGGCCTCTCCCAACACTTTTCCTTGCACCACTTCGGTACCTGTTTCTACGTCCTCTTTTCTTCCCTCTGTTTTCCCCCCTGTTTCTGCCTCAGCTTCTCCTTCAGCGCGACAGCGTTTAGCTAATGTGGTTACTTCATTAATGTCGCCTCTCTTTGAGTTGTCTGGTGCGACTCCTGGTTTGCAGCGTAAGCAATTGCGTAGTCAGTTGCCTACCCCTGATGAGAAGAACATAATAGACAGCATGGCGCGCAGATGGGTCGTTTTCCCTTCATTGTATGATGTGGAATCAATTGTTAATGTCTTCCATCAGTGGGATGCCCCGAAGCAGAGATATGTGTTTGAGAAGATGTGCGAAATTCTCTGTGAGGAATTGGAGGATAGTGGTAGAAATCCGAGGCCACGAGAATTGTGTAGAGTAAGGTCCGATTTTGGAGCTGGTATGATTGTGGACCGCGATATAGATAAAGCAGTTGCGGTTGTACTGTCCTTCAGGAATGATGGATGTCAACAGTCATTGTTCGAACAGGATGTCCCGGTGGGGGGAAAGGAAAAAGTGCGACAATACCCCATGAGAGAAGTGCCCCCGGTATGGAAGGAAGCGGTTGCAGCTGTCGGTGCTAACCCCGCTGTGGCAGCACATTTCCAGCGTGTTTGGGTGCATGTTCCATGGAAGCGTTCTGAGGTGTTAGCGCTTAAACAGTCCTTACCTGATCCCCGTAAAAATCCGGCAGGTTATTATAAAGAATTGTCACAAACGGCAGGATCATGTATTATGAATCTGGCTGACATAGACATGTTGTTTGGTAATGTTGTTCCACAGCCCCTATGGGGGTCAATCCGTAATGCGGATCATGACCAAGAGCTAGGGGATACATGGGCTAACATTATTGCTGCCGATGCAAGACAAACTGGTGGCGCGAAACCTGAGCCTTTAGTGGCTGAACTCCCTGGTAGAATCATCACGTATATGAAGACACTAATGCCAGCAATGCGCGTAAATTGGGACAAGTTATCTGCATGCAAGCAGAAAAAGGATGAGACAGTGTCAGACTTCTTTACTAGGTTTGAGGAAACGTTCATTGATCACAGTGGGCAGGATATGAGTACTGAGGGTGGCCAACGGTTGTTTGTGGATAAATTTGTGCAGAATTTACTCCCTGACCTGTGTAAAAAGCTGAAAGATTCAGAGAGTTCTTGGGCTGTTTCCTCTTCAGCGCAAATACTGGCTACCGCACAGTATTATGAAAACAGAGATAAAGACGAGAAAGATAGAACAGAGAAGAAAACGAAGGAATTAAAGACAAAGGTCCTTTTGCAGCAGGCCTATCCGCCACGTGGAGGTCAGAATAATTATAGGCAACCCCAAGGTGTCTATCACCAACCCCAACAATTTCAGAACAATCAGCAAATGAATGGGTATTTTCAACCGCGTGCCCCGGTAGGTCCCAACCAATGTTCATACTGCAAAGAGGAAGGTCATTTTAAATATAGTTGCCCTAAATTAATGCAGCGGAATGGTAATATGTATGGCGCAAGAGGTAGAGGTGGTCAGCAAGCTCCTAGAGGTAGAGGGCGTGGAAGTGTTCCCCAAAATGCGCGTCCTCTGCCGCCTCAGAATACCATTAATAGCTTTGATCAGCAAGCTAACGCGACTGGTAATACGGCCCAGTATTACACTAATGATTATTATGCAGAGGACGGTGATGCAGAACATGCTGATTACTAGGACAGCCATAGACAGAGAGAGGGAGTTGTTTCAGTGCCAGTGGATCAGAGTGGACCGTATGTTGAGGTGACTACAGCGAATGTAACGGAGCCTTTTCTGCTAGACACTGGTGCTGCAAAGAGTTCAATTATGCATTCCAAACTCCCTGGCGCACCTTTGTCTGGCGACATAAATGTTTCCGTAGGTTTTTCTGGCGCCCCTGTTAGGAACCCGATTTCTAGTCCCATATCACTTTCTGTTGGACCTTGCGAGCTGAAAGCACCTCTGATTCTGACGACAGGTTGTGGTGAGAATTTGCTGGGACTGGATTTGTTGAAAAGATTGCATGCTACATTGTATTGTTCTCCTTCGGGAGTACAACTTACATTAGGCAAGAAAGTAATTTCCCCAATGTACTTGTCCAAAAATACAATGCCGCCTGAATTGTCATCCCTTCCGGATGCCCTTTGGGCTACTGGTCCCAATGATGTGGGTCTCTTGGAGATACCGCCATATGTGGTGACTTTAAAGGCTAATGTCAGACTGCCACGTATTCCCCAGTACAAGATCTCTAATGAAGGCCAGAAAGCATTGTTAGACATTGTCCACGACTTCATTGATAAGGGTGTGATTGAAGAAACAAGAGGCAACGTTTGCAATAGCCCGATTTTACCTGTCTTAAAACGAACGGACCCTTCACAGCCTCCTGTTTACAGATTCGTGATTGATCTTAGAGAGGTTAATAAGATTGTTGTGCCACAGTTTCCAGTTGTCCCTGATATAACTGCCTTATTAACGATGATTCCAGCCTCTGCTGAATGGTTTTCAGTGATCGATTTAAAGAATGCTTTCTTTAGCATCCCAATTGCAGAGGAGAGCAGAGACATTTTCGGGTTTAGTCTGGGAGGCCGAAGCTTCCGCTTCAAACGCGCTCCCCAGGGCTACTGTGAGAGTCCATCTATATACAGTCAAGCTTTGAAAGCACAGCTTGATGCACTTGTTTTACCTAGTGGCGCTATCCTGATTCAGTATGTGGACGATTTACTAATCGCCGCGGATACTGAGGAGATCTGTAAAGAAGCCACATTATCATTGTTGCACCATTTATCCGTTTTTCATCACAAGGTGTCCTTATCTAAGCTGCAATATTGTCGACAAGAAGTGACCTACTTAGGTCATCTCTTATCGAAGGAGGGAAGGAGACTGACCCCAGAAAGAATTCAAGCCATTGCACAGTTAAGTGTGCCAAAGACACAGAGAGAAGTACGTGCTTTCTTGGGCATTACCTCATACTGTAGGCATTGGATCCCTAGTTTCTCCTTGCTGGCAAAACCTTTGTTAGCCTTAACATGCAAAGACACACCGAATCCTATCCCATGGTCTGAAGAGTGCCAGAAAAGTTTTGTGGAATTGCGTAATGCATTGTGTTCGGCTCCTGTGTTGGGTACTCCTGACTACAGCAAACCTTTTACATTGTATGTTCACGAGAAAGATGGTTGTGCGTTGTCAGTGTTAACACAGCCCTTTGGCGACAGACCGCGCCCATGCGCATATTTTTCATCAACCTTGGACCCTGTAGCGAGGGCATTGCCAAGCTGTCTGAGAGCGACAGCTGCTGCAGCGATGTCTATCCGACAATCTGCTGGTCTGGTAATGGACAACACATTGATCGTTATGGTTCCACATGCTGTAGACACATTATTGAATAGAACCAAGACACAACACTTGACTAGTGCACGCCTATCGGGTTACGAACTTACACTGTTAGCGAATCACATACACATAAAACGATGCAATACATTGAATCCAGCTACATTGTTGCCAATTCCGGCAGACTCAGATGAGATTGAGCAACATGACTGTCTGTTCAGAACGGAAGAAGAAACGAAAGGAAGAGTGGATCTGAAAGATACTCCCCTGACTGAGTGTGATGGTACTTTGTGGGTAGATGGTTCATGCTTTAAGCTCCCTAATGGTGACACGACTGCTGCATATGCTATCACGACTTTACATACGGTTGTGGAAACTGCACGAGTGCCACATAATTCGGCCCAAGCAGCAGAATTAATCGCCCTCACGAGAGCATGTGTGTTGTCTGAAGGAATGAGAGTGAATATATACACAGATAGCCAGTACGCCTTTGGCGTGGCTCATAATTTTGGGCGTTTGTGGAAAGAGCGTGGGTTCCTGACGTCACATGGAGCTAAAATTCAGAATGGCAAGTTGGTGAATGATCTCCTTGAGTCACTGACCCTACCGTTGCAAGTTGCGATCATGAAATGCAGTGCGCACAGGAAAGTCACAGATGATGTTGGACGTGGGAATGCGTTTGCTGATGAGACCGCGAAAGAAACAGCACAGAATGTGAAGACTAGAATGTATGTTGCAGGCCCCGCAAGATGGGTTAATGATGTGGGAATGTGTGAGAACACAATAGAGAGTGTGAAGTCGCTTCAAGCTGAAGCCACAGAGGAAGAGTTAAGCAAGTGGAGAGAGAGTATGGGTAAGTTGGATAAGAATGGTTGCTGGACTGATCTGACAGAACATAGGCGATGGTTGTTGCCTGACGCGTATGTGCTTCCAGTAGTTACTATGGCGCATGGAATGGCACACATCAGTACGAAAGGTATATGCAAGTTGTTGGCTCCAGTATGGCAGAATGCTGGGATTCCCAAGTGTGCAGAGAATGTGGTCAAGAATTGTATGGTATGTTTGAAGTACAACCCTGGTAGGGGAACCCCAACTCCAGCCGGTCACTTTGCGCCCCCATCATGTCCATTCGAAGTTTTGCAGCTGGACTTTATTCACATGGAAAGGTGCAACAACCTGAAATATGTACTAGTGGTTGTTTGTGTTTTCTCAAAATGGTTAGAGGCTTATCCTCTAAAAGATAACACTGCCCTGTCCACAGCCAAAGTCCTTGTGAAAGAGTTCTTCCCCAGGTTTGGAATGCCGAGAGTGGTATGGTGTGATAATGGGAGTGAGTTCGTGGGTAAAGTGATGAAGAATGTGTGTGAAGGTTTAGGCATCCAGCAGAAGTTCCACGCTGCAAATCACCCCCAATCAGCTGGATTGGTAGAGCGCTACAATGGAGCCTTAAAGCTCAAATTGGCTAAAATTCAGGCGAGCACTGGTCTTAAATGGCCTGATGCCCTGCCTCTAGCACTCCTGTCCACCAGAATGACAATACACTCACGAGTGGGACTTAGTCCCTACGAGGTGGTCTTTGGCCGCCCGGCTAATGTATGGGGTGTGCCAAGGCCCACGAAGTTCAGTGAGATAGAGCATCCAGTGCTGCTCGATTACCTGTATGATTTGACTGTTAAACTACGTGTTTTGCACCAACAGGTACATGATACTCTTCCTCAAGCTTCTGAAACTCCTGGACACCCTATCAACCCTGGTACGTGGGTGCTAGTCCGGAACTTCCAGCGCAAGAGCAACGACGAGCCCCGCTGGCTTGGCCCTCATCTTGTTCTTCTTTCAACAAGATCAGCAGTGCGAGTGAAAGGGAAGAAGCACTGGATTCATGGTACTCACTGCAAGGTAGTCCCCTTGCCTCTGCTATATGACCAGTGGGTCAAAGAGGGTATCGCCGACTCTGAGACAGACACTGTACTCCGTTTCACACCATTCAGTGATGCACGCCTAAGAGACACAGTTTCAGACCAAGAGAGTGACAATATTCTACAGGAAGCTGTGCCACCATCGAATCGACTGGACACCACTGAGCCTGAACTTTTGTTTCGAGACCAAATGGCACCTGGCCGTCTACGTTATAATTTGAGACCTAGGCCCATGGACAAATAAAGATTTCCTCACTATTTCCTTTTTGACATTTTTTACTCTCCCATCTGAAAGACTTTCTTGATTTTTTGTTTTTCGAACCACCATCCGGGTTCTGCCGCAGGGTCGCGGTGTCAAGACTTTGGGGTACAGGCCGAAGACGTTAGGTCGACGGTTCTGGTTGGTCTAGGGCGTTTCCCTGGACTGACAGGCGTACTCCTCAGCAGAAGAAACTCACCCGCCGCGAGCGGCCCGAGTAGAGGATGGAGTTTTTTAAGATGGAGAGACCGATCGAGGAAATGAGCTTTAAAGCCAGGATGTGTGGAATTGTAAAAAGTAAATGTTTTGTCCTTTTGTGCCTTTTTATACTGTGTAGTACTATGATGTTTATTGTAGGACTTGTGTTCTTCTCCGCTCAAAAGCCTATTGCACCTACCGAACAGCCTACCCCTCTTTCTACTGCCTCCTCTCACTCTTTTTACCCCCTGCCTGAGCACGAACAGACCAGACGATCGGAGTTCGTAAATAACTCGTTTATCCAGCTCTTGCACCAGCACCAGCTAGTAGTGAATACGACTAATTGCTGGGTCTGTGGGTTAATGCCACATACCATTAACAAGGGTATTCCCTACCTGGTGCTACCGTATAGCTCAAATGGATCGTCATGGGCATTCCAGACCATGTTTCTCTATGCTCTGGAGACGTACTCCCCCCGCCAACCGCGTTCCATCAGACCCATCACCAATAATAAGGCTTTGATGAAAGGAGTTGCCGATATGAGTAGAGATATTGATGCATACTCATCCATTCCTAAAGAAGAGCTGAGACCTTATGTAGGATGGAACGCGACGGGGTATAGTATTAGTCTGGGTGAAAGACAGCGACAAATCTCATCTCCAATCTGGGTTGTACCCCACATGGGTCGGTTCTGCTTACAGGGTAATGGTCAGAACCCTAGGGCTCAACTGGGTAGAAGTGACTGTACTGAAACGTACACTTTCCCGTCACAGTTTTCCCCTGCCTTTCTAGCTGCCAAGGGTACCTATTTCATCTGTAATGACCGAGCATATACATGGTTGCCCCCTGATTTCTCGGGCACATGTTATATTGCGAATCTGCTACCGCCTACATTCACTGCCGCCTCTGATTATCACAAGACGAGAGTCGTGAGAGGCGTGATTAGTAAGGATGACACTGCCGGTCAGGAAGCAGGAGACTTCTTCTTGGGTTTCCTACCGTTTTGGGGACCTATGGTCAATAGTAGGAACCTAAGACAACTGACACGTGTGGTTGAATCCACTATAAATGTAACGGCTGGTGCCCTTAGTAATCTGACGGCTGAGCTCCAAGCGGACCGCCTTATGACTTTACAGAACCGCATGGTCCTAGACGTTATTCTTGCAGACCGCGGTGGGGTATGCAAGGTCATCCAATCCAGTTGCTGCATTTTCATACCAGACAATGCTCCAACAGTGTATCAAGCCATCTCCAAACTCCACAAAATATCTGAATCCATACACGTGGATAAGGGGGATTGGTCATTGATGGGATGGTTCTGGGAACTGATATCTGCCTGGGGTTGGAAAGTTCTGATGGTCATTGGAATGATCTTAGCCATTCTTTTCCTGTTCTGTCTGTGCATACAGTGTGCTCCTGCGATGTGTGGCCTCTGTGCTACCTTATGTGTAAGGACACCTGTATCGAGAGACGAGCTAAGTAATATGATGATGCTACAGCAACATCTCCATGACTTTGCAGACATTGACCTAGACTCGGATTAAGATGAGTATAGTAATTGCCTATGTAAGGGCAAAAGGAGGGTCTGTCGTACTTTAATCTTCGGAACCGCGTGGGGGACAAGGCCCTACCCCTGTCTATCTTGGTATTAGCGAACCGCAAATGGTAAATGCGGCATGTACGAGTGCTTTACTCGTCGTTCTAGCCCTGAATGCACTGCGTACACGTGATCTTGCTGCACTACGCGGGTTCCATTTTGGAAGCAGTGGCCATCTTGTCATTGCCCTCACATAGGCTATAATGGAGCAAATACGGGCCTCTCAGTACATGTGCTCTCTCGTGACTTCTCGGTGACCTGGGCAGCTGGCTCTGCTGCCCCGGGTCAAACTGGTCTCACGAGCTCCCCTTCCTCCATCCACCTGTGATTAGCATCAGGGCTCGACCCATCATAAAACCCTTCTCATCCTACACAAACCCCCGGCTAATCTCTTCCACACCTGCTTGTTCCTGCTTTATGACTTGTTTCCCAAAACAGGAGATGCTCATGTTTATTGGGGGGTCTGCTTACATCTAACGTGGGATCGCAACCTTATTGTGTAAATCATTGTGAGTTGGCCGAACTGGAATGTGGGATGGTCATCATGACTCTGCCTTTTCTTTGTAATGTACACTGTTATATTGCCGTTTCATAAAACTCAAGAATGTATGCTTGAGGCCGAAAAAGGCCTATTTAAGATGTAGTCCGTTCCTATGATTTTCAGCAGTCTCCTGAGAACATACACGCTGTTGTACTTCTAGGATACCTGTCATTGGTCTGCAGCCAATAAACGATCCTTTGACTTCACCCAGAAGACTCTGTGTTTCTGTAGGTCCGGAACAGGGTGAAACCCAGAAGTCATAGGGTGTGTGCCCCTGCACCGCTGGGTCTAAAATACCCAGTACTTCAGCGCTATCAGCGAGCTGCCCTGACGCCATGTGAACTGTGGGGTTAGGTGAGCCCTCGATAGGTTCACTTACAGTAATAGCGGGTCGTACTTTCTTCCCATTTATTCTCTGGGCAGGTTTACTTTGTTTCAGTATTCCTCGACTCTTCCTTTTTTTAGGGAGGGGTTTGTTAATACAATCCGTCCTAAGTTTGGCTTTCTGCCCTCTGGTCCTAACTTTAGGTCTAACAGGGCTAGATTCTAGGTCAGTAGATGAGAAGGATACAATATCTGTCACTAGATCCAAAACAACATGTGAAGACTCACTAATCCGGGATGGGGATACCTCATGGTTTGATACCACCAAAAAATCAGGGGTTGCAGGAGTTAGGGAAAGTCTACTCTACGAGGGTGGGGGTTCAAAGGATAGCCTTCGCTCAGTAAGCTTTATCTCATTAATGAGGGCTGATTCTGCCCTCAGTAGAAAGGCATCTAAGGTCCCTACCACACCCTTACCTATACTAGGCTTAGTACGCTTACTCATGTTAACCGAAAATATACACACTATTATATTATCCAGGCAATACAGTACTGTTCCCAAACAAAACCCCGTAACCAAGTTCTTAGAAAGGTAGCCCGGTCCGGTGTCCTACGGGCTTTATAGCGCGATAATCGCGCCTCACCACATGGCAGCTGATAAAAATGGGGTGATGCAAAGCTGTGCACCCTGGGACACCGAGTACCACCAGGGTCTCGCAAGGGCTGTAGTCCGTACACCGTTAAGTCCCTGCTGGCAGAAAGTCCAAGCAATAGCCCACAGCACAAACAGCCTCAGTTCCCGCAGTGAGAGAAGCCGGATAGCATGATCCTTCAGTCCAAGCTGAATATTGAATATTGAATATTGAATATTCCCAATTGACTCGGCCACAAGGTGTACATGTTGATTAAATCAAAGTTAAAGGACAGCTACGAGTGGATAAACAATCAAGAGGGGAGCTCAGAGTACCGTTCAGTTGGCTCCTGAAGCCAGGTAAAATCCTCAGACCTGGGGGTTAATGGGGTGGCCCTGCCCTGCCTCTTCCTGGCAATGACAGGCAAGAACGGGCCTGCCCTTGGCCCGGGCTTTGCCCGGATGCCGCCTGCTCGCGTCCCGCACTGCGATGGGCAGCAGGGCTTAAATTAGGGCTGCAGGCGCAAGGATGACGTCACCTGGAATGCTGAGCAACGATGCAACACCCCAGGTAACCTCTCTGGGATGTCTTGTGGCTTCAGAATAAGATACTCTGACCTCCCCCACCACAAATAAATATTAACCTTGTGCTTAGGTGATGATTGGTTTAAGCATTTAAGGCAATGTTACTATTCTTCCTACCCAAAAAATGAAGGGGCATATTATCAAGAATGGCGTTAAAATTATCGCTGCTTTAGCGGCAGGAAACTGCTGCTAAAGCGGCGATAATGGGCTTGATGATATGCCCTTGAGAATTCCAATAGAAGCCCAGGTTCACACCAGAACATGGGCTTCTATGGGAATTCTCAAGGGCATATTATCAAGCCCCTTATCGCCGCTTCAGCTGCAGTTTCCTGCCGCTAAAGAGGCGATAATGTTAACGCCGTTCTTGATAATATGCCCATAAGGGCCTGATTTAGATCTTGGTGGATCAGGTCCCGGCATCACTTTCTTGATGGCCTTTCCACTCGTTGGACTTTGTGGTCTGCTGCAGTATTTAGATGTTGGCTGGTCCATAGACGAAAGACCACCAGAGTCCCGTTGACTGCACCAGGAATTCTCAACCTTGTCTACAGCGGTATAGGCAGAAGCAGCTGCTTGCTCGACTCCAGCCCTGATTACCACCATCCCGATTACGATGTGCCTTTCCACTGTGGCAACTGTGGCTGGAATCCCTCCTACTTTGAGTTGGCAGAATTGAAGGAAATGAGGTAAAAACATACCCTTTTTTCCGCTTCCCGCTTCCGTTTCCATTTTGTACCCCATTGTCCAGGTCCCTCCATTGCTGCACCAACTCCACCATGACATCAAAAGAATCAGTTGTCGCTGAGATCCATGGTAAGCTACTTGTACAACTGTCTTAAGTATAGTGTTTTGACTATTGCTGTACCCTTGTGTACTTCTGCATTGCCCTTCTATGCAGCATTTTTCTTAGGTGTAATGCAGTAGTGTTCATTTTTCTTCTCATCAAGGTAAAATTAACACACCTGTATTGACGCTTAAAAACAAAAATTGTTGTTGTGGTGCTTTTGGGTGTTGTGCTTGTGGTGCCTGCCGGTGTGCATTCAATAATGTGTGTATGTTGTTTGTGTGGTATGCAATTTGTACCAAAAAGGTGCATAACACATTACCTACATATACATTACGAGACATTCACAGCATTTATGGGTAGAAAGATAATGAAGAGCAGCATTTACCTGTTTACACACCACCATGGCCTTACTCCATTAGAACACCGCCGCCGGGACACCGCCAGCACAACTGGAACATCTAAATTTGCTTGGCACAAAACTGCTGGCATGATGGAGAACTTTTAGCCATCAGAGATGACCGCCACGGCAGCAGTCTCCTGTCTATTGCTGCAACATCTAAATACGGCGGGCGGTCCGCCGTCAGCTTGACTGTGTACTTGGGATTGCCACTGCAGCGGCACAGGGGTAGACCCGCCAAGATCTAAATCACGCCCTGAAATGTTTTGCTTGCTATTCTTGTACCTTGCAATTTCTATCACCAGGACACTGGCATAATCTTTACACCCACAAATTTAATTGCCTCCTCTCACTGGAGTTTATAATGAAATGTCCTCTTTCATTTCCATTTAGCATGTAATGATAAATCATTCAGATGTAGCCATATTGGTATTAAAGCCTGTTACTACCTAAGAGGCATACAGTTTCCTTTTAAGTTTAGAGAGTGCTCTTTCTGGATCTGTCACAAGCAGAATGGTATCATTAGTAAACAAGGTAAAACTGGTGTGTTTAAACTCATCGGGGCATATTATCAAGAACGGCGTTAAAATTATCGCCGCTTTAGCGGCAGGAAACCGCCACTAAAGCGGTGATAATGGGCTTGATAATATGCCCTTGAGAATTCCAATAGAAGCCCATGTTCTGGTGTGAACCTGGGCTTCTATTGGAATTCTCAAGGGCATATTATCAAGGCCATTGTCGCCGCTTTAGCGGCAGTTTCCTGCCGCTAAAGCGGCGATAATTTTAACGCCGTTCTTGATAATATGCCCCATCATGTCTTAGTTTATTAAATCTTCACCACTTATATTGTATAATGGAAGCAGCCCCCTGTGAGAAATTGGGTTGATGGTTGAGTGGGGTGTTAGCCCTGCTCAAACAACAGCTACAATCCCTGTCAAGGTGAACAACAAAAGTCACTAAATTAGTGAAAACACAACACATGGAAAATGTAGAAAATAGAGTAAAGTTTAATAAACTATTTGACACCAAAATGACAAAAATCCAATCAGTACCACCGGAGTTATGAATTTTTAAAGTTTAAGGTAAAAGCTAGTGCTTAAAAGATCGTAGCGCCACCTGCGGACATCTAGTCGTGTGAGACCGGGTCAAGGTCGAAAGATATGTCTGACTGCGATGGAGTGTGGGTCAGATACAAGAAGTGGATTGGGCTGGGTTGGTGCTTGCCTTCGGACTTAAAAACAATTAGTGGAAGAATGACTGAGAAGGTAAAGTTCAGCAGGGCAAGGCTACAGACGATGTCCAAGGAGGAGGCATTGTCATTGTGGAGCCACTGGGCGAGGTTGCGGTGAAGATTTCTAAGTTAGGACTTGGGGCCTGCGCTGGCTTTGAGCTGGCACAGCACCACCAAAGCTGTGCATGGTCCGCCCACCAGATCACGAGTTAAACTTGTGAATGGCGGGCTTTTTTGCTGTTTCCACTGCGGTGCCCTGAAAATGGGCACGTAATGGGAGCACAAAGTCCATGCGGTGCTGGAACTTGGGGTGCCGTGCATACATGGAGGCACATGTTGTGCCCCCCTGAATGCATCCCCATGGCGGTGGGGGCATAGGGTCCCTGTAGGGCCCCCCTTTGTTTCCCCACCACCAGCCTTATCATGGCGGTCTCACCTTGCATATTGTATACCTCTGTGCCACAGCCAGGGGATAGCGGTTTCCTGGTACAGCTGGCGCAGTAGTGGCGGTCCAAGTGGCTGCCTCATAATACGGTGGCCGCAGAACCACCACCGTAGGTCAGGCGGTTAAAGACCACCAGATTCCTAATTTGGCCCTTAGTCTCTTTTTTGAATGTTAAAAATCTCCAGCAGGACGAAGCTGCAAGCTGTAGCCAACACATGTTCTGCCCGGCTGGATACCCATTTTGCGAAGGACAATTGGACAGGATTAGCTGCTTTGGAGAAGAACGTAGCAGGAGCTGCTGTGAAGTCAGGCCAACCAGTGGTGAACCTTGGGTGGGTCGACAAGCAGGAAGGTCCCGGTATCCTCTCAGAGCACTTTTTAGCCAAAAATGTTGAAAGTCCCAGGTTTTGGGTTTTGGCTATCTGGCCACCTTTAGCACCACTTCTAAATGTCCAGGATTGGAGAAGCACCACATGGAGTGTTAGGACTCACTGAGTGAGTCCAAGTGCGGGTTCAAGATGGTTGGATCTTTTTCTGTCCATGAGGCTCTGACCAGCTGTCCAGCCAACTAGCCCTTGGAGTCACTCTGCTAGTCCTGGGTTCAAGAGGTGGATGGAACTGTTCTCAAACAGCAGGGCAGGTCTCTGAGGGTTCAAGGCATGCTTAAAGCAGCAGAGCAGGCCTTCTAGGTGCACCCAAGCAGTCTTCTGAAGTACACAGCAGGCCACAGCAGCAGGCATTCCTCGGAGACTACTTTCGCAGGTCTAGAAAGTGAACTGAAGAGTGGGTTTAAGGGTCCTATTTTATACCTGGTGCCTTCTTTGAAGTAGGAGAAGTGTTTTGAATGTTAAAAATCTCCAGCAGGACGAAGCTGCAAGCTGTAGCCAACACATGTTCTACCCGGCTGGATAACCATTTTGCGAAGGACAATTGGATAGGATTAGCTTCTTTTGAGAAGAACGTAGCAGGAGCTGCTGTGAAGTCAGGCCAACCAGTGGTGAACCTTGGGTGGGTCGACGAGCAGGAAGGTCCCGGTATCCTCTCAGTTCTCAGAGCACTTTTTAGCCAAAAATGTTGAAAGTCCCAGGGCCCGATTCACAGAACTAACTTAAGACAAAATCCTAAACTTACTACCATTTTCGTATTCACAGAAGGCACTTACTCATTTTGGTATTCACAGAAGACACTTACTCACTTCGGTATTCACAGAAGTTAGGAGTCCTAACTTTAGGACTCCTAAATGCCTTCTGTGAATACCGAAAGTCTTAAAATTAGGATTTTTCTCAGTGTAGGAGTCCTAAAGTTAGGACTCCTAACTTTACTACTACTAAACTGAGAAAAATCCTAATTCTAAGGCTTTCGGTATTCACAGAAGGCATTTAGGAGTCCTAAAGTTAGGACTCCTAACTTTACTACTACTAAATTGAGAAAAATCCTAATTTTAAGACTTTCTGTATTCACAGAAGGCATTTAGGAGTCCTAAAGTTAGGACTCCTAACTTCTGTGAATACCGAAATGAGTAAGTGCCTTCTGTGAATACCAAAATGAGTAAGTGCCTTCTCTGAATACCAAAATGGTAGTAAGTTTAGGATTTTGTCTTAAGTTAGTTCTGTGAATCGGGTCCCCGGGTTTTGGGTTTTGGCTATCTGGGCACCTTTAGCACCACTTCTAAATGTCCAGGATTGGAGAGGCACCACATGGAGTGTCAGGACTCACTGGCTGAGTCAAAGTGTGTGTTCAAGATGGTTGGATCTTTTTCTGTCCATGAGGCTCTGACCAGCTGTCCAGCCAACTAGCCCTTGGAGTCACTCTGCTAGTCCTGGGTTCAAGAGGTGGGTGGAACTGTTCTCAAACAGCAGGGCATGTCTCTGAGGGTTCAAGGCATGCTTAAAGCAGCAGAGCGGGCCTTCCAGGTGCACCCAAGCAGTCTTCTGAAGTACACAGCAGGCCACAGCAGCAGGCATTCCTCTGAGACTGCTTTCGCAGGTCCAGAAAGTGAACTGAAGAGTGGGTTTAAGAGTCCTATTTTATACCTGATGCCATCTTTGAAGTAGGAGAAGTATCTAGAGAATTCACTTTAACATGCTTGTTTCCTGTCTCCCCTGCCCTAACTCCAGCCTGACTAAAGGAACAATGAGGTAATGTGAAGTCCTTTCTGTGAAGGCAGGGCACAGGCTATTGAACTGCAAGATGGGCTGTACCCAGCTCCACTCCCTTCACCCAGGCACACCTAATCCCTCTGTCGTGTGTCTGTCTGGGGGGAATATACATAGTCTACCTACCAACTACACCCAGTCATATGACCCAGGAACATGCTGCAGGCACAAAATAGCTAGGGCAGGGTGCCAACTGTTTAGAAGTGGCATTTTCAAAATTGTGACTTAAAATCAGATTTTACAGACCCCAAACATGAATTTCCTACCTGCTCCTAAGCAAAAGTTAGCACATATTAAATGTAATAAGGCATCCCAATGTTAACCTATGGGAGAGATAGGACTCACATTAGTGAAAAATGTATTTAGTCGTTTTTCACTACCAGGACATGTAAAACCTAAATGTACATATCCATCATTTTATTTACTATACACCCTGCCTTATGGGCTTCCTAGGGCCTACCTTAGCTTTGACTTATATGTGATATAAGGGGAGTTTAAGGCTTGGTAAGGCGGTTATTTCGTTGAGTAGAATTAGCAGTTTAAAAGTACATTGAGGCGGGGCGTGGCTTGGCGCCCGAGCCGAATGGCGGCATACGGGTGAGGCTCCCAGCTCACCGGAAGGATTTGCTGTTCCGCGGCGCCCCTGCCGCCCGGCTGGAGGTTGGAACAGCTGTCTGAAAGTCGGCATCACGTTGGAGGATGCCTGCGGACCTCAGAGCGACACGTTCTCGTGCAGTTTTGTGCTGTAAGTTGCTGTCGAGGATCTCTCCTTAGCGCGGCTGCCATTTTGTTTTGTCGCGCGAATGCGCGCTTCCTGACAGGAAACTATGCCTCTGATTTTTGCATGTCCTTGTGAACGTTTTTAGATGTTTTTGGGCTGCTTTTTTGCTCGGCTACTCATTCCTTTGATGCCGCGTTTATTTTACTGACTGACTTTTCCAGCAAATCCTATGCTCCTCACTCAGCAGCCATGTTGAGCCTTCTTCATTATTGCTATTGTTTTTACCCTTGCAGCCTTGAGGAATTATCAGTGCAGTGCTTCTCTACTTTCAGAGGAGGTGCTTCGTTTTGCGCGGTACCCTTTTGAGAGTTTCTTCGCCCTCCTCTTGGGTTTTTTTTTTTTTACCACCCTTGCCTCTTGGCCTCTTGTTGGACACGCCTGGAGTATGACTGGAATTTTTTATCTTTTGTGGAAGGGTGCTTTTGCCATTTCCTGCTGATGCGTTTCATTGCTTAGCATCTCGAATTGCCTATTGGTGACGTCACCTTTCCTCTTGATAATTTCTCCTCACTGCGTTTGTTTTCCAACTCACCTGATTCACTACGGAGTGCGTGGAGTGTGCTTTATGGGCAGAACGAAGCTGGCCCATTCCTTTTGTTCCAAGCCAAAACATATTTTTGTCAAGAATTCGAAAGTCTTTTCTGAATTTTCTAAACTAATAGACTCTTCAGCCTTTGCTTCTCAAGACTTGGACATTGCCATGGAGCCTCCATCCACTGCCCCAGGGAAGTCCAACACCAAACGCTTGAAAAACGACCCTCCATCACCTCCCAAGTCGGCTTCGCCTGTGTCTTTGGAGTTACTTCTGGAGTTTCTTCTGGAGGAAATAAGAGCTCTTCGTCCATTCATGGAAGAAACTAACACTAAATTACAAACTTTAACGGACAATTGGTCTCAGCTTGAGACAAGAGTCTCCTCTGTTGAACAAAACATCTCCTCCTTCAAAGAAAATTGCATCACCGTTTCTCATCTTCAATCTCAAGTCACTACACTTCAGAAACAAGTCGAGGACTTGGAAAACCGTAACAGGCGGAATAACCTCCGCATTTACGGCCTGGGAGAAGGTCTTGAGGGTGCAGACTCTATTTCTTTCTTCAAATCAGTCCTTCCAAAATTGCTCAACCTGCCAGACGGAACAGTGCTTAACATTCAACGGGCGCATCGCTTAGGCCGTATCCCATCACAGGCTTCGTCCTCGTCAAGACCTAGAGGTGTTATCTTATATTTCTTGGAATATACGGATTTGTTAAAAGTCCTTTCGGCTGTAAGAGCTTCTCCGAAGATCACGTGGTCTGGCTCGTCCTTATTTTTCGCTCAGGACTATGCCAAGGCTACTGCAAACTGCCGTAAAGCATTCTTAAACGGCAGACCTGCGTTTAATTGGCGCCAGAGACGGTCTTTTTCACCCTTGTCTGTTTAAAGTCACACATAATAACAAAACAATTGCTTATGAAGATCCTCTACGGCTACAAAGTTACATTAATTCTTGTAAATCGATGGCTATGGATTCCTCAGGACATGCCTCCTTTTTCAAGGCCTGATATGACTATTTGCTATACCTATTATTCAAATTGCTGTCTCACATAATAGGCTTTTTCATTTCTTAGAATGTTCTTTTATCAGGTTCTTAGGTTCTGCTATTGTTGACCTTTTCTGGGTCTTAATTATGGATCGTATCTTTTGTTATGTTTTTTTTTTCTCATTAATATTATGGATTTATCTTTTTATATTTATGCCAATGTTTATTCCAATGTTTTCTTTTTCTGTTTTACATTCATTTCTCGTGAAGTCTTTCCGGTTGTCCGTCTAGTCGACCCCTGGATATGTCGTCCATTCCATGTGGTTCCACCCCCTCCCTCGTTTTCACTTGGTCCTTCCCTGTGTAGGTATGTTATTATCCCACTGTTTCCAATGCTCTCACGTCTCAGGTTCACCTTTTCCATTGCTTTCACATTCCCTTTTCCCTCTTGCCCACTGTGTTGTTTTCCTTTTTGTTCTTCGTATCTTACGTTTTAACTCCCTTTGTACCTCACTCAATTTCATTCTTGAGGTGGTCTATTCTCAGTTTCAGGTGTTACTTATTTCTCTTACTCCCTGTTTGCTCTCATCTTCTTTTATTGTATCACGGCTCCAGCTCTATTTCTTCCAATTTTCCTTTTTTTTACTTTGGACTCTTGACACTCTCTCTTATTATTGTTCATCTGTATTATGCTCTCATTCTTTACTCCTTATGAGGGGACCTTTGTTTGTTTTATTCTTTCTTATTTTCTTTCATGACTTCTTCACTGTATCTCAAAGTTATTTCCATATTTTCTATTTGTTAATACTCTGTTATGCCGCTGAAATTGGTATCATGGAATGTTAGAGGATTGAATTCCCCCATAAAAAGGCAAAGAGTTTTGTCTCATTTAGCGAAATTAAATGCAGATATAGTTTTCCTGCAAGAGACCCATTTCATGGAGAATGAGTCGTTAAAGCTAAAAAAAGGTTGGGTGGGGGAAGTATTTTATTCCACAGGCGATGGCAAGCGTAATGGAGTCATGATACTATGTCGCAAATCGCTCAATTTCACGGTTCTTTCACAGGTGTCCGATGTAGATGGTCGTTGGCTTAATGTTAAGTTATTGATGAAGGATGTTCCAGTCTCTCTCTTTAATGTTTATGGCCCTACTGGTGGTAATTCTTCCTTTTGGCTTTCAATTGCCCAACAGCTTACCCTCTGTATGCAGGATAATTTCATATTGGCAGGGGACTGTAATCAGACTTTTGACCTTTTTGTGGATCGAAACTCTAAAGTCTCATTTGTTCCCAACAAACCACATAAATCCTTTGTTCATGCTATTATTCAGCATAAACTGCTGGATGCGTGGAGGCTGTGCAACCCTACCACGAGAGAATACACTTTTTATTCCCCGGTACATCACTCTCAATCACGAATTGACTACTTTTTTATTTCTCATAATTTATCACAAGTACTCACAAAGGCAGAGATAGGACCTGTACTATTATCGGATCATGCACCTATTTTAATTGATTTAGACGTTTTACCTAAAGTTAATAGTCCTAGAAAATGGAGATTTAATAACTCCCTTTTATTGGATCCGACATTTTCTTCTGCTTTCACTGCCTTTGTTGAGGAATATTTTTCCATGAACGATACTAACTCTTTGCCTTTTTCCACTATATGGGATGCCTTTAAAGCTTCAGCAAGAGATTTTATTTTACGGTTTGTGGCTTGTAAGCGCAATATTGCGCGCAAACGCTCGTGTTCTTTATTACAACACATCAAGAGACTGGAGCATTCATTTATACATCCAATTCGAAAATTGTTCTTGATACTCTTATAAAAGCAAAATTACTTTTTAGTAAGGAATCAACGGAAAATGCTTCATTGTATTTATTGAAGTCTAGTGCAAAATATTATGGTGGGAAGAATAAGGTAGGGAAAATCTTAGCTAGTTACTTGAAAACCAAACACAACAAGTTGAATATTAACTCTATTTATGATAATAATTCCATTTTAAAACTTAAAGATGCAGAAATTGTGGATGAATTTGCCCTCTTTTACCAATCATTATATGCCTCTGAAACAGTCCCCTCCAATCACATGTTATCAACGTTTTTTGCCTCGTTACATGCATCTCACCAACACTCCCTCAATTTGGCTTTATTAGAAACAGACTTAACACAACAAGAATTGTTGACCGCACTCCAAAGCACCTGGACCTGATGGTTTCACTGTCAAATTCTTTCTCCATTTCTCTAAATTATTATTGCCTAAATTGTACACTTTGATTAACTCTTTTGCCTTTTGAGGACAATCGGAGGGTTCCTTCTCAGATGCTCACATATGTCTAATTCCTAAGGAAGGTAAAGATCTGAATTTTTGTAAAAATTACAGGCCCATTTCACTTTTTAACATAGACTATAAGATTTTTTCTAAGGCACTTGCCTTACGCTTGGACCCCATTTTGCCATCCGTTTTGGGCAAGGAGCAATCTGGTTTCGTGAAAGGCAGAGTCATTAGTGATAATACAAGATTATTTTTCAATATTTTATCTAAAGCCCCGAAATTAAAGTGCTCTCTTGCAGCTGTAGCTCTAGATGCTGAGAAAGCCTTCGATAGAGTGGAGTGGCAATATCTTTTTTTCACACTTATGTGGTTTGGTTTTGGCCCTAAATTCATCTCCTTAGTCTCCCTTCTATATTCAAATCTGCATGCTGCTGTATGTGCAAATGATCTCATATCTCCCTTCTTTAGTCTTGGCAGAGGAGTGCATCAGGGCTGTCCCTTATCCCCTATCCCCTTTTCTTTTTAACTTAGCTCTTGAGCCCTTTCTCTCGAAAATACGTCAGAATCCACACATACATGGTTTTCAAACGCCGGATATTAATATCAAACTTGCGGCTTATGCAGACGACATTTTGCTTTTCATTTCCAATCCTACTGAATCCATTCCTGCTTTTTTGCAGGAAGTACGTGCCTTTTCGCTGATCTCAGGCTATAAGTTAAATAGTGATAAATGTGAAATTTTACCTTTGACTAAATTCACTTTTAAGGCTGATTTTATTTCAACCAATTTTGCCTGGAGGTCTTCCCATATCAAATATCTAGGCCTATATTTTAAGTCCACAATAAAAGACACTGTAACCCTTTGTATGACTAACAATTTAAAAAAAATCTCAGAGCTTACGGCTAAATGGCACCCCCTCTATCTCTCCTGGTGGGGACTCTTAGACACTATAAAGATGATGCTCTCCCCCATGGTTCTCTATACCATTTCTAACATTCCGGACACAATTTCAACTAAGCTCTTTAAATCTATAAAATCAGCATTATCCGCTTTTCTGTGGAACAATAAAAACCCCGACTATCGACCTACAAGTTAACACGTCCTAAAACTGAAGGAGGAGTTAACTTTCCTAATTTTCCTTCTTACCACAAAGCATTTTTATTACGACAGGCTTCATATTGGCTACTTGATTCTACGATTGACTGTCCTTTATGGACATCAGTTGAGCGTTCGCTCCTGTCTCCATTCTCGTTCAATGAATATCTTTCCTTTTCTCGCAAACCCCAAACACTTTCCACTCCCCTATTTAAATTCACTTCCAAACTTCTTTGCCCTTTATATCCTCTGACGTATGACACTCTTGATTCTTTTTTAGCCTCCACTATCTGGCATAATAAAATCTTACTAATACATAACAAGCCCTTTTATTGGAAAACATGGAGACAACGTGGTTTATTATGGAATCATCAATTGTTTTCAGAAGTTGGCTTCGTCTCGTTCTCTTCGCTTCAGCAGTCTTATAATCTGCCCAACTCCTTTTTGCCTAAATATCATACACACCGTACCGTAATACTTGACATTTACACTCAGCTTGCCAATAATTCTACTGGTTCCCCAACTGGCACCCCTTCCACAGGATTATCTACCATCCTACGCACCAAACCTAAAGCCTCTGCGTTATATACTTTCCTCCAATCCGCAGTCATACCAAGACAAAAATCCAAGATTGAATCCACTTGAGAAACAGATTTTAATGAAATCTGGTCCTTACCAACATGTAACAAGATTTGGATTAAAATACTCAAACGGCTACTTTAACACAAACATTGTTTTATGTATATAACAGAATTTTGCTCTCTCCATACTCTTTAAACAAAAGGTTCCCCACAGTACAAGCTACCTGTTGGTCTTGCACGTCTCCTGATGCCACCCTTTTTCACATGCTCTTTTTTTGCCCTTTAGTGCGTAAATTCTGGATCCAGGTTTGGTCTCAAATTAACTTAATTTTTGGCACTAATTTCCCATTTCTTATAAAGGACATTTTCTTGGGAAGCCTCTCACCAGTATGGGACAATTGTGAAATTAATGTTAAAATTGTGGATTTGAATAGCCGTTGCTTTTTAGCAGATTACGAGAAATTGGAAAGACTCTGCAAAAATGTCTTCCAAAGCTTGGTGGAATGATGTCTGTCACCATCATAGACTGGATACATTTTTGCTTTTTCCTTTTCATATGGCTACAAAACGACTTCAGTTATGGTCACCTGTTATTGCCTTTTTTGACAAGTGTGCTTTACAACATGTTTTACCACTCCCATCTCAGCAAGAAGTTCTTAAACCTCCATGATTCTTATTATCGTTTTTCTATTTATTTCTACAAATTGCAAGCTGTATCACTCCTAAAATTTATTATGCTGTATTTTTGTTTTATATTTTTATTTATGTATTTATGCTGGACGCTCCTACATTGTATTGTTTTGCTGGATACTTGTATCGTTCTTTGCCACCTCATTACATTTCTCTTTAATAAAATTTTCTGAACTAAAAAACAGTACATTCATACAGCAATGGCCGACCTGGGACATGTTTTAAGGGGATACTTAGTCAGTGGCACAATTAATGGTGCAGGTCCTCTAGTAGCATTTAATTTACAGGCCCTGAGTATATTTGTATTTGTCACCCCACGTGGGACGAGTATGCTCAGACGTGAGTCCCGTGCTCTCCATGTCACCGGAGTCAAGCTATCCTGGCTGGTGAGGGCTGAAAGCCCAAAACCGGTCCTAGGTTGCTTGTTTTGAGTCCAGGGAGGACCTGGCCTGGCAGTTCGGGCTGGACTGTTCCCATTGGGTGCAGGGTCAAGACTGATTTGCATATGGCTGGGTCTAAGCAGGAATGGCATGGTGAGCAAAAAAACAATGGATTTAGGCCCAGATCTCTGTACTGGGGTGAATGTATGACATTGTTCTGTATTCTGTCCATCAATTGTTCTTTTTGCATTTGTCACCCCACGTGGGACGAGTATGCTCAGACGTGAGTCCCGTGCTCTCCATGTCACCGGAGTCAAGCTATCCTGGCTAATGAGGGCAGAAAGCCCGAAACCGGTCCTAGGATGCTTGTTTCCAGTCGAGGGAGGACCTGGCCTGGCAGTTCGGGCTGGACTGTTCCCATTGGGTGCAGGGTCAAGACTGATTTGCATATGGCTGGGTCCAAGCTGAAATGGCATGGTGAGCAAAAAAACAATGGATTTACGCCCAGATCTCTGTACTGGTGTGAATGTATGACATTGTTCTGTATTCTGTCCATCAATTGTTCTTTTTGCCTGGGTATATAGTATACCACTTTACTAGGGACTCATAAGTAAATTGAATATGACAATCTGGTGTAAGCCAATTTGACAGTGTTTTTGAGAGTGAGCACAAGCACTTAAGCAAAATTTACAGCACGTGTTCGAATACCGAAATGGATTTCTCGTCCCTTTACAATACAATGTGGCACCCGCCAAGACAGACCCATTCCCTCTTCTATTTGCCCTTGCCATGGTGCCATTGGCACCCTTTCTGTGAGAAGGAGGATTTATTTGGGCAGTTTCATTTGTGGATGGATACCAAGCATTTTCCTTGTAAGCCAATTTTAAAGATGTTCAAGACTCCACTACAGAGCTTGCATATGCTCTAAGTGACTTTGGTACTATTTCGGGTCTCTGAGGGAACTGGTCCAAGTCTTGTATCTTTCCCCTTACTCATGGACTTCCAAAATCTCAACTAGATCTGGGAGCTGGCTCCAAGTGTTGGGAAGTATGTATGTTTCGGTACTTGTATCAGAATATACAATGGATACTCGATCTCTTTGAAGGCAAATTTACAAGGGCAGTGACATCTATTACCACTCAGGAGACCTTTTGGAAATTTCTCCCCCTGGCTCTGATAGGACACATTGCCCTTTCAAAGATGATCCTCCTTCCATGCCTCCTCTGCCTCTTTGCAGATCTGCCACTGGTCTTAATTTAGGAATATTTCAAGGCTTAAACGTGCTTTTGAGCAAACTCATTTGGCACACAGCGGAGAGTGGGCAGCCCTTGCCAAACTCCGACTTCCAACTGATGCTGGTGGACTGGGTGTGACCCACTTCGAATTGTACTATTTTAAGGCACACCATTATTGACTGAGTAGGTGGTTCTCTGACCTCTCCTACAAGGAGACTTCCTTCACATCGACCCCATTACTCTCACAAAATCTGTACACCATCCTGCTTACTGCCACCAGATGACGTAAGTCACATCTCGAACGTCTTCAGGTAGCTCTGCAATGTTCCTTACATGACCTAACCCTTACAAAGCAGGTGAACCATATGCCATGGCTATCCTTTTGATGAGACTACCGACTCCCATAGGTCCATTAACTACTAGGCACCTTTACTCCTGGAGCGACATACATTTAATGATCATTGGTGATTTGTATGACAAGGATCAGTGGCTCTCTTTCAAAGAACTCACGGATACATTTAGTTTGCATATAGGCAAATTCCTTTTATACAACTCTATACATCATGCGATACAAAGAATATGGCTCACCTTGACTCCCACTGTGGTGGCACATTCACTAGTCCATGCTATATACAGCATGGGACATGGCTGTTGACAGGTTTTCCAGTTATATAAGACCCTCATCACTCTAGCATCCTCTGAAGATGACTTCCCGGAGGGACAAACGGACCACCGATGCAGATAGAGTTTTGCATGACAAAGAGTGGGCATTCGCTAGAGTTACTTGTGTAGTCACCCGCAACGTAAAGTTTAAACTAATACAATATAATATACTGCACAAAGCCTATCTCTCCCCTGTAGCGTTAAATAAATATTTTCAGCAGACATTACCCACCTGCCTCTGTTGTAATGCTAAAGGAGTGGACCTCACACATAAGCTCTGGTCTTGCCCCCTCCTTAGGTCCTACTGCACTTATAGAGTAAACAAACTTTTCACTGTTACATTCAAGTGTCAAGCGCACCACAAAAGATCAAGCAGCTTCACAGCTTGTCAATCCTCACCAAGAGAACGTTTACATTCTGTGGGAATTCTGCAGCCCCTCCCTCCTTGATTGCCTGGCTCCAAACCCCCCTTAAATGGGAAGCTGCTGAGAGCTTCATAGTACAAAAAGTAGAAGCTAGTGGGCTTATAAAATGCTCCTTGGTGGTGACCTGGGATTCAAATTGAATGTTTAACAGCCACCTTCAATGAGATGGCTCAGCCCTAAACACCTCCCCACAGCAAATTTAACAAGATGATACTGTCAGATCTTCTTCTAATGTGTTATTTTGTGTGATAGAATATTTGTGTGCATTTCTAATTTATAGGTTGTATATAGTCATAACTGATGAACTGGTGACATTGTACATTAAAAATAAATATAGGCCCTCGTTTACAAGAACTAACGCATCGCTGTGTTGCGTCAGCATTGCATAAAAATGACTTGTGAATCCCTAACTCATGTTTAAATGCTGTGGATGCGCCATATTTACAGTTTGGCGCACCATGGAGTTAGGATCAGGTAGTGTCAAAAAATAATTTACGCTGGTGCCTGCGTGAGGTCGTAGTAGAAACTGATGTAAGTATGTTTAACAGCTCGCAAAGTGACACCCTAGAGTTACTTTTCATTCTGTCACGCGTAAAGAAACTTTGAAAAAATGATGCTGTGAGAAAAAAACATTGGCACACTTCACAGAAGGCAGCCATGGAGCAGGGAGGACAGAGCATCAGCCAGGATAACAACCCCAACAATCACCGCATCATCCGGAATGTCCAGGCAGACTGCCAGGGGAAGATAAAGTGCAACTTTAGTGAGATGGAGAATGACATATTTTTTTACTGAGGTGACAGAGCACCAACATCTCTGTGTCACCTCAAAATTGTCATTAGGAAAGAAAGACACCATTTGGCAGTCCATGATGGACAAGATCAACAGTGTGGGACAAACCAAGAGGACAGTGACTGGCATGACTGCAAGTGCAGGATGAAGGAGAAACTGGCAAACAACCTAAAGGCAGCCATGCAGACCGGGGGGGAAGCCCAGTGCAACAAGAGGAGCTGGATGCCTTGGAGGAGCAGGAGGAAGCTGTCATCCCAGAGGAGTTGGTGGCAGGAGTCCCAGGACAAGACACTGCAGTCCACGAGGAGCGGGGTAAGTTACAACACGGGCAATGTGGGAGAAAAGGTCATGTTGTGCAGTGCAGCTAGCTAGGTCCCAGTGCTCCATTGTGCTCTGTGCAGGGCAAAGGACAGGAATCTGGGTTATGTCCCGTTAAGCATCACATAAGTGCAAGTCACACTGTCCAGTCACATGTGGCACAGCTCAGTCCAGCTACCTCCCGTTTATCCTTTCCATGTGTTAAGTGCAGCACCAGTTCAGGTTCACCTTTGTATACTGGCCCTTACAGTGCAATGTATAATATGAGTCACTAGTACTACAAGTTATACAATACAAAGCAAAATACATGGTGCCTCATGTACAAGAGGGATGGGCCACTGGAGCGCTAGTTTTTATGAGGCTCTGGTGGCGCAGGCCTCCAAGTCCTATCTATGAGGTGACACAAAGGTACCCTGTGTGGCTTTGCATGGCCTCATAGATATGGAGTAAGACAAGGCAGGGCAAAGCTTGCCTTATCTCTACATGGGCATTGTGGAGGGTTTTCTCACATGACACCCATGGATTTTGACCCATTCCCAGATTTACAAGGATCTGTAAAAGTGGGAATGCATTAAAAATGTGGTCCTCCCAAAGAGAGGCGTAAAGAGGAGAAATAATATTATTTCTGCTTGTTTATTCCTCTTTCTAATTGTGTTACATTCTGCAAGCACACATTTTAAGTGGAAAACACTTCCATGGATTGCTTTTGTGCAGGAAGGTGTATCTTCCTGCACAAAAATAATCCTGCCAACAGCACGGACACCCTTGCACCAAGGGTGTCTGCGTTGACACTAGGCACCAATTTGTGCTCCACTGCCGGCAGAAAGAACGGGAATGCACCGTATATCATCAATACTGCACATTCCTGCTCCTTCCTTCTGACTCAGGGCAGCGCATAATGACTTGCTGCACTGCCTTGCATCCAAAACTTTTAAAGGTCTGGAATGGAACAGCATATCATGCATGCGCACATTAATCCTAGCCAACCTGACTGTTACAATGCAGGCCACCTTCCACCATGATGCCACTGTGGCTAACTTGGCTATTTTGGGCCTATGCACGCTAATCTGGACTGTAAACAAATGGAATGCAATAGGATTGTCAGAGGAGAAAGTGCACACCTGAGAGGGGGGTCAGGTGTGGGGCATGAGAAGGATTAGCACATACAAAAATGCCAAGAGTCATGTGTATGGTAAAATTCTTGAAACTGCATATAACCAGCAGTCTCGACGTGGGAAGTGAGAGCATACAGGTGGAAACTCTCAGTGTAGGGAGCTGCCAAATTCCTGTCATTGCCAAAATCAAACTGGGCGTGAGGGTGAATGTAAGTGATGCACCCCAGAGGACCACATGTGTTAAAACAAAAGATGATGCAAGGCCCTGGTGGGCCCCTGGTAGTGCAGTGCATTGTAGGCACTGGCTGAGCTTGCCAAACTGCCACTGTGTCTGAATAGTGATACACTGCATAGCTAGGAGGTAAGAAGGGATATGTGTACTGCAAGGTACCATGATCAAGACACATGCATTGCTGTGTCTGACAGTCTCACACTTGTGTCATAGCTGGGGAAGAATGACAGAGAAGAGGCCATTGCGAAAGCACATCCTATATGTGAAGTGGGCCTGGGTGAAGATGTAGCATGTGGCAGGAGGGAGTCTAAAGGCAAAGGGTCTCCTTATGCCACATATGTCAAACTCAGACGATGCAAAACAGCGCTCTGTCATGGTATAGGATGAACTAGTTTGCCATCACAAAATGTAGGAGTCAGGGATAGTTGGAGGCTGAGGTGGATAGGCCCAGTTGTGTTGCAAAGCTGGGTAGGTGCATGTCACCAAATCCAGCACTACCAAATAGGGGCTACAGCTCATCCATAGTCTTCAAATATAGCCAGTCATGTCAGTCCATTGGATATGGCCACGCATTTGTTGGTGTTGTAGGCATTTGAGAGTCAATTTATTATCTGCGTACCATCAGTGTATGGAAGTAAGTTGAGTGCCTGGCCCAAAATCAGGTTTGGCAGAGGAGGTACATACACGTACAAGTGAGGGGGCCTGAGTAAAAAGATGTCTGAGACTCAAAGAAGACCTACTCTGTCAATGATGAAATGGCCTGAGATTCAGTGTTAGCAATCTACCCAGGGTGACTGGGCCCATCCCCTCAGAGGATCCACACAGTGCCCACTGTGCACACATATGGAGTCAACTCTGTGTGCTCTGCAATCACATGTGTACACACAAATTGGAAACCCATGGCAAGTAAAAGCCCTCACACTTTCCTGCAGTGTTGCAAGGTTGGAAGCTGTGCAGAGGTGTGCAGGAAATGTGTGAAAACTTTAACCCATGGCCACATGAAAGTACATTGTGCATGCAAGATAGCAACTAGGCAGAGTGCCATGGTGTACTGTGTGAAAGGCACACTGCAGGATCATCACAAATTCAGGAGCAAACCCACTTCACCTTCAGGAGCTGTGAGCTGAGCACTGGGCACAGGGAATGCAGGCCCCCTATGGACTAGGTGTAATGTGCACAGTAGTGTTATCAATATTTCAAATCAGTAGTAGTATAGCCATAAAGAAAAGAAAGCGAATCACTACGGCAGAGGTGGACTGTACCTCATACCACATGTGCAAGAATGGCAGAACTACTGTGTTGAAACATGTGCCATGACATGACAGGTCAGTCCTATCACACAGTTAATTTTTTGAACAATGCAGAGATACTGCCATCTGAAAGGCAACTACACTGCAAATCAGCCTCTAAACCTATGAAGAACAGATGTCCTAAGCATGATCATAAGATGACAGCTGCCACATATCATGATCAATGTGGGCTAAGGGGTGAACCCAAATAAGTCATTGGCATGGACAATGGACCTATGCACTTACTGCAACAAATGGGGATATATAACTTGCCCACTAGTTATGCTACCATGAATGATACATGTAAACTATGCCACCTCACAAATACATATACAGCATCTATACTAGGATGAAATCATATTTTGATATGCTGAGCCAGCTCACCTGGTCACCCAAGTCCATTGGAGTCCAATCTTTGGCTAGACACCGTACTACAAGTGGGAAACATCGTTTACAACGTACGTGTTACAACGCGTGTCATTACAACAAATGTTTTACAACGCAAAATCCATTACAACGCATGTCATTACATCGCATAATCCATTACAACGCATTCCCCAAAGTAACGCCCCGGTGGAGTTAGAATACATATTGCGTTGTAATGGATTATGCGTTGTGACAACATGTGTTGTTATGGATTTTGTGATGTAAAAAATGTGTTATAATGACAACCGTTGTAACGTGTGCGTTGTAAAGTGTCATATTCACAACAAGTACATGTATGGATCACAAAAACATTTGCTGTGTGAGTGGCATGAATGCCTGACATGCCTTCAATAATTTGGACTGCACTAATGTTGGTAGGTTGGAGGACGGTAATATGAAGGCATGTGCATGGTATCATGTGAATGCATAATAGGAGGACACATATTTTGGTAAAATGTCCACTGTGCACATGTCAACCTTAGATGTGCTGTTGGAAATTGGAAGTATGGTCCGGGATATGTGTTACACCCCAATCACACCTGTGTCCCCCCAATGTGTCACATCCCAATCACACATGTGTCGCCCCTCAAATTTGGACACAGCATATTAAGAGGCATCCAATTTCAATTCAATTCAAACCTCTTTATTTGGCTAACCAAAGCCATAAAAGTACACCACAGTGAACAATACTAAAAACAAACAAAACAAAAAACAGACAGCATATTAAGAGACATCCGTCATGTGGGCCTGCATGCATTGGAAATAAATCCACACAGCAATTTCGCCCTGTCAATTGCACATGCAACGTTGTCCTACTTCTGTTGTGAATCCACATCCAAGGTACAGCTTGTTTACGCAGAGTGATGATACATCACTCTGCACATGCACTCTGCACATCTCGCTGTAACCCATTTACGCAAACACACAAGATCCTTACAGAGCACAGTAACGAACAGGTAACACTCACTGGTAGCATTGTGAACTCGGAAGGTCGCCACCTCACTACAGTTGTATGGGTCTGGTCCACCTACAAGACAAAAACATGGTACATTGCTCTATGAATACTGAACATGTACACTGTGTACATATGAAGCACAGTAAATTGATGTTACAAATGCCTGGTATTGTCTATACATTGAACTTGTAGCAATAGGCACAGTTGGAATGCCCTCATGATGGGCATATATATGCCATGTTGCAGAATATTTGGAAGATAGCAGGCACATCACATATGAGGTGCACAGAGTGCAGACAAGGTACAAGACCAGCCTAGCTTGCAACATGGTGCAAGGGTGCCAGGCTTTGATGGGTATGTGAACAGTCCAAATTGATTGACAGAACTCTGCATAGTATGAAAATGCTGGGTCCTTCTCAAGTCAGTACGTATTCTTTACAATGCTACAGATAGCTTACGTGTTTGTCTTCTTCACTTAGCTCCTTACATGTGACCAGATGTCATGCTTTACCCTCACAAATAAAATAAATTCAGCACTCGGAAAAGCAGGAAGAAACACCTGTAAAGGAGACTCAGCACTAACAAAATGAGGGAAATTAAAAGGCAGTTTCAAAATAAAGCTTGGGATTTTAATAATGCAGCTCTCTCTAACATAAAGACTTTCCCAGATGTCAAATGGAACATGTAAAACAACATGCAAATGTATATAGATATTTATGTGCACAAGCAAGTCATAATAAAACACTCACAAGTAATCCAATAATAATAATAGAACATTCACAAGTCAAATGCAAGGAAGCAAAACATAAGCAAATAATAATAATGGACTTCTGATGCAAGAAACAAGCACTGTCAAATGCAAGAACCAAATATAAAGAGCATGTATACACAACATGAAAACATCACAGAGCAATGACACTTCTAGCTTATACATCACCATTTGAGAACACAACATTCTGGTCAGCTTGACTAGGAAGTCCTTTTCAGTCATCCAGAAGTCTCAATGGGACACCAAAAATGTCCCTGAGATGGTACGTCCACCCCATGAGTGAACTTCTTTATGAGTGCCAAGACTTTCCATCTTTAATACCTTTACTAACACGAAGAGAGACTTCTAGAAATTTCCCCTCCCTTCATCTAATGCAAAAACCAAGGCTGACCGTACCGAACTGTTTTGAGGTCAAGACGGAAGCTGGCCAGCCCTCCGTGTTTTGACTCCAAAACAGAGAAGTACATTCCTCTCTCACGCTTTCAAACACACATCCCACACATTCTGTTCCAGGCAAGGCTGTTTTGCTCCATGCTGTGGAAAAAAAACATTCCACCGTGAAGCTGAATCATGCAAGAGCACAAAATGATATTGTACATTCTAAACGGAGTCAGTTGAAATACATGGAGTCAATGGTCACCACAATCTCACAGTGTAGAAGTGTGTGTGGCACTACACCAGTACACTGTAAAGGAACAATGATCAATCAAGGCCTATACAGGGTCATAAGAGAATAATTATAGTTTTTTGTCACATAGATGTATGTGTAACCATTGGGGGGAGTAGGGACCAAACACCCTGTCTAACCTGTGGCCTGATGACATGTGAGTGAGCTCTCCTGCAACATACATGGTGGGTGACCAACCAAGTTCTGAGTCAGTAATTATCTACCAGGCCGGGTGACAATGCCTGCACAGTGCCAGATGGGTCCCAAATCACCTATGGGCCTCCCCTGCTCTGTATGGTATGTTTTGGCTATTGAAATGCCCCTGTGAACAGGCTCCTCTGGCATCTTTAGTATATGTCACTGAGTTGGCCCATATCATGCCATAGTAACCTATATACATATCTGGGACTTCCAGAATGAAAACTGCTTAAAGTATTGTGCGAAAGCCAAACAGGTACACGCTCCTGGTATATAGAAACTTACCGGCAGCCCCACCAACTTCTATCCCCGGGTGATCTAGGAGATCATGCTCTTGGCTGATGATATCTGATCACCAGTGCTTGAGTTGGTGGACACTTGACTGGACATTGAAGATGCGAGACAGCTGGAAGCACACCTTCTCGCAACGCTGAAGTCTTCGCTGACCCGGCCTCCACTGCTGATCATGCTGGGCAGGTACCAGACTAACAGCAACATCAAGCTCCCAAACTCCTCCTCTGTTAGGTTCTTTGCCCTACCCTTATCCAACATCTCCTTACCCCCACTAGATACCCTAAACCCAGCAACAAAAACCCTATCCCTTCCCCCTACCCCCATAACTATAAACCCCTATTTGGACAAACAGCTAACAATACACTGCACAAACCAGCACAAATTGCAATTATGAAACAAAAATGATAATTTGGGGACACAAGAGTAACTCTGGGCGTGACACTACGCTTCGCCCACGTAGTGTACGTAGCGCTGCCTGCTTCGCAGTTTTCGAAGTAGGCGAAGCAGGCAGCGCTACGCACACGCCAGGGCGAAGCATAGCTGCCTGCCACCAACCACCCACCTCCCCCCCGCCCTCCTTTTAAAACATACCCTAATTGTAAATTAAATAAAAGTAAAGACACTTACCTGAAGCGCGGCGTCTCCGGGGCTCCCTCTTCCTGGTTTTCAACTTCTTCTGAGGGCGGGCGGGAGGCGGGTGGCGTGTAGTGGGGCTACGCGGAGCACGTAGTGTGCGTAGATTTGGGCACACTACGCGCTGCTTCACGTAGCCCCACTACGCCCACTACGCCCACCCTTACACAAGAGTGACAGCACAGACACCAGCAAGACCAAGAAACAGCACCAAACTCTCCAGCAAACAACAAACACCTCCACCAGCTAGGATAAACAAAAAGACTGTAAGTTAAAGTGAAAGGAACTTCACACTTCCTGGTTTGCAGTATGGCTGAGCCATTGCATTATTACCTGTGTAGATGCATCACGTTTCCAACGTATGCATCACATATCCTACTAAAGCATTGTTTTTTCTGACGCTGCGCTAGGGAAATAGCCAAGGCGCAAGTTGCAATCAACACATGACAATGCCCAAAGCAGAGTTTTCTGATGCTTTTGCATTGATGCGTGGCTTCGTCGGATGCTCACATTTTCAGGTAAAGCATCACGTTTACTATAAATGCGTCATCTTTCCTACCAGAGTGTCACCTTTCCTACTCAAGCGTCACATTTTCAGGTAAAGATTGACTTTTCTTGCAAAAGCATCACGTTTCCTACTAAAATTTCATTTTCCTACTAAAGTACCATGTTTCTTACTAAAGTGTCACGTTTCCTATGATTTTAGAGGAACTTACAACTTGGGCAGAGGCAAACAAGATAATACCGCTAAATTAAACTGGCTTTTGCAAGATGGCGGGTACATCACCTAATATTCTCGCAATCTCCTTATTGATAGATGCAGCAAAAACATCAAATCTTCCTTTACACCTGCTTTATCGACTTCAGCGCAGCATTCGATAATGTGGAGAGGGGTAGACTGTGGGGAAAGTTGGCGAGCTGGGGAATCCCGCAGTCCATCTTAAACATCTTGTCTCTTCTCCACACAGGCATCTGGGTACAGGTGAAACTAGGGGGTGGAACCCACCTCTCCTCTAAAGTCTCCACAACCAAAGGCCTGAAACAGGTATATGTGCTTGCTCCCACCCTGTTCAATCTATTCATGGCTGATCTCCTAAAGGCACTCAATGCTTGTAATTCACACTCCCCGAAGCTAGGTGGAAAAACATTGACCAATCTTATGTACGCAGACGACGTAGTTCTGCTCAGCCACACTCATGTGGGTCTCCAACACCTACTGACGGAAATGCAGAACTATGCCACAGAAAATAATTTTAAAATCAATCTGAGCAAGACTCGGTCAATGTCAATAAACATCAAAAGAAATCGGCATTGGAATTGGTTTCTGAATGGCAATCAACTAGAATCATCGCAGGATTATAAATACCTAGGAGTCATAATAGAAAAGGAAGGAACATTTACACCCCTAAAAGAGGAAATAAGCAAGAGAGGGCTGGTAATAGCTCTTTCGATGAAAAAACTTGCTAACAGACGGGGTGACTTGCTTCTGACCCTCGTTGCTTGGTTCCGTTGTGTGGGGTGGTGCTTCCTTGCTGGTGCGGTGCTGTTCCTGGCGCCGTGCTGCTGGCGAGCCCGCCGAGTGGAGTCGCGCTGAACTACGATTCCCATCAGCCATAGCGGCGGACCCGGAAGCCGACGGACGTTCTTTCGCGCCTGGAGGCGCTTAAAGCTCACCTGTGCCACTTTCAGAGTGGGTGACTTGCTTCTGACCCTCGTTGCTTGGTTCCGTTGTGTGGGGTGGTGCTTCCTTGCTGGTGCGGTGCTGTTCCTGGCGCCGTGCTGCTGGCGAGCCCGCCGAGTGGAGTCGCGCTGAACTACAATTCCCATCAGCCATAGCGGCGGACCCGGAAGCCGACGGACGTTCTTTCGCGCCTGGAGACGCTTAAAGCTCACCTGTGCCACTGTCAGAGTGGGTGACTTGCTTCTGACCCTCGTTGCTTGGTTCCGTTGTGTGGGGTGGTGCTTCCTTGCTGGTGCGGTGCTGTTCCTGGCGCCGTGCTGCTGGCGAGCCCGCCGAGTGGAGTCGCGCTGAACTACGATTCCCATCAGCCATAGCAGCGGACCCGGAAGCCGACGGACGTTCTTTCGCGCCTGGAGGCGCTTAAAGCTCACCTGTGCCACCGCATCGCGGGTCCGCGCGCGGGCCGGCGCCGGGAGAAGCCCGGGACAAGGGAGGGACCGTCTGTGGCCGTCCGGGGCCGACCGGGCCGTGCTGGGCTAATCTCTTGTCCAGTGAGTATATACTGTAAGATACCGGAGGACTTATCACACGCCCATCGACATTTGTGTTACCCAGTCACCACTATTGTATATCGGGCCCTTTATTTGCTCTGTGGCTAATGTCTGGGAAGGGGAAGCGCTCTGTGGCCCCCACAACAGTGTCTGGCACCATGGACCAATTCATCACTCGAGCCGTCTCGGTACTTGAGCATGAAATTGCCATTACCGAAAGACGCCTCTCCACCGACCCCATGCTCCCCAGACGCTCCTCCTTGGGTCCGCTATTTTTGGCAAAGTCACCAAGTAAACATAGAGACAACACACGGGGGGCCGTACCTTCCCTTATAGAGTCTGAAATACTCCATAACTTGCCATCACCTCCCGGGAGGTTATCACAATCCCCAGTAATGATAGACTTGGTTCCAGTAGTGGGTTCTGTGGTTACACCTAAGTCCAAAGCTACTCGCCCCCAGACCAGGGCAGGGGGTAAACCCTCAAGACCAGCGTATCAGAAAAGGAAAAGGGTTGGGGTAATGGATGGCGTTAGACAGGCGAAAATACTTAAATCTTCTAAAAACACGCCACTCCCCGATACTTTAAGTTCTTCGGCTCGTCCAATAATGGCCGACGCCCTCCCTGCCAAATAGTAGCGACATGACTACCCAGTTAGAACACACTGTCCGTTCCTTAATTTTACCACTACTAGAAAGGATCAAAACTGTGGCTGAAAAAGTTGACAAGCTGGAACAAACCATCTTGGACAACTTCTGTTCATTAAAGAATGTCGTTAAGCTATCTACCAGGGACATTGGCAAAGGCAACTGCCCTCACGGCGCAAACTCCACAAACTCTGCACCCCCTCTAATTGATAAATCTCCCGTCTTAACTAACGTTAGCATTGGCCCAGGCACAGATTTATCCATGCCAGCGCCAAATACGCATCAGCCCCCTGGGCGGGGGGGGGGGGGGGTGACAAACACCCATCAGTTACTGGGGCGGGAGGGACGGTCAAGTAACGAATTCTCGGACACCAACTTCAAGAAATCTGTGGGTATGAGAATAGCCACTGACATAACCACCTCAGATACTGCACTTAGAACACCTTTAACACAAATACATTTACCACCTGAATCCCTTCCCTATGTTGTGGTTTTAACTGGTGTCCCTGAACTCCCCACTGGCAAAACTGAATCTTTTGAGCAATTGAAAAATAAAACGAGTCACTGGCTTAATATGCACAGGCCAATCCCTAATTATCTGAATGGGCGGATTCTTTTTGTCAGAAGAGTACAATGGGTAGGCTCTCAACCCAAAAGCACACTGGGAGATTGTATCACCGTCAATTTCAAAGATACACGTCTCCCAAGGTTCATCACTGAATACACACCATACGGACCTAGCACAGGGATAGAGGTCCATAACCTAAATTTTTTCTACCACACAGGTTACAGTTACTGACAATCCCATAGCATGACAAATGCCTTACCTCTCAAGATATTGAGGGTAAATGAAAGTACACTTACGGCTGGTCATGATGCCGTCCCCCTAGCTTCGATGGGTCCGCTTGTAACATGTAGGGCCCCTTCGTCGCTTAGGACGGGTGAGAAGGAAAATGCATCTGGCCAGACTGCTGCGCATCAGACCACATTGCTCACCATCCAACAAGGCACTCTCCTGTCCTGGAACCTAGCTGGTATCAAGACCAAATTAGATTCACCCGAATGGGTTAGTTTTGTGAGTAAATACGATGTCTGTCTCCTTCAGGAAACATGGGCTTGCGAGGCTCGATTCCTGCTGGGATATCTGAACTTTCACGTCCCAGCCTCCCAAGGCCCGTTGGGCCGCCCAATGGGTGGACTAATTATTTGGGCTCGTCAGGACCGATTCCCAAGTGCTGTTATGATTGACACGGGCTCTCCGGACATCCAACTTGTGAGATTAACTCTTGACCATGAGGGCACTTTGGATATTTATAACTTATATCTCCGTGGCACAAAAGGGAAAAAGTCAAGGGTGTTGGACATCCTGACTAGCCTTATAGAAACGAAATCGTGCAATAGGGATTAATCGTTGCTGGTGACTTCAACGTCACATTCGAACCCCTCCTAGATCCGGACTTAGAATGGGGCCTTGATCCCGAAGAGGACAGACTATGGGGCATACCAGCGCTTTCACTCCCTTCCATCAAAAGGTGGTCCACGGTAGCAGTCCAGGTAAACGCACTCTGCCTCGAGAGAGGCTTAAGGGCCCTGAATGGCAGGACCCCAGGGGATAGGATGGGAGCACCCACCTTCGATAATGGCCGTTCAACAATTAGGATCGACTACGTTCTCTGCTGCTTGAGGATGTGGCGCCAATCCATTGATATGGTGGTCGAGCCAAGATTATAGAGCGACCACAATCCCATTTGTGTCTCCCACAGTTGGTGGGGGAACCACCGATCGTTGCGCGAGGAGACATCATTGGCTCCCACTGGATGCGTTCCATCTAACGACATGCGGAGGTTAAAATGGTCTCAGGTTATGACTAACGCCATGACTATCACTAGTATTGATACCGAGCTCTCCGCAATCATTGTGAGGCTGGAGGACGTATTGAGGGTTAAAGGAACTAGCGACCAAGTAACCAGAATACATGAATCCTTTATCGAGGGTTTACGCGGTTTTTTCCTTAAACCATCAAGAAAGGGTAACAAACCACCATTTAAGCAACTGAGGTGGTATGACAATGAATGCAAATGTGCTAGAACATTTTTGTCACAAGCCCTATCTAGTGGGAACAAGCCATATATTCAACTAGCTAGATTCTCTTATAAGAAGTGCCTTGCCCAAGCAAAAAAAAGATGGGACGAATCGTATTGGCTCAATCTGAAGGAGGCGTGTCACGCCCGGGACACTAGATTGTTCTGGAATGTGATAAAGTGGAACAGAGGTGGCTCCCCGGAAAATCCTTCAAACCATGTCACCCAAGAAGACTGGTTGGGGTACTTCAAACCCCAATACGCATGTAACCCCCTTTATAGAAGCATGGGACAAACCCCATATGTCTTCTATTCGTCTGGTCCCTTCAATCCGAAGGACGTTTTAGCTGCTTTGGCTTGTGTAGCTGTCGGGCGGGCTCCAGGGTTGGATGGTATTCCATCCGACCTCTTTCTTAACAATAAGACCCCCTGGAGCAAGTACATCGCTCTCCTGGCCAACGCTGTGGCCGAAGGAGCCCCTGTGCCCAAATCGTGGGGGGGCGCCATCATAATCCCGATATTTAAAAAAGGCGATAAAACTCTCCCAGGAAATTATAGGCCCATCAGCCTAATTGACACAATTCAAAAAGTCATTGGGAGGATGGTACTGAATGAGTTACTGGCCTGGATCAAAGATAATCGGATCCTTTCTAGTCTCCAAGCTGGTTTTCGTAAATTCACCAGCACTGTGGATCAGGTGTTTCGCTTTGAACAACTGCTCTGGAAGATAGTCACGTTAGGCAAAGGCAGTCTCTATGTCACTTTTGTGGATTTAAGAGCTGCCTTTGACCTTGTCCCTCGCGAGCAACTCTGGTGGGTCCTCGAAAAGCTCGGGCTCCCCTTGGAACTCCTGACTCTAATCAGGAGGCTCCATGAACCTAACTTTGCAAAAATACAGTGGGGAGGCCTGGGGGACACAACCCCCGAGTTCCCGGTCGAGCGTGGTGTGCGTCAAGGTTGTGCCATGGCACCCACACTCTTTTCTTTGTATATTAATGGTATAGTTGATCTCATGCTCCAAACCAACACCGATGCTCCCAAGCTGGCCGGAGTTTCTACTCCAATATTGATGTTTGCCGACGATACTCTTATAGTATCGAAAACCCCGAGTGGCATGCAAAGGGCCTTGAAAGTTTTTGAAGACTTTTGCAAAAATCACGGCTTGGAGGTCAATGTGACCAAGACTAAGCTTATGACATTCAACCCGCACCCAAGCTACAGAGCAGGCAAACTCTCAATGAACGGCCAAGTTCTCGAGGAAGTAAACAACTTCGTCTACTTGGGCATTCATGCAACACACAAAAATAAGTGGAACAGACACCTGGAATTGTCAACGCTTAAATTCGCACAGATCACGGGTACATTGATTAATGAGCATAAAAAATCTCTCACCAAGCCGGTCAAACCCGTGCTCCACGTATACGAGGCAAAGGCCCTAAGTTCAGTGTTGTACGGGGCAGAGCTCTGGGGTTTCGATGTATTATCATCCCTAACAGTCGCTGAAAATAATTTTTTTCGTTGTATACTAGGCCTCCCACAAAGTACCCCTCTGGTTCCATTACGCTATGACCTAGGTAGGAAGGCCATCAAGGACTTGGCCATACTCCGCCCGGTCTTATACTGGAGAAGACTGTGGACCACTCCGGAGCTTCGGCCGTACGCAATGGGAATTATGGATGTAATGCAGGCCGACAAGTTCCACAAGATAGGGTGGCTTAGGAACCTTCGGGAAATTCTGATCGACTTGGGACTGGCGGACCTATGGACTGACCCAGCTACTGCTGGGTTTCCCGCTAAGAAGCTCCTGAAAACTCTCTATTGGGAGAGGGTAAACCAAAGGGTGTGGAGTGACTCTAACTCTTCCACGATGACCAGTCGCTTTTTAGAGGCAAAGGCCACCCCACTCTTCGAACCTTATTGGGACTTGATTACTACCCCCAGAGACAGGAAACTCTATTTCCAATTCAGAGCAGGCTCCCTTCCACTCAGGGCCCTAACTAGCGGGTGGTCAGGATTGGGTATTGGCACCTGCCAGGGTTGTGGTGCCAAAAAAGAATCTATCGCCCACTTCTTGTTTGTCTGCCCCGTATACATCAACCCCAGGCGAATGTGGCTTTCCCCCTTGTGCAAATCACTGGGCACAAGGAGCTCCGCTGTTGCTATAAGAATTTTAAGCACAAGCACTTTCTCGGTCCACTCAATCGCCTTAGCCAAATATATGGGATAGGCATGGTCCCTAAGATGCAAAGTTCTTCGGGGAATCGAGGAGGCACCTTCGTAGGGCCTCACCCTCGGATGCTATGTGTCAAAAAATTTCTCTAGTTTTATACACTGTTTTATCATCTATTGGTATTGCATTTCATCTGAAGTCTGTTGATATGTTTAATTCTTCTCTTAAAACTGTTTTTTTTAGCTATTTATTGAAAGATTTTATCATTTTTTTAGTGAATGGGACTATTCACAAGTTCGTTTTATGTATATGCTTGTGTCTTATATGAATTATTTTTTAATTCGAATAAAGACTGTGATGATGATGATGGTATATGTGCTTGCTCCCACCCTGTTCAATCTATTCATGGCTGATCTCCTAAAGGCACTCAATGCTTGTAATTCACACTCCCCGAAGCTAGGTGGAAAAACATTGACCAATCTTATGTACGCAGACGACGTAGTTCTGCTCAGCCACACTCATGTGGGTCTCCAACACCTACTGACGGAAATGCAGAACTATGCCACAGAAAATAATTTTAAAATCAATCTGAGCAAGACTCGGTCAATGTCAATAAACATCAAAAGAAATCGGCATTGGAATTGGTTTCTGAATGGCAATCAACTAGAATCATCGCAGGATTATAAATACCTAGGAGTCATAATAGAAAAGGAAGGAACATTTACACCCCTAAAAGAGGAAATAAGCAAGAGAGGGCTGGTAATAGCTCTTTCGATGAAAAAACTTGCTAACAGACGGGGCCGACACTGAGCCCGCTGCTGAAGGTAGCCCAGGCCAAACTACTCCCTATGATCACCCACGGCAGGTAAGCATTGCGGGGGAGGGATGCCAAAATACTAGATAGTACGTTGGTCAAAGCTTATAGGATCATGTTTTGCCTCCCACATTATACGTCACCGGCGCAAATAAGGTAGGAGTTTGGCCTCCTTCATCAATCCCTGGCCAGACATGGGTCCTATGTTATCTGCTGGCATAAGATCATAAACGCCACTCCAAATACGTTAAACCAACTGCTGTGGAGTGAAATCCAGCACAGGGACACTTGGCAAGCGAGAACATATCTTCAGACATCTTTGGAAAGTACAAAGCTCACGGATCTCTGGAACACTCAACTTGGTCATTCAACTTTTTTCAAATTGGCATGGAAATGTGTAAAACAAATTGCAGTGGTAGAGGACAAGGCAACCTTTGTAGACAGGTCCCATGCCTGGATGACCTTGAACTCTTACAAATCTCTTGCAACGCAGAAGTACTTTCATCAGGGATTCTCCAAAGAGTTAAAAATGAAATTCTTAAGGTACAGACTGGGCATTCTCCCATGCACTCAGCAACTTCCACCATGGCTGAGGGCCACAACTCCAAGCATGTGTAGGCTGTGTAACATCAAGCAAGCAGACATCTTACACATAATCTACACCTGTAATGATCTACAACAAGAACGGTTATTGCTATTAAAAGCTCCCTTCAAGCAGTTAGGAATCCACAACAGGACACAAGCGGTGTTGGCTTGCTTTAACCCAGGAAACATGCAGCTGAATTGCAGATTAGTAAAATATCTATTGTTGGCCGAACAAAAAACACGTAAACTTGGAATAATGGAATATTAGACAGACAAGTAAGAACCCTCTATGGCGCAACTAATTTATAATACGGGACTGGCTCTCCTCAAAGGACAGAGCACTAGCACTTTTGTTAAATAAATGGTGAGCAGAAATTAACTACAAAATGCTCTCTATGGCACCTCAACACGCCCTTAAAAACGCCCACGCCCAGGACTAGCAAGAAACAGTGGCTGCACTGCATTTTATTTTGCGAACAAATGAACCTTGACATCGTCTGTACAGCCAACTTTTTTTTTTAATGTACAATAATGTTAGCTTCTGTTTTATGTTCTATGGTTTTTATTATTGCATAACATAATTTTATTGCATCTTTAAAGCAAACATTGCAATGGTTTTCAATAACTATTCAAAATAAATAAACTTAAACTTAAACGTTTCCTACTATATTGTTTTGTTTCCTACTAAAGTGTCACGTTTCCTACTACAGTGTCACATATACTACTTAAGTGTCACGTTTCCTGCAAAAAATTCATTTATTTCTGACACATCACTGGGGAACTATCCAAGGCGCAAGTTACATACAACACATGAAACCCACAATGCATTGTTTCTGAGGCTTTGAAGTTGATGGCTTGCTTCCGAATGACACTCTAGGTGCAATCCATCATGATATGGACCAATGTGTACTTTTTTTATTTGATGCAACTAGCCCTTTGTGTGTGGGACACTGTATTGATTGGTACAATGCAGGTAAATGCTCCCAGGGGTCACTTTTCTTGCTCATAATTTCTTGGTTGACATGCATTTAGACTTGGATGTGTGGCATGTGGATGTCCACAGTGCACCTATGTGTGACTCCTTGCATTCATGGTGGGACACTAGGACAGGCAAAATATTGCTGTGACATACACAGACATATTGCCAATTGTGCATATCTTGACATAATCCAATCGAATTACAGTTTGTATGATGCTTGCCATGATGTAGGAATCTGTGTTGTTGTATTTTGTGTTTCCTAGGTCTGTAACATGAACGCAAAGACAAGTAATGAGGTCAAACATTTATTGTCAAATTGGACCTTCAGTACATATTGGTTAATGGTTCATCCCATAAAATGTTGTCCTGGCAAAGAAATGTTTTACTATGTGTGCGTGTCTACGATCGATTTCGAGCCCCAGTATTGGGGATGCCTCCACCATCTGCCTCCTTTTCTTCCATTGGGTCCTGCTGTTGTTGGTCCACATCCCAAGGGACATTAGACCGCACACATATGTTATGCAGCATGGCACAAACCATGATTATTTTACACGCCACTGGGGGCGAGTACAGTAATCTTCCCCCTGAAATGTCAAGACAGCGGAATCCGGCCTTGATCAGGCTGAAGCTCGCACCGCAATGTTGCGTGTTTTGCTGAGTGCCTGGTTGTCTGGCCTTCTCTGGCTCAGTCTGAGGGTGTCCATACGGGGTCATTACCCACAGCTGAAGCCCATATCCTTGAGCTGAAAGTGAAAAGAAATGACAACAGTAAATGCTTTTGCTCACTGTTACAGGTAGATTCCAGTTCATGTGTGTTATGTTTAGTGATGTTGTCATCCATATTTCTCAGTGATTTTCACAATATAGGTTACTTATACAGGTGGTCATAGGTTTACACATGTCTCTTCCATTACTCTAAGCAATAGCAAATGCTGAGCATCGGCTGATACATCTTACACTTCTACATCCTGTCTGTCAAAATGACCCTGTAGCTTTCTGTTTTGGCTATTTGAAGATGTTCCTGCCCACTCTATGTTATGTGCACACACTACATGTGTGAAGTGACAGATTGGGGATCCGATTTTAGCCAGTTGGTCCTCCCTGGGTAGGTAGTGAGATAGCAGACATGCCTTACACTGACAAATGCAAATGTCCATGGTAAACCACAGATGGTGGTGGTAGGTTACATGACATAGGCACAGGTCTTTAAGGGTAACTTGTTATCGAGTGCTGTTGATGTGGTTCCATCCATCCACACTGGATGACAACCACATTGCCATTGAGTGACTTAGTGTAGCTAATGGCATTCCCAGAACAATAAGTGCATGTCAAAGTGGCACCATTGTGTATTCGCTGAAATTCTTTATTTTCACTATATGCACCTGATACATGAACCCTGATCCGTTCAGAGTGGCACTCTGCTGTGCAGCAAGGCACATTTCTGCACTGCACGGCGTCACTGAGAAAGGGCAGTAGTGCACCGTAATTAGGCCATACGTCAAATTCCAGTTCATTCAGACTACACTTTCAAACAAATTGCCTAGCAGATACACACTCACACTTGCAACACGAGTAGTCACAGGCCTGTATTGCATGCAGGATTGTGTTTGTGTATGAGGGTGCACCTTCCTGCATTGGGTGCAGCCTAAGAAGCCTGATTGTCTATATATGTGTGCCACAGAACAGAGCACACATAGGAAATGGGAGTGAATTGGATGGCTTTCTTTCTTTTTGTTTCACAATGTTTTTATTGGAATTTTCTCAGAGATTGCGACAAAATCATTACATATGCAACATTTATTGAAAATATCATCCGCCCAGCTATACAGTTCGCTCTTGAAAGTTACAGTTTGCTCACCAGATCCGAGGGACTTTGCTTCTTTTTGACTGTTACACCTCACCTGGGCAGACCACTTGATGTGGCACATTGTACAATTATCCTATGGTGGGATACATGACATGCCTGATGAACCATGAGAGTGGCAAGGCAAACCCCCATGATGCCCATGGAACACCTCCCTTGCACACAATGATGCCATGCAGCATTTTGGCCAGCGATGCATTGCTCTGTACGTTTAAACTATTCAACAGCAGACAAAGTGGCTTTGCGTGTCTTAACATGAATGCATGGTGGATGTATGAGGCACACCCTCATACTTATGTCCCTATCTGTGTTGACAGACACAGAAATGGGTATTGCGCAATCCATTTCTAACTGTTAGGAGGTCTGTTAGTTACTTGAGTTTTCCTTATCTACAAGTAGGCCATTCACATATCGGCCATCCTGGAAGCAATAATTTACAATGGCGTTCCAGAATATGTATGCATCGTGCACACCGCTGGTCAACAATGGCCTGCACATTGATGAAGTGGTTGTGTTTTCTGTTCCGGTAGAGATGGGATGTTGCAGCAGGGGGAACCAGTTGCTCATGAGTGCAGTCCATGGCATCCAGCATGTGTCGGAAACCAGCAATAACATAAAAACCTTGTTTTGCTTCCAGCTGCAATTCGTGGGTGTTGGGGAAGAGGAGGTGGTGGGGTCTCAGATGGATGATGGCATCCAGAATGGAGAAAAGGAGTAAGGCAAAAGATGGCTGGGAGATTCCAGCCACTCTGGCGGCTGATATCTGGAAGGAACCCACTGCCAGCATGTGTAGTAGTGCCATGAGATTCACCTGTGGAGGGATGTTGGTAGACCTGGCACCTGTTGTCTGGAGTCTTGGCGCAATCAGGCTTAGCAGCTGTACAATGGACTCCCTCCTCAGCAGGTAATAGGTGATGAACTCATGCTATCTGAGTTCAATTAGGGTAGTCCACAGGCAATAAACGTGCTCCTATCTCCTGCGTTGCATTTGTGGTGGTGACGGGGAGTGGGGTGGGTGGTTTGTATGGTGATGGTCGTCATCTCCTTGCGACTCCTAGCCATCTGCAAAATGAACACCTCCATGGTGTAGTTGTTGTTGCCACACTGTTCTGTCTGGCTTCTCTCTATGTACCAATGTCAAGGCATCATTTCCTGAGAATGGGTTTCACAGGTGCAGGATTTTTTACTCTATCTGACCTCTGTGAGAATCATGCTGGTGATGCATCACTTTGGTCAAATCTCATAAATATAGAAACGTCTGTTTTATGGAGGTGGTTCCGTCAAAAATTCCTTTTGATGCAGGACTCCTAAAAGTGACGAATCCCCCAAGATACATCACCTTGTAAATATAGAGTACTGACAGCACCACCCACGCATCAAAAATCTTGACCCATTAGTGGCGCATGCTCCTTGTAAATAAGCTCCATAGTTCAGAAGTGTGTTTAAACATAATTTAATCATGCCACATTTTTTAATAAGACAACATTTTTTTAATTAGAAATGGAAGCTGTTTTCAGGTAATTTGTTTACCCTGCTCCTTCGCCCTCCCAATCAGAGACCTGCTGAAATTCACCCGTCCTCACGTTTCCGCAGACCACAGCAGGTGCTGCTCCTTCTACTTAGAAAGCACGTACTATCCATGAATCTTTCTTTGTGTTCCCTATGTATCATCTTGAAGGACATTTGCTTGAAGTTCTGATGTAGGTCTGCAGCAGGCATGATTTTGCACGAGTGTTTGTTTAGAAATGTTTTACACTTCTTTTCCACATCTCTGAACTACTGTCCCCAAGTGAGCAAAGGGAAGATTTACTCTACCTTAAGAAATAGGTTAGTGTTAAAGTTCTATTTTTTGAAGATGTTTCTTCTGATTTGCCCAAAGTGAGCTAACCATGATCATGCTATACTGAATTTGCAGTTTTGCTAATTGTTTATGCAAAAAATGTGTATAAAACCCCCTGTTTTGAAGGATCGGGGACAACTTCTTATTTTTCTCCCGAGACTGCTCAATTTGATTGAGATTTTCCTTACTTAGCATGTTGTCAGTACGCTTTAGGAGTTTGACACCTAAACTTAAAGATTCAACTGCTTGACTAAGGATTAATATTGTAATTCTAGTTTGTACTCTATATCGGTATCTTTATGACATTTTACTACATTTTCTGTAATGCCTTTTAAGAATTTTCTGAAATACATCCTTTAAACTTACTTCTTTATCTATAACAGAGTTATTGAGTTGTCCCAGTCACTATAATGTTTATCTTAATTTGTATTCTGCTAAATTGATAAGTTTGAAGGAAGAGGATGGTGTCTCTGTCTATCCGCTATATCATCGGAAATGCAGCACCGAATCACCATGGTAAAACTTGGGGTGTTTGAAAATATTGGGGTTCACTTGATTATTGAGGATCGGCACCCACAATAGCTTTCGCCTCCCATATGAAAATAATTATCAGAGAGGTTCCTGCACTGACTCATTACCACAATACTTTTTCATTGCTGCAAACTCAGTGATGCAGCTGATCCTCTGTGTGTTCAACCTAACTACTTAACAGCACTGTCGGATTTTAACTAAGCATGGGGAAGAGGTGTGGCTCTGCGGCCAGGGCGACTGACTCCAGAATCTGGGGATCACGGTTCGATCCCCCGCGCGGGCGGCAGATTATCCCAGCACCATGGGACTCTGGGCAATAGCTTGTTTAATCTTCCCTATGGCCCCTGGCGCCTTGAGACCCTTACGGGTGATTGTTCGCGCTTTACAAATGTGGATTATTATTATAAGCATTGACCGCACCCTCCCTTCCCTCATCCCTCCCCACTCGCCATTTCACCATTGTTTACCTTAACGGTTTCACTTGTCTTTGTATATAACCAGCCAGTTTAGGTGGCCCAGACACTTACCAAGATGAGGTCCCAATTGCTGCTGTAAATTTTTACATAGTGCATATCATATTGCTATAACAGGTGCCTCCTGAGTTACAAGCGTCACTGTATAGGAATACTTGCTCAGGTCACATTGCACTCCCTTGATAATGATTGTCAATATTTTGTCTATTGCTTTGTTAAAACGACGAAATACCAATACATTTCACTTGAAAAAATCAAGCCTTAATTTAATTCCTGCAACATCTGGGTTGACTCACACCTTCTAGGATGAAGGTTTAATAGCTAAAGCAAAAGGGAAAGTGCCAATGAAACACACCCGCCAAGTGTAAATGTATATGTCTATCTGTGAGGAAAAATGACCAGTGACCCTACTCTGAGCTCAGGGGAATTTATGTTTAGTCATATAGGGCCTCATGTAGGTAGCCAAATACCGGTCGGTAACGCCGATTTTCGGTAAATATGCCGTTACCGACCGGTATTCAGACAAGTGAGATGTAGGAGTCCAAAAACGACTTTTCGGTAAATATGAGGCGGTAAATACCGAATCATATTTACCGAATTCTAAAATACCGAATCAGATTTACCGAATACATACTTAACGAATCGGTAAATATGAAGTGGTAAATATGAAGTGGTAAAAATTAAAATGACATGTAGGAGCACTCGGTAATTAAGAAATCCAAGAAAATCGGTAAATAAGAGTCGGTAATTAACACGGATTGAAAGCAGGTGGTAACCATCAACGGTGCATATAAGCAATCCCAAAATGCAACAGCGTGGACAACATGGCCGCTATGTATGTCATTGCAAGGCGCCTACGTCTACAGGCAGCAGGACTGAGGGTTTGGCGACGGGAGGAACGCATCTACAGACAGCGCATCACACTATTCCACCTGACTGATGCAGAGATACATGAGAGGTACAGGCTACACCCCGAAACCATCATGGACTTAATCAGGGACCTTCACCCACTCCTGGACCAGCCAATAAGAAGGGCGCACGCCATACCCCCACATGTGCAGGTGCTCTGCAGCCTACATCTGCTGGCATCCGGCAGTTATCAGGTGGTGATAGCTGCGGTGGGTGGTGTATCCCAGAGTTGCCTGTCACGTTTCTTCAGGAAGTTCCTGGATGCCATGATGCAGAGAATGCACCACTACATCAGCTTCCCCAACACACAGGCTGCACTGCAGAAAACAAAAACAGACTTTTATCACATGGCACAGTTCCCCCATGTCATCGGCTGTATTGATGGTACACACATCCCAATCTGTCCACCAGCTGACACAGAGCACATCTACAGGAACAGGAAGTCCACCCACTCCATCAATGTGCAGGTGATCTGTGATGCAGGGAACATCATCACAGATATTGTTGCAAAGTTTCCTGGGAGCACCCACGACTCGTACATCTTCCAGAATAGTGGGATCTACACACGACTGAGTGCCGGAGAATTTGGAGAGGAATACCTGCTAGGTGAGTAACAGTGACGCCCCTTGCAACCTGCAAATCATAGTGTAAAGAGGCATGTGACTGATGTTTCCCTTTAACTCATCTAGGCGACAGTGCATATGCATGCCGGTCATTCATCCTCACTCCCTACCTACACCCAGCAACCCAGAGTGAGAGACGATACAACGTGGCACACAAAACAACACGCAATGTGGTGGAGCGCACGTTTGGACTACTGAAGAGCAGGTTCCGCTGCCTCCACAAGAGCGGAGGCGCACGCCAGTACACACCCATCACCTGCTGCAAGATTATTGCCACTTGTGCAATGCTGCACAACCTTGCCACGAAAAAAGGTACAGATGTGGAACTAACATATTTTGAGGACAACGAGGATGAGTCAGGCCAGCCACAGGGCAACGCAGCTAGAGTGCCAACTGCAATCGATGGGAGAGAGAGACGGACAGAGATCACATGCAACTATTTCTGAGTAAGTAAGGGGACACAGCCAGTTGTGATTAGTCATGACGTAGTTTTAATGTGGCACCACGCCATGAACACATGAACAAGCCAATCTGGCAATATACCATCTATACAAGGAGTATGTCCAGGGTTACGTCACCCATTGGGAAGTGGCTAAGCAGGGCCACATCAATGTTTGCGCATACGCGCTGCAGTGGTGGATGGCACGGCCTGTGCATCCTCACTAGAGCCAACCCCAAGCCGCCTGCTGCTCCTGCGTCCTTCTGGGACGGGGGGTGTGATGCTGCTCCTGCTGCTGGTGTCGATGCTCTCCGCAGCATCCCCTGCAGCAGTTGTCGACGCCTGACTAGTAAATAGCACCCCTAGTGCACTTGTCACCTGCACCATCCCCCGAGACAGGTCGCTGCAGCAGTGTGTTAGGCCCTCCTGCATCGTCACAGAGCGCCGGCACAGTAGAGAAGTCGCAGTTGCCAGACGGTTGAGTGCCCTGTTGGTAGTGTCCCTTCTCTGCCGTTCCCGGCGCCGTGCCTCGATGTCAGCATCTAATTTGCTGCACAACTGCTGGATTGACTGGGACATGTCCCGAATGCCCGCAGCCATGCCGCTGATGTTATTGTCCATGTTGACTAATGTAGTTTTCATCACCCGCATGTGCCTCTGGACTGTCATGACTGCCTTTGTTTGCAGGCGCTGTTGTTTCAACATTTGGCCCTCGAGACCCAAGAAGACACCATGGCCGTCAATGGGTGCTGGTGGACTCTGGACACGCGACCTGCGGCGCCCTCTTGCTCCCGTCTGTGCTGCCTGTGAGGTGTGGGGCACAGTGGCATGGCTCCCTTCTTGGGGCCTGGTGAGTTCTTCAGGGCCCATGCTGTCGTCTGACGAGGTGTCTAAGGCTCGTAGCCTGGCTGCTGGACGCCTCCTCATTCCCACACCTGCAAGCGGAGATGTGGCCGGTGATTCAAACATGAGTGGCGATGCTGGCTCTGGGTGAGGTGATGCTGGCTCTGGGTGAGGTGATGCTGGCTCTGGGTGAGGTGATGCTGGCTCTGGCTGCGGCGAGGCTGCCTGTGTTGGTGGTGCGGCTGCCAGTGGGCCTGCTCCCTGGTCTGAACTTGTGCTGGCTAGAGGTGATATTTGTTGCCGGTGTGCCGTCTCTCCTGCAGCATGCCCTGTCCTGCATGATGTCACATCTGTGGACAGAAATACAACATTGGCTCAGTGTCCCCGAAGGGCTGCATTGAAAGCGTCACAATAAATAATTTCACATTCCAAAATGTCCTCTGTCTCCTTGTGCCTCGAGTGCGTGACATGCCTTGTTGCCCTGTAACATTTACGTCATGGTTGGTGTTTCCCTGACTACATCTCCCGGAATGCATTGCCTGTCTGCACTGACACGTGTGGACTGCAGTGTGATTCTCGTTTCACAATGGGGGATGTGGGATAGGGATAGGGGGTGCTACATTGCTGTGCTTTCGTCTTACCTTGTTGTGTGGCGGCTCTGGCAGAGCTGTCGGCGTCCCCAAGACCCACGACGCTCTCTTGCTCGATTGTGGCCCCCACCAGCTCCTCCAGTTCGGTGAGGGCAGGTGCCCTGTTGGTTCCACCTCCAGTCTGGCTGGCCTCCTTCTGGATGTCGCCCATCTTCCTCTTGGTTACAATCCTCAGGTCATACCAGCGCTTCTTTAGGACCTCTATGTCCCTGTGGGTCACTCCCACAGCATTCACATGGGCCTGGATGGCCAGCCATATGTTGCGCTTTTCAGCCTCAGGCACTTGCAGGGATTGCCTTCCAAACAGCTTCTGGTGCTGCTTCACCACCTCCTCCACCAGCACCTGGAGTTCCTTGGGGCTAAATTTCAGCTTCCTCCTCCTTTCCCCTCCGTCTCTCTGTGTTCTCTGGCTGGACATGATGTTCGTTTTCCCGCTCGCACAGGCACCGGCTCCCTGCCTCTCCTCTGCACTCCAAGCCTCTCCAGGGTCGGCTAATTATGTACACCTGCCTGGGTGTGGCCACTTCCTGGTTGGGTGGGCTGTGGTTGCACAGGATTAGCTGTTTCGTCAAGTCATGTGATTTTATTTACCGATTCCGTACATACCGATTCGGTATTTTCCGATTCGGTAAATACCACCTCGGTATTTTCCGATTCGGTAAATACCACCTCGGTATTTTCCGATTCGGTAAATACCACCTCGGTATTTTCCGATTCGGTAAATACCACCTCGGTATTTACCGATTCGGTGAATTCCGATTCGTGATTACCGAATGTTACCGAATCGGTAACTGTTACCGAATTTTTACCTACATATAACTTACCGATTCTAATTTACCGATTCGGTACGGCTCGGTATTTAAGAAACGGTAAAATTTATTTACCTACATGAGGCCCATAGTGTTAACCACACTGTATTCCCTTCAAATCTATTACTTTTAGCTTTACCTTTGCTATGGGCCAACTAACACTGTCAAACGTGTATTTCCACTTTAGGTGACAGAAGTACAATTTTTCTCCTATCATAAGGTAGGCCAATTCTATTTATTATCTTGTTATTGTTGTCACCAGGGTGTCTACCTTCAGTAAAGCTCACTTGGTCGTAGTGAATCTACTCCACCACTAGTTGTTGTAATCGCCTGCTAATGTTTTTGTAAAGATGTTAACAACCACTTTCAGTAAAGCTTTAAGTCTACAGGAACCACAAGTTATTGATGCATTTACTGGTTTCAGGATTACAGTTGTTGCAGCCCCTCTCATTTACTGCAAGGCCATCAGCGATTCAGCAAAACCTTTAGAAGCCTTTACTAGAATTCCCATCATTTGCAGTGTACAATACTTATAAAATGCTGGAATGAACTCCTACATTTGAAGTGCATTAGCGGCTTTCAAGCCTTCAATTGCCAGCATTACTACTTCTAATGAGAGTCTCTAGTGCTATGTGCAAATAAGTCTTGACCCTGCTCCAATGAGGTTAGTCAAGCCTGAACTGCCAAACCAGGTCCTCCCTGAACCAGAACACAAGCAACCTAGGGCATGTTTCACCCCAGTTAGGGTTTATCAGCCAAGTATAGCTTAGTTCCTTTGACACAGTGTGCATTGGACCCATGTCTGTCAGGAGTGTGTGAGTTTTTTTTGTTGCATTTTTATAGAGCGCAATCTTGAACTGAATGTATCAGAGCGCTTTACACTAGCACCCACTACATTACATAAGGACACATTCATTTTTGTAGTCACAGAGAGATTAAGTAATTTGCCCAGAATCACAGGATGTTGAGCTGACACCGAGACACAATCCTTATTCCCAAGTTCAAAAGTCAGCAGGTCTGAACATTATGCCACATCCCCTTTCTTATTTAACAACTCACTTATGTGCAGCTTCAGTCCTTTCCATGCACAACATATGGTAAAAGGCAGGGCCGAACTGGCCTACAAGGCAGTCAGACAGTGCCCGATCAGCTGGTCTGACAGATCAGTGTGCGGACTGTTCTTTTGGCTGTTGTGGTCCTTTTTTATGATCTGCTGCACTGATTTTCACTGTCGGTATTCCTGAAATTAGAAGAAACATTGCCTGCAGCATAATCAAATACATGCAGTTTTCCATACCTTGTAAAACACTTACGCAGTCTGTCTTTACAAGTTCAAAATTACCCCAATTTGTAAACATGGGCCACTTTTTCAGCTATCTATTCACTAAGGGGGCCACTTTTATTTTGGTGCCTAGTTTCTGTCCCAGTCCGACATTGGTAAAAGAAAGGTCTGGAACTGCCTAAGCTTTTCACTTTCTCGTCACAGAATGTTTCATCTAATTTAATGGCAAACATAGGGGCATATCAGCAAGGCCCAGCGATAATTATCGCTCAGCGCTCTTAGCGTGAGGATAATTATCGCCGGCCAACTCTGAATTTTATCGCGGAGATAGCGTGCTATCAGCAAAGCTTATCTCCAAAGCGATAAAATTCAGAGCGCAAGCTGCCAATTGTGAGATTATCACTGGACATACAGCGATAATCCCACAAGGTTTGGCGATAGCTTGCTGATAGGGATAGACATACTTAGCAATGATATCCACCTTGCATAGGATATCATGACTAAGTCAGAAAAATACCAGACGTAAAAAAGCAGCGTTAACCGCGGTTAGCACTGCTTTTTTTTATCGCTAACAGGGTTACAGATATCCTTGATAATAGGAGAAATGTCGCTTAGCGACATTTCTCCTATTATTTTACTCTGGGACGCCCCCTTTGCATCTCATTAGAGATGCAAGGGGAAGCGTAGAGTAAAAGGGTGCTAACATGCGAATTTGCTTGTTAGCACCCTGTTGCTGATAGGGCGCTAGTTTTATCTCTGGTTTTTTGGCTTTTAAAGCCAAAAAAGCAGAGATAAAGCCCTTGTTGATATGCCCCATATTTGGTCTCACAATATACCAGCTTTGACAGTTCCCCATATAAATGTTGGACATTGGTGATTTTTCCTGCTGCAGACCCCATGTCGATAATAGCGTCCGGGCTGGAAAAATAGTTCAGGAAGCCTTGCCTGAAATAGAGGGGGCCTTCTGACTCTAAGAAGATGTTGGTCCTCTGACTGGTGGTACCCGCTAGGAATTCGTTTCTCAGGGCAGAGCTGGTAGAGGAGTGGCCGTGGAAACCTAATGTGGCTCCTCCATCTATCAGTGAGGTGGAGGAACCAAGCGGTGGGTGAAGGGGCATCTGCCCCATTAACGTCTCACTACTCTCTAAGTGAACCCTATAGATTTTGGGCACCACAGTGTTATTGATTCTGGCATATGACTTATGTACTTATCAATAGTGTGAGTAGCAGATTCTGCCCAGGTGCCTATGTTTTCTCGTACCGTCTTGGGGAAAGGTGTTTTGTTAAGCTCTTTGCACCCACCTCACTTTGTTATTTAAGAAAGGGCCAGAGTTACTTGTGTGGTGGCTTCTTACATACTGGCACACATTTTTCATCAATAGTATCCTAACGGGCATGCCCTCATTTTCTTGAAGAGGTAGTTGTATGTCAGCTGCAAGTGCAGAGACAAAGGGCCTAATTTATGAAAGTGTTGCATCGCTGAGTGAAAGCAGCGATGCAACATTTTTCAGTGCGCCCTCTTGGCGACACGATGGATGCGCCGATTTATTGTACGGCGCACCATGTTGCTAAGAATGACAGATACGTCAGGAATCCTGATGTATCTGTTGTGGCAAAACCCATGCATTGCAGGAGTTGTGTTGTAAACATGAAGCAACTCCAGCAATGCTTGGGGCCTAGTCCCACTGAACTGTGTAACCTTTACACGCTGTGAGGAAGGCGTAAGGTTGTGACACAGTAGCATCCTAGAAGTGGGGCAGTGAAATCCGATAGATTTCACTACACCCCTTCTGTGAGGCTTTTTCACGTGGGAACTCCCACCCTGCATGCATTATACCTGATGCAAGTGATGGAGCGGGTAGTACAAAATGTTGTATATCCCCCCCTAATCTGCATGCCTGTGCTAATTAGAATAATCTATTAATTATAATACTATTAATGTGTTTGCTTGAAGTCTAATCAACAATCACTAATGTATGAAATACACATGGGATTTGCATTTTGCATGGCTAAATAATTGTTATTATTAACATATGTACGCATATTAACATTAGAAAAATAGAATATCGCATGATAATGTTGCTTTTGTGACGCTTTTGTAATGTTGCACCAGATGACATCAATGGGTGAATATGAACGCTTTAAATGCCGCAATACGCTAGATAATTACAAGCACATAGAGGAATTAGTGATGGTTTACCATTTTATTCATTATTTCTATGTATTGATGACTCTTTTGTGTTTGTTTCGCTTAAGTTGTCCTATGGGCCTAAAATCAAGATGGCCGCCAAGCAAACTCGAAGTGATGGCCACCATTCCACGAGATTTCGGGCGAAGTGCCCATGTGTTACCACACGTACCAGTGGCCTCGGCATAACCCCGCTCTTGTTGTACCCAGACAAGGTCACGATGGGAAGCTTGCCAAGTAACTTGACAAAGGATTTCTACAAAAAACCGGAACCATCAAGTATAATGACCTAACCTCCTAAACTGTGTGAAACATCACCGAACGAACACAACCAACCAATGGGTGAAGCCCAAATTCTGTAAAATGTATCTTCTTGACCTTACTTTCATTATAAAATGATAGTAGAATAGAGAGGATTGCTGCTTCCTTATATTTTCTTTTGCTGACGAAGACGACGGTGACGCTGTATTCCTGAATCTTTGACAGACTGAATTGCTCCCTATTTCTTTGATAAACTAAGGACTTCCTAAAATCTATGGGCCCTGATTGATTCTTGCGCGGCTCTGGTCCTTGTCCATTTATGGGACTGTAGCGTGCTGCATGAAGAACTTTCTAATTCTGACTGATTGACGATCAAACTTGATGACTTAGAGGACGATCAATAGCCAGATTAGGTAAATATGTTGTTCTGTGATTTGCATAATGACTAATAAATTCACCAGATGGAACTAAATCCTTGCATTAATTAGATAAACAAAATATTGATTAACAAGCAAATGTGTTTTGGTTGTTTATTAAGAGAAGATATATTAGGATTTTAAGAGAGTATAGAAGAACTAAATTACCCTACCAATCCAACTAAATGATCCATCGATTACGTGGGAGGAGTATCTTGATTTTTAGGTTTACGATGGGTAGATATGAGGTTTAATGAACAGATGTGAAAATAATTTTCTTCCTATAGGTTATAAGGTAATCCTTTCATGTCAGCGCTTGGAACATTCATCTCTCGTGAAAGTGCAGACCTGTGAGAAGTGAAGTGTGAATGTTGGTGTTATGGGCCCCACCAATGATTGTATGAATGAATGTGTTAATGGGATATTTGGTCTGTGACAAAAGGAGGATTTAGGTACAGGGTTTTGTCTAGCTTCCCGATACCCAGGTTTCCGCGTTGCAACACAAGTATAATGTATCGCAGGCATTTACAAAGGGACGCATCTGCTTAGATACGTCACTTTGTAAATATGGCGCAACGTGGCGCATTATTTACACCGCTGCTGTTTCACAAAAAGTGATGCAACGGTGACGTAAAAGTGGCAGAACCCTTCATAAATAAGGCCCCAAGAGGTGATAGCATGATCACTGATCCTGCGCCACATGTAGAGTGGGGCATGTGAAGTGGGACATAGTGGTGGATGCCTGGGGAGTTCCATGCACTCCCCAGGCATCCACCGCAAACGGCCACAGTTAAACTATCCACCAAAGAGATTTCCAACAGCCCACCTTTAACTGCATGGTTTTCTGTGCTAAAGACACACGTGTGTACCTTCACTGGGGCAGCATATTTTTATGAACAATTGTGCGCTATCGCCATCTGTGCAGAGAGCACTCAATTAAGGAGATGAAAGGTGCAGGCAGCGATAGTGATCCATTTGATATAATTGGACCACAGGTGTCCACTAAATCCAGTAAAGCAGTATCTGTGAGCCATTGCTCCCTTTTTTGGTGAATGACTACTGTTACCCTGAACCTTTCAGGGCCGGCGCTAGCCATGGGCAGTGTGGGCAGCTGCCCAGGGCCCCACCTTCACCTTATCCACATGGGGCCCGCATCAATTGGTCACAGACCACAGCATGCTTCTCATATTTATTTCTGCACACGCTGTGTGCTCCTCTTGTGCCCCCCCCATCCATGCACTATTTAGCAGCCAGTTGTGGCTCTGCCTTGCACCTCTAACTTCAAAGGGAAAGGTAGATTAGGGGCGTTAGGGTGACAATTAACACCCTGCACAGGATTCTACCGGGGTGGAGGAAACAGCAGCCACATTGACTGCTGCTCATGAGGGTGCCTCATTTGTTGCCTTGGTCGCAATCACTGCGAGGCTTAGGAAGGGGCCCCCTACGCTGGGCCTCGTACCAGTCCACAATTGCTGCGAGGCCCAAGTGAGGGCCCCCTACCCTGGGCATTGCAGGGGTATACCATGGCTGTGTTACCAAGGAAAGGGGGACTTCAGTGCTGTGAGGCTCAGTTATTAGCACTAGACCAGGGATGCCACAGGCAGAGAGGGAGAGCCTCCCCTTCGGGTCTCACAAAGCTACAGAATGTCTGAAAGGCCTGGAAAAGTTGATACATAGCTGTCAAGTTTTCAACCTGCCCATGTGTGCCATTTCAATGTTTTCGGTGTGCTCATGTGAGATCTTATTTAGTGAAAAATCAGTTGCATTCTGTGCTATGTAGTTTTGTTTGCCAATTAAAGTCGGGTTTCCCAGCCTTGGGATCTAAGTGATATTGGCTAACCGAGCAGATTTGCCAGTGAGAATGTATAGTATTGTGATGTTACGCCGTAAGCAAATTAAGGGGTCCTCTCCCATTCCCTTTCTGCCCAGGGCCCCAAAAATCATAGGACTGGCCCTGGAACCTTTGATGTGTTTTGTCATTGGTGGTACAGGTTACATACTGAAGTCCACTTCCATGAAAATAGCTGATTTCAAAACACTTGTGCATACACTGAGGCCAAACCCAGACAGGCTCCTGAGAGTTCTCCAACATCTACCACCCATATCTTTATGTTAAACAAAAGATGCTTGCTATTTATATCCCTATCCTGCTGTTTAAGTTGGAGCTGAAGTGAGGTACGGTTGAAGAAAATATTTGGTTTGTGATTAAATTGATCTTGCTATTGGATCCTTCGAGTTTGGAAAAATCTATAATGAGTATGAATGCCTTGCATTTCAGATCTTATTTTGCCCATTATCTCTTCTTGAGTACAAAAAAGTGAACCGCACTTAAGATATCTGAATGGGTTTGTATGAAGCATCATGCTGGGTTCACTTTATTGGCCAAATCAATACTTAGCAAACATACCAAATGTGACCACCACAAAGTTTTAGTAGTATATACTTCTCATCATAAAACTTGTTTTGTTGTGGAAAGTTGACTAAAAGTAACATAAAGAAATGTATGCTCTGCTTGGCTTCAAGATGACGTCTCATGGGTAGTGCAACGATGTTGTAATGCAACCTCCCATGGTTTTTGATTCAAAGCCCTATGTACCAACATTTGTAGACAGTTCTTTACACCAAAGTTGTGTCTTCTAAAAGCAGGCACAAAGAAGGAGAAAGGTTTTCCTTCTCCATTCTTTTCTGATTTCCATTTGTGCTGTGCTGTACAGCTGACATACAAAGTGGGAAAAGTTTAAAAGTAATCAAACATAGTATTTTACACAGGACGGGCACCTTTCCTGTACAAAACCCATGCTGATTCCCGCAGATATCTTTACGTTATGGTGGAAAGGTATGTGCCTAAAGCCATGCAGCCTGAAACAGTGCCAGCACTGGGGAAGAAAGCAGCAGCATAATTTAGTAGATATGGTATTTTTCTGCTCTCGCCCTCTCATGCAACACACGGCAGCAACTGAGGTTGCGTGAGATATTAGTAAAGCTGCTCATATGTCTCATATTAATCTCACTGGTGGAGGCTCATATTGTGTAGAATATGTATTTAGCAAATGTTTGAATTATTCATCCAGTATATTTCCGCTGATGGGACCATTTATTTGATTTTTTAATAGAGTTTTTTAAGCTGCCATGTAAAGGTTTTGCTCAATGGATGCAATTTTTGACTGATATTACAATTAATTCCAGTGTTGTTTATGAACTAACTTAAGACAAAATCCTAAACTTACTACCATTGTCATATTCACAGAAGGCACCTACTCATTTTGGTATTCACAGAAGACACTTACTAACTTCGGTATTCACAGAAGTTAGGAGTCCTAACTTTAGGACTCCTAAATGCCTTCTGTGAATACCGAAAGTCTTAAAATTAGGATTTTTCTCAGTTTAGGAGTCCTAAAGTTAGGACTCATAACTTTACTACTACTAAACTGAGAAAAATCCTAATTTTAAGGCTTTCGGTATTCACAGAAGGCATTTAGGAGTCCTAAAGTTAGGAGTCCTAACTTTACTACTACTAAATTGAGAAAAATCCTAATTTTAAGACTGTCGTTATTCACAGAAGGCATTTAGGAGTCCTAAAGTTAGGAGTCCTAACTATATTACTACTAAACTGAGAAAAATCCTAATTTTAAGGCTTTCGGTATTCACAGAAGGCATTTAGGAGTCCTAAAGTTAGGAGTCCTAACTTTACTACTGCTAAATTGAGATAAATCCTAATTTTAAGACTTTCGGTATTCACAGAAGGCATTTAGCAGTCCTAAAGTTAGGAGCCCTAACTATACTACTACTAAACTGAGAAAAATCCTAATTTTAAGACTTTCGGTATTCACAGAAGGCATTTAGGAGTCCTAAAGTTAGGACTCCTAACTTCTGTGAATACCGAAATGAGTAAGTGCCTTCTGTGAATACCAAAATGAGTAAGTGCCTTCTGTGAATACCAAAATTGTAGTAAGTTTAGGATTTTGTCTTAAGTTAGTTCTGTGAATCGGGCCCGAAATGTCCATCAACAAAAGTGTTATGGTCTTCCAAAGTGGGGGTTTTGACACAGTTGGTTTCAGTAATGTCTCAGTAATGGCAGGTGCACTCTTGGCTGCTGTGAATACTTTTTGCACTATATTTAATTACAGTGATGGCCGGCATGGCTACCTGGTGGCAGGGCGGGTCGCGCTGTGGGTGGGAAGAGTCGCGTCTGGGGTGCGGGATTCGCGCAATAAAAACAAATATTAAAAAATAAAATAAACGTACTTTGCTGTTGGGCCCTGCGTCACTGCTCCTGTTCTCCTCGCGAAACTCGAGGACCAGGAACCAGGCCCCAGTGACTAACCACAACGCTGCAGCGTTGTGATTGGTAAGCACCCAGGCTCCCTTGGCCAATCACAATACTGCATGCAGCGTTGTGATTGATTTTGAGCGTCCTTGTTCGACGGTCAACTAGGGAATGGGGGCTTGAGCTTGTTCTCCACGCAGGCTGTAATGCAGCCTGCATGGAGAACAGGGAAAGTGCGCATAACTGGTTCAAACAGTGATTGCATACTTAGGAGTGGGCAAACTACTCCTCCCCAACTCTGCTGAGAGCAGAGGCAGGCCTGCCCACCCACCCACCCACAAAGCAGCACAAAGCATAAAACTATAATGTATTATAATTTTATGTTTCTTCATCCACGCACTGCTTAAAAGCAGTGGGGCGACGCTCCTCCGCCATAGTAGAGGAGCCACCACTGTTTTAATAATGATCACTTCATCTCAGCTAAATCCTGCAAGATCCATTAACTTAATCCCACTCCCTGCAAATTGGCTGTGCTTGCCCAGAATTCAGCAAATGATGGGATGAGGGACATCATCACTTTCACTTTTTGAGGTGAGAAACTCCTGTCTGCTCTCATCACCTCTTGAAGCACTTTCTACTTTACTGTTGACAGCAAAAGTTTATTTTGTGTGTCCCTCTACACTTCCGCACCTACCTTTACACATCAACTGGTATCAGTCTTCTGTCTTCGATGTCTAGAATATCTATCTAATCTATAGATCAAAACAAACCTCCTGTTTGAAGACTAGCAGTTCCAGTTTGTCAGCTTGCATGCAATATTAGGATTTTTACTAACCGAACATGTGGCGCACGGATAAGAGGAAAGAGTTTCTGGAGGATTCAATATGTAATTCTGTGCATTTGTGTGAATTTGTTAATGATCGTCTACATCTCACACCAGTCTGAGGTCAATTTGAAAAGAATAAGATATGATGGAGCGTAAATGTAAAATGACGCTTGCCTCTATCAATTCTCGCTATCAAAAGATATTTACGACAACTATTATTGATGAAGACATGTAAATCAGCTAAGTAGAAAAACATGAGATTTCATACTGCATCTTAATAGCATGCAGAGTGTTTGAAACATGATAAAATGAAAACATAAACTTAGAACGAAACAATGATAAGTAAACATGTACGAATTTACTTGGTTTTGAGGAACCAAAAATAGCTAACATAGAGAGTGTTGTGATGATAATCATCAAAGCATATCAAAATGAAATAAATGTTTGCACAATAAAGCTACTGAAATGACTAAGATCTAGTAATACTCAATATTATGCAAATCTGCAGCCTTCTGTAATGTTATGTAGTGAAAATGTGTAGTTCAGAGTGACACGTTAATAGCTTGTTTTGAAAAACGTTAATGTGCAAATGATGTTATACTTTTTTTTTAGTACTGCCTAATAATGACATGTAACCTTTAAAGAAGAATAGTAATTGAATTAATCAAAATATATTGAAATACTTATTGTGTGATGTATAATAATCATAATACGATAAATGATTCAGCGAAATTTCATTTCGGCCTCAGATGCTTTTATGCTTTTTCTTTCCTGCTTGAGTGTAAAATCATTTGAAGTAGTCTCTTCGGACACTGTGAGAACTTTACATGAAGTTTCTATTCAGTATTGTCTAACAATGGGTTCGCTTCTAGTTAGAAAACTGCAAATCCTCCCTCAAGGCCTATCTAACCTTTACACTGTGGACTAAATCACCATTGGGCTCAATTATCAAAAAATAATTTACATTAATATCACACAATTGTAAGTTTATTCAATTCTTTTATTAGTCTCATTTCTTTATATCATTTATCAGATATTTTTTAATTCTTTTTTCTATAAAGCATTTCAACTTATTCTTTCTTTTTTCAAAAAACTTTTTTTCCCATTATATACATTACAAAAAAGTACTGTGAGCAACCAATGTAAACCATATGGACTGATGAAAAGGATGCTTTGTGGGTGTAAACCGTGAACTTTTGGAAGCATAATTGCCCCATGAAGGAGAAGTAGAGGCTGGCTATCATTTTCATTTTCCTTGCCTGGCATGCTGTCGTACTGACTTTTAATTTCCCACAGTGATAAATCTATGAACGGAACTTTCCTGACTGCAAATCGGAACCTGCGTTTTGCCAGCTGGCAAAGCTGAGCAGGAAATAACCTATCGGCTGAAGGGTTAACTGACTCCTTCTGTGGCACCCTATGCTACAGTTCTGACTTGGCCAAATCCGTATTGAAGAGGGTCTATAACTCTCAGCCATATTTTGGATTGCATAATCCGACAACTGAGTCTCGAATTTTCCTTTTGTTTCTCTCACACTCTCTCCTTACAGGCAGCTAGCAAATGTTTATTGTTTATCTGCTTTTTTCTGTGTGGCTATTTGTACTAGTTATCTGGTATTAAATCTGATTTGAAATGCAATTTCATAATCTGTCCATTCAAACTGAGGCTTTAGATAAATATTTTCATGAGCAACTCTTTATCTTATTTGTCTCATTCTTTTGGTCAATACTTTCTTGTCTCAAGGTTGGTGTTTCGGTGTGTGAAAAAGGTAATGAAATAGGCATGCGTTTGGCACATCTTTATTCCAGGTCCTCATAAGGAAATTACCTCACGTTCTCCAAATATCCAAGTCCCTGTTAGCTCAAATGAAAGATCCATTGGAGGACCCAGGTTTGGTAAACAGGATGATGATAATTTAGGTGCCAATTACGATCCGGTAAAAAATTTCCCCGTACGATTCGTATCCGGTCTTTTTACCGTACGAATCGTACAAGTGCCGTACAAACTGCCAATTACGATTCGCATGGGAAAAAGACCATACGAATCGCATTGGGAATCATTCCCCACATGTCCTCGGGTCGGAAAAAGTGTCCGACACGTCCTCGGACGAATCACCGTACAAATGTGAAAAGTGAAGTCCAACCGCGGAATCACGATCCATCCCGTGCGTCAGAAGTTACAACCGTATGGAAAAAACACCGTCCGCACCGAACACCCATAGCAACCATGGAGACATGTGCCCGCATACGTGCCGACCCCCCCCAGGCCCCGTACGTACACGCCGACCCCCCCAGCCCCCGTACATACGTGTCGAACCCCCCCATGTATGTACACCCGTGTACGTGTCGTACCCCGTGTATGTACACCCGTGTACGTGTCGTACCCCCGTGTATGTACACCTGTGTACGTGTCCTACCCCCGTGTATGTACACCCGTGTACGTGTCCTACCCCCGTGTATGTACACCCGTGTACATTAGAGTCGTACCCCCACCCGTGTATGTACACCCTTGTACGTGTCGTACCCCTCCGTGTATGTACACCCCTGTACGTGTCGTACCCCCATGTATGTACACCCCTGTACGTGTCGTACCCCCGTGTATGTACACCCCTGTACGTGTCGTACCCCCGTGTATGTACACCCCTGTACGTGTCGTACCCCCGTGCATGTACACCCCTGTACGTGTCGTACCCCCACCCGTGTATGTACACCCGTGTACGTGTCATACCCCCCGTGTATGTACACCCCTGTACGTGTCGTACCCCCGTGTGTGTACACCCCTGTACGTGTCGTACCCCCACCCGTGTATGTGCACCCGTGTACGTGTCGTACCCCCTGTGTATGTACACCCCTGTACGTGTCGTACCCCTCCGTGTATGTACACCCCTGTACGTGTCGTACCCCCCTGTATGTACACCCGTGTACATTAGAGTTGTACCCCCACCCGTGCCTCAGAGTCGAGCCACACCTCTTTGGAACATTGGTCAGACAGACCAGCATTTCAGCAAAAACAGCCATGTGGCAGACCATCGCCGATGCTGTGAATGCTGTTGCGGACACCAGAATGAACAAGCAGGAATGCCAAGCCAGGTGGTACGATCTGCGGAGGAGGGTCCGAGCCAAGATGACGGATGAACACAACCAGGCTAACGTCAATGGAGGAGGGCCGTCCCGCAGACCCGTACACTACCATCCCTGGGAGGAGAGGGTGATGGCCATACTGCCGGTGGAGGCAGTCGAAGGATTAGGAGGACTCCGAGACCCGGGTGAGTACACAAACAACGCACCTCACATGGGGGAACGTCATCCACAACCAAACTCACAAACAGGCACGCTACCACCCCAAGCTATAGCATGACTCAACCACACTCCATGAACACGCACATGCCACTGGCGCCACCATGCCCCATGCACCCAGCTGGACAATGTCAAGTCACAGGCCACAGAAGACACCAACACATGACACGGTAACCCGGATGGCGGGAGGGTGGGCCCAAAAAATCACATAGTGCAACTCAGAAGCAGACAACAATGCCCTCTGCCCATATGGCCTAGGTCACAGCCAGACAAACAGTGTGTCCCAACACAGGAATGACTTGCCAGCAAATGGCGGACGCCTTGCATCAACACATGGGGGTGACGGCACGTTCTTGCACATGACAGCAGATAATGAACAGCCAACACTGTGAAAGAGTGGCAGCACACACCACCACAGCAGCAGTGCAGACACAGACACTACACCCAATGGGTGCCTGGAGATCAGAAACAAACTCACATCAACAAGCCAAGGGCCATTCAAAGATCTGCTAACAGTGTGTGCCCAGGAAGCTGGGCTGAGGTGACAGAGGGTGACACACAGAGGGAGGGAGAGGGGGACAGAGAGGGAGGGAGAGGGGGACAGAGAGGGAGGGAGACACAGGAAGACGGACAGAGGGAGGAGGCTGACACACAGAGGGAGGGAGAGGGGGACAGAGAGGGAGGGAGAGGGGGACAGAGAGGGAGGGAGACACAGGAAGACGGACAGAGGGAGGAGGCTGACACACAGAGGGAGGAGGCTGACACACAGAGGGAGGGAGAGGGGGACAGAGAGGGAGGGAGACACAGGGAGAGCAAATCAGCCATGTGGTGTGTTGGGAATGTCTGCTCGTCAGCAGGTGGACTGCGTGCATGTAGACAAGGGTGGCCAGTGCCAGCACCCCCCCTCTCCTCCATGGCAAAATACAGGGCCATGTCACAACCTGTGCACGAGCACAACGACAGCTACCTGCATCATATAAGTGTGTGGAACAACTTCATGTGCCCACGTACAGTGCAACACGGAAGGCGCCAATGCACGGCTCGCCACACCTGCCCACTCCACTGCTGACTGCAGTCACACTTGACGCAGCAAGTAAGACTGTGCCACACATAGTTAAAGGCGCCAAAGCTGTGCCCAAGGGACACACCCATGCACAAGTGCACTGTGAGTGGAATGCAAGACAGATCCAAATTCCCAGAGGAAATGTTCCAACTTTGAAACTGATGAAACATGGATGTTGCATGGACCAAAATTAACATTGTCTCTCTCACACACAGGTCAACCTCGTGGTTCACCCCCCAACACTGGGGGGGAAGACTCACAGGACCCGGCTCTGCGGGAGGCCGATCCCACCGGCAGCGATGACTCTCACCACTCTGTGGACGACCCCGACCAACCTGGCCCCTCTGGTGTCCAACGACCTGCAGCACCTGCGTCAGGTACAACGGGGCCAACCACCACCCCCACTCCTGCCACATCCCAGGAGACACCCAGGATCCCTGCCCCACCACCACAAAGCAGCCAGGCTGGCCAGGAGGGACACGGTGTCCCGGGCACCCAGGAGGAGGCAGGCGACAACGCCAATGCCACCCCTCAGGGGTCCTGGAGACCCGATGTGCCCACAAGGGCAGGCCAGGTGCAAGTGGGCAGGGGTGGTGGGAGTGGAGGACGGCGGAGGCGCCAGCCTGACCAGTTGGCTGGGGATCCGGTATATTCCCATGTCCGAAACATCCTGGACACATACCGGCAGGACACCACGGGCATGACCCAGGTTGTGTCCGTCCTCGAGGGGATCAAGACCCAGCAGGCCCAGCAACATGCGGAGCTACATGCCTGTCTACTGCAACACCAACGGAGGATGGAGGACCGACAGGCTGAGATCGTGACGGTGTACACGGGAATTCACACTACGCTCCGTCGGATGGCCGACAACATGGGCAACCCTCCCTGTGCCAGAAGGCGTAGAACATCACCACCCACAGGGAGGGATCAGGAGGAGGAGGAGGAAACATCCGATGGAGCATCCCAAACATCGTCACGGCCTGCTTCTGAGGGACCCCGCAGGAGGGCGGGTCGTCCACGGAAAAGACCGTGAGGGTCGGTGCTACAGCACCATCTCCCAGGACACCTGGCCTGGCACCTGGCCCACTGGAGCAACAGCAGCACAGCATCAAAAGACATTCTCTGCCACATGGCCTTGCTGGTCACTGTCTGACCAATGTTGACAAAGACTGTGGCATGGACTCTGAGGATTTCAAATGGCAAGGACACCAACTCCCCTACTGAACTTTGGATTCCAAACACCCGGAAAGCCCCTCATGTCATACCCCCCCCCCACTAAAATAAAAAGTCACACCATGAAGAGAAGATGCCTGCTGGTTGCATTATTACCTTACATGTGTCTTGTAAAGTCTAAACATGCCTGAGTTCTCTTTTGACTTCAACCATCCACACCCTGGGGCCTGAGTCTGGCACAGGACACACGGGTCACAGTGTATTAGGCAAGACAGACATGGAGCACCATACACACCCGTGATGGGCCCAACCATCTGAGGGGGTGGCTGCACAACCGTGCCGACAGACATATTGAGTACAGCAACAGTCATGCGCAGAGGTCAGGGATCATGTCCAGTGTCCTGGGGGGCACCCAGGTATGTGTAGACAGGTGGCAGAACCATGTCCTGCAAGCATGAGTCAGGTGGATGCAGATAATGGGGGCCTGGCCAACGTTGGATGCATGGGGATGGCACATGTCACAATACCCACACAGTCATGGACATCATGCACAATACACAGTCTCATCCCACACACACAGCTTGCATCTTGCTACTCGACACATAGACACATAGCCACTATCAGGGAAAACCATGCCAGACATGCCGGATGCACCGTGGCAAAACACCAGCATTGACTGAGAAGAGGCACCTTGGAGGCATAGGGACACCTTTATTAGTCATGTATTCGGGATTGCAGAGGCAACTTGAAGTACACATGAACAAATCATGTGGAGTAACATGTGGGTCGAACACTGGCACCCCCCTTCTGCAGCACAAATGCGTGATAGCCATGGAACTGGCACACAAGTGTCGGCTAACAGCTAAACACCCCCAGCTGCTCACGGAGAGCCTGCCATACACCATTGATCCGCTGATGTGGAAGTCCCACAGCATGTCAAGCCAATGCAAACCGTATGTGGCCGAGGGCAGTGTTACACACATTGATGCCATCATCACAATCCACTATCCCATCACTGATGATTGTCAACAAGTCTGACCATCTATTCAGGTGTACCCAGCTGCATGTCATGTGTACCATGGTGATGCAACATGTCTGCAGAGGAACCAAACATCGACAGGGGCAGTGTGCATACATCGTGAACAACTGCCACACCCAATACACCCCTGATGCATCCCTTACCCAAAGGAGACTTCCAAACGTGTCCGTGCCTGTAGCGCTGAGTCAGCACACGATGACGTGTCCATGAGGAATAGCAGTGCCACAACAATGCAAGCAGCAGACGGCATGCACAAGTACCTGGGGAAGAGAGACACACAAGAAGTCAGCCACAAAAAGCACAGCCACTTGCATGTGTATGTACTCGACACATGTATGGATGACAACATGCTAGGTCACAATTATGACTGGGGAAATACAACCATCACTGGCACCATCACTCCAGTGACACACCCACACACACCTCTGACTCACGTGCCATACATGCAGGTGGAGACACACATCACAACAAATGCCACACGGGGACCAATGCATGCACACTCAGACACTGGTACTCACCACTAAGCAAAGAAGTCGCGTATGAGCCGAGTCCGGATGTCCTCTTGCGGCTCCACATCCTCCACATCACTAGCCCCATTGCCAAGCCCTTCGTCCTCCACGGGTGGATGGTCCTCGTCATCTTGATCCAGGATGAGTGGCACAGCTTTCTCAACTGCCATGTTGTGCAGCATGCAGCAGACCATGAAGATTTTGCAGACCTTCGCCGGGGCATATGGGAGTGCGCCGCCGGTCTTGTGTAGGCACCTGAATCGGCTCTTCAGGAGGCCAAACGTCCTCTCTAGCACTCGCCTTGTCCGGCCATGGGCGGTGTTGTAGCGGAGCTGGGCCGGCGTGATGGGGTTGCGGAGAGGTGTGATCAGCCATGGCATGTTGGGATAGCCAGTGTCCCCTACATGGAAAGCACATGGACATTGTTAGGACAAGAGAAGCGGTCGTGCTGTAAGTCTACGCAAAATACAGGACAGACAGACTGTACCCACCAACAACACATGCTCGTTCGTTGCGCAGCTGTGTCATCATTTCAGGCACCCTGCTACGCCTCATGATGTATGCATCGTGTGCTGATCCTGGAAAACGAGCACAGACATGTGAAATCACCATGTTGGACAGACACACCACAAGGGCATTGATGGAGTGGTAGTGCTTGCGATTCCGGTACGCTACCTCCTGTGCCTGTGGTGGTACCAAAGCAACATGTGTCCCATCTATGGACCCAATGACATGGGGCATCCCTCCCAGGGCATAGAATCCACGCTTGACCCCAGTCAACATTTCAGGGGTAGGAAAATGGATGAAGTCATCCAGGTGAATCAACATGGCCTCTAAGAAATCATGCAGCACACGGCAGAACATGCTCTGGGACATGCCACCAACATGAGCTATGGTATTTTGAAAGGTACCCGTGGCTAGAAAATGTAGGGCTGCCATTACCTTCAGTTTGGGTGTCAGTGCCGTAGGATACCTGTGCAGCGGTTGCAGGTGTGGTGCCAGTCTCGCCGTCAAATCCAGAATCAACCGTTGGGGGAAGCGGTAGCACCGGATACAGTCATTCTCCCGCATGGCAGCCAAGTCCGGAATTGGTCGGGGAAGAGGCGGCGCTCTGCAGTAATTTGGAAGTGACAAGGAAGAGTGAGTGCACCACAACAACAATTAATTTGTACTGAGCACATGTTAATCTGTCCAATCACATATGCTACATACAGAGTCAGGTATGTGCCACATGCCCTGAACACGTATGGCTGGCAGGTGACACTCCTACCAAGACCCAGCTACACACGGAGATTGAGAAACTCCACATGCCATGGCATGGGACTAGCTGTGTCCCAGTGCAAGTGAACAGCCAGATGCAAGACAGGAGTGACATACACCCACACATCAGCAGAAGTAGGATGTCGATTGCAGAGACTGGTAGCGGAACACTAGAGCCACAGGTCACATGACATTACACTAGGACAGCCCACACACCTTGCCATGAAGGTGTACATGTCATGACTCACCACACATTCATAGAGAGGATGCAGACATGTCCTTGTTACGCTACTCCGTGTCCCATGCATACATACGCACCTCACATCCGATACCACATGTGGCATGGTGTGCAGAACAGTGTGCAATGTCAATCTACACACAGACACATGTTGGTTGCTGCAACAGCTGCAGCTTTTGAGGGTGCTCCAACATCAACCTAATGGGAACCCCCCCACATACATGACATAGTCACATCGTGCACCGTGGGTAGTGACCAGTCAGGTTTGATAACCCCTGTACCGGGCATCAGGGGACCCTTCCGTGTGTTGGTGTCCGTGCCATGCCAGTGTCGCTCATCCCAAGTGTGCAGTACGACATGCACACATGTCAAAGGAGTCAAGGGCATGCCTGGCACACATTGCACCGTCACACATTACATCTGTACACATCTCATCATACATCTGGTGCCTTCTCGACTCAGGAGTAATGTGCCACATCACAGCCTGTCACACCTGTGCCCCACACATGTAGTACTGCCCAGACAATGCCTTGATGTCCATCCATGGACAAGTATGTCAGCCCTATTCCTTCCTGTGTGCTGCCTGTCACCACTGTGATGTGTGAAAACCACCGTACTGCTGCTAAGAGGGCCTTTGTACATTCCCATATCACTATGGGAGTGCTGCCGTATGTGTACCCATAGTGATGGTGAGCGTACAGGCATGTGTACGGTCAGTAAGTACGCATACGCGAGAACACCCATAGTGGTACGGACCGTACACACGCCTGTACGTCCACTATCACTATGGGTGTCCTCGCGTATGCGTACTCGTAGTGATAGTGAATGTACAGGCGTGTGTACGGTCCGTACCACTATGGGTGTTCTTGCGTATGCGTACTCGTAGTGAGAGTGAACGTACAGGCGTGTGTACGGGCCGTACCACTGCGAGTACGCATACGCGAAGACACCCATGGTGATAGTGAACGTACAGGCGTGTGTACGGTCCGTACCACTATGGGTGTTCTCGCGTATGCGTACTCGTAGTGATAGTGAACGTACAGGGGTGTGTACGGGCCGTACCACTGCGAGTACGCATACGCGAGGACACCCATGGTGATAGTGAACGTACAGGCGTGTGTACGGTCCGTACCACTATGGGTGTTCTCGCGTATGCGTACTCGTAGTGATAGTGAACGTACAGGCGTGTGTACGGGCCGTACCAGTACGAGTACTCATACGCGAGGACACCCATAGTGATAGTGAACGTACGCACGCGTGTACGGGCCGTTGCTATGCATTTGGGGTGCCCTAGGGGCCCGGAACGCACCGTACCTGTGGGTGAAGCTCAATTTTACATAGGGGACACATGAGGGACAAGTATTAAGGCCTACATGCATGCTGGTTGTCATGGAGACCAAGTTTTAAGTTTGAATTTGTTCTGGAAGGTGCACAGCAGAAGTCAGTTGGAATGAATCTACTTTGTTGCAATGTGTTTGTGGGGTTGACATCATGCTGAAGAAAAAAACACAATAAGAACCCACTGACTGTGCTAGGTTTGAAGGGATTGGAGGAAACATAGGATGCAAAGGTGAGTGACCAATCACTCTGTACTCCTGTGCATGAAACAGGCCAGCAAGGCAGATATAAGGCAGCCAGGTCCCATGAGGGAGCACTTGCCTGCACATATTTACCACACTGCTGCTGCTCCTGATTCCCTGGAACCATGTCAAGGTCTGTGGAGAGGTCACAGCCATTCACCCTGGAGGAGAACCTGGCATTGCTGGATGTGATCCTCCCACAGTACCCCCTGCTGTATGGGCGACCAGGGTATCAGGTGAGTGCAGAGCTACTAGCACAGACTGTGTCCCTTTTTTTGTGACTGTGACTTCTGCCATTGTGTCCAGGTGTGACACACATGCTATGTACTGTAGGGGAAGTCCCGGGGGGGGGGAATGCCTGATGTCTCCCAGCAGTGCCCAGAGGCCGGAGGGGTGTGTGCAGAGTCCTCCCAGCAGTGCCCAGAGACAGGAGGGGTGGGTGCCTATCACTCCCAGCCGTGCCCAGAGACAGGAGGGGTGGGTGTGATGCACAGTGTGAGCCTTGATAATTGATTGTGTCTTTGCCCTCATTCCACCTGTGTACTTTCACTGGCACGTACTGCTTTTGCCCTTCCCCAGAGGAGTATGTCCCTATGGCAAAGGTGCAATGCGTTGGCTGCATGACATGTCTTGTTGTAACCAGCTAATTTGTTCTCATATGAGTCTCTGTGACATGTTGCAGGTGTATTGATGTAGTGTCACTTGTTCATCCTCACAGGTAGGCGCCTCTGCCAAGGAGCAGATCTGGCTGACCGCCGTCAGTGCCGTGAGGAGTGCGGATGGTCGGAAGCGGCGCCTGTCCCAGGTGAGGAAACGCTGGCAGGATATCCGGTGCTGGACGTGGAGGATCGCACGGGTCCTGCTGGGGGACTCACCTGAGAGCCATAAGAACTGCGGGCGCCGCCATCTCTCCCACATCCACAAGCGTGTGCTGGCGGTGGTCTTTCCAGACTTGGACAGGCGCTTACAGGAGATGCAGCAGCAGGAAGGGGGTAGGTACATGTGTGTTTGTTGTGTTTCACCAGCATTTGTAAGTGCACTGTTCCATGGATGCACTGCCAGGGTTTAATGGTGCTGTGCAGATCCTGTTACCCACAGTATTGCAGTGCTCTCCTGCCTCCCTTCCCCTCCTTGCAATGTGTTCCCTGGTCTGTGTGGAGTCACTCCGTCACAAGGTTATGTAGCCTGGCACCTTCTCCACGTGTACAATGCCTGCAGCATCATGTGTGGGGGTGGTGTGTAACAGGTTTTGGGACCTTGCCTGTGCCCTGTCCAGTTCTGGTATTGTGGGTTCCATGTCATTTGGCACTAATGCTGAGTCCAGACATGGGAGTTAGTCTCTCAAGTGTGAGGCCTTACAGCACGCATGTCCTATGTGGTGGCCTGTGACATGATGTGCATGAGTGTGCGGTACGCATAGTGCGGGGATGGTAGCGTGTGTTGCAGTCATTCCCATTCAGGAGCATGGAGTTGTGTGGCCACTACTGTCCCCAGGGGCATATTTTCCTAGGTATCATGTGTGTAATCCGCATATGTTGACAATCTCTGTGTCTACAGCATAGGTTGTGCTCTGTGCCATTGTCCCCTGGCCAAATGTATTTTGACGTGAAATGTAGTACAAGTGTCCACTGAACAGACTGACCTGATTGTCCTTGTTCATACTCACGGTGGACATTGCCTGTGTGTCTTGTTACAATCATCTGATGATGCCCATTTGTACATGAATATTTGGACAGGCGCACCTTGGGTATTTTGTGTGCAACCTTGATTTGTTGCATCCCATGTGTATTTCACCCAGACTAAGGGATGTAAGTGCTTCCTGTGTCTCCAAATAATAGTCTCATGTAGGGGGTGGGTGGTGCGGGCATGGCCTTCATGTCACAACCTGATATCTCCTTGCTAGGACTGGCCAGTGTGTGATGTTTGTCTGGACATGCACTCAAGGTGCAGTGGGCCAGTCATGGTGGGCATGTTTTCAGTATAACCTATGCTGCATGTGCGTCTTGTTCCTGGATATGGTCCCTGCTCATCCCTATTTCCTGCCACGCTGTGTGGTGCAGATGCAGTGCTGGATTGTCCCCAGGGCCTTGCTCCTCAGTCAAAATTCCATTCCATCTCATTTGCTATTGTGTCATGCTCTCCATAGTTTTTCGGTGGCATGGTGGGTCAAACAACTGTGTCTTGCATGCCCTACATATGTACCTTGTTTTGTAGATGTAACTCTTCTTTTGTTTCAGGCTATGCACTGTGACCTATGTAGATTGGACTTATGTGACATATGTATACAGGTGTATGATTAATTTCTGTCTCTTCACCCTGTCCACAGCATCGTCAGGGGACACGGAGGGAGACATGGGCACAGACGGAGCAGAGGGACCGAGCACCAGTGCCAGCGGTGACATCGGGGCTGGCACATCAAGTGGGACTGAGGCGGAGGAGAGTGAAGCCGGGGACCTGTCGACTGGCACAACAGAGTATGAAGCTGACGGGTCCGAGGATGATCTCTCCGAGTGGGCGGCGGCTGCACCAGCAGCTGACAGCGGCACTACATCTCGCCCCGCCCCCTCCATTGCCATCAGCCGCCTCCCACTTACTCGTGTCCCTTCCCAACGTGCCCGGTCACCACATGTCTCCTTCCTGCCAGGCACCGCACCCCCTGCCCCTGTCTCCACTGCTGCCGCCAATGCCGAGTCTGTGGACATCCAGCGGCAGTTGCAGGTTGGTCAGGCTGCGATCCTTAATGTCCTCCATGGCCACAGCCAAGTGCTGCACAACATGGAGGCATACTTGGAGGGCATTCATTCATCGCAGGCTGACCAACGCAGCTTGCTGAGGTCGATAGACTCGACACTGACTGCAGCAGTGGGTCTCCTGCAGCGCTACGTCCCACCCCCTACCCCTGCCCCATCCACACTTCCCACTCCCATGCCTGTCCCACGTACACCCAGACGTCAGCATGCACCCACCACAACACACACAGGCACCACACCAGCAGGGAAGGTCCACCGCACACCTCCTGACACGCACACACAGGGTGAAGTAGGCACACCCACTGGGTCGGGGGGCAAACGTGTGACACACAGCCAGAGTAGGAGTCCGCATTCCACCCAATCCACTCCCTCCAAATCCCCTCCCCTCAGCTCTCCTGGCCACATCTCCCCCAAAGACTCCTTCATGGCCGCTCTGTCCCTGAGCCCCACAGTGACGCCACCACGCAAGCGGTCAAGGAAGTCCTCGGTCAGGGTGGTTGATTCCCCCCCTGTCTACACCCTCCCCCAGTGGCGCTGCGACCCATCCCTCTGACCCCCCCCCCCTCCTTGGGGCCTGTGGTTCCTTCGGGTGCAGGGGATTCCCTGGCGGACCTTGCTGAGGTGTGCAGCGAGCTCCTGGCCTCCACCTTTGGCCCTGCCCCACCCCCTGTGGTGGAGTCCTCCATCCCTGCACCCACGACGCCTACCCTTCACCCTCCTGTCCCTGCAGTGCCTGTTTCTTCCCCCCCACATGATGCCCTCACCCCTGTGGAAGACGACGGAATGTAACTGTGCAGGCAAGCTAGGGGACACGCATCCCACTGTGTCCCCCATCCAGCTGTGACTTCTGGACTGCCCTATGGGCTTTGTAAATATTGAACTTTCTACGAACATACAATTTTGGATCATGCTGATTAAAGCCATTTTTGTTTCCTTTGAACACTACTGCTTTTCTGATATTGCTGTTGGTGGGGCTGCTACATGATTTTGGGTGGTGATCATGTGTTGGTTGTGTGGGAAATGTAGTAGTGTGCTGGTCATAGGGGGGACCCTGGGATCTGAGTGCCATCACACGGTGTTAGCTAGGTTTCTGTGTTCATGTAAGCAGTTGCTGCATGGTGAAATTGTCCAAAGGTGTATTCCTTCCTCTGTGTACCCTGACATCTTCCCTGCAGGGTGTTCCCAATATTTTGCGCAGAGCTGTGTGTACATTAGCTGGGTGTGTGACGGACTCCTTCTACTTTGCACATGCATGCTGAGCGATGTCTCCACCTGCATCATTCGTGGCATTCTTGGTAGTCATTGTACTTGTGTATGTGGACTATTGACATGACTTCATGTGTACATGTTTTCTTTTCTGCGCTATGCATGCGTATACTCCCAGCCTCGCACACATGTGGTACATGTACTGCAGGGTCTTTGTGCACCTGACTGAAATTTGTGGGCATGGTATCTGTGGCTACTCCACCCTTTGCGTTTCATGGGCACTGCTGTGAGTGTTAGGCACACACCCCTCCTGCCTCTGGGCACTGCTGGGAGGCCTCTGCACACACCCCTCCTGTCTCTGGGCACTGCTGGGAGTGATAGGCACCCACCCCTCCTGACTCTGGGCACTGCTGGGAGGACTCTGCACACACCCCTCCTGTCTCTGGGCACTGCTGGGAGGACTCTGCACACACCCCTCCTGTCTCTGGGCACTGCTGGGAGTGATAGGCACCCACCCTCCTGTCTCTGGGCACTGCTGGGATGCCTCTGCACACACCCCTCCTGTCTCTGGGCACTGCTGGGAGTGATAGGCACCCACCCCTCCGGTCTCTGGGCACTGCTGGGAGGACTCTGCACACACCCCTCCTGCCTCTGGGCACTGCTGGGAGGACTCTGCACACACCCCTCCTGACTCTGGGCACTGCTGGGAGGCCTCTGCACACACCCCTCCTGTCTCTGGGCACTGCTGGGAGTGATAGGCACCCACCCCTCCTGTCTCTGGGCACTGCTGGGAGTGAGAGGCACCCACCCCTCCTGTCTCTGGGCACTGCTGGGAGGACTCTGCACACACCCCTCCTGCCTCTGGGCACTGCTGGGAGGACTCTGCACACACCCCTCCTGACTCTGGGCACTGCTGGGAGGCCTCTGCACACACCCCTCCTGTCTCTGGGCACTGCTGGGAGTGATAGGCACCCACCCCTCCTGTCTCTGGGCACTGCTGGGAGTGATAGGCACCCACCCCTCCTGTCTCTGGGCACTGCTGGGAGGACTCTGCACACACCCCTTCTGCCTCTGGGAACTGCTGGGAGGACTCTGCACACACCCCTCCTGTCTCTGGGCACTGCTGGGAGTGATAGGCACCCGCCCCTCCTGTCTCTGGGCACTGCTGGGAGGACTCTGCACACACCCCTCCTGCCTCTGGGCACTGCTGGGAGGACTCTGCACACACCCCTCCTGACTCTGGGCACTGCTGGGAGGCCTCTGCACACACCCCTCCTGTCTCTGGGCACTGCTGGGAGTGATAGGCACCCACCCCTCCTGTCACTGGGCACTGCTGGGAGTGATAGGCACCCACCCCTCCTGTCTCTGGGCACTGCTGGGAGGACTCTGCACACACCCTTCCTGCCTCTGGGCACTGCTGGGAGGACTCTGCACACACCCCTCCTGCCTCTGGGCACTGCTGGGAGGACTCTGCACACACCCCTCCTGTCTCTGGTCACTGCTGGGAGTGATAGGCACCCAGCCCTCCTGTCTCTGGGCACTGCTGGGAGGACTCTGCACACACCCCTCCTGCCTCTGGGCACTGCTGGGAGGACTCTGCACACTGGGCACTGCTGGGAGGACTCTGCACACACCCCTCCTGACTCTGGGCACTGCTGGGTGGCCTCTGCACACACCCCTCCTGTCTCTGGGCACTGCTGGGAGTGATAGGCACCCACCCCTCCTGCCTCTGGGCACTGCTGGGAGGACTCTGCACACACCCCTCCTGCCTCTGGGCACTGCTGGGAGGACTCTGCACACACCCTCCTGTCTCTGGGCACTGCTGGGAGTGATAGGCACCCACCCCACCTGTCTCTGGGCACTGCTGGGAGGACTCTGCACACACCCCTCCTACCTCTGGGCACTGCTGGGAGGACTCTGCACCCACCCCTCCTGTGTCTGGGCACTGCTGGGAGGACTCTGCACCCACCCCTCCTGTGACTGGGCACTGCTGGGAGGACTCTGCACACACCCCTCCTGCCTCTGGGCACTGCTGGGAGGACTCTGCACACACCCCTCCTGTCTCTGGGCACTGCTGGGAGTGATAGGCACCCACCCTCCTGTCTCTGGGCACTGCTGGGAGGAGTCTGCACACACCCCTCCTGCCTCTGGGCACTGCTGGGAGGACTCTGCACACACCCCTCCTGTCTCTGGGCACTGCTGGGAGGACTCTGCACACACCCCTCCTGTCTCTGGGCACTGCTGGGAGGACTCTGCACACACCCCTCCTGTCTCTGGGCACTGCTGGGAGTGATAGGCACCCACCCCTCCTGACTCTGGGCACTGCTGGGAGGACTCTGCACACACCCCTCCTGTCTCTGGGCACTGCTGGGAGGACTCTGCACACACCCCTCCTGTCTCTGGGCACTGCTGGGAGTGATAGGCACCCACCCCTCCTGTCTCTGGGCACTGCTGGGATGCCTCTGCACACACCCCTCCTGACTCTGGGCACTGCTGGGAGGCCTCTGCACACACCCCTCCTGTCTCTGGGCACTGCTGGGAGTGATAGGCACCCACCCATCCTGTCTCTGGGCACTGCTGGGAGTGATAGGCACCCACCCCTCCTGTCTCTGGGCACTGCTGGGAGGACTCTGCACACACCCCTCCTGGCTCTGGGCACTGCTGGGAGGACTCTGCACACACCCCTCCTGACTCTGGGCACTGCTGGGAGGCCTCTGCACACACCCCTCCTGTCTCTGGGCACTGCTGGGAGTGATAGGCACCCACCCCTCCTGTCTCTGGGCACTGCTGGGAGGACTCTGCACACACCCCTCCTGCCTCTGGGCACTGCTGGGAGGACTCTGCACACACCCCTCCTGCCTCTGGGCACTGCGGGGAGGACTCTGCACACACCCCTCCTGTCTCAGGGCACTGCTGGGAGTGATAGGCACCCGCCCCTCCTGTCTCTGGGCACTGCTGGGAGGACTCTGCACACACTCCTCCTGCCTCTGGGCACTGCTGGGAGGACTCTGCACACACCCTCCTGACTCTGGGCACTGCTGGGAGGCCTCTGCACACACCCCTCCTGTCTCTGGGCACTGCTGGGAGTGATAGGCACCCACCCCTCCTGTCTCTGGGCACTGCTGGGAGTGATAGGCACCCACCCCTCCTGTCTCTGGGCACTGCTGGGAGGAATCTGCACACACCCCTCCTGCCTCTGGGCACTGCTGGGAGGACTCTGCACACACCCCTCCTGCCTCTGGGCACTGCTGGGAGGACTCTGCACACACCCCTCCTGTCTCTGGGCACTGCTGGGAGTGATAGGCACCCACCCCTCCTGTCTCTGGGCACTGCTGGGAGGACTCTGCACACACCCCTCCTGCCTCTGGGCACTGCTGGGAGGACTCTGCACACACCCCTCCTGACTCTGGGCACTGCTGGGTGGCCTCTGCACACACCCCTCCTGTCTCTGGGCACTGCTGGGAGTGATAGGCACCCACCCCTCCTGCCTCTGGGCACTGCTGGGAGGACTCTGCACACACCCCTCCTGCCTCTGGGCACTGCTGGGAGTGATAGGCACCCACCCCTCCTGTCTCTGGGCACTGCTGGGAGGACTCTGCACACACCCCTCCTGCCTCTGGGCACTGCTGGGAGGACGCTGCACCCACCCCTCCTGTGTCTGGGCACTGCTGGGAGGACTCTGCACCCACCCCTCCTGTGAATGGGCACTGCTGGGAGGACTCTGCACACACCCCTCCTGCCTCTGGGCACTGCTGCGAGGACTCTGCACACACCCCTCCTGTCTCTGGGCACTGCTGGGAGTGATAGGCACCCACCCCTCCTGTCTCTGGGCACTGCTGGGAGGACTCTGCACACACCCCTCCTGTCTCTGGGCACTGCTGGGAGGACTCTGCACACACCCCTCCTGTCTCTGGGCACTGCTGGGAGGACTCTGCACACACCCCTCCTGTCTCTGGGCACTGCTGGGAGTGAAAGGCACCCACCCCTCCTGACTCTGGGCACTGCTGGGAGGACTCTGCACACACCCCTCCTGTCTCTGGGCACTGCTGGGAGGACTCTGCACACACCCCTCCTGTCTCTGGGCACTGCTGGGAGTGATAGGCACCCACCCCTCCTGTCTCTGGGCACTGCTGGGATGCCTCTGCACACACCCCTTCTGTCTCTGGGCACTGCTGGGAGTGATAGGCACCCACCCCTCCTGTCTCTGGGCACTGCTGGGAGGACTCTGCACACACCCCTCCTGCCTCTGGGCACTGCTGGGAGGACTCTGCACACACCCCTCCTGACTCTGGGCACTGCTGGGAGGCCTCTGCACACACCCCTCCTGTCTCTGGGCACTGCTGGGAGTGATAGGCACCCACCCCTCCTGTCTCTGGGCACTGCTGGGAGGACTCTGCACCCACCCCTCCTGCCTCTGGGCACTGCTGGGAGGACTCTGCACACACCCCTCCTGACTCTGGGCACTGCTGGGAGGCCTCTGCACACACCCCTCCTGTCTCTGGGCACTGCTGGGAGTGATAGGCACCCACCCCTCCTGTCTCTGGGCACTGCTGGGAGTGATAGGCACCCACCCCTCCTGTCTCTGGGCACTGCTGGGAGGACTCTGCACACACCCCTCCTGCCCCTGGGCACTGCTGGGAGGACTCTGCACACACCCCTCCTGACTCTGGGCACTGCTGGGAGGCCTCTGCACACACCCCTCCTGTCTCTGGGCACTGCTGGGAGTGATAGGCACCCACCCCTCCTGTCTCTGGGCACTGCTGGGAGTGATAGGCACCCACCCCTCCTGTCTCTCGGCACTGCTGGGAGGACTCTGCACACACCCCTCCTGCCTCTGGGCACTGCTGGGAGGACTCTGCACACACCCCTCCTGCCTCTGGGCACTGCTGGGAGGACTCTGCACACACCCATCCTGTCTCTGGGCACTGCTGGGAGTGATAGGCACCCACCCCTCCTGTCTCTGGGCACTGCTGGGAGGACTCTGCACACACCCCTCCTGCCTCTGGGCACTGCTGGGAGGACTCTGCACATACCCCTCCTGACTCTGGGCACTGCTGGGTGGCCTCTGCACACACCCCTCCTGTCTCTGGGCACTGCTGGGAGTGATAGGCACCCACCCCTCCTGCCTCTGGGCACTGCTGGGAGGACTCTGCACACACCCCTCCTGCCTCTGGGCACTGCTGGGAGGACTCTGCACACAACCCTCCTGTCTCTGGGCACTGCTGGTAGTGATAGGCACCCACCCCTCCTGCCTCTGGGCACTGCTGGGAGGACTCTGCACTCACCCCTCCTGCCTCTGGGCACTGCTGGGAGGACTCTGCACCCACCCCTCCTGTGTCTGGGCACTGCTGGGAGGACTCTGCACCCACCCCTCCTGTGACTGGGCACTGCTGGGAGGACTCTGCACACACCCCTCCTGCCTCTGGGCACTGCTGGGAGGACTCTGCACACACCCCTCCTGTCTCTGGGCACTGCTGGGAGTGATAGGCGCCCACCCCTCCTGTCTCTGGGCACTGCTGGGAGGACTCTGCACACACCCCTCCTGACTCTGGGCACTGCTGGGAGGCCTCTGCACACACCCCTCCTGTCTCTGGGCACTGCTGGGAGTGATAGGCACCCACTCCTCCTGTCTCTGGGCACTGCTGGGAGTGATAGGCACCCACCCCTCCTGTCTCTGGGCACTGCTGGGAGGACTCTGCACACACCCCTCCTGCCTCTGGGCACTGCTGGGAGGACTCTGCACACACCCCTCCTGCCTCTGGGCACTGCTGGGAGGACTCTGCACCCACCCCTCCTGTGTCTGGGCACTGCTGGGAGGACTCTGCACCCACCCCTCCTGTGACTGGGCACTGCTGGGAGGACTCTGCACACACCCCTCCTACCTCTGGGCACTGCTGGGAGGACTCTGCACACACCCCTCCTGTCTCTGGGCACTGCTGGGAGTGATAGGCACCCACCCCTCCTGTCTCTGGGCACTGCTGGGAGGACTCTGCACACACCCCTCCTGCCTCTGGGCACTGCTGGGAGGACTCTGCACACACCCCTCCTGTCTCTGGGCACTGCTGGGAGTGATAGGCACCCACCCCTCCTGTCTCTGGGCACTGCTGGGAGTGATAGGCACCCACCCCTCCTGTCTCTGGGCACTGCTGGGAGGACTCTGCACACACCCCTCCTGCCTCTGGGCACTGCTGGGAGGACTCTGCACACACCCCTCCTGCCTCTGTGCACTGCTGGGAGGACTCTGCACACACCCCTCTTGTCTCTGGGCACTGCTGGGAGTGATAGGCACCCACCCCTCCTGTCTCTGGGCACTGCTGGGAGGACTCTGCACACACCCCTCCTGCCTCTGGGCACTGCTGGGAGGACTCTGCACACACCCCTCCTGCCTCTGGGCACTGCAGGGAGGACTCTGCACACACCCCTCCTGCCTCTGGGCACTGTTGGGAGGACTCTGCACACACCCCTCCTGTCTCTGGGCACTGCTGGGAGTGATAGGCACCCACCCCTCCTGTCTCTGGGCACTGCTGGGAGGACTCTGCACACACCCCTCCTGTCTCTGGGCACTGCTGGGAGGACTCTGCACACACCCCTCCTGTCTCTGGGCACTGCTGGGAGTGAAAGGCACCCACCCCTCCTGACTCTGGGCACTGCTGGGAGGACTCTGCACACACCCCTCCTGTCTCTGGGCACTGCTGGGAGGACTCTGCTCACACCCCTCCTGCCTCTGGGCACTGCTGGGAGGACGCTGCACCCACCCCTCCTGTGTCTGGGCACTGCTGGGAGGACTCTGCACCCACCCCTCCTGTGAATGGGCACTGCTGGGAGGACTCTGCACACACCCCTCCTGCCTCTGGGCACTGCTGGGAGGACTCTGCACACACCCCTCCTGTCTCTGGGCACTGCTGGGAGTGATAGGCACCCACCCCTCCTGTCTCTGGGCACTGCTGGGAGGACTCTGCACACACCCCTCCTGTCTCTGGGCACTGCTGGGAGGACTCTGCACACACCCCTCCTGTCTCTGGGCACTGCTGGGAGTGAAAGGCACCCACCCCTCCTGACTCTGGGCACTGCTGGGAGGACTCTGCACACACCCCTCCTGTCTCTGGGCACTGCTGGGAGGACTCTGCACACACCCCTCCTGTCTCTGGGCACTGCTGGGAGTGATAGGCACCCACCCCTCCTGTCTCTGGGCACTGCTGGGATGCCTCTGCACACACCCCTTCTGTCTCTGGGCACTGCTGGGAGTGATAGGCACCCACCCCTCCTGTCTCTGGGCACTGCTGGGAGGACTCTGCACACACCCCTCCTGCCTCTGGGCACTGCTGGGAGGACTCTGCACACACCCCTCCTGACTCTGGGCACTGCTGGGAGGCCTCTGCACACACCCCTCCTGTCTCTGGGCACTGCTGGGAGAGATAGGCACCCACCCCTCCTGTCTCTGGGCACTGCTGGGAGTGATAGGCACCCACCCCTCCTGTCTCTGGGCACTGCTGGGAGGACTCCACACCCACCCCTCCTGCCTCTGGGCACTGCTGGGAGGACTCTGCACACACCCCTCCTGACTCTGGGCACTGCTGGGAGGCCTCTGCACACACCCCTCCTGTCTCTGGGCACTGCTGGGAGTGATAGGCACCCACCCCTCCTGTCTCTGGGCACTGCTGGGAGGACTCTGCACACACCCCTCCTGCCCCTGGGCACTGCTGGGAGGACTCTGCACACACCCCTCCTGACTCTGGGCACTGCTGGTAGGCCTCTGCACACACCCCTCCTGTCTCTGGGCACTGCTGGGAGTGATAGGCACCCACCCCTCCTGTCTCTGGGCACTGCTGGGAGTGATAGGCACCCACCCCTCCTGTCTCTCGGCACTGCTGGGAGGACTCTGCACACACCCCTCCTGCCTCTGGGCACTGCTGGGAGGACTCTGCACACACCCCTCCTGTCTCTGGGCACTGCTGGGAGGACTCTGCACACACCCCTCCTGTCTCTGGGCACTGCTGGGAGTGAAAGGCACCCACCCCTCCTGACTCTGGGCACTGCTGGGAGGACTCTGCACACACCCCTACCGTCTCTGGGCACTGCTGGGAGGACTCTGCACACACCCCTCCTGTCTCTGGGCACTGCTGGGAGTGATAGGCACCCACCCCTCCTGTCTCTGGGCACTGCTGGGATGCCTCTGCACACACCCCTTCTGTCTCTGGGCACTGCTGGGAGTGATAGGCACCCACCCCTCCTGTCTCTGGGCACTGCTGGGATGCCTCTGCACACACCCCTCCTGCCTCTGGGCACTGCTGGGAGGACTCTGCACACACCCCTCCTGACTCTGGGCACTGCTGGGAGGCCTCTGCACACACCCCTCCTGTCTCTGGGCACTGCTGGGAGAGATAGGCACCCACCCCTCCTGTCTCTGGGCACTGCTGGGAGTGATAGGCACCCACCCCTCCTGTCTCTGGGCACTGCTGGGAGGACTCCACACCCACCCCTCCTGCCTCTGGGCACTGCTGGGAGGACTCTGCACACACCCCTCCTGACTCTGGGCACTGCTGGGAGGCCTCTGCACACACCCCTCCTGTCTCTGGGCACTGCTGGGAGTGATAGGCACCCACCCCTCCTGTCTCTGGGCACTGCTGGGAGGACTCTGCACACACCCCTCCTGCCCCTGGGCACTGCTGGGAGGACTCTGCACACACCCCTCCTGACTCTGGGCACTGCTGGTAGGCCTCTGCACACACCCCTCCTGTCTCTGGGCACTGCTGGGAGTGATAGGCACCCACCCCTCCTGTCTCTGGGCACTGCTGGGAGTGATAGGCACCCACCCCTCCTGTCTCTCGGCACTGCTGGGAGGACTCTGCACACACCCCTCCTGCCTCTGGGCACTGCTGGGAGGACTCTGCACACACCCCTCCTGTCTCTGGGCACTGCTGGGAGTGATAGGCACCCACCCCTCCTGTCTCTGGGCACTGCTGGGAGGACTCTGCACACACCCCTCCTGCCTCTGGGCACTGCTGGGAAGACTCTGCACACACCCCTCCTGACTCTGGGCACTGCTGGGTGGCCTCTGCACACACCCCTCCTGTCTCTGGGCACTGCTGGGAGTGATAGGCAACCACCCCTCCTGCCTCTGGGCACTGCTGGGAGGACTCTGCACACACCCCTCCTGCCTCTGGGCACTGCTGGGAGGACTCTGCACACACCCCTCCTGTCTCTGGGCACTGCTGGGAGTGATAGGCACCCATCCCTCCTGTCTCTGGGCACTGCTGGGAGGACTCAACACACACCCCTCCTGCCTCTGGGCACTGCTGGGAGGACTCTGCACCCACCCCTCCTGTGTCTGGGCACTGCTGGGAGGACTCTGCACCCACCCCTCCTGTGACTGGGCACTGTTGGGAGGACTCTGCACACACCCCTCCTGCCTCTGGGCACTGCTGGGAGGACTCTGCACACACCCCTCCTGTCTCTGGGCACTGCTGGGAGGACTCTGCACACACCCCTCCTGTCTCTGGGCACTGCTGGGAGGACTCTGCACACACCCCTCCTGTCTCTGGGCACTGCTGGGAGTGATAGGCACCCACCCCTCCTGACTCTGGGCACTGCTGGGAGGACTCTGCACACACCCCTCCTGTCTCTGGGCACTGCTGGGAGGCCTCTGCACACACCCCTCCTGTCTCTGGGCACTGCTGGGAGTGATAGGCACCCACCCCTCCTGTCTCTGGGCACTGCTGGGATGCCTCTGCACACACCCCTCCTGACTCTGGGCACTGCTGGGAGGCCTCTGCACACACCCCTCCTGTCTCTGGGCACTGCTGGGAGTGATAGGCACCCGCCCCTCCTGTCTCTGGGCACTGCTGGGAGTGATAGGCACCCACCCCTCCTGTCTCTGGGCACTGCTGGGAGGACTCTGCACACACCCCTCCTGGCTCTGGGCACTGCTGGGAGGACTCTGCACACACCCCTCCTGACTCTGGGCACTGCTGGGAGGCCTCTGCACACACCCCTCCTGTCTCTGGGCACTGCTGGGAGTGATAGGCACCCACCCCTCCTGTCTCTGGGCACTGCTGGGAGGACTCTGCACACACCCCTCCTGCCTCTGGGCACTGCTGGGAGGACTCTGCACACACCCCTCCTTCCTCTGGGCACTGCGGGGAGGACTCTGCACACACCCCTCCTGTCTCTGGGCACTGCTGGGAGTGATAGGCACCCACCCCTCCTGTCTCTGGGCACTGCTGGGAGGACTCTGCACACACTCCTCCTGCCTCTGGGCACTGCTGGGAGGACTCTGCACACACCCTCCTGACTCTGGGCACTGCTGGGAGGCCTCTGCACACACCCCTCCTGTCTCTGGGCACTGCTGGGAGTGATAGGCACCCACCCCTCCTGTCTCTGGGCACTGCTGGGAGTGATAGGCACCCACCCCTCCTGTCTCTGGGCACTGCTGGGAGGAATCTGCACACACCCCTCCTGCCTCTGGGCACTGCTGGGAGGACTCTGCACACACCCCTCCTGCCTCTGGGCACTGCTGGGAGGACTCTGCACACACCCCTCCTGTCTCTGGGCACTGCTGGGAGTGATAGGCACCCACCCCTCCTGTCTCTGGGCACTGCTGGGAGGACTCTGCACACACCCCTCCTGCCTCTGGGCACTGCTGGGAGGACTCTGCACACACCCCTCCTGACTCTGGGCACTGCTGGGTGGCCTCTGCACACACCCCTCCTGTCTCTGGGCACTGCTGGGAGTGATAGGCACCCACCCCTCCTGCCTCTGGGCACTGCTGGGAGGACTCTGCACACACCCCTCCTGCCTCTGGGCACTGCTGGGAGTGATAGGCACCCACCCCTCCTGTCTCTGGGCACTGCTGGGAGGACTCTGCACACACCCCTCCTGCCTCTGGGCACTGCTGGGAGGACGCTGCACCCACCCCTCCTGTGTCTGGGCACTGCTGGGAGGACTCTGCACCCACCCCTCCTGTGAATGGGCACTGCTGGGAGGACTCTGCACACACCCCTCCTGCCTCTGGGCACTGCTGGGAGGACTCTGCACACACCCCTCCTGTCTCTGGGCACTGCTGGGAGTGATAGGCACCCACCCCTCCTGTCTCTGGGCACTGCTGGGAGGACTCTGCACACACCCCTCCTGTCTCTGGGCACTGCTGGGAGGACTCTGCACACACCCCTCCTGTCTCTGGGCACTGCTGGGAGGACTCTGCACACACCCCTCCTGTCTCTGGGCACTGCTGGGAGTGAAAGGCACCCACCCCTCCTGACTCTGGGCACTGCTGGGAGGACTCTGCACACACCCCTCCTGTCTCTGGGCACTGCTGGGAGGACTCTGCACACACCCCTCCTGTCTCTGGGCACTGCTGGGAGTGATAGGCACCCACCCCTCCTGTCTCTGGGCACTGCTGGGATGCCTCTGCACACACCCCTTCTGTCTCTGGGCACTGCTGGGAGTGATAGGCACCCACCCCTCCTGTCTCTGGGCACTGCTGGGAGGACTCTGAACACACCCCTCCTGCCTCTGGGCACTGCTGGGAGGACTCTGCACACACCCCTCCTGACTCTGGGCACTGCTGGGAGGCCTCTGCACACACCCCTCCTGTCTCTGGGCACTGCTGGGAGTGATAGGCACCCACCCCTCCTGTCTCTGGGCACTGCTGGGATGCCTCTGCACACACCCCTTCTGTCTCTGGGCACTGCTGGGAGTGATAGGCACCCACCCCTCCTGTCTCTGGGCACTGCTGGGAGGACTCTGCACACACCCCTCCTGCCTCTGGGCACTGCTGGGAGGACTCTGCACACACCCCTCCTGACTCTGGGCACTGCTGGGAGGCCTCTGCACACACCCCTCCTGTCTCTGGGCACTGCTGGGAGAGATAGGCACCCACCCCTCCTGTCTCTGGGCACTGCTGGGAGTGATAGGCACCCACCCCTCCTGTCTCTGGGCACTGCTGGGAGGACTCCACACCCACCCCTCCTGCCTCTGGGCACTGCTGGGAGGACTCTGCACACACCCCTCCTGACTCTGGGCACTGCTGGGAGGCCTCTGCACACACCCCTCCTGTCTCTGGGCACTGCTGGGAGTGATAGGCACCCACCCCTCCTGTCTCTGGGCACTGCTGGGAGGACTCTGCACACACCCCTCCTGCCCCTGGGCACTGCTGGGAGGACTCTGCACACACCCCTCCTGACTCTGGGCACTGCTGGTAGGCCTCTGCACACACCCCTCCTGTCTCTGGGCACTGCTGGGAGTGATAGGCACCCACCCCTCCTGTCTCTGGGCACTGCTGGGAGTGATAGGCACCCACCCCTCCTGTCTCTCGGCACTGCTGGGAGGACTCTGCACACACCCCTCCTGCCTCTGGGCACTGCTGGGAGGACTCTGCACACACCCCTCCTGTCTCTGGGCACTGCTGGGAGGACTCTGCACACACCCCTCCTGTCTCTGGGCACTGCTGGGAGTGAAAGGCACCCACCCCTCCTGACTCTGGGCACTGCTGGGAGGACTCTGCACACACCCCTACCGTCTCTGGGCACTGCTGGGAGGACTCTGCACACACCCCTCCTGTCTCTGGGCACTGCTGGGAGTGATAGGCACCCACCCCTCCTGTCTCTGGGCACTGCTGGGATGCCTCTGCACACACCCCTTCTGTCTCTGGGCACTGCTGGGAGTGATAGGCACCCACCCCTCCTGTCTCTGGGCACTGCTGGGATGCCTCTGCACACACCCCTCCTGCCTCTGGGCACTGCTGGGAGGACTCTGCACACACCCCTCCTGACTCTGGGCACTGCTGGGAGGCCTCTGCACACACCCCTCCTGTCTCTGGGCACTGCTGGGAGAGATAGGCACCCACCCCTCCTGTCTCTGGGCACTGCTGGGAGTGATAGGCACCCACCCCTCCTGTCTCTGGGCACTGCTGGGAGGACTCCACACCCACCCCTCCTGCCTCTGGGCACTGCTGGGAGGACTCTGCACACACCCCTCCTGACTCTGGGCACTGCTGGGAGGCCTCTGCACACACCCCTCCTGTCTCTGGGCACTGCTGGGAGTGATAGGCACCCACCCCTCCTGTCTCTGGGCACTGCTGGGAGGACTCTGCACACACCCCTCCTGCCCCTGGGCACTGCTGGGAGGACTCTGCACACACCCCTCCTGACTCTGGGCACTGCTGGTAGGCCTCTGCACACACCCCTCCTGTCTCTGGGCACTGCTGGGAGTGATAGGCACCCACCCCTCCTGTCTCTGGGCACTGCTGGGAGTGATAGGCACCCACCCCTCCTGTCTCTCGGCACTGCTGGGAGGACTCTGCACACACCCCTCCTGCCTCTGGGCACTGCTGGGAGGACTCTGCACACACCCCTCCTGTCTCTGGGCACTGCTGGGAGTGATAGGCACCCACCCCTCCTGTCTCTGGGCACTGCTGGGAGGACTCTGCACACACCCCTCCTGCCTCTGGGCACTGCTGGGAAGACTCTGCACACACCCCTCCTGACTCTGGGCACTGCTGGGTGGCCTCTGCACACACCCCTCCTGTCTCTGGGCACTGCTGGGAGTGATAGGCAACCACCCCTCCTGCCTCTGGGCACTGCTGGGAGGACTCTGCACACACCCCTCCTGCCTCTGGGCACTGCTGGGAGGACTCTGCACACACCCCTCCTGTCTCTGGGCACTGCTGGGAGTGATAGGCACCCATCCCTCCTGTCTCTGGGCACTGCTGGGAGGACTCAACACACACCCCTCCTGCCTCTGGGCACTGCTGGGAGGACTCTGCACCCACCCCTCCTGTGTCTGGGCACTGCTGGGAGGACTCTGCACCCACCCCTCCTGTGACTGGGCACTGTTGGGAGGACTCTGCACACACCCCTCCTGCCTCTGGGCACTGCTGGGAGGACTCTGCACACACCCCTCCTGTCTCTGGGCACTGCTGGGAGGACTCTGCACACACCCCTCCTGTCTCTGGGCACTGCTGGGAGGACTCTGCACACACCCCTCCTGTCTCTGGGCACTGCTGGGAGTGATAGGCACCCACCCCTCCTGACTCTGGGCACTGCTGGGAGGACTCTGCACACACCCCTCCTGTCTCTGGGCACTGCTGGGAGGCCTCTGCACACACCCCTCCTGTCTCTGGGCACTGCTGGGAGTGATAGGCACCCACCCCTCCTGTCTCTGGGCACTGCTGGGATGCCTCTGCACACACCCCTCCTGACTCTGGGCACTGCTGGGAGGCCTCTGCACACACCCCTCCTGTCTCTGGGCACTGCTGGGAGTGATAGGCACACACCCCTCCTGTCTCTGGGCACTGCTGGGAGTGATAGGCACCCACCCCTCCTGTCTCTGGGCACTGCTGGGAGGACTCTGCACACACCCCTCCTGGCTCTGGGCACTGCTGGGAGGACTCTGCACACACCCCTCCTGACTCTGGGCACTGCTGGGAGGCCTCTGCACACACCCCTCCTGTCTCTGGGCACTGCTGGGAGTGATAGGCACCCACCCCTCCTGTCTCTGGGCACTGCTGGGAGGACTCTGCACACACCCCTCCTGCCTCTGGGCACTGCTGGGAGGACTCTGCACACACCCCTCCTTCCTCTGGGCACTGCGGGGAGGACTCTGCACACACCCCTCCTGTCTCTGGGCACTGCTGGGAGTGATAGGCACCCACCCCTCCTGTCTCTGGGCACTGCTGGGAGGACTCTGCACACACTCCTCCTGCCTCTGGGCACTGCTGGGAGGACTCTGCACACACCCTCCTGACTCTGGGCACTGCTGGGAGGCCTCTGCACACACCCCTCCTGTCTCTGGGCACTGCTGGGAGTGATAGGCACCCACCCCTCCTGTCTCTGGGCACTGCTGGGAGTGATAGGCACCCACCCCTCCTGTCTCTGGGCACTGCTGGGAGGAATCTGCACACACCCCTCCTGCCTCTGGGCACTGCTGGGAGGACTCTGCACACACCCCTCCTGCCTCTGGGCACTGCTGGGAGGACTCTGCACACACCCCTCCTGTCTCTGGGCACTGCTGGGAGTGATAGGCACCCACCCCTCCTGTCTCTGGGCACTGCTGGGAGGACTCTGCACACACCCCTCCTGCCTCTGGGCACTGCTGGGAGGACTCTGCACACACCCCTCCTGACTCTGGGCACTGCTGGGTGGCCTCTGCACACACCCCTCCTGTCTCTGGGCACTGCTGGGAGTGATAGGCACCCACCCCTCCTGCCTCTGGGCACTGCTGGGAGGACTCTGCACACACCCCTCCTGCCTCTGGGCACTGCTGGGAGTGATAGGCACCCACCCCTCCTGTCTCTGGGCACTGCTGGGAGGACTCTGCACACACCCCTCCTGCCTCTGGGCACTGCTGGGAGGACGCTGCACCCACCCCTCCTGTGTCTGGGCACTGCTGGGAGGACTCTGCACCCACCCCTCCTGTGAATGGGCACTGCTGGGAGGACTCTGCACACACCCCTCCTGCCTCTGGGCACTGCTGGGAGGACTCTGCACACACCCCTCCTGTCTCTGGGCACTGCTGGGAGTGATAGGCACCCACCCCTCCTGTCTCTGGGCACTGCTGGGAGGACTCTGCACACACCCCTCCTGTCTCTGGGCACTGCTGGGAGGACTCTGCACACACCCCTCCTGTCTCTGGGCACTGCTGGGAGGACTCTGCACACACCCCTCCTGTCTCTGGGCACTGCTGGGAGTGAAAGGCACCCACCCCTCCTGACTCTGGGCACTGCTGGGAGGACTCTGCACACACCCCTCCTGTCTCTGGGCACTGCTGGGAGGACTCTGCACACACCCCTCCTGTCTCTGGGCACTGCTGGGAGTGATAGGCACCCACCCCTCCTGTCTCTGGGCACTGCTGGGATGCCTCTGCACACACCCCTTCTGTCTCTGGGCACTGCTGGGAGTGATAGGCACCCACCCCTCCTGTCTCTGGGCACTGCTGGGAGGACTCTGAACACACCCCTCCTGCCTCTGGGCACTGCTGGGAGGACTCTGCACACACCCCTCCTGACTCTGGGCACTGCTGGGAGGCCTCTGCACACACCCCTCCTGTCTCTGGGCACTGCTGGGAGTGATAGGCACCCACCCCTCCTGTCTCTGGGCACTGCTGGGAGTGATAGGCACCCACCCCTCCTGTCTCTGGGCACTGCTGGGAGGACTCTGCACCCACCCCTCCTGCCTCTGGGCACTGCTGGGAGGACTCTGCACACACCCCTTCTGACTCTGGGCACTGCTGGGAGGCCTCTGCACACACCCCTCCTGTCTCTGGGCACTGCTGGGAGTGATAGGCACCCACCCCTCCTGTCTCTGGGCACTGCTGGGAGTGATAGGCACCCACCCCTCCTGTCTCTGGGCACTGCTGGGAGGACTCTGCACACACCCCTCCTGCCCCTGGGCACTGCTGGGAGGACTCTGCACACACCCCTCCTGACTCTGGGCACTGCTGGGAGGCCTCTGCACACACCCCTCCTGTCTCTGGGCACTGCTGGGAGTGATAGGCACCCACCCCTCCTGTCTCTGGGCACTGCTGGGAGTGATAGGCACCCACCCCTCCTGTCTCTCGGCACTGCTGGGAGGACTCTGCACACACCCCTCCTGCCTCTGGGCACTGCTGGGAGGACTCTGCACACACCCCTCCTGCCTCTGGGCACTGCTGGGAGGACTCTGCACACACCCATCCTGTCTCTGGGCACTGCTGGGAGTGATAGGCACCCACCCCTCCTGTCTCTGGGCACTGCTGGGAGGACTCTGCACACACCCCTCCTGCCTCTGGGCACTGCTGGGAGGACTCTGCACATACCCCTCCTGACTCTGGGCACTGCTGGGTGGCCTCTGCACACACCCCTCCTGTCTCTGGGCACTGCTGGGAGTGATAGGCACCCACCCCTCCTGCCTCTGGGCACTGCTGGGAGGACTCTGCACACAACCCTCCTGTCTCTGGGCACTGCTGGGAGTGATAGGCACCCACCCCTCCTGTCTCTGGGCACTGCTGGGAGGACTCTGCACACACCCCTCCTGCCTCTGGGCACTGCTGGGAGGACTCTGCACCCACCCCTCCTGTGTCTGGGCACTGCTGGGAGGACTCTGCACCCACCCCTCCTGTGACTGGGCACTGCTGGGAGGACTCTGCACACACCCCTCCTGTCTCTGGGCACTGCTGGGAGTGATAGGCGCCCACCCCTCCTGTCTCTGGGCACTGCTGGGAGGACTCTGCACACACCCCTCCTGACTCTGGGCACTGCTGGGAGGCCTCTGCACACACCCCTCCTGTCTCTGGGCACTGCTGGGAGTGATAGGCACCCACCCCTCCTGTCTCTGGGCACTGCTGGGAGTGATAGGCACCCACCCCTCCTGTCTCTGGGCACTGTTGGGAGGACTCTGCACACACCCCTCCTGCCTCTGGGCACTGCTGGGAGGACTCTGCACACACCCCTCCTGCCTCTGGGCACTGCTGGGAGGACTCTGCACCCACCCCTCCTGTGTCTGGGCACTGCTGGGAGGACTCTGCACCCACCCCTCCTGTGACTGGGCACTGCTGGGAGGACTCTGCACACACCCCTCCTGCCTCTGGGAACTGCTGGGAGGACTCTGCACACACCCCTCCTGTCTCTGGGCACTGCTGGGAGGACTCTGCACACACCCCTCCTGCCTCTGGGCACTGCTGGGAGGACTCTGCACACACCCCTCCTGTCTCTGGGCACTGCTGGGAGGACTCTGCACACACCCCTCCTGTCTCTGGGCACTGCTGGGAGGACTCTGCACACACCCCTCCTGTCTCTGGGAACTGCTGGGAGTGATAGGCACCCACCCCTCCTGACTCTGGGCACTGCTGGGAGGACTCTGCACACACCCCTCCTGTCTCTGGGCACTGCTGGGAGGACTCTGCACACACCCCTTCTGTCTCTGGGCACTGCTGGGAGTGATAGGCACCCACCCCTCATGTCTCTGGGCACTGCTGGGATGCCTCTGCACACACCCCTCCTGCCTCTGGGCACTGCTGGGAGGACTCTGCACACACCCCTCCTGACTCTGGGCACTGCTGGGAGGCCTCTGCACACACCCCTCCTGTCTCTGGGCACTGCTGGGAGTGATAGGCACCCACCCCTCCTGTCTCTGGGCACTCCTGGGAGTGATAGGCACCCACCCCTCCTGTCTCTGGGCACTGCTGGGAGGACTCTGCACACACCCCTCCTGGCTCTGGGCACTGCTGGGAGGACTCTGCACACACCCCTCCTGACTCTGGGCACTGCTGGGAGGCCTCTGCACACACCCCTCCTGTCTCTGGGCACTGCTGGGAGTGATAGGCACCCACCCCTCCTGTCTCTGGGCACTGCTGGGAGGACTCTGCACACACCCCTCCTGCCTCTGGGCACTGCTGGGAGGACTCTGCACACACCCCTCCTGCCTCTGGGCACTGCTGTGAGGACTCTGCACACACCCCTCCTGTCTCTGGGCACTGCTGGGAGTGATAGGCACCCGCCCCTCCTGTCTCTGGGCACTGCTGGGAGGACTCTGCACACACCCCTCCTGCCTCTGGGCACTGCTGGGAGGACTCTGTACACACCCCTCCTGACTCTGGGCACTGCTGGGAGGCCTCTGCACACACCCCTCCTGTCTCTGGGCACTGCTGGGAGTGATAGGCACCCACCCCTCCTGTCTCTGGGCACTGCTGGGAGTGATAGGCACCCACCCCTCCTGTCTCTGGGCACTGCTGGGAGGACTCTGCACACACCCCTCCTGCCTCTGGTCACTGCTGGGAGGACTCTGCACACACCCCTCCTGCCTCTGTGCACTGCTGGGAGGACTCTGCACACACCCCTCTTGTCTCTGGGCACTGCTGGGAGTGATAGGCACCCACCCCTCCTGTCTCTGGGCACTGCTGGGAGGACTCTGCACACACCCCTCCTGCCTCTGGGCACTGCTGGGAGGACTCTGCACACACCCCTCCTGACTCTGGGCACTGCTGGGTGGCCTCTGCACAAACCCCTCCTGTCTCTGGGCACTGCTGGGAGTGATAGGCACCCACCCCTCCTGCCTCTGGGCACTGCTGGGAGGACTCTGCACACACCCCTCCTGCCTCTGGGCACTGCTGGGAGTGATAGGCACCCACCCCTCCTGTCTCTGGGCACTGCTGGGAGGACTCTGCTCACACCCCTCCTGCCTCTGGGCACTGCTGGGAGGACGCTGCACCCACCCCTCCTGTGTCTGGGCACTGCTGGGAGGACTCTGCACCCACCCCTCCTGTGAATGGGCACTGCTGGGAGGACTCTGCACACACCCCTCCTGCCTCTGGGCACTGCTGGGAGGACTCTGCACACACCCCTCCTGTCTCTGGGCACTGCTGGGAGTGATAGGCACCCACCCCTCCTGTCTCTGGGCACTGCTGGGAGGACTCTGCACACACCCCTCCTGTCTCTGGGCACTGCTGGGAGGACTCTGCACACACCCCTCCTGTCTCTGGGCACTGCTGGGAGTGAAAGGCACCCACCCCTCCTGACTCTGGGCACTGCTGGGAGGACTCTGCACACACCCCTCCTGTCTCTGGGCACTGCTGGGAGGACTCTGCACACACCCCTCCTGTCTCTGGGGACTGCTGGGAGTGATAGGCACCCACCCCTCCTGTCTCTGGGCACTGCTGGGATGCCTCTGCACACACCCCTTCTGTCTCTGGGCACTGCTGGGAGTGATAGGCACCCACCCCTCCTGTCTCTGGGCACTGCTGGGAGGACTCTGCACACACCCCTCCTGCCTCTGGGCACTGCTGGGAGGACTCTGCACACACCCCTCCTGTCTCTGGGCACTGCTGGGAGAGATAGGCACCCACCCCTCCTGTCTCTGGGCACTGCTGGGAGTGATAGGCACCCACCCCTCCTGTCTCTGGGCACTGCTGGGAGGACTCCACACCCACCCCTCCTGCCTCTGGGCACTGCTGGGAGGACTCTGCACACACCCCTCCTGACTCTGGGCACTGCTGGGAGGCCTCTGCACACACCCCTCCTGTCTCTGGGCACTGCTGGGAGTGATAGGCACCCACCCCTCCTGTCTCTGGGCACTGCTGGGAGGACTCTGCACACACCCCTCCTGCCCCTGGGCACTGCTGGGAGGACTCTGCACACACCCCTCCTGACTCTGGGCACTGCTGGGAGGCCTCTGCACACACCCCTCCTGTCTCTGGGCACTGCTGGGAGTGATAGGCACCCACCCCTCCTGTCTCTGGGCACTGCTGGGAGTGATAGGGACCCACCCCTCCTGTCTCTCGGCACTGCTGGGAGGACTCTGCACACACCCCTCCTGCCTCTGGGCACTGCTGGGAGGACTCTGCACACACCCCTCCTGTCTCTGGGCACTGCTGGGAGTGATAGGCACCCACCCCTCCTGTCTCTGGGCACTGCTGGGAGGACTCTGCACACACCCCTCCTGCCTCTGGGCACTGCTGGGAAGACTCTGCACACACCCCTCCTGACTCTGGGCACTGCTGGGTGGCCTCTGCACACACCCCTCCTGTCTCTGGGCACTGCTGGGAGTGATAGGCACCCACCCCTCCTGCCTCTGGGCACTGCTGGGAGGACTCTGCACACACCCCTCCTGCCTCTGGGCACTGCTGGGAGGACTCTGCACACACCCCTCCTGTCTCTGGGCACTGCTGGGAGTGATAGGCACCCACCCCTCCTGTCTCTGGGCACTGCTGGGAGGACTCTGCACACACCCCTCCTGTCTCTGGGCACTGCTGGGAGGACTCTGCACACACCCCTCCTGTCTCTGGGCACTGCTGGGAGTGAAAGGCACCCACCCCTCCTGACTCTGGGCACTGCTGGGAGGACTCTGCACACACCCCTCCTGTCTCTGGGCACTGCTGGGAGGACTCTGCTCACACCCCTCCTGCCTCTGGGCACTGCTGGGAGGACTCTGCACCCACCCCTCCTGTGAATGGGCACTGCTGGGAGGACTCTGCACACACCCCTCCTGCCTCTGGGCACTGCTGGGAGGACTCTGCACACACCCCTCCTGTCTCTGGGCACTGCTGGGAGTGATAGGCACCCACCCCTCCTGTCTCTGGGCACTGCTGGGAGGACTCTGCACACACCCCTCCTGTCTCTGGGCACTGCTGGGAGGACTCTGCACACACCCCTCCTGTCTCTGGGCACTGCTGGGAGTGAAAGGCACCCACCCCTCCTGACTCTGGGCACTGCTGGGAGGACTCTGCACACACCCCTCCTGTCTCTGGGCACTGCTGGGAGGACTCTGCACACACCCCTCCTGTCTCTGGGCACTGCTGGGAGTGATAGGCACCCACCCCTCCTGTCTCTGGGCACTGCTGGGATGCCTCTGCACACACCCCTTCTGTCTCTGGGCACTGCTGGGAGTGATAGGCACCCACCCCTCCTGTCTCTGGGCACTGCTGGGAGGACTCTGCACACACCCCTCCTGCCTCTGGGCACTGCTGGGAGGACTCTGCACACACCCCTCCTGACTCTGGGCACTGCTGGGAGGCCTCTGCACACACCCCTCCTGTCTCTGGGCACTGCTGGGAGAGATAGGCACCCACCCCTCCTGTCTCTGGGCACTGCTGGGAGTGATAGGCACCCACCCCTCCTGTCTCTGGGCACTGCTGGGAGGACTCCACACCCACCCCTCCTGCCTCTGGGCACTGCTGGGAGGACTCTGCACACACCCCTCCTGACTCTGGGCACTGCTGGGAGGCCTCTGCACACACCCCTCCTGTCTCTGGGCACTGCTGGGAGTGATAGGCACCCACCCCTCCTGTCTCTGGGCACTGCTGGGAGGACTCTGCACACACCCCTCCTGCCCCTGGGCACTGCTGGGAGGACTCTGCACACACCCCTCCTGACTCTGGGCACTGCTGGGAGGCCTCTGCACACACCCCTCCTGTCTCTGGGCACTGCTGGGAGTGATAGGCACCCACCCCTCCTGTCTCTGGGCACTGCTGGGAGTGATAGGCACCCACCCCTCCTGTCTCTCGGCACTGCTGGGAGGACTCTGCACACACCCCTCCTGCCTCTGGGCACTGCTGGGAGGACTCTGCACACACCCCTCCTGTCTCTGGGCACTGCTGGGAGTGATAGGCACCCACCCCTCCTGTCTCTGGGCACTGCTGGGAGGACTCTGCACACACCCCTCCTGCCTCTGGGCACTGCTGGGAAGACTCTGCACACACCCCTCCTGACTCTGGGCACTGCTGGGTGGCCTCTGCACACACCCCTCCTGTCTCTGGGCACTGCTGGGAGTGATAGGCAACCACCCCTCCTGCCTCTGGGCACTGCTGGGAGGACTCTGCACACACCCCTCCTGCCTCTGGGCACTGCTGGGAGGACTCTGCACACACCCCTCCTGTCTCTGGGCACTGCTGGGAGTGATAGGCACCCATCCCTCCTGTCTCTGGGCACTGCTGGGAGGACTCCGCACACACCCCTCCTGCCTCTGGGCACTGCTGGGAGGACTCTGCACCCACCCCTCCTGTGTCTGGGCACTGCTGGGAGGACTCTGCACCCACCCCTCCTGTGACTGGGCACTGCTGGGAGGACTCTGCACACACCCCTCCTGCCTCTGGGCACTGCTGGGAGGACTCTGCACACACCCCTCCTGTCTCTGGGCACTGCTGGGAGGACTCTGCACACACCCCTCCTGTCTCTGGGCACTGCTGGGAGGACTCTGCACACACCCCTCCTGTCTCTGGGCACTGCTGGGAGTGATAGGCACCCACCCCTCCTGACTCTGGGCACTGCTGGGAGGACTCTGCACACACCCCTCCTGTCTCTGGGCACTGCTGGGAGGCCTCTGCACACACCCCTCCTGTCTCTGGGCACTGCTGGGAGTGATAGGCACCCACCCCTCCTGTCTCTGGGCACTGCTGGGATGCCTCTGCACACACCCCTCCTGACTCTGGGCACTGCTGGGAGGCCTCTGCACACACCTCTCCTGTCTCTGGGCACTGCTGGGAGTGATAGGCACCCACCCCTCCTGTCTCTGGGCACTGCTGGGAGTGATAGGCACCCACCCCTCCTGTCTCTGGGCACTGCTGGGAGGACTCTGCACACACCCCTCCTGGCTCTGGGCACTGCTGGGAGGACTCTGCACACACCCCTCCTGACTCTGGGCACTGCTGGGAGGCCTCTGCACACACCCCTCCTGTCTCTGGGCACTGCTGGGAGTGATAGGCACCCACCCCTCCTGTCTCTGGGCACTGCTGGGAGGACTCTGCACACACCCCTCCTGCCTCTGGGCACTGCTGGGAGGACTCTGCACACACCCCTCCTGCCTCTGGGCACTGCGGGGAGGACTCTGCACACACCCCTCCTGTCTCTGGGCACTGCTGGGAGTGATAGGCACCCACCCCTCCTGTCTCTGGGCACTGCTGGGAGGACTCTGCACACACTCCTCCTGCCTCTGGGCACTGCTGGGAGGACTCTGCACACACCCTCCTGACTCTGGGCACTGCTGGGAGGCCTCTGCACACACCCCTCCTGTCTCTGGGCACTGCTGGGAGTGATAGGCACCCACCCCTCCTGTCTCTGGGCACTGCTGGGAGTGATAGGCACCCACCCCTCCTGTCTCTGGGCACTGCTGGGAGGAATCTGCACACACCCCTCCTGCCTCTGGGCACTGCTGGGAGGACTCTGCACACAACCCTCCTGCCTCTGGGCACTGCTGGGAGGACTCTGCACACACCCCTCCTGTCTCTGGGCACTGCTGGGAGTGATAGGCACCCACCCCTCCTGTCTCTGGGCACTGCTGGGAGGACTCTGCACACACCCCTCCTGCCTCTGGGCACTGCTGGGAGGACTCTGCACACACCCCTCCTGACTCTGGGCACTGCTGGGAGGACTCTGCACACACCCCTCCTGTCTCTGGGCACTGCTGGGAGTGATAGGCACCCACCCCTCCTGCCTCTGGGCACTGCTGGGAGGACTCTGCACACACCCCTCCTGCCTCTGGGCACTGCTGGGAGTGATAGGCACCCACCCCTCCTGTCTCTGGGCACTGCTGGGAGGACTCTGCACACACCCCTCCTGCCTCTGGGCACTGCTGGGAGGACGCTGCACCCACCCCTCCTGTGTCTGGGCACTGCTGGGAGGACTCTGCACCCACCCCTCCTGTGAATGGGCACTGCTGGGAGGACTCTGCACACACCCCTCCTGCCTCTGGGCACTGCTGGGAGGACTCTGCACACACCCCTCCTGTCTCTGGGCACTGCTGGGAGTGATAGGCACCCACCCCTCCTGTCTCTGGGCACTGCTCGGAGGACTCTGCACACACCCCTCCTGTCTCTGGGCACTGCTGGGAGGACTCTGCACACACCCCTCCTGTCTCTGGGCACTGCTGGGAGGACTCTGCACACACCCCTCCTGTCTCTGGGCACTGCTGGGAGTGAAAGGCACCCACCCCTCCTGACTCTGGGCACTGCTGGGAGGACTCTGCACACACCCCTCCTGTCTCTGGGCACTGCTGGGAGGACTCTGCACACACCCCTCCTGTCTCTGGGCACTGCTGGGAGTGATAGGCACCCACCCCTCCTGTCTCTGGGCACTGCTGGGATGCCTCTGCACACACCCCTTCTGTCTCTGGGCACTGCTGGGAGTGATAGGCACCCACCCCTCCTGTCTCTGGGCACTGCTGGGAGGACTCTGAACACACCCCTCCTGCCTCTGGGCACTGCTGGGAGGACTCTGCACACACCCCTCCTGACTCTGGGCACTGCTGGGAGGCCTCTGCACACACCCCTCCTGTCTCTGGGCACTGCTGGGAGTGATAGGCACCCACCCCTCCTGTCTCTGGGCACTGCTGGGAGTGATAGGCACCCACCCCTCCTGTCTCTGGGCACTGCTGGGAGGACTCTGCACCCACCCCTCCTGCCTCTGGGCACTGCTGGGAGGACTCTGCACACACCCCTTCTGACTCTGGGCACTGCTGGGAGGCCTCTGCACACACCCCTCCTGTCTCTGGGCACTGCTGGGAGTGATAGGCACCCACCCCTCCTGTCTCTGGGCACTGCTGGGAGTGATAGGCACCCACCCCTCCTGTCTCTGGGCACTGCTGGGAGGACTCTGCACACACCCCTCCTGCCCCTGGGCACTGCTGGGAGGACTCTGCACACACCCCTCCTGACTCTGGGCACTGCTGGGAGGCCTCTGCACACACCCCTCCTGTCTCTGGGCACTGCTGGGAGTGATAGGCACCCACCCCTCCTGTCTCTGGGCACTGCTGGGAGTGATAGGCACCCACCCCTCCTGTCTCTCGGCACTGCTGGGAGGACTCTGCACACACCCCTCCTGCCTCTGGGCACTGCTGGGAGGACTCTGCACACACCCCTCCTGCCTCTGGGCACTGCTGGGAGGACTCTGCACACACCCATCCTGTCTCTGGGCACTGCTGGGAGTGATAGGCACCCACCCCTCCTGTCTCTGGGCACTGCTGGGAGGACTCTGCACACACCCCTCCTGCCTCTGGGCACTGCTGGGAGGACTCTGCACATACCCCTCCTGACTCTGGGCACTGCTGGGTGGCCTCTGCACACACCCCTCCTGTCTCTGGGCACTGCTGGGAGTGATAGGCACCCACCCCTCCTGCCTCTGGGCACTGCTGGGAGGACTCTGCACACAACCCTCCTGTCTCTGGGCACTGCTGGGAGTGATAGGCACCCACCCCTCCTGTCTCTGGGCACTGCTGGGAGGACTCTGCACACACCCCTCCTGCCTCTGGGCACTGCTGGGAGGACTCTGCACCCACCCCTCCTGTGTCTGGGCACTGCTGGGAGGACTCTGCACCCACCCCTCCTGTGACTGGGCACTGCTGGGAGGACTCTGCACACACCCCTCCTGTCTCTGGGCACTGCTGGGAGTGATAGGTGCCCACCCCTCCTGTCTCTGGGCACTGCTGGGAGGACTCTGCACACACCCCTCCTGACTCTGGGCACTGCTGGGAGGCCTCTGCACACACCCCTCCTGTCTCTGGGCACTGCTGGGAGTGATAGGCACCCACCCCTCCTGTCTCTGGGCACTGCTGGGAGTGATAGGCACCCACCCCTCCTGTCTCTGGGCACTGTTGGGAGGACTCTGCACACACCCCTCCTGCCTCTGGGCACTGCTGGGAGGACTCTGCACACACCCCTCCTGCCTCTGGGCACTGCTGGGAGGACTCTGCACCCACCCCTCCTGTGTCTGGGCACTGCTGGGAGGACTCTGCACCCACCCCTCCTGTGACTGGGCACTGCTGGGAGGACTCTGCACACACCCCTCCTGCCTCTGGGCACTGCTGGGAGGACTCTGCACACACCCCTCCTGTCTCTGGGCACTGCTGGGAGTGATAGGCACCCACCCCTCCTGTCTCTGGGCACTGCTGGGAGGACTCTGCACACACCCCTCCTGCCTCTGGGCACTGCTGGGAGGACTCTGCACACACCCCTCCTGTCTCTGGGCACTGCTGGGAGGACTCTGCACACACCCCTCCTGTCTCTGGGCACTGCTGGGAGGACTCTGCACACACCCCTCCTGTCTCTGGGAACTGCTGGGAGTGATAGGCACCCACCCCTCCTGACTCTGGGCACTGCTGGGAGGACTCTGCACACACCCCTCCTGTCTCTGGGCACTGCTGGGAGGACTCTGCACACACCCCTTCTGTCTCTGGGCACTGCTGGGAGTGATAGGCACCCACCCCTCATGTCTCTGGGCACTGCTGGGATGCCTCTGCACACACCCCTCCTGCCTCTGGGCACTGCTGGGAGGACTCTGCACACACCCCTCCTGACTCTGGGCACTGCTGGGAGGCCTCTGCACACACCCCTCCTGTCTCTGGGCACTGCTGGGAGTGATAGGCACCCACCCCTCCTGTCTCTGGGCACTCCTGGGAGTGATAGGCACCCACCCCTCCTGTCTCTGGGCACTGCTGGGAGGACTCTGCACACACCCCTCCTGGCTCTGGGCACTGCTGGGAGGACTCTGCACACACCCCTCCTGACTCTGGGCACTGCTGGGAGGCCTCTGCACACACCCCTCCTGTCTCTGGGCACTGCTGGGAGTGATAGGCACCCACCCCTCCTGTCTCTGGGCACTGCTGGGAGGACTCTGCACACACCCCTCCTGCCTCTGGGCACTGCTGGGAGGACTCTGCACACACCCCTCCTGCCTCTGGGCACTGCTGGGAGGACTCTGCACACACCCCTCCTGTCTCTGGGCACTGCTGGGAGTGATAGGCACCCGCCCCTCCTGTCTCTGGGCACTGCTGGGAGGACTCTGCACACACCCCTCCTGCCTCTGGGCACTGCTGGGAGGACTCTGTACACACCCCTCCTGACTCTGGGCACTGCTGGGAGGCCTCTGCACACACCCCTCCTGTCTCTGGGCACTGCTGGGAGTGATAGGCACCCACCCCTCCTGTCTCTGGGCACTGCTGGGAGTGATAGGCACCCACCCCTCCTGTCTCTGGGCACTGCTGGGAGGACTCTGCACACACCCCTCCTGCCTCTGGGCACTGCTGGGAGGACTCTGCACACACCCCTCCTGCCTCTGTGCACTGCTGGGAGGACTCTGCACACACCCCTCTTGTCTCTGGGCACTGCTGGGAGTGATAGGCACCCACCCCTCCTGTCTCTGGGCACTGCTGGGAGGACTCTGCACACACCCCTCCTGCCTCTGGGCACTGCTGGGAGGACTCTGCACACACCCCTCCTGGCTCTGGGCACTGCTGGGTGGCCTCTGCACACACCCCTCCTGTCTCTGGGCACTGCTGGGAGTGATAGGCACCCACCCCTCCTGCCTCTGGGCACTGCTGGGAGGACTCTGCACACACCCCTCCTGCCTCTGGGCACTGCTGGGAGTGATAGGCACCCACCCCTCCTGTCTCTGGGCACTGCTGGGAGGACTCTGCTCACACCCCTCCTGCCTCTGGGCACTGCTGGGAGGACGCTGCACCCACCCCTCCTGTGTCTGGGCACTGCTGGGAGGACTCTGCACCCACCCCTCCTGTGAATGGGCACTGCTGGGAGGACTCTGCACACACCCCTCCTGCCTCTGGGCACTGCTGGGAGGACTCTGCACACCCCTCCTGTCACTGGGCACTGCTGGGAGTGATAGGCACCCACCCCTCCTGTCTCTGGGCACTGCTGGGAGGACTCTGCACACACCCCTCCTGTCTCTGGGCACTGCTGGGAGGACTCTGCACACACCCCTCCTGTCTCTGGGCACTGCTGGGAGTGAAAGGCACCCACCCCTCCTGACTCTGGGCACTGCTGGGAGGACTCTGCACACACCCCTCCTGTCTCTGGGCACTGCTGGGAGGACTCTGCACACACCCCTCCTGTCTCTGGGGACTGCTGGGAGTGATAGGCACCCACCCCTCCTGTCTCTGGGCACTGCTGGGATGCCTCTGCACACACCCCTTCTGTCTCTGGGCACTGCTGGGAGTGATAGGCACCCACCCCTCCTGTCTCTGGGCACTGCTGGGAGGACTCTGCACACACCCCTCCTGCCTCTGGGCACTGCTGGGAGGACTCTGCACACACCCCTCCTGTCTCTGGGCACTGCTGGGAGAGATAGGCACCCACCCCTCCTGTCTCTGGGCACTGCTGGGAGTGATAGGCACCCACCCCTCCTGTCTCTGGGCACTGCTGGGAGGACTCCACACCCACCCCTCCTGCCTCTGGGCACTGCTGGGAGGACTCTGCACACACCCCTCCTGACTCTGGGCACTGCTGGGAGGCCTCTGCACACACCCCTCCTGTCTCTGGGCACTGCTGGGAGTGATAGGCACCCACCCCTCCTGTCTCTGGGCACTGCTGGGAGGACTCTGCACACACCCCTCCTGCCCCTGGGCACTGCTGGGAGGACTCTGCACACACCCCTCCTGACTCTGGGCACTGCTGGGAGGCCTCTGCACACACCCCTCCTGTCTCTGGGCACTGCTGGGAGTGATAGGCACCCACCCCTCCTGTCTCTGGGCACTGCTGGGAGTGATAGGCACCCACCCCTCCTGTCTCTCGGCACTGCTGGGAGGACTCTGCACACACCCCTCCTGCCTCTGGGCACTGCTGGGAGGACTCTGCACACACCCCTCCTGTCTCTGGGCACTGCTGGGAGTGATAGGCACCCACCCCTCCTGTCTCTGGGCACTGCTGGGAGGACTCTGCACACACCCCTCCTGCCTCTGGGCACTGCTGGGAAGACTCTGCACACACCCCTCCTGACTCTGGGCACTGCTGGGTGGCCTCTGCACACACCCCTCCTGTCTCTGGGCACTGCTGGGAGTGATAGGCACCCACCCCTCCTGCCTCTGGGCACTGCTGGGAGGACTCTGCACACACCCCTCCTGCCTCTGGGCACTGCTGGGAGGACTCTGCACACACCCCTCCTGTCTCTGGGCACTGCTGGGAGTGATAGGCACCCATCCCTCCTGTCTCTGGGCACTGCTGGGAGGACTCAGCACACACCCCTCCTGCCCCTGGGCACTGCTGGGAGGACTCTGCACCCACCCCTCCTGTGTCTGGGCACTGCTGGGAGGACTCTGCACCCACCCCTCCTGTGACTGGGCACTGCTGGGAGGACTCTGCACACACCCCTCCTGCCTCTGGGCACTGCTGGGAGGACTCTGCACACACCCCTCCTGTCTCTGGGCACTGCTGGGAGTGATAGGCGCCCACCCCTCCTGTCTCTGGGCACTGCTGAGAGGACTCTGCACACACCCCTCCTGCCTCTGGGCACTGGTGGAAGGACTCTGCACACACCCCTCCTGTCTCTGGGCACTGCTGGGAGGACTCTGCACACACCCCTCCTGTCTCTGGGCACTGCTGGGAGTGATTGGCACACACCCCTCCTATTTAACAATATGTACGCTTAGTCCATACACGTGTGTGGGTTCGCTCCATGGGGGTACGGGTCATACTTACACTGTTGGGGTGGGGGTACGCTCCATATGTCCGCGGGTGAGGGTACGGGTCGTACTTACACTGTTGGGGTGGAGGTACGCTCCATACGTACGCGGCTGGGGGTACGGGTCGTACTTACACTGTTGGGGTGGGGTTACGCTCCATACGTCCGCGGGTGAGGGTACGGGTCGTAGTTACACTGTTGGGGTGGAGGTACGCTCCATACGTACGCGGGTGGGGGTACAGGTCGCACTTACACTGTTGGGGTGGGGGTACGCTCCATACGTCCGCGGGTGAGGGTACGGTTCGTACTTACACTGTTGGGGTGCGGGTTACGCTCCATACATCCGCGGGTGAGGGTACGGGTCGTACTTACACTGTTGGGGTGGAGGTACGCTCCATACGTACGCGGGTGGGGGTACGGGTCGTTGTTGGACCCGGCCTCGTAGGATGGCCCTCCGTGCCCCCGCACCACCGAAACCTGGTGCCTGCAGCCCTAGCACGCGGCCCAGCCGACCTTTCCCACCAGGACACCTGCACCAACCCCGGACATCCCCGTCCATGGCCTCTCTCCTTTCGGCCACCCCGGGCCCGCGTGCCCACTCCCCGCAACAAGATGGCCGCCCGGCCCCAGCGCGACCCGGGCCTAGAGGCGCCACTCCGGCTGGAGGACATCACGCTTCCAGGGGATGAGAGAGGGAGGAGCAGTTTCTATCGCACCTCTGAACTCCCCTGGGACGATGGGTTTCGATCGGCCCTCCGGCCTCCCTGCGGGCTGGCTCCGTGCCTGCTGGGTGTCTGGGACTCCTCCCGACCCGGCCCTGAAAGGATCAAAAGACAATAGCAGGAAACCCCGACAAGCGGCCCCCAGGTGACAAGACCCCTGCCTGCGCAGACTCCGGACATCAAAGCAGGGGCGACCTATAACAAGGGGTGCTCTGAGACTTTCCGGCAGATTCGACGCTGGAACAACGAGAGCCTGCTGACGTGGTCGCGGCTCCTGGAACTGGAACTCACCTGAGCCCTGCTGAGTGACTCGCGGCTCCCTGAAGATCGTAAGACCTCCGAACTTGTACCTGAGCCCTGCTGAGTGACTCGCGGCTCCCTGAAGATCGTAAGACCTCCGAACTTGCACCTGAGCCCTGCTGAGTGACTCGCGGCTCCCTGAAGATCGTAAGACCTCCGAACTGGTACCTGAGCCCTGCTGAGTGACTCGCGGCTCCCCCAGACTCTCACGGTCCCGCCGGACCCCGACTCCGACCACGTATCCCCCAGCTCGAGGATTGTGAGCTGTGCGCCGGATACGTCCCTGCTTTGAACCGTTACCAGAGACAGTCCCGCTACCCCCTACCTTTCCGAGACTCTTGAGCCCGTGCTCACCTTGTACATATTTGCAGTGATACCTATTTGATAAAGCTTGTTCTGAGAATACCCAGTGTGGTCTCTCTGTGTCGTGTGGTGCCAGAAGTACGATCCTAGTTGCGAGATTCCTCCCCCTGGGGAATCTCTCGCCAGTGCCCGGCTACAATACTACACGGGTGGGACTCAGGGAAGTCAGGACCCCCTTTCCGGGCTCCTCTGAGGTCGCCGTCTAACATTGGTGGCAAGCGACGGGATTCGGGCCCATCACCTAGAGATCGTACAGTGAACAACGGACGCACGACCAACAAAGATGGCAGAAGGAAGCGCCACGAGCTACGCAGAAACCAACGCCAACAGAGTGTTCCAGGTGGAGCATCTGGAAGAATACACACACAAAGAGCTAAAACAATTTTGCAAAGAACTTAAAATCGCTACCACTGGCCTCAACACTAAAGAAGACTTGCAGAAAGCACTGAAAACTTGGGTGGAGACCGGGGCCTCCCGCCCGGAAGGCACGGGGGAGCGCCCCAACGAAGCCGAACCCCCCCAAAGTGAAAGCAGTGGCAATCAGGTGCGAGGCATCGTACCAGACGGGGGCCTATCCCCGGAAGAGCTCGCGGACAGAGAGAGAAGCCGCAGTCATGAACTCGAGTTAGCCAAACTCAAAATCGAGGGCGAATTGAAGTTAGCGGAGAAAAAGCTAGCGGTAGAGCAAATGCGCGTACAAGGCGAACTGGAAGAAAAGAAGCTCCAACGGGAGCACGAAGGAAGAAAGCTCCAACTAGAGCACGAACGCAGCTTAAAAGAACTCGAGCTCAAGGCCCGAAATGAGGACGGGAGGCCCTCGGGGAACCGAGAGACGGCCCCCCCAGCGGAACAGAAGGTCCACATCCCCAAGGATGTGGTCAAAGAATATTATAAAAACGATGACATTCAGCAATGGTTTCGGGCCTACGAGGTCGCCATGACCTCCCATCGGATTCCACAGAAGGACTGGGGGGCGGGGTTGTGGGGGCGGTTTCTGAGCGAAGGAAGGGACACCCTGCTCGACCTACCCCTCTCCCTGCAGACCTCCTACAGCCACATGAAAGAGGCTCTCCTCACAAGATACGGCCTCACCCCAGAAATGTACCGCCAACGGTTCCGGGACTGCAGGAAGATCCCGGGCACCACCTGGGTGGAGTATGTAAACTTTTTTAGTCGGGCCATCGATGGGTGGGTCAAGGGCAGCAAGGTCACCACCCTTGCCGAACTCACTGACCTCATGTTATGGGAACATTTGGCTGCGAACTGCTTCGTAGAGCTACGTCAACATCTGCTGGATAGCAAGCTCACAGATCCCCGGAAGCTGGCTGTGGAGGTCGACCGCTGGACCAACACCCGGGTCTCCCGGGGCATGGTAGGAGAGTACCCCCGAACCAGTCAGGGACCACCCCGCCAGAGAGGGGGAGGGAACCAGGGAGGGCCGAGGGAGTCCCAGCCTAGCCCCCCGAAGACACCGCCTCCACCTTTCCCGGCACCCCCCCCACCAGTAACAGGGCCCCCTGGGAGACGAGGACACCGGGTGACCGTCACATGTTTTCGTTGCCAGAAACCAGGGCACTACGCCAATGACCCAGAGTGCCCCATGGCCACCCAAGTCCCCCCTGCGAGACAGATAGCCAACGTAGCCCTGGGGGAGGAGGTTGAGGAAGCCGAGGAGTGGGAGCCCGCCGCGATGGCCCTAGTATCCCTGGGAGATAGGGAAATGATCCCTTGTAGCCTCCTACCGTCCAACACACAGAAATATGGGCAGCTCGTCAAGATCAATGGCCACCAGGTAGAGGCCCTGCGGGACACCGGGGCCAGTATCACCGGTGTCCTCAGGCACCTAGTTCCCGAGGAGCAGATCCTCCCCAATGTCTTTTGCCCCGTAATATCTGCAGACAATAGGGAAAGTATGTGTCAGGTAGCCTTGGTGCCGTTTGAGTGGGGAGGGGTGATGGGTAAACTCAAGGTGGCCGTAAGAACCTCCCAGCCGGTCGACTGCCTCTTAGGGAACGACCTGGAGAGTTCTCCCTGGAAGCACGTAGAGCGCAAGGCCCACCTAGGAATGATGGGACTCCCCGAGTGGGTGTGTGCCACCACCCGATCTATGACAGACCGACTCACTCCCCGGAGAGAAGTCGAGAGCACCCCGGTCGAAGAAGCCAGCACCGTCCCCGCCGAGGGTCCTCCCGTTCCCCCATCGGAGAGGTCCGTCGCCAGCGACGAACCCGCACCATCCGACCCCGCCCCGGTCCCCGAGTTGGGGGATCTACCCGAGTTGGCCCATTGGCGCCACGAAGGCGGGCCCACCCGAGAAGAATTTTGCCGGGAGCAAGCCACCTGTCCTTCCCTGGTCGGGCTGCGGCGCCAGGCCGAGGGCCAAGCCGCAGGTGACCAGACCGGAACGCACCGAATCTATTGGGAGAATAACATCCTGTATAGTGAGCAGAAATCAGTGGAGCTGGGATCCGGACGGGTACTGGTGGTACCCCTCCGCTTCCGGGATTTCCTCCTGGGCTTAGCCCACGATGTCCCCCTCGCCGGTCACCTGGGTCAGGACAAGACCTACAGCCGTCTCGTGACCCATTTTTATTGGCCTAAGATGAAAGCAGCGGTAGAGGCACACTGCAAGTCCTGCCCCACGTGCCAAGCCAGTGGGAAGAGTGGGGGGAAGCGCAAGGCTCCCCTCCAACCCTTCCCGGTCGTCAGTACCCCCTTCGAACGAGTCGGGATCGACATCGTGGGGCCACTGGACCCCCCCACCTCCCAAGGTCACCGTTTCATCTTGGTCCTAGTGGACCACGCCACCCGCTACCCAGAGGCTATTCCCCTGCGCACCATTACGGCCCCGTGGTGGGCCGGGCCCTGATGGGGATCTTTTCCAGGGTGGGTTTCCCCCGCGAGGTCGTGAGCGATCGCGGCACTAATTTTATATCCAGGTATATGACGTCCCTGTGGCAACAATGTGGGGTGTCCTATAAGTTCACCACCCCGTACCATCCCCAAGGGAACGGCCTATTAGAGAGGTTTAATAGGACTTTGAAAGGGATGATCGCTGGCCTAGAAGAGCCCCTCCGGCGTAAGTGGGACGTCCTGCTCCCCTGCCTCTTGTTCGCTTACCGGGAGGTCCCCCAGAAGTCCTTAGGGTTCAGCCCGTTTGAATTACTCTATGGGCACCCCGTCCGAGGTCCCCTCAGTTTGGTTAAGGAAGGGTGGGAGGCAGCACCCCAGACCACCCCCCGAGATGTGTTCCAATATGTCCTGGCCCTCCGGAACCAGACCAGGAGGTTCCGAGAACTGGCCGAAGCCAACCTGGAGGCGAGTCAAGAAGAAATGAAGCGCTGGTACGACCAGAATGCTACTCTGGTCGAGTTCCAGCCGGGCCAGCAGGTGTGGGTCATGGCCCCCGTGAAGCCTGGCGCTCTCCAGGACCGATGGACTGGGCCCTACAAAGTGGTTGAGAGGAAGAGCCAAGTCACCTACTTGGTGGACGTCCAGTCGCCTCGGGATCCCCTCCGGGTCCTGCACGTGAACCGCCTCAAGCCTCACTTCGTGCGGACAGAACTGAGCCTCCTGCTGGCCACCGATGACGGGGCCGAAGATGAGTCGGATCCCCTCCCGGACCTCCTGTGTGTCAAGGAGCAGGATGGCTCCGTGGAGGGAGTGAACCTCTCCCCAGCCCTCACTGCCCAGCAACAAGCGGACTGCCGCCAGCTCCTCAGACAATTTTCTGACCTCTTCTCCCTGACCCCCCGGGTCACCAACTGGTGTGTTCACGATGTGGACACCGGGGACAGCCCGCCGGTGAGACACCGAGCCTACCGGGTTCCTGACCGGGTCCGGTCCTGTATTCAAGCCGAAGTCTCGAAGATGTTGACCCTGGGGGTGATCGAGCCCTCTGACAGTCCCTGGGCCAGCCCCGTGGTCCTGGTTCCGAAGGCAGCAGCCCCCGGTGTCGCCCCCGAGCTCCGGTTCTGCGTGGATTACCGGGGGCTCAATGACGTTACCCGAGCCGATGCCCACCCCATTCCACGAGCCGACGAGCTCATTGACCGACTAGGGGCCGCCCGGTTCCTCAGCACTTTCGACCTCACCTGCGGCTACTGGCAGATTGCGCTCACCGAAGGGGCCAAGGAGAGGTCTGTTTTCTCCACCCCCGATGGGCACTACCGCTTCCGCGTGATGCCCTTCGGGATGAAAAATGCCCCGGCCACTTTCCAGAGACTGGTAAATAGGGTCCTGGCCGGGCTAGAACAGTTCAGCGCGGCCTACCTGGACGACATCGCTGTCTTCAGTTCAGAGTGGAGTGAGCACCTCCAACACCTCCGGAGAGTGCTAACCGCCCTGCGCCAGGCAGGCCTCACCGTAAAAGCCAGCAAGTGCCAGATCGGGCAAGGATCCGTAGTCTACCTGGGGCACCAAGTCGGGAGTGGCCAGGTCGCTCCTCTACAGCCAAAGATCGACGCCATCCTGGCCTGGGACCCACCCATCACCCAAACGGAAGTCCGGGCCTTTCTGGGACTCACGGGCTACTACCGCCGATTCATTCGGGGGTATGGCAGCCTGGTCGGCCCTCTCACTGAACTCACGTCTAAAAAACAGCCAAAGAAGGTGCAAAGCGGCTGCCTGCCAGGAAGCTTTCGATGCTCTAAAAAAGGCCATGTGCACGGCCCCCGTCCTCCAGGCTCCCGACTACACCAAGGAGTTCATAGTCCAGACCGATGCCTCCGAGCATGGCATTGGGGCCGTCCTGTCCCAAGTGAATGATCAAGGCCTAGACCAGCCCGTCGCCTTCCTCAGTCGGCGGCTGCTACCCCGAGAACAGAAGTGGAGCACCATAGAGCGCGAAGCCTTTGCCGTGGTCTGGGCACTCAAAAAACTACGACCCTACCTGTTCGGCACTCATTTCAGGGTCCAAACTGACCATCGGCCCTTGCGATGGCTCATGCAGATGCGAGGAGAAAACCCCAAGCTACTGCGGTGGTCAATCTCCCTCCAGGGAATGGATTTCACCGTAGAACACCGCCCTGGTACGGACCACGCCAACGCGGACGGCCTCTCCCGGTTCTTCCGCCTCAGCGAAGAGAACCCCCCAAGGTGATGGGCAGTTCTCTCCGGCTTTCAGCTGGGGGGGACGCGTGTTGGACCCGGCCTCGTAGGATGGCCCTCCGTGCCCCCGCACCACCGAAACCTGGTGCCTGCAGCCCTAGCACGCGGCCCAGCCGACCTTTCCCACCAGGACACCTGCACCAACCCCGGACATCCCCGTCCATGGCCTCTCTCCTTTCGGCCACCCCGGGCCCGCGTGCCCACTCCCTGCAACAAGATGGCCGCCCGGCCCCAGCGCGACCCGGGCCTAGAGGCGCCACTCCGGCTGGAGGACATCACGCTTCCAGGGGATGAGAGAGGGAGGAGCAGTTTCTATCGCACCTCTGAACTCCCCTGGGACGATGGGTTTCGATCGGCCCTCCGGCCTCCCTGCGGGCTGGCTCCGTGCCTGCTGGGTGTCTGGGACTCCTCCCGACCCGGCCCTGAAAGGATCAAAAGACAATAGCAGGAAACCCCGACAAGTGGCCCCCAGGTGACAAGACCCCTGCCTGCGCAGACTCCGGACATCAAAGCAGGGGCGACCTATAACAAGGGGTGCTCTGAGACTGTCCGGCAGATTCGACGCTGGAACAACGAGAGCCTGCTGACGTGGTCGCGGCTCCTGGAACTGGAACTCACCTGAGCCCTGCTGAGTGACTCGCGGCTCCCTGAAGATCGTAAGACCTCCGAACTTGTACCTGAGCCCTGCTGAGTGACTCGCGGCTCCCTGAAGATCGTAAGACCTCCGAACTTGCACCTGAGCCCTGCTGAGTGACTCGCGGCTCCCTGAAGATCGTAAGACCTCCGAACTGGTACCTGAGCCCTGCTGAGTGACTCGCGGCTCCCCCAGACTCTCACGGTCCCGCCGGACCCCGACTCCGACCACGTATCCCCCAGCTCGAGGATTGTGAGCTGTGCGCCGGATACGTCCCTGCTTTGAACCGTTACCAGAGACAGTCCCGCTACCCCCTACCTTTCCGAGACTCTTGAGCCCGTGCTCACCTTGTACATATTTGCAGTGATACCTATTTGATAAAGCTTGTTCTGAGAATACCCAGTGTGGTCTCTCTGTGTCGTGTGGTGCCAGAAGTACGATCCTAGTTGCGAGATTCCTCCCCCTGGGGAATCTCTCGCCAGTGCCCGGCTACAATACTACACGGGTGGGACTCAGGGAAGTCAGGACCCCCTTTCCGGGCTCCTCTGAGGTCGCCGTCTAACAGTCGTACTTACACTGTTGGGGTGGGGGTACGCTCCATACGTCCGCGGGTCAGGGTACGGGTCGTACTTACACTGTTGGGGTGGAGGTACGCTCCATACGTACGCGGGTGGGGGTACGGGTCGTACTTACACTGTTGGGGTTGGGGGTACGCTCCATGCATACGGTGGTGGGGGTACGGTCCGTACATATCCGTCCCCACGCTATGTGATGCTTGTGCGACCCGTACCCAGGCCTTTGCCACGTGGGTACAGCCGTCCCGCCATTGTTGGGGTGACGTAGGTGTGGGCGTGGTACGACTCATACCCACGCTCTTAAGGCGTGGGTACGGGACGTACCTGTATAGTTGTGTTGCCGGTTCGCGTCGTCAGGCACTTCCTTTGTGGTGGACGCTGGCTTTGCTGGACACGCCCCCACCCCCTCGTGGTGACCAGGGCCTGGGGGTCAGGTATGTCCAGGGCATGTGTGCTGTGCGACATTGATGGTGGTTTTGTGGCCTGCCCCTGATCCTGCCCCCCCTTTCCCCCCCTTTCCCCCCTCCCTTAGTTGTTCTGACCTTCTGCGGCGTCTGCGTCGGAACCTGTAGAGGGGGTCGACTGCTATGAGGGCCGGGATGACACGTAAGTTCGGGTCCATGTCTGTCCGTCGCGTACAGGTACTCCTTGTTCGCGTCGTACTGATTTCCCGGCAGTTTTTGGCTGCCGGAAAATATTCACCGTGCGGGATGACGTCGGTGCGAATCGTAATTCCTGGTTCGTGAATGGCAGGCTGCGTGCGTCCCGACGTCACGTCGGCGCTTTCCCGGATCGCATTTGTATGTTTATTTTCGTCGGTCGGTGTTTTGTACGATTCGTACGGAAATGGTGTTTCCGTGCGAATCGTAATTCCATGTTTGTACATTTTGACGACCGGGTACGTGTCGGACGGAGAATTTGCTCCGTCCGACGCTTCGTACCCGGTTTTTACAGGATCGTGATCGGCACCTAGTGTTCAAGAAATTATAAACTTATGGGCTGTTAGAAGGCGACCTCAGAGGGGCCCGGAGGGGGCCCTGACTGGCCTGAGACCAACCCTCGAGGTATCGTAGCCGGGCACTGGCGGGAGACTCCTCAGGGGAGGAATCTCGTATCTAGGATCGTACACTCGGCACCACACGACAAAGAGACACAACACCGAGAGTTCTTAAGAGCAAATCTTTATCAGATCGGAGTGGTAAGATCTTTATGATCCGCAAGGCAATATATATACAAGTGGAGCGCGGGCTCACAAAGTCTTGGAGGGGGGTTAGGAAGTAGCGGGACAGTCTTTGGGGGGAATGGATCAAATGCAGGAGCGTATCCGGCGCACAGCTCACAATCCTCGAGCTGGGGGATACGCTTGTCGTCGTGGGGTCCGGCGGGACCAAGGGAGTCTGTGGGCACTGCGAGATACTCAGCAGGCTCGAGTACAAGTTCGGAGGTCTTACGATCATCAGGGAGCCGCGAGTCACTCAGCAGGGCTCAAGCACAAGTTCGGAGGTCTTACGATCTTCAGGGAGCCGCGAGTCACTCAGCAGGGCTCAAGCACGAGTTTGGAGGTCTTACGATCTTCAGGGAGCCGCGAGTCACTCAGCAGGGCTCAAGCACAAGTTCGGAGGTCTTACGATCTTTCAGGGAGCCGCGAGTCACTCAGCAGGGCTCAGGTGGTTCCAAGGCGAATCTGCCGGACAGTCCCAGAGCACCCCTTGTTATAGGGCGACTCCTCTTTGATGTCCGGAGTCTGTGCAGGCAGGAGTCTTGTCACCTGGGGGTCGCTTGTTGGGGGTTTCCTGCCATTGTCCTTTGATCCTTTCAGGGCCGGGTCGGGAGGAGCCCCAGACACCCAGCAGGCGTGGAGCCAGCCCTCAGGGAGGCCGGCAGGTCGATCGAAACCCACCGTCCCAGGGAAGCGCAGAGGTGTGATGGAAACTGCTCCTCCCTCTCTCATCCCAAGGGGGGCGCGATGTCCTCCAGCCGGAGTGGCGCCTGTAGGCTAGGGTCGCGCTGGGGCCGGGCAGCCATCTTGGTGCATGCAGTGGGCACGCGGGCCCGGGGTGGCCGAAGGAGGAAGGCCTATGGACGGGGGAAGTCCGGGTCGGGTGCGTGTGTTCTGGTGGGAAGGATCGGCTAGGCCAGGGGCTCGGGGCTGGTGTGAGGTGCAGGGGTCAGATCTGACTATGTTACGAGGGCCGGGTCCAACACGCGTCCCCCCCAGCTGAAAGCCGGAGAGAACTACCCATGTTCTTGGGGGTTCTCTTCGCTGAGGCGGAAGAACCGGGAGAGGCCATCGGCGTTGGCGTGGTCCATACCAGGGCGATGTTCCACGGTGAAATCCATCCCCTGGAGGGAGATTGACCACCGCAGAAGCTTGGGGTTTTCTCCTCGCATCTGCATGAGCCATCGCAAGGGGCGATGGTCGGTCTGGACCCTGAAATGGGTGCCAAACAGGTAAGGGCATAGTTTCTTGAGGGCCCAGACTACTGCGAACGCCTCGCGCTCGATGGTACTCCATCTCTGTTCCCGGGGCAACAGCCTTCGGCTGAGGAAGGCCACGGGCTGGTCCAGACCCTGGTCATTTACTTGGGAGAGGACGGCCCCGATGCCATGCTCGGAGGCATCAGTTTGTACCACAAACTCTTTGGAGTAGTCGGGGGCCTGGAGGACGGGGGCCGTACACATGGCCGTTTTCAGGGCATTGAACGCCTCTTGGCAGGCAGGGGACCACTGTATCTTCTTGGGCTGCTTCTTGGACGTGAGTCCCGTGAGGGGACTGACCAGGCTGCCGTAATTCCGGATGAATCTCCGATAGTAGCCCGTGAGGCCCAGAAAGGCTCGGACCTCTGTTTGGGTGGTGGGGGGTTCCCAGGATAGGATGGCGTCGATTTTGGGCTGTAGAGGGGCGACCTGCCCGCTTCCGACCTGGTGCCCCAGGTAGGTTACCGAACCTTGCCCAATCTGGCATTTGCTGGCTTTCACGGTGAGGCCCGCCTGGCGTAGGGCGGTTAGCACCCTCCGGAGGTGTTGGAGGTGCTCACTCCATTCGGAACTAAAAACTGCGATATCATCGAGATATGCAGCGCAGAATTTTTCCAGCCCGGCCAGGACTCTATTTACCAGTCGCTGGAAGGTGGCCGGGGCATTTTTCATCCCGAAGGGCATTACGCGAAAGCGATAGTGCCCATCCGGGGTGGAGAAGGCGGACCGCTCCTTGGCTCCCTCTGTGAGCGCAATTTGCCAGTAGCCGCAGGTGAGATCGAAGGTGCTGAGGAACCGTACAGCTCCGAGCCGGTCAATGAGCTCGTCGGCTCGGGGAATGGGGTGGGCATCGGCTCGGGTGACCTCATTGAGTCCCCGGTAGTCCACGCAAAAGCGGAGTTCCGGGGCGACCCCGGGGGCGGCTGCATTTGGGACCAGGACCACGGGGCTGGCCCAGGGGCTGTCTGAGGGTTCGATCACGCCTAGGGTCAACATTTTCGAGACTTCGGCTTGGATACAGGACCGGACCCGATCGGGGACTCGGTAGGCTCGGTGTCTCACTGGTGGGCTGTCTCCGGTATCCACGTCATGGACACACCAGTCGGTGACCTTGGGGACCAGGGAGAAAAGGTCCGGAAACTGCCCTAGGAGCTGGCGGCAATCCTCACGTTGCTGGGGCGTGAGAGACGGGGAGAGGTTCACTCCTTCTACGGAGCCGTCCCTCTCCTTGGTGCATAGAAGATCCGGGAGAGGATCCGACTCTTCTTCGGACCCGACGTCAGTGGCCAGTAGGAGGCTCAGCTCTGTCCGCACAAAGTGGGGCTTGAGGCGGTTCACGTGGAGGACCCGGAGGGGGTCCCGGGGTGACTGGACGTCTACCAAGTACGTGACCGGGCTCTTTCGCTCAACTACTTTGAAGGGCCCGGTCCATTTATCCTGGAGAGCGCAGGGTTTCACGAGGGCCATGACCCACACCAGCTGGCCCGGCTGAAACTCTACTAGTGCGGCGTTCTGGTCGTACCAGCGCTTCATCTCCTCCTGACTCGCCTCCATATTGGCCTCTGCCAATTCCCGGAACCTCCTAGTCTGATTGCGGAGGGTCAGGACGTAACGGAACACGTCTCGGGGGGTGCCTCGGGGCGCCGCCTCCCACTCTTCGTTGACTAGGCTGAGGGGCCCCCTGACGGGGTGCCCGTAGAGTAACTCGAAGGGGCTGAAACCCAAGGATTTCTGGGGAACTTCTCGGTATGCGAATAGGAGGCAGGGGAGCAGGAGGTCCCACTTACGCCGGAGGGGCTCTTCCAGGCCCGCGATCATCCCCTTCAGAGTCCGGTTAAACCGCTCTACCAGGCCGTTTCCTTGGGGGTGGTACGGGGTGGTGAACTTGTAGGACACCCCGCACTGTTGCCATAAGGACCTCATGTATCGGGAGATAAAGTTGGTCCCGCGATCGCTCACGACCTCGCGGGGAAAACCCATGCGGGAGAAGAGCCCCATCAGCGCCCGGCCCACCACGAGGGCCGTGACGGTGCGCAGGGGAATGGCCTCAGGGTAACGAGTGGCATGGTCCACCAGGACGAGGATGAACCGGTGCCCCTGGGAAGTTGGGGGGTCCAGAGGTCCCACAATGTCGATCCCGACCCGCTCAAAAGGGGTAATGACGACAGGGAAGGGCTGGAGGGGAGCCTTGCGCTTCCCTCCACTCTTCCCACTGGCCTGGCACGTGGGACAGGACTTGCAGTGGGCTTCTACATCTGCTTTCATTCTAGGCCAGTAGAAGTGAGTCACGAGGCGACTGTATGTTTTGTCCTGACCCAAGTGGCCTGCGAGGGGGACGTCGTGGGCCAAGCCCAGGAGGAGGTTTCGGAAGCGTAGTGGTACCACCAGCACCCGGCCGGACCCTAGCTCCACCGACTTCTGTTCGCTGTACAGAAGGTCATTCTCCCAATAGACCCGGTGCGTCCCCGTCTGGTCGCCTGCGGCCTGGGCCTCTGCCTGTTGCCGGGGCCCGACCAGGGAGGGACAGGTAGCCTGCTCTCGGCAGAACTCCTCTCGGGAGGGGCCCCCTTCGTGGCGCCACTGTGCTAATTCGGGCAGATTGCCTAACTCGGTGTCTGAGGTGGAGCCGGAAGGCGGCGGGTCGTTACTGGCGAGCGACTCTTCCGGTGGGGGGATGTGGGGGCCCTCGGCTGGGACCATCCCATCTTCAGGGGTCGGGGCGTCGTCGACGTCCCTCAGGGGGGTCAGTCGAGCCGCCATGGATCGAGTGGTGGCGCACACCCACTCAGGGAGGCCCATCATCCCTAGGTGGGTCTTGCGCTCAACTTGCCCCCAGGGGGAACTTTCCAGGTCGTTCCCCAGGAGACAGTCGACGGGCTGGGATGTTCTCACTGCGACCTTCAGTTTACCGACCACCCCTCCCCACTCGAAGGGCACCAGGGCTACCTTACATAGGCTTTCTGTGTTGTCGGCTGAAATGACAGGGCAAATTATGTTGGGGAGGACCTGGTCCTCGTGGACTAAATGGCTGAGGACACCAGTGATGCTGGCCCCGGTGTCGCGGAGGGCTTCTACTTGGTGGCCATTGATCGTGACGAGCTGGCCATATTTCTTTGTGTTAGAGGGCAGGAGGCTCCCAGGGACCATCTCCCTATCCCCTAAGGACACTAGGGCCATAGCGGCTGGTTCCCACTCCTCGGCCTCCTCAACCTCCTCCCCCAGGGCTACATTGGCTATCTGTCTAGCGGGGGGTGCTGCCTGGTTGGTGCGTGGGGCCATGGGGCATTCAGGGTCGTTGGCGTAATGCCCGGGCTTCTGGCAACGGAAACAAGTGATGGTTACCCGGTGCCCCCGTCTCAGGGGGGGGCTGGATACAGCTGGTGGGGGTGCCGGGAAAGGCGGAGATTGGGACTTCGGGGGACTAGTCTGGGGCTCTCTCTGCCCTCCCTGGTTTCCCCCCCTCTCTGGCGGGGTGGTCCCTGACTGGCTCGGGGGTACTCTCCTACAGGGCCCCGGGAGACCCGGGTGTTGGTCCAGCGATCCGCCTCGACAGCCAGCTTTCTCGGGTCCGTGAGCTTGCTGTCGAGCAGATGCTGGCGTAGTTCCACAAAGCAGTTGGCAGCCAGGTGTTCCCATAACATAAGGTCAGTTAGTTCTTCCAGGGTGGTTACCTTGCTGCCCTTGATCCACCCATCGAAGGCACGGCTGAAGAAATTCACATATTCCACCCAGGTGGTACCCGGGATCTTCCTGCAGTCCCGGAACCGCTGGCGGTACATCTCCGGGGTGAGGCCGTACCTTGTGAGGAGGGCCGCTTTCATGTGTTCAAAGGAGGTCTGCATGGAGGTGGGTAGGTCGAGCAGGGTGTCTCTCCCTTCGCTCAGGAACCGTCCCCATAGCCCAGCCCCCCAATCCTTCTGCGGGACCCGATGGGAGGTCATGGCGACCTCGTAGGCCCGAAACCACTGCTGAATGTCATCATTCTTGTAATATTCCTTGACCACATCCTTGGGGATGTGGACCTTCTGTTCCGTCGGGGCGGCCGCCTCCCGGTTCCCCGGGGGCCGCGCTTCTTCGCTTCTTGCTTTCAGTTCTATCTCCTTCAAGCTGCGTTCATGTTCTAGTTGAAGTCTCCTTCCCTCGTGTTCTCGTTGGAGTTTCTTCTCCTCCAGTTCTCCTTGCACTCGCAACTGTTCTAATGCTAGCTTTTTCTCGGCTAATTTCAATTCGCCCTCAATTTTGAGTTTGGCTAATTCGAGCTCGTGATGGCGACTTTTTTCTCTGTCTGAGAGTTCCTCCGGGGATAGGCCCCCGTCTGGTACGAAGCCTCGCACCTGGTTGCTGCTGCGTTCTCCTTGGGAGGGTCCTGCTTCGTCGTGGGGCTCCACCGCTCCTTCTGGGCGGGAGGCTCCAGAATCCACCCAAGCTTTCAGTGCCTTTTGCATATCTTCTTTGGTGTTGAGACCAGTGGTAGCGATTCTGAGTTCCTTACAGAATTGCTTTAGTTCTCTGTGAGTGTACTCTTCCAGCTGTTCCACCTGGAACACGGTGCTGGCGTCGTCTTCTACGAGAACCACGGCGCTTCCTTCTGCCATCTTTGTCGGTAGTGCGTCAGCCGTTCACGGTACGATCTCTAGATTATGGGCCCGAATCCCACCGCTGCCACCAATGTTAGAAGGCGACCTCAGAGGGGCCCGGAGGGGGCCCTGACTGGCCTGAGACCAACCCTCAAGGTATCGTAGCCGGGCACTGGCGGGAGACTCCTCAGGGGAGGAATCTCGCATCTAGGATCGTACACTCGGCACCACACGACAAAGAGACACAACACCGAGAGTTCTTAAGAGCAAATCTTTATCAGATCGGAGTGGTAAGATCTTTATGATCCGCAAGGCAATATATATACAAGTGGAGCGCGGGCTCACAAAGTCTTGGAGGGGGGTTAGGAGGTAGCGGGACAGTCTTTGGGGGGAATGGATCAAATGCAGGAGCGTATCCGGCGCACAGCTCACACTCCTCGAGCTGGGGGATACGCTTGTCGTCGTGGGGTCCGGCGGGACCAAGGGAGTCTGTGGGCACTGCGAGATACTCAGCAGGCTCGAGTACAAGTTCGGAGGTCTTACGATCTTCAGGGAGCCGCGAGTCACTCAGCAGGGCTCAAGCACAAGTTCGGAGGTCTTACGATCTTCAGGGAGCCGCGAGTCACTCAGCAGGGCTCAAGCACGAGTTCGGAGGTCTTACGATCTTCAGGGAGCCGCGAGTCACTCAGCAGGGCTCAAGCACGAGTTCGGAGGTCTTACGATCTTCAGGGAGCCGCGAGTCACTCAGCAGGGCTCAAGCACAAGTTCGGAGGTCTTACGATCTTTCAGGGAGCCGCGAGTCACTCAGCAGGGCTCAGGTGGTTCCAAGGCGAATCTGCCGGACAGTCCCAGAGCACCCCTTGTTATAGGGCGACTCCTCTTTGATGTCCGGAGTCTGTGCAGGCAGGGGTCTTGTCACCTGGGGGTCGCTTGTTGGGGGTTTCCTGCCATTGTCCTTTGATCCTTTCAGGGCCGGGTCGGGAGGAGCCCCAGACACCCAGCAGGCGTGGAGCCAGCCCTCAGGGAGGCCGGCAGGTCGATCGAAACCCACCGTCCCAGGGAAGCGCAGAGGTGTGATGGAAACTGCTCCTCCCTCTCTCATCCCAAGGGGGGCGCGATGTCCTCCAGCCGGAGTGGCGCCTGTAGGCTAGGGTCGCGCTGGGGCCGGCCGGCCATCTTGGTGCATGCAGTGGGCACGCGGGCCCGGGGTGGCCGAAGGAGGAAGGCCTATGGACGGGGGAAGTCCGGGTCGGGTGCGTGTGTTCTGGTGGGAAGGATCGGCTAGGCCAGGGGCTCGGGGCTGGTGTGAGGTGCAGGGGTCAGATCTGACTATGTTACGAGGGCCGGGTCCAACATGGGCCTAGATGAAATAAATGATTTGTTGAATTGTGGAGCATTAAGAATTTGACAAGCTTTCTGCTGAATCACATCTTAACCATTCCAATGACCCCCCTTATATCCAACCCACTCTCCTCCCCAACTGACCCAAACAAAATTTAGTTTATAAGATTAACAAACAGTTTTTTTCAGTGTTTCAACTCTACCTTCAGACCTTCTAAGACAGTAACTTGTGCTGTCTGTTATGTTGAAGAAACGTGTGACATTGATGTACCACATCTTTGTATTTGTTTTCAAAACCTTCCCATATAGATTCAGGCTTATTTCTGTCTAAGATTCCAAGAACCACATCAACTCTAGGAAATCCCCCCCAGATCTTATACATACCAGACAGTTAGTAATTAAGTCTATATATTAACTGTGCTTAAGAGGCAACTTGGTACATTTCTTGCAGCCATCTATCGACTGTCACCACATTGTTTATGAGTGGCATAATATACCCATTTTGGCCACCTCTAATGCTGTAGTCAATCAGTGGTTCATCAGAGGGGTGATCTTGAGTCATGTAGGAGTACCATTGATCTCCCAGTTCTCCGGAAACCTTAGTTTTTCATTTGTTTCCAAATGTCGTCCCAGTATGACTTACATTTTGAGCATTCCCAGAGTATATGAACTATATTGCCCTCTGGTTGTTGGTATTTCCAACATGCTGAAATGTGTAATAGCTTATATCAGCCTGTGAGGGTACCAATGCCCTTTGTGTATAAATGTGTAGTATCCCAGTTTCAGTCTTGCTTCTCGTAGCAATTCTTCATAGTTTAAGAAAAGCTCGGGCCAGTCTTCCTCTGTATAGCCTGTTTGCAGTCTCTCTGATCACCTTTGTTTGAGTTGCAATGGATTGGATTGTGAACAGACATTGCCTACATGGATACAATCCAGAAACCACTCCCTTGAAGTTTCCCCAAACTCTTTAGTGATTTAAAATTTGGGATTTCTGGAGGTCAATCAATGGGTCAAGGAATTAGAACTGTGTGGAGACAGTGTGATAGTTGCCTAAATCTCCAAGAATAGTGCCTGTTGACATTAAAAGTATTTTGAACCTCAGCAAATGTAATTAGTCACCCATCTATCAGCAGCTGCTCTAAAGCATGCATGCCTTTATATCTGAAATCTGCTCACAGGGGGTCTCGGCTTACTATACAAATTTTATAATTTCTTCAAAGAGGAGCTCCTACCTGTGATGTATGGTGTGTTCAGAAAGGTCGATGTGCCTTCTGTCATGCCAAGAATGTGGCCTGTAGGACTGGATGTGTTTGAATTGTCTTGGAACACAGTGTGCTTATGCACTCAGGCCTCCCAGGATCTTGTTCTCAAAGTGTACCCATCTCGTCCTTTCAAGATAAAATGAATCAAGTGTCAAAGTAGGGCTAGTTGGAATGGCATCCGATACATTTCTAAATGTGCTAAACTTACTGTTCTGTACTGGGGTATCATCTATCCATTTTCAATCTGTGTTTTTTCCCCTCCCCGTATACACAATTTTATCATGTGGGTCAATTTCTTAGACATTGCTTTTCAATATTGTTAGAGGTAGCATTGCGGGGATGTAATTCACTCCAGATGCGGCATTCATCTAAATTACTAGCAATTTACCCAAGAAGGACAGATAAAGTACTGAACTTCTGTTGATATCTCTGTTCAACTTTTGCAGCAAGGGATTCAAGTCGTCTTCATTTAAGTTTACAAAGTCAGTATTCAGGAGCATCCCTAAATATTTTAGGTTGGCTGCTTTCTTCCTGAATGGATGAGATCCAAACGTGACTGCCATGGATAATTTAGCCTTGGACAGGGCCTTGTGCTTCCCCCAATTAATACAGTATCCTGAAATTGTGGAAAATTCAGGCAATAGTTCTGTGAGGTTCTTGATGTAAGTCAATTGGAGAAGGTCAATAGTATGCCATCTGAGTGCTTTAACACCTCCTGCTGTGTTGATAATTCCTTTGATCTTGCTCAATGGCTATAATAAATAGTAATGGGGATAGAGGGCACCCCAGCCTTTTTCCTTTGTGGATGGTAAAGGGTTGCAAAGTATAGCCATTATAGGCTACCACTGCTGTAGGATCACTGTGAAACTATCTTAATTTGGAGATAATACCTCAACCCAGGCACATACACTTCCTTACTCGGAATAAGTATCAACCCCATGTCCATTCAAAGGCTTTTTTGTATCCAAGGACACCACTATTTTTTCATCTTCTTCCTCATGTACTTGCCATAAAATATGTAATCTAATCTTAGATAGAAAGACATCTTCCTCCTGTTGGGTATTGAGGCTCTCAGCTCTTTCATAATGCCTTCACTATAAGCAGAATAGGTATTTTCCTACTGACAAGGTATAGAGCTAATTTAGTTTGAAATTATTTTACAGTATCAGTGGAAGGGTATCTTGCGACTGTTCTTTGTTATGATATGTGTAAGGTGTTGCTCTAGAGATTTATAGGTGGCTAGTGTTTGTCATTTCATGTAGATGGTACCTCACATAAATTCACCTTTTATATTGGCTTTGCCCTCTTCCCTCAATATAAGTAAGGAGGACACACAGTGTTGTTTTTAATCTAAGTACCTCTTGATAATACAGTGTTTAGCTTCTGGTAATCGAAATCTAAATGTATTGAAACACTATTGTCTGAAGGGAGGCAAGGATTTGTCTAGTGCTAGACATAATCACACCGTGATGTGGTCTAAGGTACTGTTTGGAATGATGTTCACTTTCGTCACTCAGTGCAGGAGGGAGCCTGTCACATTGAAAAGTTAATTCTGGTCCTCGTTCCATGTACACAAGAGGTGAATGTGTAATCACGAGCTGTGGAATGTGTCACAGTCCATGGTTCTGCCAGTGAATTGTCTGTCATCAAGTTTGTGAACATGTACCTGTATTTGTGAGATGGTGGTCCGTATTGTGCAATATGGGGTCGAAATCCAAATTCCATTCCACTCTCCACCTAATAGGGCTTTGGATTTATACAAGAAGAGTAGAATTTTATCTGGGCATGAAAGAGTCAGCTCTTATCTCCTATTGGGCATTTTTAGAACCTATTTTCAGAGTCTGTCTCCATGAGGCTGAAGAGGGTACCTTAAGGCAAATCTTCTTTGCAGGATCAGCAGGCTGGGCAATGGACCGTGAATCTCCTCGACAATAAAGTTTCCCTTTCTGTCCCAGTAGGGGTAGAGCTTTTAAAAATGTCTAGAGCACAGCAGAAACAGACATTAAACACCTCAGTGAAAGAATGCACTAGGATGAGTGATATTGAGGATGTGTGCAATAGAGATATTCTGTTTTATCTACAGGAGTCAAACTATGGGGGCCATATTCAGCCTTCCCGGCGCGACATAAAAAGTGGCTGTATCAGAAGGTGGGCCCTGAAGGTGAGATTCAGGCAGGTCCCAGACTTTATAATATGGAAGTGGCCTAAATAGGCTGGGGAGAAAAGAGGAAAGTGCCCCTTTTGTCGAAAAGCATCACTATCCCTTTTACGCTTACTTATCATTTGCACGTGTTGCTAATGGAAGTGTGGTACTGAAAATTCTGGACCCGTGTTATAAACATCGACGTATCATGACGATTTTGGTATCAGCAGACCGAGAATTATTAGAATAGTATGCACAAGCATTTTTCGTCATATTCAGGTGACGAAATCACCCTGAAATCAGAGTTTCCGTCCTGAACCCTCGGGTTCCATTTGAATGGCAGCCATTTTGTGATTGCCCTCACATAGGCCAATGACTCAGGCCAGAAACGAGTCTGAAGGGCACGTGCACCTTTGCTGACTCCTCTGTGACCTGGGCAAGCTGACTCCACTGCCTGAAGCCAAACCTGTTCAGCCAATTCCTTTCCCAGTGGCCGAATGAGATTAGTATCAAGGCACAACATATCATAAAACCTTTCATCACACACAAACCATGCCCAATCTTACACACACCTGTCCCTGTTTCTTTCTTTATGACTTGCTTTATGAGGAGGAGGTGCCAGTTTTTATTGGGGGTCCGTCGATATCTGATGAAAGTACTAAGCCTTGCCGGGTAATTGATTGAGGGCTGGACAAACTGAAATATGGGCTTGTCATTATGACTCTGCTTTTCCTTTGTAGTGAAAATATGTGAATGGTCAACTGTAAAATAAGGAATTATTGCCTAAAGCATAATATTTTGTATAAAAGAGAAGGCTGGCTTTGTAAGGTGGAGCAGTCTCCTGAGAATATACACCGTGTTGTACTTCTAGGATACCTGTTACTGGCTGCAGCCAATAAACAAGATCTTTGACTTGACCAAGAAGACTCTGTGTTTCTGTAGTCTGAAACAGGAAGGACTCGAAGTCTTAGGGTGTGTTCCCTGGCACCGCTGGGTTCTGAAAAACCCAGTACTTCAGTTGGCGCCCAACGTAGGGCGATTTCAGCGGTACCGGTCCAAGCCAGAGGTTCGTGAGGAGCTTCGTGTGAAAATTCTGGAGGAAGGCTGCCACTTCATCGACCCCTGTATGTCGACGTGGTCCGAAAGTCTTTGCTGCGAGGTTCCCCGCTTCCCGACGGCTACGAAGGACTGCTGCCCTGACTATCGCCCTGTTTTGGACCCTTGATTGGTAGAGCAAAACGATAAACGAGTCTTCTGGTGACGTCATCGATACCTCAGTTAAGTATAAGTGGAGCGTCTCCCAGTCCTTAGTTTGGTTCTTAGTTTGGTATCCCCTTGGGATCTTTGATTTGGAACTTGCAAGTACCAAAGCCGAGGGATTCGTGTATTCCTGAGACTATCGTATTCGATAATCCTTTGAAGTTTGACGCTAGACTGGAGAGCGAAGATGCCTGGTCTTAGCAGACTTGGAAATTTGTTTTGTCTTGGTTGTAATAGAGATTACCGATTGGAGGACTCGTGTCCGGTTCCTCCGATTGGAACTCCAACCTATGAACTATGGGCCCGATTCACAGAACTAACTTAAGACAAAATCCTAAACTTACTACCATTTTGGTATTCACAGAAGGCACTTACTCATTTTGGGATTCACAGAAGGCACTTACTCATTTTGGTATTCACAGAAGTTAGGAGTCCTAACTTTAGGACTCCTAAATGCCTTCTGTGAATACCGAAAGTCTTAAAATTAGAATTTTTCTCAGTTTAGTAGTAGTATAGTTAGGACTCCTAACTTTAGGACTCCTAAATGCCTTCTGTGAATACCGAAAGTCTTAAAATTAGGATTTTTCTCAATTTAGTAGTCCTAAGTTTAGACTTAGGACTACTAAATTGAGAAAAATCCTTGAGACTTAGATCCTAGTCCTATGTCCCTTTCTATTGGACCTTGTGAATTGGAAGCACCCCTTATTCTGACGACAGGTTGTGGTGAAAACTTGTTAGGATTGGATTTGTTGAAAAGATTGTATGCGACATTATATTGTTCTCCTTCGGGAGTACAACTTACACTGGGTAGGAAAGTGACCTCTCCAATGTATTTGTCGAAGGATAAACTTCCGACCGAATTGTCATTTCTTCCTGATATCCTTTGGGCTACTGGTCCTAATGATGTGGATCTTTTGGAAATACCGCCATATGTTGTGACATTGAAAGCCAATGTTAAATTGCCACGCATTCCGCAATACAAGATTTCTAGTGAAGGTGAAAAGGCGTTGCTAGCGATCATTTATGATTTGATTGCAAAAGATGTAAATGAAGAGACAAGAGGCAACGTTTGTAATAGTCCTGTTCTGCCTGTTTTGAAACGTACTGACCCCTCTCAGCCACCTGTTTACCGGTTTGTGATTGATCTTAGAGAGGTCAATAAAATAGTTGTGCCACAGTTTCCAGTTGTTCCTGATATCACTGCCCTATTGACTATGATTCCAGCTTCCGCCACCTGGTTCTCGGTAATTGACTTAAAGAATGCTTTCTTCAGCATTCCGATTGCCGAGGAGAACAGGGATATTTTTGGCTTCAGTTTAGGAGGCCGAAGTTTCCGCTTCAAACGCGCTCCTCAAGGCTACTGTGAAAGTCCATCAATATATAGTCAGGCTTTAAAAACACAGCTTGATGCGATGGCGCTACCCTTATTCAGTACGTCGATGATTTGCTAATCGCCGCAGATACTGAAGAGATTTGTAAAGAAGCCACTTTGTCGTTGTTGCATCATTTGTCTGATTTACATCACAAAGTGTCCCTTTCAAAACTGCAATATTGTCGACAAGAAGTGACCTACTTAGGTCATCTCTTATCGAAGGAGGGAAGGAAACTGACCCCAGAAAGAATTCAGGCAATTGCAAAATTGAGTGTGCCAAGGACACAGAGAGAAGTACGTGCTTTCTTGGGCATTACATCATACTGCAGACAGTGGATACCGAATTTTTCTTTGCTGGCCAAACCTTTGGTAGCATTGACCTGTAAAGATACACCAAATCCCGTTCCGTGGTCTGACTATTGTCAGAAAAGTTTTTCCGAATTGCGTAATGCATTGTGTTCGGCTCCTGTGTTGGGTACCCCCGACTACAGTAAGCCCTTTACACTGTATGTCCATGAGAAAGAGGGTTGTGCATTGTCAGTGCTGACACAGTCTTTTGGAGACAAGCAGCGTCCATGCGCGTATTTTTCCTCGACTTTGGATCCGGTAGCTAAAGCATTGCCGAGTTGCTTGAGAGGCACAGCGGCAGCAGCTGTTTCTATTCGACAGTCTGCTGGGTTAGTGATGAATAATATGTTGATTGTGATGGTTCCACATGCAGTGGACACGTTGTTAAACAGGACCAAGACACAGCACTTAACTAGTGCTCGATTGTCAGGTTACGAGTTGACACTGTTAGCAAGTCATGTGCACATAAAGAGGTGCAATCCGTTGAATCCAGCTATGTTATTGCCGATTTCAGTAGAGACAGATGATGTTGAACAGCATGATTGTTTTCTCAGGACAGAAGAAGAAACGAAAGGGAGAGTAGATCTTAAAGATACTCCTCTTGTAAAGTGTGATGGTACCTTATGGGTGGATGTTTCATGCTTCAAGCTTCCGAATGGTGATACGACTGCAGCATATGCTGTCACGACTTTGCATACGATTGTTGAAGTTGCACGTATACCACATAATTCAGCTCAAGCAGCAGAGTTGATTGCACTTACGAGAGCGTGTGTGTTATCGAAAGGAATGAAAGTGACCATATATACCGACAGCCAGTATGCGTTTGGTGTGGCCCATAGTTTTGGACGATTGTGGAAAGAACGTGGGTTCCTGACTTCACATGGAGCTAAAATTCAGCATGGTCAGTTGGTGAATGAGCTTCTTGAGTCACTGACCTTGCCGTTACAAGTTGCGATCATGAAATGCAGTGCGCATAAGAAAGTCACGGATGGTGTTGCCCGTGGTAACGCGTTTGCAGATGAAGTCGCAAAAGAGACTGCGAGAGATGTGATGAGTCGAATGTACGTTGCAGGCCCTGCAAGATGGGTTGGTGACGTTGGAATGTGTGAAGATACGATAGAGAGTGTGAAGTCTCTTCAAGCTGAAGCTTCAGAGAAAGAGTTGAATGTATGGAAAGAAAGTACGGGTAAATTGGATGAAAATGGTTGTTGGGTTGAACATCAGCGATGGTTGTTACCCGATGCGTATTTGCTTGCAGTGGTGACAATGGCTCATGGAATGGCCCATATCAGTGTGAAAGGGATTTGTAAGTTGTTGGCTCCAGTATGGCAAAATGCTGGAATTCCTAAATGTGCAGAGAATGTGGTCAAGAATTGCATGGTGTGTCTGAAATACAATCCTGGTAGGGGAACCCCAACTCCAGCTGGTCATTTTGCACCTCCAACGTATCCGTTCGAGGTTTTGCAGCTAGATTTCATCCACATGGAAAGATGCAACAATTTGAAATACGTACTCGTTGTTGTTTGTGCCTTTTCAAGATGGGTAGAAGCATATCCCTTAAAAGACAACACTGCCTTATCCACAGCTAAAGCCCTTGCCAAAGAATTCTTCCCTAGGTGGAATGCCGAGAATGGTCTGGAGTGATAATGGGAGTGAATTTGTGGGTCGAGTGATGAAAAAAATATGTGAAGGGCTAGGTATCCAGCAAAACTTCCACGCTGCAAATCACCCCCAATCAGCTGGACTAGTATAGGGCTATAATGGCACGCTTAAACTGAAATTGGCAAAGATACAAGCGAGCTCTGGTCTTAAATGGCCTGACGCTCTGCCTTTAGCACTCCTATCAACAAGAATGACTGTGCATTCGCGAGTGGGACTTAGTCCCTATGAAATTGTGTTCGGCCGCCCAGCCAACATATGGGGAGTGCCAAGGCCGACAAAATTCAATGAGATCGAACACCCTGTACTGCTTGATTATTTGTATGAATTGACGGCTAAATTGCGTGTTCTACACCAACAGGTTCACGATACTTTGCCTCAGGTCTCTGAAGCTCCAGGACATCTTATCGATCCTGGATCATGGGTGCTGGTCAAAAACTTCCAGCGGACAAAGAATGACCAGCCCCGTTGGACCGGCCCCCACCTCATCCTTCTCTTAGCAAGATCAGCTGTTCGAGTGGAAGGGAAAAAGAACTGGATCCACGGCATACACTGCAAGAGGGTCCCTTTACCTCTACCGTACGACCAGTGGGTCCAGGAGGGGATTGCTGACTCTGAGACTGAGACTGTGCCTCGTTTTCTGCCTTTTAGCGATGCACGTGTAAAAGGAACAATTTCTGAACGAGAAAGTGACAATATTTTGCAAGAAGCTGTGCCACCGTCAATTCGATTGAACACTACAGAGCCTGAACTCTTGTTCCAGAACCAGACAGTACCTGGAAAAAGCTGTTATAATTTGAGGCCGAGAACTATGGACAAATACAACATTTTCTTTGCTATTTTGAAAGTGCAGCTCTCTCATCTGAGAAACTTTCTTATTTTTGTTTTTCGAACCACCATCCGGGTTCAGCTGTAGGGTCGCGGTTGCCCAAGTCTTTGGAGTGCAGCTGAAGACGTTAGGTCGACAGTTCTGGTCGGTCTAAGGGAGTTGCCCTGGACTGACAGAAGCACTCCTTAGCATAGAACACCCTACCACCGCGAGCAGCAATTAGAGAGGATGGAGTTTTTCGAGAATGAGAGACCTGCCAAACAGATGGACTTTAAAGCCAGAATGTGTATAATGATGACAAAGAAACGATTTTTGATATTATGTATTTTCATGTTGCTTAGTGTAATGATGTTTTTAATAGGATATGTTTTATTCTCTTTTCAAGTGACATTTGCACCCACTACACAGCCCATACCTCCTTCTACTGTTTCCTCGCATTCTTTTCACCCTCTGCCTGAACACGAATCCGCTAGAAGATTAGAATTTGTCAATAATTCATTCATTCAGCTTCTACACCAACACCAATTAGTAGTGAACACAACTAATTGTTGGGTGTGTGGTCTTATGCCTCATACTACTGATAAAGGTATCCCTTATCTGGTCCTGCCTTTCAGCCATAATGGTTCTGTGTGGGCATATAGGACGGTGTTCATATACGCTCATGAAGCCAACCCCCTACGTTCTGTGAAAGATAATCCTAAGAATAGTGCTCTAGTTAAGGGTATAGTAGATATGATTAAGGAAGATATTTCCTATGAGACTATCCAGAGAGATGAGACACTAGCATATATTGGATGGAACATAACAGGATATGGAGTTACTCTGAGTGAGAACCAGCGAGCAAAGAGATCCTCCCCGATTTGGATTGTACCCCATCAGGGTCACCTATGTCTGCAAGGTAATGGCAAGAATCCCAGAGCTCAGTTAGGGAGAAGTATCTGCACTGAAACATATGTTTTTGCGTCTCAGACTTCCCCTTCGTTCTTAGCAGCTAAGGGTACCTATTTCATCTGCCATAATAGAGCCTATACATGGTTGCCCCCTGACTTCTCAGGCACATGTTTTGTCTCGTTCCTGCTGCCTCCCAAATACACGGCCGCGGCAGACTACCATAAGACAAGGACAGTTAGAGGTGTCATCAGTAAAGGAGACACTACAGGACAAGAACTTGGAGATTTCGTAAAGGGTTTTCTGCCGTTTTGGGGGCCTATGGTTAACAGCAGGAACATAAGGCAATTGACAAGAGTGGTTGAATCCACGGTAGTTGAAACCGCCGGTGCCCTTAGTAATTTGACTGCTGAGCTCCAGTCGGATCGCCTTATGACTCTTCAGAACAGGGTCGCAGTAGACGTCATACTTGCAGACCGAGGTGGGGTATGTAAAGTGATCCAATCAAGTTGCTGTATTTTAATTCCAGATAACGCTCCGACAGTCTACCAGGCCATTTCCAAACTGCATAAGATCTCCGAATCTATTCACGTGGATAAAGGAGATTGGTCATTGATGGGATGGTTTTGGGAACTGATATCCGCCTGGGGATGGAAGATTCTGATAGTCATTGGGATGATCTTAGCCATTCTTTTCCTGTTCTGTCTGTGTGTACAGTGTGCTCCTGCAATATGTGGCCTCTGTGCTACATCGTGTGTAAGGAAACCTGTATCAAAAGACGAGCTAAGTAATAGGATGATGCTACAGCCACATCTCAACGACTTTATGGATATAGACCTGGACTCAGATTAACGTGAGTATAGGTTATTGCGTATGTAAGGGCAAAAGGAGGGTCTGTGGTACTGAAAATTCTGGACCCGTGTTATAAACATCGACGTATCATGACGATTTTGGTATCAGCAGACCGAGAATGATTAGAATAGTATGCACAAGCATTTTTCGTCATATTCGGGTGACGAAATCACCCTGAAATCAGAGTTTCCGTCCTGAACCCTCGGGTTCCATTTGAATGGCAGCCATTTTGTGATTGCCCTCACATAGGCCAATGACTCAGGCCAGAAACGAGTCTGAAGGACACGTGCACCTTTGCTGACTCCTCTGTGACCTGGGCAAGCTGACTCCACTGCCTGAAGCCAAACCTGTTCGGCCAGTTCCTTTCCCAGTGGCCGAATGAGATTAGTATCAAGGCACAACATATCATAAAACCTTTCATCACACACAAACCATGCCCAATCTTACACACACCTGTCCCTGTTTCTTTCTTTATGACTTGCTTTACGAGGAGGAGGTGCCCGTTTTTATTGGGGGTCCGTCGATATCTGATGAAAGTACTAAGCCTTGCCGGGTAATTGATTGAGGGCTGGACAAACTGAAATATGGGCTTGTCATCATGACTCTGCTTTTCCTTTGTAGTGAAAATATGTGAATGGTCAACTGTAAAATAAGGAATTATTGCCTAAAGCATAATATTTTGTATAAAAGAGAAGGCTGGCTTTGTAAGGTGGAGCAGTCTCCTGAGAATATACACCGTGTTGTACTTCTAGGATACCTGTTACTGGCTGCAGCCAATAAACAAGATCTTTGACTTGACCAAGAAGACTCTGTGTTTCTGTAGTCTGAAACAGGAAGGACTCGAAGTCTTAGGGTGTGTTCCCTGGCACCGCTGGGTTCTGAAAAACCCAGTACTTCAGAAGAAGAATATTGCTGTTGCCAGTCTTTAGAATGATACAGCTTTGTAGTACAAGTGATTAATTGGTCGAAATTTTGAAATGTGATAATATGACATTTTGGTATGGGGTATGGACATTTCGGTCTATAGTTGATAAATGGTCAATTAAGCTGAGGCCTATTTCATTAGAAGGGTTGTACAGAATCTTTGAGGACCATCCATGTATTCAAATCAGACCCATGTCAGAATATATGTAATCCTGTCGGTCCCGTTTGTTATAATAGCATTTTTTGCACAAATATACTTGTAAGTTGTATGACCATGTTTCACTGGGCATAAAAGCAATGTTATTTTTTGCACAATTATAGCCTCTTTATACAAATATATCTACAAGCTGTATTGTTAGGGGTTTATCTTGTATAAATGGAATGGTATCTCTTGGTTGCTCTTTTTAAATATTAGTATTTTATGATAAGTATATTTGTATGCTGTAATTTTTATGTTTTAATTCTGTATAAAGGTAATGGTATTTTAAATAAAACCAATGCCAATATTTTAGATTAATTGGAGATTTATTTTAAGTAGTATTGTGTATTTTTGATCAATATATATATGAAATACTTGTGTTGACTTATTGGCACAATAGCAAACTGTTAATAAAATCAATCAATACATTATTCAATCACTCAATGGTGTAGTCTTACTGTCTTGATAAGCATGTAGCTACCCTCAGGATTGGTCCAGGTATGGAGTAGTCTTGTTGAAAACCCTTGATGGATCACAATAGCCACACCCACTCTGTGATATGGTTTCACTGCCGTGCTCTCTTGATCATTCTTAGGCGTATGTGTTAAGCTGAGTTAAGAATCACCAGAAACCTGGAAGAAAGTGTAAGACTCTGTATTGAGTTTTCAGGTTACAGCATAACCTGCACCTGCTACATTTGTAAGGAGAACCAACCCAACTGTCCTCTCACTGCCTTGCCTTCTCACTGCACACTATGGGGCTGATTACGATGTCGGGCGGATCGCCACCGCCCACATGGCGGTGGCAATCCGCCCGACAATTCCCTTCACCCGCCACCCATTTTCCCCGCCATATTTGTATGGCGGGGGGGACCCCGGTGGACGGAAAGACCGTCCGCTGGTTTTCCGCCGGTTGGGTGGAAAAGGGGCTGGATATCCATATTAGAATGGGCAGCCGTGCAGGGCTTTCTATGGTGGGGACCCCGCCATGGAAAGCCAGGTGGATTTTGCTTTCGGGGGCCCATTGTGGGCCCGCTGGGTATTGGGGGTGCACATGGGGGGTACCCATGGTAACCCCCTACATTGTCATGGACAAGGTGGCAGGCACCGCGCGGTACCTGTCACCTTGTGCATGACAATGCACAACGTGCATTCCCAGCTTTGTAACGGGCGGTGCTGTAAGCACCGCCCACCACAATGCTGGGAATAGAGGATGCCACTGCCACGGTGGTGGTGGCATCCTAATTGCCGGTGCGGGACCGCCGCACCACTGGGGGCCGGTCCCAGCACCGCTAGGGTGGCGGGCGGACAAAAGTCCGCCCGCCATCCTAATCGGCCCCTAAGTATTTGAGAACACTAAAACCATCATGCTTGGAGCCAAAGTATTCTACCACGGAGCACGGAGCCAAGGCAAGTGTAGATAGAGACACAGCAAATCTCCCACTTTCAATAACAACAACAAATAATCAACTGAAACATCAATTGAGAAAAAAATCCAAGGATAAATGTAATAAAATAGAAACAATTAACTTACAAAATGGTCTTAAAGTAAGACGGGAAACTTCCATCTCTTAAAAACAAAAAACTAGTTAACCTATAATTTAGTCATTGAGTTCGATTGGAAATTAGCATTTCCATGTTCTGCATGCAGTAACTGTATCAGTGCAGTGGCTGAGGCGATTAGGGAATGCCTGGACGCGGGTGGCAGGGCGGCCTTCATTTTGCTTGACCTCTCTGCCGCCTTTGATACGGTGCCCCATCAATTACTTCTCACTCGACTCTCAGATATTGGCATCGGCGGCCCCGCCTGGGACTGGATAAAATCCTTTCTGGAAGAACGCACTCAGCAGGTCTGGATGCCACCTTTTTCATCGGATGCCAGGAAAATGTCTACTGGAGTCCCTCAGGGTTCTACCTTGAGCCCCTTGCTCTTTAATATCTATCTGACTCCTTTGATTTTTCTGGCAGAGGAGCTGGGAGCAAAAATAATAGCTTATGCGGATGACACCCAGCTCCTGGTGACCTGGAAGGACTCCTACTTGTCGACAGAAACTGCCCATAAATGTCTCTTGACTTTGTTTCAGTGACTTGCACATGCCCAACTGAAGTGCAATGAGGACAAATCGGAGGTCCTTCTGTGTGGTCAGTTTCTACCTGCCTTTAGAGAAACCTTGTGGCCACCAGACTTCCCTTGACCCATCTTAGAGGGCGTTCCAGCAAAGAACTTGGGGGTCTGGTTTGGAGAAGACCTTCGGTTTTCGGTTCAAATCAAGAAACTCACCGGAGTTTGCATTGGCACTCTTAAATCATTAAGAAGGTTCTTCCTCTTGCTTCCAAGGCCAGCCAAGGAAATGGTCATCCGCGCTCTCATTCTCTCCCGCATTGATTATGCCAATGCCTTGTACATTGGCATCCCTGGATATCTGTTAAAAAATTGCAGACCATACAGACTGCCGCGGCTAGACTACTGTTTAACATCTCAGGAAGATCAATCGTAAGACAGCATTTACGAGATCTGCATTGGCTTCCTGTGGCTCCCAGGGTGCAATTTAAAGTTCTCACTTTGGCCCATAGAGCCCTGCATGGTCTTGGACCAATGTATATCAGGAAGCGTTTTGCTTTCTATGTCCCCAGTAGATCTTTGCGCTCAGCCACCCAACGACGGATGGCGATCCCCCGATTACGCAGGATACGGCTGGGGAGTCAGTCCCTCTCCGTCAAAGCAGCTACAGCATGGAACGCCCTTCCCTTGGAATTATGGCATATTCAGGACTTCAGACTTTTTAAAAAACAACTTAAAACCTTCCTTTTTAAGCAGCCAACTTAACTCTGCTCCACCAGGCTACAGGAAACTGTGCGCGCCAGGACTCTCTTGAGTATTTGAGCGCGGTATAAATCCACTATAACTATATGGGAAGCAAATGCAATAACACATTCAGATTCAGTCTTGCCTTTGGAAAGCACAGCTTCAACACATACCCAGCTAGGGTCAACAATAATCCAGATTGGCTTACCAGACAGGTTCGGACTTAAGAGAGGAGCATTGGACATTTCTTTTTTATCTCATTATGCTCATATGCTTTTCCCCACACAAGCTTCACAGTTTCTAGGTATGCTTGAGGTTGCTCACAGTCTTTGGGAATTAGTATTCCTCAATAGCCATCAGCAAACCAGGCCATGGAACAATACCCTTACTTGATACAATTAAGCTTGAGCAGAGTTTGCAGAGTTTTACTCTGCAGATCTCTGCGAAGTGCCAGAAAAACTCCACCGCGCTCTGCGGAGTTCCACCAGAGGAGGAGTCTGTTAAGTCGCACTGCTCACACTGATTTTTAGGGCATCGAGTTTGTCCAGTGCTTTCAAATCGGCGTGAACGGCACTACACGACACACCAGAGGACGCTGCTGCTTTATGAAAGCTCAAGTAGAAATTGTACTTGAGCGGCAGGTCCTCAACGCGAATGGCAGATTTCTAAATGTTAGCGGTCGCGACCTGCCGTGTCTACCCACACTGAGAAATCTCGACGGGAGGAGGTCCAGAGCATGATTTTTTCACATGAGCCCTCACCAACTTACTGATGGCAAGCCGCTTGAGAGAAAAAAATCCTTTCTGCGTCACTTCACTGAGTTTGTCGGAGCGCCGAGTGGGCAAAACTCTAGGAACTCTGCCAGAGGAGCGGAATTCTTCGCCCATACCTAGATACAATATACTTGAGGTACTCCTCTTCATATAGTCCAAATTCAAGTTTATCCTTTTTCAGTCGCAAGCCTTTAGATCTAAAAGCCTGAAGCACACTAGGCAGGTGCATAGGCCCCCCTCCCCTACCACCTACTTGGGACTGGTCCTCCAAGCTGTCTAGGCCCTTTCAGACCCAGCCTTGCACCTCAAGACACTGCCTCGCTCCTTATGCAGGCTCCTCTTTCCTCTCTCTCTCTCTCTCTCCTCTCACTCTCCTTCTCGTGCTGTCTTGACTTTCAGTGCCCTCTCTCTTCAGGTCCCCTTTTATCTCTTTTGCCTATCTTTGTTGCCTTCTTTTTTGCCTTCAGCCCTCTTCCTCACCCTTTTTCTCACTCTCACTCTTTTTCTTAATTTTTCATTCTTGAGTGCCTCTCTCCCTTTTTCTCCAATCTTTGTGCTTTCCACTCTCTTTTTTTGTTTTAGAGCCTCCTAAGTGCTTTTCAGCCTTCTGCTCTTTTTTCTCCTCTCCCTCCCTCCATTCTTGTGCCTCTCTTTTAGGCATTTTTCCCCTCTTGTAACTTTCTTTCATTTTATGCTTTCAACTTCTGTTTCATTTTGTACCGCTTCTCTCCTCTTCTCTTGTCCCACTTACCCCTTCAGGCCCCTTAGCCCCTCCAACCCCCCTGCATTTTTCCCTCTATCACCTTCCTCAGTTCCTTGCCTGCTTCCAGTGTCTTCTTGCTTCTCCCTGTATCTTCATCCTGCCTGTTCTAGCTCCACTCACTGCCCCTTGCGCTCTTCCCCCTCCCATGGCCTACTTAATGGTGGCTAACATGCATCTGTGCAGTGGGTGTGCCACAGCCAAAGGCATGTCAAAGGAAAGAAAATCTGCACCTGGTCCAAGCTGAGCCCCATAACCCCGGTCAGTTCAGCCCCCACCACAACACAGCAGCTACCCACAGTTCACTCAACCTGGAATGCCAAACCACCCACTGCTGCCGCACTGCACCACACAGCAAGTTAGGTCATTTCTTCTACTTCCACTGCCACTTCATTTGCAACAACACACTTGCACACCACCCCCACACGCCCACACTACCCACTCAGACCATCACCACGCAACACGATGCACCACGATCTCAGCAAACACTCACACGCAAGCTGCTCAACACCTAGTTGCTCAGCAAACATGCCATAGAAATCTGGGATCTCCTCATCAACAGTGTGCCAGACCTTCTGTTCCTCATGGAAACCTGGTTAAACCCAACATCGGTTCCCAACATCGCCATGGCCATCCCAGCAGCCTACAAAATCACGCGTCGAGACCGGCTTCACAATCCAGGAGGAGAGCTTGCTATTATATACAAAGACACCATCAAATGCATCAAAGCCACTGCCTCAAAGACTCCCTTCATGCAAAGCAATGCGCTTCAGCTCACAAACAAACAACATCTTTACCCTGGAAGGATCTCTGACATATGGACCACCTGGATCACAAGCCAATTTCAGCAACCTCATCACATACTTCATTGCACCCCTTTGCATCAATTCCAGTGATCTTATACTACTTGGAGACCTCAATTCCCACCTGGAGGACCCCTAAGATCCTTCCTCCACAGACCTCGAGAGCTTGAACAACATCCGGCTCTCTCAGTCCTTCACAGACCCAACACACTTTGATGGACACACTCTGTATCCAATCTTTGTCATGGCAACAACATTAAATACATCTACACCTCATTGCTCACATGGACCGACCACTCCATCACTTCCAAATCTCCACACCACAAACCAAAGCACCCACCAGCATACGCCTGTCCAACCAGAACTGGAACACAGTAGCAGAAACAACACCCTTGAAATGGACCACCCCAACACCACCGACGATCTAGACAAGAATATCATCAACTTCAACCAAAGAATGAAGACCTGTGCAGACTCACTCGCACCCATCAAACTTCTGACAATGCAGAACTATGCCAATTCAAACTCCTCATGCACAGATAAAAGACTGTGTACGACACAGGTCCAACATATCTTAATAACCACCTTCACTTCCACCAACCCACCAGACACCTGAGCTCAGCCTACCTCTAAAACACCTCGTATCTGCAAAAACAGAACAAGAGATCTGGCATTCTCCCACATTGCACCCAAAACCTGGAATAACCTCTCTCTACACATCAGGGCCACCTCCTCACTTCTAGAATTCCACAAGAAGCTGAAGAGTGAAGACCTGGCTTGCCAACTAATTCTCCAAGGTGAACTCACTACACCCACAGGCCCATGCCTTTACAGCTGCTTCTTCACCTGGATACCCTACTGGATCATAAACTGTGCTATACAAGTCTACATGATATAATATAATACTGTCAAGTCTCTCCTAATGTTCATCACAGTTCTTACCAAAAACAGATATAGCACCCTTGAATATTAAAACACCAGAGAGACCCTTGAGAACTTCACTAATAACACATTGAAACACTACAGCAGCAGTAGAAAGTCCAAAAGGCATTCTGCAGTATTGGAATACTGTGTTTGTTGTCAAAAAAGCCTGGATTATTTTGCCAAATCCATGTGATGGTACACAGAGCGCATACCTTGTGTAACAAAATGTTTTGCTCTAGCCAATGTCACTATCATTTCAGTCTTGGATAGTGGGTGTCCATCCACCCAGATAGCTTTGTGCAAAGTTCTAATATCAGCTCACATTATTAAATATTAGATAATTTTTCTGCTGTACAATAACCATAATGATGACTCCACAGGTTCAAACACACCTTCAGCACATAACTGGTCAAGAAGTTATACCAGACTTTTTCAAAAATGTATAGGTACACAACTTCCTTTTTTTAGATTGGAATACTTACTTCTTGAAATCGTACAACATTCTCATAACCTTCAAGTTTCCAAAGTTCCTCTTAAAAAATATAAATTTATTTTTACATATTCTATGTAACCTTAATATCTCTCCATTCAGCTTAACACAGTCAACACATAGTACTTGTTTGGCACAACCTGGTTTGAGATTCATTCCTAAACACCCTTGATGATACCACCCATCGATGCCAAAACCAGAGCTTGAAACATTAACGTTTCCTAGCACTTCTCATCTCTTGAATTTCACTACCATTTCAAAGTTTCCTTCTAGATCAATTCTGATATCATTATAGCCTTTTGTAGTAATGTCTGTAGAGCATAACACTTACTGTATGTTCTGTTTCCAAAAGTATTTCCCCTAAAAGAAAATTAGGAGATGATGTTCTCAGTGCTGCTAGTTCCTTAAGAATAGTTTATAGTGTTGTCTCTTGTGCCATCTTGTCACACTTTTTTTTAAATCTTTTGTGATTTAAGGACTTCCACTTCTGGAAATAAAATTGATGGGCTGGTTTCTACATAAGGGTTGCAAGTGTTAAAAGATCAGGGAATAGGTCTCATATTCCTCGATATTAACTTGTTGTCTTCTTTCGTTCCCCAGGATGGGGCTTGGTTACTGGAGAGCCTCTTGGGGGGTCAATATCTGAAGTGCCTATTTGTTGGCACTCAGTTAGGGCCAGCAGGGATAGAACTGAGCTATAATATACCAGCCGTTATTGACTCTGTATATGGACAAGCTCTCACTCTGCATCATTTCCAATGGAGTAGTAGAATGCTTTCCAGCTTCTGTGCAATGATAAATATGCTCTTGGTAATCTCGATGTTAACAGTTCTCTTATTGCTTCGTCAGAGTTTGTTGTATACCCCAATGAGAGTTATGTCCATATATGTGCTTTTCCTCAAAAGCATTGTTATCATACAAAGATGAGACCATACCAGAAGTTTAAATAAATGGAGACTCTACATGCATATCAGATTACGTTCTTCTAAATGTGACTTTTTTCAATTTAAATATGCCAGCCAGTTCATTTATTTGTTTTGCTTTCTGGTACAAGTTGTGCCATTCTGGTTTAAATATACCTAATAATAGGGCAGGAGGGTTGTCCAGTGTAGGACCCTTTCTTTTCCAATATGGCCACCAAGTGTGACCTGGTACAAGTCCTCTTTTTAAGAGTACTCCTACCGTAGGGTCCAAGTTGAGCTGCCTGTCTTCACCGCTCCTCTCTGTTGGGATGTTTTTACAGTAAGTGTTACTCCTATGGGTGCTCAGGTCTTCAATCATTCACTGGGTCCCTAATATTGCACTCTCATCAACTGAGTTTGCTCCATACCTCTATGGCCATCATGCTGCCACTCTCCGGTCTCTTGTTTGAGGAGCGATCTGGCCTGAAGTTGTCAGCAATGAACAGGGCAAGGATCAATGCTCCTCTGGTTCTGCTGCCTGCATTATCCTTGCCATAGAGGGCAGCTGGAGCAGAGCCTTAAGTCAGCTCTGCCCCCTGATGATGTTCTCTTGATGTGCCACTGCAGGCCTCCATGTAGTCTAAGATAGGGTTGGTGGGTTGCTGCAACACCACTGAAAGACAATTAATAAGCTACTGCCAAATCGCTTATGGAACACTTCATGTCAGAAGCATCAGGAGAGCAATGGGGAGGACAGGTTGAATGTCGAATGCTTGGTTGATGCTTTGGAATGTCGAGTGCTTTTTGAACTTTGGTGTAATAAAGATGATCGGCCTCCAGTCAGATAGTGAGTCTTTTAGCAGTGTTCGACCTGGCATGTTTGGCGTGGTTTCCCCTGAAGTTTTGCCTCTATCTCCTGTTTTGTGATGCTGTGCTGGATTTTGTTTTTGCTGGCATAGATAATTTGGGCACTTTGCCACTGCTGATCAGAGTCAAAGTGAAAGTGTTCCCTGAGTAAATTGTTATTATGATTGGTTCTCCCTGATTGACATATTTGATTTTCTGATCAGTCCCTAGTAAAGTGCACTGAGTGTGCCGGGGTTGGTAAATCAAATACTACTAGTGGGCCTGCAGCACTGATTGTGCCACCCACATGAGTAGTTCTGAAACGGTAACTCAGACCTGCCACTGCAGTGTCTGTGCGCAGTTGTTAACTGCCATGTCGACTTGGCAAGTGCACCCACTTGCCAGGCCCTAACCTTCCATTTTCCTACATATCAGACACCCCTCGGGTAGGCCTCAGGTACCCCTGTGGGCAGGGTGCAATGTATGTGAAAGGTAGCACATGCCCTGATGTGTGTGGCATGTCCTGATAGTAAATTACTGCCAATTTCCTTTTTCACTATTGCGTGGCTACCTATTCCCATAGGAAAGAAAGGGGAGTTTGTTTATAACATCTTATAAACATAACTGCTCCTGGGAACAAGGTAGGAAAATAACGTTTAGTATACCTGAACTCAGAATGTTACAATGCATCTTTTAGTGAGGGTGATTTTTACATTCTGTGTTAGAAAGTAGGTATTTTCTTGTTTAGCCATCCAATGTGCCTCTGCTATGATGTGGATTGACTGTCTGGGTTTAGAGTGTCTGGGGCTGGGGCGAACCAGTTGCTCCAGAGAGCCTGATGAGTCAGGGCTGGCTTGAATACCGGATGAATTGAGACTGGGGCTGCATTTATAGAAGGGGAGGAGATTTCCTTTCACCTGAATGGGCATGATTGGCTTTCCACAATGCTGTCTCCACCTCCTGCCAGGAAGCTGCGCCAGAGAGGACAGAACTGGTTTTGACTGGGCACAGGTCTTCTCTGCACAAAGAGAAGAAAGACATTTTGGGGTATAAGTATTAGACCTAAAACCCCTGCACTTTAGACTACTTCTGGAATCAAGAGGAACCTTTGCCAAGGAGAAGAGCTGGAGAAACTGAGGAGAAGTACTGCCCTTGCTGTGTGTTTGGGGTTGGCCTGCAGTTGCTGTTTCTGCCAAGGAAAGGACTTTGTTGTGTGCTGTGTCCCCTGCTTGAGGGAAGTCTCCAAAGGCTTGAGTAGAGCTTGCCTCCTGTTTTGAAGTCTCAGCAACACAAAGACTTCACCCCCAGCTCCCCTGAACTTCTTTGCTGGGAGTTCTGACCTGCCAGGAGTGCCTGGGACTGTGTGGGGTCTCTGGAAGTTGTTTCAGCTTCTAGGAGGTGGAAAGCAACACAACAAGAAAATCGACGTATCGCTCTCCTTACCACAGTTTTTTCGATGCAACGCCGTGGTGCGAGAAGAATCTCCCCGCACAGCCACTGCTGAAACCGACACAGCACCTGTCGCTGCTGCAAGAATCGACACATCGAGGGATAGCGGCTGAAGAAATTGACGCAGTGCCACTAAACGCCACCGCATCATTTGCCGATGCATCCCGGATTTCCACGCATCGTCCCTGTGCAGCAAGTTTTCCCCGACGTATCACCCGCGGATCGGAGTCGTCTCAGAATTGACACATCGCTTCCCCATACAAACCAGACCCAATGCACCGCTCCCCTGTGTCCAGCGGAACTGTCGCATTGCATCCATGAAGGTCTCAGAAATCGATGCATCTCTTTGTATTTCGACTCTGCCCATCACTGCGGCTGTTTTGCTTGGTGAATTTTGTCACAACGACAGGTACTTTGCTGAAATCACGCATCCACAGTTTTCCATGGGCTCAGTTGCTAAAACCTTTTGAAAGTAATTTTTATTAATACTTATATGTTGGATTTTTGTCATTTTGGTCTTGTTAAGTTTAAATAAATATACTTTATTTTTCTGAACTGGTGTGGTGTCCATTTGTGGTGTTATCACTGTGTTACTGTGAGTGTTGGTACAAATACTTTACACATTGCCTTTGGGATAAGCCTGTCTGCTCCTGCCAAGCTACCAAGGAGGAGAGCAGGGGTTATCTAGAGTGTGCATCCCCCTTACCCTGACTAGAAGCAAGGGTCCCTATTTGGACAAAGGTACCTAACTCTGCCAACTCTCAGATCTGTCTTCTGCAAGACTGGGGCTCACTCCCGGGACTGGGCGAGTGCGTAGCAAACACCGGGCTGCCTTCCATGTGACTAGTGAGGCTACCTACCCTCCAGTCTGCCTGGGCTCATTGTCGCCCTACCACCCTCCATGGTCCTCGCTCCATTTAGAGCGATTGCACTGCTCAGCAATAGGATCAGGACGTAAGCTCTCCATGGGGAGGTGCCTTACTGAACCTGGCTGCCCTCCATGTAATTGATGAGGCTACCTGCCCTCTATCATGCTTGGGCTGCTGATCACCCTCCTACCCACCGCTGTCATGGCTCCTCTGTGAGGGATTGCACCACTTGGCCCTAGGAAGGGGACGCGGGTATTCCACGGAGCACTTACTCCTCATCACAGAACCATCGCATGGGCGCTGCACCTCAGAACCATAGCATTGACTCTACCACCGGATTGCTGCACTGCCATGCTCTCTTTTTCTGTTGCGGTTTGCTACTCTCTGACCCCGCCTGCCCCCTCTGAACTTCCGACGCTGAGAGGGCCTGCGCTTCACAAGTTCGGCTCGACTGCTTCCGTGCCCGTTGCCACTCCTCCCTCCCCCGAGGATCGATGCTTGCCGTACAGTGCATGCTCACAGTGCCTCTGGTCCCGTTCGACTGAAGCTGGACCTTTGCACATGAAGACTTCAAGAGCTGATGATCGCACATGAAGTAAGGGCAGACACAGGACTGACTGCATATACACAAAGCATTTTTCATGTAATTTTGATTTGGATCTCCCTAAAATGGCCACTCCCTCCCTGCTGAGGGTGCTCACTCCACGCCCTCTCCCGTACCTGGTCTAAAATGGCTGCTTCCCTCTTGCTGAGGCTATACTCTCGACTCAAGCTGAACCTGCACACATTAAGACTGCAAGTTGCCGATTGCACATGAAGTAAGGGCACACACAGGGCTGACTACATATCAGCGACAAAATATTTTTCATGTGTTTTTGATCTCCCTAAAATGGCTGCTCCCTCCCTGTCGAGGATGTTCACTCCACACCCGCTCCTTAAGTAAGGGCCCACACAGGGCTGACTGCATAGCCACAAAATATTTCTCATGTGATTTTGTTCTCCCTAAGATGGTGCTCACTCCACGCCCGCTCCCATACCTGGTCCCTCTTGCTGATGCTATAGACTTGATGCTCGCTCCTGCACCTAACCGCTCGGATCCCGTTCTCGATCCCAGACTAATTGAAACTGCTTATAATGGCCTCTTGCTATGGGTGTTTACCATATGCTTGCACCCGACGCCTAAATGGTAATGTCCTCCCTCATCAGAAAGTCTAACGCGCCATGGCTGATCTCTCTTACAATTTGCTGTAAAGCTAATAAAAATGGGTGCTCATGATATCGCTAAAACTGTGCTGATCGCTCCTAAAATTTGCTGTGAATCTTGCAAAAATTGGGTGCTCCTAATATCGATACAATTTCACAAAAGCTTCTGATATCTCAAAAGAATAGGGTTTCTCCTACTATCTATACGCCCCTCACTGCTGATGGGGACTACTTTACGTACGCTCCAGGAGCATTCATTGACCTGTCCCAGCTCCCCTCTATTAACTTCAATCCCCCTGGTTCCCTCAAACAGTAATAGGCAATGTCACCGCCATAACCCTCTCCCACACCTATGCTCCCTCCAAACACACAAGACCGCAACTCTGCACTGCGAGCACAGAACATGGTCACAATGTCAATAGCAAACTGACTCAAAAGGCGCACGTCTTCGGCCTTCCTTATACCCCACACCCTAACACCACCACTTGGATAACTCAATGTCATTGAGGTTCATATACTAGGAACCCGTTTATTCCCTCCTATCCTATATTACTCACAACATAATCCCACCCCATAATGCCCCCCCTCGGCTCAGCCTAGACTGGATTCCATATTTTGGAAATCAGATTTGAATTGCCACACAATTAACTACCCGGACAACCCTCTCCAAAAACGCTATTAAATCACTAAAACACAGAATACTCAAAGCTAACCAAGAATCCCTTATCTCTGACCCCTATTTCTGTCAAAAGAAAGGGGCGATCACTAGCGACCTGATCTTTCATACCACAAGAAGAGCTCAGTGGAGAACTGCGTTCCAATCCTTACTCAGAATCGCCGCAGCTAAGACATTTCCCCACGGTCTTAGACTCTCGGCTGTGACATCACCCTCATTCAGAGCAAATGCTACTATATCCATCTATAACAATGGGATTTAAGTGGCAACCTGGCCATCTTTGATGAAACATTTGACCGCATTAAAAATAACTTGACCATAGTGACACTCTACTCACCTGAGGAATGACCTGCCACTATCCCCAACTCAAGGCCAACCTGAGCACGCACATCCATGTTTGGCATTGTTGAAGTTTAGTCATATTGTTTGCTGTAGCAAACATAATAATTATTTTTTCTTTGTTTTTATTATCGTAGAAAATAAAGGGCTCGTCACTGTGTGTTATAGCTAGCTGTGGGGGAATTATTACGTCTTCAAAACTTTTAGGAGTAGGTATTGTGGTTGTTGTTGCTTTTTTAGTTCTTTTCATTGAAGCTATGGATGGCAATTGACTGGTTGCTTCTTTGGGTACTTTAGGCACATCTTTTTTAAGTATAACACTTGTAGGTGTTTGTGAGCCAGTACTTAATTCTTTTGTATTATCAAGGGTTGCTCTAACTTCAATTTCGGAAACATTAGGCGGATGGTTATGTTCTCTAGTACATAAAACAGTTTTTTCTCTGGTAGTAGCACGACCATAACATTTATTGGAATAATATTTTGAACATTTCCAATTCACTTTACGGCCAGTTTGCTTCTCTTGGGTGTAGAAATACCCCATGTAACACAATAAGAATTTCCCTTTCTGAGATGTTATAAATTGGGTGCCTTCAGTCATTGTGATGTGAAAAATTCTATAAAAAATGTATATGAATATATATGAAAAAGCATAATACACATGAATTTTTTTTTCATATACTTACAAAGTGTGATTTAGTTGTCTTTAAATGGAGATGTTATTTTTTCAATAAATGTTGTTTGGTCGTTTGTTTCTGTGAAAGGAAAATAAAACATATTTTACAATTGTACATGGCGGTATTGGGGTTTAGGATAGATTGGGGGTTTAGTTGCATTTTTATGAGATTTTAGAAAGGCTTTTTGAAATATACTTTGTTAGTTAGATGTTTTTGCAAGGTAAATAATTTTTTCTCGTCTTTGGAGTAATATCTGTAGTGGAAACATAAATAGATAAAATATATAAGTTAGTAATTTTAGTTAGCTATTTAAAACTCTGTTACATTTTAATGAAACTTTTTATTCAGAAATGGTAATTTACTTACTTTTTGAAAAGTGTAGTAGGCCTGAATTTGATGCAGCCTTTGCTTGTAGTGAAAATCAGGCAGAGTTTCGCCTTCCTTAATTCTTTTGGTTTAAGGTGTAAAATAAGAACAATTTCCTTTGTTTATATAGTGTATTTTTAATTTTGTTTAATTTCATTGGTTTCTTTCAAATTTCTGTATTTCTATTGGTTAATTTTTATTGTGTTTCTTGGTTTGGTAATTGTTTTCCTTATATGGAAAACGCTAATTAAGAGTCATTTTTTTTTTGTGGTGAGGAAGGAGACGTTGAACTAATTATATTTTAATCAAATATATATGAGATCTATTATAATGTTTTTATATGTTGCAATTATATATTTTAAACTGGGATTATAAGTGTCTTTATTATGTTAATATTTATTTATGTTGTAATAATTTCGAAAGTTATGTTTTTGGTTTAATTTAATTTGATATGTATGTTTATGCATTTAACTGTATTTATGGTGTTTGAATTTATTGTTTTAATGTATTATTGAGTTGTCGATATATTCTAAAAAATGATAATATTTTGTAGTCAATATTTTAGACATGTTCTATATTTATTTAGAAACGTCAATATTGTGAATAGCTATATTTATGTGTGCGATTTGTGTTGTCGATATTGTTACATGACGATATTGTGGTATTGTTATTTGTGTATTTTTTTAATTAAGTATACAACATAAATGTTTTTATGTCGAAAAATTTGTAGTTCCATAATGTGTCTTTCGATATTATGTCAGTGATTCCCTAAAATGGTTTGCCTCCTTTCTCAACAACAGAACGCAAAGAATCAAAACCAATCAAACCCTATCCCACTCCAGTTCCTGCACTCTAGGTATCCCTCAAGGATCCTCACTCTCCCCCACGCTCTTCAACCTTTTCATTGAACCACTGACTGTAATCCTCAAAGATTCCAACATCCAATATCACATGTATGCTGATAATACTCAACTGTACATGAAATTATCCTCTCCTGAAGACATCCTGTCACTCAACGGAACCCTGCAAAAAACCTTAAACTGGCTAACATCCAACCACCTTAAACTAAATTCCCTTAAAACTGAATTCCTCCTCATTTCTCCGACTAGGCAATCCTCCACTGGGGGGCAATTCCTAACAAACTTCACCACTCTCAACTGCACACCACACATCATTGACTCCACTAAATCACTTGGTGCTGTACTGGACAAGAACCTAAACATGCAAGATTACATAAGAGCATCTAACAAAGGAGCGAACTTCCAATTAAGCATCCTTAGAAAACTTAAACCTTACCTACCACAAGAAGACTTCAAATCAGCGGTGCAAGCACTAGTCATCTCAATACTTGAATACGGCGATGCTACTCTATGCAGTCTCCCGAAACTCAGTTTAGTCCCACTCAGAGCATCTTTCAACGCTGTGACTAGACTTATCACGGGTTCCAAGAAATCCAATCACATCTCTCCTGACCTTAAAGCGCTCAACTGGCTCCCATTAGAGGCAAGGATCCAGTTAAAAATTGAGGTTATGACCCATAGAGCACTACACTTCAATACCCCTATCTACCCGACAAACAAGATCGAGCTATCGGGTTGTGCCAGGCCCTCAAGGAGCTCCAGCACTCTGCTCCTCAAGCCAAAGAAATTCAAAAAAGTGAAAACCTACAAACGTACTTTCTCTCAGACTGCCCCGAGAATATGGAACTCTCTACCTGTGGAAATAAGACCAATTCCCTCAACTCTTGCCTTCAAAAGGGAAGGGAAAGCTCTATGGATGAACAATAACCTGAACTAGAAGCTTTGCTCCTTTGTTGCCCTGCCTGTTTTTACCTGGCTTTGTTACCACGATCTATCTTGATGAAATTGCTTACTGGCCAATGTCACGGTCCAGTCCAATTTGTCACTGCTGTAACTGATGTATACTGACCTAAATTGCTCCCATAGCCTTCGATCTATATCTACCGCAAACCTTATGTAAAGCGCTCTGATACCCGCCTGGGTCATGTTTGCGCTATACAAAACTTTGAAATAAATAAATAAATAAATAAACTAGAGCCCCCCATTTCTAACATTGGTGGTAAGTGGTCAGGATTTGAACTGGTATTTGTACTTGACCCACAGTGATTGGTGTACATCACTAGTTTAGTGCAGACCACCACGCAACCACATATTGTGTTTTATTTCTGGTTTTATTTTTTATCCGACCTTGACTTATCCACGCATCATGTCTCAGAATGGTAAAGCAGCAAGTGAGGTTGCGGATTTGGAGTTTGACTTTGAATTGTTAAGCAGTTAGAAGGTAGAGCAACTCAGGCAATTCTGCAAAAATTGGTTGTCCCATGAAGAGCCACTCTAGAAAAGAGGAGCTACAGAAGGCCTTAGGGGCCTGGTGGTAGTGTGGAAATATGGATTTTTCTGATCAGTTATGTCCCCTATCTTGGACCCCAATGGTTTCATGTATGAACCACAAGTACATGTATGTTCCCTCCAGTTCCAGTTATGAAGACGCAAACACATGTGCGTCCACCGTCAACATGTCCTCTTTCAGATCAGCCATGAATGGGCCAGTTATTCCATTCCTAAGTACGAAAGGCCACCGGCTTTATATGGTTCACTTATGCCATTTTACAGTCCAGGCAAGTAGGCCCTGATTCTGTCATCAAGCTTTTCTTTCTTTCTGCCTCTGAAGCTCCAGTCTGAGCCTGCATCTGTGACCATGAACTTTGTCTCATTCCCTGCGCGGCTCACGAAGCCTGACATCAGCCTGTTGCCTGCCAAAAACTGTATTTCACCTTCGAAATTATCTGCTCCGCTCCCTGCCCAATGCATTCCTGTCTAGTAGTTTAAGTAAACATTCTTCCAGCTACCGAGCAAAGGCCCGGCTTCTCTGTCTTTATGCAAGTAATTCATAGCCTTATTATTATGGAAGACTTCTGCCCTCGCATCTAGTGTAGACACTTAGACGCTTGTACACGCACTAACAGTCAGTATAGTCAGTATAGAATAAGATTCTACTCTAAGAGACCTCTCTTTTGGATAACATAGTTCTTTAAACATAGGATGTTAGATATGATTTGGGATTAGGTTGACTTGACCCTCCAGACTTCTGTCGCCACATGTAGAGCTAAATGTCAAGTCCCCTTCACCCCCTAGTTGCACGTCAATCATACGTCATGCTGCTGTGCGCGCATTTCTGCCAAGTATTTCTGCTGACATTGCGAAATTCTTTCATGGAACCACCCTATTATGACATCACACCTGATGACGTTCTTTAGTCACACCCAGTTACACCTACTTTTGCTACGTATGTATGTCTTATCTACACTATCAATTGTTACGCCTCTTGCATTTGCTTCACTGTAATGCCTATTGTATAAAAGTGATTAATTATCAATAATGTATGTACTTCACTTCCTGAACCTTCGTGGTGATGGAACTTGGAGCAACCGATTCGAATCGTCCATTGGAATAAAGCCCATTCCGAACCTCTAATACCACGGATTCTGCCTCTTATTTATTGAGCTATTTTTATTATGTTTCTGTATCAAATTAAGTCCCGGTAATTAAATTATTTACCACATGAATGGCGCCCGAACAGGGACACTTTCTCATCTCACGCGCCGGCGGTGCGTTGCAGGCCCGGTCTCCTGCCACAGCTGGACGGACAACAACGCGTACCAGCAGGATTTCCTGTATCTCCCTCCGGTCAAGCGGGGGCGACTGAGGCTGCGATCAACACCCAGACGAGGCGGTGAGAAGTGCGAAGTATCCCGACCAGAGCCTAGCTGAGAGAGCAAGATCCGAGGTATACAGAGGCCCACCAGGTTTCCGAAGCTCAGAAGTGTCCGAAGTTGTCGAGTCGAGTCCAGTCCGGTCTAGTCCAGTTCAGTTCCGTTCCGAGGCCTTCCGTTCCGAGCTACCCGGTGAGTACCATTACTGGGGAGGCGTTCTGGCGTGCACATAAGTTGTGCCGGTCCAGACGGGTTTGGGTACACAAATCCGGTCTGCACTGTTTTAGCAGTGTATCTGTACTGTTTAGCAGTATATCTAGTATATCAAGTATATAAATTCAGAATAATTCAGTTAATGCCGAGTATTATGTTTAGTGATTAAGTTTCCTTAGATCATCATCATCATCGTTGCTCAGTTAAATGTTAAATGTTAAATGTTTTTAATACGTTCTGCATATTGTGGTGTGAATGACTGTTCATTATCGTGCTTTATTGTATTACGTTTGTTCAAAATCAAGTACCAGATCAGTTCTCAATATGCCGCTCTTTTCGAAATTAAGACAGATCACAACTAGAAAAGGGGTACTCGAAGAAGCTGTTCCCATTCCTCCTAGGGACACTCCAGGGTACTTCATGTATCATAAACATGGCCTAGACGCCATATTATTTCTTGATCTATGGGTAGACTACACTAAGGAATTACCAGAAAGTCAGAGGTGGCCCGCAGCTGGGACCTGGGATGCAGATTGCATCGTGAAAGTAGAGGAAGAATTATGGAAAAAGAAAGCTAGACAATCACAGAAAGACGCCATTGAATTATGGCGTAAAGAATCGTATAGACGTACAGAAAAAGCACGTAGACAGGAAGAGAAGAGTAAAGAGAATTCAAATAAAGTCCGAGAAAATCTATTAATTGAAGAAGGTACACGAGTGAAATCAGAACAAGTAGACAGACAAAGAAATGCCCTTATGAAGGGTATGTATCCCCTTCTGGCCGAGGGATTACCTAAGGCTACTCCAGAGATACCAAAAGACTTGCCACCCCCATTATTTCCAATAAAAGTACATCTTAAGGGGCATCCTAGAACAGCGGAAGATGTTTTTCTTTCCTCATATTTAGACGCAGCTCCCGAGTATGCTAACCCCGCCCCACATAGACCGTCTGCCGGGGAGGTTCAACGCCAAGATCCTGTATCTGTATCTCTACAACAACAAATCCTGACACAAGTTCCGGCAAGCACATCTGTTTCTACATCTGTTCCTACAGCTACTTCTATAGCTGTGTCCACACCTATAGTTGCTGTATCGCGTTCAACGAATCCTTTCACGCCCGATACCCCAGACGGGGCTACCGGAGGTGCTACCAATATTTTTTCTACGCCACCCAGAGTAAATAAACTTACCTTTCAAGAATCAGCACATCCACGTACCCCCAAACTCATAAATGCCCGTACGCTTAAGGAACTTCTTATAGATTGTAGATATGACCCTGTGCCCGGCAAAGAGGACGAAATGATCATGGCATCATTACGTATCAGACGAGCCGCGGTGTATTTGGGGAAGTTACCAGGAATGACTATGCATCTAGATAATATATACCATTTTGTCCAAACAGGGCGAGATTCTGAATGTATTAACAGAGCTATGGAATACCAGAAAGTGGAGATACAAGGGGAACTGTTACGTTTCCTTATAAATTGTGTGATCAGAAATCAAGACCGACCGGGGGTAGACCCGGAAGCAATGCAAACTCTTACCAGATGGAGCCAGAATATATCAGAAGGGAGACATGATAAGCAAAACTGTATAATAGCCATGTGCCGAAAGATCCGTAAAGAAATAGAACGCCTACACGAAGAGAGATTAGCGGTAGACCAGTTCGAACAAAGCGAGGAGGAAGGATCAGGACTGCCCACAGGACAGTCAGAAACCATAGCCTATGTAGGTAGAGGAAGATCTTGTAATAGTACTAGATGTTTTACTGACCCGATACGTCCGATATGTCCAGATAATAACAGGAATTTCCAAACACCTATAATAAATATAAGGTCCCCCGAGCATTCGTTCCAAGCCGCTGACAAATTACTGCGAGAACGAAGGGGTTATCATTTACTCGATTCTATGGATGAACAAGAATTAGCCAGGTCAGCCGTTCATTGGGTTGACAGTCCCGGAAAATATGGTGATGATACAGTAGCACACACATTTTTGAACCTCACCCCAGATGAACAGCGTTTAGCTGGGATTTATATGATTCAACAACTTCTTATACTATATAAAAACCAACATTCAGATCCCGGTCCTTTACCTGATATATTGACTGAATTACTCACGAATAGATGGAGAGGTTCAGGTACTAAGCTAATTAAAGAAATACTAGAATCAAGAAAGCAGTACATTCTTTTTGTATGCCCAGAACATGTCTCACTGCCCATCAAGGAAAGACCGATGTATTACATGGACAGACAGAATCCCTTACGAGAAGTACACCCAATAAAGGGCGAGGACAATCAGTTTAAACGTGTATTTGTATATACGCCCATATCGAAAATAGAATTGTTAGAAATGAAGAAAGTGGTACCCAGTCATGACAAAGACCCAGCGGGTTTCCACCGAGAAATTAAAGACATGTTACTCATGGGAGAGTATACCTATCCCGACATTATGACAATATTAAAGGTATTGATGCCTGCTGGCATTTATGAAAAACTCAAGGAAAAAGAGTGGGAGGTGGGAGACCAAAAGATAGACTGGACAGCATTAGAAAATGAAGAAAAGGCCCGAGGTCCAGGTTCGGGGCTTGGGGACAAAACTAAAGCACTACCAGGTTTACTCGTACAGGTACTGCCACGTTTATTAACCACGAAAAAGGAAGACTGGGGTGCAATCTCAGCCTGTAAACAAAAGCAAGATGAAGACACTAGTGATTTCTATGCCCGATTCGAAAAATGTTTTGGTATAAATAGTGGTATAAAAGCAAGTAGCGAGTCATACCCACATCTGTTTGTGACAAAATTAGTTGAAAATTCCTTGCCCCAGGTGAAGAATAGAGTATTAAAATTCGAGAGTACCTGGCAAGGTAATACCCCATCACAAATGTTACAAATGTTACAGTACCATTACAATAGAATTAGAGAGGAACAAGAACATGAACAAAGACGCATGAAAGACACGAAAATGAAAATGCTAGTCTCTCAGACAGTTCCAGCTGAAGGACATAAAAAGGGTACGACACATTCCGGTGATTCAGCAGGACCTGTAAAAGGGACATGCAACTATTGTAAACAACCAGGTCATTATATACACGATTGCCCAGTCCTGAAGCGTAATATCGCCACAGGTATTACAAAAGAAAGACCACAGCCACTTAGACAGGATCAGAATGAACAAGGAGCCCCGCAGCATGCACAGTCCATGCCAGCTCCACAACAGTCTATACAGTTTGTGCCAGCTGCACCAGCGCTGCCGGTTGCTGCCACACAAACCACGACACGACAGCTGTACCAGACCGCACAGTATGATTATCCTGATTATCAACGATACGCATGAACCAGCCTAGAGAGGGAAGTTGACTTACCCCTTATCGAGGTCCCTGTAGACCAAGAAGGACCTTATGTACATAGTGAATTATTAGGCCAAGATAGAAAATTTTTACTTGATACAGGGGCAAGTCGAACAACAATAAAACACAGTGAAGTTCCAGGGGCACCCCTCTCAGGCTCACAGAATATTTCCCTTGATTTTTCAGGAAAACCTATTGTTAATGAAGTATCACAGCCTCTTCCACTTACGATAGGACCCTTGACCAGAACTACAGATTTATTGCTTACTAAATCATGTCCAGAAAACTTGTTAGGTATAAAAACACTGAAAGCTCTAGGAGCTATAATATGTTGTTCTCCGGAAGGAGTAAGATTGTTTTTACGTGATTTCAAAGGTCACTATGTGTCTCGAGACATGGATCCTCGACTGCAGACTTTACCTACACATTTATGGGCACAAGGCCCTACTGATGTGGGTTGCATGAATATTACACCATATCGAGTTACACTAAAGGCAGGAGTGGTACTACCACGAATGCGACAATACAAGTTACCACCAGATGCTGTAGTGGCTTTACTACAAATCATTGACGAGCTCATTGCCCAAGGAGTGGTTGTGGAAACAGACTCCAATGTATGTAATTCACCGATAATTCCGATTCTTAAACGAACAGATCCGAAGGCCCCGCCAGTATATCGATTGGTTATTGATCTGCGCGAATTAAACAAGTGCATTGTGCCACAATTCCCTGTGGTCCCAGATATCTCGTCATTACTGACAGCTATTGATTCTGAAGCAACATTCTTTACTGTAATTGATCTCAAGAATGCCTTTTTCAGCGTCCCTATAGATCCGGAAAGCCAATACTTGTTCGGATTTAGTTTAAATGGACGTAGCTTTAAATTCTCACGCGCACCTCAAGGATTTACAGAAAGCCCCAGCATCTATAGCCAAGCACTGAAACGAGAACTCGACAGTATCCACATGCCAGTAAACACTGCCCTGCTTCAATATGTCGATGATCTGCTGATCACCGCTAGAAGCGAACCTGAATGTGAGAAAGCATCACTGACAGTTTTACAATTTCTAGCCGAAAAAGGGCACAAGGTGTCCCCTTCTAAGCTGCAATTCTGTGTCCAGCGAGTTGTTTATCTTGGACACTCGCTGTCCAAGGAGGGAAGGCAGCTTACACCCGACCGCATTCAGTTAATAGCTAACATGCCAATACCCAAGACACAAAAGGAGGTGCGGGCTTTTATAGGCCTCACTTCATATTGTAGGCAGTGGATCCCTCAGTATGCATTTCTAGCAAAACCACTCATTCAATTGACAACACAGGAGGCAGCCACATCGACTGTTCTCCCTTGGACTCAGGAACATACACAAGCTTTTGAAAACCTAAAGAAAGCCTTATGCCAAGCACCGGTTTTAGCAACACCATGTTACAATAAACAGTTTACACTCTTTGTTACAGAACGCGAAGGTACTGCCTTGTCAGTACTCACACAGGAACAGGCAGGATCCCACAAACCATGTGCTTATTTTTCTAGTACATTAGATCCCGTAGCTCAGGCTTTGCCTGCATGCCTGAAATCGGTGGCAGCAACAGCTTTAGCAATAAGACAAAGCGATGCCATAGTGTTAGGACATCCATTGACAGTTCAAGTACCACATGCAGTAGAAGTTCTTGTGAATAGAACGCAAACACAGCACTTGACTATAGCGCGACTTACAGGGTATGAATTAACATTGTTTCAGCCACATATAGAAATCAGACGTTGTAACACATTGAATCCTGCCACACTTTTACCCGTAATCGGAACAGACCCACTAGCTCATGATTGTATTGATGTTATTACAATCACGACGAAACCCAGACAAGACTTGACAGATGTCCCATTGTCAGACCCAGACCTAACGTTGTATGTAGATGGTTCATGTATGAGAACAAGTACAGGAGAGTTAGTGGCCGCTTACGCAGTCACAACAGACACTGAAGTCATCGAAACAAATTGCATAAATACCTTGTCAGCTCAAGCCGCAGAGCTCATCGCTCTGACACAAGCCTGTATTCAAGGCACAAATAAAAAAGTCAACATATACACTGATTCACGTTATGCATTCGGAGTTGTACATGACTTCGGCGTGCTGTGGCGAGAGAGAGGTTATTTAACTTCTCACGGTGCCCACATTCAGCACGGACCCCTCATTCATGCCTTATTAGATGCAATACATCTACCCACTGCAATATCAATTATGAAATGTAAAGCTCATACGAAAGTTATTGATATCATTTCTCAAGGCAATGATCTAGCTGACAGAACAGCTAAACAGACTGCTCAAACTCAAACATCCGACATGACAAAGACAAAAGTCCCGACGCCAACACATTGTATGACGATTAAAGATCCCGCTCTTGACGTAATTGACATACAGACGCATGCTACACCAGACGAAATAAAGAAATGGACTGAATTAGGAGGGATCCAAACGGATCAAGGATGGATGACGAAGGAAAAATCTGTGTGGTTCCTTCCTGATTCAATGGTCCAAGTTATTATTAACACTATACATAGTCCAGCGCATCTAGGAGAAAAAGCTATGCTAGACAGCATCCAACACATTTGGTTCAATAAACATTTACGAGCAGCAGCCAAGCAAAAAGTTCGTACCTGTATGATCTGTTGTCAGTTCAACCCAGGAAAAAGCATTCCCGTAGAACAGGGTGGATTTCAGCCTCCTGATCACCCTTTTGAAATCCTCCAGATGGATTATATCCAGATGGAACGATGTCGAGGATTCAAATATGTTCTCGTAGTTGTCTGTGCTCTTTCCCGTTGGACAGAGGCATACCCGGTTTCAGATTACACTGCCCCGACTACTGCCAAACAGTTAGTTCGAGAATTCTTCCCACGATACGGTTTACCACGTGTTGTCTACTCAGATAACGGCCAGCCGTTCTCATCCGAACTAATGAAACACGTTTCACTTTTGTTAGGCTATCAGTGGAAATTCCACTGTGTCCGACACCCCGAGGCAGCAGGTCTCGTAGAAAGACATAATCAGATCCTGAAAATCAGATTGTCCAAAATATGCAGAGAGAAAGGTGTCGACTGGGTAGTAGCGTTACCAGTTGCACTCTTTTACATGAGAATGGTAGCACACTCTCGAACAGGGCTATCCCCGTATGAGGTGATCTTTGGCAGACCACCAAATATGTGGGGGACGCCTATACCACGTAAAATAACTGATATTGACTGTAATATGCTGACAGATTATTTGGCTTCCTTGATGTCTGCACTACAATCTTGTCGTTCACAGGTAGCTGCAGCCTTTCCCGACAACACTGAGGTGAAACCCCATGATATAATTCCGGGGGACCTGGTCCTCGTGAGGAACTTTGATCGAAAGACTCAGCTGGATCCTAGGTGGAAGTCACCGCAACTGGTCTTGCTCACCACAAGGACAGCCGTGAAGATCGAAGGCAGAAAAGGCTGGGTACATTCAAGTCATATCAAGAAATTTCATGGACTACCATCGGATGTAAATACCACACCTCGTGTGTCTTCACCCATTGACTCAAAACTTCCTTTTGTTGAATCAAGTAGTCACGAACAATATAAACTAAAACTCAGATCTAACCAGTCGGGAAATTTGATTGTTTAAGTCCTCTCCAAGGTGAAGCGGTTGAATTTGTCTCTGACATGTATCCCTTAGATCTGAATAGAGAAAACACCCGAAAAATGTTGAAACGACATGCATACTGTAAATCACTGCGTAGTCATTGCACAGTGACGTTATTAATTTTGTTTTTCTTAAGTCTTTTAATAATTACTGCAAGTATATTGTTGCACATATATTATCCTATTTCTAGACATGTTTATAATGTTACTGCTGAACATTCTTTTAGTGAATTACCTCCGCATGAGTTGTCTTATAGATTTGCGCTGCGCAATAACACGTTTATTAGTATGTTACATCATTCCCATCAGGTTAGCAATGCTACAAATTGTTGGATATGTGGCCGACTCCCTCCCTATCAGAATTATAAAGGAATTCTACCTCTCTTTCCATACCCATTCACACACAACGGCTCCTGTGGAGCATGGTTTAGTTTAATTAATCCCCTAGATTCAAATTCTGCAGTTTATCAAGACAACTGGGTATGGGGAAATTTAAACTTAGTTTTACTTAAAGTCTGCTACCCTAACCAGGAGGGACTTCCCAAGAGAACAGGAACTGATCTAGAAAATGAAGTATATGGATTAGGTAATTTTACGCTTAATCTTATGATCCTAAATGTCGAATCCGAAGCTACTCCAATTTTGCCCGCCATGTCAGTATTTCCAGTAAAAGGTGAATTATGTGTAAGAAAGAATGGTTCCATACATATGGGCCATAGTAGATGCACCACTGTAATAGAATTCAGTGATCAAGGCAAGTCGACATTTAGAGCTTCCCGCCATTCCTATTTTATATGTGGTCAGACGGCATATGTACGTTTGCCTCTAGATTGGGATGGTACCTGCTACATTGGATTCCTTTTGCCACCTGTTTTCCTAGCTCCTCCCGATTATCACAGAAATACTCATTTAGTACACAATAGAGAAAGGAGAGATCTCCCAATTGTCGATTACACTGAAACAGCATGGGAAAAATACACAGATTTCAATAAAGGTCTCTTTCCCTATATAGGTACTGTTACTAATAGTAAACTGATACGTAGATTAACTAGAACCCTTGAAGCAGTAGTGAACGAAACTATTTCCGCCTTAGGCAATTTAACAGAAGAACAGTCTGCTATGCGGATCGTTGTGCTTCAAAATCGTCTTGTCCTTGACGTCATCCTGGCCGATAGGGGCGGAGCTTGTAGGGTCATCGGATCAAGTTGTTGCATTTTCATACCAGAAAATTCGCCATCTGTATATAAAGCCATAACTCGCCTTCATAAGATTGTAAGCCAGATACACCAGAATCCAGGCACCTGGACTTGGTCCGGTTGGTTTTGGAGTGTATTATCTACCTTTGGATGGAAGGTCCTATCCTTCCTAGGTATTGGCTTTCTCATACTATTCAGTTGCTGTCTATGCCTACAATGTGGACCAGCGATTTGTGGTCTGTGTGCCACATCGTGTATTCCATCACCAAGATTTCATTCGTCCCAGAAGAAAAAAGAAGAACAAATGATGCTATATGAACAGATCAATGGATTGATGAAGATTGATATCTCTTGACGGGCAAGTAGGGGACAAGGAGGGAATGTGGAAATATGGATTTTTCTGATCAGTTATGTCCCCTATCTTGGACCCCAACGGTTTCATGTATGAACCACAAGTACATGTATGTTCCCTCCAGTTCCAGTTATGAAGACGCAAACACATGTGCGTCCACCGTCAACATGTCCTCTTTCAGATCAGCCATGAATGGGCCGGATATTCCATTCCTAAGTACGAAAGGCCACCGGCTTTATATGGTTCACTTATGCCATTTTACAGTCCAGGCAAGTAAGCCCTGATTCTGTCATCAAGCTTTTCTTTCTTTCTGCCTCTGAAGCTCCAGTCTGAGCCTGCATCTGTGACCATGAACTTTGTCTCATTCCCTGCGCGGCTCACGAAGCCTGACATCAGCCTGTTGCCTGCCAAAAACTGTATTTCACCTTCGAAATTATCTGCTCCGCTCCCTGCCCAATGCATTCCTGTCTAGTAGTTTAAGTAAACATTCTTCCAGCTACCGAGCAAAGGCCCGGCTTCTCTGTCTTTATGCAAGTAATTCATAGCCTTATTATTATGGAAGACTTCTGCCCTCGCATCTAGTGTAGACACTTAGACGCTTGTACACGCACTAACAGTCAGTATAGTCAGTATAGAATAAGATTCTACTCTAAGAGACCTCTCTTTTGGATAACATAGTTCTTTAAACATAGGATGTTAGATATGATTTGGGATTAGGTTGACTTGACCCTCCAGACTTCTGTCGCCACATGTAGAGCTAAATGTCAAGTCCCCTTCACCCCCTAGTTGCACGTCAATCATACGTCATGCTGCTGTGCGCGCATTTCTGCCAAGTATTTCTGCTGACATTGCGAAATTCTTTCATGGAACCACCCTATTATGACATCACACCTGATGACGTTCTTTAGTCACACCCAGTTACACCTACTTTTGCTACGTATGTATGTCTTATCTACACTATCAATTGTTACGCCTCTTGCATTTGCTTCACTGTAATGCCTATTGTATAAAAGTGATTAATTATCAATAATGTATGTACTTCACTTCCTGAACCTTCGTGGTGATGGAACTTGGAGCAACCGATTCGAATCGTCCATTGGAATAAAGCCCATTCCGAACCTCTAATACCACGGATTCTGCCTCTTATTTATTGAGCTATTTTTATTATGTTTCTGTATCAAATTAAGTCCCGGTAATTAAATTATTTACCACAGTAGGCCAGACAAGCTGAGGAGGCAGATGATGCAGAGGTGGAGGGGGTGCATCAGAGAATGCTATCAGATCACAGGAATTGCCTATAGGAAGAGCAGCTTCTAGGGCTGGCAGCAGTCATTCTTCTAGAAATTGGGCACCAGAGGAAATAGAGGAAAGGCGCAGGGTTAAGGACCATGATTTAGAGATCATGAGACTAAAGGAAGAGTAGAGTAAGAATGCTCTAGCTTTGGAAGAGAAAAAGTTGGTCTTGGCCCATGAGTTAAGCATGGGAGAACTGGACATTAAAGCCAACCATGTGGAGTCCAGTACGAATGGTGGCAGTACGCAGCCAGTGCAAGGGGGCAAGGTTTACATATCCAAGGAGGTAATACAGAATTTCCAAAAGAGGGATGATGTGTATGCATGGTTTGAGGCTTATGAAGCTACATTGCAGATGCATGAGGTCCCTGGGAAGCATTAGGGGCAGGCCCGTGGAAGCACTTTGAGGTCACTGGGAGGGACACCCTGACACCCCTGGGGGAGGTGGGTTCCCTTACCTACCCCAAATTGAAGGAGGCTTTATGGCTCAGGTATGGGTTCACACCTGAGCAGTACAGGAAAAAGTTTAGAACCTTCAAAAATGTTGAATCTTATACTTGGGTTGAGTTTGTGAACATGTATTGTAGAGCACTGGATGGTTGGATAAAGGGTAGCAAGGTGACTGATTACCAGGGGTTGTACAATCTGATTGGTTGGGACTACTTGAGCAGTCTGTGTGTTCCAGAGCTGCACCAGCATCTGACAGATAGTACGTTGACCGATCCCAGGCAGCTTGCTCAGGAGGCAGACTGCTGAACAAGGGCCAGGGTCCACAAAGGGATTGTGGGGAACCCAGCCAAAGGTGGGCAAGGTCCCAAGCAGAAGAGTGGCGGAGGACAAGGGTAACCAAAAGGAGTTCTCTAAAGGGCCCCAAAACAGGTTAAGGTACCCTGGTTCCCAGGTTAAGGTACTCCAGCTCCCCCGGTTCTAAGAAGCCATGGCCCCATAAGGGTAGGCAAGACAACCAGGGTCCCCGCAGGTGCTCTCAATGTGGTCAGGTGGGCCACATTGCAAGGGGCCCCAAGGCGCCACCAGCACCCACTGGTGCACCGTCACCAGGGTTAGTTAGTGTAGTGCTGGGGAAGGAGTTGGTTCCTAGTGAGGGTAGGGAGCTAGCTGTGATGGCCCTAGTCTCATTAGGAGACAGAGAGATGATCCAGAAAACCTGCCTGCCGGATAACGCAATAAAGTACCTGCAGAGGGTGACCATCAATGGGAGGAGGGTGGAGGCTCTGAGAGACACAGTGTGACATCTTCAGGTGTCAATGGGTGTCTGAAGAGCAGGTCATCCCCAATGTACTTCACCCTGTAGTTGCTGCGGAAAACTGTGGGCACCTGTGTAAGGTGGCGCAGGTTTCCTTTGAGTGGGGGGGTCTCAGGTTCCTTGAAGGTCATTGTAAGTCCATCCATGCCTGTTGACTGTCTGCTTGGTAATGACCTAGAGAGCTCACCTTGGAAGGAGGTGGTGCACCAGGCTCACTTAAAGATATTGGGACTGCCTGAGTAGGCCTGTGTGACCACTCGGTCAATGGCAGCCAGTAAGGGTGATCAAGAGGACCTGGAGCCTGAAAGAGTGGCACAGGTGCCTGCCAGAAAGAGGAAGGGCAGGGGGCATGGGAAACCAGCCCCTGAAGTTCCCACGGTCCAGGAGGAGGCAGAACCTGAGGGGGATGCCCTGGAACCTACAGTGGAACAAGTGGCTGAACTGGAATACCTGCCTGAGCTGACCCATTGGCAGCAGGAAGGAGGTCCCTTCAAGAGGAGTTCCGCAAGGCACAGATGGTATGCCCTACTCCTGTTGGTTTGCTGCAACAGGCTGCAGACCATGGAGCAGGTGGTCCGTCCGGATCACATTTGATTTATTGGGAGAATTGACTCCTTTACAGTGAACCTAAGGTCGCTGAGCCTAGGGCAGCCCGTGTGCTGGTGGTACCCACATGCTACAGGACCTTCCTACTGGGTCTGGCTCATGATGTGCCTTTGCAGGACATTTGGGGTGCAACAAGTCCTATCAGAGGCTTATCACCCACTTTTACTGGCCCCAAATGCAGAGGCACGTTGGGACACATTGTAGGTCTTGTCAGACTTGCTAAGTGTTAGATTTGGGGGTCTCTAGTTGGCATAGGTAGGTACCTGTGACAAATAGGGACCCTTGCGTCTAGTCAGGGTAAAGGGGTACACTCCTAAAATAACCCCTGCTCACCCCCTTGGTAGCTTGGCATGAGCAGACAGGCTTATCTCAGAGGCAGTGTGTAAAGCATTTGTGAACAAATACAGTAATCAAGTGACAACGCTACAGATGGACACCATACAAGTTTTATATCAAAAATAAGTATTCTTTATATAGATTTATCACAAGACCATAAACGACAAAAATCCACAATACTGTTACTTTAAAATGGTAGAATTTAGCTTAATTCTCTTAAGATGGTAAATGCGACACTCAGAGTTCAATGTACCTTAAGATGCGACACGCAGGGCAATGAAAGTGTTGCAAGGACGGTGATGCGTTGAAGATCTGGTGCAAAGAAACAAAGATGGCGCTTTCTTCTTGATGCAACACGCTTCCCGGTGATGCGGCAGTGCCTGATGCGACGTCGATCCTCTTCTCCGGTGATGCGAGATGCTTTACACGATGCGAGCCACGACAGGCCTTGTGACACGCTTCCCAGTGATGCGGTGGCGTCTGCTACAATGTCGATCCTCTCCCCTTGCGATGCAAGTTGCTTCCACAACGATGCGAGCCACGATGAGCTGCGACAGGCCCTGCGACACGCTACCCAGTGATGTGGCGGCATCTGCTGCGATGTCGATCCTCTTCTCCTGGCGATGTGAGGTGCTTCGGTGGACCTGCGATGACTCAACGATTCTTCTGCGACTCGCTTCCCGGTGATGCGGCGGCGTCAGCTGCGACGTCGATCCTCTTCTCCGGCGATGTGAGTCACTTTGTGTGGTGAAGCGGCAGTTCGGTGACACGCTTCTTGTTCTTGATTCGCGCTTCCAGCTCCTTGCGACACGCAAGTCCTCAAAAAGTCCAGCACAACTGCAGGCCTTTCAAGAGAACTCTTGGGGAGCTGGTGGGGGAAGTCTGTTGTCCCTGAGACTTCAGCAGGAGGCAAGCTATTTTCCAAGTCCCTGGAGATCCTTCACAAGTTGAATAAAAGTGCACACAAAGTCCTTTCTCCTTTCTTTGGCAGTCAGACAACCACTGCAGGCCAATCCCCCAAGCAGCACTTCAGCTTAGGGGTAGTCTCTCCTCATTTTTTTCTGGTTCCACTCCTCAGCAAAGGTTTCTTCGTGTTTCCCAAAGTGATCTAAAGTTCTTGGGTTTGGGTCCCAATATTTATACCAAGTTTCTCTTTGTCCTCTGAAGGCAGAGAGGCCTTTGTCTAGTCCAAACCAGTTCTGGTCAGTCCTGGAGCACTTCGTTTACATGACTACTTCTTTCCTTTCAGAGTGCAGGGCAGAGACATCAGACACACCACAGGAGGTGGAGCCAGCATTGTGGAGGGAAGGCACAGCCCTATTCGGGTCCCAGGTGCAACTCCTCCCACCCATCTAGATGCAAATCTCTCTATTCAGCCCTGTGCTGACTCAAACTGTCTCCTGGAATCCCCCAGTCCCTGTCACTCAAACTCCAGACAAGGAATACACAGCCTAGCAGAGGCAGGTTTGGATGGTTAGACAAGAAAATACCTACTTTCTAAAAGTGGTATTTTCAAACACAGGATGTGAAAAACAACTTCACTAAAAGATTTATTTTATCATTCTGAGTTCAGGCATACTAAATTTGAATTTCTACCATGTTCCCTGAGTCAGTTAGGATTATAGGATGTAATAATCAAACTGCCCATTCTGGCCTATGGAGAACAGGTAGGCTTGCAATAGTGAAAAATGAAAATGGCAGTAATTCACTATTAGAACATGCCACACACACCAGGGCATGTCCTACCTTATACTTGCAATGCACCCTGCCCTTGGGCCTACCATAGGGGTGTCTGATATGAAGAAAAGAGATGGTTTAGGGACTGGCAAATGGGTGCACTTGCCCCGTCAGCATGACAGTACCAGACTGCATGCAGGCTCTGCAATGGCAGGCCTTAGACACACTTTAGTCAGAAGAAAAGTTCCCCTTTTCGGCACAAGTGAACTTCTATACTCTCATTCACAGATACAACCCATCCATCACCAGAACAAGACACCAAAGACTGAAACCAGTCAAAAAATTCATATGAAATAAATCAATGTATTTTATTAAAATATGATCATGTAGCTTTACACACTAACAAATTCATGCAGCACAAAAATTAAAACAATTAAAAACATAAGTAAATGTTCGTTATCATGAATACTCAACAGTAAAAAACGTGGGGAGAAACAGTAAGAAAATATGTTTTCTTATCTACAGGAATGGGACGACATACGATCAAGATCAACTCTTTTCCTAAGTAATTATACAAACATTCAATAGTTCGGAAAACAGATGTCGTTACAATCTGAAGTCTCCCTTCCAAACTTGCGTCGACGTGTTTCGGTGGGAATCAAAAAAATAAAAAACCACCTTCTTCAGGACTAACATTACATTCTCCCATGGAGTATAAGTGCCATCTTGTATATTGGACGGTACGTAAAAATATGGTGAATGCTCAAGGGATCCTTGCCTCCTCGTGTCACAACACCAACGTCATTAGATGAGGTCACACTGAAAATGACCAGTATGTGTTCTTGTGCTCGTGTAGTCACTAGGTTCAGGTATTTAAAAACAACAACGAAACCTTAATCGTTTCTAGCAATTGTATTTTCTTATTAAAGAGACGAAATCCTGGGGAGACTTTATTTCATTCACTCACTCCCTAAAATATCTCGGTCTCTACTCGAGATTCTTTTGTTGCTCCTTCAACGAGCGGATATCCCTCGTAGCAGTCTACGGGAGGGACCCGTAGACTGCTACGAGGGATATAGGGCAATGTTGACTTGGCAAGTGCACCCACTTGCCAGACCCTAACCTTCCCTTTTCTTACATATCAGACACCCCTAAGGTAGGCCCAAGGTACCCCTGTGGGCAGAGTGCAATGTATGTAAAAGATTGGACTAGCCATGATGTGTTTGGCATGTCCTGATAGTGAATTACTGCCAATTTAGTTTTTCACTATTGCAAGGCTACCTGCTTCCATAGGACAGAATGGGGAGTTTGTTTATAACATCTTATAAACATAACTGCCCCTGGGAACAAGGTAGGGAAATAAAGTTTAGTATGCCTGAACTCAGAATGTTAAAATGCATCTTTTAGTTAAGGTGATTTTTACATACTGTGTTTTAAATTACCACATTTAGAAAGTAGTTCTTTTCTTGTTTAGTCATCCAGTGTGCCTCTGCTAGGATGTGGATTGACTGTCTGGAATTGGAGTGTTGGGCTGGGGAGGAGCAGTGGCTCCAGAGAGCCTGTAGAGTCAGAGCTGGGCTGAATAGACCTAGGCTGCATTTAGAGTAGGGGGAGGAGATTTCCTTTCACCTGAATGGGCCTGGTCTGCTTTCCACAATGCTGTCTCCACCTCCTGCCAGGAAGCTGCACCAGAGAGGACAGAACTGGTTTTGACTGGGCACAGGGCTTCTCTGCACAAAGAGAACAAATACATTTTGGGGTATAAGTATTAGGGCTAAAACCCCTGAACTTTAGACTACTTCTGGAATCAAGAGGAACCTTTGCCAAGGAGAAGAGCCGGAGAAACTGAGTGTTGTGTGTCTAGAGTTGGCCTGAAGTTGCTGTTTCTGCCAAGGAAAAGAGAAGGTCTTTGCTGTGTGCTGTGTCCCCTGCTTGATGAAAGTCTCCAAGGGCTTGAATAGAGCTTGCCTCCTGTTTTGAAGTCTCAGGAACACAAAGACTTCACCCCCAGCTCCCCTGAACTTTCTTGCTGGGAGTTCTGACCTGCTAGGAGTGCCTGTGACTGTGTGGGGCCTCTGGAGGTTGTTTCAGCTGCTGGGAGCTGGAAAGCAATGCAACAACTAGAATATCGAATCATTACAACAGTTTTTCTGACGCAATGCCGTGGTGCGAGAAGAATCTCCCCGCACCGCCGCTGCTGAAACCGACTCAGCGCCTGTCGTCGCTGCAAGAATCAATGCATCAAGGGATTTTGGCTGAAGGAATCGACACAGTGCTGCTCAATGCCGCTACATCATTCACCGATGCATCCCAGATTTCAACGCATCGTTCCTGTGTGCCAAGTTTTCCCTGACGCATCACCTGCGGATTGGAGTCGTCTCAGTATTGATGCATCGCTTCCCCCTCAGACTGGACCGAGTGCACCGATCCCCTGTGTCCAGCTGAACTGTTGCGTCGAATCCACGAAGGTCTCAGGAATCGACGTATCTCTTCGTTTTTTGACGCTTCCCATCGCTGTGGCTGTTTGGCTTGGTGAATTTTGTCGCAGCGACAGGTACTTTGCAAGAAATCACGCATCCATAGTTTTCTATGGGCTCAGTTGCTAAAAGCTTTTGAAAGTCATTTTTCTTAATACGTGTATGTTAGATTTTTGTCGTTTTGGTCTTGTTAAGTTTAGATAAAGATACTTTATTTTTCTAAACCAGTGTGGTGTCCATTTGTGGTGTTATCACTGTGTTACTGAGAGTGTTGGTTCAAATACTTTACACTTTGACTTTGGTATAAGCCTGTCTGCTCGTGCCAAGCTTCCAAGGGGGTGATCAGGGGTCATCTAGAGTGTGTATCCCTCTTACCCTGAATAGAAGCAAGGGTCCCTAGCTGGACAAAGGTACCTACCTCTGCCAACTAGAGACCCCCATTTCTAACAGGCAGGTAGTCGTGATGATGCATTTCACAGAGAACCTGGGAGAAATGTATGAGAGGGTATGTATGAGGCTGGCCTGGTGGTTGCAAATGCTGAGGGTAGTGTGGGTGTAGGGCCTCACCACATACATCTCTTAAGGTGCTATTGTCTTCTTCCTTTGAGGTGGTCAGAAAAGCAGGAGAAACGTTCCCTGGAGAAAGCTTATTTCTCTCCCTTGCTGTGATACTGGTGCATGATAATGAGGGACAAGTCACTGCCCAGCCACATCATCTGTCGGACCCCCACAGAATTGATTTTGGGCAACCTATTTTTCTTCCATCAATGAGGATGGATGGCTTGCAATGCAGGCAAGTGCTGCAGCAGCCAGACTGCTCTGGTTGATGGGTTTAACTATTCACAGACCCTGTCGGTTTTATTGGTTATTTCAAAAAACAGACTTCATACTGTATTATCCTCTACACCCCTCGCAACACGGGTACAGTGCCACAGGTTTGCGTTATAGGACTGGAACGGTAGCAGTGCTGCCTCGAGCAGACCTCATTAAGATAGTGGTGGGAGGTGGCAAATGGGGCCTTGTAGGTCCTTGTTTCTATTCCAATGTCCTTTGGTGCAGAACTGCACCACAGTACAAGAACACATGGTGACTTGCTTAAGTTAAACACTGGAGTGAGGGTACAAGTGCCCAATTCCTTCATATTAGCCTCATCACATGACCTATGACTCGGGTGGTGGATGTGTGTGAGAGTGTGATTGACAGTCCTCTAGGGTAGTGGCTGTCATAGGCAGATGCATTTATGGATTTCAGAAATCCAACCTCCCAATACCCCTCAACATCCCCCTGTCCCGCCCCTTTGTTGAACTTGTACCCTATTGTTAGGTATGGTGTTAGCCAAGACCTTTTGATTTCATTAAAATATGTCTAATATATTTACATATAGGGGCTTTCTGCAACCTCTGTTCATCCATGGCCTGTTGTTGTATCGTTCACATTTTGCTCCTGCCCGCTACAGCACATAGCATGGGTCAGCCCACTTAAGCCATTTGTTAACTTCACTTTGAATGACTGCATCTTGCTCTTTCACAAAGAGCACATCCACACGCAATTTAGCTCCCTTTAGTGCCAGTGTTTTTCTTGTTTGTTTTAATTCATCATGACTTTACTATTGCCTTTCTGTTTAGAGCCTGATGTGATAGCAGGTCACTTCTGATGTGAACAAAGGCCGCATTCCATTTTTATCAGTTCCCTTCTCCTGTCAATGCTGTTGTAAATTCCTTTTAGAGTGTTTTGCTTTTCTGGCTGCTGCTAATGTACAGAATACCAGATAGTGTCCATTTGAAACTGTTCTGTAGTAAGTTTCCTCTTTTTACTTTTTACTTCTTTGCCATTCTATCTATTTCCATGTGCCTTTCTTTTTCTTTCATTCCTTCTTTTTGCATCTTTCTTTTTCCTTTGGTTACATAATTTCTTTCTTTTTTCTTCTTGCTTTATTTACTTCATGCCTTCTTTCCTTCTACTTTCTTTTTCCTTATTTCCCTTTGTTCCTTTATTCTTATTTTCCTTATTTTCACCTGTTTCCTTTCTCTTTTTCCTCTCTCTTTTGCCTTCCTTCTTTTCTCCCCTTCCTTTTATCTTTCTTGCATTCTCTTTACTTCTTTCTTATCTTTCTTTTTCCTTCTTTCTTTCTCCTTTCTTTTCTTTGTTCTACTTTCTTTGGCTTTCCTTCCATCTTTGCCTTCTTTTTTCTTTCTTGCTTTCTTTCCTTTTTGCCTCTTCTTTCTTTCTTCTTCCTTCTTCTTTCAGCCTTGTTCCTTCCTTCTGTCTTTTTCTTTCTATCTCCTTCCTTCATTTTCCACTTTCTCTTCTCTTTCCTTCTTGCATTTTTTCCCTTCCTTTTGTCATTCATTTTCTTAGTTTCTCATTTTTCTTCTTTCCTTCACTCCTTCTTTCTTTTCCTTCTTTCCTTTTTCTCCTTCTTTCATTTCCTTTATGCTTTCTTTTTCCTTTATTCTTTATTTTCCTTCTGACCTTCTTTTCCCTTCTTTCTTTCTCCTTCCTTCTTTCTCCTTCCTTTCCTGCATTCTTTCATTCCTGCCTTCTTTTTTCCTTGTTCCATGATAATAATGTCCACATTTGTAAAGCGCGAACAATCACCCAGAAGGGTCTCTAGGTGCTGGGGGGCGTAGGGAAGATTAAGCAAGCTACTGCCCAGAGTCACATGGTGCTGGGCTAATCTGCCGCCGGCACTGAACCGTGATTCCCAGATTCCAGAGTCAGTCGCTCTGGCCTCAGCGCCACACCTCTTCCCCATCTTTCTTACTTTCTTTTTCTTTCCTTCTTTCTTCCTTCTTGTCTTCATTTTCTGTCTTTTCTTCTTTTTCCTACTTTCTTTCTTTGACAAAACAAAACAAGAATTCCCACAAGGCTGGCGGCCGACACCAGACCCATTAGCTTTGCCAATGCTTGTTTTTACATGGATAGACCTTGGTGATTATTGTGATATCTCATGCTCCCCCCTGACTTCTCCCCCCAATATTACAGAATAAAGAACGTAACTCGTGGCATCTAACTGTGTCACTTGACTCCTCTCTGTTCACATCTATGAAAGCCTTTACATTTGCACCAAAAACATTGTATCTTTCTTTATTAAGAATGCGACTGCATCTCACACTATTTTGATGCACTCTACTCCTATGCAGCCTCGCTTTAATCAGTTCTCTGTTTACCAAAGTGTTTGGCATAAATATGTGTTACTGGCAAGCCGATGAGTACTCAACGTCTTTGTGCCAAACATAAGAATTTTTAAATAAATCTGATCTATTCAATTTAAAAAAGCGACAACAATCTTATAACTGCGGCTCTGAATATGCTGTCCTTGATTTAAGTGCATTGAGTCAATGCAGTGGTTTGCAATGCAGTATATTTAATTAAATCAGTGGAGGTTCTCCCAAAGTGTCAACACGGCTGACATTACTGCTCTATTATTAGAGAGGTGTTTGATCCAAATCCCATGAAATCTGATCTTGAATTGTCTCCAGTACCTACTTTGGCTGATGCGCTTAAGGAAGGTGCATTATACTTTTGTAACATCTTTTTCGCAGCCATGCAGAACGTTGGTCAAATACCACTGCTTCGACGTAATCGAGCGTGATTGGCCTAGGTGCTCAAATTTGTTTTATGGGACTCAAAATTTCAGGAGCTGCCATGTTTTAACAGTGGAGTGCAATTTCGTTTTCACTTTCCGTCTCTAGCAGTCCTTAACACAGGCTTTCTTTAAGAGTTGCTGCGGTAAATACAGGCTGCTGAATACACCTCTATGCCAGCACTGCACTTTTTTTTTTAAATGGTTGCATTTTCGAATTAGGTAACAACAGGGGGCCTCATTTATGAGGTCCCTTGCGTCGTCGGAACGTCACTTTTTGTGACGTTCCGTTGTGCAGAAGCCTGCTCCATATTTAGAGGCAGCACTAAGCCACTTTTTTGGCTTAATGCTCCCTCGTAAATATTGTCCCCTTTAACGCAGTTTCCTGCGTTAAAGGGGGAGTGCAATGGGTGTTGCTGGGGGCATTCCCAGCAACATCCATTGTATTTTCACAGTGCCCCAGATTTACGTGAAATCATAAATCTGAGGCAGCGCCAAAAACTTATGCCTGGCGTAAGGGAGGCACAATGAGGAGAAATATCTTTTTTTTCTTCTTGTTTTTCCTTTTTCTATGTATGCTGCATAGAAAAAGGAAAAAGCCTCTTGTGATTGTTTGTGCAGGAAGATTTCCCTTCCTGCACAAAAACAATCATCCCCTCAACGCAGGCACTCTTGCACCATGGTGCAGAGGTGCCTGCGTTGGCGCACTGCAGCCTATTGTGCTATATTCAAACACTTTGGGATTTATAGCAGAAACACAGGCTAAGCATTTACTGCATTTGAAGTGTCCCTGGACTGGGGGAAGCCCAAGAAATGGGAAGATCGAGGTCTCAGGGTGTTTCGGTTTGTGTGCTCTAACCAGGTTATCTTTAATGATACCACCTCTTTTGAAGGAGAAGAGTGGAGCTTCACAATTGATATTAGCCGCTGTAATCACAGGCCTGTGTATTTTTTATCACTGTGGTCAGTTTATTACTGATGGGGCTAAAAGTCGTGACACAAGTGATTCTTTCTTTGGGTTGAAGTAGGAATTCTCTGTGGGAATACCAAGACGCTTAAGAGATGGTTTTATAAGGCATCTCGGTTAGCCCCTTTCCGCAAGTTTCTTGCTGAACACCTCCGCTTCCTTAAAGAAATCCTCTTTAAATTTACAATTCCGACGAATCCTTACAATGAGGGAGGCCCTGATTGTAACCTTATTGAAGCCAGATAAGGATCCCCACAAATGTTCCTCCTAAGATACTTCCTAACCGTCTCTCCCCCTTACTCCCCCAGTTAATCGGGCCTGAGCAGGCTGTATTTATTCAAGGTTGCACACTCTCTCACAATATCCGGACGGTGTTTGGAGCTTTTCAGCACCCCCGCCCGGATGTCCCTGCTGCAGTGGTCTTCTTAGACGCCGTAAAAGCATTCGATTCAATTGAATGGCCTTTCCTTTATGCTGTATTATGCCGTATAGGGGTTGGCGATGTGTTTTTGCAGCTAGTTAAGATCGTCTACAATTAGCTGGTAGCTCGAATCGGTGATACGGTCTCTGACCCTATTGTCGTCTCGAGGGGCACCAGGCAGGGCTGCAACCTATCTCCACTTTTATACGCTTTAGCAGCTGAGCCCTTACTGAGAGCACTGAGGGAATATCACCCCCATAGGGGCCTCCGCTTCCCTAATTATAATTTGATAATGTCAGCTTATGCTGACGACTTGTGAGTAACAAGGACCCCCTGATACAATGGAAATAAAATTCCGAGGACAGGGCAATACACATTGAAAAATAAATTCCTAGGCAATAATTATATATAACAATTCTTATTCTGTCTGTCTTTTTAAAGTAATTTAGTGTAACGACAAAGTAATTAAAAAATACAAAAGTTTATTCTTCGAAGTCAATGTTCAGTGTTATAGTACACAATATAAAAACACAATACTACATGTCAACATACAGTTTGTTTCATCATCATTTATAAATAAAAAAATTCTCATTAAAAAATAAGAATCTAAAAGAGGCAATCTCGTGGCAGAATAATTAATCTTCGACGCGCGTTTCGGCTTGAAGCACGCCTTCATCAGGAAATGCCACAAATCCTGAAATTAATAAAAGGACAAACTAAACAACCATTTCTATTGTCATTACTTTGCATGTTAACATAAAACATATTTTGCATTACACTATTGAATTGACACACACAAAAAATTGGATACATTAATCAGCTTAATACACCTTCATTTTTTTACTTAAAATTTAATATCACATAAAGGAACGGAAAGAAGTGAAGAAGGGAAAGTTTAGCAGAGTGTGAATAAGATAATGTTAAAGATAGAGGGATAGTGAGCGCCAAACTGTCCAATCTAACTTTTATAGCACCCAGAGTGGTAATTGATTATTTCTATGATGCTTACTTTATATCTTACGACCATAAATGTTACTGCGTCACTGATTGATGTATTCCGTTTATTGTTAGTTTTCACTTGAAACCTGTGGGTTTGTAACAAATTGTCGTTTAGATGAATGACATATATCTGATAAGGTAGATAATTTCCAGTGAAGGAATATTTTAATTAAACGCGGATATATGATATTAATACCTTTTCTTTAATGTGCAAGGATGTTCATACAGTATCTTGTAGTGATAAACACTTATTAAGGTCTGATATCGTTTCTTAGGTATTTTAGGCAGCAATCTTTAGCATGATTAAAATCTGTGGGTAAAAAAGCCTTAAGTTATATTACATCATTCAACTGGCTAAAGTTGTTACTTCCCAATTTGTTATTATAAGTCGAGGAGTATTACCTGATATTTGATTCATAAATCTCCAACATGAAAACCAAGTATAGCGATCTGCATTGATGGCGGTTTTCTGATAAAACAGGTCATATTTCCTATTGAAAATGAGATGGAACATTTCATGTCTTACTTGTGTTTAGTTTATTATTAGTATATGTAATTTATGCACATGACTTGTGTACCTATCTAAAGTAGTTCGCTAAATGGTGCCTGGAATAATTTGGCATTTCACAAAAGTCAAGAGGCTTCTAGCGTCGATCAAGACAGTCTTGTTTTGTTTATCTAACTGTTCAGCTGTCTCTAATTGGTCTCATTATATGATGATACTAGTTTATAAACAATAAGGCCTAGTACAGACATAAATAATATGGCAGGTATCCTATTAACTCTTATTTCCCAATTTTATATTAAGGAAAAACACGAGACGCGAGCAGACACTTGGGCTGTTTTAGAAGTTCTGACAAAGTCCTAAATGTCACGCTTACCTTCTCGGTTTTCTCGATAAGTTAGAGACGTCGTTCCGACGTTTTCCCGGCGTCAGGATTACTGCCGAAAAATTAAAGACTTCCGATGAGTTCCCAGGTGGTTTTTAAATGGTTTGGGCATTCGTGATTGTCGCGATTCCGGTCTGGCGCCCTAATGGAGTTATCGTGGGACGTGAAACGCTATTCCCATAACGTACAGCATGGTATCAGTTCCTGGTTGCGTTGGTAGAAAAAGACTAAACCGTCAACCCACTTGACGTATACATCGACACCTGGTCTCCCATGAACTTTATAGGTTGCTTTTTGCTGGACTAATTATGAATGTATTGTATGCATACAAAAACTATGTATACCAAATAAAATTATCAAAATGGACAATTATTTATTTGGGGGCCATATTAATTAATATGGGTTGAAATTATTTTCAAATTATTTTCAGATATATTTATCGCATAAGGTACAAATAGTGATAATTCATCTAGTTGTCCAAAGTTGTTTTTTTTAATTATCTGGCAGTAAAGGGCAACTAATTTTATTACGAAAAAATGATTCATCTTATTTACTTAAGTAATCGCATTTTCCCAAGGTAATTCACTATTCAAACCATTTTTGAATATGTCTAGTGAAGAAATCCAATATACTTCTTGTTTTTTACGGACTTTCATACCACCTTTATCATCTTGAAGATTGATTTTTGCTAGAATGCGCCAATCGAATTTCTTCTGGTTTGTGGCGCAATTCAAGAAAATGTTTCACTAAAGGGGCCGTTAGTTTTTCTGTTCTAATCGCAGAACGGTGTTCTGTAATTCTAGTTTGTATGGCTCTCGAAGTTTCCCCCACATAGCCTAATTGGCATAGACAGAGAATTAAATAGATCACATTTTGTGTTCTGCAATTCCACATATTGGTGGCTTGAATTTTGAACCCATTGTGGATTAGTGTTTCCCCTGGTATCACCGAATCGCAAGATTTACATTTAGTACACTTTGCTGGTTCTTTAATAGGAAAATTGCCATCAATGGATTTCTGGATGAATGGTTGACTGAGGTTATGTTGTTCAAACCTTGAGTGGACCATGATGTCTTTAAGATTTTTATTTCTGCAAAACGCATATAGAGGTTTCTCTAGTTTACGATTGTTTTGAGGATCACAATTTAAGATATGCCAATTGGTATTAATGATGTGTTTCACTTTAGTATTTAGAGTGGAGTGTTTTGTTATACATACTAACTGATTCTTTGCAGGCTGTCTCGCTGTTTTGAGTAAATGGTCTCTATCATAGAATCTGGCTGGTTTGTAAGACTCCCTTAGGAGTCTAAACGAAAAAACAACAGTGTAGAAGAAGCTACCAAAAAACTAGAAGAATCAAGTAAAGAACTAGCCTCATTTGCTGAATATCTAAATAAGAGGAAATTAGACAATCTAGTCAATGATAAAAGGTACTGTACACTAGAAAGAACGTACTCTCTTTGAATGAAGAGTTCTATAAACAAAATCAATTTATAAATGACCAAACTTTAAGAAGACAAAAATTAACAACTTTTTCGGGTACCTCCGACTCAGAAGGTGAAGGAACCCCACATCAATATGAATCAAGTGAGACATATAATCCTTTTAATCCTAATAAAAATACCCATCAGTCTTTTTTAGGTCACTGAGGAACACGCAGGGGACGACAGAGAGTCAGGTTCCAACCACAACCTCAAACCAGAGGGAATTACCAGGGACATCATTATCAACCAGACCCTCAATACCTTCGAGAGACGAGGAATCGACAATATTGGAAACACGGAGTATAAACCCTATTTTTAATTTGTCATCCCATCAGTTAGATCCCCCCAGCATGAATCTTCTTTCAAAAGGTCTATCCTACGTACCCCATTCTTTTGTCAATAAATTTGAACTTTATCAAGATACATTTTCTTTTTTTCGTAAAATTAGATTAAAGAAATTCTTCGAATTAGATGAACAGGCTATTATTTACAGACCCCTAGTAAATATCTTATCTCTACCCTCTACTTTCACACCCACATTAGAACAACTAGGACCTGAAGTGTCAACTTCTGAATATGTAGTGCTTACTAACTAGAACAATGCTTAAGATTTATACCTAAACCTACATATAATTTAGATAAAGAAGAATTTTCAGCGATGAAAAATATGACTCAAAATAAATAATTGGCAATAAAGTGTTGCTATAAAGGAGGAGGGATCGTAGTTATAAATACAGGCGATTTGGAACAAAAGATGTTAACTATGCTAGAAGATCAATCCTTTTATTCCAGTATCAAACCTAATCCAACACCAAGAATAGTGAAAAGAATATCCACTTTAACAAAATTTGCATTAAATGAAGGACACATCACATTGAAAGAATATGATTACCTGAACCACTCTAAAGAAAAAAACGTGTGTATTTATGGTATCCCCAAAATACACAAAAATATTGAAAATCCACCACACAGACAGATAGTTTCAACTTTCGTCACACTGACAGAACCGTTGTCTAAATTTGTGGACAATCAGATAAGACCCTATATTCCACAAATTACATCATACATACAAGATACTAGGGACATGATAAATAAAGTAGAGCATCTAGCATTTAACCACAATTGTGATGTACTAGTGACTCTAGACATAGAGTCACTCTACAGTAATATTCCCCAATGGGAAGCTCTAGAAGCCACAGAATGGTTCATAGATAAATTTGAAATACCATGCTCCAAATCATTTATAGTAGAATGTCTACAAATAGTTTTAACTGAGAATATCTTTGAATTCGGAAACCATCTTTTTCGCCAAGTGAAAGGTGTCAGTATAGGAGCCTCGGTGGCACCATCTATAGCCAATATCTACATGGCGCTCAGGGAAACAAGATTTATCCATAATGAAGCCGCTCCATTCTTTGAATCTGTCTCCCACTGGTCCAGATATATTGATATATCTTAATCAATGAGGAGGGAAAGAGAAGTTCTGATCCATCTAGCTTCCAATGGTTAGTACAAAAATCAGAGAGGTGGGGGATGGATCACTTGTCCTGTATACCAGGGTCTTTGCTCGTCTGGGAAACTTTGTAAAAACCCTCATATACGTACACAGGCGTTGGGCGGTATATCTTGGTTCTCCTCCTAAGTGTACCCAAAACTCACAAAAACAGAACACCACCACCTGGGCGACCGATCGTGTTGGGCATTGGTTCAGTACTAGAACCATTGTCACAATTCGCAGATCAATTCCTGAGACCCCTAGTACAAAAAACACCCACGTACCTAAAAGACACACAAGACCTCCTGAACTTACTGGAAGGACAAAACTATAATGAAGACACCATGCTCCTAGTAGGACTCGATGTAGAAAGTCTCTACACTAGTCTACCACAGCAGAAAACCTTAGACACTCTGGAAGATATACTATTTTCTGATGACTGGAACCACAGGACACCCAGACACTTTGTATTGGAGTGCTGCAGATTAGCACTCACTGAGAACTATTTTGAATACGAAGGCACAATGTACGAGCAATGCCATGGCACTTCTATGGGCAGCACATTTGCCCCGAGTGTGGGCGGACTATACGTGAGTGATTCCGAGCAACACCACATACTAAATCAGAACAATCGCTACCTAACCCAAGTGAGATTTTGGCGGCGCTGCATTGACAACGTCTTCATGATCTGGGAGGATACTGAAGACACACTAAAACAGTTCCTTGAACGGATAAACACCAAAGACAATTGCCTGAAATTCACATGCACGTTCGACAAGAAACAACTAGATTTCCTGGACTCCACAATCTATACTGCGAACAACATCCTCATGACCAAAACTTACTATAAACCAACAGCAAGAACCAGTATACTTTCCTATAACAGCTTCTATCCCCGCCCCTTGAGGGAAAACTTACCATATAGTCAATTCTTACACGTAAAAAGGAACTGCAGCTCTCTGCAGGTCTATAAAACACAAGTCAAAGAACTAGAACAGAAACTTGAGATGAGAGATTACCCCAAAAAGATTATAAGGAAATGCCAAAAAAGAGCCCGCAACCAGCCCAGAGAGTGTCTCCTTGAAACCAACACACGAGAGACGCCCAGTGACCTTTTGACCTGTGTGACAACATATGGTACATCCTAAAACACAGTGAAAAAAATCATCCATAGAAACTGGAGGATCCTGACATCCAATGACTTAAAATGGCCGAAACCTCATTTTGCGAACAAGAGGACGCGAAACATTAAGGATTTTCTGGTACACACCAGACCTGCACCAACCGTGAAGAGAGACACGATAAAGGCAGCATGGAATATGAACCCAATAGTTGGACACCATCCATGTGGCTCCTGCTCGGTATGCAAATTAACAAACATGACTAAGACCCTACAACTTCTGCCAAACCTGACCTGGACATTACGCTGTTAAATGGTAGCGGCAGTTTCAGTCGATAACCCTTCAAGTATTGCCCGGCGGTAATCGCCTCTCATACCATTCGATAATTTACCAATGAAAGAGGCAGGCGCCGGAGACTGGAAGGCAGGAAACAAAGTTTTTATTCCGTCGGAGCAGAACACATCAGATCAGACAGCAAGGTATCGTCACGAGGTGCTCTAACTGCATCTCTGAGGCCTGGCCTCTTATACACAGGTTTATGACTTTATTGCAGGGTTATCATATATGGCACATTCTTGAGATTGTCTTGGAACATGATAGAACATCCTCGGAATCCCCACTTCGAGCTCGTTCCCACACATATCTACAGTGGAAGTCCCCACCCCATCCACAGTAGGAGATGGCTATCACACAGCTGGACATTCTGCCAATTCCCGGGGGTGTGTGCGACCGGCCGGGTCTCAGGGGGTAGGGGCTTTGATCTACTGTAATCCCTTACAGTAGGGGCAATAAACTGCATCCGCAGGGCTAGGTGATGGCCTGGGATCGATTCGGACAATGGGGCGCAGAGGAAGGGGGTTATCAAAAGAGATGCATGACCATGTATGGGATGTCGATCAGGCGTAGGATGTGGTTCCATGGCAGGGTCGCGCAGAAGGAGAGGGTTTATGGCCCGTGTATGAGAGAGCGGGGGTGGCCGGCGCGCGGGGGATGCTTGCAGCGCCAGGGGAATGCGCTGGCGATCGACAATGAGCGGGGGAGAGAGTGGGGTGCCTAAAATGGCGGCCGTGCGTTCGCTGTGCGTGGCGCTGGGGAGAGGCAAGATGGCGCAGATAATGTTCAGTTACAAGCTAAATTTCCACAGTCCTCCCTTTTATATATCTCGCCAGCTTGCCTGGCCGACATTCACCTTCGTTAACCCTTCAGCTATAATATCGTTAATGTTTTTCATACATTTCTTAAGGATACAGAGTTTTTAGGGCAGGCAGGAGTAATCTGACACATTTGTACATAGTTACATACAGTTGATAAAGTAGGCGAGGAGGTAGTACATACAAAATTACATCAGCTGCGCCGCATGTCAGGCCCAGGGATAGGAGGAGGGGAGCTTGTTTGAGCACAAATAGGATACTGTAAAGCAAAAAAAATGTTTCTGGCAAAACAAGGGATATTTCGTACATTACTTAAGGCCCAGACTTCGTGTAGATCAAAAATAGTCAGTATAGTCGTGTGCATGGCTGGTGTTGTATGAATGTCATTATACAAAGTTAGATTTTCTTAACTTCTCAGTGTACAGTCGGAAGTGATTGATGCAACATCATGAAAACTCGATAGGAAGATAGTTAATATAAAAAGGTGGTTGGGAGAGGATTTTCAACTTAACATGGGTTCTTCTTTCCAGTGTCCTATTATAAAGAGCCATCACTGGTAAGCTCTTATTGTTGTTCTTCTTTCGTTGGCACTGTTGAGCACCGGCGGTGGAGCTAAGGTCCAGCTCAAATCCAATTTCTCACGTGGCAGGGTGTGACCATTCGCTGTTCTCCGATCACAGTCCTGTTCCCTAACACAGTTCATCATAGGTACTTTGAGACAGGGTACCCGCTTTTTGTTCTTATGTAGTTAGGTCAAATTCATAATCCATATAAAAGAGGGAGAGAGAGAGAAGGGTGTGACGTGCTTCGGGATGCCGAGGGAAGAGGGGGTGGAGTGGGATCGGATCAAAAATGCGGACCAAGGAGAGCAGAATCTTCCAGCACTGGGCCCATCAATCGGGCCCGACGGGTTGGGACTTCAGGCACGCTGGTCAGTGAGCAGGGGGCCTCGATGTAGCCCTTCGTTCTATCGCTTATCATCCTGATAATGGTGCCTCGTCTCACGCCCTTTTTGCTTCGTTGCTTCCCCCTTGGTCGATGCCATAGATGTTCCATGGTCTGCAGCCAGGCTGTGCGTCACGTCTGACCCCTCTCTTCCGATGGCAGCACGTTATCTTTAAATGAGTACAAGAAACAAAATCTTAGAGAGTTGGCAGGGAAGACATTTACATACTTCATCCTCTCTCCCAACCACCGAGTAGTTGCGGACATGCTTTTATCGGTTGCTGTATGATTGATGTCTATTAACTCTGATGTTAGTGTGCGTGTTACTAATCTATTAATCATTGCTGTGGTGCACGTTTCTGTGGGTGTCCCTGTCCATCGTCTGGTCTTCTAGGTGTCGATTCCTGCGCCCTATAATCGTTGCAGGAAGCCTGACATCTGTCAACCTTCTGGTCTATTAAAAATTCGAACCGGCTTCTCCGGTAGAGACTCGTTCATCTCAACACAAGTTTTATTAATACACATTTTCCTCCGAGGACTGCTAAGTTTATGAAAAAGTGCGAGGTGCTACTGTCATGGGTTCACGAGTATCCATTTCGGGGAGGAACATAAGCTAAACATTATTCTTGCTGGAGACAATAGGTAACCCTTATCAGTTTAGGCGATGTATTTTTTTTAGAGAATAAGGTCATCAGCTGTTTCGTTCGAAATACTCTGAGACGGCTAGTATAGGGCTGGGGTTATTTTGGGAGAACGGGATGCTTTAGACATTCTATTTCGGGGTAATTGGGCGGGGGCAATTCTGGGCGGTGGAGATGGTGTTGTTAAAGCTCTAAAAACGAAAACCACTGACATATAGTCCCCGTGATGAGGGCCAGATTGGGAGACATCAGTCGTCTTACCTGTCCTTTCTCTCTCAGCCAATTAAGCTCAACATTTGCAGAAAGGAGAGGTAGTAACGTGGTAAAGTATGGTCGTTTTGTGTCTGTCAATTTGTTCGAACACCACCGTGTTTCAGGCCAATTATACACTTACCGAAGAGGTATGTGTCGTTAATTTATTTCAAAAAGAAAGAGGGTAAGAAAGCCTTTAGAGAGGGAGGGGGAGAGAGAGAGAGAGAGAGAGAGAGTGAGAGAGAGAGAGAGAGAGAGGGAGAGAGAGTGAGAGTGAGACGTGTGCATCAAGTAGGCTATTTGGCATATGTACGACACAAAACGAGAGAGAGAGAGAGAGAGAGACATGGGTACGATAATAGGCCACTTGGTGCACACACAACATGGAGTAGCATGGGTCTGTTCTATGTAAGAAAACACAAGCGGGGAAAAGACATAAATTCGGTGATCACGTACACACAAATACCGGATAGGGTGTGACAGTACATGCATCAAGCGCAGAAACTTAAGACGGAGACTCAGGGCTACGTTGAGTATGGGGACCTCTCCTTTCCTGTCCTCTTTCCTATGCATGCTGCGTATTTTCAGTATTTTGTAGTTTATCTTGGGGGTGTGTCGGACCTTTTACTCTCCTCCCTTTGATCGATGGACGAGCACTTCAATCATACGGTGACGCTCTCTTCAAGTGACCCAAGCATGAAATGCATACACATTCATACCGTATAATCGTAGCACACACGCACAATCATACCATACAGTTTCTCATGTTCCCAATGGTGGTCTGCACTTTACGCACTATCCCACAACGTTTGTCTATGTTTTTCCTGATATTGAACACGGTGCGGTCCATGTCCACTCCATTCTTCAGTCGGAACTTCGTCGTGACCTATAGAGGGGAAAAAGAGGGGAGGGGATGTGCAGTATTCAAAGTACCTTAGCGCGCGTAGACACGAAAAAGTTCTACTTACCACGTACCAGGCTAGCCGCAGGAGTGGGTAATACCACAGACCTATTATTCTTTTTGTCCGAGACAAAGATGCTCTATTTCATTCATCTCCTAAATTCGGGTTCCCTGGTCGTACATGCATTTCTCAATCGGTCGTGTATTATGGTGCAAGATACCATACCTTGCGTTCGGCATATACCTTAAGCTATAGTTGACCATCGATTTGACAACTCTTGGAAAAGGACAGGTGTGATGGGTACAAATTCCGTTAATCAAAAAGATTCAGGCAAATGGGGTCTGCATTATCTGTCTTCTTTTGCTTGGGAGTAACAATCATTTATTCAAAAGAAAAACCTTTACCAACCTAGATGATTTGTCATGACACTGATTCCGTAATTCCTTTTAAGAAGCCCTTTATTTAAAACAATGTCAGTATACAAATACAGGCCTACAACCGCTATAGGCCGGCCACGGCGTGAGAGGCGTCGAGTATCACGAGCAACACTACTTTAGCAAAAATCGGTTCCCTCCCCGCCCCCCCCCGACCATCATGTGTGGAAGCATCGCATACATATCTCTTTTTAACACAAATGTCACGTGACTGGAACACCACAAGGAGTTGTAGGCCTCTCCTACATCGGCGCCATTTTGGGGCGAGGTCGGGCCAGTGTACAGTCTAAGTCTTTCCATGAATTAGCTGTTGGACCAGAATTCCTTTCGGTAGTTCGAGAACTTTCGTTAGCGTCAGCTTGCGTCAGCATGGCGTCACCGCGATCTTGTAGCAATGCCGTGGTCCGTTCTTGGGGCGGGGAAGCAGGCGGGTTCTTCCGCCGACATCTTGAATCAGTCTTTCTCACTGCACCAAGCGGAGGCAAGGTGGCTGCCGCCCGGGGCAAAGAACAATGGCGGCGGTTTGTCCTTACCGGAAGTCCGTGTGAGTCGAGTGCCAATGACTCCCGCAGAATCTGCAAAGCTGAGGGGGCGTTTTGTCAAGGGTGGGGCCCACGCCCAAGCAGACGAGCTTTCGAGTCCAGAACCGTCTCACAGTGGGCTAGGCCTGGATCCGAAGAACCGACCGCCGGAGTCCAAAGGCAGCAGCAGCAGCAGCTCTTCGGTACAGCCACGGGGTGGGTCCAGTAGCAGCAACAGCAGCAGTTCGGATGGTATCGCCACCGGGGCGGGTCCAGTAGTAGCAACAGCAGCAGTTCGGATGGTATCGCCACCGGGGCGGGTCCCCGATTACTCGGCTGCGGGGGCCCACTCCTCGCGTCGGGCGCTAGTGGCAATCCTGGTGAACCTGTGCTTGGGTGGTTGTCCGGCGGTCGAGTGCAGGGGCGCCAACTCAGCCGAACGGCGAATGAAGTGGCAGGGCGCAACTCGGCTGGCCGGCGAAAGAGACGGTTGGGGTGCCCTAATCTGCTGGCGAGCCTCCACCTGGGGAGGTGGGGGAGGCCCGTCCGCGTCGCTTCCCCCCGCCAGGGCACCCTCCGTTATTGAAGGAAGAAGAGAATGGGAAGATCCGCACAGCGTGGCAGACTCCGCCTTGGCGCTGCCAGAGCTTCGGCGCTTCGTGCAGCCTCCGGCCTATTCGCACAGTCGTCCGCCACTGATGTCAATGGATTTTTGCATGGCTTTTATAGCCCAAAACCGACTAAAAGGACCGCCCAAAACAGGCCAATGTTGCAACTTCGAGGAAGGAGAGGCGAGGACGGTGTCACGTGGACGTAAATGCTTTGGGGTGCAGGTGGCAGCAGACTGTCATGTAAATAGTTGTTTAAAACGTGTTTTAACCTGTTCATCTTGTCGGAATGTTGTTATACCTATAAGTTATTAAAATGTTTAACCATACTACTTTGTTGGAGTGTTGTACATATTTGCAATCTAGTTAGTGTAATCGGAAAATGGCATTGTCCAATTGCGCGTGATCCTAGTCAAGTTCGGTGACGTTGATGGTGGGTATCAACAGACTTCCGGTTGTGTCTACTGGGCGGGGTGGGTGGTAGGGCAGACATGTTTAGGCAGCGAGAGCGATGGAGCCGGGCTACCTCGTGGCCGTCTTGACCGTGAGCTTGGTTCCTTCCCCTAGTTCCATATATCCCACAAAGGGCTATTTCCTAGCGTTTCTTTAGTTTTGTAGGGTCAAAAAGGATCCTACCAGTGGCCACTGACTCTCGGGGTCCCCCTTTGTATATTTTATGCCATAGCTTGCTATAAACTACGGCGATTAGTTCGTATTTTAGTGAACATGTCCTTATTAGGGGTGCCTTCCAGAGGAGCCGGATGGTTCACCTCTAATAAGCGGTCCGGGCAGAACCAACTACCAATCAGTGGGGAGAAGATAGGCATGACGGGTTTCAACGGGGACAAAATTCAGCACTACCTATCTTTTCACTGCTTGCAAAGACTAGACAGAATATCTCTATTCCTCGTTATTTGTAAGCAGAGAATACCTCCAAAGAACCAATATCGAACAACTAGTGTTCGGACAATCAATCAATCAATCATTGGGGAGATAAAGATAGGCACGACGGGTTACAACGGGGACAAAAGTCTGCGTTACCTACCCTTCACTATTTGCAAAGACTAGACAGAATATTTCTATTCTACGTTATTTGCAAACAGAGAATATCTCAAAGAGCACTATTCTTCAAAAACAATCAATGTTCGGACAATCAATCAGTGGGGAGATAAAGATAGGCACGACGGGTTACAACGGGGACAAAAGTCTGCGTTACCTACCCTTCACTATCTGCAAAGGGAGAGAGAGAGAGTATTTCTACTCCTCCCCGTTTGTAGACAGCGAATATCTCAAAGAGAACAATCAATGAGCAATACTAGTATTTCAAATAATCAATCAATTATTTCACAATTTGTCGTGTTTCACGACCTTACCCGGACCGCGTTGACAGTTTCTCGTCTTCCGCCTCCAGCGCCCGATCGTCCTCTACTTTCCGTATTTGCCGCGGCACTCCTGATGGTTCCCAGTCAGGACCGTAGATCACTCGAGAGAGGTCTGCTCGGAACCAGTGAAGTTCGTATGATCGGCTGCCAGACGAGGGTCTATCGGGCAGGAGCTCTCCCAATCGTTGCAGTTGTTCACTCTGTCGTCAGGACCTCTCCCACTGGATCCACATGTCGCTGATGGGCCCCACGCTTGGGACGCCAATTGTTAAATGGTAGCGGCAGTTTCAGTCGATAACCCTTCAAGTATTGCCCGGCGGTAATCGCCTCTCATACCATTCGATAATTTACCAATGAAAGAGGCAGGCGCCGGATACTGGAAGGCAGGAAACAAAGTTTTTATTCCGTCGGAGCAGAACACATCAGATCAGACAGCAATGTATCGTCACGAGGTGCTCTAACTGCATCTCTGAGGCCTGGCCTCTTATACACAGGTTTATGACTTTATTGCAGGGTTATCATACATGGCACATTCTTGAGATTGTCTTGGAACATGAAAGAACATCCTCGGAATCCCCACTTCGAGCTTGTTCCCACACATATCTACAGTGGAAGTCCCCACCCCATCCACAGTAGGAGATGGCTATCACACAGCTGGACATTCCGCCTATTCCCGGGGGTGTGTGCGACCGGCCGGGTCTCAGGGGGTAGGGGCTTTGATCTACTGTAATCCCTTACAGTAGGGGCAATAAACTGCATCCGCAGGGCTAGGTGATGGCCTGGGATCGATTCGGACAATGGGGCGCAGAGGAAGGGGGTTATCAAAAGAGATGCATGACCATGTATGGGATGTCGGTCAGGCGTAGGATGTGGTTCCATGGCAGGGTCGCGCAGAAGGAGAGGGTTTATGGCCCGTGTATGAGAGAGCGGGGGTGGCCGGCACGTGGGGGATGCTTGCAGCGCCAGGGGAATGCGCTGGCGATCGACAATGAGCGGGGGAGAGAGTGGGGTGCCTAAAATGGCGGCCATGCGTTCGCTGTGCGTGGCGCTGGGGAGAGGCAAGATGGCGCAGATAATGTTCAGTTACAAGCTAAATTTCCACAACGCCAACATACAAACTGCAACACCACGCATGTAGTATACATGATTGTGTGCCCCTGCAACCTGAGATACATTGGGATGACGTGTAGCAAAGTAAAACAACGTATTTGTGTACACAAAAGTAACGTGAACTGCAAAAGGTCAACTACAAGGATGAGTAAACACCACATAGAGAACAACCACAGCGTGGATGATCTCAACTGGGTAGTCCTGGAAACACTACTGTCAAAAAGCCACAATGCTGAGCGAATCCTTTTTGAGAAGGAACAACGTTGGATCCATCGTCTTAAGACAGATGTGGAAGGATTAAACGATAACGTCCCTTGGCACACCTTAGCATAAAGGTAACAGGAGACTTAAGACCCATCATCTCGGCATGAAGATGTACTTTGGACTCTACCAACTAGCTCCCTCAACCGAGCTGAACTTCCGCAAGTAAATCCATGTAAATTCGTTGAACACCACTTTGGATTCCAGAGTATCCCAGAACAACTTACAGCAATACGTAATGCCAATAAGAACATAAACCGAGAACCAATACAAATGGCACACTGTAGTAGCAGTCTTTCCACCACCCCTCTACCGTCGATGCTAACCACCATTGCCAACCAAGGAACGCGCCTGAGGTACTACCTGAATGATTAACCGCACTACTAACACCACCCATTACCTCACCCATCGAGTTAATTGTTAAAAATCAAATAATAATATTTATGATCAAATGAACACGACGGCTGTTTCAAAAACAGTAAGTCTGTCTTTTTTCACAATTCCAAATGCCAACCATTGCCAACCACGATACCCGAGGCAGTCCCTCTTCCATTTCAACCGACCGCCGTATGTAAATACCAGCTCAATACAGGCCCGCGTCACCCGTGACACCGTTTCCAGAGCTAGTATAAGCAAATGACCTGAGAGAACCGGTGAGCGACTGCGAGGAGCGCTGAAACCTACAGAATGCACCGCAAGTAAGATGCAATTAACCCCTATTTATTTCCACAGATTTTGGTCCCTACTAGCGCAAAGGCATCCCGAGGAAGCGCATCACAACTAGAAAGAGGTAACCATGACATGTCTATTTTGGAGACAAACGCTTAAAACAACCTGTTACATCATTTGCTGCCAGCTTCTCATGCGTTGCCGCTTTGATCTCGTAACGAAAAAGAGCGCAATAGCGATGAGTAGTAATACTTTTTAACCACACGAAACGCATGCAAGAACTTTCACTTTGTCGTTTTACCCATTTTGCTTTGTCACTTGTGCCCTTTAACATACAACGAGCACCGTAACGATAAACACCTAACTAAATAACGCCTACTATGGCGACAGGCACGCATGCTTGAACAAACATTCCGCCTATCTCAAGCACATTAATACAACGAAACTCAGGCATTTTCATGCAAGTACCATAACAACTCATGATATCTATAGATCTGATAGGATAGTTTTAAAACACCATCTTCTTTTTCCTCTAGTATTCATTTGTTATTTCTTTGGCTACCTGAAGCACTCATTTTATCTAGTCTAACAGTTGCGTATTCGCCCACTATGCGAACATGACGCAGTATAAACTCATACCAAATTGGAAACTTCAGTTAACGATTGTTGTACCAGCAGTCCACATGCATAATAAGCAGGTATGGGTCACGTTGAGGAACTTGTACTACAATGTATTTCTCTCCCTATCCACAGGGACAGATACAATTGATCTGACCTCTGCGCACAAGGGGTCAATTCGCCACTTTAACAGGAGCCATAAGGCGCACCTTGACACACACCCCGGTCCTGAAGAAAGCCTCTAGAAGTCAGCACGAGGCTGAAACATGTTGACCAACACCAGTGCGGTGGGTTAGTAGCTTGATCCACACACACACGACCCCACTTTTAATTACCCACATCACAATTTTTTCCAATAAATATTTACTGTTGAGTGATGTAGGGATTTTAACTCACTTCACTAGAGCACTCAAACGCCCTCTTATTTTTCATTTCTGGACACTACTGGCAAGCCAGTTGGTCTTCCTCCAGGCGGAGGCACAGTGTTAGAAGGGGACCTCAGAGGGGCCCGGAGGGGGCCCTGACTGTCCTGAGACCCACCCTCAAAGTATCGTAGCCGGGAACTGGCGGGAGACTCCGCAGGGGAGGAATCTCGTATCTAGGATCGTACACTCGGCACCACACGACAAAGAGACACCACACCGAGGGTTCTTAGGATTCAAGCTTTATCAAATCGAAGTAGTAGGATCTTTATGATCAGCAAGGCAGATATTTACAAGCAGAGCGTGGGCTCATAGAGTCTTGGCGGGGGTAGGAGGTAGCGGGACAGTCTTTGGGGGGATATGGATCAAATGCAGGAGCGTACCCGGCGCACAGCTCACAATCCTCGAGCTGGGGGATACGCTTGTCGTCGTGGGGTCCGGTGGGACCAAAGTGAGTCTGGGGGAGCCACGAGTCACTCAGCAGGCTCAAGCACAAGTTCGGAGGTCTTACGATCTTCAGGGAGCCGCGAGTCACTCAGCAGGGCTCAAGCACGAGTTCGGAGGTCTTACGATCTTCAGGGAGCCGCGAGTCTCTCAGCAGGCTCAGGCACAAGTTCGGAGGTCTTACGATCTTCAGGGAGCCGCGAGTCACTCAGCAGGCTCAGGCACAAGTTCGGAGGTCTTACGATCTTCAGGGGAGCCGCGAGTCACTCAGCAGGGCTCAAGCACAAGTTCGGAGGTCTTACGATCTTCAGGGAGCCACGAGTCACTCAGCAGGGCTCAGATGTTCCAAAGCGAATCTGCCGAACAGTCCCAGAGCACCCCTTGTTATAGGTCGACCCCTCTTTGATGTCCGGAGTCTGTGCAGGCAGGGGTCTTGTCACCTGGGGGTCGCTTGTCGAGGTTTCCTGCCATTGTCTTTTGATCCTTTCAGGGCCGGGTCGGGAGGAGTCCCAGACACCCAGCAGGCGTGGAGCCAGCCCTCAGGGAGGCCGGAGGGCCGATCGAAACCCATTGTCCCAGGGGAGTTCAGAGGTGCGATAGAAACTGCTCCTCCCTCTCTCATCCCCTGGAAGCGTGATGTCCTCCAGCCGGACTGGCGCCTCTAGGCCCGGGTTGTGCTGGGGCCGGGCGGCCATCTTGGTGCATGAAGTGGGCACGCGTGCCCGGGGTGGCCGAAAGGAGAGAGGCCATGGACGGGGATGCCCGGGTCGCGTGTGTGTGTTCTGGTGGGAAGGGTCGGCTGGGCCGTGTGCTTGGGGGTCCCAGGTACCAGGTTAGGTAGTGCGAGGACAGGAAGAGCCATGCTACGAGGCCGGGTCTAACACACAGCATACTCACAAAGACAAAGGCCCGATGATAATGCTGCTACAGTACACTTAGGCGGAGAACCAAGATATACCGCACAACGCCTGTGTACGTATAAGAGGGTTTTTACAAAGTTTGCCAGATGAGCAAAGACCCTGGTATACAGGACAAGTGATCCATCCCCCCATCCCTGATTTTTGTACCAGATATATTGATGACATCTTTTTTATCTGGACCGGTGGAGAAGACACGATGTCAGAGTTTCTTCAGTGGCTAAATCTCACAGATTCAAATCTTAGATTTACCGCTCATAGCAATACCAGAGAAGTCGACTTCTTAGATATTGTGATCAGACATCAATCGGGAAGCCTAGAAGTTGACCTACATATCAAACCGACTGCAAGAAACACTTTACTACATTTTAAAAGTTTCCACCCAAGAAGCCAAAAACAAAGCATTCCCTTCTCTAAATTTTTAAGAGTTAGACAAAACTGTTCCAATTTATCTGATTTCGACAAACAAGCCATTGGAATGAAAGCTACATTTTTAGAAAGAGGATACCCCCATAGACTCGTAAGGGAGTCTTACAAATGAGCCAGATTCTATGTTAGAGACCATTTACTCAAAACAGCGAGACAGCCTGCAAAGAATAAGTTAGCATGTATAACAAAACTCTCCACTCTAAATACTAAAGTGAAACACATCATTAATACCAATTGGCATATCTTAAATTGTGATCCTCAAAACAATCGTGAACTAGAGAAAGCTCTATATGCGTATCGCAGAAATAAAAATCTTAAAGACATCATTGTCCACTCAAGGTTTGAACAACATACCTTCAGTCAACCATTCATCCAGAAATCCATCTATGGCAATTTCCCTATTAAAGGGACAGCAAAGTGTACTAAATGTAAATCTTGCAATTCGGTGATACCAAGAGAAACACTAATCCACAATGGGTTCAAAATTCAAGCCACCAATATGTGGAATTGCAGAACACAAAGGTGCCGATTCGGATCCTGGAAAAACCGGGTACGAACCGTCGGACGGAGCGTTTTCTCCGTCCGACGCGTACCCGGTCAGAAAACATTACAATATTGCAAGTACGATTCGTATGGAAAAACCATTTCCGTACGAATCGTACAAAACCCCGACCGACGAAAATATCCATACAATTGTGATCCGGGAAAGCGCCGACGTGACGTCGGGACGCATTCAGGCTGCGTATCACGAGCCAGGAAGTACGATCCGCACCGAAGTCACCCCGCACGGATTATATAAAAACTGCCGGGAAATCAGGACGACGCGCACAAGGACCACCTGTACGCGACGGACAGCCATGGACCCGAACCTACGTGTCATCCCGGCCCTCATAGCAGTCCACCTGCTCTACAGGAACCGACGCAGACGCCGCAGAAGGTCAGAACAACACCCAGGGGCAAGGGGGGGGGGCCGGGGCAGGAAACCAAACCCCCACCCATGTCACAAGTCATACATGCCCTGCACATACCTGACCTCCAGGGCCTGGTCACCTCGAGGGGGTGGGGGCGTGTCCAGCAACGCCAGCGTCCGCCACAACAGAAGTGGGTGATGACGCGAACCGCCAACCCAACAAATCCAGTACGTACCGTACCCACGCCTTAAGAGCGTGGGTACGAGTCGTACCACGACCACCCCTACGTCACCCCAATAATGGCGGTACGGCCTGTACCCACGTTCTAAAGGCCTGGGTACGGGCCGCACCCACACCCGTGTATGTACGCGCGTACCAACACCCGTGTACGTATGGAGCGTACCCCCACCCCAACAGTGTATGTACGGACTGTACCCACACCCCAACAGTGTATGTACGGACCGTACCCACACCCGCGTACGTATGGAGCGTACCCCCACCCCAACAGTGTATGTACGGACCGTACCCACACCCGCGTACGTATGGAGCGTACCCCCACCCCAACAGTGTATATACGGACCGTTCCCACACCCCAACAGTGTATGTACGGACCGTACCCACACCCGCGTACGTATGGAGCGTACCCCCACCCCAACAGTGTATGTACGGACCGTACCCACACCTGCGTACGTATGGAGCGTACCCCCACCCCAACAGTGTATGTACGGACCGTACCCACACCCCAACAGTGTATGTACGGACCGTACCCACACCCGCGTACGTATGGAGCGTACCCCCACCCCAACAGTGTATGTACAGACCATACCCACACCCGCGTACGTATGGAGCGTACCCCCACCCCAACAGTGTATGTATGGAGCATACCCCCACCCCAACAGTGTATGTACGGACCGTACCCACACCTGCATACATATGGAGCGTACCCCCACCCCAACAGTGTATGTATGGAGCGTACCCCCACCCCAACAGTGTATGTATGGACCGTACCCACACCCGCGTACGTATGGAGCGTACCCCCACCCCAACAGTGTATGTACGGACCGTACCCACACCCGCGTATGTATGGAGCGTACCCCCACCCCAACAGTGTATGTATGGAGCGTACCCCACCCCGACAGTGTATGTACGGACCGTACCCACACCCCAACAGTGTATATACGGACCGTACCCACACCCGCGTACGTATGGAGCGTACCCCAACAGTGTATGTATGGAGCGTACCCCCACCCCAACAGTGTATGTACGGACCGTACCCACACCCACGTATGTATGGAGCGTACATGGCCAGACACAGGAGGGGTGGGTGCCTATCACTCCCAGCAGTGCCCAGACACAGGAGGGGTGGGTGCAGAGTCCTCCCAGCAGTGCCCAGACACAGGAGGGGTGGGTGCCTATCACTCCCAGCAGTGCCCAGACGCAGGAGGGGTGGGTGCAGAGTCCTCCCAGCAGTGCCCAGACGCAGGAGGGGTGGGTGCAGAGTCCTCCCAGCAGTGCCCAGACATAGGAGGGGTGGGTGCCTATCACTCCCAGCAGTGCCCAGACACAGGAGGGGTGGGTGCAGAGTCCTCCCAGCAGTGCCCAGACACAGGAGGGGTGGGTGCAGAGTCCTCCCAGCAGTGCCCAGACGCAGGAGGGGTGGGTGCACAGTCCTCCCAGCAGTGCCCAGACATAGGAGGGGTGGGTGCAGAGTCGTCCCAGCAGTGCCCAGACACAGGAGGGGTGGGTGCCTATCACTCCCAGCAGTGCCCAGATGCAGGAGTGGTGGGTGCAGAGTCCTCCCAGCAGTTCCCAGACATAGGAGGGGTGGGTGCCTATCACTCCCAGGAGTGCCCAGACACAGGAGGGGTGGGTGCCTATCACTCCCAGCAGTGCCCAGACACAGGAGGGGTGGGTGCAGAGTCCTCCCAGGAGTGCCCAGACGCAGGAGGGGTGGGTGCAGAGTCCTCCCAGCAGTGCCCAGACACAGGAGGGGTGGGTGCAGAGTCCTCCCAGCAGTGCCCAGACGCAGGAGGGGTGGGTGCAGAGTCCTCCCAGCAGTGCCCAGACGCAGGAGGGGTGGGTGCAGAGTCCTCCCAGCAGTGCCCAGACGCAGGAGGGATGGGTGCAGAGTCCTCCCAGCAGTGCCCAGACGCAGGAGGGGTGGGTGCAGAGTCCTCCCAGCAGTGCCCAGACACAGGAGGGGTGGGTGCAGAGTCCTCCCAGCAGTGCCCAGATGCAGGAGGGGTGGGTGCAGAGTCCTCCCAGCAGTGCCCAGACACAGGAGGGGTGGGTGCAGAGTCCTCCCAGCAGTGCCCAGACATAGGAGGCGTGGGTGCCTATCACTCCCAGCAGTGCCCAGACATAGGAGGGGTGGGTGCCTATCACTCCCAGCAGTGCCCAGACGTAGGAGGGGTGGGTGCAGAGTCCTCCCAGCAGTGCCCAGACGCAGGAGGGGTGGGTGCAGAGTCCTCCCAGCAGTGCCCAGACATAGGAGGGGTGGGTGCCTATCACTCCCAGCAGTGCCCAGATGCAGGAGGGGTGGGTGCAGAGTCCTCCCAGCAGTGCCCATGGAAAGAAAAAGGGTGGAGTACCCACAGATCCAATGGCCACAATTGTCAGTCATGTGCACAAGGACCCTGCAGTACATGTAACAAATGTGTGCGGGGCTGGGAGTACACACATGCATAGTGCCTAAAAGGGAACATGTCCACATGAAGTCATGTCAACAGACTACATACACAAGTACAGTGATCACCAAGGATGCCACGAATGATGCAGGTGGAGACATCGCTCTGCATGCATGGCCAAAGTTGAAGGGGTCCGTCACACACCCAGCTAATGTAGACACAGCTCAGCACAACATATTGGAAACACCCTGCAGGGAAGATGTCAGGGTACACAGAGGAAGGAACACACCTTGGGACAATTTCACCATGCAGTAACTGCTTACATGAACTAAGAAACTTAGCTAACACCTTGTGATGGCACACAGATACCAGGGTCCCCCCTATGACCAGCACACTACTACATTTCCCACACACCCAACACATGATCACCACTCAAAATCATGTAGCAGCCCCACCAACAGCAATACCAGAAAAGCAGTATTGTGCTAAGGAAAAAAAAATTGCTTTATTCAGCATGATCAAAAAATGTTTGTTTGGATAAAGTTCAATATTTACAAAGCCCATAGGGCAGTCCATGAGTCACAGCTGGATGGGGGACACAGTGGGACGCGTGTCCCCTAGCTTGCCTGCACAGTTCAGACTACCCTGTCTTCCACAGGGGGGGGGGGGCATCATGTGGGGGGGAAGGACCAGGCACCGCAGAAACAGGAGGGGCAAGGGTAGGCGTTGTGGGTGCAGGGACGGAGGACTCCACCACAGGGGGTGGGCAGCGCCAAAGGAGGTGGTGAGGATGGCGCTGCACACGTCAGCAAGGTCCCCCAGCGTCACCCCTGCACCCGAAGGAACCACAGGCCCAAAGGAGGGGGGGGTCGGAGGGATGGGTCGCAGCGCTACTGTGGGAGGGTGTGGACAGGGGGGGGACTCAACTACACTGACCGGGGACTCCTTTGACCGCTTGCAGGGTGGTGTCACTGTTGGGCTCAGGGTCAGAGCGGCCATGAAGGAATCCTTGCTGGATTTGTGGCCAGGAGAGCTGAGTGGAGTGGATTTGGAGGGAGTGGATTTTGCGGAATGCGGACTCCCACTATGGCTGCGTGACTTACGTTTGCCCCCCCACCCAGTGGGTGTGCCTACCTCACCCTGTGTGTGCGTGCCAGGAGGTGTGTGCTTGCCCTGCCCTGCTGGTGTGGTGCCTGTGTCTGGTGGGGTGCGTGCATGCTGACGTCTGGGTGTACGTGGGACAGGCATGGGAGTGGGAAGTGTGGATGGGGCAGGGGTAGGGGGTGGGACGTAGTGCTGCAGGAGACCCACTGCTGCAGTCAGTGTCGAGTCTATGGACCTCAGCAAGTTGCGTTGGTAAGACTGCGCGGCTGACATGCCCTCCAAGTATGCCTCCATCTGGTTCAGCACTTGGCTGCGGCCATGGAGGACATTAAGCATCGCAGTCTGACCAACCCGCAACTGCCGCAGGATGTCCACAGACTCGGCATTGGTGGCAGCAGTGGAGACAGGGGCAGGGGGTGCGGTGCCTGGCAAGAAGGAGACACGTGGTGACCGAGCACGGCGGGAAGGGACACGAGCAAGTGGGAGGCCGGTGATCGGAATGGAGGGGGCGGGTAGTGATGGAGTGCTGGTGTCAGCTGTGGGACCAACCACCGCCTCCTCGGAGGGCTCAGGCTCGGACACGTCTGCGTCATAGTCGGTGGTGGTTTGACTGGACAGGTCCTCCGCTGCACTCCCGTCGGCCTCCGTGCCACTGGATGTGCCAGACAACTCTGCACTGCTGGCACTGGTGCTCGCTCCCTCCTCACGGTCCGTGCCAGTGTCTCCCTCGGTGTCCCCCGACGATGCTGTGGGCAAGGTGAAGAGACAGGAAATAATCAGACACCTGTACACATATGTCACATGAGTCAGATCCACATAGGTCACAGTGCATAGGCTGAAAAGCAACATGAGTAACATCTACAACACAAGGTACATATGTAGGCCCTGCAACACACAGTTGGTTGACCCACCATGCCACTGAGCAACTATGGAGAGCATGACACTAAAGCAAATGACATGATATGGATTTGGACAGAGGAGCCAGGCACTGGCGACAATCCAGCACAGCATCTGCAGCACACAGCGTTGGCGTAAAAAGGGATGAGCAGGAACCATGTCTATTAACTGTAGGCACATGCTGCAAAGGTAATACTTGAAAACATGCCCAACATTAATGGGTCACTGCACCTTGAGTGTATGTCCAGACAAACATCATACACTGGCCAGACCTAGCAAGGAGACTTCAGGTTTAGACATGTAGACCTTGCCCGCACCAACCACCCCCTACATGAGACAATTTTTTGAGACACAGGAAGCACTTACATCTCTTAGTCTGGAATGAAAACACATGTCCTGCAAGAAATCCTGATTGAACACAAAATACCCCTGGTGCGCCGGTACAAATACATCATCTACAAATGGCCATCATCAGATCATTTTACCAAGACACACAGGCACTGGCCCCCGTGAGTATGAACAAGGGACATTTGGTCAGCCTGTACAGTGGACACATGTAGCAGAGTTTACGTAAATACTAATGGTGCCAGGGTACAATGGCACAGAGCACAACCTATGCTGTAGACACAGAGATTGTCGACATTTTTGGTTTACACACATGATACCTAGGGAAATATGCCCCAGGGGACAGTAGTGGCCACACTACTCCATGGTCCTGAATGGTAATGACTGCAACACAAGCCACCATCCCTGCACTCTGCATATCTCACACTCATGCACATCATGTCACAGGCCACAAAATAGGACATGCATGCTGTAAAGCATTACACCTTTGAGACACACTCCTATGTCTGGACTCAGCATCAGTGACAACTGACATGGAACCCACAAGTACTGAACTGGACAGGGCACAGGCAAGGTCCAAAAACCTGTTACACACCACCCTCACACATGAAGCTGCAAGCATTGGGCACATCGATAAACTGGCAGCCTAGATAACCTTGTGCAAGTGTGACTACACACAGACCAGGGTACACATGGCAAGGAGGGGAAGGGAGGAAGGACAGCACCGCTACACTTTGGGGACCAGGAACTGCACTGCACATTTAAACCCTGGCAGTGTATCCATGCAACTGTGCACTTACAAATGCTGGTGACACACAACAAACACACATGTACCTACCCCCTTCCTGCTGCTGCTTTTCCCGTAAGCACCTGTCCATGTCAGGGAAGACGACCGCCAGCACACGCTTGTGGATGTGGGTCAGATGGCGGCGCCCATGGTTCTTTTGGCACACAGGTGAGTCCCCCAGCAGGACCCGTGCGATTCTCCGCGTCATGCAACGGATATCCTGCCAGCGTTTCCTCACCTGGGCTAGGCGCCGCTTCCGACCCTCCGCCTTCCGCACGGCACTGACGGCGTCCTTCCAGATCTGCTCCTTGGCACAGGCGCCTACCTGTGAGGATGAAAAAGTGAGACAACATCAATACACCTGCGACATGTCACAGAGACACACATTAGGACAATTTGGCTGGTCTTAACAGGGCATAGAATGCATCAAACTCATTACACCTGTGTCATAGGGACATTTTCCTCTGTGGAAGGCAAAATGCACTAGATGGCATTGTAGAGTACACAGGTGGCATGAGGGGTACGACACAATCAATCATCCAGGCTCACACTGTGCATCACAAGCGACACCAGGATTATGTGCAGCACCTCAAAGCAGTCACATGCCACAGGCCACTGAGGCGCCCTCAGCAGAGTACACAGACACACACAGCCACAGGACAATCACCTGCCATTGCCAACTGCAGCTACACACCTCACTCTGCACATGTGCCACTAGACTGGGGTGTGTCACAGGTGTGGGGCTGGCCCATCACCGCAGACACATAGCACTGCTCCCTGCTCACATCAGATGGGCAGGGTACATCCATCCCTCATGCAGCTGGGGTGCTACACTCCACATATGCACTCACCCACATTACAGGGGACTTACACACACACACCAATGTCCAGGGGACAAACACATCATTTGTACACTCTCAGCACAGGTACACTAAACCAACACACATCTGTGGGTACTGCCACCTGTCACACTGGGGGGACCACAGATTCACATAAGGACTGTAGTAACAACATTCCCAGGAGGATTAGACAGGCAGAATGTGTAAGGCCACATGCAGTGATTGTCACAGTACACACAATGCAAGTGAGGAGAGCAGACATGCACCACAGCATGCTCTGGCTGGGAGACATTAGCCATTCCCCCACCCGAGACCCACCCTACAGTACATTGCATGTGTGTTACACCTGGACACAATGGCAGAAGTCACAGTCACAAAAAAGGGGCACAGTCTTTGCTAGTGGACTCAGCACTCACCTGAAACCCTGGTCGACCATACAGCATGGGGTACTGTGGGAGGATCACATCCAGCAGGGCTTGGTTCTCCTCGTGGGTGAAAGGCTGGGCCCTCTCCACAGACCTGGACATGGTGCCAGAGTATTCACGAGCAGCAGCAGTGTTGTGGAATCAAGGGATGTCCAGGCAAGTGCTCTCTCATGGGAGCTGGCTGCCTTATATCTGCCTTGCTGCCCTGTTTCATTCACAGGGGTACAGAGGGATTGGTCACTCACATTTGCATCCTATGTTTCCTCCAATCCCTTTAAACCTACCACAGTCAGTGGCTTTGCTTTTTTTTTTCATTGAGCATGATGTCAACTCAACTACCACTTTGCAAAAAAGTAGATTCTTTCAAACCGACTTTAGCTGGCCACTTGATGAAAAAAATTCAAACTTTAAACTCGGTCTCCATGACAACCAGCATGCATGTAGGGCTTAATACTTGTCCCTCATGTGTCCCCTATGTAATTTGGACATTCACACACAGGTACGGTGAGTTTCAGGGCCCTAGGGCACCCCAAATGCATAGAAACGGCCCGTACGTATGACTATGGGTACGCATACGCGTGCAAACCCAAAGTGAAATGGCCCGTACACGCGCATGTACGGGGCGTATCACTATGGGTACGCATACGCGTGCAAACCCATAGTGAAACGGCCCGTACACGCGCGTGTACGGGCCGTTTCACTATGGGTTTGCTCGCGTATGCGTACCCATAGTCATACGCCCCGTACACGCGTGTGTACGGGGCGTATCACTATGGGTACGCATACGCGTGCAAACCCATAGTGAAACGGCCCGTACACGCGCGTGTACGGGGAGTATGACTATGGGTACGCATACGCGAGCAAACCCATAGTGAAACGGTCCGTACATGCGCGTGTACGGGGCGTATGACTATGGGTACGCATACGCGTGCAAACCCATAGTGAAACGGCCTGTACAAGCGCATGTACGGGGCGTATGACTATGGGTACGCATACGCGAGCAAATCCATAGTGAAACGGCCCGTACACGCGCGTGTACGGGGTGTATGACTATGGGTACGCATATGCGAGCAAACCCATAGTGAAACGGCCCGTACACGCGCGTGTATGGGCCGTTTCACTATGGGTAGGCCTACGGCAGCACTCCCACAGTGATGGGGAACGTACACACGCCCTCAGAGCGCATGTACGGTGCATTTCACACCTGACAGTGGTGACAGGCAGCACACAGAAAGGAATAGAGCTGACATACCTGTCCAAGGCTGGACACCAAGGCATTGTCTGTGCAGTACTACATGTGTGGGGCACAGGTGTGTCAGGCTGTAATGTGGCACATTACTCCTGAGTTGTGAAGGCAATAGATGTATGTTGAGATGTGTACAGATGTCATGTGTGATGGTGGACTATGTGCCAGACATCCCCTTCACTCCTTTGAAGGATGACCTTCTCAATCCACGCACACACTCAGGATGCAGCCCACACCCACAAGACAACCTTGTGGCACTGTGATCCAACACCCAATTGTGCCATCTCCATGCATCCAACCTTGGCTGGCCCCCCATTCTTCACATCCACCTGACTCAAGCATGCAGGACATGGTTCTGCCACGTGTCTACACATACCTGGGACTCCCACCCCAGGACACTCCACATGATCCCTGACCTCTGCGCATGACTGTTGCTCTTCTAAATAGGTCTGTGGGCACAGTTGTGCGAGCACCCCCTCAGCTGGTTGGGCCCATCACGGGTGAGTATGGTGCTCCATGTCTGTCTTGGATGGTACGTTGTGACCCATGTGTGTCCTCTGCCAGACTCAGAGCCCAGGGTATGGATGTTTGGAGTTAATTCAGTAATCAGGCATGGTTTGACTTTACAACACAGACATGTAGTGGAATAATGCTAAATGACGGCATCATCTTGTGATTGTGATGAATTTTATTAGTGCTGGGGTACGTGTTTGGGGGTTGACAAGAGGTGCTTGGCGGGAGTGTAGAATCCAAAGTTCACAGGGGGAGTTGGTGTCCTTGCCATTGACAGTCATCAGAGTCTGTGCCACAGTCTTTGTCAACATTGGTCAGACAGTGACCAGCAAGGCCATGTGGCAGAGAATGTCCTTTGCTGCTGGGCTGCTGTTGGGCCAGATGGTCAGGTGCCAGGCCAGGTGAGCTGGGAGATGGTGATGTTCCGCTGACTCTCACGGTCTTTTTCGTGGACGACCCACCTTCCTGCGGGGACCCTCAGACGCCTGCCTTGACGATGCATGGGACGCTCCAGCAGATTTATCCTCCTCCTCCTCCCTCCTTGTGTCTGGTGCTGCTCTACGCCTGGTGGCACAGGGAGGGTTTGCCAGGCTTTGGGCGATCTGATGGAGGGATTGGCTCACGTCCCTGTGCACCGCCAAGAGCTCTGCAAGTCTTGCCTCCATCCTGGCATGATGCTCAACCTGCAGGGCCTTCATCTCATTGAGGGTCCCCACTACCTGGGCGATGCCTCTGGAGTCACGCCGGTATGCGTCCAGGATGGTTCTGACGTGTGCCATAGCCGGGTCCTGAGCCAACTGGTCAGGTTCGCGCCTCCGCCGTCCTCCTTTCCCACCACCCCTGCCCACTTGCGCCTGGCCTGCCGTTGTGGGCACATCGGGTCTCCGGGACCCCTGAGGGATGGCATTTGCGGTGTCGCCTGCCTCCTCCTGGGTGCCCGGAGAACCTTGTCCCTCCTGGACAGACTGGCTGCGTTGTTGTGTGCGGGCCGGGCTCCTGGGTGTCTCCTGGGATGTGGCAGGAATGGGGGTGGTGGTTGGCACAGTTGTACCTGACGCAGGTGCTGCAGGTGGTTGGACACCAGAGGGGCCAGGTTGGTCTGGGTCATCCACGGAGTGGTGAGAGTCGTCGCTGCTGGTGGGGTCCTCTTCACGCAGAGCCTGGTCCTGTGAGTCTTCCCCCCCAGTGTTGGGGGGAGATCGATGACGTTGACCTGTGTATGAGAGAGACAGTGTTAATTGTGTTACATGCGACATCCATGTTTCATTCATTTTTGATTTGGCACAATTCCTCTGGGTGGTTGGATTTGGCTAGCATTCCTCACACAGTGCACTTGTGCATGGGTATGTCCCTTGGCCACAGCTTCCGACACTTTACCTATGTGTGACACAATCTTAGTTGATGCATCTTTTGTGAACGCAGTCAGCAGTGTAGTGAGCGGGCGTAGCAAGCCATGCAGAGCCGCCTTACGTGTTGCACTGTACGTGGCCAAATGGTGTTTATTCCATGCTATTTGAGAATGCAGGTAGGTAACTTAACAATTTGTGACAGGGTTCTGACGAACACAGTGGGTAGGTATACTGGGTGTAAGGTTCTGTTTGTGCCTGCAGCACAGAGGTACTCGTGCACAGATTGACACATGGCCTAGTGTTTATCAAAGTTTGAAGGGGGGGTTAAGGCACTGCCAAACCTTGTCTACATGCACACAGTCCACCTGCTGACGAGCGGACATGGCCACACCACCCAAGGGTGATTTGGTCTCCCTCTGTCTCCCTTTCTCCCTCCCTCTGTCAGCCTCCTCCCACTGTCCGTCTCCCTCTGTCTCCCCTTCTCCCTCCCTCTGTGAGCCTCCTCCCTCCCTCTGTCTGTCTCCCTGTGTCCACCTCTGTCTCTGTCCCTCTCTCTGCCCCTCTCCCTCCCTCTGTGTGTCACCCTCTGTCACCTCAGCCCAGCTTCCTGGGCACACACAGTTTGCAGGTCTTGCAAAGGCCATTGGCTTGTTCATGTGGGTTTGTTTCTTCTCTGCCGGCACCCATTGGGCGTAGTGTCTGAGTCTGCGCTGCTGTGTGGCGGTGTGTGCTGACACTCTTTCAGTGTGCTGCGTCTTCATTGGCTGCTGTTATGTGCAAATTGTGCCTTCATACCCATGTTGTCCTGCAACGCGGCCACCATTAGCTGGCAAAACAGTACTGTGTGGGGACACACTGTTGGTATGGCTGTGCCCTAAGCCATATGGGCTGAGGGCATTATTGTGTGCTTCAGAGTTACTCGATGTTAGTTTTGAGGCCCACCCTCCCGGCATCGGGGACATCCTGTCTTGTGTTGGTGTTTTGTGTGGCCTGTGACTTGGCATGGCCTTGCTTGGGGCATGGAGGCGCTAGTGACATGTGTGTGTTTTTGGAGTGTGGTTGTGTCCGGTGCTGGCTTTGGGAGGGTTGCGTGCATGATTGCTATTTGGGTTGTATATGGCGTTCCCCCCATGTGAGGTGAGTTGTTTGTGTACTCACCAGGCTCTTGGACTCCTTGTAGTCCGTCGACTCCCAACGGCGACGGCGTGGCCATCACCTTCTCCTCCCAGGGATGGTAGTGTACGGTCTGCGGGGCGGCCTCCTCCAGTGATGTTGGCCTGGTTGTGGTCGTCCGTCATTTTGCGGCGGACCGTCCTTCGCAGATCGTACCACCTGGCTTGGCACTCATGCCTGGTCCTTCTGGTGGCCCCAACAGCATTCACGGAATTGACTATACTCTCCCACATGGCAGTTTTTTCTGATATGCTGGTCCGTCTGACCAATGTTCCAAAGAGCTGTGGCTCGACTCTGATGATTTCGTCGACAAGGGACTCCAGCTCAACCTTTGTGAACTTTGGATTCTTGTTACTGGGCATGGTGTGGGCTGTGGGTGTGGATGGTTGTGAGGGTGTGGGTGTGGATGGTTGTGGGGGTGTGGGTGTGGTTGTGTAGGTGTGTGTGTGAATGTGATGAGGGTGTGTTTGTGATGGTGGTTGTGTGAAGGAGTGCAAGTTTAAGGTGTATTGATGGTTGGAGTATGGTGCAGTGCGTTGTCTCTGGGATCTGGCAGCAGTGGATCTGTTGCAAAGGATCATGGTTTGTGTGTGTTGTGCCTTTTTATTGGTCCATTTGTGGGTGTGGCTGTGTTTGAACTTTGGGTGGGTGTGTTATAAGGAGTGGTAGTGGTTTGGGCCTCTGTTTCTCTGTTTGTCAGTTGCAGGTCAGTGTATAGGATGTATTTGGCCTTGTTGGATATGTTTTGTGGTGTTGTGTGCCTCGGATTGACTGTCCTTGTGTTTTTTTGATTGGTTCTGGTTCAGTAGGAGTGTTTTTAGCCTGTGTACGGTGCGTACATGGGCCATGTTGTTGTACAGTGCTGTCCTTTGCTATGGCTTAGTACGACTCGTACATGCACGATGTTGGGTGAGGGTGCTGGTGTGTGGGGCTGGGGTAGGGTGCGTACGAACACGGGCGGGGTGGGGGTACGGTCCGTACATACAAGGCTGGGGTGGGTGTACGGTCCGTACATACACGGGTGGGGGTACGGTCCGTACATACACTGGTGGGGTGGGCGTATGGTCCGTACATACACTGGTGGGGTGGGGGTACGGTCCGTACATACACGGGTGGGGGTACGGTCCGTACAGACACTGGTGGGGTGGGCGTACGGTCCGTACATACACTGGTGGGGTGGGGGTACGGTCCGTACATACACGGGTGGGGGTACGGTCCGTACATACACGGGTGGGCGTACGGTCCGTACATACACTGGGTGGGGGTACGGTCCGTACATACACTGGGGGGGGTACGGTCCGTACATACACTGGTGGGGTGGGCGTATGGTCCAAACATACACGGGTGGGGGTACGGTCCGTACATACACTGGTGGGGTGGGCATACGGTCCATACATACACGGGTGGGCGTACGGTCCGTACATACACGGGTGGGGGTACGGTCCGTACATACACTGGGGGGGTACGGTCCGTACATACACGGGTGGGGGTACGGTCCGTACATACACTGGGGGCGGGGGTACGGTCCGTACATACACGGGTGGGGTACGGTCCGTACATACACTGGTGGGGTGGGCGTACGGTCTGTACATACACTGGGGGGGTTACGGTCCGTACATACACTGGTGGGGTGGGCGTACGATCCATACATACATGGGTGGGGGTACGGTCCATACATACACTGGTGGGGTGGGCGTACAGTCCATACATACACGGGTGGGCGTACGGTCCGTACATACACTGGGGGGGTACGGTCCGTACATACACGGGTGGGGGTACGGTCCGTACATACACGGGTGGGCGTACGGTCCGTACATACACTGGGGGGGGTACGGTCCGTACATACACGGGTGGGGGTACGGTCCATACATAAACTGGTGGGGTGGGGGTACGCTCCATACGTACGCAGGTGTGGGTACTGTTAGAAAGGTTAGACGGACCGGGAGGGTCGGCCGAGGTCAGGGGGAGAGGTCTCCGGGGAGAGCCGTCTCCAGCGATCGTACAGACAAGTAACTTCCCCCCCACAGACAGATACCACACAAGGATAAGATTCAGCGTTCTTTATAAGCACTTCTTAAGGTACGGTTGAATGGTACAAGGAGGTCTGGACTCAGGAGTCCCCTCGATTCAAGTCTCTCAAGGTAGGGAAGGGGGTAGCGGGACAGTCTGTTTACCAGTCAGGTAGTTCGGATGAGATGATGATTAGCTCACAATCCTCGAGCTTGGTGGTTTAGCTGGTACGGGCCGCGGCAGCGCCAGCAGGTCCCGGTCGAGATGGTCAGTACACGGTCCGCGGCAGCGCCAGCAGGTCCCGGAAAGATGGTCAATATACGGTCCGCGGCAGCGCCAGCAGGTCCCGGTGAGGATGGTCGTTACAACGGGCCGCGGCAGCGCCAGCAGGTCCCGACGAGGATAGATGTTGCAGAAGGCAGCGCCAGCAGGCAGGACGATGGTTCGCAAGATAGGGCTACGGCAGCGCCAGTAGTCCGTCAAGGCTGAGTTCTCTCGGTGTCTCTCGACTCCAGGATACAACTGCCTTCCTGCTCCGGAGTTGCCCCAGTTATAGGGCAGGCGCCCCTTTGATGTCCGGGCCCTCGCACTTGGAGGTCGGAGGGCCCGGGATGAAGGTGTCCAGACACCCAGCAGAGGGTGGAGCCAGCGCCTGGGGGAGCTGGAGGCGATCGGCACCTGGCGGGGGAAGAGCTCTTGACGCTTCGTTCTCCCATTGACCTGCCAAGTGGTCCGCTTACCTCCTGGGTGGATGGTGGTGCCGGGATGTCGGGGCCGGCCAGGCCCGGGGTTAGGGTCGGGGCGAGGCCACGCGGCCTCGTGGTGCAGGGCCCAAGATGGCGGCTTGACCCGGCCGGGGAAGCCGAGGGGGCTGGGGCCCGTGATGTGTGGAGGTCCGAGGGTAGAAGATCCGTCGGGAGACGGGGTGCAGGTGCCTTTCGTGGGTTACGCCTGGCGGGCCGGAGCTGGGGCCCTGTCGTGTGGGGAGGGAGCAAGCCCTTCGTGTGGCCTGTCCAACATGCGTCCCCCCCAGCTGAAGGCGGGGAGAGTCACCCATCTCCTTGGGAACTCTCTTCGTCGAGGCGGAAAAAGCGTGACAGGCCATCCGCGTTGGCGTGGTCTTGGCCCGGTCGGTGCTCCACGGTGAAGTCCATTCCCTGCAGGGAAATGGACCAGCGCAATAGTTTTGGGTTCTCCCCCCGCATCTGCATCAGCCACTGCAGGGGTCGATGGTCGGTTTGTACCCGGAAGTGGGTACCGAAGAGATAGGGCCGGAGCTTTTTGAGGGCCCACACCACTGCGAAGGCCTCCCTCTCGATGGTGCTCCAGCGCTGTTCTCGGGCCAGGAGACGTCGACTGATGAAGGCCACCGGCTGGTCATGACCTTCGGGGTTTAACTGAGAAAGAACGGCTCCGATGCCGTGGTCGGAGGCGTCGGTCTGTACCACGAATTCCCGACTGTAATCGGGGGCCTGGAGCACAGGGGCGGTGCACAGGGCGGCCTTCAGCTTCTCGAAGGCCGCTTGACAATCGGGGGTCCAGTTAATCCGCTTCGGTTGGTTCTTGGACGTGAGACCCGTGAGGGGCCCCACGATGCTGCCGTAGTCCTTCACGAACCGCCGGTAGTAGCCGGTGAGCCCCAAGAAGGCTCGGACCTCGGTCTGGGTGACGGGGGGCTGCCAGGACTGGATGGCAGCAATCTTAAGTTGCAGCGGGGCCACCAGCCCGCTTCCCACTTGGTGCCCAAGGTAGGTCACGGACCCTTGGCCAATTTGGCACTTGCCGGCCTTAATCGTGAGGCCGGCCCGCTGGAGGGCCTGTAGGACCTCTTGGAGGTGGAGGAGGTGGTCGGACCAGTGGCGGCTGTATACAGCGATATCGTCCAGGTAGGCAGCGCTGAACTCTTCGAGCCCCACCAAGACCTGGTTCACAAGGCGTTGAAACGTGGAGAGGGCATTCTTCATGCCGAAGGGCATGACCTTGAATTGGTAGTGGCCATCGGGGGTAGAGAAGGCCGACCGTTCTTGAGCCCTGGGTGTGAGGCCGATCTGCCAGTAGCCCGCTGTTAGGTCGAAGATACTAAGGTAGCGGGCGGCCCCCAGCCGGTCGATCAGCTCGTCTGCTCGGGGAATCGGATGAGCGTCGGTCCGGGTGACCGCGTTCAAACCCCGGTAGTCGACGCAGAATCTCAGTTCAGGTGTGGTGCCGGGGGCAGCGGCTTTGGGAACCAATACAACCGGGCTGGCCCAGGGACTGTCCGAGGGCTCGATGACCCCGATTGTGAGCATCTTGGCCACTTCATCCTGTATGCAGGCCCGTACCCGATCTGGTACGCGGTAGGCCCGGTGTCGGACAGGGGGACTGTCCCCGGTGTCCACGTCGTGCAAACACCAAGGGGTGACCCCGGGGGTGAGGGAGAACAGGGTAGCGAACTGCAGCAGGAGGTTCCGGCAGCCCCGGCGTTGCTCCGAAGTGAGGGCGTCAGAGAGCCGGACCCCGTCCACGGAGCCGTCATTCTCCTGAGTCTTCAGAAGATCCGGGAGGGGTTCGGAGTCTTCCTCTGCCCCACTGTCCGTAGCCATCAAGAGGCTGAGTTCTGAGCGCACAAAGTGTGGTTTGAGTCTGTTGGTGTGGAGGACCCGAAGGGGGTTCCGGGAGGTCCCCATGTCGATGAGGTAAGTGACGGGGCTTTTGCGCTCGACCACTTTGAAGGGCCCCGTCCACTTATCTTGCAAGGCACATGGTTCGGTGGGGGACATCACCCACACTTGTTGACCCGTCTCGAACTCAACGGAGGAGGCATTGTGATCATACCACCTCTTCATGTCCTCCTGGCTGGCCTCGAGGTTCGCCTTGGCCAGCTCCCTGAAGCGCCGGGTCTGACTGCGTAGGGCCAGGATGTATTTGAAGACGTCTGGAGGGGTCTTTAGGGGGGCCATCTCCCAACCTTCCTTGACTAGGCTGAGGGGCCCTCGCACAGGGTGCCCGTACAGGAGTTCAAAAGGGCTAAAGCCGAGGGACTTCTGGGGGACTTCTCGGTAGGCGAAGAGGAGGCACGGGAGTAGTACATCCCACTGGCGACGGAGGGGCTCTTCCAATCCCCCAATCATCCCCTTGAGAGTGCGGTTAAACCGCTCCACTAGTCCGTTCCCTTGGGGGTGATAGGGGGTCGTGAATCTGTAGGTGACCCCGCATTGTTGCCAGAGGGACTTCATGTATTTGGAGATAAAGTTCGTGCCTCGGTCGCTGACGACTTCTCGGGGGAAGCCCACCCGGGAGAAGATCCCCATTAGGGCCCGGCCAACCACCGGAGCTGTCACGGTCCGTAGGGGCACCGCCTCGGGGTAGCGGGTGGCATGGTCCACCAGTACTAAGATGAACCTGTGTCCTTGTGCCGTGCGGGGGTCCAGAGGCCCCACAATGTCTATCCCCACCCTCTCGAACGGGGTGGTGACCACAGGGAAGGGTTGCAGAGGGGCTTTCAGCTTCCGACCACTCTTCCCGCTGGCTTGGCATGTGGGGCAAGATCGGCAGTGGTTCAGGACGTCGTTCCTCATTTTCGGCCAGAAAAAGTGGGTCACTAGGCGGCTGTACGTTTTGTCCTGGCCCAGGTGTCCAGCCAGGGGGACATCGTGGGCCAGGTTGAGCAGGAAGTCTCTGAAGCGGAGAGGTACCACCAGTACTCGACCGGCCCCCAGCTCGGCGATTCTTTGTTCGCTGTATAGCAGGTCGTTATCCCAGTAGACCCAGTGAGTTCCGGTGGAGTCCCCTGCGTTCTGGGCGCTGGCTTGTTGGCGGAGTCCCTCGAGGGAGGGACAGGTCTTTTGTTCCTGGCGGAACTGTTCTTGGGTGGGCCCCCCTTCTTGACGCCACTGAGCCAGGCCGGGAAGGTCCTGGGGTTGCGCGTCCCCTTCGGTCGTTGGTTCTGGGGGGCTGGCCTCGTCGTGGTCTTCTACTGGGGCGACCGGGGGCGGAGGTGCTGGCCATTCCGGTTCTTCTGATCGGGGGACGGCACGGGCGGCCATGGACCGGGTGGTTATGCAGGCCCAGTCCGGGAGGCCCAGCATCCCCAGGTGCTCTCTTCTCTCAACGGTGGCCCACGGGGAACTCTCGAGGTCATTCCCCAGGAGGCAGTCCACGGGGGCATCGTCCCAGACCGTCACCTTCAACAGGCCGGAGACCCCTCCCCATTCGAATGGGACGCAGGCCATTTGACACATACTTTCAGAGTTGTCTGCCGAGCGGACAGGGCAGAGAATGTTCGGCAGGATCTGCTCGGGCTTCACCAGGTGACAGCGGACGGCCGTCACACTAGCGCCTGTGTCACGCAAGGCCTCGGCTCGCTGTCCATTAATGGTCACCCACTGACCGTACTTCCGGGTGTTAGCGGGTAGGGGAGCCCGCGGGATCATGTCTCTTCCCCCTAAGCACGCCAGGACCATGGCGGCCGGTTCCCACTCTTGCTGGGCCGGCTCATACCCTTCTGGTTCCTCCGATAATCGCTCTTCCCCCAGGGCGGCGGCAGCTACCTGGCGGGGCTTGGGTGTTTGGTTCTGCGGGCAGCTCGGGTCATTGGCGTAGTGGCCGACTCGCTGGCATCGGTGGCACGTGACGTTGGCCCGGAACCCAGGACGCAACGGGGGGTAGCTCCGGCCGGCCGGAGGCGGGGTGCTGGCCACGGGGGGTTGCCGGCAAGGCGTCTCTCCCTCGCCCCTGGCCTCCTCCTCCACCCCGAGGACGGTGCTGGCTTTGGTTGCTTCGATTCTGCTCGTGTGGCCCTCTCCGGCCCACTCGGGTGCTTTCCCATCGGTCAGCTTCGGCGGCGAGCTGCCGGGGGTCAGTCAGCTTACTGTCAAGGAGGTGCTGCCTGAGCTCGACGAAACAGTTGTTTGACAGGTGCTCCCATACCATAAGGTTAAAGAGTTGTTCGTAGGTGGTGACATGGCTCCCCTTGATCCAACCCTCGAAGCCACGGCTGAAATAGTTCACGTATTCTACCCAAGTTGTACCTGGGATCCGGGTGCAATCTCTGAACCTCTGGCGGTACATCTCGGGTGTGAGGCCGTAGCGGGTGAGGAGGGCAGCCTTCATGTGGTCGTAGGACGACATTTGGTGATCTGGGAGCTGCAGCAGGGCATCGCGACCCTCGTTGACGAACCTCCCCCATAGTCCGGCTCCCCAATCACTCCGGTCGATCCGGTGGGAGGTCATGGCGATCTCGTAGGCTTTAAACCACTGTTGTATGTCGTCTTCTCGGACATACTCGCGGACAACATCCTTGGGGATGTGGACTTTTTTCTCGGTTGGCCCCGGGGTGTGCGGTCGCTCAGGCACCCCCAGTTCTTTACTCTGTTTCCGAAGTTCTATTTCCGCCAGTTGGCGCTCGTGTTCGAGTGTTATTCTCTTCTCCTCCAGTCTCTCTGGAGGCGTGGGTTCGAATCCCACCGCTGCCACCAATGTTAGAAAGGTTAGACGGACCGGGAGGGTCGGCCGAGGTCAGGGGGAGAGGTCTCCGGGGAGAGCCGTCTCCAGCGATCGTACAGACAAGTAACTTCCCCCCCACAGACAGATACCACACAAGGATAAGATTCAGCGTTCTTTATAAGCACTTCTTAAGGTACGGTTGAATGGTACAAGGAGGTCTGGACTCAGGAGTCCCCTCGATTCAAGTCTCTCAAGGTAGGGAAGGGGGTAGCGGGACAGTCTGTTTACCAGTCAGGTAGTTCGGATGAGATGATGATTAGCTCACAATCCTCGAGCTTGGTGGTTTAGCTGGTACGGGCCGCGGCAGCGCCAGCAGGTCCCGGTCGAGATGGTCAGTACACGGTCCGCGGCAGCGCCAGCAGGTCCCGGAAAGATGGTCAATATACGGTCCGCGGCAGCGCCAGCAGGTCCCGGTGAGGATGGTCGTTACAACGGGCCGCGGCAGCGCCAGCAGGTCCCGACGAGGATAGATGTTGCAGAAGGCAGCGCCAGCAGGCAGGACGATGGTTCGCAAGATAGGGCTACGGCAGCGCCAGTAGTCCGTCAAGGCTGAGTTCTCTCGGTGTCTCTCGACTCCAGGATACAACTGCCTTCCTGCTCCGGAGTTGCCCCAGTTATAGGGCAGGCGCCCCTTTGATGTCCGGGCCCTCGCACTTGGAGGTCGGAGGGCCCGGGATGAAGGTGTCCAGACACCCAGCAGAGGGTGGAGCCAGCGCCTGGGGGAGCTGGAGGCGATCGGCACCTGGCGGGGGAAGAGCTCTTGACGCTTCGTTCTCCCATTGACCTGCCAAGTGGTCCGCTTACCTCCTGGGTGGATGGTGGTGCCGGGATGTCGGGGCCGGCCAGGCCCGGGGTTAGGGTCGGGGCGAGGCCACGCGGCCTCGTGGTGCAGGGCCCAAGATGGCGGCTTGACCCGGCCGGGGAAGCCGAGGGGGCTGGGGCCCGTGATGTGTGGAGGTCCGAGGGTAGAAGATCCGTCGGGAGACGGGGTGCAGGTGCCTTTCGTGGGTTACGCCTGGCGGGCCGGAGCTGGGGCCCTGTCGTGTGGGGAGGGAGCAAGCCCTTCGTGTGGCCTGTCCAACAGGTACGGTCCGTACATACGCTGTTGGGGTGGGGGTACGCTCCATACGTACACGGGTGTGGGTACGGTCCGTACATACACTGTTGGGGTGGGGGTACGCTCCATACGTACGCGGGTGTGGGTACGGTCCGTACATACACTGTTGGAGTGGGGGTACGGTCCGTACATACACTGGGGGCGGGGGTACGGTCCCTACATACACAGGTGGGGGTACGGTCCGTACATACACTGGTGGGGTGGGCGTACGGTCCGTACATACACTGGGGGGGGTACGATCCGTACATACACTGGTGGGGTGGGCGTACGGTCCATACATACACGGGTGGGGGTACGGTCCGTACATACATGGCTGGGGTGGGGGTACGGTCCGTACATACACGGGTGGGGGTACGGTCCCTACATACACTGGTGGGTGTTCGGTGCGTACATCCGCGGCCGGGGGGCATTTTGCGCATACATGCGGGGTCTGTGGTGGGGGGTTTGGCGCGTATGCGGGCACGTGTCTCCATGGTTGCTATAGGCGTTCGGTCCGTACGGTGTTTTTTGCATACAGTTGTGAAACCGAAAGGACGGAAGTGATCATACTTGCGCGGTCGGACTTCATTTCTCTGAATCGTACGGTAAATCGTCCGGGGATGTGTCGGACACAATTTCCGACCCGAGGACGTGTGGGGGAATGTTCCGGATGTGATTCGTATGGACTTTTTCCCATACGGATCGTACTTGGCAGTTTGTACGGGACTTGTACGATTCGTACGGGAAAAATTCCGGATACGAGTCGTACGGGGTATTTTTTTAACGGATCGGAATCGGCACCAAAATGTGATGTATTTAATTCTCTGTCCATGCCATTTAGGCTATGTGGGGGAAACTTCGAGAGCCATACAAACTAGAATTACAGAACACCGTTCTGCTATCAGAACAGAACAACTAACGGACCCTTGAGTGAAATATTTTCTTGAATTGCGGTTTCAACCCTGCCAACTTATGGTGAACAAAGCGGTACAAAATGGGGTGGTGATGGACTGTTCCCATGAGGCAGAGGGTCAGACTGATTTGCATATGGCCATGTCTGAACTGGGGTGGCAGAGTGGGCTAAAGAACGGTGATGGATCAAACCCAGATCTGTTGACTGGGTGTGAGTGTTTGATTGGTTCTGATGCTCTGTCCATCACCACCCCCTTTTGTACCGCTTTGTTCGCCATAAGTTGTCAGGGTATGCTCGACGTGAGTCCCTTGCTCACTTTGCCACTTGATTCAAGCAAGCCTGGCTGAACACGGCTGAAATGCCAGAAACCGGTCCTAGGAAGCTTGTTTCTGGTCCAGGGAAGGCATGGCTTGGCAGTTCGGGCTGGACTGTTCCCATGAGGCACAGGGTCAGACTGATTTGCATATGGCCATGTCTGAACTGGGGTGGCAGAGTGGGCTAAAGAACGGTGATGGATCAAACCCAGATCTGTTGACTGGGTGTGAGTGTTTGATTGGTTCTGATGCTCTGTCCATCACCACCCCCTTTTGTACCGCTTTGTTCACCATAAGTTGGCAGGGTATGCTCAGACGTGAGTCCCTTGCTCACTTTGCCACTGGATTCAAGCAAGCCTGGCTGAAGACGGATGAAATGCCAGAAACCGGTCCTAGGAAGCTTGTTTCCGGTCCAGGGAAGGCATGTCTTGGCAGTTCGGGCTGGACTGTTCCTATGAGGCACAGGGTCAGACTGATTTGCATATGGCCATGTCTGAACTGGGGTGGCAGAGTGGGCTAAAGAATGGTGATGGATCAAACCCAGATCTGTTGACTGGGTGTGAGTGTTTGATTGGTTCTGATGCTCTGTCCATCACCACCCCCTTTTGTACCGCTTTGTTCGCCATAAGTTGGCAGGGTATGCTCAGACGTGAGTCCCTTGCTCACTTTGCCACTGGATTCAAGCAAGCCTGGCTGAAGACGGCTGAAATGCCAGAAACCGGTCCTAGGAAGCTTGTTTCCGGTCCAGGGAAGGCATGGCTTGGCAGTTCGGGCTGGACTGTTCCCATGAGGCACAGGGTCAGACTGATTTGCATATGGCCATGTCTGAACTGGGGTGGCAGAGTGGGCTAAAGAACGGTGATGGATCAAACCCAGATCTGTTGACTGGGTGTGAGTGTTTGATTGGTTCTGATGCTCTGTCCATCACCACCCCCTTTTGTACATTATGGGAATAGCGTTTCACGCCGCGCGACGACGCCATTTGGGCGCCACACCGGAATTGCGACAATCACGAATGCCCAAACCATTTAAAAACCGCCTGGGGACACATCGGAAGTCTTTAATTTTTCGGCAGTAAACCTGACGCCGGGAAATCGTCAGAACGACGTCTCTAACTTATCGAGAAAACCGAGAAGGTAAGCGTGACATTTAGGACTTTGTCAGAACTTCTAAAACAGCCCAAGTGTCTGCTCGCGTCTCGTGTTTTTCCTGAATATAAAATTGGGAAATAAGAGGTAATAGGATACCTGCCATATTATTTATGTCTGTACTAGGCCTTATTTTTTATAAACGAGTATCATCATATAATGAGACCAATTAGAGACCGCTGAACAGTTAGATAAACAAAGCAAGACTGTCTTGATCGACGTTAGAATCCTCTTGACTTGTGAAATGCCAAATTATTCCAGGCACCATTTAGCGAACTACTTTAGATAGGTACACAAGTCATGTGCATAAATTACATATACTAATAATAAACTAAACACAAGTAAGACATGAAATGTTCTATCTCTGTTTCAATCGGAAATATAACCTGTTTTATCAGAAAACCGCCATCAATGTGGATCGCTATACTTGGTTTTCATGTTGCAGATTTATGAATCAAATACCAGGTAATACTCCTCGACTTAATATAAAAAATTGGCAAGTAACAACTTTAGCCGGTTGAATGATGTAATATAACTTAAGGCTTTTTTACCCACAGATTATAATCAATCTAAAGATGGCTGCCTAAAATACCTAAGAAACGATATCAGACCTTAATAAGTGTTTATCACTACGAGACACTGTATGAACATCCTTGCACCTTAAAGAAAAGGTATTAATATCATGTCTCCGCGTTTAATTAAAATATTCCTTCACTGGAAATTATCTACCTTATCAGATATATGTCCTTCATCTAAATGACAATTTGTTACAAACCCACAGGTTTCAAGTTAAAACTAACAATAAACAGAATATATCAATCAGTGACGCAGTAACCTTTTGGTCGTAAGATATAAAGTAAGCATCATAGAAATAATCACCTACCACTCTGGGTGCTATAAAAGTTATATTTGACAGTTTGGCACTCACTATCCCTCTATCTTTAACATCATCTTCTTCACACTCTCCTTAATTTCCCTTCTTTCCGTTCCTTTATGTGATATTAAATTTTAAGTAAAGAAATGAAGGTGTATTAAGCTGATTAATGTACCCAATTTTTTGTGTGTGTCAATTCAATGGTGTAATGCAAAATATGTTTTATGTTAACATGCAAAGTAATGACAATACAAATGGTTGTTTAGTATGTCCTTTTATTGATTTCAGGATTTGTGACTTTTCCTGACGAAGGCGTGCTTTACGTCGAAATGCGCGTCGAAGATTAATTATTCTGCCACGAGATTGCCTCTTTTAGATTGTTATTTTATAATGAGAATTTTTTTATTTATAAATGATGATGAAACAAACTGCATGTTGACATGTAATATTGTGTTTTTATATTGTGTACTGTAACACTGAACGTTGACTTTGAAGAATACACTTTTGTATTTTTTAATTACTTTGCCGTTACACTAAGTTACTTTCAAAAGACACACAGAATAAGAAATGTTATATATATTTATTGCCTAGGAATGTAATTTTTTATTGTGAGCTTATGCTGACGATACACTCTTGTATATGAGGAACCCGTTTGTTCATCTCCCCCCTGTTATACGTGAGGTGCTGCAATTTGGAGGGCTGTCAGGTTTGAAAATAAATTGGGATAAGTCTTTGATTTTCTCGCTGACACCTTGCACGACTCCCGTGCAGTTAGATTACCCCATGCAGTGGACCTCTGACCCGGTCCGTTATTTTGGAATTCAAGTCCATTCAGATGCAGAGCTTGTGATTCGAGCAAATTATGGCAAAGTGATAGCAAATTTGAGTGAGGATGTTGACCGTTGGATTCGCCTTCCGCTCTCCCTGGTAGGGAGAGTCTCCTTGATGAAAATGGTGGTGTTGCCCCGATTTCTCTTTTTGTTTGTCAAAATCCCTATTGTAATGCCTCGCCATCTATTTAAGGAACTGCGGGTGTTGATGTCCAGGTTGGCTTGGGCGGGTTAAGTACCGCGGGTCTCTATGGATACTCTTATACTGCCGTGCTCTGCTGGGGGTTTGGGTACTCTGGATTTCGAGCTCTATTATCGAGTTGCACAGGCTTCACACGCGCATGCTTGGGTGCATGGTCCCCAAAACCTTCCACATCTTCACGTAGAAAAAGTTGCGGCTGCTCCCAAACCATTACCCTGGCTATTAGCTAAGGATCCGATCAGGCTTTATGGGATCCTGGACTCAGTGAACTCCGTGACACATGCATGGCACGCCCTTCTAGGACTGTTTGCTGGAGCCCAATTATACTCGCCTCGCATGCGTATCGAGTGGTGTCACAGGTACGTTTTCAGCTCGCATTGGAGCATGCTCCGGCCATTGTATAGTCTTGGTATGGCTGAAATGGATGACTGTTTTAAAAATGGCAAGATGATCAATTGGGAGGACGCAATTGCTAATAGGGAGCCGCCCTCTGCACTGACTCAGTTCCAGTTCTTTCGTACGAAATATGCTCTTCGTGAGGTATTGGGGGATGAGCTGACAGAACCTATGGAAACCGTTCCTCTCTCTAGTCTACTTCGCTCTCAGTCTCCTGTTAAGTTGGTCTCTAAATTGCATGCTTCAGCCCTACAGACCAAAATATCGCCATACACTAAGGCCCGACTGGCCTGGCAGGAAGACATTGGAGAACGCCTATCAGATGACATATGGTTTTATTGCTGTGAGGTCACCCGTAGCGTTTCTCTAAACGGCAGGCACAGACTGGCACATTTCAAGTTCCTTAATAGGGTCCACCATACTCCAGAACGCTTACATAGATATGGGATACGGGACACGGACTGTTGTGAACGTAGTGGCAACCCGGGAGCTGGCTTCTACCATCTAGCATGGCAGTGCCCCCCTGTTGTTGATTTTTGGAATCAAATCTTCGTAACTTTATCTGAAATTTTAGACATTCCTGTCACGCCTGACCCATTATTAGCTCTGCTAGGCTACACAAAACCATTTCGTAAAAATATGCGTAAACTAATAGCATGGGATTACTTTTGGCTAAGCGTAGGCTTGTTATGCGTTGGATACGTGGGCCTTTACCAACCGTGACCGAATGGAAAAAAGATATGGTGTATTGTAACACTCAGTAAGATGTCTACAATGAGCTACTCCCGCCAACCTCCCGTCAATTAAGCTTTTGGGGCCTCTTTACACAACATCAAGAGTCAAATAGATGTGAGAATGCACCGCAGGATGACTGAAACTCGTGTTGTCATACCGTTTAATGCATCATTATAGCATCTTTACTGCGGATTGATCATTATCCCCCTGTGTGTGATTGTGGTATTTGTTATTTTCCGACTAGATCACCTCTCTCAGGGAGGCTGTACCGCAGTACTGTCATAGCTTATAACATTGTGTACCGGTTGTTATTTATGTCCCCCTTTTTAGGTCTCGCCTGACCCAGCGCATACGCTGGTCTGGCGAGACTTATTGAGAGGGCTCCAAAAAGTGCTACCAGGCCAGCATAGAGCTACAGTGCATGTGCGAGGGAGCGCGCACCGCGCTTGACCGGGATTACTTTCACTTTCGCCGCTTTGATGTTTGGTCGCGATCGCGATCACTTTCGCGGCCGCATGGCCGCTCAGCATAGCCAATAGGTCTCGCTTTTAGGACCTTATAAGTAAACACTTGTAAGGTCCCAAAGGCGAGACCTATTGGCTATGCCAATGCTTGTTTATATTTTAGTTTGATATTGTATAGTGTATAAGGTATGAGATTTGTATAATATTTTTTTGTATGTGTTGATTTTTTATATTTTTGGTATATTTGTATTGTTTGTTTGCAAATTTTATAACCAAATAAATAAAAAAATTAAAAAACTATACCACCACCCTTGTTGCAGGGTTTTATGACTACATCATCTAGGGACTTGAGGCCAAACAGACTCTTTTTTCATCTAAACTGATGTTGTAGGGTGTAAAGCTCTATTTATTTTTCAGGTTTACAAAATCTTTTAACACCAGGGGGCGGATTCTGATCCTGTATTTTTTTCCCTCCCGACTCGTATCGGTAAATTTTTCCATACAAATCGTACAAGTCCCGTCCGACCCATGAAGTACGATTCGTTTGGGAAAAATACAACTTTTCCCGACCCGATCCTTACAAATCGGATCGGGAAAAGTTGTACCAGACGGACCCGGACACTTTTCCATACAAATTGTAAAAATGCAGTCCAACCGTACTAGTACGATCCGGACCGGCTTTCCGATTTACGATTTGTACGGAAAACGTCCCGTACACGGGGAATGCCATTACCCGCTACGAAGCGAACTTTGTACGACTCGTATCCCGGGAAAAGTTGTTCCCGTGGTGCGAGTCGTACAGGGGTACGAGTCATACAGGCATACACCCCTGTGCATTGTGTATGTACGGTGCATACCCCAACATCGCGTATGTACTGTGCGTACCCCCAACATCGCATATCCCAACATCGCGTACCCCAACATCACGTACCCCAACATCACGTACCCCAACATCGCATACCCCAACATTGTGTATGTACGGTGCGTACATATGCGATGTTGGGGTATGCGAAGTTGGGCTACGCAATGTTGGGGTATGTGATGTTGGGGGTACACACAGTACATACGCGATGTTGGGGTATGCGATGTTGGGGGTACACACAGTACATATGCGATGTTGGGTTATGCGATGTTGGGGTATGCGATGTTGGGGTACGCGATGTTGGGGGTACACACAGTACATACGTGATGTTGGGGTACGCACCATACATACACAATGCACAGGGGTGTATGCCTTTACGACTCGTACCCCTGGGGACTCTTTTACAGCTGTTTTTGGCTCCCGTAAGAAAAGAGCCGTACGGAGTGCCGTAGGGACGAATCGTACTTGCTGGGCTGGAAACCGCTGCTTAAATACATACAGACGTTGCGTGCAAGCTGTTCCGGATCAGAATCGTCGGTTTATTTTAGCTGTATGGTCTTTTGTACGATTTGTATGGAAAGAGGATTTCTGTACGAATCGTACTTCCTAGGTTGTAAGAAAAGTTTACCGGGTACGAGTTGTACGGGAAAATTGCTCCATACAACGATTTGTACAGCCTTTTTCCAGGATTGGAATCGGCCCCCAGGTGTTCAAAAGTGAGCACTTCAGGAGGCATAGTGCTAGTCGGTGGAGGGAAAGTGGATTTGGGGCGTAGTCCTGAGATGTCAAATTTGGGAGGTACTTCTTTGTCCTGGAAAAAAGATTGCATTCTAACTTTCCTGAAAAATTGAAATATTTCCGTCTGAAGGGTAAACCAACTGGGTTTCTCAGTAATCACAAACGAAAGTCCTCTGCTCAGTAGAGCAATTTCAGATGAGGAAAGCAATCAAAGCATGTGTTTGGACAAATTGAAAATGTGGATTTCATTGGTAGTGGGCATCGTGTCCAAGGATGGTAGGTCTAGTACTGGTACCCCCATTGGTAAAACTTCGATCGTGTTTGACGTTACCCTGGTGGGAAGTTGCACCTGTTCTTTACTCTCCCTCTGCCTCGTTCCCCAAGGAACTGTTGACCTCTCCCTAAAATATTCTGTCCATGGGATGAGGTGCTAGGGCCTGCTCCGGGGTCGGAGGAGTCCAATTCAGCTGAGGAGTCAGAGAAAGTCACAGGTTGCCTGTTCTTAAACCTGCCCCAAGCCCCTGTGAAGTTGTTTTGTGTGCGTTGTGGGGTAGATGTGAAAAAGTCATCCTGTAAGTAGGGTTATGCTCTTTCCTTGTTGTAATTTTTTATATCCTTTGAGACTTTTGTAGATTTGTTGTGATGTTAAAAGTTTTGGAAGTCAAGTATCGTTCTTTCAATTTTATCTAGGATGGTATTGTTGCAGGGTTTGAAATTTAAGTTGGATGTACGGGTGGGGACGGGGTGCCGGGGGGAGGAACTGCAGTTTCCTCAAGATTCTCTAATGTTAAAAGCTTTAAAGTTAGAGCCTGTCTGCTTAATTGCAGGTCTCTCACGAAACATGCAGATGACATCTGTCTCTCCTTAGCTCAGAACACCTAGGACCTTGGATTGTATGCACTAACTGGGGTGGAGATAGGGTGGGGGTGGTGTTGCAATCATTCTAAAGGACAGCTGGGAGGTGTCCAACGCTAGGCTGAGCCAAATTGGGAATATTGAGGGCTTTACCTTTTGTGTCAAGATCTCACCATCCTCTTCCTTTGCCGGGCTGTTACTATATAGGCCACCGGATTGCCCCATCAGTTGTATGCCAGATCTTTGTGATACTATTGCTCAGTTATCATTACAATATGCAAATCTGACAGTTCTGGGAGATTTTAACTTACATGTTGATGATCATAGCTGCCCTCAGGCTTCCCAGTTAACAGGGACATTAGATGGCCTTAACCTCACTCAGCTGGTAACCTCAACCAACCCACAGAGCGTGCCAAATGTTGGTCTTGATTGTTAAAAATTATCAAAATCTTAGAGTGGGGGATCCCCTGTGTCTGATATGGACGGACAACTTCCTGGTACCATTCACTTTTAGTTCTGAGACCAGGCTGTTAATACATAGGAAAAACATAGTAACAGGAGGAACTGGAGGAAAGTCACCTAAGAGGCCTTAGGGTCGATACTTCAAGAATCTGTGCCACAGCTGACAGGTAATCCTGACAGTGACTCATCCTGTTTCAACTTCTGGGTCATGAACGCCTTAGACACAGTTGCTCCGCTAAGGTGAGCTATATCCAACTGACTTAAACCTTCAGCACCTTGGTTCTCAGCTAAATTAAGAATGGATAAGAGCCTCCATAAGAAAATAGAGAGGTGTTGGAGAAAGTCCTATAATCCCACAGCAAAAAGCACCTATAAAGAAGCTCTGAATAAATTTCACAAGCTAATGTGGAGTAAAATGAGGGAAAATGTTGCAAGACGAGAGCTCAGACAACTCCATTAAAGACATTTTTAGTATTGTAAAATCTTTTACTAGCCCAACTGCTATAGATAGCACCTTTCATCCCTCTCTTCCTCTCGCTTTGTGCCTGTCAGACTTTCTTGAGGAAAAAATCCCAAAACTTTATTCCTCCTTCTCATTGGATGAGGAACCTACTGCTCACTTGCAATCACTGCACACTGTTTCCCTCATTTCCTTTCCAGAATTTCTCCCTATTTCAGCTGAGGACTCATTGGCAGATCTTTTGAAGTGCAAGTCAGGCTTTCCAGGAGACCCTTGCCCTTCCCAGATTTATAGTTTGTTGGTCCCCTGGTTAAATCCTATACTAAACCAGATTTGGAACTCCTCCCTGAAATCTGGCATCTATCCTACCACATGGTCACTACTAAAAAAATCGAATGCCGATCCTGGATTGCTCAGCAATTTTAGACCTATTTCTCTGCTGCCAGCTATTGCTAAAATCCTAGAGAAGGTGGTTAAGAAACAGTTGGAAGATTATCTGAAGTCCTTTCTGACAGAGAACAATGGGTGGAGCTTGACGGGCACAGTTCGTCCTGGTTCACCTTGCCCTGCGGGGTTCCGCAGGGCTCTTCATTGAGCCCAACACTTTTCAACCTGTATGTCACCCCTCTCTGTTTGCTCATAAAGGGCCATATGTGGGTAAATCAAATTTACCGATTCCTAAATACCGAATTTTACCGAATCTGTATTTAGAAATCGGTATTTCCTATGTACCTAATTTTTCGGTAAATTTTACCGAATCGGTAAAATTCGGTAAATGTTTACCGATTCCACAATACCGACCGGTCTTTCAGAATCGGTATTTACCGAATCGGAATTTCAAAAACACATCAATTGAGGAATCAGCCAATCATGTGCAACTCCCACCCCTCCCAACCAGGAAGTAGCCACACCCAGGCAGGTGCACACAATCAGAACCCTCTGGAGGGGCTGGGAGTGCTGAGGAGTGCAACTGAGCCAGTGCCTGAACATTGTCGACTGATCCTGCACAATGGCCAGCCAGGACACAGAAGGAGGGGAAAGGAAGTGGAAAATGAAATTCAGCCAGAAGGAACTGCAGGTACTTGTGGAGGAGGTGTTGAAGCAGCACAATAAGCTTTTTGGAAAGCAGTCCCTGCAAGTTGCAGAATCGGAAAAAAGAAGGATCTGGCTAGGAATCCAGTCGCAGGTAAATGCTATTGGAGTGACCCCCCGGGACATTGATGTGCTCAAGAAGCGGTGGTATGACATCCGGATCATCACCAAGAGGAAGATGGCTGATCTGAAAAAACAGGCCAGCCAGACAGGAGGAGGAAGGAACAGGGCACCTGCCCTGACAGAACTTGAGCAGCTCGTGGAGTCCACGATAGAGCCTGAAAGTGTCGTTGGGATTGGGGATGCAGACAGCTCTGCCAGAGCTGCTCCCAAAAAAGGTAAGAAGCATGCGCAGCATTGTGCCCCCCTTCCCCTATCCCAAATCCCCAATTGGGCTATGTGAATCCCACTCCAGTACAGGTTTTTGTGCAGACCAGCAATGCATTATGGGTGATGTAGTCAGTGAAACCCCTATCATGACAGGAATCGCACCGAACAACAAGGCATGTGACACACATCTGCAATAATCTGGCTGAGGACAATGACATAGTGTTGCAGAAATGTATTATGATGTGAGCAATGCAGGGCTGCAGGTACACTGAGCTAATGTAAAGTTTCTGTCCACAGGCGAGACATCGCACAGGACTGCTCAGGATAAGGGAGAGAGGGCACCCCGGAAGCACATCACCGAGAAGGCCACCATGGGTGCAGGACACACAACACCACCACAGCCAGCCTCACCACCACAGCCAGCCTCACCACCACAGCCATGCTCGCCAACACAGACAGCCTCGCCACAACAGCCAGCCTCGCCACCACAGCCAGCCTCGCCACCACAGCCAGCCTCGCCACCACAGCCAGCCTCGCCACTACTGCTAGCCTCACCAGCATCAACACCACCTGTAGTGGTGAGACCTAGGAGGCGTGCTGTTGCCAGACTGCATGTGTCCGAGTCCTCCTCTGAAGACTCGAGGGGGATGAAACATCCACTGTGCCACTGGATGGTAGCAATGCTGGTGTGCTGTCCACCTTTGAGGGAGCACACACAGGTGCCAGACGCCGCCGCAGGGCTCGTGTGAGCAGTCCACCTCCACAGGGTGAGAGCCATGGTGTCTTCGGAGGGCTGGAGGCAACCATGGTGGAGGTGCAGCGCCTACAAGGCAAGGCAATACAGTCGGTACAACGACAAATGAAGTGCCTCAATGAAAAAATGAGCAACATTGACAGGGGCATTTACTCAATGGCTGAGGGCATGAAGGAGATGGCTGTGGGCATGCGGGACATGTCCCAGTCTATGATGCTGCTGTGCAGTAAAATGGATGAGGACAGAGCAACACGGCGAAGGGAGAGGCAGAAAATGGAGCACCATACGAGGGCAGTGAACCGCCTAGCTACTGCCACTTCTCTGCTCTGCAGGCGCTCCGTGGCCATGCAGGAGGGACTTGTGCACTGCAGCACTGATGTTTCTAGGGGGCTGGTTAAGGTGACCACTGCACTTGAGGTGCTGCTTACGAGCCAGTCTGCCAATACTGGTGCTGTGGATGTTGTGGACAGCGAGGACACAACCAGTCAGAGCAGCATTACCCCCCCTGTCACAGACACCCGGAGGACCAGCAGACGGCATGGGGCTGCCACTGGTCCCACAGCCAGTGAGGACAGTCAGTCACTGGCATCCCGCACTGTAGTGCGTGGCCGCAGACGCTGATGCAGCACACACTTCCAGGACAGAGTTGGGTGAAGTAACCCATGACTTCCTACTATGGATGTCACAAATTTGATAGCCCAGTTAGGCCGTTTGTGTTGTGGAGTAGTATCCACAAATTAAAACTACGTCATTGCATCCAACAACTGGCTGTGTCTCCTTACTTACTTAGAAATAGTTGCATGTGATCTCTGCCCGTCTCTCTCTCCCATCTGTAGCTGCTGGCACTCCTGCTGCGTTGGGCTCTGGCTGTGCAAAATCATCATCATTCTCCTCAAAATCAGTTATTTCCACTTCGGTACCTTTCTTTGTGGCAAGGTTGTGCAGCATTGCACAAGTAGCAATGATCTTGCAGCAGATGATGGGTGTGTACTGACGGGCGCCTCCGCTTTTGTGGAGGCAGCGGAACCTGCTTTTCAATAGTCCAAACGTGCGCTCCACAACGTTGCGTGTTGATTTGTGTGCCACATTGTATCGTCTCTCACTCAGGGTTGATGGGTGTAGGTAGGGAGTGAGGATAAATGACCGCACGGCATATGCACTATCGCCTAGGTGAGAAAGAGGGTGCCATTAGTCACATACACCAATACACATTCATCTGCAGTAAGTATAAGGGTGTGTCACAGTGATTTACCTAGCAGGTATCCTTCTCCAAATTCTCCCGCAACCAGGCGTGGGTAGATCCCACTGTTCTGGAAGATGTAGGAGTCATGGGTGCTCCCAGGAAATTTTGCTACGATGTCAGTAATTATGTTGGCAGCATCGCAGATTACCTGCACATTTATGGAGTGGGTGGACTTTCTGTTCCTGTAGATATACTCAGTGGCTGCTGGTGGGCAGATTGGAATGTGTGTGCCATCAATACAGCCTATGACATGCGGGAACTGTGCCATCTGGTAAAAGTATGTCTTGGTTTTCAGCAGTTCAGCCTGTGTGTTTGGGAAGCTAATGTAGTGTTGCATTCTCTGCATCATGGCATCCAGGAACTTCCTGAAGAAACGGGACAGGCAACTCTGAGATACCCCGCCTACCGCAGCTATCACCCCCTGGTAACTGCCAGATGCGAGTAGATGGAGGCTACAGAGCACCTGCACATGTGGTGGTATGGCGTGCACCCTTGTTGTTGGATGGTCCAGGAGTGGGTGCAAGTCCCTTATCAGGTCCATGATGGTTTGGGGGTGTAGCCTGTACCTTTCATGTATCTCAGCCTCAGTCTGTTGGAAGAGTGTGATGCGCTGTCTGTAAATGCGCTCCTCCCGTCTCCAGATCCTCACACCTGCTGCCTGTAGACGTAGGCGCCTTGCAATCACATAGAGAGCCGCCATGGTGATCACGCTGTTGCATTTTGGGATTGCTTATATACACTGTAGCTGATTACCACCTGCTTCCATTCAGTGTTAATTACCGACTCTTAAATACCGAATTTCATGAAATTCGGTAATACCGAATTTACCTACATCTCTTTTCTCGTTTTTACCATTTCTTATTTACCGATTCGATTTATGAAGATACTCTGAGCCACTTAAAGTGGTTGTGCATGGCTTCATAAATCTTACCTAGGTTTGCGTGCCGCAAGTACCACGTTGCGTGGTGCGAACGCAATGCAAACCTCCTCATAAATATACCTCTGAGTCTACAAGCTATGATTCATAGTCCAAAAATTAACACTGATTTTTTAAAGCTGATCTCAATAAATGCCTTTCAATTTTTTGCAGTAAACACAATTGTTTTATTCTGTTTGTTGAAGGCTAAAACAAAAACAGTGTTTGAAATGTTTTTCTTAATTTGAACACTATTTAAGAGCACTATAAAGCGTAGAAACCTGACGATGCCCCATTGAACGAGCTTGTAAGGCTGGGACACTCATTGAAAAGGTGTGGCACAGAAGTAGTATGGTTATATGTTCTGGTGTGGGTAAAAATGCTTCCAATTCTTTAACTCTTTTTTGGAGATATAATGATGAATGGCCTTTTGGAAAGAGACGATAAGGGGCAGTACTTTCAGAAGTCTGCTTGCTTACCAAGAAATGCCTTGGCTATAAATAGGGGAAATAGTGAGGTGCATTAGGAACTAAAATACTTTGGGTACCCGGCTGTTTGTTTGTTGTGTGAGATGATAGCACATGAGTAATTAACCTTCCTGCTTCAAAGATGTGTTGAAGTCCAGTCTGGCACTATTAACAATGCACACATACCTGTGTTCTGTCTTTTCCCGCATATCACTGTACTCTCTACTCATTTATGCCCAGCCCTGGCTGCTCTCCCCAGATCTGCTAATACTTGGGGCTCACAGAGGACATTTCTAGCTTGGCATAGTTTTTATCAGGAAAATAGCTCATAAAGGGAGAGGTGTGAGCTATAACAACTCCTTGACGACTCCAGCAGTACGGGGAGCAATATAATGCATAACATTGAGATGTCCGTCTCTTCAGGCAACAGCATCTGTCAGGGCTGGACTGGCCGTACCAGGAACTGGGTATTTACAAAATGAGGCTGGAAGGGTGGGGCCATTTTTGCAGCGGTAGGGCCAGTTGTGTTACTTTGGGCCCATTTTGCAGCAGTGCTGCAATATCGGCCCCAAGTAACAAAAGCAGCAGTGCTTCACACTTGCACCCCCCCCCCCCACCAAAAGGAGGCTGGCCTGTCCAAATCGCCAGTGCTGCTTCGAGTTTCCAGTCCGGCCCTGGCGTCTGTTATACTGCATCAGCCCCTCTCTGTGGTAAAAGGTGTGGCGGGGGCTACCTTGCGCAAATCTAAGTTTGAAAATTACACTTTGCTGTATAGGAGTACATGGACTGGGATGTACTGCTCATTTCTGCCCGCAATGTATCACAAATGTGTGTCCATGTGTAAAAGTATAATTACATTTACAATACACTTTAATCAGGTATAATTTCTGCCCTTTGTGTCAATACATGGACGAATGACATATATTAAGGTAAGTGTAAGTGTGTAACGCAGTTTTATTCACTAATCAAACATTAGAAGTATAAGTAGAGGGCATTGGAGGGTTCCAAAGTTTTAGCCCTCTTTAGCCCATCTTGTATAAGTGTCATACAGCAGTAAAATAAGAAGTAGTTGAATATTTTTCTACTGAAATGCATTTTTCCCAATGGGTTGCTACGGATTCTAGAGTTGATTGACGTGCACAGATTGTGGTGGTGGAACTAAGGGGCTAATTTATGAGATTTTGGCATAGGGCAGAGCAGAAAGGCACCTTGCTAGACTGCCGTTTGCCAAACAGAATTGGCAGGAATGCACCGTACTTAAGCAATACAGTGCATTCCTGTCCATTCTCCCAGCACTGGTGCCATTTTGACAGCCTAGTGCCAATGTAGACACCCTTGTACTATGGCGCAAGGGTGCCTCAGTTGCATGCAGGATTGTTTTTGGCCAGGAAGGGGAGCCTACCTACTTAAAAAACAATCCTAAGAGGCGTTTTCCTCTTTCTATGTGTGCTGCTGCAGCACAGCACACATAGAAAGAGGAAATAACGAGGAGAAATAAACCTATTTTTGCCCATTACGCCTCACCTCACGAGGCGTACAGATTTGAAGCTTCGCCAGGTTTACTTCACTTTGTAAATCTCAGGCAGAATAAAAATACCATGTATGTTGCTTGGGATAACCCACGCCTCCTGGGCGCAGAGAAAGGCGATGCAGCAATTTGCGCTGCATTGTTTTACTCAGGATTTTTGAGGCAACTCAAAGCCAAGCAGGTTGGCCTTGCATTGATTCATAAACTGAAATGACAGCCCAATGTCCCACATGTACCAATTTGCAAAAGTGATACAGGGCTGTCATAAATAAGTCCCTGAGTACTGAAATTGTTGCACAAACTTCAAAGTAGTACTCCTTTTCGACAGTCCATGGTTCAAGAAGCTGGAGTAACTGTCACTATTTACAGATATTATTCTTTGGTAGGGTTGGGCAACATTTAAGATACATGGCGATTTCTGTGGTTTGAATGAATAATATACTTTAAATGTATGATATATGATAAAAAAAAAAACAGCTCACATCAATATTTGATGAGTCTTATATGCCACAGACTGTGCTAAAAAGCAAAATCCCGGTGTCAGAAATCAATGAAAGAAACCTAGTAGGATGATAGCAATCCAGTCAATAACAATTCAAGTTTTATTGTAGTTTTGTAATGATTTTCGAATTTATCCTGCAAGAGCTAGGTTTGTTTTGTATAACTTTTACTTGTAGCTTAAGCTCTAGAGGGGTATATGGGCTTTACTCTATTGTATTTTCACCTATATAAAACTGAGTCATACTTTAAGGGATTTACATCACTGTGCGATGTCCCTCCTTTTAAAAGACTCGTTTACTATGAAAATATATTGATTTGTTATGAATACACACTATAGTGTGTGTATATTTAGCATATATGCATAGCATGTTAATTTGTTTTCCATCGGAGTGATGCGGCTGGAATCACTCCGATGTCTGGACCATTTATCTTGAGTTTTGCCTCTAAATCTTTCTTTTGTTATTTGGTTATATGTGGGGCAATCCTGCTTCTTTTTTGCCCTTTCTTTTTTTGCCAACAGAGGCTCTGTGGCACTACTACTTTGCAAAAGGGTTTTCAATCTGCTGCTTTTGACTCAAGAGGGACATCCAATAATGACCTCATAAACTGTAACTGTGAAAGATTTTTCAAGCACTAACCTCTGACTTGAGAGGGTAATCTAGTGATACCTTGCGCTACTGCAGTTTTGTGAAAGACTTTTCAGGCAGCTGCATCTGATCATAGAGGAACATCTGGAAACCGCTAGTGGTATGGCAGCTTGCATATAACTAGATAAGGACATCTAGTAATGGCTTGCAGTACTCCTGCTTGAGTACGATTTTTCGAGCAGCTACGTTTGATTTTGAAAGGGACATCTATTAACAACTTGCACTACTGTTAATTCAAGCAGTTCCATCTGACATCAAGGGGCCCAGTCTGCCCGCCACCCTAGCGGTGCAGGGACGGGCCCGCCAGTGGTGCGGCGGTCCCACACCAGCAATTAGGATGCCACCGCCACTATGGCGGTGGCATCCTCTATTCACAGCATTCTGACGGGCAGTGCTGACAGCACCGCCCGCCACAATGCGGGGAATGCACGTTGTGCATTGTCATCGACAAGGTGACAAGCACTGGGCGGTGCCTGCCACCTTGTCCATGACAATATAGGGGGGTACGATAGGTACTCCCCATGTGCACCCCCCACACCGCCAATAACCTGGGAGCCCACAACAGGCACCCAAAAGCAAAATTCGCATGGCTTTCCATGGCGGGGTCTCCGCCATGGAAAGCCCTGCACCGCTGCCCATGCTAATATGGATGGCGGTGTCTAGCAGACACCGCCACCATATCCAGCCCCTTTGCGGAAAACCAGCGGATGGTCATTCCGTCCGCTGGGGTCCCCTCTGCCATACTAATATGGCGAGGGGGAAATGGGTGGCGGGCGGGGTATGATGTAGGGCAGATCGCAACCGCCATGCGGGCAGTGGCGGTCCGCTCTACATCATAATAGACCCCCAAGTAACAGCTTGAGGTACTACAGTTTGAAAAGGACTTTTGAAGTAGTTTTATGTGACTTGGGAGGGACAAATAATGCCTTCCTGTACTGTAGCATTGCCAGAGGCTTTAGAAGGAGTTGCAGAGACTTGAAAGGGTTATCAAGTAACACCTTGCAGTGACTCAAGAGGAGCTTGTACTAGCAACTTGTGGTACTTTAGCTTTCCAAAATGTCAGACCTATTGGCTTTTCCAATGCTTGTGTCTGGTAGAGATGATGTAGATAAGTGATCCAGCATTTCTGGGCCTACAACTCTTTATTTTCCCTTTTACTGGCTCTCTTTATTCTTATTTACTTTCTATCTTAGTCCCCCGATGGATCTTTCATAAGTCGCAATGAGGGGCAACAGTTAGTATTTCATGACCGATCAACTCCAATTTGATTAACAGTGCAACCAGTTGTCTACACAATGAGGACCAGGAATCAGTAGCAAAGTTCATGGATGTTTATTACAAATTAGTAATAACAGTCAAATAAATCACTCTTAAGACCATACTGTAGAGGTACAGTACTAAAACAGGGAGGCTAAGCCTCCAGAAGAAATTTAGGAGCACAAGGATTAAATAAACAAGCCGCTCAGTGGCTGCAATGCAAAACAATAGCATAAGTACCTGATGCACAGCAAACAATCTTAATTGGTCCTTTCTATACATTAGCAATCTAAGTCTTCCAAGCACAGTCCAAGGCACAGAAATGGTTTGGGTATTTAAAGGGTTCAGAGATCAAACAGTTCCAAGTAATACAATATGGACAAGGCACAGTAGTAACAGTAACACAAGTGTTAGCACTGCAGAATCTCAGTCAAGATCCTTCAGTAGGTGGCGAGTCAGTGTTAGCCGAAGCCACACTTAGGTCAAAAATCAAAGGGGCATAATGGTAATTTTCTCAAAGTTCATTTAGGGGTAGTGGAGATTTAGGAAAGGGATCAGCAAAGAGTCCAAGAAAAGTTCTGCATAAGGTCTGCAGAAAGGGGTTCAGCAAAGAAGTAATGTGCAAAGGATCAGGAGCAAGTCTGGAAAGGCTCTGGCAAAGTTCAACAGGGTAGTCGGTAAGATACAAAACACAAATTCATAGGACAACACCCCTTTGGTCCCATCATCAATAGAAATTCATTATTTTTGTTTCAATTTCCATGTGGATTCACACATTGCGCACTATAACATCCTGGCAAAATCGCACACTAGACATAAGAACAACATCTCATTCACATGCTCAGATTAAAACATAATAGTCGTGAATTTGTCTTCGGGTTTCCCATGTGCTCGTCATCAAGGCCTGCTTTTCAAGCAATGTATTTTTAGCTAGTACAAAATGTATATATTCTAGACCTACAATGTGTGTTAATACCTACTAGAATTGGTTGAGTCAGCAAAACATGAGCACAGTATATTAATGGGTCGCCGCATGAAGGAATACAGGCCTTTAGAGTCAAGCTAAGTTAAACATTTAATTAAATGGTGCACATTTAATATGCATGTGTAGAAATTAATGTAAACAAATATAAATTCATTAATGCATGTTCATTTATGGTAAGTAAATCACACTATAAAATAACTCAAAATAGTCAAAGATAAGGATGACTGAGAACTGCATACATGTAACATTAATGCATACATTACATTTAATCTATCGTTCGACTTTAGATAAGCTCCTACACATATAAAGATGGTCATATATTAAAATCAAATCACTAGGGGTTACCCAGACAAAGTAGCAAACATTTAGGGAGTCGGGTTTTTTCATCAGTAAAAGTACATCAGTTTATATGAGGTTTGCTCTTCTATTAGTCAAACTTTATTAAAACATCTTAAACATTATGGTTACACATATTCCTGTAAGTAGGTTCTGTTTTCTTTATAATAAAGGCACATCTTTTAATAAGTCGAGTATAGCTTTTCTCATGAATTATTGAAGTGGGTGCGAAACGTGTGCAAGGTGTACGTTCATATCTCTTTTCTGTGAATACTTCCTCAGGGAATTTATTATATTTTATGACTTGTAAAGAGTGGACAGCTTTTAGTGGCACCACAAGAGACCAAAAATATTGTTCAGCGGAAATCTCTGTATTGAGGATGCAGGAGCAGGCATGGGCTAAATGGAGAAGATATAGGGGGTCCATTTCACCAGGTGTTCAAATGTCATTCCAATTATCCTAGTCAACTTGATAAATAGCAATAAATATATTTTATTGCACCTCATCCTACAATTAGGAAGAGCATCTGCATCAGCTGCATGTGTCTGCCTATGACTCATATACAGAGATAGTATTTTTCTCCTCTAGCTTCTCCCTGATCAATCAGTTACTTGAAGATTGTTGTTGCTATTCATTTCACCTATTCTCTGTCACATTTGTGAACTACGAACACTCTGTTTATAGACAAAAATCTCTGAGATTTGGTGGAGAATATCCAGCAATGTAGTAAATCATGACTTGTGTTACTATCTCTATGTTAGGCTTTAGCATTTCAAAAATTGACTTTGTTGTAGGTACTCATGGTTCGATTGAGCCATTCTAAGCCATGGAACCCAGATGTAACCTGGACTAGATTTTTGCAGCGCTGCCTGAATTGGAGCTCATTTGGGAGTTGAAACCCTAGTTTTTGCCCCGGTAGATAGACACATTTTTATGTGTTTTGTTAAAGGTGGTTGAAAGGTTAAAATAGTTGGTGGTAAAGGATCTCAACAATTTGCTACTCCTTGGTAGCTGCACCTGAGGTTTGGATCCACTGCACATGAGTGATCTTCTACCAATAAGGCTGTCAAGGTGGGAGGGACTTGTAATGGTGAATGGGAAAACCTTACATTCAACATAAACAGAGGGAAGATGGGTGTGGTGGTCTCTTTCCAAGTTGTTAGGAAATGGGCACTTGGAGAACAAAATTGAGTGATAAGAACAATTCAGGACAATCGTTTAGTAAAACTACCAGGCACACTCTTTCCACTAAACCAGCTTAAGCTAACTAAACATCAGGACAGGCAAGATGTTCCCGTTGTAGGCTTGATCCAGGGTATTAATTTCTTTCAATATAGTATAGGCCTGACAGCCCTCCGCATGAGTATCCATGCCAATCATACATTGCATAATGGTAAAAGGCAGTTGACAGTCCAGACTAAAATTCAAAATGCTCTCTCTCAGGGATAATAACCATTTAAGGGTAATGAGCAACATTTGCATACCAAATGAACGTTTAAGAAATCATTTTAAACCTCAATGGCCAATTTCAGGGTTGAAGTTTGCAAACATGCTGGGATGGGATTCAAAAATTAGCAAACACAGAAAGTGTTGGACTTGGGAGAGTTTAGATTTACTATTCCCACTCCAATCTGAGCAACAGAAAGGAATGCGTTGAACTTTGGAGGTGCTACATATACTGTTCCCAGTCCAATCTGAGCAACTGTTGATAAAGTGTTGCATTTTGGAAGGGTCAAATTTACTATTCACACTCAATGGTAAACAAAAGCAGAGAAAATATGGGACTTTGGAGGGTTTAGAGTTATTGTTCCCATGGGAATCTTAGCAACTATATGGAATGTGTTGAGCTTTGTAGGGTTTAGGTTTACTATTTCCATGCCAATCTAAGTAACAGTAGGTAAAGTGCTGGACTTTGGAGCGATCAAATAGATTTTTTTGCCACTCCACCATATGTCAAAACAGAGAAAGTGTTGGCATTTGGAGTGGTTAGAAGAAATTACTATTTACACTCCAATCTTAGCAACAGTGGAAAGTCCTCTGCGGAAGGAGAGACTATAGAGTTGGGGTTGTCAGAAAGTGAAATGATTGAGCATTTGAACTTGTGGACAACTTAATCTAAGCCTAATAAATGCTTCTGCCAAAGCTTACTGGGGACTATAAGAACTAGAATTAGTGCGCTGTGAGGCAAGTGTGGAATGGATTGTACTTGTTTACAGAGTCCTACTAGGAAGGAGCCCTTGCTTTGAGCTCCTCAGTCAGTTATAGCTTGGTTCCAGTGGCACAGAGTCCAGCACCCCAGTCTGGTGATACCCAACGCACTTAGGGCGTTAAATCCAAAAACAACAAGGTGATGGATGGAATGCTTGAATTCATTTCAGCCACTGTAAATCCCTCAAGCCGGATCCCAATCCATTTTGTTTCTCACCCACCATGTCAAGTCAGTTTGGACCAAGCCATATGCAAATAGATCTTGACACTGTTCCTAATGGGGACAGTCCAGCCCAAAATGCCACGCCAGGTCTTCCCTGAACCAGAAAACAAGCATCCCAGGAACAGTGTTGGTCTTGTTATGGGCTCTTCAGCGGGGTAAAGCTTGGCTCCAGTCACAAAGTGAGCCTGACACACACACAAATGCAAAAACAACAAGGTGGACTGATTTGAATAATGGATTGAGATGCAGCCCAGAGTCATTACCAGTGGCTGAAGTATTTCATTCTTCACTTTTGTTTATACTTTAGTGTCCCTGCTATTAGTGACATTCCAGAATCCCTAAGAAAATCTCTGACAGACCCCTGGGATTTTCCTAAATTGAGGCCAAGCAAGATGGCAGCTAAGGTCTCAAAGTCTTTCAAAGATACCTATGCATGCCCATAGGCACTTCCCAGTCTGGGAGTGTGTCTGCCTCCAACATTTTGGTTATTCTCATGGGGGGGCACATTTCCACACAGACAAGCAATACCATGGTAATCTTGCTCCTATTTAATGGGGATAACTGTCAGAATATCGACAACACTAATATCGACCTACAGAAATATCGGGACATAAATATCGTTCTAAAAAATATCGGCCTCCTATCTTCATAATGTACATAAATATAGAAAAAAATACTTAGGGGTCAACTCCGATCTGGGTCGGACAGCTCTCTGAGAGCTGTCCGTAGCCTTACCTTGCGACAGACTCGTACCCGGAGCCGGTCCGTCCGGGCGATGAAGTATGATGCGCATAACTGACACAAATCCGACAGACACGTAGGCTGTGATTCAAGCTTCATTCTCCGTCCGAGCCGTACCTCCGAATGCCGAATCGAGTCGCCCGGAAGCAGTATCCACAGCTGTTTCCAATGCGCAAATCATACGCGCCGGATGGGTCGCCACGTACAGCACGTCACAGCATCCGGAAAAGAACCATATCAGGTATGATTCGCGCCAGAACACAATCCACGGTTACGAGACGGACCAGCTTGCAACAGGTACGAGACGGAGCAAGAAGCAGTGTGTACGAGATGAACACATCATTAATCCCATCGCGCAGGTCATACCAGTACTGTACATCTATGACCGGATCAGGAACAGACGCGGACGGCGCAGACGGTAAGTCAGACACCCACCACACAAACAAACAACACGTACCCGCCAAATGTCACACACACCCAGAGGATCTATATCCTGGCCACTAGCAACATGCCACCATAGGGGTTGCATGGCCTGCACCACTACCACCACCACTCATAGGGGGTATGTTGCCCATCACCACTGCCACCCCCACCCATAGGGGACCTGTTGCCCATCGCCATTGCCACCCCCACACATAGTGGACCTGTTGCCCATCACTCTTGCCACTGCCACCCATAGGGGACCTGTTGACCATCACCACTGCCACCCCCACCCATAGGGCTCATGTTGCCAAGCACTCCTGCCACCCCCACCCATAGGGGACTTGTTGCCCATCACCACTGCCACCCCCACTCATAGCGCTTATGTTGCCCATCACTACTGCCACCCCCACTCAAAGGGCTTATGTTGCCCAGCACTCCTGCCACCCCCACTCATAGGGCTTATGTTGCCCATCACTCCTGCCACCCCCACACATAGGGGACCTGTTGACCATCACTCCTGCCACCCCCACTCATAGGGCTCATGTTGCCCAGCACTCCTGCCACCCCCACCCTAGGGGACCTGTTGCCCATCACTACTTTCACCCCCACACATAGGGCTTATGTTGCCCATCACCCCTGCCACCGCCACCCATAGGATGGGTGATGCACCACACATCCATCATACACCAACATTAGATATGTCAGCAAAATACATCCGCCCTAACATCATGACAAAAGTGTGTAGTCTGAGACAAATGCCCACAACAGTGATTTTGACTTCGAACATACAATGTAACTACCATCACATGTGTGACCAAAAACTGAGTGTGGCCTACACAAGGCAGGAATCACTATAGCACTGTGTCAATGTAAAACTAACACCCCCTCACTGTGTAGAACAAAAGTTATGTGTGGGCTTCCAAAATGCAGCAAATGTTGAGCATTGTGGTGATGGGGTCTAAAACCCTCCTCATCACAGTGACCAATAGGTAAGTGTCATCATGGTCAAAGCTGCAAATGCCAAACAGCATGTATGATTCCTGGTCCCAACACATGAATCACTTTTGTGACAAAGTAGTGGTTGTGTCCCATACTCACAGAGATGTGGTGAGGCTAACAGTGCTGTGAAACACTAACATACTCTCGGCCATGTGCAGACAAGCACCACCCATGGGGGCTGACATTGCATACAGTTTACAATGACACAAAAGCTGAAGTGACCATCACAAAGCATACACACATCTCGAAAATAGACACACAAATCAAAACATCTGTGTAGACTGTAGGTGTCAGGTCACAAACTCCCATTCCATGGCAGCAATGGGACCTAACAACCAGGATGAATGTGCAGAATGATGTGATATGACTCACAGGGACAGCAGGGAAAATCACAAAAACAACATCCAGACAATGGTCCACAACAGCAATACCAATGCACTGGTGCGGATGCACAAACACAAACAGGCAACCTCACACTGAACATCTGACACACCATGTGTGTGTGTGTCTCAGTATCCCCAGCCAACTACACAACACATGAGGGGGGCTGAACCACAGTGAGACAGATGTGAACACAGTGCCATACAAAAGTAACCCATCATTGGGCCCCCCTTAGTGGGCAATCAGGCATTGTGAGATGAGAGGGAGCACAACAGGCACATGTCACACAAGCTGGAATGAACAGCAACTAACACAGCAAGAGACTGACACACAACAGCACTACCCCCAGGGACCAGACATTGGGGTGCCACAAGCATGCATGATACATCCACTGTGATGACAAAGGTAGATGTCGTGCAAACTGTGAAACCCAGACATGTGTCCTGTGCCACAAACGTACAGCACACCTACACAAACACAAATCCTTCAGCATGGCCCGTCATCCATGGACAAACGGGAGCTAGGGGCCCATCCATGCAAACATTTACATCAGTCCACCCTCAACACCACACACCCTGAACTGCACCAATGTGCATCTGTGAAGCCCACATGGACAGGTGACATTGCACATGCACCCATGACAAATACAGTAATATTGGGAGGAACTAAGGTGCACAGACTCATCACACAAGGACAGTCTACAACCCTGGTGAATGACAGACATACTGCACAGTATGCGGTACATGGCCATGATGTCAAAGCTCCTGTAACCTTCGGAATACCTGCTACATTCCCAGGACAATGCGGAAGCCAAGGAGAACCACAAGGCACACATGCTGACACCTGCCAACATTGCAGCCTTGAACCTGACGAGTGGGAGCAGTCACACACACACATACACATGTCTCAATCACTGAAAGGTACCACATAGGGACAACTACATGATATTGCGAACAAAGAAGTGCCTTGGGGACCCCTGACTGTGTCCCATCTGCGTCTGACCACATCATCACCACTCAGAACTGACAAATCCCAATGATTAAACACCAATTAACATTAGTGTGTCATGCACCCACACATCTAGTAGCCCATGGCAAAGATGTGGGATGAACACAGTACAACTCAGCAAGCATCAACAACAGGAACTTATCAAGGGATGAAAAGGGATGTGGACACACACACACATGCTCACACAACACACACCATGGGCCCAGGCAATGTCACGGAACAACACACTTACTTGAGGGGACTCAACTTCTGTGGAAGCTCAGCTGTGCCAAATATAGTCACAGCACGTCTCAGTCATGTCAGCAGAACACTTGGTCAGTCGGCCATCAGTTACCACACAATGAAGGCTCTGGTCACAACAGCCTGGGTACGGGAGTGTCCCTTAAGTCATCTGCACATACTCAATACATATGTCCAGCAAGTTGCACAGAGGACCCAGTTGCTCCTACACCAATGATGCCCACATATGTGTGCAAGCCACAGATGTGACCATGCAAATGAAATGTTTACAGAGATGTTCACAAATTATTATTCATGACACACCCAGTTAGCTGCAAAGGATGACATGGATACCGCCCAGAATAGGATACATATCTCATGGACTACATGTAGTACCTCACATCAACACCTCAGTATTCAACATTGGAAATCCAGCATTACAACTGCAAGGTCATGCTAAACATCATCAACATAATGTACAGCTAAATCAAATTCACAAGGATAAAGAAAAATGCTTTATTCAGCAATGGCCAGTCCATATCCAAATGTCAACAATGTGATTTGAGTGACAACTGTCACACGTTGCTTGCCTGCACTGGTAAGGACCGGGGACATCCCCTCAGAGGGGCATACATGGGGGCAGGCCAGGCACCGCAGGGACAGGATCAGGGCTCAGCAGGAGGCAGTGAAGGGGTGGTGGATGCAGGAGAGTAACTGGCAACTGCAGTGGAGCTGACTGAAGTAGTGGGTGCAGTCACAACTGTGGGGCACAAGTCAGATGGGGTGGGTGCCGGCACAACTGCAGTGGGCAGGTCAGATAGAGTGGACTGGGTCCCCTCTGCAGTCCCAAGTCAGACGGGGTGGTCGTGGACTCCACTGCAGTGCCTAACTCAATGGGAGCGGAATGGGGTTCAGGTGAGGTCGCCAGGACAGAGGGGGGGGACTCAGTCCCCACATCAGTGGCACAAACTGTCTGACCGGGGGTGGTGGGGGTGGAAGAGCAAGTGGTAGGGGGGAGGGCCTGAGCATTTTGGGGATGGTGTATCAGTGGGTGGGGAAACCTGGGGCAGGGTGTGGGGGTGGAACCTGTGGAGTGGTGGCCTGGGGGATGGAGGATGGAGACTTTGTCATGGAGCTGTGGGGCGGGGGTGGGGTCTTGCTCTTCTGGCTCCGGGGGGACTTGCAGGTGGGGGCCTCGGTCTGACTGCACCTGGGGGAGGGTGTCTGGGTGTGAGGGGCACTCCCCTCTGTGTGTGGGGACTTCCTCTTCTCCCTGTAAGCTGGATCTGCTGGGTTGGTGGGGAAGAGGCCAAGGTCACAGAGGAAGAGCTTCTAGGGAGATGGGGTTGCAGGTGAGGCAAGGGAAGGGGGCTGGGAGGGAAAGGTATCGGAGGACTGCAGAGTGGTTGTGGATGACTGTGTGTGTGTTTGCAAACCATCCCCTGTGAGTGTGGTATCAGTCCCCTGAGGTTGCTTGTGTGCACGTCTAGCCCTTGGTTTGCGTGTTTGTGTGCTGCCCGTGTCTGAGGGTTTGGGTGACTGTGCTGTTGCGTGTGTGCTTGGGACATGTAGGGTGCTAGGAATCGTGGGTGGGGCAGGGGTAGGAGGGTTGCGGGACTGTTGGAGGAGGGACACTGCTGCCGTCAGGGAGGAGGCCACATACTGATTGGTCCTCTGTAGGGCAGACATGCCCGATGAAATTCCCTCCATGAATGACACCAGTTGTGTCAACAGACTGGTGTGTGCATGGAGGACACTCAGCATTGATGTCTGCCCTACATGGATCTGTTGAAGCAAGTCCACAGCCTCCACACTCAGGCAGCAGGGGACACAGGGGCACGGGGTGCGGTGCCTGGTACAAAGGAGACATGCTCCCGAACACGGGAGCCTCCACGGACCTCTGGGATGGGAGCCGATGAGAGGGTGTTGATGGTGGTGGCGGTGGCGGGGACAGCCTCAGTAGCTGGAGTTTGGTGGCTGTTGACACCCGCCTCCACAAGGGAGTCATCCTCTGAGCTGCTGTGGCCCTCAGCTGGGGTGGGTGGTGCTGAGGACTCCTCTGTGTGGCTCCACTCGCTCTCCGTGCCACTGGGTCCCTCCGACTCCTCGCCTTCTGTCCCAGTCAGGCTCTGTGGCTCCTCCTGGTCCGTGGAGCTGTCCCCTCCTGCGGCCGTGGATGTATCTGGATAAAATTAGGAAACAAAGAACAACATCAGTCACCTGCACTGACCGCACACACCACAGTGAGTATAGCACATCACAGGGCAAGCCCTGGCATCATCAGCTGAACAATGCTCAAAGTGCTCACACTGTTTAGAATAAGCCAATTGTCAGTCTCACCATCAACCATGGCACTCATATCCCTCCAGGACTTGCACCCAAATGTCTGTTGAATGTTGGATGCTAATACCCCAATGTGCAGACATGCACCACCTACACATTTGTTTGACATTCAAGTGAACATGTAGGAGTATGTCACTATACACACATCACATCTCTTGCCACTGACTCAGTATAGGTGTCAGGATGAAGGGATGGCCAGAGTCTCATTTCACATGCTTGTGATACATACCAGCAACACACACTATGAAGTTCTCATGTCCTGATAGTCAATGCCACAATGGGGTGCATGGAGCACTTTTGACCCCAATGCAGGATCAGTCATAGCAAGTTAAATGCCATGGCACTGGCATGCCTGGAAAGTCAGTCATCTCTGTCTCCTGTCACAGGGGCAGGGCATGCAGACAACAACAGTATGCACTGTGTCACAATCATAGGTCATGGGTAAAGCAAACTCTGCAGCTGACAAGTGCACTTGTCCATCCCCTGCAAACGACATATCCCGTATCCAGAAGACCCTACCTCACACAAAACAGACATATGAGTCTCTGTGAACACAACTCCCTGTACATGAGCACATCACAGTCTGCTGTCTGAAGTTCACAGTTGCATACACCATTGTGTACTGTCAAGTGATCACACACCTATATGTCACACTAGGTCTAGTCACATCTCAGATGTCCTGTTGACCCTCAAACTCATGAGCACCCCAGTTGTCCGGAAAAGGAAGCCACACCACAATGACAGAGAGGCAGACACCTGAAGGCACATGTCACTAAGCACAACCTGTAAGTTGATACACAGGAGTGGGATTACAGAGTGTTTCTAAATGCCCTCGAGTAGGCATGACTGCCCAGGTCTACGTGAAACAGTGTATAGCCCTGGACAGGAGTCAGGTGGCTAAGCAAGTGTGACACACTTGATATACATACTCCTGAGGCCCACAAATTGGAGTCCCCTGCTGCATGGGTGTGTTTGAAATACCCCAGGCACATGTGGCGAGTCAGACCAGCAATTGGAACACATATCAAGGACACACACAGATCACATGTCAGATCTCAGGCATTATGTAAACAATTGACCCACCCATGAAGCACACAACAGAGTCACGGTAACAGATGTTGTCCGGAACCTGAAGCATAGCTGACTGCAGGGACACAGTGCCCTAGTGACACATGCCACAGACTGTAGGGTCCACACCTGTTGAACAGATTAGGAGGGTGCATCACACAATTGAGGGACATGAGTCCTGGACTACAAGACCGACGTAATGTGGAAGTGTGACCAGGCCAAAAGACTGCAAATAGCATGTCAGACATAGTACACAGATTAGGCATGGACTTACCCCCTCCTTGCTGCTGTCTGGCCTTCAGCTGCCCATCCAGGTCCGGGAAGACCACCGCCAGAATCCTGAGCATGTGGGGGGTCAGGGTCCGGTATCCACCCCTCCTGTGAGGAGGCAACAGCTTCAGCTGGACCCTTGCGATCCTCCGGGTCCAGCCTCGAATGTCCTGCCACCTCTTCTGGCAGTTGCGGATCTGGCGCTTGTAGACTCCCATGGATCGAACTGCCTTGGCGATGGTCAGCCAGATCTTCTGCTTCTGGTGGGCATCAACCTGTGAGGATGACAAAGTTAAAAGTCCATTAACACACATGCCCCATATTTGTGCTGCACACAGTTGGATATACATGTCGTCATCACAAAGGAAAATGAGTTACACAGGTAGTGCACCCATGGAAATGGACAAATGCCCTGCATGTCTGACATGTTAACAATGCCTGTGAAGTTTAAGCTTGCACAAATGCACTTTAGCTGCAGAACATCTGTTCATTACATGTACCTACACACTTTGGGGGAAGAAAGTACTCAGTGAGTACGCTTGCCACTGGTGTACACACTGCTAGTACTGCTAGTCAGTCAACATGCACAATTAGGAAGGCAGTGGACTGCACACTCACCTGCTACCCTGGTTTCCCATACAGCTTGCTGTACTGTGGAAGGAGCCCGTCCAGCAGGGCCTGGTTCTCCTCCTCAGTGAAGGCTGGGGCTCTCTCCAGAGTACGTGCCATAGCAGTAGCCAGAGGATGCAGAGACAGCAGCAGTGGTATCAGAGATGTGGTCCACTAGCATGTAACCACAGTAAATTTCTCTTTTGCGTAAGACTATCCGCATTAATTAGATTTGGCCACTAGATGGCCCTATATCCTTGCTTAGTATCAGGAAGCTTAGGTGTGTATTTTTTCACTGAGTTGCAGTTAATTTCTCTTTCTTTAAAAGCTGTATCGATAATATACCTATTACACACGGTTTAGGTGTACCCGGGTAAAGAAGTCTTCAACTTGTAGCATTCCCCGCATTTGATTCATGTATTAGATTAACATTCCAAGATGGCAAGACTGGTGATCTTCGTATTGTTCCGAAGTAGAACCCGTCTTCTATTTTTAGCACGATCACATAGGAACGTGTAAAACGTAGGAGTCACGTTCCGGGATATTGTGAGGCAGCGGCTAATCAGTAACAGGTGACCGATCTTTTTACTATATAAAAGGGACTGGTTTTTTACTAGCGAGACCCGCATTATTCTTCAGCTACGGGAACGGAGGTTGTGAGGATGCTGCCCACGTACGAACAAGGTTAGTAGGCTGAGCATAAATGCCATGAGGGTTTCGAGCAGATGCGCGTTAGAATACGCTACTTGGTTTTCAAATTAGTTTATGTTAAATGTGCGCTATAGCACGTTATTTGGTTTTCAGGCGAATGTTGCTTGCAAATTTTTTTTGGGCAAGCAGTTCGGTCCTTTCCAGTAAAAATAACTATATGGAGGGTCCTGCTGTATATATATAAAAAAGTATTGACCGTAGTAACTGCATCAATGTGTCCTCCTATGAGCACATGGTAGGAATTCCATTTGTAGTGTGTCCTCTCAAACCTGAACATCGTATAATACATGGCTATGTCAGGAAGCTTAGTCAATAGTACTAAAACATCTAAATGTACTAAGTAGCCTTTTTCTTTTTCATATGTCATAGATTCATATTATCACAGGATTATTGCAAGAAACTCATTGACCCCTACTTTGTTCATTATAAAAGGAAAATAAAACTTTATGAACAACTATTTACCTATATTCGAGGACATTCTATGCAGGTATGTTAAGACCAATATATAACATATAGCTAGAGACCTGTTAAGAAGATAATGCATTAGACTGGAAGGTAGTAGTATTGATATTATGTCTCTTTTATATACCTTTCAGATTTTTCGTGCAATGAATGCGAGGATTATAGTCTCTGCTTTCGTCAGGAGTTTTTAAACTGTCTAGCCCCAGACCTTATATTTTTCGCTTTGGGTGAGTTGGAGATTTAAGAAAGATTAGCCCATTTGGGTAACAGTCTAGACCAGAGTGTTTAAGTCTATAGGTCGGTTTTGACCATCTAATTATGACAATATGAATGAACTATGATGTCACTGTTAATTTTACAGGTACATCTTTTAGGCAGTCTTTGGCCAGGCAGTGCTGAAAATAGGAGGTGTTTGCCCCTGAAGCTCAAGCATATTAATATTCTGCTGCTCAAGATATATCTATATCCCCCCAAACCTCTATGATCAAAGAGGTGAGTTGTTAACGTTTATTTGGAGGTTCAAGTGCAAGTGTAAAGGAGATTTGTGAATGTGGTGTGGTAGAGTGTGGTAAATGAGTGAAGTGGGATTGGAGAATTTCTTTTCTGCTATACGTATAAGCTACTTGCCAGGCTATTGTGCTCTTGAGACGAACTACTTTTATGTCAACAAAAACTAGTCTCTGGTTTCTTTAATAGGGCTTCCTATGAATAAATTATAGATTTACTCTGTTTCTTATTGTTGAGTGAGAACTTATACTTACAAAGATTTTATTTGGTGTTCATTATTTTGTATGTGGGGGAAGAGCATCAAATCTTCATATTGTGGGTAATAATCCTTCAAAGTGAACAAAATGTGATTTTCTCATAAAAACTTATTTTCCTCAAACTGTCTTCTTGATGTACATAGTGTTGTCACTAGATATATTGATTTATGTGTTTTTTTTGCTACACAGGGGAATTTTATTGTTCCTGTTTTTATCAATTTTCGAGAGTCATAATTCGTTTGTCTTGAAAAATTTGACATTATAATTTTTCCACCGAAACACGTAGACGCCTGATTTATTAGGACCACAATCTGTATTATCACTGAAACTTGAGTGCCAGCAGAACACAGCAACCAGTCTCAGTTTTTGAGAAACAAGTATTACGGATGTGATCAATCTAAGACAAAGTGTTTGGTCTGTTTTTTGTACTCTCGTTCATATTTTAAAACCTATGTCGCGTGATATGTTTATATTTTTTAAATGTAATGAATTTGTATTGTTTCTCTTATCTCATGACACAGTGTCATTTATTGTGTAGCATTGTGTGTTTTGGATTGAATAAAATCTTTTTAAAATTTTGCCATTAGTCTTGCATTTACTAGTAGCTTTGGGTATACAGATTTATTCTCCTATCCTGACTGTAATGAATTGGATTGAGTGATATGATGGAAGACTCTTTCTGGGTATAATATATATGGTTGGCTGTATAGTGGAGTCCAAAAGAAACCTTTGTGATTATACCACTAGCATGTAGTGCAGGCACGAGAGCTCCCTGGGGGCCAGCCAGCCCTATATCTGTGCTGCAGAGGCAGAATCTGTGCCATGTGTCCCAAGTGATTGGTCCAACACGTTTGTATTCTATGAATCTGGCCAATCCATGGAATTGTACGACTCGTACACGTCTTCCGCATCGTTCAAATCTTCACCTTCATAAAACCCTAGTAATTGCAACATTATTGTAGGCATCCAACTGAATTTCCACGCACGACTCGTACAAGTTTTGAATCCGCATCCGTCTCTATGACAGTCCAGAGCCAATGGGTGCGCAAGGCTCGGTCAACTGACTACAATGTGTAGTTTGAAAATACACATGCACACGTCTCCATCCGATTCAATGGCCAAGGCATACGCATGGCTCGGTCCATGCCTGCACGACGCGTATGCATGATAGTCACACGCATCGGTCCTCATTGCAGTCAATGGCTATGCATACGCACAGCTCGGTCCTGAACTGTGCAATGCGTATGCATGATAATCACCCGCATCGGTCCTCATTGCAGTCAATGGCTAAGCGTACGCATGGCTCGGTCCATGCCTGCACAACGCATATGCTTGATAGCCACCCGCATCGGTCCTCATTGCAGTCAATGTCTAAGCGTACGCACGGCTCGGTCCATGCCTGCACGACGCATATGCATGATAGTCACCCGCATCGGTCCTCATTGCAGTCAATGGTTAAGCGTACGCATGGCTCGGTCCTGAACTGTGCAATGCGTACGCATGATAGTCACCCGCATCGGTTCTCATTGCAGTCAATGGCTAAGCGTACGCACGGCTCGGTCCATGCCTGCACGAGGCATATGCATGATAGTCACCTGCATCGGTCCTCATTGCAGTCAATGTCTAAGCGTACACACGCTCGGTCCTGAACTGTGCAATGCGTATGCATGATAGTCACCCGCATAGGTTCTCATTGCAGTCAATGGCTAAGCGTACGCACGGCTCGGTCCTGAACTGTGCAATGCGTCTCTCTAGCAGTCACCCACGTCGGTTGACATTGGTGTGACTTTTTGATGGCTTCCACACACAATTACTTGCCAGGGACTCAAGTGCACACCTGCCACACTACAGCATGTGCCACACTGTGTCCCATGGCATGAAAGGCTGCATTCCCTGTGTGTTTGGGGGGCTACATTTGGTTTGTTGTGTGGCACTTTTGTGCAGCCACTCCCAGGCTGTGCACGTGTTCATGGGGACAGAATCCTTTGTGTGTTGTGCACATTACCACTGTGATGTGCAACTGTACGATTATGGGCATGAGTCATGGACACAGTTTCAGGTTGGATATGTTTAGGACATGTCACATACACCCTGAGTCCTGGGTGTGATGGTATGTACGTCACAGTGAGACCGATAGCCCCAATTCTGATGTATACCCACAGTCTGTGTGCATGTTGTGTCTCAGATGTGGCTGATCAAATGTGCCCAATGGGAGACAGTCACCACATCCATGTTGTTTGTGCATCAACATTGATGTTGTGTGTGTGTGTCTATGAGACGTACATGTAGGGCCTGCAGAGACAACAGTGGCCACTACCTGTGGGACTCACGGTTGTCTTGTGGTGTGTACATGATACGCCATGTCATGCCAGTGTCCATGTGGCAATACAGGGACCCTGGGTATCTGCATGTCAAAGATCTGTGCTGCCTGGGAGACATCCGGCTTCACTTGTCACTGTGGTGTGTGTTTGTAACGTGACAGCAGTACATAGGTACTGTGACAAAGCCCAATGATTGGCCATTGCACTACATGTAACTTATATAGACATGTGGACTTGAGATGTGAGGTGATGGGCATGTAGGTGACCTATTTGTCCATACCCAACAGCACACACCTCAGTACATTGTGTATTGTCATGATGTATCATGTGATAATTTGCTTGGTCATAGCCACATGGGTGGATGAATCGACAATCTTCCTTTGTTCATCTCTGTACTGCAGGGCACCAGCTGTCCATAGACCGTTCCCAGACCTTGAAACCATGCAGGAACGCGACTGCATCTGACGGTACCGCTTCACCAGGCCCCTGATTGAGGAGTTGGCAGAGCAGTTGGCAAAACATCTGCTACCTGGCCGGACATACCCTGCAGCACTGACCCCAGAGGTGAAGGTGATGGCAGCCCTGCACTTCTTTGCTACTGATACCTTCCAGTACACTGTGGCTACTGCTGATGGCATGTCGCAAACTATGTTCAGTCGTGTGCTGCGCGATGTCTTGGAGGGGATGTTGCATTTCTTTGACCTGTACATCAAGTTTCCTAGCCCAGGTCAACTCACTGAAATAAAGGTTGCTTTTTATACACTGGGGAGGATGCTGAACGTCATCGGATCTATTGATGGTACACATGTGGCCCTGGTACCACCACAGGCACATGAGCAGGCATACCGGAACAAGAAACATTTCCACTCCATCAATGCTCTGGTGGTATGTTTTGCAGAAATGTGTATCACACATGTCTGTGCACGTTTCCCCGGTTCTGCGCACGATGCCTACATCATGACGAGTAGTCACATTGCAACGCTGATGTCACAGATGCCAGAACAGCGTGCCTCGCTTGTAGGTGTGTACTGACTGTTTACCATTGTGTGTGTTTGGCAGTGTTGTATTCCACCCTCTTTCAAAACTCAGCTAATTGTTTAATTGTTTGTATGTAGGTGACTCCGGATACCCCAACATGCCGTGGTTGCTGACGCCCCTCCGGAACCCTGTGACACCAGCCGAGATGCGCTACAACGATGCACATGGTCGGAGCAGGAGGGTGATTGAGCGGACGTTTGGTCTCCTGAAAAGCCGCTTCCGCTGACTGGACAAGACCGGAGGGGCCCTCCCATATGACCCTGCAAAGGTGTGCAAAATTGTCCTTGTATGCTGCATGCTACACAACATGGCAGTGCGGAAGAAGTTGCCTCTCATCCAGGATGACGATGACCTACCTCTGCCACCTGTGGAGGATCCAGGCCTGGGCCACGATGCCAGTGATGATGATGATGAGGGTGACGTCCACACACAGCTCATCAACAACTTCTTCACCTGAATGTGAGTTTACAGGGTTGTTATGTCAATGTATCGAGTTAGCCTGAAATGTGTTGGGGCTGCTCTGTTGCTGTTTGAGTGTGTCTGTGTGCCACTTGACTGGATGCGTGCAGTGATGTGTCCTTTCAGGTGGTCTGTACTCTACAATAGTGTCAAACTGCCAACTTGTTTATGTGTATATTTATTTTGACATGTTTTGTGCATGTGTATTGCATTTCTCTCCTGTTCTGCTGTGCTTTTGACTGTGTCTTGTGTCTGTCCTTCCCAGGGTACTTTACCTGTTGTTTGGTTAACACTGACCCCAAACACCCAGAATCCAACATCAGTGTAGAAGTTGTCAATTCCCATCAAGTGATGTGCCACACACCCCTGGACTTCAATTCTCCAACACTTTGTGACCGTGTGTACACTGTAACGTACAATTACCTTCCAACTATTGTGGAATAAACATGTTGATGATGTGTAATGAACCTGTGCTATGCTTTGTTAGGTGCGTTGTCTGTCTTCCCACATCTGACATTTGCTAGCCTCACCTGTGGGATTGTTACCACTGTCTGTGGATAGGTGTGGTGTCTGTGCATACCAATGTATTTCAGGTCAACATCATTGTGTGGGATGAGTTACATGGTCATGGTGAGTATGTGTTGTGGTGCCATAGTGGTGTGTGTCTCCCTCACATGTGTCACATCACCATGACTCACATAACGGTGATCACATTGTTGTAGTATTTGGCATGCACTGTGTTGTTTAGCAGATCAACATCTCCATGACACATGACAAGTTGGAATCACAACAGAGGCAAGTATAGTGTACTGGTGAGTTTATTTGCAAACATGTGTGAGGATAGTGCACAGGATGTTGGGTGCTGTACTTTGGGTTTTGAATCCAAAGTTCACAGTAGAGTTGGAAATGTTGGTAGCTGAAATGTCCAGAGTAAAGTCCACAGTCATCTGCTACATTGGACCAACATGAACCCTCCATGTCATGTAGGCGAGTTGTGTTAGATACGACAAGGTGAACGGGTTGTGCACAAAGAACTTTGTCCAGAACAGGTTTAGAGGCCCTGGGGAATGTGCAGGGATAACTGCGTCTCACTTGCCCTTCTTCGGACGACCCCTCTTCTTCTTCGGGGGGGATCCTCAGGTGCAGGCGTCTGCGGTGCAGAGGACTCTCTGCCAGAGTCATTCTTCCTCCCTGTGGCACTGGCAGATGGTGCAGCAAAAGATGTTGTGGCCACACAGGGAGGTGTGGACATGTTGGTGCTTATCTGGCGGAGGCATTGGAGTATGTCCCGATGCACCGCAGTGAGTGCATCCCACTTTGCCTCCATGCGGGCATGATGGGCAGCCTGCTCCTGTTGAATGTCCTTGAGGATCCCCACTGCCTGGCCAAATCCTCCGGTGCTATCCTGGTACGCATCTATGATGCCTGCCAGTTGGGGGTCATCATGTATTCCAGACCCCTCTGCAAGGTGCACCCTCTGCCAACCACCCCTCCCAGCACCCCTATCCACACGGGCAGGACCTGCGGCGGCATGCACAGGTGACACTGGGCCCCCTTGGGTGTTGTTGATGGTGGTGTTGTCCGTAGATTCCTGGGGGTCCTGTGTCCCTGTGCTGACGCTGTTCTGTGGCCTTGGTCTGTCCGTGTTGGCGGGTGTGCCCTGTCTGTTGCCAGATGCTGGAGGCGTGGGTACAGGTGGTGCAGATGTTGGTACTGCTGGTGCTGCATGATGACTCACACCGGAGGTGTCAGGTTGTTCGTCGTCATCCGAAGAGGACAGAGACGGATCCACACCAGAGAGCTGAGGGTCCACCAGAGTCTGGGACAGGGACTCCTCTTCATTTGCTGCTGTGTCCCCAGCACCATATGTGTTTGGAAGAGACACACAATGTAAGTTATGTTTCTACAGGCATCAATGGTTCACATACATGACATTTTCTACTGTACGTCAGGATGCGTGCCTATACACTGCTTTGTCCAAGGTTGTCACAGACAGAGATTGATTTTGTTGTGGCACATTGCCCAGCCAAAATGAAACATTTCAATGTGCATGTTGAAGTGTGTGCATGCCCAGCTCATGAATAGATTTGTCTGTACATGGCCATTACTACTCAAGGGCCATCACGTTGCTGACACAGGTGTGTCATCCCTTTACACATTTGAGCTTTAACAAGGACATACGTGCAATTCCACTGAGGAGATGTTGTATGATTGGGGCATGTGTGGTAGCACATTTTGCTAGTCTTTGTGTGTCACATTGGTGTATTGGTACGTCATGGTCACAGTCCGGTATGCCTGTGATCTCTTTGGAGAAAGTGTTTTTTTACAGTGTTCCTAGTTCCCATCTCATTTCATACAAGTGATGACGTCACTATTTTGTAAACCTACATTTAACACAACATATAGGGGCTGATTCCGATTCGGGTCAGAAGGGCACCGAACACGATCCGGCCGGAAAAACGACGAGCCGTACGCGTGTTTCCCGCCCAACTCATACATACTGTACGAGGGAGCACGATACAATACGAGCTACGTGAAATTTTCCGGGTCCGAACCGCTCCGTACGTCTCGACCGTAAGCTAACCGTGGCGTGCAATGGATGCGATTTACCACCGAGCCAGTACAATGCACGCGTCGGACAGCTGGTGCGAGCTGGAGTGTCCTGAAGTATGTCAGCAAGGGTGACGTTCGGAATTGGAGGGGGAGGGCGTTCCAGGACTTGTCGGTGAGGTGGGAGAAGGAGTGGCCTCCACTGTGACTACGGCGGACACGCGATGTCATTGCGAGGGTGAGGGAGGCAGAGCAAAGGTTTATGGATGGTTGGTGAAACTTGTAGTGGTTGCAGTTGAGTTGCGGTAGTTCAAATATGCTAGTCCTTGGTCATGTGGGGTCCTGTAAGCATGTGTCAGTAACATGAATTGGCATCTTTTCTGGACATGGAGCCAGTGAAGGTTTCTGAGGTGTTGGGTGATGTGGGTCCATTTGGGCAGGTTGAGGATCAGCCGGGTCTCTGAGTTCTATATTGTCTGGAGCCTTTTTATGAGTTTGGTAGTGTTTTCTGCAACAGTGCGTTGCCGTAGTAAAGCCAGCTGGTGATTAAGGCTTTCAAGACTGTTTTTCTCATGCTGATAAGAGCCATTTGAAGATTCTTTGGAGCAAGCGGAGAGTGTGGAAGCAGCATGAGGAGACTGTATTGATCTGTCGTTTCATGGTAAGCTTGCTGTACTAAATGATGCTGAAGTTGCGGGCATGGTCTTTTGGTGAGGGAGTGGGTCCAAGTTCCGTGGCCCACCACATGTTGTTCCAGAGGGAGGTGTGGTTGTCAAAAATCAAAACTTCGGTCTTGTCAGTGTTGAGCTTCAGACAGTTGTCCTTCATCCAGCCTGTAGCCTTCTTCATGCAGTTGTGGAAGTTTGTTGTAGTGGTATGGGATCTGCTGAGAGCGAGAGGATGAGCTGGATATCCTTGGTGTAGGATATGATGTTGAGATTGTGGCTTCTGATGATGTCAACTAGAGGCATCTTGTAGGTGTTGAAGAGGGTGGGGCTGAAGGATGAACCTTGAGGGACACCGAAGATAGTACTTGTGGGTTCCCAGGTGAAGGGAGGTAGGTGGAATCTCTGCGTTCCTCCCGTGAAGAATGATGCAATCCACTTGAGTGCATCTATCTTGATGTCGATCTGGTGCATTCTCTTAATGTGTGTGGTGTCATATAGTGTTGAAAGCGGCGGAGAGATCGAGGAGGATCAGGTCCACTGATTCCCCCCTACCAAGTGAAGGCGGATGTCTGGCAATGGTCATTTAGTAGGTCCTGGGAGGAGGAAGTAGCGGCACTGGGGAGGTGGGCAGTGGGATGTGGGACGTGGGTGTGAGAAGCAGGTGGCGGAAAGCAGAAAAACTGTACTGAATGAGCAAGAACCCAAAAGGAATTAAATAATAAATAAACTACAACTGGATGACAGGGCAGGCTGTGGAGAACTGATCCCTAGCAGCAGTGCGGAGGAAGGAGGCAGTGGTCGCAGTGAGGGGGAGCTGATGAGGACCTGCTCAATGGGGCCGCACAGCAGCCTCCATTAAGTAGGTGCTGGGAGGGGCGTTGGGAAGGCGGGTGACGGGAAGCGGTGGCAGGAAGTGGGTGGCTGGAAGTGGGAAAACAATGTAAATTGGGAAAGATTCCAAAGGGAAATAAAGAATAAGAAAACTAAAACTGGCTGCGGAAGGAACCCTAAGCACAGCAAGGGAGAGCTGGTGAAGACCTTCTCTGTTTTTGCTCCTAACCAAAGTCTGCCATTGCCTGTTCATAATTTGGTCCTGATCCTTGCCCGTCCTTGATAGTTTTGTTTGCTTGGTGAGATGACTTTGCTCTCAATGCTGTTTTCAAATATGGGTATGTTTATTTTTAGCAGTACGTAAAGAATGAACTTGGCCAAAGGGCAATGAAGCACTTTACATGAGAACCAATGTCCAGATTTATAAACATTTTACATTGGGTTCGCATTACTTTTTTGACACATCCTGTATGTAAAGTGTTGTGGTGGGATTTACAATCTAATGCAAATGATGAGTTGTGCTGGATTGTTACCCAAAAAAACGCAAAGCTATGCAATGTGATACCTTGCTTTCTTTAGAGTCAAAGGGGCATTCCATTGGTGGTGAATGGGTGTGCCCATGCAAATACCCATGGGTTTTAACTCACTTCCACATCTGCAGTAAATTGTAGACAGGGATTTGTGCCAAAATCATGCCCTTCCTCGAACCAGGCATAACTATGAGAAATGTTTTCCTTTCTCCTTGTTTTTCCCCTCATGAATGTGTGCTGCACTATACACAGCACACATACAAAGGGGGACATTTCTTAAAGCATATTTTTTGGGCTGGTCCGGACTCTTTCTAGCACAAAGCGTATGTTACCCACAACTCATACACCAATGCACTATGGCACAAGGCCATCTGCATTGGGGCATGGCAGCCAAAAGAGCAACAGAGCAAGTAGAGACCACAACAGCAACACATCTTAATAGATATGGTGCTGTTCTGCTCTCTCCCTTGCACACAACACAACATATTTACTTTCTGTGCTGCATTGAGCTAGTCCACTGTAAATCGGAGCCAAGTCGATTTTTACATCAGAACCAAATGTTATATTTTTTTAGAAATGTGGAGGTTAAGTGATTTGCCAGAATCGCATGATGGTGAGATGAGGCTGGGACTCGAATCTGGGTCCACAGTTCGAAGGTCAGCAGGTCCAACAATAAGGTCACTAATTCTTTCCCAACCCTGGATCTCAGAGCGGAGATACTGATACAATAACAGCTGTTATGGGGCAGCAGTGGTGTGGTGGGGAGGGGTGAATAAAAAAAAGAACATTGTACTTACTTGCCGGCCTCTGTCTCTCCTCTGTCCTCTTCGGTCGACGCAGGAAGGACATAGGCTCCCAGACTCCCCTAAGCCAATAACTACACTTACGTCATCAGCTTGACAGCAGTGTTGTGATTGGTCCGAGTGGCCTGGTTCTACACTCTGACAGGGAGTGGGAGCGTATGCATGATCTCCACCCGGCAGTGCAATACAGCCGGGTATAGAACATGCTAAGTGCGCATGTCTGTTTGCCCGACCCAAGATGGCCAGGCAAACGGTCATGCGCACTTAGACAGTGCCCACCATTCCTCCCCCTGCTCTGTGGGCAACCCAGCCCTTCTCCGCCCACACCTAAAAGATACACAGCAGAGCCAGTACTGAAAGATAAAATGATAATAACATGGTGTTGTTATTATCTTTTTATTTTTCCTGTGGGACGACGCTCCTCCACCTTAGCAGAGAAGCCACTGCTGTTGTGATAGCATAATGAGCGCAGCTAGATCTTGCACCTTATCAAGAACAGCAACAAATTATCATATTCTGGAAATGGGTACACAGACCAAAGGTGAATCCGTTTTTGGATGTTGTCAATGTTTGTTTTGCTGTATCATGTTTTAAATAATTTTATTGCTAGGGGAGCTGTTGCACTCTTCTCTTGAAACCTTTCTCATCCCATGAGCGTCATATAGTGTTCCTCACCTTTTTGCAAGAATAAAAGGATATGCATTGACATTATTAAGACTTTAGACTTTAATTAGACTTTATTCAGATTAAACTGTAATCCATAAAAGCATGAAAACGAAACAAACATTACTTATATAATGTGCAATGAATAAAAAAGAGAAAATGCAATTCATCAATAAACAGCAAAAGCACTGTCTTTACATTAGAGTTGTGATTAGCCATTAAATAGTTTGATTAATACAATACATAGCCATGTAAAACATCCATCATAAAAATACTTTCTAAAAGCAGATACAAATTGTCTAAGATACAATACCAATGTCCCCAGGCACTACACCAAGTTAACATTATAATAACTCCTATTGGGCACTGCTTCCATAAAACAGAACGCATCGGAAGGATACTCAAAGTTAAAAATGAGTATGCAGCCTAACTATGGGGGTGATTAGGACACCCTAATTATGATGCGACCTCCACCGCGGCGGTCGCATCAGCCATTTTAACATTGCGGCGGGTGCTACTGGCTGCCACCTTGTGCATGGCAATTTAGAAGGGTACCATAGGTATCCCCCAAGTGCAGCCCCCCACCCCCACCACCCCAGAGGGCCCGCAGCAGGCCCCCAAAGCAAATCCCCGCCAGCCTTTCCATGGCGGCATTGCTGCCATGGAAAGGCTTTTAAACCCCAGCATCATAATATGGATGTCGGTGCCTGCTAGGCACCGCCATCATATATGTGCCCCAGCTCTGCCCGGCCAGCAATCGTAAGGATTGCCAACCGGTGGAAAAGCGGCGGATGGACTTTCCGTCCGCCATGTTACCCAACACCAATGTGATCTGGCAGTGGGTAAATCAGGTTACGATGGCGGGCGGATCACCACCCTCGGGCCAGCGGTGGCGATCCGCCCGCCATCGTAATCAACCCCTTTGTCTCCAATTACAAATTTAAATGGTCAGGGCATCGCAGCCCTCAGAGGGGGAAGCATTTTCTTCTCAGTCTCAACGCTCCTGAGAAAAAATAGGCCACACTAAAATAAACTACATAGGACAGCAACATCTGCAAGTAAAACATGGCGGGTTTGACCTGTAAAACCCCTTTTCCTCTGAGTAATGATAATATATCGTGCTGCCGCAGGGTGCTATAGTGATCGCAAAAAAAAGATAAAATAGGTTGTGTCTTGCATTGAAAAATTGTCACACAAACACAGCCCTTGATTTTCCACATTATGGTGCCCTTGGGCTCTGCTAAATTCCAATGTAAAAGATTTAATCTAAAATGTTTTAATAAAAACGTATGATGTGGTGATGACACCATCCGCAGATAGCACTCCATACTTGGGGCTGTTTTAAAAGGGTGATACGCCCTCACAGTACATATTTAAAGTTCCTTCTCTTCTTTTTCAAGTTTTATTCTTGCCATGAACTGATTTTTAATCTATGACAAATCTTTTTTCATGATTTGATCAGCAGCCCTGCAAAGGACTGCACAACCCAACTTTTCCAAGTAGACTTTTATATAATGCAACCACAGAATAGTGAGACCGTTATTCATGGCAAGACACTCTTTTATGATTCTCTGGTTCAGCTCCAAGTCTGGACCAGACCAGATTTTGAACCCCGTCACTATTGGGCAAAGGGCCCACTTATCCGAAAAGAAATCCAGGCCCACTTCTTCATGCATAATAACATTGGATGCTGATTGTGAGAGAGACAACAAAGTTCTAAAAAATTTATTTTCCACTAACTGTATCTCACCACAGTCCATATAGCCCCATATATCACTTCCATAACTTGCAATTGACAGGCATTTGGTTTGATACATTTTCACCAAGACCTCATTCGGTCTCGCCTCCAGTCTACTCGCAACGTCAAATACAGAGGCCACTGATTGAGCCATCAAATTTAGTTTGATCTTTCTTTGGGGAGGTCATGTTCCTCTCTAGTCAAAAATTACCCCAAGGTATGGGAAAGCTGCCCCTCTGGTTAACTCCTGTTCACCCCCAAATATTTTCTTGTGAGGCTTGTTCATTTGTCTAATCAACATAGTATGGGATTTGGATTAATGATATCCATATCCGTTCGATCGTGTGAATAGATGTAAGTTGTGGCAGACCTTGATATCTATGGGGGTGGACAGGGACGTCGTCCTCTTCTTACAAATCTCCATCAAGACACGAAGGCAGAGATCAGATACTCCAATGACTTTAGGATCACGCGCCAGTTCTCCATACAGAGAGGGCTCCAACAGGGTTGTATTTTGGCCCCTTTTCCTTTTAATTTATCTAAAAACAACCTAGAGAAGATACTGCTGGAAAACCAAGGTGGATTATCTTCAGGTGGGACGGCGTGGCCTACCAGTCCTTTTGTATGCAGTCGATGCTGTCCTGATGGCTAGGGCAGAGAGGGGTTTGTAAATGCTGCTAAACTCCTTTGTTTGTTTTTTGGAAGAGCAGGATTTGTTGGTCAACAACTCCAGATCTTATGTGATGCAAGTAGTGACCCATTAACGTATGCCCTATACATTTTAAGGTTGGGTCTGCCCTGGTCCCTAGAAAGAGCATCTTTTCTTACTTGGGGTCCCGTTGGATGCTAAAGTGAATTGGGGGCCCCAATAAACTTGCAAGAAAAGTGACTTCACTCAGGAAAACACAGCTAGCTTTAACTTCGCCTCAAGATTAGGCAAAAGACGAGTCGGGGCAATATTGCAGCTTTACAAGGCAAAGTGCATCACACAAGTGTTGTACGGTAGTGAAATCTGAGGCTATATTACCCGTGATGATCTTCAAGTTGTCGAAAACATCTTTTTGAGACAGCTTTTTGCCATACCGCAGGGTGCCCCCACCTTTACTCTACATGAAGAACTTGGTATGGTTTATCTTACTGATTTGTTTGCTTTTCACCCTCTTTCATTATGGTTACAAATCTGGACCAGCAGTGAGATTTCATTAAATAAATTGTTCTTAAATGACTGAATGGCCCTTGATCATGCCTCTCATATTCCATGGCTTAAATACATCAGGGAGATCTCATGAATCTGGGGAGAGCAGATCTCTTTTTTAATCCAGAATGGAGTAACAAGAAGCCTAGTGTACATCATTTTATTATGCTAGGAACCAAGCAGACGATCAAACTTTATTTGATAGGATTTGTGAATTCATATGGCCGCGTTTTATTTACCAGGTTCCGGTTTGATCTTTTCCATCCTCTTCTCGCCCACCCAAAGGTGATGTAAGGTACAGAGTTTGGCGCCCTGTGGTTGTGACGGTAAGTCTCCACAGGACATGATCTACTTTTTGATGGTCTGTAGCTTTTATGACCTAACTTGGAAGTCTTTTATTATTATGATTTTAAAAAAGTCCAATTTTAGGCAAGTGTGCCCAGCCTACATATTTTTATTAATGCTCACGAGCAGCACAGTTTTTTATGTGCTTAGTTTTTAAAATTTTAAGTCACGTTGAGAACTAGCTGTGACTAATTAGTGCTTTTTTAATTTATCATGTATGGCACAATGCACTTTGTCATCCCCTGCATATTTCTACTGTTCATTAACTATTTTATGTGACGTGAAGGGCTATTTTATCTCACCCAGTTTCATCTGTGTGAGTTTAGTTTTCTTTGTTCATTGATTTTCACATTTAGGCAAGGCTATTATTTTTAAGTGGCACTCTTTTTTGAGGATGTTTTCTGTATTTAACATGTGCTTTTATGGTTTTTGTGTAAGAAACCAAATAAAGATTGTTGATTGATTGATATCCATTTCAAGCGTCATCATGAACTCTGTGAAGTTCAAGAGTCTCTGGAAGCCGACCGTAGTTGTAGCTAATAAAACATTATGCATATATTAGTGGTGGAATTTGCAATGACCCCGCCCAAGGTATGTCCTTGGTAGCCACAAAGAGCCATGCTGAAATTGTTAATATACGCGGTGAACAATAGTGGGGCCAGAACACAGCCATGCCTTACCTCTTTATGTATTTTTATAGGTGCTGTCAACGACCCATCAAGATTACATTTAACTGAAGCAGTTAGATTCAAATGGAGCTCATATAAAAAGTCACCAAGGTCCTGTCAAGGTCAATATTGATTAGCATCGCCGATAATTTTGCTCTATTAACTCAATAAAAGAACGATGATAGGTCCATGAAGGCTAAGTACATCCAACCTCTTTTGGCTAATGTATACTTTCCAATTATACGATACAAATTTTAGCACTGATCAGTTGTCCCTTTCACCCTGTCTAAGTCCATACTGGAAAGGTGAGATTAAATGCGTTTGTTCTAACCAATCAGCTAACCTATCCAGAATCACCTGTCCCAAGATCTTATCGGAGGAATAAATCAGGTATCTGACCTATCTCCCTTCTCAAATACAGGTATAATGACGGATCTTTGGCAAGATGTAAGGTGGCCTGATTCTGCCAACACCTAATCCCCCTTTGTCTCACTGTGTGTTAGAAATACACAAAGACCAACTGTCTGCTACACCTAGTCATGTGACCCAGGATACAGGCTACAGGCACCAAATGGTTAGACAAGAAAATACCAACTTTCCAAAAGTGTCATTTTCAGAAATGTGACTTAAAATTTGTCTTTACCATTAAAGAGGGTTTTTAATTAAAATGCTTTAGACACCAACGTGCTGATTTTGATGGCAGAAGGACCGCCACCGCCAGCTGTGAGGTGACGAGCCCTCTGCCATCGAACGAAGATTCCCCGCCCGCCAGATTAGGATGGCGGGTTGATCCAGACCGTGACCGTGGCGGGCGCAAAGACCGCCTGCCATGGATCCGCCACAGGCAATAGTTCCGATTGCCTGACGGAATGGTCTGGATGCGTAAAATGGTGGCGGTGCCTAGCAGGCACCGTACACCAAATGACGATGCCTGATGTGTCCAGTCTTTCCATGGCTGCAAAACCGCCATGAAAAGGCTGGGGGTATTGTTTTGGGGGCCCCTTGTGTTGGTGGGAGGTGTTGGTGCACTGGGGGGGTACCCATGGTACCCCCTAGTACTCCCCTACATTTTACTACACTAAGTGGCAGGCACCGTGTCGTGCCTGCCATGTAGTGCAGTGAAATGCACAACATGCATTTTTTAAGATCTCGGTGGGTGCTGCAGTCAGCACCAACCGCTGCAATGTTAATGTGCAAAATGCGACCAGCATGGTGGCGGTTGCAACCTAATTTGGAGTGCGGGACAGCCACCGTGATCGGCCCCTAAGCTCGACATTTCCACCTTTCTCCAATTGAACATTATCACGTTTATGCCGCCAGAGCTCCGCAAATTGCTGACTATGAAATTGGTCTTCTCCCGTCTGGATTATTGTAATGCTCTCTATCTGAATTTCAATAATTCCTCTCCTAACAATATCCAAGTTATTCAAAATGTGATGGCGAGACTTGTCCTAGGCATTCCTAAATAGCCTTCTGTGGCTCTTCTGGCACTTCACTGGTTTCCAGTCAGGAAGTGAGTGACATTCAAAGTGCTTTGCAAGGCCTTCTGGGCCCTGATCAAATAGGTTTGTCATTTTTTTAGGCAATTCTTAAATGGTATGTTCCTAAAAGGCTGCTTTGCCTATAGAAGGGAGATGATAGTTCCCAAGATTCGCAGAACCAGATGGGGCGGTCGCTCTTTCTCCTATGCTTTGCTAAACTGTGGAACACCTTGCCTCTGCATATCACTGATTCAAAAACATCTCTGTTTTTCATAAACATCTGAAAACCTGGCTTTTCTCATCCTAGCCCCTTGTGCAGTGTAGGCTGTTTTTCCTTTTTTTCTCGTTTCGTGCTTATGCTTTAGATGGCTTTAGAGCCTTGACACCTTCTGATAAAGTTGCGCTTTAGAAATGTTCTTTTCATTTCATTTCACTTATTAAATGTAATACAGTAACCCAATGTTGCCCTATGAGGGAGGTAGGCCTTGTAGTAGTAAAAAAAAAATTAAGATTTTGTTCACTATCGGGACATGTAAAATTTAAAAGTACATGTGCAACTTTTTAAATACATTGCATCCTGCCCTATGTGGTGTGTAGGGCCTACCCTACGACCCTCTCCATTTTTCTGAACCATGTTGTGTCTTTTATTAATTGAATAACTATTAATTGCTTTGTAAGTTGGTTGTTGCACATCTTCTATATTTTTGCAAATCCAAATGGTTGAATATAAACTGTGCTGTGAGCTGACATTTGCTAGCTCTGAAATGTTTAAACTGATTATTGTGTTAAACAAAATAAGTTCCTCTTGAATTATTGGTCAAGGACCATTGTTCTCTGTATCAATCAATACCCAAGTCCAAGGACTTAATCAGGTTACCCCATTGTTTATAATGGTGTGATTTAGATGGCTTTAGTGCCTTGACTCCTTCGAGTATAGTTGAGCTTTAGAAAATGTATTTTCTTTTCATTTCACTTATTAAATGTAATAAGGTAACTCAATATTATCCTATGGTAGAGGTAGGTCTTGCAGTAGTGAAAAACAAATTTAAAGAGTTTTTCTCTACCATGACATGTAAAAGTTAAAAGTACATGTGCAACTATTTAAATACACTGCAACTGCCCTATGTGGTGTGTAGGACTTACCCCAGGGGTGACATATGTATTGAAAAGGAAGGTTGAAGTGGCAGTTTAAAACTGCATGCACAGGCTGCAATGAAAGGCCTGATACATTCTTGACAGGCTACCTATGTGGGTGGCACAATTAGGGCTCCAGGCTCAGTAGTTTAATTTACAGGCCCTGAGTACATGTTGCACCACTTTACTTGGGTCTTTTAAATAAATTAGGTGTGCCTTTTGGGTGCATGCCAATGTTACCATGGTTTTGGGTGTGAGCACACACACTTTACCACTGGTCAGTAGTGGACTAGTAGAGTCCTAAGGCCAACAAAAATGAAATCAGTAAAAAAAATGGAGGAGTAAAGCAAACAGTTTGGGGGAAGACCACAACAAACCTTATCAAAGTCAATAGGTCTGCTTTGTCTGTCAGACATTTTTACTTTGTCAATGTTTGTTTTGTCTTGTCATGGTTTTTGCAAAACTTTATTGTTTTGAAAAGGTGATGTGTCCTCTTCAATCTTAAAACAAATTGTTTGAAGCAAAAATATTTTTTTGGTCTCAAAGGCACACATTGCCATAGTTGCTCCTGAACTTAAGCAAACTACTTTCTTTATGGATGGACTCGTTGCGAAAGGGTAAATGTGTCACTCACAGTGAAGTTAGCCAATTCCTGAATTTGACAAGCCCTTTGTTTCATGCTGCTGTAGGTGGTCCCTGAAACCTGTGTTTTTTCAGTGAATTTCTAAGGCTTTTTAAATGCTAATTACTAACTATAACATCCCTGAAGCCTGTGGGTTTTTCAGTGAATTTCAAAGGTTTTTTAAATGCTAATTTTTAACTATAACATCCCTGAAACCTGTGTTTTTTTCAGTGAATTTCAAAGGCTTTTTAAATGCTAATTACTAACTATAACATCCCTGAAGCCTGTGGGTTTTTCAGTGAATTTCAAAGGTTTTTTAAATGCTAATTTCTAACTATAACATCCCTGAAACCTGTGTTTTTTTCCGTGAATTTCAAAAGTTTTTTAAATGCTCATTTTTAATTATAATGTCTACAAAATACTTTTCATAAAAAAATTTGCTCTGATAGAAATAAGGTGATATTTCTGCCTTCTAAAATATGTTTTTATCTTTTTTTTTTTAAAGACAACTGGATTTGCGTACCAATCATGTACCAGTCACGGTGGTTGCACGAATCCAAGAATTTTGCCGCCATGCTGGTTAATTTGTGTACGATGCGCATTTGGTATGCGACGAGTGTGCGGTTCCCGGCCCCATGTAACATCACGTACGTATTTCCAAGGGTCGTTATGTTACCCATCGCAAACCCATCGCAAATCTTTAAATTTAAAAAGTATATATATATAACTTTATTATACATATTATACCAAGAGATTATTTAGCAAAATTGTAAATATCATATTTGTAACTAAAATAAAGATAAACTATTGTTAAATATATTTTTCCGAAATCGCGCCGGGTGTGCGCTGGTTACGCACCGGGTGCGCGAACCCATGTGACTTCAAAAGAAAGCCTTTCATTGATTAAGAAGCTTTTTATCATAGAAATTACAGCACCCCACCCAAATTTCTCATTCCTCCAACAATATTGCCAGGAGACACAGGTTTTGTGTTTTGTGCTCTTTTTGCATTTGTTTGGTGTTTTTTTTTTAACAAACTAGAAGAATGGCATCTTCAAATCCACCAGATGACATCCTTGATTGTCTGGGCGTTCTTCACGTTTCCAGATGGAGAAAAAAAGGTGAACGCGAGGAAGGTAACCTGAACTATTTGCAAAAGAATAATATCTTGGGGCTCTGATAAAAAATACTCGTGCGGTACTTTGTCCATGCTCAAGCAACTCCAAACCATGCACCTGCATCGGCTAGCACGGGAGCAACATCGCCGAGAGCTGAAACAACAAGCCCAGCAGTCTGATCAAGATGCAGGACTGAGCACCTCAGCTGGTACATCAAGTTCTACAAGAAGACCTGATAATAGACCAGAGTTTGCTGGTCTAGAACAAGGATGCATTAAGTGCAAGAAAATTATTTGTTATGGCGAGCAGTCTGTTGATGCAATTGTTTTTGCAGCAAAAAGCCACCATTGTTAATTTTTTACAATGATTTTTTAATTGCAAAAGTTCAGACAACAGTTTTGTCACTTTATTCTGTTGTTTTTTTAAAACACCCCAAAAAATACAAAAAAGAGCTTGAAAAACACAAAAAAATTATAAAAGAAAAAAAGAAGCAAAAAAATAGTTCTTGTTAGAACCGCATATTTGGTTAAAAAACAGACAAATTTGTATGTGTTGTATGAATTGTGGCAAGTGCAATATATGGAAAAGAACATGGGTAGTGCATGTGTGATTGCATGAGTGCATGTGTGCTCTGTGCATAATTGGAGAAGTGCATGGGTAGTGATTGGTTTATTGCATGAGTGCAGTGATAATATCTGGGTGATTTAAGGAGTGCATGGGTAATGTCTGGGTGCATAGAAGAATGCATAGGTAGTGCCTGAGCGCAAGTCGGACTACATGGGTAGTTCCTGGGTGATTGGAGGAGTGCATGAGTAGTACGTGGGTGATTGCATGAGTGCAGGAGTAGTGCCTGAAAAATTGAAAGACTGCATGGGTAGTGCTTGGGTAATTGCACGAGTGCCACAGAAGTGCCTGAGTACATGAATGAGTGTATGGAAGGTGTCTGAGTGATTGCTTGATGGCAAGGGTAGTGCCTGGGTACATGGAAGAGTGTATAAGTAGTGCCTGAGCGCATGTAGGACTGCATGGGTAGTTCCTGGGTGATTAGGGGATTGCACGAGTAGTACATTGACGATTGCATGAGTGCAGGTGTAGTGCCTGAATGATTGAAAGACTGTATGGGTAGTGCTTGGATGATTGCATGAGTGCAGGGGTAATGTTTGGGTGATTGAAGGAGTGTATGGATAATGCTTGGGTGCATGGAAGAGTGCATGGGTAGTGCCTTGGTGCATGGAGTCGTACATCAGTGGTTCCTCGGTTGTTCCAGCAGAGCATGACTACTACCTGTGTTATTGAATGAGTGCATGGGTAGTGCTGGGGTGAATAGAGGAGTGTATGGGTAGTGCTTTAATTATTGCATGATTGTATAGGTGGTTCCTAGGTGATTGCATGAGTGCATAGGTAGTGCCTGGGTTATTTTATAACTGTATGGGTACTGGTTGCACGATTGGAGGAGTGCATTAGTAATGCCTGGGTGCATGGGAGAGTGTATGAGTAGTGCCTGAACGCATTTAGGACTGCATGGGTAGTTCCTGAGTGATTAGGGGAGTGCATGAGTAGTACATGGGTGATTGCATGAGTGCAGGAGTATTGCCTGAATGATTGAAAGACTGCATGGGTAGTGCTTGGGTGAGTGCATGCATACCACAGAAGTGCCTGATTGCATGTATGAGTGTATGGATAGTGTCTGAGTGATTGCTTGAGTGCAAGGGTAGTGAAGGGTGCATGGAAGAGTGTATGAATAGTGCCTGGGCGCATGCAGGACTGCATGGGTAGTTCCTGGGTGGTTAGAGGAGTGCATGAGTAGTACATGGATGATTGAAAGACTGCATGGGTAGTGCTTGGATGATTGTATGAGTTCAGGGGTAATGTTTAGGTGATTGAAGGAGTGTATGGATAATGCGTGGGTGCATGGAATAGTGCATGGGTAGTGCCTTGGTGCATGGAATAGTGCATCTGTAGTTTCTCTGTGATTGCAGCAGTGCATGACTACTACCTGTGTGATTGCATGAGTGCATGAGTAGTGCCTGGGTCATTAGAGGAGCATATGGGTAGTGCTTGAATTATTGCATGAATGTATAGGTAGTTCCTGGGTGATTGCATGAGTGTATAGGTAGTGCCTGGGTTATTTTATAAATGCATGGGTACTGGTTGCATGATTTCTAGGAGTGCATGAGTAATGCCTGGGTGCATGGAAGAGTGTATGAGTAGTGCCTGAACGCATGTAGGACTGCATGGGTAGTTCCTGGGTGACTAAAGGAGTGCATAAGTAGTACATGGATTATTGCATGAGTGCAGGGGCAGTGCCTGAATGATTGAAAGACTGTATGGGTAGTGATTGGATGATTGCATGAGTGCAGGGGTAATGTTTGGGTGATTGAAGCAGTGTATGGATAATGCTTAGGTGCATGGAAGAGTGTATGAGTAGTACCCAAACGCATGTAGGACTGCATGGGTAGGGTTATTGAAGAAGTGCATGAGTAGTACATGGATTATTGCATGAGTGCAGGAGCAGTGCCTGAATGATTGAAAAACTGTATGGATAGCGCTTGAATGATTGCATGAGTGCGGGGGTACTGTTTGGGTGATTGAAGGAGTGTATGGATAATGCTTGGGTGCATGGAAGAGTGCATGGGTAGTGCCTTGTTGCATGGAGTAGTACATCAGTAGTTCCTCGGTGATTGAAGCAGTGCATAACTAGTACCTGTGTGATTGCATGGGTAGTGCCTGGATGAATGGAGGAGTGTATGGGTAGTGCTTGAGTTATTGCATGAGTGTATGGGTAGTTCCTGGGTGATTGCATGAGTGCATAGGTAGTACCTGGGTTATGTTATAACTGCATGGGTACTGGTTGCATGATTGGAGGAATGCTGCATAGGTAGTGCATGGGTTATTTTATAACTGCATGGGTACTGGTTGCATGATTGGAGGAGTGCATGAGTAATGCCTGGGTGCATGGAAGAGTGTATGAGTAGTGCCTGAGTGCATGGAGAAGTGCATGAGTAATGCATGTGTGATTGTATGAGTGCAGCAGCAATGTCAGGGTCTTTGGAGGAGAGCATGTGCAATGACAAAGTGATTGCATGAGTGCAGGGGTAATGTCTGTGGCATTACAGGAGTGCATAGCTAATACCTAAGTGATTGTATGAGTGCAGGAGTAATGTCTGGAGGATTAGAGGAATGCATAGTTAATACCTGAGGAATTGCATGAGTGTATGGGTAATATCTTGCTGATTGCGAGAGTGCATAGGTAGTGCCTGAGTGATTTTAAAACTTAAAGGGTTGTGGCTGAGTGAATTGAGAAGTACAGGAGTAGTATCTGGGTGATTGGAGACCTGTATAAATAGAGCTTGGTTGTTTGTGTACTGCCTGAATGAATACATCATTATATAGATACTGCCTGGATGATTAAAAGAGAACAAAGGTAGTGTCTTGGTGATTGCATGAGTGCAGGGATAGTGTTTAGGGGATTGCAGAAGTGTATAAGTATAACCTGGGACATTGGAAGAGTGTACAGGTAATGTGTAGCTGATTGCATGAGTTTACAGGTAGTGGCAGGGTGATGGGAAGAGTACATAGGTAGTGTCTGGGTGATATTATAACTGTGTGGATGCAGGCTAGGTGATTTGAGAAATGCATGGATAGTGCATGGGTGATGGCGGGTGTGGGGAAGAGTGCCAAACTGTATAGATCAGTGCATGGGTAGTGTTTAAAAAAATAGATGAGTGCAAGAAAAGTGACTGTAAATATTACTTCATATTGTTATACTTATTACATTATTTCATCTTACCTTCTTTATTAAACAAGATACAAAACTCAGTGAAACTACTTTACAGTAGTTTTGTTGTAAACTGAATTGAAAATCTTTTCAAGCTTTAGTATTACTTTCTGTGAAAAAGAAGAAAAATTGTTATTGCATATAATATTATAGCTTTAAGATCACAACATCATTTTTCATTTACATAATATATTCAGCTTCCCATTTGTGCTGTTCTCAGATTCTACTGAATTTCACCATACACAGTGATTTCTATGTAGATCATCATATAACAGCGGGGAAAAAATACAATCAATGAGATTGTAAAAAAAGAAAATCTGCGTCGAAAATATTTACAACAAGTTCAACTATCTGTTTACCTATCTACAGTTTCTAAATTGCATTCTTCAACTACAATAAATCATTTATTTCTCTGAAGTACATTTCTGAAATATACATTCTCATTTACATCGCGTATAATACTAAGATCGAATATATCAACTATTTCTTTCAAACACAATTTTGCAAATGCAATAACAATTAGAACAAGCAATAATACAAAATGTAATTCTTGACATCTTCCCAATAGCACAGGGGTAAAACAGGGCTGTGTACTCGCCCCAATACTTTTTCATCTTTTCATGGGAGAGCTATCAACGCTGCTGAATGAATGCAACTCACACGCACCACAGCTAGGGGGCTCCCAGCTGTCAAACCTCTTTTACGCAGACGACCTGCTACTTATCAGCCGGACCCCTGTAGGCCTACAGCGGCTGCTGGACATTACTTTAAGATACTCTGCCACTAACAGGCTTAACATCAACCGTGAAAAAAATCTAAAGTTATGTGCATTAACCTCCCCAAAAAGAAAATACCACGGAATTGGCTCTTGGCATCCAGGAAGCTGAAAACGGTCTGTAAATATCGATATTTGGGGGTCATCATAGAATGCAAGGGCAATTTCAAGCCGCAATGTGAAGCCATAAAAAGGAGAGGGCTAATGGTTGCTGTGGCACTTATAAACTTAATAAATGCAGTCTCTGGTCCAAACTTACTACCTCTCATAAAGGTGATTCAGGCAAAATTAATCTCAGCCATCACTTATGGCAGCGAATCGATGAGGGGGAGGGACGCTTCCTCAGTAGATGGAACGGTAGCAAAGGCGTTACGCATGATCTTTGGCCTTCCTAGGTATACAAAGCCTGTTCAGATGAGAATAGAATTTGGGCTACCAAAAGAAGAGCTGGGAACCTACATAAAAAGCTGGCACAAAGTAAGCAGGGGAGATCCGAAAACTCTAAATACTCTCCTGTGGAAGGAACTTCAAGATAAAGAAACTCGCCCCGCAAGGCTGTACTGCTGTACTTGGAGGCTGCTATTGACAATCTTGGCTTTCGGCAACTATGGGAACTCCCAGGCTCCCCAGTAGGCTTCAAAATGGTGGTCAACAAGACAGTTCGAAAAGAATCAGTGCTGCAGGACAAAGCCGTCTTGATAAAGCGTGCTCACGGATGGCTTACAGTTCAATCGTACATCAAGCCCTCGCCCCAAGCTTATCTACAGACAGGCTTTACCAAAAAAATAAAAGAGAAGTTACTGAAATTTCGCCTAGGGCTATTGCCGTCAGCGGCCCACTTACCACCATAGTTACGGCCGCAGCTACCAATAACATGCCGACTTTGCAGGAACGGCAAAGAAAACACAGTTCATCTGATCGCCATCTGCAGCGAACTCACTCAAGAACGTCGCTCCTTCTTGAGACCACTTTTCAACATCCGTAGGATACGGACCTGCATGCAAGCGGTGCTTGCTTGTTTCAAAGGCGATGATATCCAACTGAGCTGCCGAATGGTAAAATTCCTTGAAACGGCAGAAACCCGCTTCAAAATGTTGGACGAGAGGATCAATCCACCGGTACCCCCGAAGAGCAAGTTCTAGCTGGCAGTGGCAAAGAAGCAGGCGGTATTATGTCGGTATGAGGGGCAACTAAATACTCCCAAGTGTCCACAAATCAATTCTAGGAGAGCGTGGCCTTGGCAGGAAATCTGGCAGGCCCCAAAGTGTACTGTTTTAACCATCAGGAAAAACAGTAGTAGCACCTAGAGATAATTATACTAGTAGCCCACCTAAGATGCAAGCGGTTATGGACTCAACAAATGGTCTACCCAGCTCCCACCAAACCACCTGCTGTGAACGCTCAGGAACACCGCACCGCAGTTATGCGCATCAGCCCCTCGAGTAACAAGACCCAAAGCGCGCATGCTCCATGGCCACCTGCACTTGGCATTTGGAGAGGATGAATAATAAGCTGCATTTCCCGGTCCAACCCAAGCAGAAGGGCAATAACCAAGGCCCCAGAACTTCTCCTAAACCTCATGTTGCCACCCGCCAAGCCAAGATTCTCACTAGGCGGAGGCCAAGGCTGAAAGCAAACAGCCTCTTTGGATTATACTGAATAACACTGACCATATAACAGGGACACTCTGAACTGTCATTATAATGAATCATTTTTGCATTTTTAACGCAAATAGGCTTTTATTGAAGGGGCACTTTCAAAAATGTTCTCATTGCACCGGCACTTTACTATAATACCCCTCGGCCGGCAACAAGGATGAACTTACTGCACATCTCATCATGATAAATAGGCTGTTTAAACTGAATTCATACTTTATTTTAACTCTGTTGCTGCTGTCTTAGTACGTTTTTTATTGAAGAAATTATTGTCTTAATACGTATGAATTTGACTTATGTTTTATCAATTGAACTTTTTTTTTCTACATTGTAAAGGTTTTAAATAACCATGTACAATAAAGTATTACTTACTTACATCTTCCCAATAGGCCCAAAAATCCAAATCAATTTGCATTGAAAATATCCCAAATAAACTCCTTAATTTGTGTTTACATCTTACCAATAGGCCAAATGGTGTTTTGAAAACTTTGGCATCAAAAAAATCAGATAGGAATCTGGTAATTGTTAAGGCAACATGCATTTTAATTCCAAATGGACATCATTGCAATGTGTCCATCCTTTATTGCACTTTAAATACACGGTATAGTGTCCAGATGTTGTAGTAGGTCCATCATGGAAAATAGTAGCCACAGCTTTAGAAGTTCTTCCTGAAATCGATAGTTGACTTGCCACAAAATGTTTAATTTTGATTTCCAATTTTCTTCCATTTGCTCTACAAAGTTGTAGCATTAAAATGACATATTTTCCAAATCTTTCTAAATATAACATTGACAACAGTTCTGATTTACAATGAGAACATTTCATATCTTGATTAACTGATTTTACTAATTTATTAAAAGACACTGATTTGCAATCTGGTATTGACAAATATATGAATTGCTCAGTGTCTATTTCAGTGGTAGAAGAAATTGAACACTCTTCACATTTATGATCCAATCTGTAACTTAGTCTAAACAAATTTTCAATTTCTATTCCTTCCTCTTCCAATACTGCAAGCATAAGTATTAGAAATTCTTGTGCATCTTGTTGTAGATTGAGTGTAAATTGCGAAGAACCAGTGCATATATCCAAAAGATGCTGAATGCCAAAAGCAGTATGGATTTTAGTTCTATCAGTTATCAACTTTTGAAAAATATAATGTAATAAAGAACAGAATCTTTTTTCTTGATTTTTCATAATTTCATGATGAAGATCTTCTAGATTAAAGACAACATTCCCAATTACATAAGCATAGCAGTTGATACCTGAACTATTTTCTAACTGGTATCCTACAATATAATCAAAGGTGTCCATTTTCATTTTCTTTGCAGCTTCATTATTCTTTTAATTGATTTAAATTTTTTTGAATTTCACTAGAATGTTTGTCATGTTTCCGTTTTGGACATACTATACGTTTCTCATATATCGGATATTCACGTAAGTTAGGAGCATAAAGTCTTCTTAACTGATTATACTCTCTTACACAATTTGCATCAGCACTAATCTTTTTCTCATCAAAATCAATCAAATACAAACCAGATAACGTTCTTACTCGGGGAAATGCCACATATGCCATGCCCTCTTTGAACACTGTACTTCCAATATTTACCAAAGCATTGTCTACACTTAAACCTTGAGAGTTATGAATTTTTACTGTATATGCTAAAAAAAGAGGAAACTTTTTTCTACGAACATACAAGTCTTTTATAAGCAGAAAACGAACAGCACAGCGTCCAATCTGTTTTACTTCTTCAATCTGAACAAATTTAATCTTCAACAATTCAATTCCATCTCTGTTCTGATAATTAACAAAATCAACAACTTTTCCCATTGCTCCATTTACGAAACCTTTTTCTACATTCAAATTACGCCATAAAATGACCTGACAGTTTTCACATACATATAAAGTCTTTACTAAACCTGCAGTCTTAGACACCGACTTTTCCAAAGAATCCAATTTTGACTGTCATTTATCTGAGAGAAGAATAGTAACTCATTTGTGTTCAATTTTATCAATGGCTTCCATTTTCACTATTGGTTGTTTTTCCAGTTTCAAAAGTTCTTGATTGAATGTAGAACACTCTTGCAGTGTTGGCATTAGGCAAACTATAGAGAACTTTTCTCCAATTGTTTTGTACATTATTTCAGGTGTAATGTTTTCATTTGGAAACAAGTTCCTTAGTAGCCGACTTTGTAAATGTCGCATATTCCTAATAAGTTATTTGTTTAAAATTGAAACCAAATGTTCACATTTCCAATACTTCCCAAAGATTTCCTAGTTTCTTCATGCACAAGTGTTTTAAAAACTGGTTGTCCTTTAGCAGGAGTTATAGTAGATCACCGAATACAATTACATGTTTTCCTCCGAACAGAACATCATAATCTGTTTTTAAAATCTGTTGCATTCCTAAGTGTACAAAGGCAGGCATTAAGTTTGAGACCATGCTCACCTCATCAATGATCAGAAGTTTAATTTTGTTGAGTACTCTTGAAACCTCATAACAAGTTTTTCGATAGCTTGTGATATTTCAACTTATGTTCATGTTCAACTGGTAGCATGAGTAAATAATGTAATGTTATCCCTTTAATGTTGTGTGCTGCTAACCCAGTTGGAGCGGTCACAACGCAAGATAAATGTGTTCCAGTGGTTTTCTGTAGATAACTGGTCAAAACTTTAATTAAGACAGTTTTTCCTGTTCCACCTTGACCACTGATGTACATTCAAATAGGTTTAAATGATGTGTATTAGCATTTTTGATGAAGTAAACCATGCTGTATCTGTTCTGTCACTTGCTGATATATTTCCTTTTGTTCAATATTTAGTTGTTCTTCCAAGTTTCCCAACTCAATAATATCCTGTTGTGCTTGTTGCATAGCCATTTCTACTGCACTCATGGCTATTGCTGCTTAATTTTCAAGAATTGGTTGTCCTAATGGATCTTGACTTAGAGGAACAGAACTTTGACTATCTTGAGAACTGTCTCTAGCTATTTCAGCTGTAATCGTAGTTTCTTGTTCAATCTCTTCATTTAACATTTGTAGATAATTTCGAAAAATTGTGCATTGAATGCTATCTTTATATGCATTAAAAGAATCTTCATAGCAATCAAAATCTCCAAGTAATTCCATTTCACTACACCAAGGTTTGAAAAGTTGCAGTAGAGCCACATTGAAAAATTCCCTTTTATCTGGAATTTCACAACTGAGTTTCCTGTGGTTAATAAGATTTCCTTACTGCATATTATTCTTCATTTATATTTTCTGTAACATTTCTCTTAAATGTGTAATGTTGCAGGTGGATTATTTTATTGCAGATAAAAGACATCATAGCTTGAAAGCTATGATTAAAATACAGGATCCAAGGAACACAGTTCTCCAGCTGTCTTCAATTCAATATTTTTTACATTTGAATTTGCTTGTTGTAGAAATTCAAGTAAGTCGCCCCATGAGTATGCACCACAGCTAAGTATAACAAAGCATGTAGGGGTTCCTTAACATACATTTAAGTTCTCTGTGACGACAATACCAATACTCATTAGTACCACGTTGACATGCCATCAAATTAATTAACTGAACTGAGATTCTAAAAGATCATCTCTTTGTTGTACTTCTCCAAAAATTCCTTTGCAGAAAGATGTGGAAGATGAACTCTTGTTGTTAATATGTGGTTCACTGCATATGAAAGTCCAGACAAGTCACTTTCAAACAGAAGATGAAATAAATATTGCATACACTGTCGAAATCTTGGATCTTCTGAGTACAATCTTGTTGTACGATATGCTGAGGCTGGAATCTGCACTGGTCGTTCATCATATCGTCCACCTTTTCCAGTGGGGAAGAGCTATGGAAAACAACGAGCTTCCAACCTTTTTCCCAAACACTCATGGGAGTTCCCTTCACTTTTTTCATTTGGAATAATTCAAAAGTATTTCCTATCACTTCTTTTGAATGTAGAGGATGTATACTATAATGTTCATAAATTTCTTCACTCCTTGAGTTATGCAGTTTTTCTATTTGTCCAGTTGTAATTTTTCTTTCATTTTCTAAACATATTTCTTGTTCTTCCACATATACATTTATATAATAAATATTGTTTTGCACAAGATATAATGTAGCCTTTTCAAGTTTGGTGACATCTACTAACTCTTGCAATATTTTCTGACTCTTTGTTGGTACACCATTAACTAGAAGAACTACAGGTTCACTTTCCTCTCTGTCTACACCAACAGTTTCAATATTTGTCTTAAATTTTAAAGGTAAATACACAACTCTTCCTTTTAAAGAGTGCATGGATAGTGCCTGGGTGATTGAAGCACTGTATAGTTAATGCATTGGTGATTGCATGAGTACAGAGGTAACGTCTGGGGGATTAAATGAGTACATAGCTAACGTCTGAGTAACCGCATGACTACAGGAGTAATATCTGGTGATTTACTTGACTACATTGCAAGTGACTGGGTGATTTTATAAGAGCATGGGTAATTCTTGGGTGATTTCAGAACTACTGAGATAACGCCTCAGTGAATAAATGAGTGTATAGGTAGTGCCTGCGTAATTTCATAATACCATGACTACTGTATGAATGATTACATAACTACAAGGCTAGTGCCTCTGTGATTGAAAGTGTACAACGTTAGTGCCTGAGTGATTATATAAGTGCGTGAGTAGTGGCTACATGATTCAAAGGTTCTATGGGTAATACCTTGGTGATTGCATGAGTGCATTGCAACTGCCTGAGTGATTGGATGAGTGCAGGGGTAATGTCTGGGGGATTGCATCAGTGCAGATGTACTGCCTGGATCATTGGAAGACTGCTTGGGTAGTACTAGCGTGCTTTATAACTGCATGAGTGTTGGGCCTAGCCAAATATAAAACAACAGACTATTACGTGACTCAACCATAAGTCTCTCCATATCGTTAAAAGCAGTTTTATAACTGCATGAGTTTTGGGCCTGGCCAAATATAAAACAGCAGACTATTATATGACTCAGTCTATCCATATTGTTAAACGCATGCATACATATGTCTCTACCTTTTGAAATTGTCATCATATCTAAAATAAATATATATACAATATTTCTCAAATATAGTGAAACCTAGAAACTGAGACATGTAATAGATCTGCCTGATTGATTACAAACCACCATGGATAGTACTTGGGGGATTGTATGACTCCAAAGATAGTTGCTGGGTAATTGCAGGAGAAGATGGGTAGAGGCTGGCTAATTACATGAGTGCAGACATACAAGTTAAGTGCATGAATACATATATAAATAGCACCTGAAGACATAGATGACTCACTAAGAAGTGCCTAGATGAATAGATGAGTGCAACAGTAGGACCTAGATGATTCTACATATCGTACAGGGAGATTGTATGTGTGCAGGGATAATATCTGGGGGATTGGAGGAGTGCATGGGTAATGCCTGGGTGTATGGAAGAGTGCATGGGTAGTGCCTGGGTGCATGGAGTAGTGCATAGGTAGTTCCTGGGTGATTGGAGGACTGCATGAGTAGGCCCTGGGTGATTGCATGAGTGTAAGGGTAGTGACTGGGTTATTATATGAGTGCATAGGTACAGCCTGCATGATTGCATGACTGCAGGATTAGTACATAACTAGTTCCTGGGTGATTGCATGACATCTGGAGTAAAATCTGGGAGATTACTGGAGTACATAGCAAGTGAGTGGGTGATTTTATAGGTGCATGCGTACTGACTAAGTGATTGGAGGAGTGCATAGATCCTGAAAAGGAAATTGGAGGAGTGCAAGTATATAGCTAATGCATTGGTGATTGCATGACTTCAGAGGTAATATCTGGGGGACTACAGGAGTACATAGAAAGTGCCTGGGTGATTTTATAACTGAATCAGTACTGCCTGGGTGATTAGAGTAATACTGTGATAGTGCCTCAGTGATTTCAAAAGTGTAAAGTTAGTGCCTGGATGATTTGATAAGTGCAAAGGCACGGCTAAGTGATTGGAGGAGTGCATAGATCCTGACAGGGTGATTGGAGGAGTACCTGGGTAGTGCCTGCATGATTAAACCATTGTATAGCTAACGCTTTGATGGTTGCATGATTGCAGGAGTTATGCCTGGGGGATTAAAGGAGTACATAGGTAATTGCTGGTGATTCCATTATTACAGGGGTAATATTGGGGAGGTTATACAGGAGTAAATAGCAGCATATGCAAGCAGCATCATATATAAAAGTAATATACATATAAATGTATAACTATGCTTTCTTATTCTATCATCTTCACACACATAACACATACCATAATACATTTGCAAGTAGACACGTATCTCAGTCGCAACAACATCCACAGCTCAAAACTTCACGGACTTCACTTCAATTTTCAAACAGACACGGAAAATGATGCAGTATATATGAAATATAACTTTCCTCACATCATACAAATTACTCTAATACATAACATCTCTACAAACATCTCAAACCTCACTTTCAAACTGCTGCTTTTCCATTCTGTAACTACTTATAATGTTACACCTACCCAAATACAAAGTAGGAACCCTTCACATGTCTTTACTAAAGGTCTCACCATATTCGGAAAAGCATACATGAATATGTCTGTACCATAACACTATCCAAACCTTAACAATTAACAGAACAAACTTCCAATTTTAAGGAAACACCAAACATTATGTGGCATACTTCAACTGTACCTTTCTAGAAACTTAAAAAAGAACCGTAATCAATAACACCTCATGTCAATATCTTTCAAACCACACTATTATGCTGCATCTTCACCATTCTACTACTACTCACAGTCTTGACACTACCACATAAAAAGCAACAACACCTCTTTGTTATACATCATGCACCTTTAAATGTATAAGAAAATACATATACATGTGGAAACATACTTGAGAGAGAAGTCTATGAACACCTTAAAACTTGACAGACTCCAACTCCAATTTTAAAGCAACAGCTAAAATTATGCAGTGTACTACAAATGTACATATCCACACACTAAAACAAACTACCATAATCACTATATCCATCTTCCAATAATCACATATTACTATACAGAATCTATTTCAAACAACATTTAACTACAATAAAACAAACTACAATACACATCTCTGCATTTAATAATATATTTCAAATATCACAGTTCATCAATAATTTCTAAAGATTAAAAATAAACCTAATACATAATATACCTCAGAAACTTATAACTCACCTTCCAAATTGATTTGTAGGATTTAAAATATCACAAACTCATAAAAGATTTTCTTATGCACACAATCATTGTAATGCACCACTTTCAACAAGGTAAAACCAGTAATGGCAAACTTTCCCTCCCTTTCTCCACACAAATACATGTAAGTAACAAATCACATTGCTTCCAACACTATTTCAAATTATAAAACACATTTCTATTGGTTAAACATATTAACCCTTACCAACTGACTTCTAAAAGTGCCCAAACTGGTTCTGGAATTTTTGAGAGTCGTGATTCCACCGTGCACCAACGTGATGGAGCCGCAAATCCATACGGGAGTTCAAAAATATATTAAAAATGAAAAAACTACTATTTTTTAAGAACACACTGCTTCTAAAGATAGTACTGACTTGGAAAATCTTACTTTAATAAGATATCACTTATATATAAATTACAATTTCACATTTTAAGTTCACAGTAAAGTTTCAACCCTTCCCCCATTCTGCTTAATGCCAGTTTCAATAGTAACAGTTCATGGAACATTCAACTAGACTGACAGGTCAGAAGTTCACCATATTTTCAAGTTCAGCACACAAGCTTACAAATGCAAACATCAGGTGTGGTTGACGTTTGCAAAATATGACCTTATCCTATCTACTGTACCTTTCAAAACATTTTTTACTAACCAATAAGAAACATGCTTTTTAAAGAAAGTAACATACACCCTATTTTTGAATGTACAATGTTCTTAAGCAGCCAATCAATTCTCTACTTTTTTTTAAAACAGCATCTTTTCCACCATTTTAGATACCTCTCCTTCTAACAACTGACTACCTCAGCTTCAGACATCTTTTTATTACTTTTAGACATCCCTTCAAGATGCTTACAGTATGGATTGTTGGGCACAGCTATGTGTTCTGGTGCAAAAGGTATGCTGTACGCAGAGGTATTGACAAAGACTTAGCTTTGCAAAATGTGAATGTTAAATGGATTGCACTGAGAGGATTAAAGTGGCACCAATTGATGCCTTCGGTTAAAACCTTTTTGCATCTCCAACCCCCTGACCTCATGATTGTGTACTGTGGTGGCAATGACCTAGGCACATTCGCTGGGGTAGGTCTGGAAATGCTAATGAAGGACACCTTTACACAATTTAATCTAATATATGCAAAAGACAGAAATGGAAGTGGTCAAATCAATTCTGTCTACAGATTGAGAAAACTAGAAAGAATGTCAATAAAGCTGTTTCTGCATACCGCAGAGATCATAGAATGGGGTCCATCTACAACAACAATCTATGTTTTGAGATGGACGACATCTACAGAAGTGATGGAGTACACTTCACAGATCAAGGGAACAGAGTATTCCTCAACAACCTTAAGCTGTGCATCCGCACATACCTGTAGCTACAACAAAGTCAAAATAAAAACAAGGGCTCTTTTTAGAGCCAACCTATAAACCAACATATAATCTTACTTTTTCAAAAACATATATACTCTTTTTTAAATTTTGTCTGGAGTCACAAACCCATCACGATTAAACAGGGGGGCCGCACTGAGAGCCGCGTTGGAGTGGTCTAAACTCGAAACAAAAAAAGGTTGCCCCACTTCCATAATTTGGTACTTGCCCCGGGGACTCCATCCTCCGGGGCCTGCCAGCATTTATTTATTTTAATAAATAAGGAGGGGGGCCATTCGGCCCCCCTCCTGAGGCCAATAATGGCCCCAGGGACCCCATCCCCCTGGGTCTGCCACTATTTTTTTTTTTTATTTTAAAAAGAGGGGGACTATGTGCCCACCTCCTCAGGCCAATAATGGCCCCAGGGAACCCATCTCCCAGGGCCTGGCCTCAGCGTTTTGGGACCGTGGGGGGAGCTCCAATGCCCCCACGGTCCCTGCCAGCTCCCAGCCTTATGCAGAATCCGGCATTGCTTTTGGGCAAAGGAAGCTGCTAACATGCAGCTCCCCTTGCCCAAAAGGAATTCTGCTTTGCTTCGTTCAAGCGAGAGCAGGTTTCCTGCACTCGCTTCAACAAAGCAAAGCAGCGTTTGCTATAACAGGGTGGGAGCCGTGCATAGCCATAGCAAACGGAAATGTCCCGGGGGTGGGACCCCCGGGACAATGCAGGAGCCGGCCCTGGGAGTTGGCAGTCCCCAGGGCCATCGAGGGCTCCAGAAGGGGGGCCCGCGTCCCCCCTCCCAGCCTTTTTAAAGCCCCCGGGAAGTGGTGGTCCCCGCCACCTGCGGTCTGCAACGGACCCCCGCCCTTTATTTAAAATTGCCCTGGGGAGGTGGTGGTCCTTAGGGCAATGTGGGGAGGGTCAGGAGCCCCCCCACACTTAAATTAATTAATTTAAGCCCCAGGGAGGTGGCAGTCCCCGGGGCTTTGGGGGGCCCTCAAGGCCTCCCACCCTATTTTAATAAGGCCCCGGGAAGGTAGTGGTCCCTGGGGCTTGGGAGGCCCATGAGGCCCCCGCCCTTAAAAAAATAAAGCCCTGGGGAGGTGGCGGTCCTCAGGGCTGCATGTCCCCGCACCTTTTCAATAAAGCCCCGGGAGGTGGCAGTCCCCAGGGCTGCGGGCCCCCCGCGAGCCCCCACTATATAGTAACACATTGACCCAGGGACCTGGCCGACCCGGTGGCTTAAGGAAAACAAAGAGCGGAAGACCGCGCTTCATTTTTTTTTGTCCTCTCGTGGGATTCACGCACCCAGCGCAAACTCCACCCAAAAAAAATAAAAAATGCTTTTTTTGGCCCTGGGGGTCCCTGTGACCAGCCCAGGGGTCAGGGTATTTCTATCTCAAAAAAGAGAGTTTCCCAGGGACCAGTAAGGACTGGGTGTCAGATATTTATCAAAAAAGATTCCTTTCTGTGTATTACTCTTTTAGTTGGTGACCATGAGGCCTACACATTTAGATCAATAACCTTTGATTTTTGACTGTGACACTAGACAAATATTATTACTACAGACTAGAATATACTTTTTGTTACTCTCAAAATTTATTTTTCATAGGAAAACACTTATGTTCAATAAAATCATATTTTAAAATTGCATTCAATATATACTCTGATTGGGTGCTCTGGTACAGTCTTATATATGCTATCTAACAATTCCGTATTACGGTATCTATCTCAGAGTCACACACAGTTCAAATCATGTACTTTCAAAATTGCAAATTAAATACTACACAAATACATTTCATATGCTTTAAAAAGTCCCACTGTCGACGCGTTTCGGTGCATACGTTACAATAGTAGCACCTTCCTCAGGACGGACGAGAATTTAAAACCAAAGTTTTGTTCTTCTTTTTTAAGTGTAGGGGTTGAAGTCCTTCTGTGGGGTACTTGTAGGGTAGGGTATTTCTAGCCTGACCCCTTTCCTCCATTTACAACATTTTTCAACCTTTTTCATGTGACTCGGTTCTACCAAGTTACAGATGGCTGCCTACACACTCTGGTTTAGAGTGGTGGCAGACAATAAAAATGAAGCTCGTGCTCGGGAGGGTTCGCGAACCCTCCTCGGTGCTCGGATATCGATATTTTTATTTTTTAGAATTTCTCAGGAGCTACTGATGGATTTACACCATTTAAAAAAAAAGACCGTTTTCGGAACCAAGAGCTACCTTTTTACCTAATTTGGTGTAAATCCGTTCAGCAGTTCGGGCTGTAGCCTGTCACAAAATTCCTATGGAAATTAACATGGGGAAAATGCGTTTTGGGACCCCCCTTTTTTCTTGGCCCCCGCTTGACAAATCACCCCGAAACCTTCTGGACAGGAGCTGCCCTGTCTATCCCAGCATGCATGGATACTAATGAGCATTCCACTAGAGGCAATAAAGAGAAATTTTGAAAATGAATTGTTGGTTCGTGGTAATTGTGTGGATGCCACGAGAGGAGCCTGTGAAAAAAGACTTTTGCTGCCCGAAACGCGTAAGGCAGAATAATATTGTTGCTGGAATTGCAGGTTGCCTAAAAGAATGGAACGACATGCTGTCGAGTACAGCTTCGTCAGAGGACATTTTGGGTTTCACATTAACAAACGGCTGTCAAGCCGTGAAGCTCGCACCACCGCGCTGAAAAGAAAAGCGGGTCCGTGATTTGGACTGTTCGTGTCACAAACTGAACAGCAAGTCTTTTTTACTGAACTATGCAATGTACATCGGCAAGCCAACTGAGGCTTGGAAATAATAGTAACTGACGCTGGGCATCTTTACACCCACCAGGAAAAAAAGGAACATAAACTACAAATCCCAGCATGCGAAGAAGGAGTAATGAAACACCTACTGATGGGAACCCACTGAGGGAAAAAGTACTATGAACTATCTATCGCAACATGCATGGATACTAATGAGCATTCCACTAGAGGCAATAAAGTGCAATTTTGAAAATAAATTGTTGGTTCGTGCTAATTGTGTGGATGCCACGAGAGGAGCCTGTGAACAAGTGCTTTGGCAGCCCAAAACACGTAAGGCAGAAAAAATATTATTGTTGGTATTGCAGGTTGCCTAAAAGAATGGAACGACATGCTATTTTGGGTTTCATATTAACGAACGGCTGTCCAGCCGTGAAGCTGGCATCACCATGCTGAAAAGAAAAGCGAGTCTATGATTTGGACTGTCCATGTCACAAACGGAACAGCAAGTCTTTTTACTGAACTATGCAATGTACATCGGCAAGCCCACTGATGGTTGAAAATAATATTAATTGACTCTTGGCATCTTAACACCCACCAGGGAAATAGGAACATGAACTACAAATCCCAGCATGAAAAGACAGAGAAATAAAACACCCACTGATGAGAACCCACTGAGGGAAAAAGTACTATGAACTATCTATCCCAGCATGCATGGATACTAATGAGCATTCCACTAGAGGCAATAAAGAGCTATTTTGAAAATGAATTGTTGGTTTGTGTTAATTGTGTGGATGCCATGAGAGGAGCCTGTGAACAAGTGTTTTGGCAGCCCGAAACGTGTAAGGCAGAAAAAATATTGTTGTTGGAATTGCAGGGTGCCTAAAAGAATGGAACGACATGCTGTCGAGTGCAGATTCGTCTGAGGACATTTTGGGTTTTATATGTATATATATATATATATATATATATATATATATATATATATATATACACAGGGGAAAGGGGGCGGAGCGGATCCCCACCTATGGGGAAGCGGCAGGACATTTAAATTTGGAGTTTCAAAGCCGCCTGAACATTAAAGGCATCCGATGAAGGCCAATGGTGGCCGAAATGCAGTATGCCGAATTTATCCGAATAAAGTGTTTTCTGACTGTCCCCCGTGTGGCCTCTACTCTTTCCTTGGGAGGAGGTGTTTGGATATTTTCACGGTTGCCAGCAACGTGATTTGGAGGCTCCCGCTGCGCAAGTTGGCTACGGACCTTACTGGCAGCTGCTACGGCGGAATCTGTGTGGGACCCGAGGTATCGGGAAGTCCGAGGCTCGCCTCTACCTCCAGGAGCATTTGGATGGCAGTGAGATGTAGGGCGGGATGTATTCCACACTCCTGCCCCTGCCTGTAAGATGACCTGGAACGCGGGGCTGCAGCGGTGCTTGGGGACATACAGAGACATCGCGGAATAACTCAAACAGGACATTGGCAAGTTGTCACACCGTTGATTGTCCTGCAACTACCGCCATTCCACTACGGACAGTATATCCCCCCTGCAGCACCTACCTGATGCATTATGGGTCCTGCAGTTTCTACAAATTGCGGTGTTGGTGAGCATGCACAGGGGAAAGGGGGCAGAGCGGATCCCCACCTATGGGGAAGCGGCAGGACATTTAAATTTGGAGTTTCAAAGCCGCCTGAACATTAAAGGCATCCGATGAAGGCCAATGGTGGCCGAAATGCATTATGCCGAATTTATCCGATTAAAGTGTTTTCTGACTGTCCCCCGTGTGGCCTCTACTCTTTCCTTGGGAGGAGGTGTTTGGATATTTTCACGGTTGACAGCAACGTGATTTGGAGGCTCCCGCTGCGCAAGTTGGCTACGGACCTTACTGGCAGCTGCTACGGCGGAATCTGTGTGGGACCCGAGGTATCGGGAAGTCCAAGGCTCGCCTCTACCTCCAGGAGCATTTGGATGGCAGTGAGATGTAGGGCGGGATCTATTCCACACCTGTAAGATGACCTGGAACGCGGGGCTGCAGCGGTGCTTGGGGACATACAGAGACACCGCGGAATAACTCAAACAGGACATAGGCACATTGTCACACCGTTGATTATCCTGCAACTACCGCCATTCCACTACGGACAGTATATCCCCCCTGCAGCACCTACCTGATGCATTCTGAGTCCTGCAGTTTCTACAAATTGCGGTGTTGGTGAGCATACACAGGGGAAAGGGGGCAGAGCAGATCCCCACCTATGGGGAAGCGGCAGGACATTTAAATTTGGAGTTTCAAAGCCGCCTGAACATTAAAGGCATCCGATGAAGGCCAATGGTGGCCGAAATGCAGTATGCCGAATTTATCCGATTAAAGTGTTTTCTGACTGTCGCCCGTGTGGCCTCTACTCTTTCCTTGGGAGGAGGTGTTTGGATATTTTCACGGTTGCCAGCAACGTGATTTGGAGGCTCCCGCTGCGCAAGTTGGCTACGGACCTTACTGGCAGCTGCTACGGCGGAATCTGTGTGGGACCCGAGGTATCGGGAAGTCCGAGGCTCGCCTCTACCTCCAGGAGCATTTGGATGGCAGTGAGATGTAGGGCAGGATGTATTCCACACTCCTGCCCCTGCCTGTAAGATGACCTGGAACGCGGGGCTGCAGCGGTGCTTGGGGACATACAGAGACACCGCGGAATAACTCAAACAGGACATTGGCAAGTTGTCACACCGTTGATTGTCCTGCAACTACCGCCATTCCACTACGGACAGTATATCCCCCCTGCAGCACCTACCTGATGCATTCTGGGTCCTGCAGTTTCTACAAATTGCGGTGTTGGTGAGCATGCACAGGGGAAAGGGGGCAGAGCGGATCCCCACCTATGGGGAAGCGGCAGGACATTTAAATTTGGAGTTTCAAAGCCACCTGAACATTAAAGGCATCCGATGAAGGCCAATGGTGGCCGAAATGCATTATGCCGAATTTATCCGATTAAAGTGTTTTCTGACTGTCCCCCGTGTGGCCTCTACTCTTTCCTTGGGAGGAGGTTTTTGGATATTTTCACGGTTGCCAGCAACATGATTTGGAGGCTCCCGCTGCGCAAGTTGGCTACGGACCTTACTGGCAGCTGCTACGGCGGAATCTGTGTGGGACCCGAGGTATCGGGAAGTCCAAGGCTCGCCTCTACCTCCAGGAGCATTTGGATGGCAGTGAGATGTAGGGCGGGATCTATTCCACACCTGTAAGATGACCTGGAACGCGGGGCTGCAGCGGTGCTTGGGGACATACAGAGACACCGCGGAATAACTCAAACAGGACATAGGCACATTGTCACACCGTTGATTATCCTGCAACTACCGCCATTCCACTACGGACAGTATATCCCCCCTGCAGCACCTACCTGATGCATTCTGGGTCCTGCAGTTTCTACAAATTGCGGTGTTGGTGAGCATACACAGGGGAAAGGGGGCAGAGCAGATCCCCACCTATGGGGAAGCGGCAGGACATTTAAATTTGGAGTTTCAAAGCCGCCTGAACATTAAAGCATCCGATGAAGGCCAATGGTGGCCGAAATGCAGTATGCCGAATTTATCCGATTAAAGTGTTTTCTGACTGTCCCCCGTGTGGCCTCTACTCTTTCCTTGGGAGGAGGTGTTTGGATATTTTCACGGTTGCCAGCAACGTGATTTGGAGGCTCCCGCTGCGCAAGTTGGCTACGGACCTTACTGGCAGCTGCTACGGCGGAATCTGTGTGGGACCCGAGGTATCGGGAAGTCCGAGGCTCGCCTCTACCTCCAGGAGCATTTGGATGGCAGTGAGATGTAGGGCGGGATGTATTCCACACTCCTGCCCCTGCCTGTAAGATGACCTGGAACGCGGGGCTGCAGCGGTGCTTGGGGACATACAGAGACACCGCGGAATAACTCAAACAGGACATTGGCAAGTTGTCACACCGTTGATTGTCCTGCAACTACCGCCATTCCACTACGGACAGTATATCCCCCCTGCAGCACCTACCTGATGCATTCTGGGTCCTGCAGTTTCTACAAATTGCGGTGTTGGTGAGCATGCACAGGGGAAAGGGGGCAGAGCGGATCCCCACCTATGGGGAAGCGGCAGGACATTTAAATTTGGAGTTTCAAAGCCGCCTGAACATTAAAGGCATCCGATGAAGGCCAATGGTGGCCGAAATGCATTATGCCGAATTTATCCGATTAAAGTGTTTTCTGACTGTCCCCCGTGTGGCCTCTACTCTTTCCTTGGGAGGAGGTGTTTGGATATTTTCACGGTTGCCAGCAACGTGATTTGGAGGCTCCCGCTGCGCAAGTTGGCTACGGACCTTACTGGCAGCTGCTACGGCGGAATCTGTGTGGGACCCGAGGTATCGGGAAGTCCAAGGCTCGCCTCTACCTCCAGGAGCATTTGGATGGCAGTGAGATGTAGGGCGGGATCTATTCCACACCTGTAAGATGACCTGGAACGCGGGGCTGCAGCGGTGCTTGGGGACATACAGAGACACCGCGGAATAACTCAAACAGGACATAGGCACATTGTCACACCGTTGATTATCCTGCAACTACCGCCATTCCACTACGGACAGTATATCCCCCCTGCAGCACCTACCTGATGCATTCTGGGTCCTGCAGTTTCTACAAATTGCGGTGTTGGTGAGCATACACAGGGGAAAGGGGGCGGAGCGGATACCCACCTATGGGGAAGCGGCAGGACATTTAAATTTGGAGTTTCAAAGCCGCCTGAACATTAAAGGCATCCGATGAAGGCCAATGGTGGCCGAAATGCATTAAGCCGAATTTATCCGATTAAAGGGTTTTCTGACTGTCCCCTGTGTGGCCTCTACTCTTTCCTTGGGAGGGGGTGTTTGGATATATATATATATATATATATATATATATATATATATATGTTGTGGAACTCAACTCACCTGCGAGATCCCACTGGAGGGATATAACTGCCGTGAACTGCTCTTTGCTCCGTGATGCCGCTACAAGCCTGTGATCAAGAGTCAGGAGACTCGAAACGCGTTAGGCATTTGCTATGTCTGGCACAACTTTAACCAGTCTTGCTCCTGCATTCAAATAAAACTTTTAATAAGTGGCCTGCAGTGGAGTGCTCTTTCGTCTTGGATAACTCATGGTAACATATATATATATATATATATATATATACATATATATATATTCACTGAAAAAACCATAGGTTTCACACATGTTATAGTTAGCGGAAATTTTACTGATAAAAAACCAATGAAATTCCCCCGTTATAGTTAGTGCAGGCAACTATAACTCACGCGACCGCAATCCTCTGCTGATGCTAATACTGTATTAAGACACTTATTTGCCCATGTCTTCTCCCATACATTTTTAGCTATACATATATTACAAATATTTTTTTATCATAAAGACACATATGTCATCAGCAGAAGATTGCGGTCGCGTGAGTTATAGTTGCCTGCACTAACTATAACGGGGGAATTTCATTGGTTTTTTATCAGTAAAATTTCCGCTAACTATAACATGTGTGAAACCTATGGTTTTTTCAGTGAATTTGCAAGGTTTTTTAAATGCTAATTCCTAACTATAACGTGTGTGAAACCTATGGTTTTTTCAGTGAATTTGTACGGTTTTTTAAATGCTAAGCTACTTTACGCCATTCGTGGCGTGCGCGCCCACTTAACGCAGTTCGTTCCGTGCGCGCACGGTGCGCTTCGCGCACCGTGCGCGCACAGTGATCACGCGGTGCGCTTCGCGCACCACGCGCCCACTTTACGCAGTTAGTGCCGTGCACGCACGGTGGGCACGCGGTGCGCTATGCGCACCGCGTGCCCACGCTACGCTAGATGGGCCATGTACGCACGATGCGCTTCGCGCACCGTGCGCACATGGAGGACATATGATGCACTTCGTTTGGAAAGGTAATATTTTAATTTTTCGTATATGTTATATGCCATGCACAAATGGTGCCCTTCGGGCACCATTTGCACACGGGGTGGAGAGAGTGTGGATAATTTTTTTTTTAATTATTATTTTTTTTAAATATTTTAGTTTAACTCATATTTAATAAACCATGCACAATTGGTGCCCTTCGGCCACCCATTGCACACGGGGTGGGGAGAGTGTGGATAATTTTTTTTTTTTAATTATTTTTTACCGTACGCATACGGTAAGCGTAATCGGCGAAATTAGCGAAAGAATAAAAATTCCGTTTTTGCCCTTGGGGGATCTTTGGGGACTCCATCATTACTAGAAATTTGGCAGAGAGGTAGTCCCTATGTCAAGGAAGTGCCTTTTGTAGGTTTGGTGTAAATCTGTTCAGTAGATTCTGAGAAAATAGCCTTTAAATCAATATATATATCTGAGCCCGCTTACGGTACGCTTACCGTACGCTTACCGTACGCGTACGGTGGCGTGCGCGAGCGCGATTCTGATTGGCTCTTAGATCTTAGTAAACATTCGAATCGGCCGAAACCAGGAAGCGCCGTCCGCCATTTTGTCTCTCGCACTGAGTGTTATTTATCAAACATGATGCCCAAAAACATGTTACGGGGCTGTTTTGACAACGCCCTCCCACATAGTCATGTTGAGGGAGTCCCCAAACATCCCCCAAGAGCAAAAACAGTTTTATTTTTTTTTCGGCAATTTCGCAGAGTACGCTTACCGTACGCTTACCGTAAGCGTACGTTAAAAAATAGAAATAAAAAAAACACTATCCACACTTACCCCACCCCCTGTGCTTTTGGTGGCCGTAGGCCACCAAATGTACATGGCTTATCACATCAGTAAAAAAACTATATTTTGGCAACATGAAATTATAAAATCGAAATAAAAAAAACACTATCCACATTGACCCCACCCCCTGTGCTTTTGGTGGCCGAAGGCCACCAAATGTACAGGGCTTATTAAAGTTGATAAAAACCGTGCACGGAACGCACTGCGTTAAGTGGGCGCGCACGCCTCGAATGGCGTAAAGTAACTTAGCATTTAAAAAACCGTACAAATTCACTGAAAAAACCATAGGTTTCATACACGTTATAGTTAGGAATTAGCATTTAAAAAACCTTGCAAATTCACTGAAAAAACCATAGGTTTCACACATGTTATAGTTAGCGGAAATTTTACTGATAAAAAACCAATGAAATTGCCCCGTTATAGTTAGTGCTGGCAACTATAACTCACGCGACCGCAATCTTCTGCTGATGACATATGTGTCTTTATAAAAAAAAATATTTGTAATATATGTATAGCTAAAAATGTATGGAAGAAGACATGGGCAAATAAGTGTCTAAATACAGTATTAGCATCAGCAGAGGATTGCGGTCGCGTGAGTTATAGTTGCCAGCACTAACTATAACGGGGCAATTTCATTGGTTTTTTATCAGTAAAATTTCCGCTAACTATAACATGTGTGAAACCTACGGTTTTTTCAGTGTATATATATAGATATATATATATTATCTACTGGCGGTCGCCAGTAGATAGTTATAGTTAGGACCGTGTTTCCATAGGAAATCTAATGGGGCGCTCCGCTCAGCTCCTACCCTGAAAGTCTCGGAGGGATTCGTCAAGCGGGGGCCGAGAAAAAAGGGGGGTCCCAAAACGCGTTTTCCCCATGCATTTTCCCATAGGACCTTTAGTCGAAGGTACAGCCCGAACGGCTGAACAGAATCACTTGAAATTTGGCAAAGAGGTAGTCCTTAGGTCAGGGATGTGCCTTTTGCATATATGGAGTCAATCTGTTCAGTAATTCCTGAGAAAATTGCAGTTAAAGTACATAAATATCTATAGCCGCGCACCGTGCGCGCACCCTAACGTGCGCAAGCGTAATTCTGATTGGTGGTTACATGTCAGTCAACGTTCGAATCGGTCGAAATCAGGAAGTGACGGCCGCCATTTTGTTTGTTTTGAGTGCGAGAGTGAAAAAGGAAGGTGGCGAACGTGAAAAGGGGGCAGGGTAGAGAGTTCCTGACCCCCTAGCCTTTCTCAGGTGGTCCCTGAAGGACCCCGAAGGCAGAAAAAAACATTTTAATTAATTTTAAAAAAATCGTGGGGTGCACGCACCGTGTGCGCACGGTGAAAAACCATAATTTTTTTTTGTTTTTAATTTCTATACGTAATTTATTGTAAAATAAATATATAAAAAATATAATAATAAATACATAACTTAGCATTTAAAAAACCGTACAAATTCACTGAAAAAACCATAGGTTTCACACACGTTATAGTTAGGAATTAGCATTTAAAAAACCTTGCAAATTCACTTAAAAAACCATAGGTCTCACACATGTTATAGTTAGGTGGACATTTCACTCGTAAAAAAACAATGAAATTCCCCTGTTATAGTTAGTTCAGATGACTATAACTCGCGCGCCCGCAATACACTGCTCATGACGTCACATATTACATCACTCATGACATGGTCAGTGGCATCACTCATGACATCACTGATGACATCATCCTTTTGATAGAGTGGCGGTCGCGCGAGTTATAGTTATCGGAACTAACTATAACGGGGGAATTTCATTGGTTTTTTACGAGTGAAATGTCCACCTAACTATAACATGTGTGAAACCTATGGTTTTTTAAGTGAATATATATAGATTTGATTTTGACAGTCTTGTTTTAAAAAAGATTCCCCACTTAACCCCTTCGCTGCGGCGGAAATTCTGCCGCAGCGCTGGAGGGTGCGGGGGGGGCAGCGCGGTGGCGCGGTGCTCATGACGGAGCCACTCCGTCATGAGCCACGGTTGGGCTGTGCTCATGACGGAGTGGTTCCGTCATGACTCCGCCCACAGCGCTAATCGCCCGCACAGGCGGGGAATTAGCGCCGCGTGGGCGGCGTGGCCGCCAACGGCCGCAACATGACGAAACCACTCCGTCATGAGCACACGGCAACCGTGGCTCATGACGGCGTGGTTCCGTCATGAGCACGGAACGAGTTAATACAAGAGAAGTTGCCACAAGCTCGGAAGCCTTTTGGCTGTAAGTGAATGACAGCTATGCTACTTCTTAAAATCAAATATAATTCTTTTATAGAGTAAATATTTTAATTTCACTGATGTTTTCCTTCATGGCCTCAGATTTGGTCTGTTAAACCACATTTTGATAAACAAAGAAAACACGCTGCAATCAAAAATATTAAACATATGACATTTGTGTAAATTAATTGACCATATCCTCGTATGTTTGCACTATAAAGTTTGTGATTAGGAAGCAATCCGGGCAGCTGCAGCCTCAGTATTAATACCCATAAACAAAGCACGAACAGCCCAAGGGAATCAGTAGATTTCGCTCTTGCAGGAGAAATTCACTATGTCGTTTATTCCCCTTTGTTTAGATTTCAATTAGCAGCACAGTTATGGCTTGTAAGTTATTACTTTGTGAATGTTCATTTTCTCACCATGAAATTAAAATCACTGCAGCTATTGTTCTGCCTCTGTCCAAGAGAAAACTGCTGATTCAGTCCATGTTACACCCAAACTGTGCTAGAGGGCGATTCAGAAGACGCTTGGCGTTGGTTTTCCGGTTTGAGCAAACAGTTCAAAAATAAATGTTTCACCTTGGACTTGGGCCAGAGTGAAAAGCAGGGAGTAACTGTGGAGAACATTACCAACATGAAAAGCTGTTTACGTTATTGGAGCTCCTTTTATTTCTTCAAACAGCTGATGTTTTAACTGAAGGAGAATTGTTTCATGATTGCGCATTAACCAGTTTGGACAGACACATTGCTTTTAGCTTAACTGTCTGATTTCCCACACCAGGTAGCTTTTTGCTATTAAAGGCTTTAACATTGCATTCATGAGGCTGCCCTCTGCCGCAGTCGTCTGTGCAGTGACCTTTAATCATTTTCCCAGCGGTATCTACAAGAATGAGGGACCAAGTTAGGCCCGCAGAACAAGGTACCTTAAATCCGGATTACGAAGCTTTGAGAGATCCCTGCAGGGTGCATCGCGCAGCGGTGGTTCCGAAGGGCTGCGGCTGCGATTTGAGTTCCTGCATTTCGGGAGCATCAGACAGCAGCGGTTCCAAGGAGTTGCAGGGCTGCAATGTGAGGTCCCGTGTTATGGAGGCATCACACAGAGAGGGTTACGAAGAGCTGCAGGGCCCTGCGTTGGGGTTGCATTGCGTCCAATTCTGAGCTGTGAGGCAATGTGTTGCATTGTGTCGAGTTCTGCTTGGACCACAGCTGACCAGGCAGAGCATCTTCAGGCCCACTTTTAAAGGGTCATGGCTGGGGTGGCACCACTTGGGGGCACACCGTACAGCAGACATAGTCCAGGTGCTGGGTTCAGGGGGATTGGGGCCTTTTTTGTGCCTAGGCTCTGATCAAGAGGTCAGCCAACTAGTCCTTGGAGTCACTTTGGTGGTTCTGGGTTCAAGAGGCAGGTCCAGTCTTTTTCTCACTTAGGCAGCAGGGAAGTGGAGTAGCCAGTCTTTCAGCAGAGCAATACAGCAATACAGCAGTCCTTCTGAGTCTTCCAAAGGTCCAAACATGTACTGAAGATTTGGGTCTGTGGTTACAATATGTATACTTGGTGCCAGCTTTGAAGTAAGACAAGGTTCTGGAGGTTTGCATTCCATCGGTTGTTTGAAATCTCCTGCCTCCCTACCCTGGCCCCAGCTTGACTAGTGTCAAATCCTTTGTGAGTGTGCTGAGGCAGAGGATTTGTGATGTGCATGTGTGGTAGGTGGTGGGTGCGCCCTCCCATCAAGTCAGAGACGGACCATCCTGCCAACACTTATTCCCCCTTTGTCTCACTGTGTGGTAGAAAAACACAAAGACCATCGGCCAGTTACACCTAGCCATGTGAACCAGGAAGCAGGCATCAAATGGTTAGGACAAGAAAATGCCAACTTTCTAAAAGTTCCATTTTCAGAAAGATGACTTAAAATTCGACTTTACCATTAAAGAGGGTTTTTAATTACAATTCTTTAGACACCAAAGTCGACATTTCCAACTGCTCCCAATTGAAAGTTGTCACGTTTATTCTGCCTGAGCTCCGCAAATCGCTGACTGTGGCTTCTCCAGTCTGGATTATTTTAATCTTCTCTATCTGAATTTCAATAATTCCTCTCTCAGTAATATCCAGGTTATTCAAAACCTGATGGCACGACTTGTCCTAGGCATTCCTAAACAGCCTTCTGTGGCTGAGGGTCTTATGGTCCTTCACTGGCTTCCAGTCAGGAAGCGAGTGACATTCAAAGTGCTATGCATGGCCTTCTCGGCACTAACCAAATGGGTTTGTGGCTTTTTTGGCCAATTCTTCAATGGTATATGCCTAATAGACTGCATCGCATATAGAATGGAGATGATAGTTCCAAGATTCGCAGAACCAGATAGGGCAGGCGCTCTTTCTCTTATGCTTTGGCTAAACTATGGGACACCCTACCTCTGCATATCACAGGATTTCAAAACATCTCTGTTTTTCATTAACATCTGAAAACCTGGCTTTCCTCATCCCAGTTCCTGGTGCAGTGCAAGCTGTTTTTCTTTTGTCCTCGTTTTGTGCTTATGTTTTAGATAATGCGTAGAACAATGGTCCTTGACCAATAGTTCAAGAGGAACTTATTTTGTTTAACACAATAATCAGTTTAAACATTTCAGAGCTAGCAAATGTCAGCTCACAGTTTATATTCAACCATTTGGATTTGCAAAAATATAGAAGATGTGAAACAACCACAATTTCCTGTCACCCCCATTCCAACCAAGAAAAAATCTTCTGGTTTTTTATGTGAATTGCCAAACTTTATCTTGTGATTGGCCAGGCTACAGCAAACTGTTTATTCAGTATCAGTTCTATGTACAGTCTTTAAAACTCTATGTCCCCCTATACTTTGAATTTTTTGACACCCTTGAGCACTCCTTTACACGTTCCCTTTGGAACAACCTTTCTTCCTTTTACGACCCTCTCCATTTTTCTGAACCATGTTGTGTCTTTTATCAATTGAATAAATATTTATTGTTTTGTAAGTTGGTTGTTGCACATCTTCTATATTTTTGCAAATCCAAATGGTTGAATATAAACTGTGAGCGGACATTTTCTAGCTCTGAAATGTTTAAACTGATTATTGTGTTAACCAAAATAGGTTCCTCTTGAATTATTGGTCAAGGACCATTGTTCTCTGTATCAATAAATACCCAGGTCCAAGGACTTAATCAGGTTACCCCATTGTTTATAATGGTGTGTTTTAGATGGCTTTAGTGCCTTGACACCTTCGGGTATAGTCGAGCTTTAGAAAATTTCTTTTCATTTCATTTCACTTAATAAATGTAATAAGGTAACCCAATGTTATCCTATGGTAGAGGTAGGTCTTGCAGTAGTAAAAAACAAATTGAAAGAGTTTTTCTCTACCATGACATGTAAAAGTTAAAAGTACATGTGCAACTTTTTAAATACACTTCGCCCTGCCCTATGCGGTGTGTAGGACCTACCCCAGGGGTGACTTATATGTATGAAAAAGAAAGGTTTCGGCCTGGCAAAAGGTGTATTTTGCCAGGTTGAAGTGGCAGTCTTCAACTACATGCACAGGCTGCAGTAGCCAGCCTGAAAGACACTTGACAGACTACCTAAGTGTGTGGCACAATTAGGGCTCCAGGCTCACTAGTAGCATTTAATTTCCAGGCCCTGGATACATGTAGCACCACTTTACTTTGTACTTTGATGTAAATTAAGTGTGCCTTTTGGGTGTAAACCAATGTTACCATGTTTTAGGGAGTGAGCACACACACTTTAGCACTGGTCCTAAGCCAACAAAATGAAATCAGCAAAAAAATGGAAGAGTAAAGCAAACAGTTTGGGGGTAAGACCACACTGAGGCTGAAACGTCTAACAACAAACCTTATCGAAGTCAATAGGTGTGCATTGGCTGTCAGACTTTTGACTTTGTCAATGTTTATTTTGATTTGTCATGGATTTTGCAAAACATTATTGTTTGGCAAAAGTGATGAGTCCTCATCAATCTTAAAACAAACAGCTTGAAGCAAAAATAATGTTTTGGTCTCAAAAAGCACACATTGCTATAGTTGTCCCTGACGCTTAAGCGAACTACTTTCTTTATGGATGGGCTCGTTGCGAAAAGGTAAATGTAAATGTGAAGTTAGCCAATTCCTGAAGTTGGCAAGCCCTTTGTTTCATGCCACAGCAGGTGGAAGAAAGATGTGAATGACACAATAACAGGCCAAAGGATGAAGATAGCTGGCTAAAAGCCCTATACTTAAGTGTATTATACATATAGTTTTAATAAAAGAAAACAGTCTTGCTAAAGTCAGACCCAATATGCTAAAGGTTAGGTTATTTGGCTGCAGATTGCTCTTGGTACATTTATGAAATGCTTCTAAAGTGCCTACACTCAAAACAAGCTTTTGTGTGTCAAAGCATTAGATCTGGAGCCAAGAAAACCAACATGGAATTTGCGCATCCCCGTGCTCACTCAAGATCACAAGGAGGACATTTTAAACCACTTGTTCTGCTAAATAACAGTAATGTTTGCTTTCAGTATAAAATATTGCCACACTAGAGGCCTGCTTGCTGAAGGATTAAATGATGTGAGAAGAGGCACACTTCATCAGTAAGCAAAGTACAATACTTCTGTGGTTGACCGTGGCAAAAATAAATAGTCAGTTAAAAATTCCAACAAGATTTAAGTTTCTACATGCATGTCATGCATGCTAACACTTTTTCATGTCAGGCTTCTATATAGAAATGTGGGCCTTAAAACATGTGCAGAATTGCACACGACAGATAGTGATGGAATTGGAAAGGTGAGTCGGTACACAGCATGGTGGTGGATGCTGGAGGTTGATACATTTTATTTGGAAATGGGTTGGGTTGGATCATGGATGAGGGGTAGAAATAGGTAGGGAGGAGGGATGGAATAATAGAGAGGATGTATTTTGGTAAAGAAAAGGGGATAGAGAGATGTGAGAAGAGAGAAGGTTTCACAGGGCAGGAAGTGAGAGAAGTGACATTGGTGAAGGTAGGAAGGAGAGGTACACTATACATAGTTTCTCATTGGAGTGCCATAGCAAGTGTGAATATTTTTGTAACATGTTTCTGTCTCAATGAATAAATGACAACATAATTCTGGGACTTCTCTGCCATTGCTCATTGTATGTTTAGTGTCAAGTCGGTGGAGTCTTGTGTGGTGTTAAGGGGGCTGAGAGGGTAGATTCATAGACACAGTCACCTCTTTATTGGTAAAATCAGGGTTGGGTCAATAAACCGAGTGATGCACCTCCCTTCCTTTTGCACCCATACAGCCCCAACAGGTCTGACTTCATGGTGTGTAAGTCCCCCTTCCTGTGACTGCCAACAAGGCATCCACAACTGCCGACCACAATGCCTGCAGCTCCTGGCAGTTCCCAAAAATATGTGCCATATCTGCAGTGTCCGCTCCACATCTAGGACATGTGGACTCACTTCCATATATCTGCTGTATTCACACAGGCATAAAATACACTCGGTAAAATGTTTTGTTGGATGTACTGGAATTTTGAGCTGCGGAAAAGTCTGCATGGGTATATGAGCACCCTCTCCCCCTCTTTCTGCTTGAGCTTGGGGCCGTATCCCGTTCCCAATGCTGCCTAGTGGAACTCATCAAGTCCTGCAGGTGGAGGTGGAGGCCATTGTGCGTGTGAAACATGTAATTAGGTGTCTAACACCACTCATCACATGGAGTGCTTGTAACAGTGGATGAGTGGCTGGTTCTGTGTCTGTAATATTCCAAAACGGCTGTAGTTCAGCCATCAGTGTCCAATGTGCTAGGAAAGACCCACAGGCAGACCACGATCTTTGCAGAGTTGTTCAAATGGCATGAGGGCACCATCCCAGTACAGGGCACCTAGAATGGTCACACCCTCCCTCTTCCAGAGCTCCACCCCTCCCTCCCATGGAGTTCCCTGAATGGTCACAGGGATCCAATACGGATCTCTGGGTGTGGAGGGCTTAGGGTCGGGGTCAGTCAGAGGCTCCTAGTGTAACTGCTGTAGGCAATGGTTAACAGCTTGTTAGAATGTGACTCCTGTGTGCTATGTGATTATGTGCAGGAAGGCCAAGTTCAACCAGGTGTCGACCAGCCAGCCAGGGTTACAGCCCCCCTTATCAACTGGGAACTGTAGCTTCCATGAGGAAACTCGTCTGTGTCACTTATTTCAAATGCAGGACCCCAGCATGCCATGCAGAGTGCAGAACGAGGAGCATGGTATATGGACTGGCAGGTTATGAAAGAAGTAAAGGAGCTGAGGAAGCATCACCATCTTAACAAGAGAGAAACATCCTTGCAACATAAGTTGCAATGTTCCCCATAAGGCCATCTGCGGCTGCAAAGAGGCAATCGCCTGAGTTAGATTACCATCAAGTAAGTCACACATGTTTTTGTATGTTCCGATCCCAAGTTATCAGAACATGGATGGCTCCCATCATACCTGGTCTAATGCCCTGTGAATTTCTCCCAGTATCAGCTCAATGTCCCTAAGCCCTTGCCGCATGTAGATGAGGCCATTGCCCGCATACAGGGAGACTGCAAGGCGCTCATCTCCTCATAGAATACCCCATTTCTCAGCAGCTTGCCACAGTCTTGGAGCCAATGGTTCCACTGCCAACGCGAATAGTAGGGTGACAGGGGACAACATTGATGTGTCCCCTGGCTGATCTCAAAGGGGGGGAGATCAGTTGATCTATCTTGACCCTGGTAGTGGGGGATGCCTATAAAATAGGTGGATGAGATGAGGTAATTGCGCCTGAATCCCAAACAGCAAAAGAGCTGCGAACAGGTATGCCCAGTCCACTGTATCAAATGCCTATTCCAGGTCCATCACCAGACCAGCGGCAAAAGGGCATTGGGACCGGGTCATCTCCAGAACTTTGTGGAGTCTGCGTATGTTGAAGTTGGTTAAGGGAGTGGGAACAAAACCATTCTGATCAATGTGTATTGGGTGTGGCATATATTTAATCAGCTGCCAGTGATGGTCTGCCAGTGATGGTCTTGTTGAGGATTTTATAGTCCGTGGCTAGCATCGACAGGGGGCGATATGATGTCACCGCTACTGGATCTTTATCAGGCTTCAGTAATGAGATTATAACAGATTTGTGAAGTGTCAGTGGCAGCCTCCCCTCCTCTAGGGCCGTCCTATATACCTTCAACAACCTGAGGACCAGGATGTCCTCATAAGCTTTGTAAATCTCGGCTGGAAGACCATACAAGCCAAGGGTTTTACAGGTGGCTAGGCTGCATTTAGCTGCCCTTATTTCTTGTTCCATTATGGGTTGCTATAGCTCTACTTGGGCTGCACGGTCAACAGAGGGTAGCTTGAGAGCCTCAAAGAGAGTGCGTATATGCAACTCCCTGGCAACCGGAACGGGAGGTCATACAATGCTTTGTAGAAGGTCATGAATGCACTATGTATGCCCAACTGGTCAGTGACTAAACTGTCTACTACTTGTGCATATATGGCTAGATGGCAATGAATCCAGTCCAGCAGGATGTGTAGATCATGGGGCGGAGAATAATATGAGTAATCCTTCTCACCCAGATGTAGTTTCACCTGTAGTCTATAAGAGACAAGTGTGCTATCTATTGTGCAAACGTTATAATGGGGAATATTGGCAGCGGGGTGGGAGCGGTCCAGGTCAGTGTCCAGCACGCTATTAAAATCCCCTCCGTCTAACATGGCGGTCTACAACTAACACAGCACCCGTAGCCCCATGCCAATCTGACAAATATCCTGCCGGCATCGACTCAGCGACAAATCCAAAAGACACCAGACGAGTGGGGATCACCGGCTGCAGCCAATGTGACACTCTAAAAGTGCGTTTTAGTGAAGCCTACCAGATATCCAACAAGGAGGCGGTGTGGTCTGCGGTGGAGAAGGTCATGGTTGGCAGCCATGGCGCAGTGCGGACCCCGACGGAACGTGCCATCTAGTGGGGCTGGGAGCCCTTGCAGCAGGGAGGAGGCAGCCCCAGTCCGTAACAGAAGAGGCAGGTCTCCGGGAGGCATGGACGGGCATGCACCAGGAGACCTCCTGGTGCTGCTTGTGACGGCATTGAGTGCTCCAGGAGTGCGAAGTACACAAGATGATGGACGGAATGTTGCACATTGGCAAAACATTCACCCCCAGTCACAGATCTGGGTTTAATCCATCGTTATTTTGCTCACCACGCCACCCCAGTTCAGACATGGCCATATGCAAATCAGTCTTGACCCTGTGCCTCATGGGAACAGTCTAGCCCGAACTGCCAAGCCATGTCTTCCCTGGACCGGAATCAAGCATCCTAGGACCGGTTTCGGGGTTTCACCCCTCTTCAGCCAGGATAGCTTGACTCCAGTGGAGTAGTGAGCACGGGACCCACGTCTGGGCATACCCTTCCCACATAGGGTGAACAGCAAAACACTCCAGATGATGGACGGAATGTTGCACATTGGCAAAACATTCACCCCCAGTCACAGATCTGGGTTTAATCCATCGTTATTTTGCTCACCATGCCACTCCAGTTCAGACATGGCCATATGCAAATCAGTCTTGAACCTGTGCCTCATGGGAACAGTCCAGCCCGAACTGCCAAGCCATGTCTTCCCTGGACTGGAATCAAGCATCCTAGGACCGGTTTTGGGGTTTCACCCCTCTTCAGCCAGGATAACTTGACTCCAGTGGCGTAGTGAGCACGGGACCCACGTCTGGGCATACCCTTCCCACATAGGGTGAACAGCTAAACACACAAGATGATGGATGGAATGTTGCACATTGGCAAAACATTCACCCCCAGTCACAGATCTGGGTTTAATCCATCGTTATTTAGCTCACCACGCCACCCCAGTTCAGACATGGCGATATGCAAATCAGTCTTGACCCTGTGCCTCATGGGAACAGTCTAGCCCGAACTGCCAAGCCATGTCTTCCCTGTACTGGAACCAAGCATCCTAGGACCGGTTTCGGGGTTTCACCCCTCTTCAGCCAGGATAGCTTGACTCCAGTGGCGTAGTGAGCACGAGACCCACGTCTGGGCATACCCTTCCCACATAGGGTGAACAGCAAAACACACAAGATGATGGGTGGAATGTTGCACATTGGCAAAACATTCAGCCCCAGTCAAAGATCTGGGTTTAATCCATAGCTATTTTGCTCACCACGCCACCCCAGCTCAGACATGGTCATATGCAAATCAGTCTTTACCCTGTGCCTCATGGGAATAGTCTAGCCCGAACTGCCAAGCCATGTCTTCCCTGGACTGGAATCAAGCATCCTAGGACTGGTTTCGGGGTTTCACCCCTCTTCAGCCAGGATAACTTGACTCCAGTGGCGTAGTGAGCACGGGACCCACATCTGGGCATTCCCTTCCCACATAGGGTGAACAGCTAAACACACAAGATGATGGATGGAATGTTGCACATTGGCAAAACATTAACCCCCAGTAACCGATCTGGGTTTAATCCATTGTTATTTTGCTCACCACGCCACCCCAGTTCAGACATGGCCATTTGCAAATCAGTCTTTACCCTGTGCCTCATGGGAACAGTCTAGCCCGAACTGCCAAGCCATGTCTTCCCTGGACTGGAATCAAGCATCCTAGGACCGGTTTTGGGGTTTCACCCCTCTTCACCCAGGATAACTTGACTCCAGTGGCTTAGTGAGCACGGGACCCACGTCTGGGCATACCCTTCCCACATAGGGTGAACAGCTAAACACACAAGATGATGGATGGAATGTTGCACATTGGCAAAACATTCACCCCCAGTCACAGATCTGGGTTTAATCCATCGTTATTTAGCTCACCACGCCACCCCAGTTCAGACATGGCGATATGCAAATCAGTCTTGACCCTGTGCCTCATGGGAACAGTCTAGCCCGAACTGCCAAGCCATGTCTTCCCTGTACTGGAACCAAGCATCCTAGGACCGGTTTCGGGGTTTCACCCCTATGCAGCCAGGATAGCTTGACTCCAGTGGCGTAGTGAGCACGAGACCCACGTCTGGGCATACCCTTCCCACATAGGGTGAACAGCAAAACACACAAGATGATGGACGGAATGTTGCACATTGGCAAAACATTCAGCCCCAGTCACAGATCTGGGTTTAATCCATAGTTATTTTGCTCACCACGCCACCCCAGTTCAGACATGGTCATATGCAAATCAGTCATTACCCTGCGCCTCATGGGAATAGTCTAGCCCGAACTGCCAAGCCATGTCTTCCCTGGACTGGAATCAAGCATCCTAGGACTGGTTTCGGGGTTTCACCCCTCTTCAGCCAGGATAACTTGACTCCAGTGGCGTAGTGAGCACGGAACCCACGTCTGGGCATTCCCTTCCCACATAGGGTGAACAGCTAAACACACAAGATGATGGATGGAATGTTGCACATTGGCAAAACATTAACCCCCAGTAACAGATCTGGGTTTAATCCATTGTTATTTTGCTCACCACGCCACTCCAGTTCAGACATGGCCATTTGCAAATCAGTCTTGACCCTGTGCCTCATGGGAACAGTCTGGCCCGAACTGCCAAGCCATGTCTTCCCTTGACCGGAACCAAGCATCCTAGGACCGGTTTCGGGGTTTCACCCCTCTTCAGCCAGGATAGCTTGACTCCAGTGGCGTAGTTAGCACGGGACCCACGTCTGGGCATACCCTTCCCACATAGGGTGAACAGCAAAACAAACAAGATGATGGACCTAGGATGCTTGTTTCCAGTCCAGGGAGGACCTGGCCTTGGAGTTCGGGCTGGACTGTTCCCATTGGGCACAGGGTCAAGACTGATTTGCATATGGCTGGGTCCAAACTGGAATGGCATGGTGAGCAAAAAAACGATGGATTTAGGCCCAGATCTCTGTACTGGGGTGAATGTATGACATTGTTCTACATTCTGTCCATCAATAGTGCTTTTTGCATTTGTCACCCCGAGTGGGACGGGTATGCTCAGATGTGAGGCCCGTGCTCTCCATGCCACTGGAATCAAGCTATCCTGGTTGAAGACGGGTGAAACCCCGAAACCGGTCCTAGGATGCTTGTTTCCAGTCCAGGGAGGACCTGGCCTGGCAGTTCAGACTGGACTGTTCCCATTGGGCACAGGGTCAAGACTGATTTGCATATGGCTGGGTCCAGACTGGAATGGCATGGTGAACAAAAAATCGATGGCTTTAGGCCCAGATCTCTGTACTGGGGTGAATGTATGACATTGTTCTGCATTCTGTCCATCAATAGTTCTTTTTGCATTTGTCACCCCGAGTGGGATGGGTATGATCAGACATGAGTCTCTTGCTCTCCATGCCACTGGAATCAAGCTATCCGGGCTGAAGAGGGGTGAAACCCCGAAACCGGTCCTAGGATGCTTGTTTCCAGTCCAGGGAGGACCTGGCCTGGTAGTTCGGGCTGGACTGTTCCCATTGGGCACAGGGTCAAGACTGATTTGCATTTGGCTGGGTCCAAACTGGAATGGCATGGTGAGCAAAAAAACGATGGATTTAGGCCCAGATCTCTGTACTGGGGTGAATGTATTACATTGTTCTGCGTTCTGTCCATCAATAGTTCTTTTTGCATTTGTCACCCCAGTGGGACGGGTATGCTCAGACGTGAGTCCCGTGCTCTCCATGCCACTGGAATCAATCTATCCTGGCTGAAGAGGGGTGAAATCCCGAAACCGGTCCTAGGATGCTTGTTTCCAGTCCAAGGAGAACCTGGCCTGGCAGTTCGGGCTGGACTGTTCCCATTGGGCACAGAGTCAAGACTGATTTGCGTATGGCTGGGTCCAAACTGGAATGGCATGGTGAGCAAAAAAACAATGGATTTAGGCCCAGATCTCTGTACTGGGGTGAATGTATTACATTGTTCTGCATTCTGTCCATCAATAGTTCTTTTTGCATTTGTCAACCCGAGTGGGACGGGTATGCTCAGACGTGAGTCCCGTGCTCTCCATGCCACTGGAATCAAGCTATCCTGGCTGAAGAGGGGTGAAACCCCGAAACCGGTCCTAGGATGCTTGTTTCCAGTTCAGGGAGGACCTGGCCTGGCAGTTCGGGCTGGACTGTTCCCATTGGGCACAGGGTCAAGACTGATTTGCATATGGCTGGGTCCAAACTGGAATGGGATGGTGAGCAAAAAAACGATGGATTTAGGCCCAGATCTCTGTATTGGGGTGAATGTATGACATTGTTCTGCATTCTGTCCATCAATAGTTCTTTTTGCATTTGTCAACCCGAGTGGGACGGGTATGCTCAGACATGAGTCCCGTGCTCTCCATGCCACTGGAATCAAGCTATCCTGGCTGAAGAGGGGTGAAACCCCGAAACCGGTCCTAGGATGCTTGTTTCCAGTCCAGGGAGGACCTGGCCTAGCAGTTCGGGCTGGACTGTTCCCATTGGCCACAGGGTCAAGACTGATTTGCATATGGCTGGGTCCAAACTGGAATGGCAGGGTGAGCAAAAAAACGATGGATTTAGGCCCAGATCTCTGTACTGGGGTGAATGTATGACATTGTTCTGCATTCTGTCCATCAATAGTTCTTTTTGCATTTGCCAACCCGAGTGGGACGGGTATGCTCAGACCGGAGTCCTGTGCTCTCCATGCCACTGGAATCAAGCTATCCTGGCTGAAGAGGGGTGAAACCCCGAAACCGGTCCTAGGATGCTTGTTTCCAGTCCAAGGAGGACCTGGCCTGGCAGTTCGGGCTGGTCTGTTCCCATTGGGCACAGGGTGAAGACTGATTTGCATATGGCTGGATGCAAACTGGAATGGTATGGGGAGCAGAAAAACGATGGATTTAGGCCCAGATCTCTGTTCTGGGGTGAATGTATGACATTGTTCTGCATTCTGTCCATCAATAGTTCTTTTTGCACCCGGAGTGCGAAGTGGCAGCCCGTGCAGACATCGCAGTTGGGATGTATTAGTCAGCTGCTCACAATCAATCAATCAATCAATCAGGGATTTGTGGAGCGCGCTACTCACCCGTGAGGGTCTCAAGGCGCTGGATGGTGACGGGTAGGCAACTCCGTTCAATCAAAGAGCCGGCTTTTGAGTGTTTTCCTGAAGATGTTAAGAGAGAGGGCTGATGTCGATTGGAAGCTGGTTCCAGGTCTTGGCTGCGATGTAGGAGAAGGCCCTTCCGCCCGTTCTGGCTCTGCGGATGCGCGGGGTTTCAGCGAGGGCTAGGTCGGTGGATCGGAGGTTTCTTTTGGGTACTTGGAAGTGGACTTTCTTGTTGAGGTATTGGGGTCAGGTGTTGTGGAGTCATTTGAAGGCGTGGGTGTGTATCTTGAAGGTTACTCTCTTCTCGATGGGGAGCCAGTGGAGGTCTTGCAGGTGTTGGGTGATGTGTTCTTGTCGAGGGATGTTGAGGACGAGTCTGGCTGCGGTGTTCTGTATGGTCTGGAGTTTATGGAGCGGAGACTTGTTGATTCCGGCATAGAAGGCATTTCCGTAGTCCAGTCTACTGGTTATGAGTGCGTGGGTGACAGTTTTTCTTGATTCGGAGGGGATCCATTTGAAGGTTTTGCAGAGGATGCGGAGGGTGTTGAAGCAGAGGAGGCGACGGCATTGACCTGATGGGTCATGGAGAGGGAGGAGTTGAGTACGATGCCAAGGTTGGGCGTGGTCCGTGGGGGTGGAGTGCTGCCGAGGGCAGAGGGCCACCATGTGTTTTTCCACACAGATGGGGAGGGTCCGAAGACTTCTGTCTTCTCTGAATTTAGCTTCAGGCAGCTGCTGCTCATCCAGGATGCTCTCATTAATTCCTTCCTAGAAGTTGAGTTTGTTGGTGAGGGGGTCCTTGGTGAGGGAAAGAATGAGCTAGGTGTCTTCGGTGTAGATAATATGCTGAGTCCATGCTGTCTGACGATGGCGGCGAGGGGGGCCATGCAGACGTTGAAGAGCGTAGAGCTGAGTGACGAGCTTTGAGGCACTCTGCAGTTGATCTCTATGGGTTCAGAGAGGAAGGGTGGTCTGATCTTTGGGTTCTGCTGGTGAGGAAGAGGCGGAGCCATTCTAGGGCAGTTCCCCAAATGCCTCGTCATGGAGTCTGGCGGCGAGTGTGCTGTGGGAGATGGTGTTGAAGGCTGCGGAGAGAGGTCGAGTCGGATCAAGCATTTGGTGTGGCCTTGGTCGAGGAGGGTGCGGATGTCATCGGTGGCAGCGAGTAGGGCGGTATCTGTGCTGTGGTTGCTGCAGAATCTAGTTTGGGAGGGGTCGAGGATGGAGTTCCCTTCAATTAATTTCATGAGTTGGGCGTTGACAGTCTTTTCAGTGACTTTAACCGCAAAGGGAAGGAGGGAGATGGGTCTGTAGTTCTTGAGGTCCGAGGGGTCTGCAGAGGGCTTTTTGAGCAGGTGTTTAACATCTGCGCATTTTCAGTCGTCGGGGAAGGTGCTTGTTTTGAAGGTGGTGTTGATGGTGCATCGTAGTTCCGGTGCGATGGCGGCTCTGTGGTAGATCTGCAAAGGGCAGGTGTCCATGGGTGCTCCTGGTCGGATGCCTCTCATAGTTAATTCAAAGTCTTTGGTGGTGGCTGGGATCCAGGCAGATATGGTGGGTTGGCTGGCGTGGTTGGAGGGGGTAGTGGTTTCAGATTCCGGAGTTTGTTTGTTGAAGTTGTCATAGAGGGATTTGGATTTTCAGATGGAAGTAGGAGCTGAGCTTGTGCAGAGGTCCTGGGAAGGGGTAATGTCTGTGGTCTTGCTGGGAGATTTAGTGAATTCTTGGATGATGCTGAAGAGTTCCTTCAAGTTGCCGGCGTTGGAGGAGATCTTGTTCTGGATGAAGGTTCGTTTGGTTGATCTGATGAGATGTTGGTATTCTGTCATCTGTATGTGGTGCTATCCGGTGTTTTGCTGTTTCACCAATTCTTCTCGAGACTTCTGCAGGTGCGCCTGGATTCTTGGAGCTCGGTGGTGAACCAAGTGACCTTCCTGGGGCGTTGTCTGTTGGGGTTGCAGAGGGGTGAGAGTACGACTGCGCAGTTGGAGATCCATATGTGTAGTTCTTTGGCTGCTAGTTTGACATTGGTCGAGGTGGAAGGGTCATCGCAGTTGAGAGTGGAGTTGAGGTGCTCCTCTGTGACCTTGCTCCATTTCCTGCATGGTGGGCGGGGTGCAGTTTTGGTGGCGGCGGGCTTGTTGACATGGAAGTGAACGCAGTGGTGGTCCATCCAGAGGGATTGCGTAGTGTGGTCGAAGTGGATGTTGTTCCATCCTGCGAAGATGGGGTTGAGGGTGCGTCCTGCCTTATGAGTGGGGGTGGTGATGAGCTGGTTCAGTCTGAGGTTTGTGAGGTTGTCGAGGAGGGTGGAGGAGTCAGAGTCGTTGGGGTCATCGAGGTGAAAGTTGAGGTCTCTAATGAGCATGTAGGTGCGATAGCTTGAGGTGCAACGAGATCAGTGATGGTAGAGGTGAAAACAGTTTGAGGACTGGGGGACCTGTAGGTGAGTATGCAGTGTAGAGTAAATATGGGGCTGGTCTGTACCTGGAAATGGAGGTGCTTGTGGTGGAAGGGGGGGTCGCTCGTAGCGGAGGTGGTGAGTCGGAGGGATCTCTTGTTTGCGATGGCGAGTCTTCCGACTGGGCGGTTGGGGCGGTATTTCCTCTGCATTTTGTAACTGTCGGGGATGGCGGTGGTGATGTTGGGGGTGAAGGAGGCGTTTGTCCAGGTTTCCATGAAGAAGGCGATGTCTGACAAGAGGGTGTCGAGGAGGTCCCAGATCTCTATGGCATGTCTGTGCAAGGTCCGCACGTTGAGGAGAATGCATTTCAGGGCTTCAGTGGTGTTGGTGTTGGTGTACGGTGTGGTGGCCATGGGGGTCGGGATGGTGGTGAATGTCTGGCGGCAGTGGTAGCAGGAGAACTGGCTGTGGGTGGTGTTCGGCATGGCCAGCTGGCAGTTGATGCTCTTTCTGTGGTTGAGTGTAAGGAGGGCATCTGGGTCATAGTGGCGGGTGGTTGGAGGTCCAGGGTCCCTGGCGCTGGTCATGGTCATGGTCGGTTCATGGACGGGCGCAGATGGGCTTGCCTTTCATCGTGCCAGCCAAAACCAACACTGGAGGTGGGCCGAAGGCAGTAAAGCTGGGCCACTGATAATATATAACAACAAAACTGCTAGTACTGCAATAAGTCTTAAATCTCAAATTAACTTATGAGGACACATCTTGAAATGAAACAAAATGCGTCAAAGACCTTTGTTTTCGTCGAATTAATCGATGAATTTATTTATTTTCGATTTTTAGCCTTCCAGTTTCCAAAAAGATTTAAAGAGTCAGCTATCAATTAATGTGCCAGATTTTGAAAAAAAGTTTCTCCACACCATTCATAAATTCACTTCATACATACTAATCAGACATACCATTCATAGCCATGAATTACTCATACTCATACATTCAGAAACATACATAAACTGAATAGTCAATTAGAAAACAAACGTGAGGATCTTTCTATCTAGACCACAGAAGGAAATACTAAACAAGATAATCTCTGTATTTGTTTCTTTTTTGAAATGTTCAAGATTCTGTTGGTCTCTTCACAAGGTCTATGCGTTTCGAGACCCCTACTTTCCTGGGGCTCTCATCAGGACCTGTAGGTTAAAAACAACAAAACCTAGTTTCAGTAAAAATGGACCCCCTGGGTCTCCTCTAAGCAAAATATCTCGTTTGTGGTTTGTTTTACCTCAAATGGAGTGCTGTTAGAATTAGCCGATCTAACAAGTGACGCTACCTGGAAGTGAAAAGAAAGCAGATGTGTAGCAGCAATCAAGGAATGTATTGAGCATAAAATTCGAAAATAAATAAATTCATCGATTAATTCGACGAAAACAAAGGTCTTTGACGCATTTTGTTTCATTTCAAGATGTGTCCTCATAAGTTAATTTGAGATTTAAGACTTATTGCAGTACTAGCAGTTTTGTTGTTATATTTCATCGTGCCAGCAGCATGCCCGCTACACTTGGCCACGCAGCAGTCATCATTATATAGGGCAGAGGGGAGGGAGTCGCAGCTGGGAAGCAGCTGGGACGCAGGAGCGGGGATTGGCAGGGACCGCAGAGGCAGCAGCGGTGGGAAGAGAACGGGAACGGGCAGACGAGAAAAAAAATACAGAGAAGGCACAATCAGAATACAGTAAGCACAATTACCAGCGCGGTACTGGTAGGTGTTCGCGCCACCACCTCGACTGGGCTGTCCCTCGGTAATTGTGCTCTGCTCCCCTTGTGCCTTTTACTGTAGACTGGTGACTTCACTGTACCTTCTGTTTCTCACTGTATTTTTTACTGGTACTTGTGCTTACTGTATTCTGATTGTGCCTTCTCTAATTTTTTTTTCTTATCTGCCCGTTCCCGTTCTCTTCCCGCCGCTGCTGCACAGGGCAGCAGCAGTGGCACAGCAGCGGAGCTTCAGAGGGAGAGAGCAGGTCCCTGGCCAGGAGGTCAGGGGTCCAGCTCACAGGAACAGCGGGAGTGATGTCAACCCCCAAGAAGAATATGGAGGATCGGTTGGGGCCCTCCGAGACAGAGGTTGTGTGTAGCGGCTACCTGGAGCAGAGAGAGGCAGCATGATCAGTCGCTCACAGTGAGTTCCGGGCCCGAAGACCAGGGGTCCCACGCCGGCCACAACTCATTATTGAGGCCCCACATGGAAGGGAGACAGAGGGCAAGATCCCTTGATTAGACATTGAGCCTAGATTGGAAGCTCTGGTTCTTCCCCCTTCTTAAAATATATGCCTATGAATCGTAAGCTGTGGGGATAATTAAAATGCACAACAGTCTTCAACATAATAATGACCCATGGATCAGGTTGCTGCTCACTACAATACTCCAACCTTTAAGCTGAACCGCAGGCTTGGGGATTATTTTACATAGCTTTATATAGCGCAAACTTGACCCGAATCGGGTATCAGAGCGCTTTACATAGCACCAGTTGCATTACATGAGGACACATTCTTTTTTTTGTGTGTTAGGCACGGAAACAGATTAGCAGAGAAACAAGCACAACAACAAATCCACTATCAACGGCGTGAAAGATACGGCACCAGTTAGATTTGGGAGGTGTGGCCCTAGCTGCGGAAGCGGCCAGACTAGGTTCTGGTGCGGCCTGTGAGTGGGGTTGACTCCCCTTAGCGCACTGCATATACTCCAGCTTCGGGGCTGGGACATCTATCACGCTAGCACCTGGCAGGTGGCAGAATCCTGGACAACTCAGTGGGGCTCTGAGAATTGCCTTGTTGGTGAGTCCCTGATTAGCTATGTTGGAGGATAAAGGCGCAGCATCAGCCATGAAGCAATGCACAATAGATACATTTACCGGCCCGAATACAGGGGCACTGCCTACGAGCGCCGCTGAGGGTCCGGGCGGCATTCCGGATGATGCCAAATTGCTAGCTGCTATAACCCAGTCAAGAGATGCACTGGACACCAAGATTGGAGCAGTGGGGTCAGACGTTATGCTATTGCATCAGGATCTGCGCAATGCCATCGAGCGAATCACCTAAGCCGATTCGCTCGATGGAATTACACAGATCCTGACGAGACCAGAGTGTCTAGTGTAGAAGACGCAATTTCGACCCTTCAGGGCAAAGTGAACGTACTAGAGAAACTCATGCAGGGTAAAAGATGCTGAAGGCAGGGCCCGGAGGAGCAATCTTTACTTTGTGGGGTTCCCTGAGGGGTGCGAGGGTAAAGACATGGGCACCTTCTTGACTAAGTGGCTCAAGTCCTGGATCCCAGAAGACACACTGTCAACATGCTGCATTATCAAATGCACCCACAGAGCATTGCTGGCAAAACCAGCCACCGGAGGCCAACCACACCCAGTCATAGCACAATTCCTCAACTTCCATTACAGGGAAACCCTCCTGCGTATGGCCCGAGCACAGGGAACCCTTAGCCATGATTCCCAACGTGTGATGATATTTCCAGCAACAACACGAATCATTTACTGCTGCAAAAACTCGACTCTGAGACCTACAAATCTCATACATGCGTATTTTCCCAGCTTGTTGCGAATCACCTATTGAAATTGTACTCTATTCTTCGACACACCGGACAAAGTATTTCAGTGGACAGATGAGGTCAGATGTGAAAAGCCGCACACACTGCCACCCCAAGACTCGATTCGTCATCTGGTGGTCCACGAAATAGACACAATACCAAGAGAGAAGCTCACTGACACAGATCACGATCATCCTTGTACTGGATGTCAAGGGTAGCCATGCAAACAGGAGGTGCCGGTAGTTAATCACACTGTTTGGCTACGTTATCTACCCACAAAACCATCGGAGTCACTACTATTCCATCCAAGAGACAAGAAATTACACATGCGGGCACAAACTGGGGCTTCAACAGCCGAGTGTCCAATCTCGGGCCCTAAGGGCTATCAGCCCCAATGGGAAGTTTTGGGAATCATTAGAGCCCACGTGCCTGCCCCCTGTTGGGACAGGCGCAGTTGTCCACCTGCGACAGATACTTCAAAGTGCACTGAGGTATTGGGATGGAAAGGGGAGGTGGGGTGATGGGTTGGAGCCTCAGTTACTTTTCTGGTTGCTCATTACTAGTTCATATTGCATTACATGCATCAATTCAGGCACATCCTCTAGTGCTGGCCCCTCGATAACATAACCCCTTTGTAGGTATGGCAACTTTGTGCAACTCAAGTTCATCGGTAACCTCAACGTGATTACTTGGAATATCATAGGCCTACTAGATAAAATTAGGCATGGGGCAGTGCTTAGACAGGCAAAGCGCTTGGGAGTGGATATATTACTCTTACAGGAAACCCACTTACAGGCTACGTACATGCACTCCACTCTGGGTTTGTAAGAGGGTCCTGTGATACCAACATTTTGATTCATCAGCGAGTTCCCTTCACACACATCCGTGCATAGGCAGACACCCAAGGTATACCTACTTTTCAGAAGTCCATATATCCAGATATCCAAGGCCGATATTCTTCCCAGTGGCCTATCAGATCATTCCCCCATACAAGTACAATTACTGATTGCCCTAAGAGACCCCCATTTCGCTGGCAGCTCTCCCCTTGGCACATGCACAACCCAACATACAAAACATATCTTCATAGTGCAGTCCTTGACTACTTCTCACTTAATGAAGGATCAACCTCCTCAGCTTTGACTCTAAGGGAGGTGATAAAACCCACCATCCGCAGCTTCTACATAAGTTATTGGGCCACAGAAAAGCGTTGACAAAAGCATATACTGGAATTGGAGAGACAGCGCCGGAATAGAGATGAGACTAGCTCCACATCAACAGCTGTTCTGTTAAGCAGCAGTACAGGGCAGAATTGTTGGATGAGGCCAAATCCATGTGGCTCGCTCCACAAAGTTGGTACTAGTGGGGAGATAAGTCCAGTAAACTCCTTCATAGGCTGTGCCAGCATTCTCTGAAACCTATCCAGATCCCATCAATCAAATCACACATGGGCGCCATTCTTACGGATCCAGCTGAAATAGCACAATGCTCGCCACATATTATGAAACCCTATACACTAAGCAAGAATCTATCACCAGCTCCCAAATAGAAAACTTTAAAGATATTCCTCCAAGAACTATCTCAAAGTCTACTCGTAATTCCTTGGAATCCTCCATTACACTAGAGGAGTTAACCACGGCTGCACTAGATATGACTCCCAGAAAGGGACCGGGACCCAATAGATTCCCTTGCAAATATTTTAAGTCATTCATCTCTATACTGGGACCCCGCTACATAGCCACAGTGTTTCAGGCCCTGAAAGATAAACGACTACCTTCAGATTGTCGGCTAGCTGAAATTATCGGGCCCGATTCATAGAACTAACTTAAGACAAAATCCTAAACTTACTACTTTTGGTATTCACAGAAAACATTTAGTAGTAGTAAAGATAGGATTTTGTCTTAAGACTGTCTTAAGTCTATCCTAAGTTTGTCTTACGTTTATCTTAAGTCTGTCTTAAGTCTGTCCTACTACTTTTGGTATTCACAGAAGGCATTTAGTAGTAGTAAAGTTAGGATTTTGTCTTAAGTTTGATTTAAGACAGACTTAAGACAGACTTAAGACAGACTTTAGACAAACTTAGGACAGACTTAAGACAGACTTAAGATAGACTTAAGGCAAAATCCTAACTTTTCTACTACTAAATGCCTTCTGTGAATACCAAAAGTAGTAAATTTAGGATTTTGTCTTAAGTTAGTTCTGTGAATCGGGCCCATAGTTTTCCAAAAACCTGGCCGCCCACCTGAAATTTGCTCATCATATAGGACGATATCACTTTTCAATATAGAAGCAAAATATTCGCCAAAATATTAGCGAACCGACTTATACCGCTCATGTCCGACCTGGTCCATACGGATCTAGCCGGCTTTCTGCAAAAGCGAGCAACCAGACATAACATAGGGCGGGCCCATAACACAATAGCTGCGGTTGACCGACTGGATCGAACAGCAGCACTGTTCCTAGCCAATATCGACAAGACATTTGACTCTGTCGGCTGGAAATATATGTTCATAAAGTTAAAACATTTAAATATGGGCCCCAATTTCATTGCCCGCATACAACCACTCTACACAGACCTCACGGCCTCCATAATGGTGGCGGGGGCTACATCCCAGTAGTTTCCGATAGGCTGCGGCACCCGGCAAGGCTGTCCCCTCTCTACCCTTCTTTTCACTTTAGTTATTGAGCCTTTGGTGGCCTGGGTCCGGCGGGATGCAGTAATGATTTTATTTTATTTGATTTTTGTATTTGTAGAGCGCACGAATGCCCGAAGGCGTCTTGGCGCTGAAGTTGGATGCAGGGAGATTCTGCGAGGATGATTAGCAGGGGTATAGCCATGTCTTGATGGCCTTTCTAAAGGCGAAGAGTGTAGGGCTGTTTTTTATGTTGATAGGTAGGAGGTTCCATAGCTTAGTTGTCCTCAGAAGAAAACTTCTTCCTCCCCATCTGTCCTGCCTGAATTTGGGTACTTGGACGAGTTTAGTGTTGGAGGATCTGAGACTTCTGCCTGGGACATACCATTGGAATTGAGTTCTCAGGAAATGTGAACCTGAGCCGTGAAGTGCCTTATAAGCCAGTCACAAGGATTTAAATTCTATCCTTTTGTCCACGGGGAGCCAGTGTAAGTCCATTAGCTTATTAGACACTGATTCAAATCTAGGGATGTCCAGCACCAATTTTGCTGCCGCATTCTGGAGGCGTTGCAGTTTGGTAAGGTATTGAGTTTGGATACCTGTGTATAAGGCATTGCCATAATCCAGTGTAGACAAGGCAAGCGCTGTAACCACAGTTTTCCGTGAGTCCAGAGGAATAAATGGGCATATTCTTCTGATCAATTTCAAAGTATGCCATATGGAGGATGACACCTTCTTTATCTGGGAATTAAAAGTCAGTTTATCATCGAAGATGAATCCGAGATTTTTGACTTTCCCCACAGGGAGAGGGCAGTCGCCCAGAGTGTCAGGCCACCAGTCGGGGGACCAGAGGTCGGCCATAGTACCTAGCAGCATGATCTCGGTTTTTTCACCGTTTAACTTTAAGCAGTTGCATCGCATCCAATGGTTAACTTGAGTCATGCAGTTCCTAAAGCGGTCTATTGATTCCTCTATATCGCCAGATACTGATACCACTATTTGAGTGTCATCGGCATATGAGACTGGTGTGAAGCCGAAGTTTCTAATGACTGAGGCTAAAGGGGCAACGTAAATGTTAAAGAGAGTAGGGCTAAGCGCCGAACCCTGAGGAACCCCACATGGTGTCACAAAAGGGTTGGAAGCGTGTTCTCCCAAGGTGACTGTGAAAGATCTGTCTCTCAGAAAGGACGCCATCAACTGGCGAGCAGAATCTTGAATCCCTAGTTTGTCCAGGCGTGCCAGGAGGATATCGTGATTCACGGTGTCGAAGGCCGCCGATAGATCTAACAAGATCAAGGCGGCCTTCCCTCCTGCGTCTAAAGCATTCCTGAGACCTTCCGCTGCCATCACCAATGCTGTCTCAGTGCCGTGATGTTCTCTGAACCCATATTGTGAGTTATCCAGGTAATTTCTGGAGATTATGAGATCCTTCAGTTGTTGATTAAGCAACTTCTCCAATACCTTAGCTGGGAAGGGTATTCTGGAGATTGGCCTATAGCTGCTGAGGTCTTTAGGGTCCAAGGTACTTTTTTTTAGTAAGGGGGTGACTGCTGCAATTTTCCAGGCATCCGGAAAGACTCCTGAATGGATTATTTCTGAGAACAGGACGTGTAGCTGCTCACTGAGTATGTCTGGAAATAAGTGCATTATTTTTGGCGGGCAAGGATCCGTTGGGTTGCCGGATCTGATGGTTTTTACCACCTGGTGTATCTGTTCTACTGTAGGGAGCGTGAAACGGAAGCCTGTATTCGGATTTGATGTCTCTCGTTCTGGGTTAAGGTAGTTATTTGAACTTGTAATGGAGTGGTTCGTTTTGAATGGTTCAAATACTTTGGCAAATTTGTCCACAAAGAACTTTCCTAAGTTGTTGCAGAACGCAGTGCTGCCTTCCAATTGATTCGTGGGTGAGGGACCTGCTAATTGTTTGATTGTCGCGAAGAGTTCCTTACTGGAGTTCATCGTCTCTTTGATTTTGCTGGTGAAATAATTAGACTTTTCCCTGATCACAAGTTTTTTGTAGTCAGTTAATGTTTGGGCATAGTCATTTTTAAAGTTTAGATCGTAGTAAGCTCTCCATTTTCTCTCGGCCCTCCTACATGTTTGTTTCTGTGCCCTGAGTTTTCCAGAGAACCAAGGTTCTGAAGGCTTTTTCCATTTTGGAACAAAGCATTTAGTAGGGACTGCCAGTTTTACCGCTGACTTTATCCAAGAGGAGATCCTGTCGGCTAGCTGATTACTGTTGGGCACTGACTCAGGTCTGGTCCTAGTGAGTGTCTCCTGTAGCAGCTGTGTGTTAATTTTTGCCCAGTCTTGGTATGTAACTGGCCTCTGGCCTTTGGATACGCCAGGCTGTACCTGACTAATGGTGATAGTAAATATGATGGCTTTATGATCTGACCATGTAACGGGTAAAATCTCCATAATTTTAAGGTTAGAGTTGGAGGAGAAGATCCCATCCAGTGTGTGTCCTGCCACATGGGTACCTTGATTAACGATCTGGTCCAGGGAGAGTCCAGACATTGCATCGAGCAATTCAGCAGTATTGGTGTCCGTAACTTTTTCAAGATGGTAGTTAAAATCCCCTAGGATTGTGAAGTCTGATCCTTGCAGATTTGATTCTAGAATTGGGCTTAAGATTGATAACAGAGGGGCCCTTGCCTTGGGAGGTCTATACAGTAAAAGGCCTCTGAATGTGTAGTTCTTTGAAAGTGTAATTTGAAATAGAAGCATTTCACAGTCAGAGGAGTTACCCACAATCGAGCTGTGGACGTGCAGTTCCTCTCTACATAGAATGGCAAGCCCTCCCCCACTTCTCCCTATTCTGTCAGCTCTGGTGGCAGTATACCCTGGTGGTAATGCTAAAGCAATATCTGGGTCTGATGCTCCATCAGCCCATGTCTCTGTGATAAAAGACACATCCAGGTGGTGTGTATCCAGCAGTTCAGCGATCTCTGTGTTGTGTTTTATCAAGGATCTTGCATTTATTAGTACTGCCCTGAAAACCGCAACCCTCGGTTTGTTATTTGCGGTGTTAATCTGTGGCTCAAATTTGCCTATTCTCGTGAAATGAAAGGGCATTTTGCAACAGTCACATTGTTTGACTTCGTCCATGGGGTTTAGACGTTTGCAGTGGTGGTTACCAGCTGGGTTATCCAGCTTTAGTAGCTCTTTGTATGTATATACAATTCTTCCAGGTATCCTATCATCAGTTCCAGGGATTCCGGCCCTAGGCTTGGTACAGGCGCGGACGGGCGCAGACGGGCTTGCCTTTGGTGCGCCTTCGGCGTGCCGCCGGCGCGCCCGCTGCGCGCGTCCGCTGCGCGCATTCGCCTTAGCATGTTGTTAAATAGGCTCTTTGTGCCTGAACACTAGCCCGCTCACCAGCCGGAAGCCCAAGTGAACCGGAAGTGAGGAATTCTGAGTCCCAGTAGTCACCCTCCGTGCAATCGGCACTTGCCGCGACGGACCGGGGTGCTGGGCGAGGCTCACAGGTAAATTCACAGTATTGCTTGGAAATTTCCCACCTCCACTCTTTGATTCCCACTAATTAAAAATACAGTATTACAAGGTTAAAAGCGATAGTGCAACAATTTTTAAAAGTTACTTTAAAAAGGTAGCGCGCAGTCTGCAGTGTCAACCGCATCCAACTGTGCTATGGCGCCGGTCGTGGAATAAGTAGGCTCTCTGTGCCTGAACACTAGCCCGCTCACCCGCCGGAAGCCAAAGTGAACCGGAAGTGAGGAATTCTGAGTCCCAGTAGTCACCCTCCGTGCAATCAGCACTTGCCGCGATGGACCGGGGTGCTGGGCGAGGCTCACAGGTAAATTCACAGTATTGCTTGGAAATTTCCCACCTCCACTCTTTGATTCCCACTAATTAAAAATACAGTATTACAAGGTGAAAAGCGATAGTGCAACAATTTTTAAAAGTTACTTTAAAAAGGTAGCGCGCAGTCTGCAGTGTCAACCGCATCCAACTGTGCTATGGCGCCGGTCGTGGAATAAGTAGGCTCTCTGTGCCTGAACACTAGCCCGCTCACCAGCCGGAAGCCCAAGTGAACCGGAAGTGAGGAATTCTGAGTCCCAGTAGTCACCCTCCGTGCAATCGGCACTTGCCGCGATGGACCGGGGTGCTGGGCGAGGCTCACAGGTAAATTCACAGTATTGCTTGGAAATTTCCCACCTCCACTCTTTGATTCCCACTAATTAAAAATACAGTATTACAAGGTTAAAAGCGATAGTGCAACAATTTTTAAAAGTTACTTTAAAAAGGTAGCGCGCAGTCTGCAGTGTCAACCGCATCCAACTGTGCTATGGCGCCGGTCGTGGAATAAGTAGGCTCTCTGTGCCTGAACACTAGCCCGCTCACCCGCCGAGGTTAAAAGCGATAGTGCAACAATTTTTAAAAGTTACTTTAAAAAGGTAGCGCGCAGTCTGCAGTGTCAACCGCATCCAACTGTGCTATGGCGCCGGTCGTGGAATAAGGAGGCTCTCTGTGCCTGACCACTAGCCCGCTCACCAGCCGGAAGCCCAAGTGAACCGGAAGTGAGGAATTCTGAGTCCCAGTAGTCACCCTCCGTGCAATCGGCACTTGCCGCGACGGACCGGGGTGCTGGGCGAGGCTCACAGGTAAATTCACAGTATTGCTTGGAAATTTCCCACCTCCACTCTTTGATTCCCACTAATTAAAAATACAGTATTACAAGGTTAAAAGCGATAGTGCAACAATTTTTAAAAGTTACTTTAAAAAGGTAGCGCGCAGTCTGCAGTGTCAACCGCATCCACGGGTTTTAATGGTTGCCTGAAATTTCGGACCGCATAGCACTCCATGCAGATGATATCCTTATCCTTTTAACAGATCAACATATATCCGGGCCAAGAATACTCCAGATCATGCATATCTTTGGGGAGACTTGCGGGTTATTTATAAACAATCAAAAATCTCAAGTACGGCATATACGGGGATCCCTAGGACAGGGATGTTGGATCCCAAAAATGACAGTACTCACTAACGGGTTCAAATATCTCGGCATATTCCTAGCCGATGCACAATCTCTTCCATGGGTCAGAAATATCGGTACCATGACAGAACGGCCAAAAGCTGAAGTTAAGGCGTGGTCCAATCTTACATTATCACTGCACGGGAGATCAGCTATCTTCAAAATGGTATACCTCCTGCTTCTACAGTCTCACCCCTACCCAATCTAGCAAAGATGGTTCAAGCAAATTGATGCGATCATGGGCCAATTTCTCTGGGGGGGGGGGTGGTACGGCCAGGTTCACGCTTCACACTTGCTTTCAATCAACACACTGTGGTGGAATAGCTGCTGCAGACATCCCGTCCTATGTCACGGCTGCCCATCTACAAATTCTGAATGAATGGTGGTACGGCTCAAAGCTAGATCCAGTATATAGAGTGGAGCAATGGATAATGGGGGATCCATCCCAGTATACATACCAATACAATAGATTGGTCCCTATGACACTTCTGCCCGCAACTAGGGTGGTGTTCATAGTTTGGCGACAATCCCTTCACCGAATAGGGTGGTGGGAACGCATTAGCGCATTACAAAGAAAACCCCACTATGGCACAATTAACTACTTCCACAGATTGCAGACCTACAAGGCTTTACACAATGGGAACAAATAGGGATCTCTTCAGTTGGAAATATAGTGCGAGTGCGGGTCCTTAAATCTTTCCAAGATCTTCAGGGAGAATATGCACTACACCACAGTCTGTTTTATAAATACCTACAGTTACTTCACGTCATACACCCATACATCCATGACTTCTCTGATATTCCTGGATTCAATCTGTTAGAAGGCAAATTATAAATGGGTGACTTAGAAGACCAAAAGATTATGAAAATATATCAATCCCATACCACAAATAACCCTGGTACCCTAGACATCCTACGGACTATGTGGACGACCGATCTAAGCTCTACAGATGAAGATGACTGGACTGAAACACTGCAATCACCCAGGGGGGGGCAGCTATATCCACACGTCTCATACTCATACAATTTAAGTACCTCTATAGGACATACTACACACTTCTTAAGTAATGGGAAGCTGGTTTAATTGCATCACCTGAATGTTTTCGCTGCAAACGGGAGGAAGGTGCTTTCTTACATAGGGCGTGGTCTAGCACGCTATTGGAACGGTTCTGGCACAGGGTGCTGGGATGCCTGGAGGAGGTGCTGGGATGGGACCCCCCTAGATCTCCAAAGTTTACACTATTACACTGCATGGAGGGAATTGATGGGAATATATACAAGCAACACCTGTTGTTTCTTGGGCTCACTCTAGCTAATTTGGACATTGCCAGATTGTGGAAGACAGAAGCGCCGCCCCGCGTCAATGCCTGGAAATGAGGCATATACTTTAATATGGCGTTGGAAATCCCAATATTTGCAGCGTGTGGATGCCGGCAGAAACATACAAAAATCTGGCAAGGATGGGCAGATTATAGAGGTTTAACGCTCGAAGCATTAAATAATCCCCATCAATTATTAGATAACAGGTTACCAGAGCACTAACACATATCTCCAGATACGGGACAGACTATGATACATACTTAATGGGGTCAGCGGTTGGGATCGGGGTGGGCTGCGAGGTACACAGATGCATATCGTCATATGATAAGTTTAAGTCTAAATGGGGTATTCTATGTACTACAATCGGGTTAGTGGACACATATATGACATGAATATATTTGTCAATCTGAGACAATCCATCCCACTGTACCCCATGCTCCCGGTTTGTACTATATTAAATGGCAATAAAATGTGATGTGAAGAAAAATAATATCCCTGCCGATAAGCCAAGGAATATGGTCCCTCCTTACTAGCAATTGCGTAAGACGGGCTAAAAAGGCCTGTTGCACTATGTTCAACGTATAGATGCAGCCCAGCATTATTGAGTGCCCAACTAGGAGGGAGAGGGTCCTACACATGTCAGGTGGGTGGAGGGACTTGACAGAAACCGAGGAGGGAAAATTAAAGAAACAATTAATTTTCCCTCGTCATTGTCTGTTGTGTCCCCCCTCACCCCGCCCCACCCGCCCCACCGCTCTTACCAGCATGGGCCGCTCAAGTTGACCCTCCACAAATACATAATGCCCCTTAGAGTCTTTCTCCACTGTCACTGGTTTGAAAGGGATTGCTGGGTGTATCCATATAAGCACTCCGCTGGCAAATCCAGAATATAAGGTAATAAAGCATTACCCCCCCCCCCCCCCCAGTTCTTCTGGAGACAACATCCTTCGCTCCCTTCACATGTGTCTCCTGGATAAATGCAACATGGGCTGTGTGTCTGCACACATATTCGAGTATTAAATTCTGCTTACATGCTGACCCCTAGCCTCCATACGTTCCAGGAAAGTATATGGAGATTTGTCTTAGTGTAATGTAGAAAGGGGGCCTGAAGTCAGCCCTGTGCCTGAAAATGGTAGGGTGTGTGTCCTGCATAAACAGTACGAACTGAAACCCCAACTCCTCTCCTGGGGTAATCGCCATCCAGCGGTCATCCAAACATTGAACTAGTGGACCCATGCCATGGGAAATTCCCTAGTGAAATCTCACAGAAGATCTCCGTCTAGGAGAAAGTAAAGAAGGAGGGGGACAAGCATAGGGGACAGGATCAACCAGAAATCCAGTATCCAAGCACCTATTGATTTAGGAAGGGAACCAAGAAGTCTTAGAGTCAGCTGTCCCTACAGGTTTGTTAACCCCAATAGTTTCTCAACAAATTGTAAAGTTAATATAGCAGTGTCGTAAAATGAAGAATGTACTCAGGTAAGAACAACCTTTATTGCGCATCACCAACTGGTCCAATATATTTCTCACAGTAACTCGCCTCAGGGAGGCTGCAAAGAACGTTCATAACAACCAGGGGAATGTACCAACAGGAAGGGAATACAAGGGGGGGGGCAGAGCATACCAAGATTACAACACACATATCAACAAACATGTTAGGATTAGGGGTCTCGTTGGGGGGAGTCCAGTGTCCGCAGCAATGCCAGCATGAAGTTGGTAGGGTGCTGTTTCAGATCAAGAGATCTGCAGTTTGCAGAGTAACATACTGCACTATAATCGAGGCATGCTACTTGGCGAGGTGACGGAACCAGAGTCAGAATTTACGGTGAACTGGAGGGGCACACGGGAGCAGTGTTCCATTGCCATAAGTGACACATCAGATAATGTGCGTTGCTGCTGGTTGCACACTTGTGCGTTCAGATGTGTTTCCTAGTGGTTATTTAGTAAAGTGATGTAGATAGTGGAGCAGCAAGAGTTCAACCAGGAGCTAGCTGTAGGAAGGCACAGATTACAAACAGACTATGGGGCAGATTTACTAGTTTCTCATGCAGCACAGTTCAGGAGTTGCAAAGTTGGAGCTGCATGAGAAGGGGAGGGCAGGATAGCGCCATGATTATAGAAATATGGCACTCTCCTCCCCCTCAGAAATGTGCTGCAGTGCGACACAGACACACCTTTGCACTATAGTGCAAGGGTATCTCTGAGTCTAGCATAGGTTTTGTACAGGAGGGGAACTTTTCTAGTACAAAATACCATGCTTAGACTAACTTGGAACCTTTTCCCACTTTGTATGTGTGCTGGACAGTGCAGCACATATACAAACTCGTAAAAAAAAGTCGAAATGAAAGCATTTCTCCTTTATAGCACCTATTTAAAATGGGCTCTATTTTCTCACGCTTAACCCTGTCTACTTTTGTAAGTAAATAGGGCTTAGCGTCAGAAAGCTTAGGTGGTTGCATGAGACTGCCCATGCACCACCCATGGTATGCCGCCTTGGAGCTAAGTAAAGCAAAGCAGCCCTATGGGCTACTTTGTGCTATTTTCACATGTTTAGCGCTGGAAAGTAAATTAGTAAAAAAAGATTTTGCATCATTTTGCATCACTTTTATGATGCAAACAGGACATTAAATCTATATGTTCTATGGATTCTACCAAGAAGTGAAAGCGGAGAAACCAACATAAGAATGGATCTTATAAATACAAGAGCATATGTTCCATGGAATCAACCTATGAGAGATAGAGGACCAACCTACTGCAATGAGCGGCATCTAAAGACCAGAGTATATTCTCAATTGAGTTCAGCCATGAGCAACAAGAGAACAACATATAGGATGGTGAGAATTGAACCTCATATTGTAGGATGGATTAAGCCACGCCCTATTTACAACACTAAGTTAGCATAACCAAGATAATTGTTAGCAAGCCAGCTTGTCGTTTCTGCTGCGCTGCACACGACACTGTTGTTATGTGTTATTCATTTTAGAAATGCTGACTCGACTTTGCCTTACAGGATAACAAACTGTTGTTTCACATTCTTAACAGTGAAATGTGCCCTTGGTCTGTACATCATGTAAAGAACGAGTCTGGGTCACTAGAAGGTACAGAGTGTTGTGATTAGATTGATCGTACCACTTTTTAGACATATCATACATACAGCTGCCAATATCTGAAGGACAAGCGTCTTTAATATTGCAGAACAGTTTGGTTTTACATTCATTCGAACAGAAGAGCTGATGCATGAGAGAGCTAGCTGATCCTTTGATGTGATTCTACTAAGCTGATCTATACGGTATGGGGTCCCCCCTGTTAACCTAAGAGACCTTCTAATAGTCTAATAATAATGTATTAGATTCTAGAGAAAGGAGTGTGGCTGTATACCACTGTCATTATTAGTATGATTGCTCCTTTCATTTTGTATGGTATTGTAACAATGCTTATGGTTCTGATCTGTACCGTTAGTCTGCTAGTGTTAGCCAAAGTACTGCATCTTAGGACGTGAGGTTTATAAAATAAACTCTTTAAACTTTACCGTGTCTGTATTATTCTGTTGTGGACTAACAAATAGATACGAACAGGTATTTCGGATTCCCACCACTCCTGAGAAATATCTAAGTCGCTTGTTCTGGTTTGTCTATACATTGGGATTGCCTAGCTAGATCTAGGCTAACGAATGGGATACTAAGCTAGTCGGATAAGGGGTTCTTAGTTCTGAGGGGAGTTTCTGGTACACCACAATTCTCTGAGGTCCGGGTCTCCTGCGCATAGTTCTGTGCATAAGCAGAATCCCCGCAACAAAATGACTGTAACATCTTTGGAGAACTCCTCAGGTCTCCCAAAGAAAGCTGTCAGGTAACATTCCAATATCAAGTTTCACACTTTAAATGAATTACAGGATTGTTAGACCTGGCACCATTGGCGTGGGTCTCCCTTCCATTTTTTCACTGTTGCCTCCTTTATTTTTGCTATGTGTTTTGCTTGTCTAGATGCTTTGGGCACTTTGCCCCTGCTATTCAGTGCCAAACCGCAAGTGCTCCCTATTGTAAATTGTTGTAGTGGATTAGTGACTCCATGATTGGCTTATTTGATTTACTTGTCAGACCCTAGTACAGTACACCATGTGTGCCCAGGGCCTGTATATCAAATGCTGCTAGTGGGCTTGCAGCACTGATTGTGCCACCCACAGAAGCAGCTTGTAAAGTGTGGCTCAGGCCTGCCATTGCAGAGCCTGTGTGCAGTCTGGGACTGTCATGTCGACTTGGCAAGTGCACACACTTGCCAGTCCCTAAACCTTCCCTTTTCTACATATCGGTCACCCCTAAGGTAGGCCCAAGGGCAGGGTGCCTTGTATGTAAAAGGTAGGACATGCCCTGATGTGTATGGCATGTCCTGATAGTGAATTACAGCCAATTTCGTTTTTCACTAATGCAAGGCTAACTGTTCCTAAAGACCAGAATGGTCAGTTGATTATAACATCTTATAATCTTAACTGACCCAGGGAACAAGGTAGAAATTCAAGTTTAGTATGCTTGAACTCAGAATGTTAAAATACACCTTTTAGTGAGGGTGATTTTTATATTCTGTGTTTGAAAATACCACTTTTAGAAAGTCAGTATTTTCTTGCCCAACCATCCAGCATGTCTTTGCTGGGTTTGTGTATTCCACGTCTAGTTTGTGAGTGACAGGGGGCTGGAGCGGGCCATGGCTCCAGCAGCCTGATGGGTCAGGGCTGGGCTGAATAGGACCTGCATTGAATAGAGAGTAGGGGGTGGAGATTTCCTTTCACTGACCTGAGCCCTCATAGAATAGAGAGTGGGGGGAGTAGATTTCCTTTCAGCTACCTGGGCCAGGTCTGCTCTCAAACAATGCTGTCTCTGCCTCTTGCTAGGAAGCTGCACCCAGGAGGACAGAACTGGTTTTGACTGGGCACATACACCCTCTGCCTTCAGAGAACAAAGGATTTTGCAGTATAAATATTGGGGCCCAGATCCCAGAACTTTAGATCACTTCTGGGAATCAAGACGAACCTTTGTCAAGGAGAAGAACCAAAGAAGCTGAAGGAGGAGACTGCCCCTGTGCTGTGCTATTTCTGGGGTGGGCCTGCAGTGGTTACTTTATTTGCCAAGGAAAGGAGAAGAGGACTTTTGTGAACTTTTCATCATCTTGAAAAAGAATCTCCAAGGGCTTGAAGCGTGTTTGCCTCTTGCCTGAAATCTCAGGGATACAAGACTTCACCACCAGCTCCCCTGAATTCCCTTGCTGGGGATTCTACCTGCAGAGAGGTGCCTACTATTGTTTGGGCTCTCTCAGAAGACTGCATGTTGCTGGGAGCTGGAAGCGCGATGCAACGAGGACCAGCGTGTCTCTGCCATAGCAGTTGCCGTCGCATCGCTCAATAAGCGTGCCGCAGCTGTTTGCCGTCGCATCACTGACGAAGCATGTCGCATCACCGGAGAAGTGTGTCGCCACCGCAGAGGTCGCCGTCGCATCACCGGAGAAGCGTGTTGCAGGGCCTGTCGTGGCTCAAAATTTAAAGAGTTCGCCGCACGGCCGTCGGACGTGCATGCATCGCATCCAACGTTGTCGCATCACATCAAAGATGCCATTTTGTCGCATCGCAATGGATCATCGCATCGAGGTGCCATCTTGTCGCATTGTCACCGGTCCGCAGTAAGAAACGACGCATCAACTCCCCACACAGTAAGGAAGTGACGCATCAACTCCCATGTGCAGCAGTAAGGAACAAACGCATCCCCTCCCCAGAGTGTAAGGAACGGCGCATCAGCTCCCTGCAACCCTTTTGTTTGCATTGCATGACGCATATAAGGTACTTTGAGAGTAAAGTGTCGCATTTACCATCTACATTGAACTAAGCTATTTTCTACCATTTTAAAGGCTTATTTGTGATTCCAGTAGTGTGGATTTTTGTCGTTTGGTCTTGTGTTAAGTCTAGTAAAGATTACATATTTTTCTAAACTGGTGTGGTGTCCATTTGTAGTGTTTTCACTGTATTACTCTATGTATTCACAAATGCTTTACACACTTCCTCTGAGATAAGCCTGTCTGCTCGTGCCAAGCTACCAAGGGGGTGAGCAGGGGTTATCCAGGAGTGTACCCCCCTTTCCCTGACTAGAAACAAGGGCCCCTACTTGGTCAAAGGTACCCCCAGTTCTAACAAGGATCAAATACAAGAAAGTACAGGCTGTGTTCAAACAGATAGCTGTAACCAGAGGTTGAAGTGGGTGGTATCGATGGAGAATGATATGCCCATGCATTTTTTAGTTTCATAAAAATATTTCCCCTACTTTTTAGTTAAAGAAACCCACTGCTCCCAAAGTGTTAATGCTGATAGTTGAGATGCCTCAGCTGAAAGGGAAAGGAAAGGTGTCTCCTGTGCTGCAGAACCCAAGGAGAGAACAGAAAGCTAAAGAAGAAACAAGCTTTTCTTCCAGGATGCCTGCTAGTCGAAAGAAATGTAAAGGTGCAATTGCTTAATCAGCAAATGCTAAGGCTGTTTGGGAGCCAGTATTGACTTTAACTGATGGAGTCATTCGATGCTTCATAGTGATAAAGATTAATTATTTTTTAAAGTTAATGTACAGGGGTTACCAGCTGAGTTCTGGAGTACATACTTTTAATGGACACTTATAAAAAATGCTCTGTTAGTCTGCCTTAGTATTGCTAAAATCTATAATTTCAAAGCACTTGTTTTATCTTAAACGTAAATGATTTTTCACTTTTGCGGCAGCTTATTTTATACTACATGTGATGCCATTTTTAAATAATGACTCACAAAGTCATAGTGCTTTCTGTCACAGGCTGGGACCTCATACTACTACAAATACACAACCCGCTACTACTCACTGCACCAACAAGGATTCAAATTCTGTGACTCTTTGGTTACACACACAGGTATCTGCAGTGATCACATTAATCAATAGAGGTTTCATAACCTTAAATAGTGCACTGGTTAGTTTAACTTGCATTTATCTTACATGCAGTTACTGTGAGAAGTTGGCCTGGTATATGATGTCCACTAATTAAAGTGGAGACCTTGCACCAGTCCAAACAACCCTTATGGTGATTTAAGAGGTCAAAGATAACCTTAGAACACTATCCAAGTAGTAGCCTTGGAGAGCAGCCTTCAGGCTTTATCTTGAAGGAATGTTAAGCAGCTTGTTTTACTAGAATGCAACCTTATTGTATTGGTTATTTGAAAGGAGAACCACACAGTAGTTATAAAACTGTGTTTCTATTATTATAACGCACTTTAAATACCTCACAGTATCTGCTACATGCAGATAAACACAAAACATACAATACTGTAGCACAGAAACAAATGTCCGTTGCACTAATACACAGTGGGCTCCAGGGGAGACCAAACCATATACTAAAATAGTGGTATAAGAACCACGACTCGAGTCAAGACAGTGTCTAGAGGATGTAGAATCGCTAACACCCCAAGGAACCACCCCAGGTGAGTAAGTAGGGACCCTACGGAGGACGGGTGCAGTGTGAGAACACGACTGCGTGCTACATACAATTCAATGGGAGAGTTGCGGTTGCATTTTTAAAGTTTAAGGACCCTTACCAGTGGATTACGAGGAAGCCCTTTGGATCATAGGAGGTTGGAGAGCCATCCCACTCATAAATACCATAGTACCAGCGTTACCTATCCCAGGGACCGGGTATATAGGGCTGAAGTATGTCGAAAACCGCTGTCGATCTCAATGGAGGACTTCAAGGGAATGCCACTGCGGGAAAGAAGAAAAGCGTCTGGTGGAATCCAAAGGTGGGTTCTTGGTGAAGAGTACCTGAAAACAGAGGGGAAAGAGTCTGGGTCACTCAGGAGTGACCAGGGGCTCGGTAGACGAATGCCCACCGATGACGGGTGCTTCAGGTGTGATGATGGAGATCTTGACTCTACAGCTGCAGGGACCAAGAGATGTAGAGGACAACTAGGAGCCCGATATGAGCTGTCCCGCAAAAAAATGTTGTGTGCTGAGGGATCAGTGTCCGGCTGGAGTACCAACAAACCTTGACAGCGGAAACCCACGAAGGAGGTCGATAAAGGTAATAGTCTGGCCCAGCAAGGACCAGGGGACTCACCACAGCAAGGGGAGTCAGGGCAGGCCTGGAGCAACCAGGGGAGCCCAAGTAAAGCAGTGTTGTCCCTCAAATGTTCCCCAGGCCGGAGGCACAGGAGTCGCAAGGGGACCTGTAGCAGTTTCATAAAGTAACAGCTTGCAGGGCACAGAGTGTAAGGAAGCCAAAGTCCTTTGTACAAAATGTGCACAGAGACTAGGGCTATCTATAGCTTAATGTACTTGTTCGGGAAACACCAACAAGCATATGCACTTGCAAAAGTACGTGATACACAGGGGTTTGGGTTATGCAGTCCCCACGAGAGATACTGGCCTCAAACTTGATGAGAGGACAGCTCAACCTCAGAAAACATAGAAACCCATCTCCTGTGTTGCTGGACCCTTCAGAGACCACAGGAGGTCAGGATCAGCAGACTGGTCAGTTGCATTATGGTGCCTGCAAATGCAGGGGAGTGACCCCTTCACCCCAATGGAGATAATGTCAGCTGTCCTTGATGCTCCACAGGTCCTGCACGGAGCCTGTATGGTGCATGGGCACAGACGATACTTTGGACGGAGAGAGAGATGAAGTCGGGCTCAGTCGAAGACCAGCGAGGTCCAGAGTGTCCAGATGGTCGAAGATCAGTGGTTTCTTGTTCAGAATCTTGTCCACGTCGAATCTAGGGTCCTACAGCCAGGTAAGCCCATTTGTACCCATGGGAGAGGTTTGGACAGATTCAGGGGACCCCCCCAGGGGAGGGTCAGGACAGTGGGGAGGATACTCCCATGTTCTTTGTCCAGTTTTGCACCAGAGCAGGGGCCAATGGCTCCCAGGACTAGTTTGAACTGTTCTATGCACAGGGACACCAAGTGTGCCCCAGATGCAGACTTTCAGGCACTTTGGAAGTGCACCCACCCAGCCCCAAGACACTAAATCCTGTCTGGGAGGTGGTCTCACCTCCCTGTGACAGGATGCCTATTGTTCTGCCTTCCTTTGCTCGAGCTTGGCTCAGCACCAGGAGGGCAGAAATGTGTCTCTGGTTGGCAGCAACCATTTGTGCTGTCTGGGTCAAGAAGGCTGGTACCGGGAAGACCAGGGACCCCACAAAGCCCAATTCAGAAGGTTGGAATCCTCTTTTATTGTTGAATGTTATTAGTTAATAAAAACCGTCACAATACAAGTGAAATAATTTTTTTTTAATCCACTTTTTTTTTTTATATAGTCAATTTTCTTAAAAACATTGATTAATATTGGTGCAACACAGAAGTATATCTTGGATTTGTTAAACTAGAGCGTTATAAAATTAATTCAATTCATGATTGTGGGTGCATTTCACCAGTTCGTTAAAGTAGCGTATGCGTCTGTAAAAAAAGAAGAAAATTCTGCAGTTCTAGGTATCATCATCCTGCTATTATTTTATCATCATATCAATACCTTATAGTCTTACGTCTGGACAGGATCCTTGTGCTGTTATATACTACTTACAATTCTGTTTTATTGCTTTGTCATGAGATTGTAAAAACTTCAGAAGTTTACAATCTAACTGAGGATCTGTGGAGTTCAGACTTCTCATGATGGCTGTTCTACAAGTTCAAATCCCTCGCTCATTAAATAAGCGCTTTAAAAGTGCTTGACGCGCATTGTTCAGTTTGGGACATATACAGACCGGTAATCAGTCACAATATCGAATTTTTAATAAGGATATGGCAAACTATCGAGTTTAAAATATAGAATGAACGTAATATTGACTTACAAAAATATAGTGGAGCAGAATATTGAAATACAGGTAAGAAATATCATTTTTCATAATATCGAAGTTAGTAATATCGACAGTCATAATATAGTTGTTAAAAATGTCGATTTTTTTATAGTGTATTAAGTGTTAGTATTTTTTTTAAACACAATTTTATTGATTTTTCAATCAGCATAATAAATGCAATACATCTTCCAAGCAATTGGACGCCAATAAGGAAAAGGTATCATACATGAATACACATATTATTTCCAAAATGTAAATGACTATGTGGACATTCTCATCCAAGAACACGTCATTACAAAATCACGTTATCTAAGGAGCAAAAAATATGGAACAGACATGTCATTAATAGCGAGACATCGGATTATTAGCAGACTTATAAGTGTCTGACACACTATGCTTTATAAACATATACGAAAACTTAGAACTACCCCCCACCCCCCTAGTTCCTGGTCAAATAACGTGTAGCGTAAGACAAATAATGATTGTATTCACACAGTTAATAACAAATTGTTTCATAGCATATGTATACTTTGGCCGGAGAGAGAGATGAAGTCGGGCCCAGTCGAAGTCCAGCGAGGTCCAGAGTGTCCAGATGGTCGAAGATCAGTGGTTTCTTTTTGAGAATCTTGTCTACGTCGAATCTAGGGTCCTACAGCCAGGTAAGCCCTTTTGTACCCATGGGAGAGGTTTGGACAGATTCAGGGGACCCCCCCAGGGGAGGATCAGGACAGTGGGGAGGATACTCCCATGTTCTTTGTCCAGTTTTGCACCAGAGCAGGGGCCAATAGCTCCCAGTACTAGTTTGAACTGTTTTATGCACAGGGACACCAAGTGTGCCCCAAACGCAGACTTTCAGGCACTTTGGAAGTTCACCCACCCAGCCCCAAGACACTAAAACCTGTCTGGGAGGTGGTCTCACCTCCCTGTGACAGGATGCCTATTGTTCTGCTTTCCCTTGCTCGAGCTTGGCTCAGCACCAGGAGGGCAGAAATGTGTCTCTGGTTGGCAGCAACCATTTGTGCTGTCCGGGTCAAGAAGGCTGGTACCGGGAAGACCAGGGACCCTACAAAAATATAGTGGTGCAGAATATTGAAATACAGGTAAGAAATATAATTTTTCATAATATCGAAGTTAGTAATATCGACAGTCATAATATAGTTGTTAAAATTGTCGATTTTTTTATAGTGTATTAAGTGTTAGTATTTTTTTTAAACACAATTTTATTGATTTTTCAATCAGCATAATAAATGCAATACATCTTCCAAGCAATTGGACGCCAATAAGGAAAAGGTATCATACATGAATACACATATTATTTCCAAAATGTAAATGACTATGTGGACATTCTCATCCAAGAACACGTCATTACAAAATCACGTTATCTAAGGAGCAAAAAATACGGAACAGACATGTCATTAATAGCGAGATATCGGATTATTAGCAGACCTATAAGTGTCTGACACACTATGCTTTATAAACAAATACGAAAACTTAGAACTACCCCCCACCCCCCTAGTTCCTGGTCCAATAACGTGTAGCGTAAGACAAATAATGATTGTATTCACACAGTTAATAACAAATTGTTTCATAGCATATGTATACTTTGGACGGAGAGAGAGCAGCTAGTTCAGCTCTTGGGGATGTGGAATATGGGGTTGGGCCGGGCACGCTCGGCGATTGTGGAGGGGTTAGCATATCAATGGCTTTAAATGTTTCCAGCATATGGTCCCAATCCAGAGAGATAGGGATCCTACGTAGTCCTCTTAATTCCTCTTGTCTAATAATCGTACTCTCAGCAGTGCCCCAGCAGACCATTTCTGTCTGCCATGAGAGAGGTGTATGGGGAAGCAGATTTCCACTGCATTGTGATGGCACGTTTTGCTATAAGCACAGCCAAGTCAGCAAATCTATATTGGACCTTCTGCCCTTTGGGTCGTTTATGCAGGCCCAGCAAACAGCTTCCCGCCGATGACCAGACGGCCGTACTAGTGACCTCCTGCACTCTATATCCAACAGTTTGCCAGTACATGCATAAACGCGGGCACTGCCCACAACATGTGGAGCAGGTCTGCATCCTCTTCCTAACACCTAGGGCAGATGAGTTGTATGTTAGGAAATATACAATTAAGGCGATGTGGTGTGAGGTATGCCCTATGTAAGATGATATGCTGTATGTATTTAAATTTAGCATTGCGTGACACCTTCTTAGGAAATTCTAAGGCAGAGGACCATTCCTTATCTGTCAATTCTCTTCCCAGCTCTAGCGACCAGTTAACATGGAGTGGCAGCAACGATACCCCTGAGTGTGCTCGAATACCTCTGTATAACCAGCGAGTAAGGTGGCGTCCCCTTTCCATGAGATGTGTTGCGTATATTAGTTCATGCTTAGGGGGTTCAATCCCGTCAGGGGACCACCAGCGTTTGATATAATGAGAGATAGCTGCGTGTAAAAGAAAAAGTGTCGGGTGGACCCCCTGTGTACGGACAAAGTTATTGTGATCTGCAAGTGTGCCCTCAGTGATTAATGCTTCAATTGTTGATACGCCTTCCTGCTCCCGTAAGGGTAAAGCCCTTTTCAAGATTAAACCAGTAGTAGTAGGTATCCCAAGCAAGGGAATGATGGGGGAGGATGGGGGGGCCTTTTGGTGTAATGGAGTGCCTTCTTCCAGTACAATAATGCAGTTTTGAGCAAGGGGAAGGCTGTAGGAGGAATCCTAGTTTGTAGCAGGAGCAAATTATGAAGGAGACCCCGGTTGATAAGCTGAGACATGTTGCCAATTTCCTGACTGTGCCGTCCTGCTAGCCAATAAGCTAACCACTGCAGTTGGCTGGCCATACAATAAACTCAGAAATCCGGGGCTCCAAGTTCCCCCTCCTCAGGTCGTAGTTGTAGCTTGGCAAGGCTTACCCTCCTACGCCCCGTGCCCCATATAAGTTCTAACAGGAGTGTGTCTAGTGTACAAAGAATTTGGGTCGGGATAGTGATCGGCAGGTTAGTGAAGTAATATAGGAGACGAGGAAGCATCACCATTTTAGAAATGGATACTCTACCCATCACTGACGGGGGCAGCGAGGTCCAAAAGGAGACCTGACTTCGGAGTGATGTAATAGCCTTCAGCAAATTGCCATCTATAAGGTCCTGTGAGGATCTCTATATTTGGATACCTAGATATTTAAAGGTGTCTGGGGCGGTAGTTAACAATAAGTCCCCAAAGCGCACAGACCCTGGCGGAGCCTGAGATCGCATGTAAAAAGCATAGGACTTAGTTTCGTTAATAGCCAGTCCAGATATCCGTTCAAAGTGTTTAAATATGGCCGGGGCAGGTTCCAGGTTGGTAGTAAGATCATTGAGATATAAAATAATGTCATATGCGGACCCTAAGTGTGTGGTGTTATTGAATACAATCCCCTGGTCCATGGCCTCACTGCGAAGTTTAATCAGGAGGGGTTCTAATGCTTAGATAAAGAGCGACGGCTACAAGGGACATCTTTGTCGTGTACCCCTGGTTATAGGATACGCCGAAGAGATATGAGAGCCAGTCCTGGCCCGAGCTGTAGGAGCTGAATATAATAGCTCAACCCACTCGAAGTAACCTTTGGGGATGCCAAACTTTTCCATGGAGGACAACATATAGTTACAATCAAGGGTATCAAACGCCTGGCGCATATCAAGGGAAATGCACCCGATCGTACGAGAAAGGTCTGCCGCAGCTTCCATTATATAATGGAGTCGTCTAATATTTTAGGACGTATTGCGGCCCGGGATAAAACCACATTGGTCTGAGTGGATAAGCTTTGGGAGGTAGGGAAGGAAGCGACTGGCCAGGATTTTGCTGAGCATTTTGTACTCGGTGGATAGCAATGAGAGGGGGCAATACCCTGATATATCGCATGGGTCTCTATTTGGCTTGGGGAGAAAGGTAACCAGTGCTTGCATGGTCGTCAAGGAAAGAGTATGTTTTTTCAGTGCCATTTTGTAGAGGCTTTCTAGACGTGAGGTAAGTTGTGTTACATATGTTGCGCAGAACTCTGCAGGTAACCCATCCAGGCCGGGTGTTTTATTTCTGGGAAGGTCTTTGAATGCTACCTTAATGTCAAGTTGAGTGATAGGAGCTTCCAATTCCGATTGATCATCCGTGGATAATGTGGGGAATGGGAGGTCCTCCAAGAAGGCCACCAGTCGATCGGGGGAAGCAGCCGCCGGGGCGCTTTACAGGTTGCTGTAATATGTACAGAATGCCCTGTTAATGTCTGCTTGAGTAGAGACAACAGTACCATCCGGAAGTGAAATTTCAGTTATCAGGACCGGGGAGGGAACGTCCCGTATAAGACAAGCCAATAGAGTCCTTGATTTGTCTGCATCTTTATGACTATGCTGCGTGTATGCGTTATAGGCGAGTAGGCAAAGTCGCTCAAGAAGTTCTGCGTGTTTAATTCTGGCTTCTTGTAGCTGTGCCTGCTGAGAGGGATTAGTAATAGCTGTGGTCTCCAAACTATGGAGAGAGTTCTCTACTGTGGATAGGCTCTTGTGCATTTCCTGCCTACCCCCCACGGTAGCCCCTATTGCCGTGCCTCTGATCATGGATTTAAAAGCATCCCATTCAATTAAGCGGGAGGAGGCAGGATTGTCATTTTCTGTGAAGTAATTTGTAATGGCCATGTCTAATGTGTCTCTAAAAACCTGGTCCTCCAGAGATTGCGGCCAGAGACGTCACATTGGGACCGGGGTGGGAACTCTCCCCCATCCCAGGAGAATTTCAAGTGGGTCATGATCAGACAGAGACTTCCCGAGGTAGGTAGATTCAGCAATCAGGGACAGCAGGGGCAAAGAGCAGAAGATTCTGTCTATCCTGGTGTGTAATTGGTGCGGGGAGGAGTATAATGATATTCCCTGCAATTGGGATGTAGAATACGCCATGCATCCTGTATTGTCCAACCCACCACCCAAGCTTGTAGGAAGTCCGCGTTTTTGGTGGTTATAGCGCCTCTGAGCAGGGGGTGAGAGCGATCCAAGCTGACATCCAAGACAGAGTTAAAGTCTCTGCCAATAACCCAGGGGCATCCTACCCAATCCATTAATAATGTGTTTAAGTTACTGAGAAAATTATTCTGCTAATAATTGGGAGCATACACACTGCAAATGACTATTGGGACCCCATCTAGCCTAACCAAAAAGAGTACATACCGCCCCACTGTGTCTATCCGTTGTTCCGTCAGCACAAAGGGAACCCCATATTGAAACCAAACAAGTGAGGCCCTTGCAAAGGCGCAGTAGGAAGTATTAAAAACCTGCCCCTTCTATTTCTTGCACAGTTTACTGACTTCCGAATCCGTTAAGTGTGTCTCCTGAATAAGAGCTCTTTGGACTTTCCGCCTATTTAGCTGGGCAAATATTCTGTGTCGCTTGTGGACTGACCCCATGCCCCGCACATTCCATGTCAGTATTTTATATTTTCCTAACCCCGCCATATCGGCCCAAGACAATATAGAGAAGTGGCCAGGATACATAGGTGAAATATAAGATGGTAGGTAAGACCAGCTGGACCAGGAACCAATTAACTTCCCATGAACCATAATACCCAAGACCAGGGCCAACAGACAAAGTACGTTGGTCCAAACCTACATTAAAAAGTACTAATTCCAAACGGTTATACTTGCAGTATCTGCAGGGGCGGTGGTACCTATTCAGATCTTGTAGGAACCCTCCCTCACGGAGCTACACACATGCTGGGACCCTATAGCAAATTATATTGATCGGACACCTGGGGAGAAAAAGTAAAAAAAGGGGGGGTTAGATTATGCCTACAGTGACATTATCGTACTTCCCTCCATGAAGTCCGGCTAAGGCCTTGAGTATGGGAGAGTCATATGGTCAAACCGCAGCATCAGCCAAAGAGGTCCTTCACTATCTGCGGGGTAATAGTCGGGAACAGGGGATCGTTGCTCTCCGACAGCAAATTGTTATCATCCGAGTATTCCGGGGAAGTGACCTGCTCAGGATCCTGTAGAGCGGCAACCACCACCAGCGCCGATTCCTGCCCCAGCAGGGCCTGCCCTGGTGTTGGCTTGGTAGAGGAGAGAGTTCGCGGTGCTCTGCTGTGACTGGAGCCAGGTCTGTTAGTCTGTGATTGACCATGTCTCAACTGTTGATCCATATTGGTCAAAATCTGAGCGGGTAGAGTAGCCTCAATCCACGCATTTGCTGTCTCAGGGTCCTCGAAAAAGTAGGATTCCCGGTTGTAGGTGACTTTTAGTCATGCAGGAAATAACAGGGCATACTGTGGGCCAAGGGCTTGGGGTTTCAGTTTGAGTGGCTGGTAGGAGGCTCTATGACGTTGCACCTGGGCCGTATAGTCCGGATAAAGAGAAATCCGGGCGTTTTCATATCGTATGGGAGCATTTTCACGTGCTTTCTGTAATAGATGGTCACGGTCCCTATAGTTGAGAATACGAGCTATAAGTGGTCTGGGCGGTCTGCCAGCCGCTGGTTTGCCTGTACGGATTCGATGAGCCTGTTCAAAACAGAAGGAGGAAAGGCCCTCTGGGGCTACGTAGTCCCTCAGCCACTGTTCGACAAACTGAGTTGCATTCGGGCCCTCTGAGCGCTCCGGCAGACCAATAACGCGAATGCTGTTGTGTCTGGCCCACCCTTCCGCATCTTCAACCCTGTCCTGGAGAGTATTCAACTGTTTTTGCATCTGAGACAACTGGACAGCGTGATCCTGATGCTGCGGCACGATGTCTACCAACGTCTTTGCGTGGTCCTTGACTGTGTCATTGAGCTTACCATGGTCAGCTCGAGGAAAGTAAGGCCGGTGGAAAGCATGCACAGCTGTTGCTCAAGCGACTGATGCGTCTCCCTGATCTCAAGAAGGATTTGGTCCAGCTTATCAGAGGGGGGCGACAAAGCCGTCGGTGGTACACAGCTAATGGGGGATGTTTGGGAGTCCATATCAATGTCCCTCTGGGTGGACATGTCCGTGGCAGGCACATCTGGCTGCCTCCCCTTTGGATGCCCCATTCCGTCGATCGTGATGTGGCAATAGATTTACAAGGGAGATGCCTGTGGGAACCCCAATGGAGAAGAGAGCAAAGCAGCAGTGCGATCCGGGTGCAATTGGACCGAGTTAACAGCATTGGGGGAAGAGGCGGTTCAGCTACTCTCATCGATAGCACGCCAGAGTGCAGGATTCACACCTGGCCCAAACAGCAGGAGGGCAGGACCAGTAAAAAGTAGTCAGCCAGCGACCAACGACACAGTCCATAATATCCAAGAATCCACAGGCCACCACGTGCTATCGCCCCACGTGTTTTAAGTGTTAGTGTATGTGTTAAAAGTAGGTATTATTTTTGTAATGTATGTTTGAATTTTTTTAAAGTAATGAATTTTAATTAAATACATTTTTGTGTAATTTAATTCCGGAGTGAATTTTTTTTAAGTAATGAATTTTAATTAAATACATTTTTGTGTAATTTAATTCCGTAGTGGGTTGTGGGTTTAAAGGGGAATTGGGTGGGAAGTAATTTAATTGAAATTAATTAATTATTTTATTAATTAATAATTTAGTATGTAATAATTTATATTGTTAATTAAGTTAATTAATGTATTATTATTTAATTATAAATTGATTAATAAAAATAATTGGTAATTATGTTAATTGTGTTAACTTGTTTATTAATTAGTAATTAATTAGATATTACTTATTAATAATTCATTTGTAAATATGTTAATTGGGTACTTTTTTTAGGAGTAGGGTGAGGGTTGATAGGGGAGTAGGGTAGGAAGTACTTTAGTTTTAATGTAATTTTTATTATGTTTTATATTATATTTATTAAAAGTTATTTTATAGTGTTAATTTTGTGAATGAATTTAGATTTGATGGTTATTCATTTTATTGTTAATTGTAATTAGTTAATTAATAAATTTTTACTTAATTATGTTAATTTATTAATATTTTACAATTTTGTAGGTGACGTTTATAGGGTAAAATGGTGGGGGGTAAATTAATTTGGAAAAAATAATTACTTGTTAATTAATGTTAATTATATTGCAGGAGTGGGTATACTAAATTATTCCCCTACGCTATCCAACACTTTTCCTACTGTTACACTCGGTGGAGTGGGAATATTAAATTATTCCCACCCGCTATCCAACACTTTCCCTAATGTTGCATTCGCCGGAGTGGGAATAGTAATTTTTACCCTCCCGCTATCCAACACTTTCGCTAATGTTGCATTCGCCAGAGTGGGAATAGTAATTTTTACCCACTCGCTATCCAACACTTTCCCTACTGTTGCACTCACTGGAGTGGGAATAGGAATTTTTACCCACCGCTATCCAACACTTTCCCTACTGTTGCACTCACTGGAGTGGGAATAGTAATTTTTACCCTCCCACTATCCAACACTTTCCCTACTGTTGCACTCACTGGAGTGGGAATAGTAATTTTTACCCATCCGCTATCCAACACTTTCCCTACTGTTGCACTAGTTGGAGTGGGAATAGTAATTTTTACCCTCGCACTATCCAACACTTTCCCTACTGTACCATTCGTTGAAGTGGAAATAGTTATTTTGTCCCCTACGCTATGCAACGTTTCCAGTAATGTTATATTTCATGTAGTATAAAATATGATCTTTAAAAAATATATTTATTTTAATGATTTAACTTTTTTATTTTTGTATTTATATTACAGGTCTATTTATATATATATATATATATATCCTTCCAAAGATGCCCCAGATCTTAGAAACGCCACTCCACCAGGGATGATTTTCACAAATCTTTATTCGCAGAGCAACAATCACAGCCCCAACTGGTGTCTTGTCCCTACGCGTTTCAGTGCACCTGCACCTTAATCATGGGAGAGGGAGACAGGTAAAATCTGGATAGGAACATCACGCCATTGTCCCACTTAGCATTCACTCTCCAGTGAGTGGTATGCTGGGAAGTGAAGTCCATACTTATTCCTTCCGGTAGGTTCCGTGATTTTTACCTCGTTATTTTAACTCCCGATTTTTTAACAGTGTTCCAAGCCCTCCAGTGGGCTTCAGGGCTGATTTCGTGGCTCAAATTGCAATCCCTCGTGCTGGCAGGCTGTTATGATTTGCAGCCTCGCAGGTCTGTTCCTATTTTACAGCGGTGCGTTTCCCACGGCTTGGAGCTTGCCGTGTGTATTCATCCTTCCAAAGATGCCCCAGATCTTAGAAACGCCACTCCACCAGGGATGATTTTCACAAATCTTTATTCGCAGAGCAACAATCACAGCCCCAACTGGTGTCTTGTCCCTACGCGTTTCAGTGCACCTGCACCTTAATCATGGGAGAGGGAGACAGGTAAAATCTGGATAGGAACATCACGCCATTGTCCCACTTAGCATTCACTCTCCAGTGAGTGGTATGCTGGGAAGTGAAGTCCATACTTATTCCTTCCGGTAGGTTCCGTGATTTTTACCTCGTTATTTTAACTCCCGATTTTTTAACAGTGTTCCAAGCCCTCCAGTGGGCTTCAGGGCTGATTTCGTGGCTCAAATTGCAATCCCTCGTGCTGGCAGGCTGTTATGATTTGCAGCCTCGCAGGTCTGTTCCTATTTTACAGCGGTGCGTTTCCCACGGCTTGGAGCTTGCCGTGTGTATTCATCCTTCCAAAGATGCCCCAGATCTTAGAAACGCCACTCCACCAGGGATGATTTTCACAAATCTTTATTCGCAGAGCAACAATCACAGCCCCAACTGGTGTCTTGTCCCTACGCGTTTCAGTGCACCTGCACCTTAATCATGGGAGAGGGAGACAGGTAAAATCTGGATAGGAACATCACGCCATTGTCCCACTTAGCATTCACTCTCCAGTGAGTGGTATGCTGGGAAGTGAAGTCCATACTTATTCCTTCCGGTAGGTTCCGTGATTTTTACCTCGTTATTTTAACTCCCGATTTTTTAACAGTGTTCCAAGCCCTCCAGTGGGCTTCAGGGCTGATTTCGTGGCTCAAATTGCAATCCCTCGTGCTGGCAGGCTGTTATGATTTGCAGCCTCGCAGGTCTGTTCCTATTTTACAGCGGTGCGTTTCCCACGGCTTGGAGCTTGCCGTGTGTATTCATCCTTCCAAAGATGCCCCAGATCTTAGAAACGCCACTCCACCAGGGATGATTTTCACAAATCTTTATTCGCAGAGCAACAATCACAGCCCCAACTGGTGTCTTGTCCCTACGCGTTTCAGTGCACCTGCACCTTAATCATGGGAGAGGGAGACAGGTAAAATCTGGATAGGAACATCACGCCATTGTCCCACTTAGCATTCACTCTCCAGTGAGTGGTATGCTGGGAAGTGAAGTCCATACTTATTCCTTCCGGTAGGTTCCGTGATTTTTACCTCGTTATTTTAACTCCCGATTTTTTAACAGTGTTCCAAGCCCTCCAGTGGGCTTCAGGGCTGATTTCGTGGCTCAAATTGCAATCCCTCGTGCTGGCAGGCTGTTATGATTTGCAGCCTCGCAGGTCTGTTCCTATTTTACAGCGGTGCGTTTCCCACGGCTTGGAGCTTGCCGTGTGTATTCATCCTTCCAAAGATGCCCCAGATCTTAGAAACGCCACTCCACCAGGGATGATTTTCACAAATCTTTATTCGCAGAGCAACAATCACAGCCCCAACTGGTGTCTTGTCCCTACGCGTTTCAGTGCACCTGCACCTTAATCATGGGAGAGGGAGACAGGTAAAATCTGGATAGGAACATCACGCCATTGTCCCACTTAGCATTCACTCTCCAGTGAGTGGTATGCTGGGAAGTGAAGTCCATACTTATTCCTTCCGGTAGGTTCCGTGATTTTTACCTCGTTATTTTAACTCCCGATTTTTTAACAGTGTTCCAAGCCCTCCAGTGGGCTTCAGGGCTGATTTCGTGGCTCAAATTGCAATCCCTCGTGCTGGCAGGCTGTTATGATTTGCAGCCTCGCAGGTCTGTTCCTATTTTACAGCGGTGCGTTTCCCACGGCTTGGAGCTTGCCGTGTGTATTCATCCTTCCAAAGATGCCCCAGATCTTAGAAACGCCACTCCACCAGGGATGATTTTCACAAATCTTTATTCGCAGAGCAACAATCACAGCCCCAACTGGTGTCTTGTCCCTACGCGTTTCAGTGCACCTGCACCTTAATCATGGGAGAGGGAGACAGGTAAAATCTGGATAGGAACATCACGCCATTGTCCCACTTAAAATAACGAGGTAAAAATCACGGAACCTACCGGAAGGAATAAGTATGGACTTCACTTCCCAGCATACCACTCACTGGAGAGTGAATGCTAAGTGGGACAATGGCGTGATGTTCCTATCCAGATTTTACCTGTCTCCCTCTCCCATGATTAAGGTGCAGGTGCACTGAAACGCGTAGGGACAAGACACCAGTTGGGGCTGTGATTGTTGCTCTGCGAATAAAGATTTGTGAAAATCATCCCTGGTGGAGTGGCGTTTCTAAGATCTGGGGCATCTTTGGAAGGATGAATACACACGGCAAGCTCCAAGCCGTGGGAAACGCACCGCTGTAAAATAGGAACAGACCTGCGAGGCTGCAAATCATAACAGCCTGCCAGCACGAGGGATTGCAATTTGAGCCACAAAATCAGCCCTGAAGCCCACTGGAGGGCTTGGAACACTGTTAAAAAATCGGGAGTTAAAATAACGAGGTAAAAATCACGGAACCTACCGGAAGGAATAAGTATGGACTTCACTTCCCAGCATACCACTCACTGGAGAGTGAATGCTAAGTGGGACAATGGCGTGATGTTCCTATCCAGATTTTACCTGTCTCCCTCTCCCATGATTAAGGTGCAGGTGCACTGAAACGCGTAGGGACAAGACACCAGTTGGGGCTGTGATTGTTGCTCTGCGAATAAAGATTTGTGAAAATCATCCCTGGTGGAGTGGCGTTTCTAAGATCTGGGGCATCTTTGGAAGGATGAATACACACGGCAAGCTCCAAGCCGTGGGAAACGCACCGCTGTAAAATAGGAACAGACCTGCGAGGCTGCAAATCATAACAGCCTGCCAGCACGAGGGATTGCAATTTGAGCCACAAAATCAGCCCTGAAGCCCACTGGAGGGCTTGGAACACTGTTAAAAAATCGGGAGTTAAAATAACGAGGTAAAAATCACGGAACCTACCGGAAGGAATAAGTATGGACTTCACTTCCCAGCATACCACTCACTGGAGAGTGAATGCTAAGTGGGACAATGGCGTGATGTTCCTATCCAGATTTTACCTGTCTCCCTCTCCCATGATTAAGGTGCAGGTGCACTGAAACGCGTAGGGACAAGACACCAGTTGGGGCTGTGATTGTTGCTCTGCGAATAAAGATTTGTGAAAATCATCCCTGGTGGAGTGGCGTTTCTAAGATCTGGGGCATCTTTGGAAGGATGAATACACACGGCAAGCTCCAAGCCGTGGGAAACGCACCGCTGTAAAATAGGAACAGACCTGCGAGGCTGCAAATCATAACAGCCTGCCAGCACGAGGGATTGCAATTTGAGCCACAAAATCAGCCCTGAAGCCCACTGGAGGGCTTGGAACACTGTTAAAAAATCGGGAGTTAAAATAACGAGGTAAAAATCACGGAACCTACCGGAAGGAATAAGTATGGACTTCACTTCCCAGCATACCACTCACTGGAGAGTGAATGCTAAGTGGGACAATGGCGTGATGTTCCTATCCAGATTTTACCTGTCTCCCTCTCCCATGATTAAGGTGCAGGTGCACTGAAACGCGTAGGGACAAGACACCAGTTGGGGCTGTGATTGTTGCTCTGCGAATAAAGATTTGTGAAAATCATCCCTGGTGGAGTGGCGTTTCTAAGATCTGGGGCATCTTTGGAAGGATGAATACACACGGCAAGCTCCAAGCCGTGGGAAACGCACCGCTGTAAAATAGGAACAGACCTGCGAGGCTGCAAATCATAACAGCCTGCCAGCACGAGGGATTGCAATTTGAGCCACAAAATCAGCCCTGAAGCCCACTGGAGGGCTTGGAACACTGTTAAAAAATCGGGAGTTAAAATAACGAGGTAAAAATCACGGAACCTACCGGAAGGAATAAGTATGGACTTCACTTCCCAGCATACCACTCACTGGAGAGTGAATGCTAAGTGGGACAATGGCGTGATGTTCCTATCCAGATTTTACCTGTCTCCCTCTCCCATGATTAAGGTGCAGGTGCACTGAAACGCGTAGGGACAAGACACCAGTTGGGGCTGTGATTGTTGCTCTGCGAATAAAGATTTGTGAAAATCATCCCTGGTGGAGTGGCGTTTCTAAGATCTGGGGCATCTTTGGAATGATATATATATATATGTATATATATATATATGTATATATATATATATATATATATATATATATATATATATATATATATATATATATATATATATATATATATGTAACACCAGCCAATTTCAAATCCGAAATCAAAGCACGGACACCGAGGAGAATTGCAATATGAGTCGGTTTAATCGCTGCAACCAAAACAACGCGTTTCAGCTTTCGCCTTGTTCACGTCAAGCGTACAGTGATTTGAGTAAAGTTTAAATATCTTACAAAATGATTGACACAAAGGAAGGGCTACTCAAATCATAAAGGTCAGGCTTAGGGAGAGTGGCAGCCATCTTAACACTGTAAAAGTTAAGTAAACAATGATACTGCCCAAACCATGTCAGAGGATTTAGACAGAAATAGAGGTCAAAATCAAAACCAGACAAAAGAACAGACAGCCTCCATTTTTATCGGGATTGTGTTACATTATATATATATATATATATATATATATATATATATATATATATATATATATATATATATATATATATATATATATATATATATAGATATATATATAGATATATGTAATTATATTTTAAATTATGTTTTAAACATTTTATAATTAAAAATATTAATGATTTTTAATATTATTAAGTTTATATATATATAATAACAACTTAAAAGGCATGTTTTTTTAACATTATATTTATTATTTATTAATTTAATTTTTTTTAAATTATTTTTAAGTATGTTTTACCTAATTATATTGATTATTTAATAAATTTTATATTACTTTTAAGACATATAAAAAGTTGATATTTTAGCAATTTATATTATTGACAACGATATTTAGGATTCAATATATTTGTACTTACCTGTTTGTAGATAGGAAGTCGATATTCTGTCATTCTATATTTTATCATCGATATTCTGGCAGCTCGATATCTGACAGAGACGGTAAATCACCTAGGCGCATGGGCAATAGTTTTTTCTTGGTTACCGGTGTGGAGGTATGATTCCAAGGTGTTTGATACCAAACACTACATGTTTTGTTGCAGCCGTTTTCGAGATAGCATTTTACGCAAGCATATAATGCACCTCTACCTAGATGTTTGGCTGTGTCACCGACAACCAAGGAAAATGGTCTCCGAAGGCTGTAGAGGTGCCATGCTCATGCAGGGGCACCCTCTCACGTAAAACCCAGCACCCTGCCTTTAGGATTGTTAAGGCCTTCTAGAGGGGTGACTGATAGGTTTAAGTGTAGTGACCTATAGATATAGGAAACCTATATCTTTCATAAGTGGTGCAAGCACCGGCTTACACAGGCTGCACTGGCAGGGCTGTAGTTCCATTTTGCATGGCCTCTCATGTGTGGAAGATGCCAGCTTTAGCCCATGGGAGGCCTCTGGGGTACCTATGCCCTAGGTACATGTGTACCATATGCTAGGGACTGACAAGGGTACCCCAATATCCAATCTGGAGTGTACCTAAGTACATGGCATAACCTTTTTAGGGAGAAAGCAGATAGACTGGGGTCCTGATTAGCTGGATCCCAGTCAGACTAGTCAAAGACAGTGTAACATCAAGCAAAAAGTGGGGTTAACCATAAGAAGCTGATCCTACTTTCTACAGTTACCTAAAAGACCACAAAACATTTATGATCCAATTTCAGCTTTTTTATGGCCACCATGGCCATGTCACTGACAGTGAAGAGGTACACTGGTTCAAATTCTAAATGTATTCACAACTACAATGCATGCTCACCTGATAGTTAGCCACCTGCCTCCGACCTGACCTCTCATCCTGTTCTGCCTCCTCAGGTCAAGTCCAGTGCTATAACATTTGCCAACACAGCCCCCATGATATGGAGGGCCCTAACTCCAAGGGGGTACCTCCGGCACTGTGGCCGGTCGTCGGTCCCCTGGCCTGAGAGCATCTGATTGGGTTGAACTTGAGGGGGCCTCCTCCATGTATTTGAAAGGGGGACCCTCTCAGGTTTTGTTACGTCACTTGCCCAGTCACTTCCTCCTCCATATGCTCCATTCTGGAATTTGTTTGTCTTCTGCTGTTTACTTAGTCATAGTCTTAAGTTCCAGACAAACAGAAAGCACTATCTAGCCAAGGGGATGGAGCTAGCCAGGGTAAAAGTACGCTACCCACACCAGACATGAGTTGGAGGAGGAAGAGCGCAAATTAGGGGCCAAGCTAGTGTTCACCTTGAGGTAACTAAGAGCAGCACATAACACCTCCAGTACTGACACACAGAGCTAGAGATGATGGCCCTTGACACCTTCATGCTCCAGGAGAAAATCAATGAGGGAGGTTTCCCGGACATAGGTGCACACGCATCACCTCATTCGGCAGGCACCATTCTAGTCTCTGCTTTTCACAAAACATCATCCCTCTCTGAATGCTTAATCTGCAAACTAATGAGTGTTGTGCCAAAAGCACTGCTGAGAAGCCCTGTCAGTGCTAATAAATGCCAGCACTCCAAATTCCAAGGCTGCTTCATCTTAAAACCACATCAGGCCTCTTTATCAAATATCAGACACTCATGCCTCTTTATCTCACTCTTGCAGGTTCCTTCTTTCCTCCTTGGTGAAGGTTTTTCTTTCTTTCTCTTCCTCCTTCTTTAATGTTTGGATTGTTTTTCCTTTCTTGCTCTTGGGAAGTGACATTCTGCTGGGCTTAGTTTAAAGGGCTACTTCAAGTGGGTGGTACAACCAGTGCTGCAGGCCCACTAGTAGAGTTTAATTGACAGGCCCTGGGAACATGTAATAGCAATTTGCTAGGGCCTAATAAGTAAATTAAATATGCCAATTGGGGCTAAGCCAATATTACCATGTTTAGAGGAGAGAGCACAAGCACTTTATCACTGGTTTGCAGTGGTAAAGTGCACAGGGTACTTTCAGAAGGTGAATAAACTGAGAAGTGGCCCTGCACTTTCACCCACAATAGTCAGTTTATCCAGTTGACAAAAGTTACATATAATTTGTTAAGAGTCATGGGGAGTAAATATCAACATGCAATAAAAAATATAAACAACTAAAGTAAATTGTTGGTGTAGTATTACTGTATTGTCTTTTTAGTGCATACAAGCACAATAGTAACAATTCATCATACATCAAGTAATGAGTATCAATTCAAAGCAATATCAATCACAACAATTATTTAAACTCCAAACAAGTATAACAATTAAGTAGCAAATTTAATCCGTAGACATAGCATTGAAGGAGCCATAGTACTGAAGTAGCCAACTTGTGTTTCGCGGAATCCCCGCTTCTTCAGGGCTACAAATGCAAAAATCAAGAAAAGACAAAAAATACATAATAATTTCCTGTATTTCAACACAAAATATCAAAAACCTGGATGGACTAAACCAAAAGCAAAATAGTGATAAGAGATGAAGAAAGGAAAACAAACTCTACAGCAGGAGCTAAGGCCAGAAAAAATAATGTAAAAATGGAGGAGGAAGGCAAAAAGTTGGGGGAAAGACCATCTTAAGGCAGACAGGTCTAACAATTGTAGTAATCTATCTCAGATCCTATACTAGCTTCAGCTATCTTTGCCCTATATTGTCCAACAGGATCCTGGTGAAGGCTGCACAAAATTAGCAATGCCTGTACGTAGTTGATATAAGTATCTATTAAAAACATTGTATCACATATGGTTGTATGTCACACATCAACAGCCCTGGTCTGAAAATGTACCAAGAGCACAATATCAACAATCAACATATCATCTTCCTGAGCATATTGAGAGAAGTATACATTTGCTAATATTAACTCCAAATCTACCTCTACCGTCTTTGCAGGTATGTTGGTAGTCAATATTGTGACATCGATATATGTGTGGGTGGATATTGAGGTAGAACACCTCATACAACTTCCACCGATGTAACTGGCAGATATCTGGAGCCTAATGAGCAAAACGTTTTACATCAATTAAGTTGTTTTTAACTTCACTTGTAGATTTAATTAAATGCCGAATAGTCACACTTCATTGTGGGAAGGGAAACCAGGGGGGAGGGGGGCATTTCTGCTCCTCCTTCTATTCAAAACAACATTTCTGCTTCTGCTGGTGACCTCTCCCGAAGCACCACTTCCAGTCCGAAGATCTTGGCACCCAGAGGAGGGGAGGAAGGGATTTTAAAATCCACGATGATGCTCGGGTAACCCTCTCTCGGTCTTAGTCCCCCACTTGAAGCGACAGCACTTGGTCGCAAGAATACAGGTTAGTGCTGGGAAGAAAGTGGGCTACATGGCATGATTTGAAGAGCTACGGTGTCAAGGAGTATCCCCCCACACTCTCTCTGGATCAGTAATTAGGACACACAGACAGCAAACATAGAGTGTCAGGGGAAAAGAGTGAAGGGAGCGAGTGAAAAACAGATGTCAATCGTGTGCTTCTTTGGATCAGCAAGGAGGTCAGAAGACATGAATCTTGGTTGCAGAGAAAGCTATACATTTCAGTTGCTGCAATGATCAATCAGTAGCCAGTAACAAAATCATTAATTTCATATGGAGCTCTTCTTAACAAGCATCTTCACTTATTGCACTCTGTTGAGCTCCACACTAACTAAGATACATAAACCAATTCATAAGACCTATGCACGACAGAGTCTCCTCTAATATTACAGAAGAAGTATGGGCAAGCAATCTTAGGAATCATTTTAACCAGGATATGGATTACAATTTGGGGATAAAAATTGACAGTGTGATGAAAAATCTCACCGAAATTAAAGCACAGTCATTCCAAAAGAGCACCGGCATCCTAGATGGTCAGAATCTAATTATAAATGACGGACTGAAAAGTATACAAAGCATTATTAAGCTCCAAATTAAAAAAGGAAGAAGAGAGGGGGCCCCAGGTCTGAATGGAATTCCGCCCATTCTTTATAAACAAGATGAGAACGGATGGGCAGCAGCGCTCGAACCACTATTTCTGGAAATAAGACATTTTAACAGATTGCCAGGCTCCTGGAAGGGCTCAATCATCTCTCCAATTTTTAAGACATGGGATAAGTCTCTCCCACAAAATTTTCGATTAGTGGCCCCAATGGATAATGAGGCAAAGTATTTTGCAGGTACACTCTTGGAGGAATTGCAGGCATGGGCCACAGAGAAATCCTTAGTTCCGGCCAACCAGACCGGCTTTGCCAAATCAGTTGGGACAACAACTAATATCCTAACAATGGGTATGTTAATAGACAAGGCTGAATCAACTAAAATGCCCATCCACTTCTGTTTTATAGACCATAAGGCTGCCTTGAACATATAAATCGGAACATTTTATGGTCCAAATTGAATGGTTCGGGGATACCAAGGCCTCTGTTAGACTTGCTGATTAACCTTTACATGGAGACAAGGGTCCAGATAAAGCTGGGTGACGGATCACTTCTGTCAAGGTGCATATCAACCAACAAAGGCCTCAAAAAGGGTTGCGTCTTGGCTCCTACACTATTTAATCTGTTTTTAGGAGATCTTATCCCGATCCTAAACAGCTGTAACTCTCATGCCCCCAAGTTAGGAGGGCTTCAATTACCTTGTCTTCTCTACGCAGACGATATAGTTCTAATCAGCCAGACAAAGGTAGGGCTACAACATCTTGTGAATGCTACACATGGCTATTCTGAAGCAAATGAACTGACCATAAACCTGGAGAAAACGTAGACAATGACGGTCAGGAAAACCAAGAAAAAATCATCGTCCTGGTACTGGAACAATGCTCGAATTGAGGATACGTCAGTGTACAAATACCTAGGAGTAAAAATCGATAACAGTGGGCAGTTTACTATACAGAAAACCAGTATCAGAGGTAAAGGTCTTGCCTTGTCAATCTCTCTAAAAGCACTAAATAGCAAACTTACTGGGCCCACCCTTCTACCTCTGGTACAAGTAATACGAGCTAAACTCCTGCCAACAATTACTTATGGGAGTGAAGTACAGAGAGGCAGAGACGCAAAGACCCTCGATAATACAGTCATAGTTGCATACAGAATTATATTTAGCCTGCCCAAACGAACCTCACCGGCACATATTAGGCTAGAGTTCGGTGTCCAGAAACAGCTCCTGGCATGACAGGGGGCATACATAACTATCTGGGACAAAGTGCGAAAATTCAAACAAGGATCTCTAAATGAGTATCTATGGATGGAGCTAGAGCAACACCCTGCCTCACCAGCTGCCAAGTATCTTAAAAGTAGCCTGGCGAATACGGGCTTAAAGCAGCTTTGGGATACCCCCACAAATCATACAACGCTTAAAAACCTGGTCAAGAAAACAATCAAACATCTTTCGTGGGTTGAAGATAAGGCAGCCCTCACAAAAAGGTCACATGACCCTGAACTCTTATTCAACACAAGCAGCACAGAGTTACCTTGGATTGGGTTATGCTTAAACTGCTAAAATGAAGTTTGTAAGGTACAGGCTGGGCTTGCTATCCTGCATCCGACATTTCCGACATTGGCTAAAAGACAAGGCGGGCTCCCTTTGCCGATTTTGTGGCTTTGTGCCAGAGGATATACTGCACTTGTTATGCTCCTGCGACAAACTGTTGGATGAACGAAAACATCTGCTGAAACGCCATTTTAATCAGCGAGGGATACGTTCACGAAGACAAGCAGTTCTCGCCTGCTTTGCATCCCAGGATCCACAGTTGAACTGTAGTTTTGTGAAGTTTATGAAGGCAGTGGAAAAGAAAATGTCAAAACTTTAATCCTAAATGCTTTTTAGATAATATTATAACACAAAACTGTATCTATTTCCAAGGTCATCCAAAAAGGATGCATCTTTATAATTTTAAAATGAAATGAGAAATTGTGATTATGATATGCTGGTTTTATCAATGCATGTAGATTTACTTTTAAATTTTGATGTTTGTACTGCAACGGTTTTAATTAACTATGCAAATAAAATATTACCATTACCATTACCAATATACATACAGGCGTGGAAACCCAGGACAGTCAGTAATGCTAAATGAAGAAGGAATGCACAATCCAAACAAGAATCCAGCCTGAACCCCACTAACACAAGGGAAAATTCGAAACGGGAAAAACAAGAAATGTGAAGACATTAGAAAACTGTGACGAATTAGCCAAATGGGAAACCATACAACATAACAGAAAGTTTCCATTGATTGATAGGGCGACATGGCATAGCGATGTAACTGTGAACGTTTATTTATGTCAAACATTAAGTGAAGGGCTATGGTGTCAACAAGAATCCTTACCTGCCCCTCACTCTATGTCAACATGTAGGACACATGCACATCAACAAGAGAGGGTCAGAGGAATAGAGTGACGGGGGCGAGAGAAACACAAATGCCAATCCTGTGCTTCTGCGGATCAGCCAGGAGGTCAGAAGACATGGATCTTGGTTACAGAGAAATCTGTGATTATCAGTTGCTGCAGTGAAAAATTAGTAGCCAGTAATCAAATCATTCATTTTATATGGAGCTTTTTCAAACTGCTTGATTTATTGCACTCTAAAGAGCCCCACACCAACCGAGATACAATTGTGCAAAACCAAGGATGCTAGGACCGGCAGTAGTTCTCTATGAAGTGGGAATGTATCAACCAAACAAGCAAAAGAACGAAAATCCTGCCTAATCCCCTCTAGCACAAGGTAAATGGGAACCAGGTAAAACAAGAAACGTGAAGATATTGGAAAACGGTGACGAATTAGCCGAATTGGAAAGCCATACAACACAACGGGAAATTTCCATTGCTTGACGAAGTCAGCTCCTGACGGGGGCTGGCCTCCCAGTTCAGTGTGTGGGCCGGATTTTTGGGCTGTTTGTGATCCTCTTTATGGTCTGCTAGGCTGGTGTTGATTTCTTTAATAGTAAAACAAAAATTGCCGGCAGCAAGCTAAAAATTCATGCAGCCGTCCATACCTGACAAAACACTTAGGGCCCGATTCACAGAATTAACTTAAGACAAAATCCTAAACTTACTACCATTTTGGTATTCACAGAACGCGCTTACTCATTTTGGTATTCACAGAAGGCACTTACTCATTTCGGTATTAACAGAAGCTAGGAGTCCTAATTTTAGGACTCCTAAATGCCTTCTGTGAATACCGAAAGTCTTAAAGTTAGGATTTTTCTCAGTTTAGGAGTAGTAAAGTTAGGACTCCTAACTTTAGGACTCCTAAATGCCTTCTGTGAATACCAAAAGTCTTAAAGTTAGGATTTTTCTCAGTTTAGGAGTAGTAAAGTTAGGACAACGAAATAGCCCAAAGCAGCCACTCGCTACCCTGCAGTGCGGCTGCCCTCTTGTAGCAAATGAGAGATGGTGATTTCCCTACGGTTGTCTCTGCCCCGAAGCACTCACCTCCCCGCCAGGTTCTTGTACGAGGCGTTGCATCTTCTGGGCCGAGCGTGGCCACACTCCCCTTGTGGGCAGCAAGTCTCTGGCAGATTAGGGCTGCCTTGACTACCAGAACAGCGGCGGCCCCCGACCATGTGGTGTAGCTGCTCTTCTGCGAGGACACAAAGGGGCAGGAAGCGGAGTGAAGTCTCCGTCAGCCACGATGTCTCTGGCTTTCTCATTAGGCGTGGCCCTGCTCACAACCAGGCTTGGCCTCTGCCTGACTCCCGGCGGTTCCACCATTGCTACGGCAAACAGAAGGGGAGAGGAATGGGGAGCTGCGTCTCACCGGAACTTCCTCAGCGTTTTCCCTCCACCACGGAGGAAAGAGACATGGCGCTCTTTTAGTGCATCTCGTCGTCTTGGGGGCAGAACCCAAAACACACCTCCCTGGTCCTGGCAGTGAAGTGCTCATCATGTGCTACGGCAACACAAGCTCACACCAGGGGCTCAAGCACACAAGGCACAGGGATTCTGCAGCACTGCAAGCCCAGGTCCAGGGCTACAGGACAACGAGAAAACACATGAAGTGCTCAGCCTGTCTCCAACGTCAAGACACAAACAGGGAGCAGGCAGCGCTTCTCTCCTGGAATCCCCAAGGCAGAGCTGGCCCCAGGCAGGCCATCACGCAGGGCTTCCCAGCAGGTAGTAGCTGAGTCCCACGGCAGTTCCTCCTGGAATAGTGTTCCTTAGATCCATGTTCCCAAGTAAGCTTAACCTTTCATGGGGTCACAGCCCCAGTACTTATACCACAACAGTCTTTGTTCTGCCCACTGGCACAGGGCTCTGAGCCCAGTCCAAACGAGTTCTGGGGGGCACTTAAAAGTATCCTTATTGTGCACAACACTCCCTATTGTAAGTGTAAGCCCTGGCCCCAGACACACCACAGGGGGCGGAGCCATCATTGTGGAAGGCAGGCACAGCCCTATTCAGGTGCAGGTGCTACTCCTACCACCACTCCAAATGCAGACCAGGCCTATTCAGCCTAGCGCTGACTCTTCCAGACTCTCTGGAGCCACTGCACCTCCCCAGCCCCTGTCTCTCCAAGGCCAGACAGTCAATACACAACAGGCAGGCATAAAGACACGTAGCACACAGAAATGCCTACTTCTAGAAGTGGCATTTCTAAAATAGTGATAATAAATCGGCAAACACCAATATGCAGCATTTATCATCACTATTCCAAACAAGCCAAACTTGATCACGCTACCCCTCTCATGTCAGGAATTACCACTGAAGTATCAGGGAATCCCCGATGCATTCCTATGAGAGGGCAGTCTCACAGCAGTGAAAACCAAATAGGCTGTTTGTCACTACCAGGAAATGTTACACAGTTGAGGCACATTCCTACCTTTTACCTACACGGCACCCTGCCCATGGGGCTAGCTAGGGCCTACCTTACGGGTGGCTTATATGTAGTAAAAGGGGAGTGTGAGAAGTTGGCCTGGTATATGATGCTCACTAGTTAAAGTGATCACCTTGTACCATGCCAAGCAACCCTTATGGTGTGGTTGTAAGTCAACCTTTTCGGACTAGCTGCCCTAGTGGTAGCGTAGGCTAAGCAGTCTTTGAGGCTAAACTCGTGAAGCGTGTTAAGCCAGCTGTTTTACCAAATGCAACCCCCTTTTATACCAATGAAAGGACACCACACAGATATATATTCAAAATATATATGTATTTATTTCTCAAAGTAACCCCTAGTCTCTTTATGAGCACAGGAGCACAAATCGTCAAACAAGATTATCACAGAATACACAGAAGTTGCACTTTATATGGATAGGCCCTGGTGGCCACTCGAACCATATACTAAAATAGTGGTATAAGTACCACGAACAGAAAAGGGAAAAGGCCTAAGGCCTCTAGAATCGCTGGGCCTACAAGGAGCTAACGTCAGTTAGTGACCAGGAGGTCCACGGGTGGCGTGTGCAGAGCAAATAGTCACACGCGTGCTCCCATAGGTTTCAATGGGTGCGTAAAAAGTACAAAGTTACTGCAAAGGAGATCTTCCGGGTTGACTAGGAACTTAAGATTTGGAACACAGGCACTAGAGATGTATTACTACACATGGGCACCGGAGTACCAGCTTTACCTCACCCACAGGAAGCGGGTGCATAGGCCTCAAAGTGCGTCGGGTTTCTTCTATCTGTTCCGTTGAGCCTGGGACAAAGATGCTGCAGGCGGTCGGTCCGGGAGAGATTCGGTGGATCGAAGGGTGGATCGGAGTTGCAGAAGACCTGAAAGCAGAGGGGACAGTGTTCACAGTCACTAGCCAGTGACCGGCGTGGCACCAGGTAGGTACCAGGCGATGTCGGGTGCAAACAGGTGATGAGGGGTAGCTTGTCTCCGCAGCCACGTGGTCCCTGAAGGTCGACGACGTCCAGGAGTCGGCTCACGAGCTGTCCCACGCAGGCTCTCGCTGTCGGCGGTGTCGGCGACTTGGTCGAAGCAAACAAGCCTTGGCAAAAGCAATTGTAGGAGGATTCGGAAGTCAGCTGTTGGTTCTGACCAGCAAGGTCAGAGGGATTGCTCCTTTGGAGAGGAGCAAGGGCCAGTCTGGAGCAACCAGACCAGCGGTGTTTTTCGTAGATTTCGTCGCCAAGATGGCCACTAGCCAGCGGGCCAGCAACCGGTTAGGCGCGTCGAGTGGCAAAATGCAGAAGGGCCCCACGCAGATCGTGGAGATGCTGGAGGGCTCACCTTTGGTGCAAATGCTGCTCGAGAGTTGGGCTTCTCAGATCCCAAAGCACAACTTGAAGGGAGCCTCGGTTGTTGCACTTGTCAGCTTGTCGTAGTCGATCCAAGATGACTGGCTCCACGTGTCTCGGTGCCTCCACGGGTCTCCTCTTTGCAGGGACTGTGGATCGGGCGGTGAGAGGTCTGGAGGTCCAGGTCTTGTCAGTCTCTGGGCTCGGGCTCCGGCGGGAGGCGGCGGCAAAGCAGACGTTGATTCGCTGGATGGTGCTTGCGTTAGCAAGGTGGTCACTCCCTGACCACAGGGGAGATTGGCTTCAGTCCTCTGTGCGGCAGAGCGTCGAAGTTCCCGTCTTCTTCTTAGTTTCAAGTTGATTCCAGGATGTCTAAAGTCTTAGGACACAGCTCCTACCTTTATTCGGATTCTAGGGGCCGGACTACCTGCTAGGTCCCTCCCTATGGGTGGGACCAGGAAGGGGGGTGGTTACACCCCCAATCCTTTGTCCAGCTCGCCCCAGGCCCGGGACTGGTGTGCCCCAGGACCGGTTTGAACTGGCATATGCCCCGAGGCTCCTTGTGAGCCACAGGCATGTCTGGTTTCTTTCAAGCCCTACCTGACCAATACACAAAATCCTGTCTGGGGTGGTGCTCGCACCTCCCCTGGCAGGAAACCCTTTGTCCACACCTCCCAAGCTGGAAGGACTCCCAGCAGCAGGAGGGCAGACTTGTGTCTGTGGTGGCAGCATCCATTTTGTGGAGCTGAGGCTATGTCTGATTTTACCCGGGTTTCAGGTACTGTACATGTCGTGTCCCTCTAGAAGGGTGGAATGCTAACCCCGTCGCCAGAATTGGCGAGGGGTTAGTATTCCAATTCGTATGACACCTTACTCGACATGTTTTGATAAAGCCAAACCAAAGATAGCATTTAACCGCGAGGTTCATAATGCACTTAAGAGTATATGGTATGACGATATCTGGAAACAGTAGAAGGAAGTTGTTCCGACCACTGCAGACAGGCTCAGCTCATGCCAGAGCACCATCTCACATGGAACCAAGCACTCTGCCTTCAGGATTGTTAAGGCCTGCCATAGGAGTGACTTATAGGTTACCAGGTGTCCCATTTAAGGTTAGGTATAGGTATACTACACCTAAGTAAGAGGTGATTACACCAACTTACCCCAGCTGAGTGATCAGCCAGTTGTGTCAAATCGTTAGGCCAAGCCTGGGGTGGCATAATACATGCTGCAGCCCTTGGCAGGCCTTGGGTACACCAATGCCCTGGGTACCTAGTGTACACTGGTACAGGGGCTGACAGGGTGATCCAACCAATTGGGTATGTACCTAGGGTACATGGAGTCCATTTTACAGAGAGAGCAGATAGCCTGAGAGCCTGAATGGCAGGATCTCAGGCCAACTAAGTCGAAAAACCAGCTAGACACTAGGCAAAAATTTGGGGGTAACCATAGTCAGATATCCACCTTCCTACACAACCCCCCCCCAAACGAAGGGAGATAAGGCTGACCTTGACCAGGTAAGCCTATATTACCCAAGTGGCCATATAAGGAGGAACCAGCACTGGCATGGTTACCCCCTGTCTCATGGTCCACTAAGCAATCCCTCACCCTAAGGGTATCAGAGGGTCTCCACCATAGGGAATCTCTACCTGTGGTGTGTCTTGGCAAAGTAAAAGGCTGGTGTTGAGATGGAGTACTGAAGTGAGTGTCCTCAAAGTGAGGCCTCAGCTTCCTCCAATCATCCTCCACCATGGATGCCTTTCTTTCTTTAACTGAGTTGCACTGTGCTCTCAGGGTCAGCCTCTGGCTACCTAAAGCTGGAGGCTGGGTCCCTTTTGTGGGCTTACTGGAGGGACAGGTCAGGTCTGGGGCCCTAAGGTCCCATGTTTGCCTGTACCCAACAGAATCCCTCTGGGGGAGGTCCCTAACTACCTGTAAAGGAGATCCCTCAGGAATGTGTTTACCCATCACCTGACTAGGGCTACTAGCCAGGCAATCCTCATTCTTTTGATGGGGGGGTTCTTGTGGACAGGGGCCCTCTGGGGGTCCACTGGCCTCCCTGACCTCTGCAGCCCTGGGCTGACTGAGGCAGGGTAGAGAGAGGCAGGCTACCTGCACCAGACTGGGTCCCACCTTGGAAGGGGCCACTGACATCAGAGGCTCTGCCAGGCCAGGCCTGGCTACCTCTGGGGCAGTTCCTTCACAAGGGGTGAGGTCAGCTCCCTGAGGAGGCTGACTTTTTCCTAATGTCTGGGGAGAGGGAGACTTTTCTTCCTCCCCACTACTCTCTGTTTGTGTGGAGTGATCCATAGTTTCAGGCTTCACTACACCTATGTCAGTCTGAGTATAGGCTGAGACCATTACAGCCTTGCCAACCTTTTCAGGGGGGCACTCAGTTTGTGTTTGAGCTGTGACTGTCACAGCTCTGCCAGTCTCTACAGGGAAGTCTGTCTGTGCCTGGGCTGTGGCTACCACTGCCCTTCCAACCTTTCCAGGGAGGAAATCTATTTGGACAGGGGTTGTGAATGGCACAACCCCACTACCCTTTTGTGAAAGGCCTACCATTTTAGAATGGGTGTCTTGTTCAACTCCAGCCCAAGCTGAGAGTTCTAAGTCATTCCCCAGTAAGCAGTCTACAGGCAAGGTTGGGGACACTGCCACCCTTTTAGGGCCAGTGACACCTCCCCAGCTGAGACATACCTCTGCCATGGGATGACTGTTCTGTTTGCCATCAATGTTAGTCACCTGGTAGGAGAAACCAGGCACAAGCTGCTCAGAGGGAACTAGCCAATGGGCCACCATTGTGATGCTAGCTCCAGTGTCTCTGTAGGCCTCAGCTTTGGTACCATTGATGTAGGGCTCCTGTCTGTACCTACCCAAAGTGTTGGGACAGGCAGTGAAGTTGGCAAACCCCATGCCACCATCACAGACAAGAGTATCTGCTGCAGGGGAATTGGCTAAGCCAGGGTCCCCCTGTGTTCCCCAAGTAAACCCACCCAAATTTTTGAGGGCACTCCCACCACCTGGGGGATTACTGCTGACAGTAATAGGTGGTGTGACAGGAGTAATTGGAGGAACAGTTTTGTTTGTAGCCCTTGGGCAACTGCTGTCAGTTTTCCAATGCCCAGGAGTTTTATACTCATGGCAGTAGGGCTTTTTACCTGTGGTAGAGGAGGGAGCTTGGGACCCACCACCCTGTGTGGAGTTTTGGGGCCCTGAGGAAGATTTCTCTTTTGCTTTATCCCCACCCTTCTCTTGAGGTTTGGTGGTATCTTTCTTTTGGTCACCACCCTGATTCTTAGGCCTGATCCTGGTCCTGACCCATTTATCTGCCCTCTTTCCCAATTCTTGGGGAGAGGTCAAATCTGAGTCTACCAGGTGTTGATGGAGGAGCTGGTTTTGACAGTTACTTAAAATCTGTTCTCTCATCATCAAATTGTACAATCCTGTATAATCAGATACCTTACTTCCCAGCAACCAACCCTCCAAAGCCTTAGTGGCACATTCAACATATTCAGACCAGTCCTGAGTCTGTGTCTTTTGGGTGTCTCTGAACATTAACCTGTACTGCTCAGTGGTTAAGCCTAACCCATCTACCAGAACACTCTTCAGGACTCTGTAGTTTCTGACATCCTCTTCTCTAACAGTGAGGAGTCTGTCTCTGCCTCTTCCTTCAAAGGAGAGCCAGAGGATTGCTGCCCACTGGTCTTCAGGAACCTGCTGTACTTTGCAGGCTCTCTCAAGAGCAGTTATCCATTTGTGGATGTCATCCCCACTTTTGTAGGGGGGCACAACCTTAGACAGGTTCCTATTATCAAAGACCCTATCTTTGTCCTTAGGGACAATGCTGCCACCAGTGGGTATAGACCCACTCTCTCTAGGTTGCCTAGCCTTCCTCAGTTTTTCTTCCATCAGGGCTACTTCTAGCTCCTGCTTCCTGATCCTCAGCTGGGCTTCCTGCATTCTGGCCTCATGTTCCCTCCTCTGAGGGGTGGTCATCCTTTTCCTGGAGTGACCTTGAGAGCCTCTAGAGCCATGAGAAGCATTGGAGTCACCTGAGCGATTCCTTTGCCTCCCAAGCCCTGTGTTAAGTCCACTGGGGAGATCCAATGGGGTGAACCCATTGTCAGTCCCCAATAGCCTTAGTTTAGCTGGGCCAAGTATAATACTTGGCACTGGGCTAGTTCTCCCTTCATCATCACTACTTTCTGTATCCTCACCACTTTCCTCCCCTGTAGTATGGTTCTCATCTAAGGGATGGCTATTGGAACTGGGTACCTCTGTAGTATCTTCAGAAGGGGGGCCTCCTGTTCCTGACCCTAAGGGGGCTAACTGGGAAGCTTTCTTGAGTGCTCTCTGATTCTCATCATTCTGTAAGAGCTCTCTGAGCTCAGCAGAGTTTGGGTTCTTGGGCTGTTTAAGGCCTCTAAGAGTTGCCAAATGCCTGAGCTCATTCTGATTAAGGGTAGCAAAGCTGGATGGTGCCCTCTGGGGGTCACTCTCAACAGAGATGGGTACAGTGGACCCCTCTGCCCCGGCCATTGCTCTTAAGTGTGGGTGGATGTGTTGCAATCTACCTACACTTGGGTTTGCCTACTAAACCTATCTAGTAGTTGTAGTCAGGGTGTGCTACTCCCTTTGCTCTACAACAACTAAGTTCAGTAGAACTTATGTATATCTAATCTTGTTTTATATGTACCTACAGGTACCTATGTGATCTTTCAATTGGTAACCAAGAGATTACAATGGTAAAACACAGCAAGCTCAAATCCAACCGCTGCTCACCAATGTGAGAAGTTGGCCTGGTATATGATGCTCACTAGTTAAAGTGATCACCTTGTACCATGCCAAGCAACCCTTATGGTGTGGTTGTAAGTCAACCTTTTCGGACTAGCTGCCCTAGTGGTAGCGTAGGCTAAGCAGTCTTTGAGGCTAAACTCGTGAAGCGTGTTAAGCCAGCTGTTTTACCAAATGCAACCCCCTTTTATACCAATGAAAGGACACCACACAGATATATATTCAAAATATATATGTATTTATTTCTCAAAGTAACCCCTAGTCTCTTTATGAGCACAGGAGCACAAATCGTCAAACAAGATTATCACAGAATACACAGAAGTTGCACTTTATATGGATAGGCCCTGGTGGCCACTCGAACCATATACTAAAATAGTGGTATAAGTACCACGAACAGAAAAGGGAAAAGGCCTAAGGCCTCTAGAATCGCTGGGCCTACAAGGAGCTAACGTCAGTTAGTGACCAGGAGGTCCACGGGTGGCGTGTGCAGAGCAAATAGTCACACGCGTGCTCCCATAGGTTTCAATGGGTGCGTAAAAAGTACAAAGTTACTGCAAAGGAGATCTTCCGGGTTGACTAGGAACTTAAGATTTGGAACACAGGCACTAGAGATGTATTACTACACATGGGCACCGGAGTACCAGCTTTACCTCACCCACAGGAAGCGGGTGCATAGGCCTCAAAGTGCGTCGGGTTTCTTCTATCTGTTCCGTTGAGCCTGGGACAAAGATGCTGCAGGCGGTCGGTCCGGGAGAGATTCGGTGGATCCAAGGGTGGATCGGAGTTGCAGAAGACCTGAAAGCAGAGGGGACAGTGTTCACAGTCACTAGCCAGTGACCGGCGTGGCACCAGGTAGGTACCAGGCGATGTCGGGTGCAAACAGGTGATGAGGGGTAGCTTGTCTCCGCAGCCACGTGGTCCCTGAAGGTCGACGACGTCCAGGAGTCGGCTCACGAGCTGTCCCACGCAGGCTCTCGCTGTCGGCGGTGTCGGCGACTTGGTCGAAGCAAACAAGCCTTGGCAAAAGCAATTGTAGGAGGATTCAGAAGTCAGCTGTTGGTTCTGACCAGCAAGGTCAGAGGGATTGCTCCTTTGGAGAGGAGCAAGGGCCAGTCTGGAGCAACCAGACCAGCGGTGTTTTTCGTAGATTTCGTCGCCAAGATGGCCACTAGCCAGCGGGCCAGCAACCGGTTAGGCGCGTCGAGTGGCAAAATGCAGAAGGGCCCCACGCAGATCGTGGAGATGCTGGAGGGCTCACCTTTGGTGCAAATGCTGCTCGAGAGTTGGGCTTCTCAGATCCCAAAGCACAACTTGGAGGGAGCCTCGGTTGTTGCACTTGTCAGCTTGTCGTAGTCGATCCAAGATGACTGGCTCCACGTGTCTCGGTGCCTCCACGGGTCTCCTCTTTGCAGGGACTGTGGATCGGGCGGTGAGAGGTCTGGAGGTCCAGGTCTTGTCAGTCTCTGGGCTCGGGCTCCGGCGGGAGGCGGCGGCAAAGCAGACGTTGATTCGCTGGATGGTGCTTGCGTTAGCAAGGTGGTCACTCCCTGACCACAGGGGAGATTGGCTTCAGTCCTCTGTGCGGCAGAGCGTCGAAGTTCCCGTCTTCTTCTTAGTTTCAAGTTGATTCCAGGATGTCTAAAGTCTTAGGACACAGCTCCTACCTTTATTCGGATTCTAGGGGCCGGACTACCTGCTAGGTCCCTCCCTATGGGTGGGACCAGGAAGGGGGGTGGTTACACCCCCAATCCTTTGTCCAGCTCGCCCCAGGCCCGGGACTGGTGTGCCCCAGGACCGGTTTGAACTGGCATATGCCCCGAGGCTCCTTGTGAGCCACAGGCATGTCTGGTTTCTTTCAAGCCCTACCTGACCAATACACAAAATCCTGTCTGGGGTGGTGCTCGCACCTCCCCTGGCAGGAAACCCTTTGTCCACACCTCCCAAGCTGGAAGGACTCCCAGCAGCAGGAGGGCAGACTTGTGTCTGTGGTGGCAGCATCCATTTTGTGGAGCTGAGGCTATGTCTGATTTTACCCGGGTTTCAGGTACTGTACATGTCGTGTCCCTCTAGAAGGGTGGAATGCTAACCCCGTCGCCAGAATTGGCGAGGGGTTAGTATTCCAATTCGTATGACACCTTACTCGACATGTTTTGATAAAGCCAAACCAAAGATAGCATTTAACCGCGAGGTTCATAATGCACTTAAGAGTATATGGTATGACGATATCTGGAAACAGTAGAAGGAAGTTGTTCCGACCACTGCAGACAGGCTCAGCTCATGCCAGAGCACCATCTCACATGGAACCAAGCACTCTGCCTTCAGGATTGTTAAGGCCTGCCATAGGAGTGACTTATAGGTTACCAGGTGTCCCATTTAAGGTTAGGTATAGGTATACTACACCTAAGTAAGAGGTGATTACACCAACTTACCCCAGCTGAGTGATCAGCCAGTTGTGTCAAATCGTTAGGCCAAGCCTGGGGTGGCATAATACATGCTGCAGCCCTTGGCAGGCCTTGGGTACACCAATGCCCTGGGTACCTAGTGTACACTGGTACAGGGGCTGACAGGGTGATCCAACCAATTGGGTATGTACCTAGGGTACATGGAGTCCATTTTACAGAGAGAGCAGATAGCCTGAGAGCCTGAATGGCAGGATCTCAGGCCAACTAAGTCCAAAAACCAGCTAGACACTAGGCAAAAATTTGGGGGTAACCATAGTCAGATATCCACCTTCCTACAGGGAGTCACAGACATGGCAGCCACTTCATGTGCCACGTCACAGCGGCAGTAAATTGTGCGTGCAGGCCCTGCAGTGGCAGAAGCCTGAGACAGGTTTGAAAGGCTACTTTGGTGGGTGGTGCAAGCAGCGCTGCAAGCCCACCAGTAGCATTTAATTTACTGGCCCTGAGTATATGAGATACCACTGTACAAGGGACTGATAGGTAAATTAAATATGCCAAACAGGTGTAGACTAATCTTACCATAGAGAGCATAGGCACTTTAGCACTGACCAGCAGTGATAAAGTACCCAGAGTCCTAAAATCACCAACAGAAAATACAGGAGGAAGGCAAACATTTCTGGGATGACCCTGCAAATTGGCCAAGTCCAACACCACCCCCTTCCAGCCTAAAGCCAGGGTAGACCAATAAATACCTCGATGGGCTTTCCTGCTGGGGGCAATGGAAGATGGATGTGGGCCCACAACTGCAGGGGCACACTCCAGTTCTATGCCACTCTGAATCCATGGGGTTCCCTCTGTCAAAGCTCCCAGTACCAGCTCAGCTACCTCACTGGGACTCCTTAGCTGTCCGCGGCCACGACCGGTCCCTAGGCCATCCAGATGTCTCTGGTCCTTGCCATCTCATAGAGTTGGGGGCAGTAGCCCGAGATACATAATATCCATTCTCCACTCTACCTCACCTCAGTGCAGTTGTACACTGCCACTCTTCCCTCATCCCAGGGTCTGCAAACTCAGGCTGACCAGGGGTCACGGGCGAGGCTCTCCTCCTCCTACCCCTCTTCTGGGGTCCCGCACTCTCCTCCAAAAAACTGTCAGGGTGCTGATATCAGCACTCCCCCACAATTCTGCCACCAGTTCAAAATTTCCACCCTGCAACTGGTCTCCCAAACTAGGGACCAAACCCTCAGGTTGAACCGGGGACAGAGGTGAATACTCTCTACCCCTGCACCCCCTTCCAGAGTTGTGCACCCTCCCACCTGGAGTGGTACCCCAACCCCTGCCCATCTGACAGTGTGTGAAGACCCCCAAACCAGAAGCAGTATACCCAGGGTTGTTCACAGGGAGCTCTGCTCTCAGAGCTGGCCCCAACCCACTGGTTCTCCCACTGGGGACCGCATTCCCCTCTCACCCCTCCTTCTGGACTTCTGCACCCTCCACTCAGGAGTGGCACCACCAGACACCAGAACCAGTGGAACGCTGATTACAGATGCCCCCCCAGTTCTCCTGACATTAGGCGATCCCCCTCAATTGATGGCCTTCCAGTGCAGCGTAGGGTCCCCTCTCAGGTGTTCCCTCAGGGAACCCTCCAGGCCCTGGGCCTGGGTTTCGAGCACCTTGGGATGCATCCCATTGTACACAAAGCAGCCCTGCTCGAACAAGTGTCCCTGTAGTGTGCCAGTATCACCCACATCAGCAACCACCAAATGGCACAAGACTCAGATGCAGACACTGCCGTATATACTGATTCCAGCTTCAAGATGCACATTAAGTCTACTGTGTCCTGGTGCTTTTCTCTGGTAGTGTGTGAGTGGTACTACAAAAGAAAAAATCCAAGCTAGTATTATGGGCATGTTTAGACAAGAGGGGCCCTATGAATGCAACCACCCAATGGCACAGTTGTGAAAAGGGAAGCAGGCTGCAATGTTAGTGCTGGATCGCTTCTCTTTTTCTTTTGTAAAATGTATATACTTTGTGGCATCCATCTGCCAAAATGGAAGGTTCCAAGCTGTAACTATATTGCCAGAGTTACTATTTCGTCACTTCATCCTGGTGTGATGCAATTGGTTGGCCAAGCTTTGCAGCAGAGTGCTAATCAGACTATCCACCTTACAACAGACATGTGGACTAGTTGTCACTCAACTAATTACATGTGTATAACTGCACACTGGGTCTAGTTTGTAGGGGCTAGGTAACATCTATCTGCAGGTCTCAGTACTGAAGAAAGTTTTAAAGGGCATTCAACATTATGCAACAGTAGAGATGTTTGCCATGAAGACATCCCATACAGCTGTAAACATCTTGGAATAGTTTAACAGCAAGGTGTTTGAATGGCTTCGACCCCAGATGTCTCAGAATTGGATTTGTTGCTACGGACAAGACAAGGGCAGTAACATAGTCATGGACACAGCGGTTGGCATATATGTCAGGTTACTTTGTTTGGCTCATTGCATCAACCTGATTATGCAGGATTTTCTTAAAAAAGAAGACATAGTCAGGAACATATTGGCTACCTGCTGAAAAATCATTAATTTCAGTCATTCTTTTAAAGCCCGGCTGCAGCTGAGGATCATTCAGTGTACTAATAGAGTACCGGTAAAAGCCCTCACACCGGAGGTGGCAACCCGTTGGAACTCAACCTACTACATGCTGCAACATTTGTTTCAGCAGTACAAACCGATCACAACTATATCATTCAAAAAGGAGGGGAGGCAACTGGGAAAAGCAGAACAATAGAAGTGGACAAATGGGACTAGTCAAGTGCCTGACACATATGCTAGTTCCTTTTGAGGGTTTCACACAGGTAGTCAGCAAGGAGAACAATATGATGAGCCAAGCAATCCCCATTGTTGTATCTGCTGCAAGACCAGTTGAGAAATGTGTCACAAAGGATCATCGTGTGAACGAGGAAGCGCATGAGTTAGTGTAGAGATAAATACTTCACCTGACTGTTAATCCAAGGCAGCAAATAGAGATCATGGTCTCCAAAGATTACATATGTGCCACAATAATAGAAATCAAAGGCCATGGTAGACATTCTTGTGTGCAGCCTTCAACCTCCAGAGAGGGCAGTGTTGTTGTCTCATGCCAAAACAATCACCAGCTACACCAGAAAAACCAGGAATAGAAGAATCTGAGCCAACCTCTGCAATCACTTGGTTTCAAGTGTAAGGACTTAAGTCAGGTGCAGAGGTGAAGCAAACAGAGGTCGAGCAAGTGGCAGCACCAGTGACCAGGGGATAGTGCAAGACCATCTGGGTGACCCAAAAGAGGTATACCTAAATTCAAACCCATTGGTTTATTGGTACAGAAAGGTACAATGAACAGAGCTCAGCAGGCTGGCAATAAAGTATGTGGCTTTTCCGGTAGCCAGTGTGTCTTCTAAGTGTATGTTCAGTACAGCTGTCACAGTTGTCACACTCAGAAGGACTAGTATCTCACCTTTAAAACGTGGAGAGATTGACCATGGTTAAAATAAACAAACACTTCATACCTAAAGATTACACTCTTCCTGAAACAGCGCAGGAGAAAGATGAGGGCAATTGGCCAGACTCAAGTGTATTAGCAGATGAACTGGGCAAAACCCCTGAGCTTGAGGATGATCTCTAATTCTCTGACTAAGTAGCCCACAACCGAAATTGCACATATCAGAAAACTGCTTGGAATGTTTGTTCTATCAGTAACTTTATGAATAGTCCCTCCTATCATTTTAAAAGGAGTTACTACTAGTTAGTTCAGAATTTGTTTTTATATAGTATATAGAAGGACATTTCTATATTTGGTGTCTGGTTTACACTGCCCCATTTGACATGTATGGAGTGGACCAGTGTGCACACAAAAAGCCTTCATTTGCTAAAGGACATAAAGACAATGCCTTCCATCCCTATCCTTTTTTTTTTAATCCCATAGCTGGGCTGCCAGTAAAGACTGCCCTTGACTGTATCATTGTCATGGGAAAAGAGATGTAATAGGCAAATGTGCACCGCATTTGGAACAGGTATCTATTACATCAATGAGTAAAATTGACAAATTGTTGATTCGTATGGTGGCTGTGAGGGTGTTGCAACAATTTTTTAAATTTATTTGGAATTCTTGGCGCCATGGGGAATAATTCTGCCTCAATGATTTGCTTTTACATTTCACTATAATCACTTTCATAGTTCTTTTGTGCACTTCTTTTCCGAGACCAGTCAGTTTATTTACCAAAACTACACAAAATGCTGAAATAATTTTGCTTTTCTTGCTCAGTAGTACTAGAGCTCTGTCTCATTTGGGTCGGGAGTCAGGACTGGACTACTACAACAGCCAGCAGAAGGAAATTAGAAACAATGCTTATCTACTTAAATAGGAAGCAACATGACTCAAAGAGGCCTACTCCTGTGGAATGGAGAGAGGTGCGTTGAGGCCTGTGGGGGACTGTCACTGGACACATGCCACATGATGGACGCACACAGCTAAATGTTATTGATATTTGTGAGATTGATCAGACTTACCAGCCACGTACATGCAGCTACGTGTCGGGGATTGGTCAAATGAGATCACACTTGTTGGCACCAGCCTATGCTATCCACCATGAAGCTTACCTTGACTCTACAATATTGCCTTTTACCTTTTTTGCATTCCACAGGCCTTCTCTTCTTCTGCAGGAAAGCCCTATTACAATCCTGCTTACCGGACCGGGTCAGCCCTGCACCCAAGATGGACATTCCGAGAAGAAGAATAACGATGTACAATCCTTTTTGGAATGTATATATAGTATCATTGTTGGATTTGGCCCTTTTTGCAGGGTTATACCCAAACTCTTTGCTTCTTTCTCCTATTTTTTCCTGACCTTTTGTTGTTGGTTTAAAGACTCTGGGCACTTTACCACTGCTAATCAGTGCTAAAGTGCATATGCTCTCTGTGTAAATTGTTATTATGATTGGTTTTCCCTGATTGGCATATTTTGATTTACTGGCCAGTCCCTACTAAAGGGCACTGGGTGTGCCGGGGCTGGTAAATCATATACTACTATTGGGCCTCCAGCACTGATTGTGCCCCCCACATGAGTAGCCATGAAAAGATGTCTCAGGCCTGTCACTGCAGTGACTGTGCGCAGTTTGCTAACTGCCATGTCGACTTGGCAAGTGCACCCACTTGGGAAGGCGCTAACCTTCACTTTTCTTACATATAGAACACCCTATGGTAGGCCCAAGGTACCCCCCTGGGAAGGGTGCAGTGTATGTGAAAGGCAGGATATGTATTGATGTGTGTAACATATTCTGATAGTGAAATACTGCCAATTTCGTTTTTCACTATTGAAAGGTTATCTTGCCCCATAGGACAGAATGGGGAATGCTTTGTAACATTTTGCAAGCATATCTTCCCATAGGGATACAATGGAAAAATAAAGTTTAGGCTCTCTGAACTCAGAATTTAATAACACATCTTTTACTAAAGATGGATTTTAAATTGTGTGTTTGAAAATACCACTTTTAGAAAGTAGGCATTTTCTTGTTTAACCGTTCTGTGTGCCTCTGCCTGTCTGCGTATTGACTGTCTGGTTTTGGAGTGACAGGGGCTGGGGAGGTGCATCCACCGGGGGGGAGGTTGATGTGTGTCCTGCCTTTCCTGAATGAGTCAGGGCTGGGCTGAATAGACCTGGGCTGCATTCAAAGTAGGGGGAGGAGTTCTCATTAGCACCTGAACAGGCACGGTCTGCATTTAGAGTGGTGGGAGGAGATGTCCCTTGCACCTGAATAGGGCCTGTCTGCCTTACAGAATGCTGTCACCACCTACTGCTGGGCAGGACCACAGAGGAAAGAACTGGTTTGGACTGGGCTCAGAGACCTTTGCACAAAGAGAACATAGACATTTTGCAGTCTAAGTATTAGACTTAAAACCCCTGAACTTTAGACTACTTCTGGAATCAAGAGGAATCTTTGCCAAGGAGAAGAGATGGAGAAACTGAGGAGAAGTATTGCCCTTGCTGTGTGTCTGTGGTTGGCCTGCAGTTTCTGTTTCTGCCAAAAAAAGCAAAAGGACTTTGCTGTGTGTTGTGTCCCCTGCTTGAGGAAAGTCTCCAAGGGCCTGAGTAGAGCCTGCCTCCTGTTTTGAAGTCTCAGGAATACAAAGAATTCACCCCCAGCTCCCTGAACTTCCTTGCTGGGAGTTCTGGCCTGCCAAGAAGTACCTGTGACTGTGTGGGGCCTCTGGAGGTTGTGTCTGCTGCTGGGAGCTGGAAAGCAACGTAACAACAAGAAAATTGACGCATCGCTCTGCTTGCCACAGTTTTTCTGATGCAACGTCGTGGTGCGAGAAGAATCTCCCCGCACCGCCGCTGCTGAAACTGATGCAGCGCCTGTCGCAGCTGCAAGAATCAATGCATCGAGGGCTCGGGCTGAAGGAACCGATGCAGCACCGCTTGATGCCGCCGCATTGTTCGCAGATGCATTCCGGATTTCCATGCATCGTCCCTGTGCAGCAAGTTTTCCCTGATGCATCTCCCGCGAATTGGAGTAGTCTCAGAATTGACGCATCACTTCTCCCTACAGACTGGACCCAACGCATCACTCCTCTGTGTACAGCGGAACTGTCGCATTGTATCCACGAAGGTCTCAGGAACAACGCATCTCTTTGTTTTTCAACGTTTCCCATTGCTGCGGCTGTTTGGCTTGGTGAACTTTGTCACAACAGTTTTCTATGGACTCAGTTGCTAAAACCTTTTGAAAGTAATTTTTCTTAATACTTGTATGTTGAAATTTTGTCGTTTTGGTCTTGTTAAGTTTAGATTAAGATACTTAATTTTTCTAAACCAGTGTGGTGTTCATTCATGGTGTTATCACTGTGTTACTGTGAGTGTTGGTACATATACTTTAAAGCAAAACCAAAGGAAATGATGGACGGAGTGTTGAACATTGCAAGCACTCACCCCCAGTCAACTGATCTGGGTTTAATCCACCACCGTTCTTTAGCCCACTCTGCCACCCCAGTTCAGACATGGCCATATGCAAATCAGTCTGACCCTGTGCCTCATGGGAACAGTCCAGCCCGAACTGCCAAGCCATGTCTTCCCTGGACCGCAGACCCCATTCCTGGGGCTGAATTTAGCTAAAAAGGGGATGGGCCACCGGGCCCCCATCTCTGGTGCTTCATAGGCCCTGGGTAACCCATACCTGGGCCTTCATGGCCTTTATAGTCCACAGGGACCCCATTCCCTGGGCTGTATGTTATTTAGAAGGAAAGAGGGGCGCTTACTCTCAACATAGCCATCAGAAATTGAGAGAACGGGCGCATAGGGGGAAACATGGCGGCAGGCCGACGCCGGTCACGCGAGCTCCCGGACCTAGGAGAGAAAGGGGTTGGAAAGGCAGCTTGAAACAATGGTTTAAGCAAGAAGTAATGGTGAATTAACTTATGCAAGAGGAGAAGCTTACTTATTGATGAGCATTACTGGACTACATGGGATTCGAGGCGATACAGCAGTGGGAGATCTGGAGGCACGCTGCAGCTTCCTGGCAGAGGACTCGTGCAGCAACAGTGCTAGCCGGCTTCCGGGTCTGGGTTGCTCAGGGCAGTGGCAGCACAAGCTGGCGGCTTTCGGAGGATAGACGCGGACGCAGCAGTGTGGAGGAGCAGATCAAGAGAAGGAACAAGGAAGGTGGCGTTCTATATATATCCAAAGAGAGCTTGTGGGCATATCGACCACTTCTACGGGAGAGTCCTCAGGCTTTATCGAGGCAGATGGAAAGGGATCCCCACCTAATATCTCTGGAAGAGTGTATGAGAGGCTGGGGGAGAGCGTAATTGAGCAGATCGGATTAGGGCTGAGCGCAGCAAGTGGAGCTAACACACCGGGTTCTGGGGAGAACATCCCAGTCAGTGCTCCAGTAAGAAAAGGGGCCCGGTCAGGAGCCGGTATCAACTGCTTCAGCATTTGAGGAAAGAAGTAAAGGCGGGAGAACTGGGTCCCCCCCAAGAATAAAGTGGTGAAGACAGGGGGAAACTCAAGCGCTGTGGCCCTAAGGAAGTGCGATAAGTAGTAAAACCCATACCATCCCTCAGCTCCTATTTTAAGAGAATGGAGTAGGTAACTACTTCACAGGGGGTGAGGAGTAAGGTGGGTGATAAGGTAACCCCGATGGCTCAGTCTGCACCACTCCCTCTGGAAAATCGCTTTTCCATCTTGGCTGGGGAACCTCAATCTGGGTGTGGGAGTAGTGCAAATTTAAGTCCAAGCCTGGATTGAAACCCTATCACAAGCATCAGCCAGAGGCATTCCCAGGAAAATGGTGAGGTATTCGCTGTAGAGTATCCAAGTTTAAGAGATAACAGCCTTCAAGCTGCAGGAGGATCTATGAATCAATTGGAAAAAATGATCCTGAGCCTGCGGCAGGATATCTTTACGAAATTCGAAATATCAGAAGTATATCCAAGATAAGTGTGGGGTCCTGGAAGAAAAATTAGATGACATTGTGCAATGTACTAGAATCTTGAAAGGGGAGGTCAGGGCACTGTCTGTGAAGGTGTCGGGGAACTCCAGAGATGTAGAGGATCTGAAATCACAGAATAAGTCTTTGCAGAAAGACTTGGAGAGGCTCAAAACACAGTCCAGACGCAATAACTCGAGAGTCCTCAATATGCCAGAGGGCTTTGAAAATGGGGATATCAAGACCATCATCTGCAAGTTATTGAGCGAAGGAATTTTGCATGATAGACAGGACCCCGATCTTGAGAAAGAGATTCAAAGAGTCCATAGGGACCCTTTTAAGTTATATCCTGCCAGGAAGACGCCCAGGAAAATTCTGATCAATTTTCTAACATATGCTGTGAAAGAGTTGGTATTGGGTCGTGCTTTGAAAGAAGGCTCTCTGAAATCTGGTGATTTTGACTATCACATAAGATCTGATCTAGGCAAAAGAACTGCTCAGAGGCAGTGGGAGCTGGGTACTAGGATGAATGAATTGAGGAGGAAAGGTGCTCAGGTTCAGATGAAGTTCCCAGCAATGCTCAAAATTATGGGGCGAAATAAGATGTTTAATATCAGTAGTCCTGGGGAGATTGATACCTTCTTAGCACAGATGGGGGGATAAGCTTTTAGTGCCTAAATATTTATAAGTAATCCTATGCCAGAGGAAACAGTGCAGGTGCTAATTATGGAACTACTACAAGCAGTAAAGCTGTTCTTTTCTTATCTTTAAATATGTGCATTTATCTCTCTTTGGGAAGAGGGGTAACAAAGGGTGGATTATATCGCCCAGGTAGAAACAAGGGGGTTTCCCAGGGGGGTGGGGTAAGGGGGGACTGGGCCTGGGGAGCATAGGGAAAATAGAAACAAAATTAGCCTATTTTTGGTATTCACCAATTTGTTTGAGGTTATATATGGGTTCCTTCTGGCTGGGAAGTTCCACCAAGGTTTTATGTCTAAGAAAGTGAATAAGATGAAGAAGTTTAATAGGGACAGAGTTTGGGAGTTTATTGCATGGATAGAGTAAACTTGGTAAATCTTCTAAAATGGAACGTTAATGGTTTGAGAAATAAGAGGAAAGTGGTTCGGGTGACAGAACATCTTAAAAATAGTGCGGCCAAATTATACTGCTGCAAGAGACCCATCTGAAGCAGAGGGAGTGTGGTTTATGTTTTAATAAATTACGGTGGGTCCAGGAGGTAGTGAGAGGGAATACCAGAGGAGTGGCTCTTATTATTGGAAATAATTCTGGAATAAGATTAGTTGAATACGAATCAGATCTCTCTGCTAGATGGTTAGTGGCCACCCTTTCGCTCCAAGGTAGGCCAGTAGTTTGTGCAGTATACTATGTTCCAAATAATGATAACCCTGAAGCCTTAATAAAGCTGGAATCTTGTCTTCTGGAGACATCAGGCCCGTTCATATTAGGAGGAGATTTTAACCTAGTCCTGAATAAGGAGTTAGATCGGACCTCGAGAGTTAAATATTCCGCTAGATTGAAAAGTATGATAGCAGGATTTAATCTGGTAGATATCTGGCACATTAAGATGGGGGTTGTAAGGGATTTTACCTTTTACAGTAAAAAGTACAGTCACTACTGACTACTTTTTGGTAGATCAGGAGTTATATTAGTATGTGGAGGTGGTATCTCATGTGCCGGCAGTGCAGTCAGATCATTCTTCTATGGCACTATCTCTGAGGTTAAATCAAAAAGTGGGGCATAGAAGGTGGACGTTGGACAGGACTATTCTACTGGATGAGGAGGTAGTACTAAATTTAGTGGAAAAAAGGGTCGACTTTTTTCTGTTCAATGAGGGTTCTGCAATAAGCAGAATACTGTGGGATATCTTCAAACCATATATAAGGGGAATATTAGGATCCATAATGGTTGGTAAGAAGCGTATGGTAAAGCAGGAAGAAGAGAATCGAATTAGGGAAATTAAGGCTAGAGAAAGTGACCTTCAGAGGGCTTTGATGGAAGGCTCAGACAGAGTATCCCTGCTTAGTAGAGAATTGGAGGGGCTGCAGGCAAAATATCAGGCACAGGTGGATAAGAGGATTTTAAATAAATGGAAAGGGAGCAAGCTCCAACATTTTGCATATGGGGAAAGGTATAGTTCATTGCTAGCCTGGAAGGCTAAAATGGATAGGGCTAGGAATGCGATACGGAACTTGATTAGTAGAGAGTCAGGGGAATTATTTTACTCGAATGTAGATATAGGTGGAGAAGCCCGAAGCTATATGAGTAGCCTCTAGAGAGAAGATATGCAACCCAGGCCGTAATATATAGAGACATGGTTACAAAAGACTGACCTCCCACCACTCTTAAATGAACAGAAGAGAGTGCAAGAGTGTGAGATTACCGAAGAGGAGATCAGGGCGCAGTGTAGGAGTATGTCAAGGGATAAGGCAGCCGGGCCAGATGGTTTCCAGTTGAAATTTATATTCATATCATAGACAAAATAGCCTCAGTCTTAAAAGACTTAATTAATGAAATATATATTAATGGGGAAAGGGTTCCCAGTTCTTGGTCAGAGGCAACGATAACCTTGATATTGAAACCGAATAAAGATCCGCAGTGAGTGGACTCGTACAGACCGATATCTCTCTTAAATTCGGATGATAAGAGATTGTCGCATCAAGTTTGGCAAAGGTTATAAAGGAAGTTATCCAGTCTGATGCAGCAAAATGATCTTACATTTTTGATGATGGGAGTTATAGATCTGGCTGAGGTCCAAAATGTATCCTTGACCATAGTAGCAGTGGATGCAGCCAAGGCTTTTGACCAAGTGCAGTGGGCATATCTCTGGGAAACTTTAAGTAGCTTTGGCTTCCTGCAGAATATTGTGAGGGCTGTACAAAATCTTTACCATCTCCCCAGAGCTAAGGTGCTGGTTAACGGAGAATTGTCAGACTGGTTTACCATCTCAAGGGGCACCAGACAAGGCTGCTCCCTCCCCCCTCTCCTTTTCAATCTGTATATAGAGCCTTTTGCTAATTTGATCAGTGGAGATCATACTATCATACCCTTTAAGCCCGGTGGATTTAGGAATAAATTAGCTCTTTATGTAGATGACCTGATCCTGTATACCACCAATCCGCATGATGCAATCCCTAATCTGATGGAGAAGGCAGAGAGTTTTGATCTAATCTCAGGATATAAGGTGAATGCGAGAAAAACTAAAATAATGGTGTGGAATAAGAGCATGAGGAGCCCGGGGGCTAAAACTCAAATGCGTTATTCAGGAGTACTGATAATACAGAAATTAGAAGAGGTTCCCAAAACAAACGGGAAGAAAATCAGTCAAGAGATAGCTAACCTGCTGCTAAAATGGGCTAACCTACCTCTAAACATCTATGGTTGGGTGAATATTAAAAAAATGATTATCCTCCTCAAAATCACTTTTCTTTTCAACTCAGTCCCATTGACTTTTCAGAAAGAGGATATAGCTAAGCTCCAGGGGAAAATTGGGAGTTTTATTTGGCCTTCAAAGGGTCTGAGGATAGCCTGGAAAAAGTTGAGGAGGAGGATCGAGGCAAGAGGATTGGCTTTACCCAATCTACTGGAGTATTATTATGCTTTCCACTTTAAGAATTTTCGTATGCTTGCAAATAAAGCAGATAGGTCATCTATGCGTCTACATTTTGAAGCCATGTTGGCTGATATTTCTCAAGGCCTACTTTTGTTTTTGCAGTGCCCGAAGGTTGCCTCTTACTGGACCTGGGTATGTAATTTTCTTGGTGAGGTGACTGGAAAACCGATCAAGGTAAGCCCGTGTCTTGTTTTTTTTGGGCTAAGTCAAGAGGAGACTGTGAGGATGAACTCAGTTGCTTCCAAGTTTATTTTCTATGTGGTTTTGTTGGTGAGGAGGGAGATTTGTTAGCTTTGGAAAGCAGAAAGTCCTCCATCCTTTGCTGAGTGCCTTAAAAGTATTATATATATATGAGCCAATCAGATATGGCGTGTGACCCAAGGAGTCATGATAAGATCTGGACAATGTTGGTTGAGTGGAGAGAGAAGGTGAGCAGGTCCTATGAATAAGCCAAACACGCTGTCAGTCTCAGCCTCTCCTCGTCTGTTGGTCCCCTATCATTAAGGTTAAGGCGAAGGAGATGGAGTGGTCACAGCAGAATCCTTGTGGGGAAGTGCTCTTATCGCCCCTTCCTTGGTTACTAAAGGGACAAGAGCCACCCAAGCAAGAGAGTTGGTGGAATGAGGACAAAAAAAAAAATGAGGGGAAAAGGTGCCTTCCTTACCAATCCTTATTAGGGCTGGGGGACCCAATCCTGCTTACTTCAGGGAAAAAGGTTTGCAGCTCCCCTCCCCGAGCCTCTTTGGACCCAGGGACCCCATCCCGGGCCACAAATGGGTGCCCCGGTGCCCATCTAGCGCACCCACAAACCACATGTTGGGTGTAGCAGGGGGAGCCCCAGCATGCTCCCCACATGCTGCAGGAGCCAACTTTGCTTCTATCTGGAGGGAGCAGCTGATTTTGAATTGCTCCCTCCAGGTAGGAGCAACATCTGTCCTGTTTCACTGCCCGCAGGAGTGTGGTCCGGAAAGCAGAACAGAAGCCAGTTCCCAACTGGTGGGAGCATGTGTACATCTCTTGCTGGGTGGAACAGACTTGCATGTTTGCTTCTGCCCGGTGGGAGATTTAAAAATGCTCTCTCCAGGCGGGATCAAGCATATGTTTCCCTGCCCACATCAGTGCTGACAGTGAAACTACTGTCCCCCGGGGTGGGCTCACAAGGGACACAGTAACCTAGCCGGCCCCGGGGATGGGGTGCAGGGAGCCTATAAATGCTCAGGGAGTGGGACCCTGTGGCCCACTCCCTTTTAATTTGTGTTACTGCCCCGGGGGATGGCGTCCTCAAGAACCTTTAAGGCTGAGACAAGGGGGCTTTCACCCCATCATTAAAATATTGGCCTAGGGGGATGGGGTATGTTAGAAATTGGGTTTCTGTTCGGCAGAGGTATGCACCATGTCCAAGCAAGTACCACAATCCCAATCAGGGGGAGTCAGATACACACCCTAAATTAGCCTGTGCACATCCTTTGGTAGCTTGGCACATATCAGTCAGGCTTAACATAAGAGGCAATGAGTAAAATATTTGTGCAACATTCATAACAGTAAAACTGTGAAAACACCACACAAAAAGATACCATATATTGCTAGAAAAATCGAGCTTAATTAATTTAACAAAAGAAGACCAAAATGACAATAAACCAATAAGTATAACCGGAGTTATGCATTTTTAAAGAATAATATAGTGCTTAAAAGTATAAAGCGCCAACCGGGGCTATCTGGTCGCACTAGACTAGGATAAATATAAATGCGCAGGTTGACTGGAATGGAATAGGTTTCAGACACAGAGGTTAGTCTTGGACTGCTGAAATAGTTCCTTGGTTCATGGTTGTGTTGACTTCAAGGATAGGATACAAGGAGTTTAAGGAGGGGATGCATCGTCGTCGATCCTTGGGATGTAGTTGGTGTGTCGGTCCCGAACCGCACTAAGTTGAATAGGTGTTGGGAATGGAGGCAATGCCAGCACTGTTGTTGATGCAATGCTCTCAATCCCCGCAGGAGCTGCATTGCGTCTGCATCAATGGAGGTGCGCTGACCTTTATTCTCACGGCAGCCACAATGTGTCATCATTGGAATTTGCAGGGATGCATTGTCATCGGAGGAGATGTGCTGGTTCCAAACCGCACATCGGAGTTGATGTATGTGTATTTGCTGGAGCAGCACTTTATACCCACTGGACTGGATTGGCAACCCTTGACAGGGCAAAACTCTCCGATGGCAATGTCCAGGTGCTGTAGCAGGTGAGTTGGGAGTCTTTTATGTCCCTGAGAATTCAATCAGGAAGCAAGCCAGAAAGCACTTGGAATCACTCTGGTTTTGGGTAGGAGAGATGCAAGTCTAGTCCTTCTCACTCCCTGGCAAGGAGGGTGACAGGTCAGCAGAGCAGCAGCAGAGTGGCATTCCTTTCAGCAGCACTGCTTCTTCCTGGCAGAATATCCACAGGTCCAGAAGTGTACTGAGTTGATGGTGTCAGAGGTCCAGTACTTATACCCAGTTTGAAATAGAGGAGACTTCTAAGAAAGGCCTTTGAAGTGCACAGAGTCCCGGCACTTCCTGCCCCGGCTCCAGACTAACTACAAGGGAGTATGCAGCTGTTTGTGTGGGGACAGGACATAGCCTATTCAGATGTAAGTGTCAGCTCCTCCCTCCTATCCTGTCCAGGATGGCTCATCAGGATGTGGATGGCCCATAAGTCATACCTAAGCTCCCTTTGTGTGTGGCTGTCTAGAGGAAAGGCACAAAGCCCAGCTCTTATCCACCCCAGTCGTGCATTCTAAAACAGGCAGAAGACACCAAATGGCTAAAGTAAGAAAATGACAACATTCTAAAAGTGGAATTTTCAGAAGTACAATTTAAATCTAACTTCACCATGAATTGTGATTTCAGAGATACCATATTTGGGGTTCCCATCTCTTCCCTATTGGAAATTACACTTATAAGATATAATAAAACTTGAAAGTACATGTCCTACTTTTTTAATACACCTCACCCTACCCTTCGGCTGTCCAAGGCCTACCTAGGGGTGACTTATATGTATTGAAAATGAAGATTTGGGCATGGCAAAAGGGTTATTTTGCCAGGTCAACCGGGCTGTATAAAATGGTACACACAGCTTCTGCAATGTGGCAAACCTGGGATCTGTTTACAGAGATCCTGAAGTGGGTGGCACAATCAGTGCTGCCGGTCCACTAGTAACATTTAATGTACAGGCCCTGGGCAGCTGTGCAAGGGACTTATAAGTAAACTACATATGTCAATTGTGGATAAACCAATGTTACCATCTTTAAAGCAGAGAGCATATGCAGTGTAGCACTTATTAGCAGCACAGTATGAAGGCTGCAGGTAGTTTGACATTTAGCACCTCCGTCCCTTGCTTATTTTCAGCGAATAGTGTCTCTTTGGACATGCTTTGCATAGAGTGCACACTGGTTTTAGTAAATACTGTTTAATACCCTTCGGTGTACTTCTCATTAGAGTTCCATTGTCTGCAAACAGTGTGCTACAGAGAAAACTCTCTCTATGAGTAAACACTGTTTACAGTACCCACTGTTCTGCTCATATCAACATCATTACTCAATGTAGTTTCGGTGACCATGAGGGGTTTGATACACATAAAAGCTGTCTCTAGCAGGGCATTATATTTTTAACAACCTTTGAGTATCTTGAGAAACTTGGATTTCTCTGAACAGTTGTATATGGATCACTGACATTATATCGATCAAAACAATATTGTGACACAGAAATATTGTGTCAAAAATATCGATTGCAAAACTATTGTTTCCCTATACTTATAAAGGTAAGTACAAAAATATAGAACAAAATATGGTTTCACACTAATATCGCTAAAAAACATTCAAAAATATAGTTTTTCGAATATATATATATATATATATATCAGTTATCCGATTATCTTTTGTGAATAATCACGCAGCACACCAAAGGATTCTTCCAAACTGGGTCTCCTTTATTTCGACGAGACACCTATCTACACGTTTCGATAGCTTAACGCTACCTTGCTGACGATATATATATATATGAACAAGGCTCGGACGAGCCGAAACGTTATGGCGACGTACTAGGTATAAAAACGTTTTTACACTACTAATTGGTCCGTGTCCGTTGTGCTGGAGGCGAAGGCGACTAACCTGCTGTCTTGACACGGAGTCTAAGATATATATATATATATATATATATATATATATATATATATATATATATATATATATATATATATATATATATATATATATATATATTACCCACTGGCGGTCACCAGTAGGTAGTTATAGTTAGAACCTAGTTTCCATAGGAAAAGCATTTTTTGATTTGCTAATAACTTTGGCGTCGTTTGACCAATCTTCGCGAAATTCTACCAAAAAAATTCTATCCAGGTCAGCTCCTATCCTGAAAGTTTGGGAGTGATTCGTCAAGCGGGGGCCCCAAAGCACGTTTTTCGTGTGTTAATTTCCATTCAAATTTTGAGACAGGCTACAGCCCGAACTCCTGAACGGAATTACACCAAATCTGGTAGAAAGGTAGCTCTTGGTTCAGAAAGCGACCTTTTTTTTAAATGGTGTAAATCCGCTCAGTAGTTGCTGAGAAAATCAAGAAATAAGAGTCAAAACAATAATTTTCCCATAGGAAACTTTAGGCAAGGCTACAGACCAAACTGCTAAACGGAATTACCCCAAATTAGGCAAAAAGGTAGTGCTTGGTTCAGAAAGCGACCTTTTGTAAAATGTTGCAAATCCATTTAGTAGTTGCTGTGAAAATCAAAAAATAAAAATATCGATATCTATATGCCGCGGTGGGTTTGCGACTCCTCCTGACCACGCGCTTCATTTTAATTGGCTGCCAACACTCCAAACCAAAATGTGTTGGCAGCCATTTTCTGACTCGGTAACCCAGTCAGAAGAAATGAGGAAAAATTAAAGATGAAAATGAAGAAAAGGGGGCATGGTACAAACACCCTACCTCCCTTGGCCTGTTCAGGGGGTCCCACAAGGTCCCCCAGGGCCAAAAAAGAGCATTTGTTTTCTAAACGGCAGAAGTCGTGCTGGGGTCGCAGATTCTGCAGAGAAATTTAAAAAAATGAGGCATTTTGTTTGAAAAAGCCCCCTGGTTGGTCAGGTCCCGGGGGCACTCACAAACAAATTTGCAGGGGCCCGCGGAGGCCCCTGCAGCCCCAGGGACCGCCACTTCCCCAGGCAGAAATGGAAATTAGTGGGGGGACCTTGCGGGACCCCCCCAAGTCCTGGGGACTGCCACCTCCCCGGGGCTATAAACACAAATGTGTGTGGGGGAGCTCATATCCCCCCACACTGCCCTGGGGACCACCACCTCCCCGGGGCACTAAATATTTAAATTTGGGGTCTCCGGAGATTTAGGTATTTTGGGAGGGGGGCCGCGTGGCCCCCCCTCCTGGAGCTCTTGATGACCCTGGGAACCGCCACCCCCCAGGGCCAGCTCCTACAGTGTCCCGGGGTGTCCCCCCCGGCACACTTCTGTTTGCTATGGTAGGGTGGGAGCGCTTTGGGTTTTCGAAGCGGGAGCACAGAAACCTACTCTCTGTTTCAAAATCCAAAGCAGAATTGCTTTTCTACATGGGGAGCTGCATGTCAGCAGCTCTCCGTGTGAAAAAGCAATGCCGGCTCTCGCAGGATGCAGAAAGCCGGCGCGACCGTGGAGGCATTGGGATCCCCAACTAAGAGGCCAGGCCCCGGGGGTGGGGTCCCCGGGGCCAGAAGTGGCCTGGGAGGGGGCCATGCGGCCCTCCTCCCATTTGTTGTTTTAAAAAATAAATGTACATGTGGACATGCCTCAGGGGATGGGGTTCCCGAGGTGAATGTAAATTAGTGAAAGTGGATGTTTTTTAAAAAACAAAACAAAAATGGAGTCGCGACCCTAGCGTGGCTCTCAGCGTGGCTCCCGTGTGAACGCGATGGGTGCGCGAAGGGTGCACAACTCCTGTATAATATTGAAAAAAAAAAGAATGAATATAGTTTTCCTAACTAAAAATTATTCACAATTTTTTTTAAATATGTATATATATAGAAAATTTAAAAAAACATAGGATTGAGGTACATTGGAGTTACAAATTTTCATTTAACCCCTTCGATGCTCATGACGGAATGGTTCCGTCATGAGCATCGGTGCCCCTGTGCTCATGACGGAACCATTCCGTCATGAGGCCAGGGGCACGAAATCCCTCTGCTACAGACAGCAGAGGGATTTCTATTTCACCCATCTGACCTTGTGAGCTGGGAAGAGCTTCTCCAGCTCCCGAGGCCCCCTCCCTGGTTTCTGTGCCATGAAGATCAGCGTGCACGTCACGCTGTCTTCATAGCACAGAAACCGTAACTGAGATGAGCCTTTAGGCTCATTTCAGTTTCACTTTCTATGTGCTCAGGAGGCTATCTCAGCCTCCCGGGCATGTAGAAAGACAGGAGGGGTATCATTGGAAAGGGGAGATTCTCCACTTTCCAATGATACCACTCCTGTCCAGTGGAGGGGTGATACCCCTCCTATCCAGTGGATCCCTGCTTGGGGATGGATCCACCCACTAAACACCAGGGAGGGGGGGAGCGGCCCCTTGGGAAAGGGCCTTCGCTCCCCCATAAAAAAATGGGCTAAATTCAGTCTTTCTGCCCCCCCTGGGGGGAAGATGGGGCAGTAGCCCCCAATCTGCCCCCCGGTGGGCAGAAAGCCCACTAAACGCCAGGGATATTTTTGGGAGGAGTTTTTTTTAGGGTGGGGGCTGCCTGAAATGGGCACGCCAATGCCACCACCCCCCGCCACCATTACAGTGTTTCTGCCCCCCCTGGGGGGCAGATGAGGGCAGTAGCCCTCAATCTGCCCTCCCGGGGTGGCAGAAAGCCCACTAAACGCCAGTGATTTTTTTTGCACCATTTCTTTAGGGTGGGTCTGCCCGCCAACATCATTACAGCCTTTCTGCCCCACCGGGTTGGCAAAACGCCCACTAGACGCCAGGGATATTTTGGGGCAAATCTGAATTAGGGTGGGGGCTGGCCAAAATGGGCATGCCAATGACCCCAACCCTCCCCCACAAAAATTACAGCCTTTGTGCCCCCCTGGCAGTAGCCCCCAATCTGCCCCCCGGGGGGGGCAAAAAGCCCACTAGACCCCAGGGATTTTTTTGGGCACAGTTTTTATTAGGGTGGAGGCATTGGCATGACCGTTTTTGGCAGCCCCCACACTAATTCAAATTTGCTCAAAAAAAATCCCTGTCATCTAGTAGGCTTTCTGCCCCCCTGGGGGGAAGAAGGGAGCATTAGCCCCCAATCTTCACCCCCTGGTGAGGGCAAAAAGCCCACCAGTCACCAGGGATTATTTTTAGGCAAATTTGAATTAGGGTGGGGGCTGCCCGAAACAGGCATACCCATGCCCCCACCCCACCCCCGCAAAAATTACAGACTTCCTGCTCCCATTGGGGGCATATGGTGGCAAGTAGCCCCCAATCTGCCCTCCGGGGGGCAAAAAGCCCAGTAGATGCCTGGGAGTTTTTTTGGCAAATTTCAATCAGGGTGGGGGCTGCCCAAATCGGGCATGCCAATACCCCCACCCTGATTAAAATTTGCCCCAAAAACTCCCTGGCGTCTAGTGGACTTTCAGCCCCCCCGGGGGGCAGATGGGGCCATTAGCCCCCAATCTGCACCCCGGGGGGGCAACAAGCCCACTAGTAACCAGGGATTTTTTGGGGAAAATTTGAATTATGGTGGAGGCTGCCCAAAACAGGCATACCCATGCCCCAACCCCCTCCCCCCAAAAAATTGCAGCCTTCCTTCCCCCCTGGGGAGCAGAGGACGCAGTAGCCCCCAATCTGCCCCCCTGGGGGGCAAAAAGCCCGCTAGATGCCAGGGATTATTTTGGGCAAATTTTTATTAGGGTGGGGGCATTGGCATGCCTGTTTTTGGCAACCCTCACCCTAATTAAAATTTTCTTGAAAAAATACCTGCCATCTAGTATGCTTTCCCCCCACCGGGGGCAGATGGGGGCATTGGCCCCCAATTTGCACCCCCGGGGGGGCAAAAAGCCCACCAGTCGCCAGGGATTTTTGGGGCAAATTTGAATTAGGGTGGGGGCTGCCCAAAACAGGCATGCCCATGTCCCCACCCCCTCCCCCGCAAAAATACAGCCTTCCTGCCCCCCCTGTAGGGGGAGGTGGGGCATTAGCCCCCAATCTGCCCCCCGGGGTCGCAAAAAGCTCAGTAGACGCCAGGGATTTTTTGGGCAAATCTTACTTAGGGTGAGGCATTGGCATGCCCATTTTGGGAAGCCTCTACCCTAATTAAAATGTGCCCAAAAAACTCCCTGGTGTCTAGTGGACTTTCAGCCCCCCCCCCGGGGGCAGATGGGGGCATTAGCCCCCAATCTGCACCCCCGGGGGGCAAAAAGCCCACTAGTAACCAGGGATGTTTTTGGGCAAATTTGAATTAGGGTGGGGGCTGCCCAAAACAGGCATACCCATGCCCCAACCCCCTCCCCCACAAAAATTGCAGCCTTCCTTCCCTCCCTGGGGAGCAGATGAGGCAGTAGCCCCCAATCTGCTCCCCCGGGGGGCAAAAAGCCCGCTAGACGCCAGGGATTATTTTGGGCAAATTTTTATTAGGGTGGGGGCATTGGCATGCCTGTTTTTGGCAACACCAACCCTAATTAAAATTTGCTCAAAAAAATACCTGGCATCTAGTAGGCTTTCCCCTCCACCGGGGGGCAGATGGGGGCATTAGCCCCCAATTTGCACACCCGGGGGGCAAAAAGCCCACTAAACGCCAGGTTTTTTTGGGGGGCAAATTTGAATTAGAGTGTGGCTGCCCAAAACGGGCATGCCCATGACCCCACCCCCTCACACACCTAGTCAGTCATGCAAAGAATCAATGATACTTCCATTTACTCACCTATACAATTATACAGACACCACCTGACTTATTCATACAGATACTAACACATAATTACTCTCTTATAGAATAACTGATACAAATACACACTTATCCATGCAGCCACTGTCACAATCACTTGACTCTCACATATAGTTATGTATATATACTGTCACTCACATATTCTGCCTTTTACATATGTAGTCATTTGCACATGTACCACTGAGACATCCATTCACACACCAACACACCCATACACACACTCACCTACCCATACAGCTGTTTTCACATGCACTCTTGAACACATATACCCAGTGAATCAACCACTCACACATCTATGGACACACTCACACACCCCCACCCACCCACACACACACTGAGGCAGCCATACAAATACTCAGGCAGCCAAGCAATAACCCATATAGACACTGATGCAGCTACTCAATAACCCAGGCAGCAGCTTACACAACAAGAGACAGAATGATACACACTTTCACACACTTTAGTCACTAACCCATGCATTCAGTAAGACACATTTAATCAATCACTTCTACAGTCAGTCACGCACCTACTAAATTCTTCATCCAGACACTTATACACCCACTCATTCTTCAATATACCTTCACATAAATATAAAATATATTTAAACTTTATAGAAACACACAGTCACTGGATGATGTCATCAGTGATTTCATCAGTGAAGTCATTTTGTCATTTGAGATATCATCAGTGATGTCGCTGACCATGTCATGAATGATGTAATATGTGACGTCATCAGCAGTGCATTGCGGGGGTGCGAGTTATATTTAGCTGAACTAACTATAACGCCGGAATTTCTATGGTTTTGCATGAGTGAAATGTCCAACTAACTATAACGTTCCTGAAACCTATGGTTTTTTCAGTGAATTTCTATGGTTTTTTCAAATGCTAATTTCTAAGTATAACGTGCCAGAAACCTATGTTTTCTTCCGTAATATATATATATATATATATATATATATATATATATATATATATATATATATATATATATATATATATATATATATATATATATATATAACACCAGGCGCATTCTCCCACTTCCAGGCAGGCGAAGAAGAAAGCACACGGACACCAATTGTGCTTCAGGAGAATTTAATCCGAACCAGCACCAACACAGCATGTCATTACGCGTTTCGGCCACAAAGATATACATATACATATCCAACAAACTTGCTCCACGACTGGAGATTTCAGACCCTGGCAGGGCGGGTCAGTGCTACGGGCACGGGGCCTCCCGCAAAAACTTCCACCTAACATCCTTTTCATCTGAAAAGCAGCACACTGACACCTGCTGTGATGGTTTCAAGCGCTTTAATAACTCCGAGATATGCTCCCAGTTAGCAAGCTGCCCCAATGTGTTTCTGCTTCACAGAAGCCTTGATCACGGGTAAAAACTCTCTGTTTTTTAACTGACCACATGGTTTGCTGACGCTGGTCACTTCGTTCATCAGAGTCATCAGAGTGCGCAATAAAGTAACTACATTTCATTAAAGGAAGCAGCATGTTTTTTATGATAAGGTCCAATGTCAAAATCCTGCCATCCTTCATTTTCTATAATTACAGTTCTCTGCGCATATTTAGTTTGCCAACCTGTTCATAATTGCTTGTACCTCTCAGGATTCCACGCTCCCCACACACCCAGCTGGTAAGTGGAATCCTTCCTTCTTGCCTCCCTTTCTGGTTTTCACTACGACTTTCATTAGGTTTCTTCCTGTCCATGCTCGGTGAAAACAGGCGGGTCTGACTTCTTCACTTTAATCCAACAAACTTGCTCCACGACTGCAGATTTCAGACCCTGGCAGGGCGGGTCAATGCTATGAGCACGGGGCCTCACGCAAAAACATCAACCAAACCTCCTTTTCATCTGAAAAGCAGCACACTGACACCTGCTGTGATGGTTTCAAGCGCTTTAATAACTCTGAGATATGCTCGCAGGTAGCAAGCTGCCCCAATGTGTTTCTGCTTCATAGAAACCTTGATCATGCCACCCTCTAAAGTAGCCTTTTAAACATGTCCCAGACCTGCCGTTGAAGCCTGTGTAAAGTTTTCAGCTCCTATTTCAACCTAGCAAAATAAACCTTTTACCAGGCCTAAACCTACCTTTTTAATACATATGTCACCTCTGGAGTAGACCCTGAACAACCTTTAGGGCTGTGTGCAGTATATTTAAAATGTTGCACATGTCGTTTTATGTTTTACATTTCCTGGTAGTGAGATACTCTTAAATTAGTTTTTTACTACTGCAAGGCCTATTTCTCCCATTGTATAAAATTAGGTTACCTCATTACATTTATTAAGTGATAACTTTTGATTGGGAGCAGATAGAAATGTCATCTTTACAGTCACATTAATTTTATTTTAAGACTCTCTTTAATGGTAAAGTCGGATTTTAAGTAACAATAATGAAAATGCAACTTTTAGAAAGTTATCATTTTCTTGTCCTAACCATTTGGTGCCTGAAGCTTGTAACCTGGGTCACATGACTAGGTGTAGTTGGCTCTATGTATTTCTCACTTCTGACAGTGTCACAAAGGTGGATGGCGTTTTGGCAGGATGGACCATCTTGACAAGTTGGATGGAGGAGGATCTGTCACCTACCACACTTGTTCTTCAATTGGGGTGCCTCCTTTACTCACAAAGATCTTCGCACTAGCCTTTTGTTGAGCCATGCATCGTGGAAACAGGGTAGGGAGGAAGAAAATTCCAGAACATTAATGTGGGAGGGGAACTCCAGAAGTTTCTTCCACTTCAAAGTTTGCACCAGGCCAGGTGTAAATAATGTACCTTCAGACCAACTCCTCAATACACTCCTGTTCCTGTGGAGGACTACCAAAGGACTGTCTTGTACTCCTTAGGACTGCCCTGCTGTTGGAGGCCTGACATGTTTATTAGAGGACAACCCTGCTGCTTGAGGCATGCCTTGTTTCACAGTGGACTGCCCTGCGGCATGAGGTCTGCTTTGTACTCCAGAGGACTAGCCTGGTGCTTGAAAACTGCCAGTTTTCTCAGAGGACAGACGTACAGCTTAGGCCTGCCTTGTTTCTAAGAGGACTGCCCTGCTGCTAACAGAGGACTTCTCTACTGCTTGAGACCTGCCTTGTCTTACAGAGGACTACCTTGATGCTTGAGGCATGCCTTGTTCTTCAAAGAACTGGCCTGCTTCTTCTACTTGAGGCCAGCCTTGTTGCTTCAAGGAAGAGGACCATCTCCCTTAACAACAAGGACTGCCAGAGTGACTCCAAGATCCAGTTGGCTGTCCTCCTGTTTTGAGCTGCGGGGACACAATAAGCTACAGAGGCATCCCTACAACTGACCAGCTGACCTGCTGCAACTGGCCCTGTCTGCACCTGTAACTGGTCCTGCCTGATACTGAAACTGGACATGCCTGGACCTGCAACTACACCTACATCTGCTGGCCTTTGCTGGAGTAAGCTTCTGGTCCCCAAGAGCTGTCTCCCAAGGTTCTAGACCCTTGGCTTCCATCAGTGGAGTTCCTCCTGTGAAATTCTAAGGTTGTGAACCCTGCGCACCGGATCTTGAGAAGGTAACTTTTTACAGTGGGACTGTCCTGGACCCTTTATCTGATTCACGCTACAATTGCAGTCGGCCTGAACTTGTGACTTTGTCCCGGTCTAACGGTACTAGGTACCCACAGTTAGTGCTTTTTGTTCTTTTTGGTGGTGGCGCTATTTTTACTTGAATCTTTAAAATTGCATGTCTCCAGTTCTACTAATTGTATTTTTGTGGCTTTTCTCTCATTTTATTTATTAGATGTTCCTCTGTTTTTCTAAATTTGTGATTTTTCTTGTGTTGTGTTTTGACTTTATTACTGTTTGTGTGCTGCATAAATACTGAACACAGTGCCTCTAACTTAAGCCTGACTGCTTTTGTGCCAAGCTACTAGAGGGTTAAGCATAGATTAATTTAGTGACTCTTGTGATTCACCCTGACAGGGATTATGGTTGTTGCCTGAGTGGGAATCCACTCCCCCTGAACCAATAACCCAATTTCTTACAGCTCCCATATGTGATTAAGATGGCTAGCTCTGGAGCTTCTGATATAGAAGGTAATCCGCCACTTAGCATGAGGGTATGAAGTGTTAATGTGACGTAGACCCACACCTCACTCTGGAGAAAGGGAGAGGGCGCATGTGGCATTCCACATCAATGATCTCCCTCAGGACAGGTGGGCCTTGAATATACCAAATTGAACATATACTATGGTGCAAAGGAAATGGGACTTAAGCCGCTGAGAAACATGTCCCTTTTCTTCTTCTCCCACCCATCTCCACCCATGAAAGCACATAGGGTGTGGTGCTCAAAGCCCTTTCGTGGCAGCAACCTCTGTGATTTGCAAAAGCAGATGCTTGATGACTGCAAAAGAGTTTTTAAATTTTCAGAAAACATTTTATAACTTGGAAAAGCCTTTGCAACTTGTAAAAGTGCTTTTGTGACTATTTCTGCATTGCAAATTAGGGGAGACCTGAAAGCAATTCCCTCCTATTTAGGAACTAAGAAAATATAATTCAATGATTTGTGATTGCAGTAGCAGTTGTAAACCATTGTTCAATTACAAACCCCGAGTTGGGGTGGCAACAGTTTTGCAAAGGGGAAGTATTCCCCAAGGGAAAGCTTTCCCTTTATGAATCATGGCGTTGGAGTGGGGGAACAGGCAGTGATCCAAATGGCCTCTAGCTGCTCCCAACTATGTTTTCCCAAATGGGTGTTTTTCTAAAAGTAGCGCTTGTCCCTTTGATGGACATTGGCACATTTGAAAATGATGTCTTCTGTTTGGGAAGGGACTTGGGTCTGCTGTCCCCTGAAGGCCTCCTTCCCTTCATTCACAACCAATAATAGGGGGTCACAAATTGTGAGCTACCTAATAAATATTCATTGGCCAGCTTGTTTTTACGCCCCTCTGCAAATAGGAATTTTGTGATGCCCCATACAGAAAAATAAATAGTCTTGCAAAATTACAGGGAGGTCACGAGTAGTCAGTCCACAATATTCAACCATTACTTGATCCTGTCTGTATCTACATCAAGCCCATACTTTTGTAAAGAGATAAAGTATCTGGTCTTTGCTGAAGTGCATATTACTTCTTTGCACTTCATATGGCAAGTGCTGTTGGTAGATGCCTTCACGTCTGCTTTTTCCAGGTGGCTGGGTTTTAGTGGCTCAGAGCCGGGTATGTAAAAGATCTTTATGGGTTCCATGAGTTGGAGCAGTGCTTATTATAGCTTTACAAATATGTCACTATTCATCGACCTACTTAAGGCCAAATGAACTAACATTGGGAACAATGATTCCCAAATTGTGATTGTCTCTGAATTTCAATTAGGAAATCGCTATTCCTAATGTATGACACTTTTATTTTTAAATTAACGATTCCTAGTGGGTCGCAATACAGCAGATCACCATGTCTGTGATTCCTTTTAAATAAAGCAATCTTTTGTTTTCGAAAGGCAGCCGGTTTTCTTAAAGGAAAACGCCATGCGTTTAAAAAAACAAAACGTTTAACCTTAATTTTTTAAGAGGAGGCAGTTGTCTACTCTTAAACATATTTGGTCCCTTTCCCTTTTGCTGATGCCTTACCATTACTATTCAGTAGTCTGTAAAACATTCAGTCAGAAATATTAACATATACAATTGCAAATTGCTATTTGAAAGAGATGCCCTAAACAGGCCCCTTCCAAATACCGATTCGGTATGGAGTTACAAACCCAAAAAGCAATTTGGGTTTCAAACATACCAAAAGACCTTTTTGTGGTTACAAACAACCTTATTCTTGTGATGTCAAAATGGGCAGTGGCGGCTGGCACAGGTAAGAGTGGTGTGCGGGTAGGGGGTAAGTCAACAGATGATGGGATAGGTAAAATTAAATACAAAAAAAATAAAACTACTTACCTTGAGCTCGCTGCATCGCTGAGTTGGCGATGCGGCGAACACAGCGTAAGTAGTTTTATTTATGTATTTATTTGAATTGACCTTTCCCGTCGCCTGGCGACCTTCCCCCACACCGCCACACCTCCACATCGGTCTTACCCATGCCGGCCACCACTAAAAAAAGACTGCATACATATGCCTCGAAATGCTGTGAGATGGAGGGCTGTAAAGTTTGGACAGCAGTTATCATTCGCCCTGGATACCTGATAATGCCTTTGGGCATCTCTCAGTGAGTGTGTCGGACAATATGTTGTCACTCACTAACAATTCAATGGAAAATATACAGACCTGCCCCTCTTCATGTGTTCTGTGGCCATAGGGCAACACGGTGCCTAAGATATTCAGAGGATAATTAGTTCATGGGCTTATCTTCAAGCTGGCATTGCTTTTGTTCTTCTGTTGTTTGAACACTCATCAACCCTTAATCTGTGCATTTACCTCCTAAATTTATACAGTTGTTTTAATCACCATCTTTTCACAGTGACTAATTTGGTGACTTTTTGTGGCCGCTAGAGAGGCTGCCTAGAAGGCAACTGCTGTAGTCCAATTACAGATCACTCCCGCGTGGTTTTCATGGTTCAATTAACATTTGTCTATAGTCTTTTTGTATTTTGTTTTCTGCTTCCAACATATTCTCTTCTCATGCTTTAGTGTTGGATTTTTTATTTTTTGTCCGTCAATTCCGTTCACACTTTCATTACTGTTTCCCTTGTGCTCGGTGCTTTCTCTTTGTGACACAATTTGTATTTATGTATTTATGTGTTCCTTCTCACATTGTGCTTTTTTCTTGCCTATTTTGCGTTGAAGACTTTGTGCACCTCTGTTCTTTTGTGATCTCCACTAAATACTCTTAAGCCCCCTGCGCCACTTTTACGTCATTTTTAACATGGGAAACTGACGCAAAAGTGGCGCAAGGGGTTTGTAAATCTGCCCCTCTGTGACGTACGCAAGGCTTTATTTCCTTGGTCAAAAAACATAAAACATGGTTGGTACCGAGGATGTCAAAACACGCTTTATTCGCCCATTGAAAGAAGAGGGAAAGTGTTTTGTTTTGCAGAATCGCACAATAGGATATATCGCATGTACACAAGCATCTTTAGTGTAAGTCAGAACTACATAAGGCGCGCGCCAAATGTCACACATGGCTTCTTTATCTTTGCCCTGCTTAGAAAGTGCAAACACTTCCAGAGCAACGTACCCACCGAGTTTTATTTCTGTCTGCAGTAGTGTTTAATTGCTGGATAACATTCTTCTCATCATGCTCCATTTGCACTTCGCATTTGGAGGCAATGCCACACAACGGGTAATCAAAGAAGGCTCTGACAGGGTAAATGCTTGGCTTTCATCGGGGGAGTATTTAGCTTTTATCTGCCATAAACAAATAACAGTGTGTAGCAAACCAACTAGTAATTTTGTTCATAAGCATGCCAAACTGCTAAGACTGTGATTTCCCCAAAAACAAGTCAAGGAAGCACATATGTACATTTGTAATGCTTTTTATCGAATCTTTCACCTACATTTATTCCTAAAATGCGAATGACTTCATTTGTGATGTTTTCTTCGTCTTCAATTAAGTATGACTTTTATATCTCATAGACGACCTTGACCTGACATTGCTGATTGCTTGCTTGTTGGAAAGTCCTTCATTAGTAGTGGCAAATGTATATCTGCCACTGGCAATAAGGCTACTAACCCAATCTAGAGCTCAGAATAGGTCTTAGAAAATTATTCCCATGCTCAACCCTTGGTAGCTTGGCTGCGAGTAGTCAGGTTTAACTTCGAAGACAGGCATGTAAAGCATTTAAACACACAAATTCAGTTAATAATTAAGGCACAACACACAATAAAAATCCAACACCTATTTATAAAAATAGGAAATATTTTTAGCCTTAAAATGACACCAAAATGCAAAACAATCCAATGAGGGAATCGGAGATCTGAATTTTTAAAGATTTAGCACTATATAACACATAGAAATCTATAGCACCTATTGGGACATCTGGTCGTGCTAGACCAGGACAAAGTAAAAGTTTCAGGTCGACTGCATTGGAGCCCTGCATGGTTACCCCTCGCGATAGGTCCTGGTCAAAGTTTTTACCTTCTGACTTAGAAACTTTTCTGGAACTTTTCTTCCCGTGGTCCCTCTAAGCTCTCAGCCAGTTCGGATTCGGTGAGGGTTCGCCGGATTGCCTTGCGACGAGCTCCCATCAAATCTATGAAAGTCCAACCTCTGAACTTTCCAGCGGGAAGAAGCAAGGATTCAGGCTGGCTCGCGGTTGAAGGGGCGTGGCTTGTTTCTCGTGGTTTGTCCCAGTCATTGGTTCTATGTTTGGGCTTAGAAACTTTTACACAGCTTTTTCTTGCGGGGTCCCTCGATACTCTTTACCAGGCCGGATTCGGTGAAGGTTCACTGGCTTAGGTTTCTGCTCACGCCCTGTCAAACTCTGGAAGTCGGACAGCTCCAAAATAGACCTTGAATGTTTGGGACTTCAGTTCCCATTATCCACTTTGACAAAGCCCTTACAAATCTAATGGTAGTACTCCAGGCTAAGGATTCTGGGTAGTGATGTTCCAGGTGAGCTCCATTAACCTGGAGCTTGCAGGGAGTCCACTCTTTGGTCCTTTTGAAGCAAGGTAGTCAACAGGGCTGTAGTTCCAGATTGTGCTGCAGGCGCAGTCTCCAGATTGCAGGGTCTGGTTGGCACAAATCAAACGTCTCAGCATGGACCCTTTTTCTTCCTTGAGATTCAAGCAACAGATCTGAGAGGCTCTGCCACTCTCTGATACTTATTCCATGTTCTCTGGATCAAGAAGGAGGTCACTCCTGTCCAAAGAGGTGCAGGGCAACACCCCAGGGTATGACCACATCCTCTAATGTGTGCCACTATATTTTCCCAGAGAGCATCATGTCTCGAAAATTCATCATGGCTGATTTTCCAGCAGAGAGACAAGAGCTGGATAAGCTCTCCTTCAGGATGGTTCATTTCCATACTGTCCTGCCCCCTTCCATCTGCTCATGCCTTCCTTAATCTTGCCATCTGGCTGGGTGCAAAGGGTAGGTCTGTAACTGGACCTGTCTGTCCCCCTCCCCTCTTGCTCTGGCAGTCCTATGTAGCAGAACCCTGCCCTCCCAGAGTGGTAGTCTAACCCAGGGGCTCCTTATCACCTCATCAAAGCAGCCTGGCTAATCCACTTAACCAATAGGACAGCTTACTGGAAGGCTGAAGTTTGGCTTAAAGACAAGAAAGTTGTATTACTTCTTGCCTGTACATGTTAGGCGAGATTCAACAATAGCATATTGTTAGCTTTATCAATACCGTTCTAGGAAGTCTTGCATGGTATTTTTAGGATTCTCCTAACAGGAATTATTAGTTAATAACTACTTGCCTTTTTAACCTATTTGGCTGGGGATTTGGTATGGGGAAAATGAACTGTGCAATTTCTCCTACACCAGGTCTTATAAAACATTTTTTATAAGGATCCTGCCTCTATATCACAGAACCCCTACCTCGGAACATCTAGGGGAGACTTTAGGGGTTCTGATTATGTACAAAGATTGAAGATCCTCACTCCACAGTGCTTGATTTGGGGTAGCACTTCACTGCAATGTAGGGGGTGAAACGTGCTTTTTCACTAACCCCAGGGGATATATATACATCATTTTATAAAACGATCCTCCTTATAAGTACCTGACCCACACCCCTGGGAGACCTAGGAGAGACCCTGGGGGTACCTAATATGCCAAAACATTGTTGTTTAATCAATTTTTAAGTGCCCCAAACACCAAAATAGAGTTTGGTTACAAATTTCATTTGAAAAGCTGTCCTGCAACACAGGGCTGCTTTAAAGCTGACCTCAGGCTTCAGCAGTGCACACATGCAAGTGCAGAAAGGCTGCTAGCCTCTAAACTGCCATACCTTATTATATAGTAGGGACTCAAAGGTTGTTCCAACCCCCTTGCCCTATTATGTACTAGGGCCTTATAGAGGAGGTCATGTCAATATTAGGGGTACCCTAACCCATAGTGTACCCTAGTGTATATATGTGCTTTCACTGTATTCTAAGTGTCTTTTCAGCATAGCACTGGCCCTGGGCCTGGTAAGGCAGAGCCCTGGGTCAGTCAGAGTCAATTACCAACAGTACCAGTCAGCAAAAAGTTGGGGGTGCCCAGGGCACAGGATGACTTTGCAACATGGCTCTTCCAGTGCTCTGAAACATACAATCTTTTGACCAGTGCTTAAGGAGTGTGAAAACAATTCAAGGGCCCAAAGATTTTTAAGGCCCTTCGCTGTTGCATGCCAGTGCTATTGAATGTTGGAGTTGTCAAATACCAAGGGTGGTTGTCTTGATTCAACCTCTCACTTCCTATCTTTTTATCTCACTCATGAAGGTTCTTTTACTTTCTTTTCTAGGTATGTCAATGTATTCCTATTTTTCCATTTCTCTTTCTTTCTTCTGCTGTTGCCTTTCTCACCCATTCTGGGTTAGCTCCTCCGGAACTAAAGAAGAAAGCAGAAAATGAAGTGACAAGCAGAAAAGGAAGAGAGTTTAAACATTCCAACTCAACAGTTAATATATAAAACTGGTGATGTCAAAGGAAGGAAAACGGTGAATATCTTAAATGCATTTAATCTGATAGTTATTAATTGAAGATATAAAGGGAGTCAACCTAGTAAGCCAATGTTTGACAATGGCAAAATGTCCTCCTTGATTGATTATGCATTAATGTTATTGCAGGGGTTTTGCTTGGTTGATGACTTGGTTATAGGGGAGTTGGCTGGGACCGTAGGCCTCTGCTATTACCACTTAATTGGGTGACTAAAGAAAGAAATATCTGGTGGACTTCATCTCATACTCAATGTAAGAATGTCCGAAGAATAATTTGGTCAGTGAAAATAAAGATTCAAGTTAAACAATAGTTCAGAATCTTCTGACCCTAAATTACAGAAGCCCAGTTAATAAAATACTGATGAAATATGAAAAGTTCTTAATGAAATCCGCCAATTATCGTTTAAGTCTAAGAATATTAACAAAAACAAAGGACAAATCATGGTTTTGGGGGTGTAAAAGCTAGAAGATTTGAATAAAAAAATAATTATATTAGTATACTACAGAAGCACCTAAAAGATATAAAAGCAACAAACATAAGATGATGGATGCTGAAGATGGGAATTGGCCAAGTGCTGGCCTTTATAAAGTGGAAATGTTCCTTGACTTTATGTCATACATCAATATTGTGCAGTGTTTTTAATTATGAAAGAAATAAAATGTTACTTTATGTTTTTAGAAAGCTCCAGATACAACATATTCATGATTTTTTTAATATCATATTCGCATATAGTAACATCAGACTATGGGGGTCATTACGATGGTGGACAGACTTCAGTCCGTCCTCCATCGTATCGTATTTGGGACCGCCCGCCTACAAGGCGGCAGTCCCACAGGCCAAATTATGATGCGACCGCCACCGTGGTGGTCACATTGGCCACCTTTTACATTATGGCAGGTGCTGCAGCCGCAATGTCAAACAGGGATGTTTTACAGATCCCTGCACTACGTGACAGGCACCATGCGGTACCTGTCACTTGTTCAGGGATATGAAAGGGGGCAACATAGGTGCCCCCCAAAACCCAAAGAAATATGCCAGGGGTGAAGAGGGGCCCACTACAGGCCCCCAATGTCCATCCCTGACAGCCGTTTTATGGCGGGTGAACCACCATGAAAAGGCTGGCGGGGACGGACTTCCTAATCCCTGCGGCACCGCCACCAATGCAGGGATTGGGAGGCCCTCCACCGTACCAGCAAGCTCAAGGAGCCCGTCAGATGCGTGGTGGTTGGCGTTTCCAACCCCCATAGAACCGCCAGCCATCGTAATGTGGCGGGCGGGGAATGGCCTTCCAATGGCGGTGAGACCACCACCAACAGCCTGTTGTTGGCGGTCTCGCCGTCATCGTAATGAGCCCCTATGTTATAGGATTGTCAAATCTTTAATGACAGCGAACAATAGGATGAGTAACTATGATTGCCTATAATTTTAATATGAGAACTACTGTCGCAAATATGAAGTATATGTTTATTTATACAATTACTAATTACTTTTTTATGTTTGGTGTTATAATAGGTCACTATTTGACATGACATATTGCATATTAGTAACTTTTCAACTACTAAAAAGATCATTTAAGAGACTGTAAAGATAAAGTCATATTGGGTTCATTATATTAACCGATTATATTTCTTCTTTTATGAAGTTAAATTTTACTGTGATTTATATAATTATTGTATATATAATGTATGCATAAGGTCACTTTAGATGAAAATAAGCAACTGCAACTTATTCGGACTAAAGGGAAGGGAATTGCAGAATAAAATGAAGTAACTGTTAGGATGAATTAGGAAAGAGAACTGAAGATTCTTTGAAATTTGATGGCTAAATTAAGATGGTCTATGATATAAAGATATTTCTCAGTGGATATTAAGTAATAATGAATAAGGCAAGTTATAATCTAAGTAATCATTTATATTTATGTGTGTAGTGTTGTTTCTTTTATCAATTAGAGTGAATGTGTAATGTTAGTGAGCCTCCTTTGGCTCAAATCAAACAATAAATAAAAAATGAACTGAAAATGAGTCATTGAAGGATGAACCATTAAATTGCTGGAAGGTGCAAAGGAATCCTTAAGAACTGGGGGTGACTTGGGTGACCGTCACTGAAACATATCAGGTGAGAAAAAATCAAGACAGCATCCAAGTGATGGCATAATGCCCACCTCAGTGTCTTTAATAATTTTAGACTTTTCTTCATGAAAACTAGGAACATCTACATATTATGGAATTGCCAGAGGCTCCTATTATACCTAATTAAAGAATTTTAACAACCATTGATGGAGAAGCAGATACATGTGTATAATAAAAATATGAATTGTGTTGTCATTTGATCAGTCTGCCAGTCTGAGATTTTCATCCAATCATGGCCCTGCCCAAAAGGCATTGAATGTCGTAGCTTACTTTGTAGAATGGGCTCCATAATAGGAAATAGCAGTCTAGGGATGGGATACATTTTATTGACCAAGCTAAAGTAGGGGAAGAAACAGGATTGGACAGCTTTCCAAAAGATATTAAAGGTTGGGAAGAAGAGGAAATTCTGAGATGTAAAAATACATTTCTCATAAATTTTAAGACAAATACCCATGCACAAGTTTGGTTGGTTTAGAACAAAGGGGTAGAATATGGTTATCAAGTGCGTTTTTTTTCTTCTATGGACATTGAAAGAGACTCCAATAAGAGTAAAGTAATATGTCTGACAGAGATATCTACAGCCCCGACATCAGAAAAAGAACTGATGGAAATCATACAAAGACATATAGTGAATTTAGCAAGAAAAGTTTTTAGAGATGGAGTAGAATATTGAGGCAAAAAAATGAGAATATTAAGCACCTCATTAATATTTCATAACTGTCTGCATGTAGGATGAGATGGATCGCAAAAGCCTACTCCATTTCATATTGACACATCAAAGGATGCTCACCAACAGGCTTTCTGTTGACTGGTAAATGTTGAGAACAAAATGCTTAGCGATATGGATGAACTGTCTTGTAAGTTTTGCCATGGATAGCCAAAGAGGACAGGAAATATGCAACTACAGTCACAACCACTGATTCTAGCAAACAACAGTTTGTCCAGACTCCCCAGGTGCAGTCATAGGACTTAGAGGTACCTGGGGCCCTAGACTTCAGCATATTTTCTGCAGCCTCAGCTGAATGCCCAGGTTCTCCACATAGGTCAGAGATTTTCCAAGCTGGGAACTTTAAGTATTTATTTAGAACTAGGTCATGCATTCGACTCTGAGGACTGAGGTTTAGATTTGGAAAAGAAGGTATGAGAACTGTGCCCTCCCCAGATGACTCTAAGAGAGTTAGATATCAGCCCAGACACTGCCAGAAGTGGATCCTCAGAACCAGGAGTGATTTTTCTGATGCCGAACTTGGGAGTTCACATAACAGCAGAACTTTGCATGAGAGGCATCAGCAGGCTGTACTCTCTCTGACAGAGAGAATAATGTCCAGTCACACTGAAGATTCACAAAAAATGATGGGTTGTCAGCACCGCTTTATATATGTCACTTCAGTCATGGACATTAGCCTTATGGCCACTGTGAGGACACAATCTTTCAAGACCCCTCTGTGACATATATTAGGTTTTGGGCCTCTCTTTACCAGGGATTGGCGTTGGCCTCTGCACACCTGCTAGATTAGCATGACACTCAGACAAAATAAAAAGTGATGACACCAGTTTGCCATGCAGGGTGCATTCCCATTCTAACACGGGGCTTGCCTAAACAAAATTAACTTTGCTGAAACTCTAGACTCATAAGTCTTCTTCCTCCTGGAATTGCTTCCCAGAGAACCTGCTGCCATCTTCACTTAAACAGAGTCACATTCTCACTGATGACAAGTTTGTGCAAAATTGTAACAGTGCATCAACAACATATTTACAACCTGCCCTGGTTTTGGAGATTTTTGGGGACAGAGTAGTATCTCTATCAACATCATTTTGGAACAGTGATATATCTATTTTGTGTTTTTGTTTTATCAGGTTTCGGTGAACAGCTTTGTACTGGAAGTCTGATCATCATTAACCCAGCAACGTGAAGTTTAGTTCAGTCACTTTATGTTGTACATACATAGAGCCCTACATGCGTATATCCCTTGACTCTCTTGTGATATAAAATGGCCAATTATGGCAATGTCATTTGCATTGTCTTCTCAGATTTTACTTATGACTGCACACTGTAGATTTACAGTAAGTAAGCAAAAGAAGCAGGTGGTGCACCCATAAATCGTGAATATGCTGTTGTGTCAGTACACTACACATCTTGTCACTGCTGATTGTACCATTGTGTTGGTACACTTCGGTAAGATTTTCATACAAGTTTGTACAATTGCTGAATACACATTTGCTGTAATCTAAGGGTCAGATTTTTTTTTGATGAATGCTTCAAAGTGTGACTCTTCTGTCTGAATTCCGATTAAAATGTTGTCTGAACTGTGCTTCTAATATGATTATAAATCAGTTTTTCCATGGAATTTTGGTGCAAATTATTACTACAATCTCATCGATAGCATCCTCATTGTGATTATTTTTACATAGTCTTTCCTAGGAACCTCTATACTACTTATAAATGCAATATTTACATCACTAGAGGAACTAGCGTATCATAGCAGATACTACTGTTGGTTATGTTGTTTCTTTGTTTGTGTGTATGTGAGTATGTGTGCTCTGTGGTAATTGTTGAGCACGCAAAGCATCACTGCACCAACTTTCTTCTTTACATCTCTTGAAAAACAGGAAATTGAACTGGCTAACAAGAAGAAAGCATTCTCACTCTGTGCTAAAGGATGTGGTAATTTAACAGTATAAAGGAAAAGCTCTTTATGATTGCACTGTCTTGGTGTTGAGGGAACAAGAGATTTCTCACAATTTGCCAGATCTTGAGGATGAAGAAAGCTTAAACAAATATGAGGAAACCTAACAAGCATTATTTACCTAAGGGTAGTACAATCCACGAGAGATACAATTTTGGCATGCCTGTGCAAATAAATTTAAAATGTGTTGAAGATTTGCTACAACTTTGAGAAATGTAGCAGCTTTTAGGAATTTAGCATCATTTTGTACATTTTCAAAAAGCTTTGAAGAAAGTATCAAAGATGAAAGAGTGCAGTGATAAAGAATGTGATGATCTGTTGCTTAAAGATGATCCAGATTTCAATTGACAGTGGCCAAACGACTTGAATATTCTCTGGCATGTATCTAGATATTAAGATGATAAGAAGAAAAACAATAGGAAAATTGTTGCCCAAGTCATAGATATGAAGAACAAAGAAAAGTACAGTGGTGTAGATGTGTCTATGTTTTGCTGGGTGTGCTACAGACATACAAATGTAGGACAAATGGCAAACAATCAGGCTAGTCCTTAAATAAAAGCAGTATGCAAAAGGAATGATATGAGCGTTAATGAGGGTAAAATTGGCAGGATGATTTTGTACTACGAATGTTGCTATGATGGTGGATTCTGGGGCCCAACTGACAGCTGTTTCCAATAAAAAAAATTGAATGCAAATTTAAAATTGATACATTCTTATTGAAACATGATGTCAGACATTGTGGGTTAGGTGAGCAACTCATTGAACTGAAGGAACTGAGTTTCAGGGAAGAGATGCAGAAGGCAAAGTGTATGCTTCTGTGAAAGGGGACAGAGGGCTAAGTTGACCTAATGAGAAACTCCTGGGGATTTTACAGAATCTCAATACCTATGCAACTGTGTATCTGAATTAATTGGATAATAATACTCTGTGGATAGAGTACCCAAGAGCACTCTCCCAGAAGAAATTGTGATGGACTCTCCAAAGGTGATTGAGAACATAAACAAATGTTTGAATTGGCATCTGAGCAGGATAAAATTGATGAAAGAATTTAAGTCAGTTAAAAGCAAGTTGACAAACATGCCCATCAATGCAAGGAAGGGTGGTCAGCAGGAGGCATATGATGAGGGAATAAATGAAGTGGTTAAAGCAACGAATTGGTTGACACCAATAGTGACTGCACAAAACTTTAGCGATGAGGTCTGGTTGTGTATTGAAATGAGGGAGTTGAATAGCTATAGTATAACAGAAAGAAAATCAGTGTTTTGGTATGAGCAAGTGTTTTAAAAACGCTTAATTTACAATCTTCATACTCACCAAGTTCATTTGCACGAGGAATCAAAAGATCTCAAACTACTTGTGGCATCTTTTGCTTTTTTTTAGTTTTGTGAGCAAGACATCTGGTTTAGTATTCACAGCTTCTGACTTTCAGAGGGTCATGAGTAATTTATTAGGGAAAATTGTAGGGTACAAGACTCGATTTTTGGAAAGACAAAGGTGGAGCATGATAAAAGAGTTGAGACAGTTCTCTCTATTTTAAAGAAAAGAGGTTTGACGTTGAAGCACAAAAGTGTAAATTCAATTGGAATTATATATTGTATTTGGGACAACTACTCTGGAAAGATGAAGCTAGACCTAAGAAAGAATTGGTGGATACCACTGAAAGAATGCTTAGGCCTGAGAAAAAAAGAAGAACTTTACATCCTTTGGATTAGCTGAGATTTACAGTAAATGCATGGAAACTTTTTCTAGCAAAACAGTGACACTGAGAAAGTTAATCTAAAAACTTGGGTTTATTTGGAATGCTGAATCTAAGTAGGATGATACTCAGCCTCTGACTTCAAGTAGTTTTGTTCTAGGGGTTGCTTGTAATATTATCATAGAGGCCACCGTTAAAGGGCTAAATGCTATTGAAAGCAAATGGTTAAGCAATACAACAAAGTCATAGGATTTGCTTCTTGTGCTTTATGTGGAGCAGAGAGGAATATATGTTGGTTAAAACAGGGGCTCAGGTGATACTTTTTCTGATCAAGAAAATTTTAGCTTTGTAATCAAGACTTTTAAGAACGTTTTGTGGGGCACAAAGTTTGAAGTTGTTACTGAGCATATCACATTGAAATAAATCATCTTGAAGAAGGGACTGCATTTGATCCCGTCACAGATATGTAAGTGAGTAATTGCCTTGGAAAAATATATATTGCAGGAGTAGAAGACAAAATGGCACACTATATATCGTGACTAGTAGACTTAAAGAATGAGACAGACAGAGATGATTTGGCAAGATAGAAAATGTGAAGACCAAGGTGAGTGCAGTGACAGACGGTGTAGTATCACTGGAAGAATGGGTTTGTCAGAATTTCAGGCGGATCAATAACTGCAAGAGTTGAGTGAATATGTGATTAAATAGCGGAGCACAGTAAAGATGGGGTACACATTTTAAAGCATATTGGTTGGTGAGGGATGGTAGGTCTGTGCAAGATGGATTATTATATAGAGAGACAGTTTATTGCTGTATTAGGAAGGGATCAGTGGATCCAGTTAATCTAAGCCACTTAGAATGTGTAAAACTAAGGAGAGGTTAGGAATTGGCTATTGGTTGCCAGGTATGGATTTTTACATGAAGGGAATTCTTCAACATTGTTTTGAAGGTGTGTTAAAGTAGATAGGTAAATACTCTTCAAATGGTATGCAGAAATTTACTGTAATGTCCATGGGGTAAGGTTTCCATGGATGGTCTCAGTCTAGTTCAAAGGGACAGGAGCCTCAGTATTTGATTGTAGTTATGGGTGTGTACTCCTATTGTCCAGAGGTTTCTTTAGTTGGACAATGGTGGTCATTTTTTTTAGAGTGATATTTCAATGATGGCAATCCCAGATTGTTTTTAGCGGATAAAGGAACTCGGCTGGTTTGGAAGAAAATTGAGAATTTTCTCACTAGCCTTGGTACATGCAAATGATCATGCCACACACAGAGCTTGCTATTTCATGGTCTTTATTCCTCAGCTTGTAACCATTAACTGAATATTCTACATCATGAAATCTATCATTTACACCCACACACTAACATCACTTTTCTACAGAGCCTATCAGGAACCAAAAGGGTCCTGTCATCTCTCACTCAAAAGACAACACATCTCCCATTTTGTTAAATAAAAAGAACCAATAATACGTGTACATTAATACTCTTCAATAAGTCCTTTTGGTGCTTGAATCAATCACCCCGATCTGGTCATGTGAGGCTGTGGAGACTGGCATTGGTGACAGAGACTTTGGTACAGTCATCGGGCTATCTGGATTCGCAGGTGGACAAGTCTCACTCCTGACATCTGGAATTGGTGAAGGTCGAGGTAGGAGCTTAAAATGCGAAGAATTTCACGGAATGGACTTTCCAGGATGGTGAACAGTCACCATTTGTCCTTTACTAGTCAAAATCCTCAATGGGTCGCATCAAAAGGCGTATCAGACTTGCATGGACAATAACTTCATCTCCTTCGCTTAACACAGTGCTCTGAGCACAGTGGCGTCTATCCGCATCGATTTTCATTTGATGTTTGGGAGACAAGTCAGTAGTTCAAAGATTATCAATGTCAATGGATCTCTCGTTGGTCCATTGTGGCAATTTGGTGCTGATGGCTAACCCAAACATTAAGGTGGCAGGGTTTTCAGCTTTGGTTGAATGCAGAGCTGACCTGTATGAATGAAGCATATGAATGAAGCATAGAGTGAATAACTGTTTTGAGTTCAAGCTTTTCCAGCACAGCATGCTAAACAGTCTTCTTGCCATTCCTTTCGGCTGTGGCTAGACAGGTGTTTTTTTCTGATGCATGAGATTTAGATGACGAAAGTCTTAAAATTAGGATTTTTCTCAATTTAGTAGTCCTAAGTTTAGATTTAGGACTACTAAATTGAGAAAAATCCTAATTTTAAGACTTTCGGTATTCACAGAAGTCATTTAGGAGTCCTAAAGTTAGGACTCCTAACTTCTGTGAATACCGAAATGAGTAAGTGCCTTCTGTGAATACCAAAATGAGTAAGTGCCTTCTGTGAATACCAAAATGGTAGTAAGTTTAGGATTTTGTCTTAAGTTAGTTCTGTGAATCGGGCCCCAGGAATTTGACGACAATTGACATCATTTAGTTTCTACTTGCCTCAACTGATGTGGTCTATGTGCCTTGTGGGAATGCGTAGAGCCTCATGTCTCGAATGTTCTGGCATCCATTTAGTTTTTCGACGTGACGCACTTGATCTTTCCTCCATTTTGTTTTCTCAACATGAAGCACTAAATCTTTCCCTCGCTTTGCAAACCATTGCAAAATGGGTCAAGTCTTTCTACAAACTCATCCATCTTTTCAGTAGCTCTCTACAGTTCTTGACTGAAAATGTAACTTTCATACTAGACATTCAGTATTGGATTAAACTTGGTGTTTAATGCTTTTTTGATTTGACGGCACATCACTTTATCACCTTTTGGTAATTTCTTTATCACTTTTTTTACTCCGTCACCTGCTATATTCTTTAGATATTAAATGATCTTCTTGTTATTTGCTTCTTCCAGTGCATCAATGAAATTATCGAAGGTTTCCACCCAGGAAGTTCCCAGGTGGCCAATATTTTGCTTTTTCACGGTATCGAAGGGAGGCAGTGGTTACAAGAAGGCAGCGGAGCCAAATCTTGCATTCATTTCAGCAGCCATTGAAAAATGTCACTATTTCATCTGCCACTCATTGCCTTTCAGTTGGTCCAACGTGATACACCAGCCGCCTAAGCACAAACCTGTGCTTCTGCTTCAGTTGCCGTGCCTGGTGCTGGGGTCAGATGACTCTCTTTACACAAGTCCAGGTAAGCGTGATGGTATTACCATTGATTATCGCCACCTCTAATGTTTTTCAGTGTTACCCGCTTCTTCTCACAGCGTTCTCTTCCACCAGCCTATCATTGCACTTTCCATACCTGGTTGTCACTGCCTTGAGAGTTGTCGTACTGTATGAATGACGGCTCTGTGTTAGGCAGTGGCATAGTATATCTTGTCTCGACTTCACCAGCAAATTTATAGCCAATGACAAGCAAACTTTTTTGAGACCTTCACTTTCTTCACAGAGCTTACACTAGCTGGGGTAGCGCTTTTAATCCACATATGTCAACTGTCGATTTTCACTTCTACTGAGGCACACATGGCATGCATAAGCAGTTTGCTGGACATCAACTGCCTCTTCCAGTGCATCAATGAAGTTATCGAAGGTTTCCACCCAGGAAGTCCCCAGGTGGCCAATATTTTGCTTTTTCTCGGTATCGAAGGGAGGCAGTGGTTACAAGAAGACAGCGGAGCCAAATCTTGCATTCTTTTCAGCAGCCATTGAAAAATGTCACTATTTCATCTGCTACTCATTGCCTTCCAGTTGGTCCAACGTGATACACCAGCCGCCTAAGCACAACCCTGTGCTTCTGCTTCAGTTGCCGTGCCTGGTGCTGGGGTCAGATGACTCTCTTTACACAAGTCCAGGTAAGCATGATGGTATTACCATTGATTATCGCCACCTCTAATGTTTCTCAGTGTTACCCGCTTCTTCTCACAGCGTTCTCTTGCACCAGCCTGTCATTGCACTTTCCATACCTGGTTGTCACTGCCTTGAGCGTTGTCGTACTGTATGAATGACGGCTCTGTGTTAGGCAGTGGCATAGTATATCTTGTCTCGACTTCACCAGCAAATTTATAGCCAATGACAAGCAAACTTTTTTGAGACCTTCACTTTCTTCACAGAGCTTACACTAGCTGGGGTAGCGCTTTTAATCCACATATGTCAACTGTCGATTTTCACTTCTACTGAGGCACACATGGCATGCATAAGCAGTTTGCTGGACATCAACCGCCTCTCAGGGAGAGAACTCTCGGTTCTTTGGATCACAAGGCTTACATAATCCCCTATCTCATCGCTATTTGTAGCGCCCTCCCCAGGCTGATAATGCAAATGATTACTCCACACACAGAGCTTGGTATTGCACGTCTTTATTCCTCAGCGTGTAACCATTAACTGAACATTATACATCATGAATTCTATCACCTGCTCTTTGACGTCACTGTTCTACAGCGTCCGTCAGGAACCATAAGGGTCCCATCATCTCTAACTCACAAGACACTACAACTAGGAGAGGATCATACATAAAAAATGCTCCTTGTATCCTCTAGAAACAAAAGAGATGTGGAAAAATTTAACCAGACTTTGAAGGCCATTCAGTTGGCCAGTAATGTTGGGAGGAGCTGGAGAGAAGAGATGAAGGAAAAGGTGGAAGCATATAGATGGTCTCCATATTCTACAAATGCAAGAATACCTTTTTTGAGCTTTTTAAAGACATGAATTCAAGTTCTAAGATATGACCTGGTTGGATGACATAGAGCTGTTGGAAGGCAAGTCTTTCCAGAAGATGTTTGGTGAAAGAGAGAGAGAGAAAGGCGTAGGCTGAAAAAATTATGGCATTTGATTAGGTAAGGCCATCAGATGAATGAATGTGAAAGTGGGTGATATATTTGTCATTAATGCAATGTGTAAGGGTCTCCCCTCCGGATGCCTGGATGGCGCTGCCAGTAGTCGCCCCACCTCCCCCCTCATAATGCCTCCCTTTCATCCTCTGTAGGGCGTATTCTGCTGTAGAGGTGAAAAGCCCATTCAGCGCCATGCAGACCTACTTCAAAACTCTACCGTGCTATAGGGTAGATTGTGTCGTGTATAGGCGGGTATAGGACACAATATATTTTTCTATGTCCTTCTGCTGGGCAGCCTTTTGTCTGTTAGCCTGCGCTGCGTCCTGCATGAGCTGGCCCTGCATAGTAGCTTTTTGCAACGGACCAGAGACTCTTGGATGAGACCACGGATCCCCAGTTGTCGGAGAGGTACACTTGGAGGTGCGATGGTAGTTGAGATTTGCCCTTAGGGGTCTGGTAACGCTGTATATTCATGCGCCAGGGCTTACGGCCCTGTCGAGCCACCCACCTAATAGGGGCATAGACCGATCCTATGCAGATGTGGGTGTCCCCTACTTGTAGCTTGGCAAACGCGTATTGTCCTCCCGGATCCGTCCATGTCCCTGTCACCATGGACGGGAGAGATTTGAGTAAGAGAAACGCCACCCCGCATTTGTGGATGGGTCCCGAGTCCAGGGTAGCCTTCCCCAGCACACTGCTGTGAATCAGCTTCCCTACCCAGTTTTTGCACAGCTTATCGGACTCTAGAGCATCTAGATGAGTTTTTTGCAGTAATGCTATGTCTACCTGTTTCGATTGGAGATAGGAGAGTATTTTTTTCCTTTTGATATAATGCGTTAGTCCATGGACATTCCATGTTAACGCGCAGAGTGGATGTGCGGCGGTCATGGTGAGAGCCAGGTGTGGCGGGCAGTGGCAAGTGATCGCAGGGATATGCCAAGAGTCCTTGTTAGCTTGAGAAGCTCACTATAGGGCAGTGGGGTGGTGGGTCCTGTCGGCTGTGTGTATGGGGTGCCGGGCTTTCAGGGTGGTATGCGAGAGAGGGGATAGGGTACCGAGGTGGGGTGGCTCAGCTGAGGGTAGGGAGAGAGGGAGGGGGGAGCGAAGGGTAGGTTAGAATGATAACTTTGGCGTCATTTGAAGAATCTTCATGAAATTTTCCAAAATAATTCTTTGTTCATATCAGCTTCTATGTGGGAAGTTTGGGGGTGATTCATCAAGGGGGGGCCGAGAAAAAAGGGGGGTCACAAAACATGTTTTCTCCATGTTAATTTCCATAGGAAACTTTAGACAAGTCTACAGGTCGAACTGGTGAACGGAAATACCCCAAATTTGGCAGGGAGAAGGGTCTTGGTCTAGAAAGCACGCTTTTGTTTAGTTGGTGTAAATCCGTTCAGTAGTTTTTGAGAAATATCGAAATTTACAGATATCGATATTTGGGAATTCTGCCATCTGATTGGCTGAGGCATTACGAGCACGAGCTTTCTGCTTATTGGCTGCGAGCGCTGCAAGCGGTTGCAACTAGGAAGTGTTGGCCGCCATTTTGTGATTCCGTCAAAGCGAGTAAGGGGAAAAAAGGGCAAAAAAAGTGGGAAAGAGGAGGGTAGGATTACTGTAACCTCTGTAGGGTGTTTAGGGTGTGCTATAGACGGGGTGAGAAGTGAAGTATTCACCCCTAGTGGTGTGAAAGTGCTGGGCTACAGAAATTAAGTGAGGTATTGCCTAGAGTCTGATGCTGCTAAGGTGAGCTGGTGCGGGAGTCGGGAATTAAAGCGCGAGCCCAAATTGTGTGTCTTATGCTGTGAAGTCATGTGCCGTGGCCACTGCACAACACCTGTGGAAGTAGTGTCAGCATGTGTTTATACCTACTAGGACGAACTACTGACCCGTACTGGTCTCAAAGTCCTGGGGTACGGAAAATATGTGCGGTATTGTGCACAGTCTCATGGTGCTAGGCTGAGCTGCTGCCGGACTCAGGGATGAAAGCGTGAGTCCAAACAGTGTGTCATATGCTGTGAAGTCATGTGCTCTGGCCGCTGTGCCACATCTATCCAAGTAGTGTCAGTATGTAGTTATGCCTACTCGGAGCAATTTTTGTTTCGAACACTGTAACTTGTGTATGGTGCTTCGAAGGTGTTATACAGGGAGTGCGAAGGTAAATTTGCGCGTATCAAATCAATTCGGTATTTGTAAAGTGCAAACTACTCACTCCTACAGGTCTAATGGCACTGGGGGCATAAGCTGAGCTGCTGACAGACTCGGGGTAAAGCCGGTGAACTACTGACCCCTACTGGTCTGAAAGTGCTGGGTACGGAAATTAAGTGAGGTATTGCCTAGAGTGTCATGCTGCTAAATTGAGCTGCTGCTGTACTCGGGTATGAAACCGTGAGCCTGTGTTTGCTATGCTGTGAAGTCATGTGCTCTGGGCGCTGTGCCACACTTGTCCAACTTGTATATGGTGCTTAGGTGGTGTCGTACAGGGAGTGCGAAGGTAAATCAATACGGTATTTGTAAAGCGTAAACTACTCACCCCTATGGGGGAGTAGAGGTGGTGATCAAAGCTAGAGCTCTGTGCTGCAAAGTCAGATGGTCTGGCCGCTGCGTCACAGCTGTGTGGAGAATACATTTTAGCGAGGGTGCGGGAGTTGCCGTTACCTGGCCCTAAAATAGTATAAGTTGTCAGATATAGGGTGGCTCTAAAAAGAGCCCTTGTGTTGATTAGTTGGAGCTATATATAAGTGCGGATGCACAGCTTCAATTTATTCAGGAAAACTTGATTTCCGTGATCTGTGAAGTGTACTCCATCACTTCTGTAGATATCAGCCTTATCAAAACGTATGTTGTTGTTGTAGATGGACCCCATTTTGTGGTCTCTGAGGTATGCAGACACAGCTTTGTTGAGGTTCTTCCTAGATTTTTCAATTGAGGACAACATTGTTTTGACTATTTCCACTTCTGTCTTTGACATATATTGGAATATACAAAGACAGTTTGAGGGAAAAGTAACATCAATTGTCCAAAGGTGTCCTTCATAAGCATTTCCAAACCTACCCCAGTCAATGTGCCTAGATCATTTCCGCCACAGTGCACAATCATGAGGTCAGGGTGTTAGAGATGCAAACAGGTTTTAACCAAAGGCAACAATTGGTGCCACTTCAATCCTCTCTGTGCAAACCATTTAATGTCCACATTTTGTAAACCAAGGACTAAGCCAATATATCTCTGTTCTGCATACCTCTTGTACCAGAAAATATAGCTATTTTCTACGATCCATACTAGCATTTTGAAGGTATGGTTGGAAGGTATGGAAAGATGTCTGTAGCTCATGCAGTTCCTTGGTAGAATAAGAGATATGTTTAAAGATGGGGAACTACTTTTTATTGCCATACAAAACGATATGTGATTGGGAGACGAAAAGCATTCTTTTTTAAAAGTAGGGTGCACATTCGTTTTGTGGAAAAGCATCTTTGTGATTGATTAAGAAAAAGCAGTTTCAACGTGGAGTACATATCATACGATAAAAGTTGTCAACTCAACCACACCTGTTAAATGCATTTGGAAGGCACTGTTCGAACTTAAAACAATCGTGAACTTTTAACCTGCACGTGCCATTAAATGTTTGAGAAAATGTGGCAAAAAAATATGGTTACGTTTAAAAAGATTGATGAACAAGGGCTGGTGCCTATCATGCTAACACAATGACCAGAGGAACACACTTGCTCAGATGCGGGTTTGGGGGGCGTTGGTGGTCCCGGAGTTCTTCCGAAGAGTCTTGTGGCCCTCATGGGTATCCCTGTATCATGCTCATTTATTCTATGGCACCTGTGGGTGTTCTGGTGTGACTCTTGGCTGTGTTCTCTTTCATGGTGCAGGTAGTCGTCCTGCTTAACACCATCAGAAAGCAGGTGTAAAATCCCTGGTGCTAACATGGCTTATCGCCAGAATTTGTTTCGCATTGCAGTTGGTGTGAATGTTGTGATGTGATTTTTTGCGTGTGCAGGACAATATATGAACTGGGCAGTGTATCTCGTCAAAATCCAGCACCTGACGCCCGATTCCCAATCAATATAAATACAATGAGGTTTCGTAAATGATTTTGTGTGTACACTGTTAGTGCAGCCACTACGTCAGTGCAATTCAATACAGGATTTTAGTATTTAGAATAAATCGCAAAGGTGCACCTCGTGTCTTTTTGCACAGGAACGGCTAGTCTGCATTTCATTATCAGCACTTTAATGGAAGTTCAGATAAATCTAACACACTATTCAGAAGTTGGTGGAAACTGCAGACATCACCAGTATTCCCGCGATAAGTCCTCAAAAATTTAAGAGCATGGTGGACTTCATCAAATAACAGTAATAAGAACAAGAAAGAGTTACACAGCAGTTAAGAAAACAACCAGAAAAGATATAAAAAAAAAATTTCAAACTTTATTTTTTATTAACATATATCAACGATAAAGTAATAAACAAGATGTATAAAAAAAATATAAAATAACAAGGTGGAACACTGCTGTGGGGACCATGGATGTGGACGACAGAGCCTGGAAAATAAAGCACAAAATAAGGAAGTGTGTAATGTGCATATCAAAGGAGAGAGACATAGAGAAAAAGAGAAGGAAAAAAAAAGCTAGAGAGAAAAAGAGATGGAAGGAAAGTGTGGAAATATGGATTTTTATGGTCAGTTATGTCCCCTATCTTGGACCCCAACGGTTTCATGTATAAACCATAAGTATATGTATGTTTCCTCCAGTTCCAGTTATGAAGACGCAAACACATGTGCGTCCACCGTCAACATGTCCTCTTTCAGATCCGCCATGAATGGGCCGGATATTCTATTCCTAAGTATGAAAGGCCACCGGCTTTATATGGTTCACTTATCCCATTTTACAGTTCAGACGAGTAGGCCCTGATTCTGCCATCAAGTCTTTCCTGCCTTCTGCCTCTGAAAGCTCCAGTCTGAGCTCGCATCTGTACCCATGAACTTTATCCTACTCCCTGCGCGGCTAACGGTGCCTGACTCCAGCCTGTTGCCGGCCAAAAACTGTATTTCACCTTCAAGATTATCTGCTTTGCTCCGCTCCCTATCCAATACATTCCTGTCTAGTAGTTTAAGTAAACATTCTCCCAGCTACCGAGCAAAGGGCCCGGCTTCTCTGTCTTCATGCAAGTAATTAATAGCCCTATTACTATGGAAGATTTCTGCCCTCGCATCTAGTGTAGACACTTAGACGCTTGTACACGCACTAACGGACAGTATAGTCAGTATAGAATAAGATTCTATCCTAAGAGACCTTTTTTTCTGGATAACACAGTTCTTTAAACATAGGATATTAGATATGATTTGGGATTAGGTTGACATAACCCCAGACTTCTGTCTCCACATGTAGAGCTAAATGTCAAGTCCCCTTCATCCCCTAGTTACACGTCAATCACACGTCATGCTGCTGCGCGCGCATCTCTGCCAAGTATTTCTGCTGATATTGCGAAATTCTTTCATGGAACCACCCATTTATGACATCATACCTGATGACGTTCTCTAGTTACACCCACTTTAGTTACGCATGTATGTTCTTATCTTTGTTATCAACTGTTACGCCTCCGGCATCTGTTTCACTGTAATGCCTATTGTATATAAATGATTACTTGTCAATAAAGTGGGGTCCTTCACTTCCTGAACCTTCGTGGTGATGGAATATGGAGTCCTCAATTCGAATTGATTTTGGAATAAAGCCCGTTCCGAACCTCTAATACCACGGATTCTGCCTCTTATTTTACTGAGCTATTATTATAGATTTTCTGCATCAAATTAAGTTCCGGTAATTAAATTATTTACCACATATATGGCGCCCGAACAGGGACACTTTCTCATCTCACGCGCCGGAGGTGCGTTGCAGGCCCGGTCTCCTGTCACAGCTGGAAGGACAACAACGCGTACCCACAGGATTTCCTGTATCTCCCTCCTGCCGAGCGGGGGTAACTGAGGCTGCGATCAACACCCAGACGAGGCGGTGAGAAGTGCGAAGTATCCCGATCAGAGCCTAGCTGAGAGAGCAAGATCCGAGGTATACAGAGGCCCACCAGTTCCGAAGTTCCGAAGTTCCGAAGTATCGAGTCGAGTCCAGTCCGGTCCAAGTCCAGTTCAGTTCAGTTCCGAGGCCTTCCGTTCCGAGCTACCCGGTGAGTACCATTGTCGGGGAGGCGTTCTGACGTGCACATAGGTTGTGCCGGTCAAGACGGGTTTGGGTACACAAATCCGGTCTGCACTGTTTCAGCAGTGTATCTGTACTGTTTAGCAGTATATCAAGTATGTCTAGTATATGAAGTCAGAATTATCTAGTTAGTATCGAGTATTATGCTTAGTGAACGGCCATCATTGTTGTTCATTAAATGTTAAATGTTAAATGTTTTAAATACGTTCTGCATATTGTGGTGTGAATGACTGTTCATTATTGTGTTTCGTTGTATTAAACGTGTTCAAAATTAGGTATCAGATCAGATCAGTTCTCAAAATGCCGCTCTTTTCGAAATTAAGACAGATCAAAACTAGAAAAGGGGTACTCGAAGAAGCTGTTCCCATTCCTCCTAGGGACACTCCAGGGTACTTCATGTATCATAAACATGGCCTAGACGCCATATTATTTCTTGATTTATGGGTAGACTACACCAAGGAATTACCAGAAAGTCAGAGGTGGCCCGCAGCTGGGACCTGGGATGCAGATTGCATCGTGAAAGTAGAGGAAGAATTATGGAAAAAGAAAGCTAGACAATCACAGAAAGACGCCATTGAATTATGGCGTAAAGAATCGTATAGACGTACAGAAAAAGCACGTAGACAGGAAGAGAAGAGTAAGGAGAATTTAAATAAAGTTCGAGAAAATATATTAATTGAAGAGGGTACTCGAGTAAAATCAGAACAAGTAGACAGACAACGAAATGCCCTTATGAATGGTATGTATCCTCTCCTGGCCGAAGGATTACCTAAGGCTACTCCGGAGATACCAAAAGACTTGCCACCCCCATTGTTTCCGATAAAGGTACATCCCAAAGGGCATCCCAGAACCGCAGAAGATGTTTTTCTTTCCTCTTATTTAGACGACGCAGCTCCCGAGTATGCTAATGCTGCGCCACATAGACCGCCTGCAGAGGGGGTTCAACGCCAAGACCCTCTTCCGTCTGTACCTCCGCAACAGCAAACTCCGACACAAGTTCAGGCAAGCACATCTGCTTCGACATCTGTATCCACACCTATAGTTGCTATATCATGTTCGACGAATCCTTTCACATCCAGCACCCCAGGTGGGGCTACCGGAGGTACATCAAACATTTTTTCCACGCCACCCAGAGTAAATAAACTTTCCTTTCAAGAATTAGCCCACCAACGTACGCCCAAACTAATAACTCCCAACACGCTCAAGGAACTTCTAATAGATTGTAGATATGACCCTGTGCCCGGAAAAGGGGACGAAATGATGCTAGCATCATTACGTATCCGACGAGCTGCTATATATTTAGGGAAGCTACCAGGAATGACTACACACTTAGAAAATATATATCACTTTGTCCAGTCAGGGCGAGATTCTGAGAGTATTAACAGAGCCATGGAGTACCAAAAAGTGGAAATACAGGGGGAACTGTTACGTTTCCTCATAAATTGTGTGATCAGAAATCAAGACCAACCAGGGGTAAATCCGAAAGAAATGCAAATTCTTACCACATGGAGTCAGAATATATCAGAGGGGAGACATGATAAACGATCATGTATAGTAGCTATGTGCCGAAAGATCCGCAAAGAAATAGAACGAATACACGAAGAAAGATTAGCAGTAGACGAACCTGAACAAACCGAAGACGAGGAAGAATTAGAACTGCCCACAGGACAGTTAGAAACCATGGCCTATGTAGGTAGAGGAAGATCTTGCAATAATACTAGATGCTTCACTGATCCGATACGTCCGGTACGTCCAGATAATAGCAGAAATTTCCAAACTCCTATAATAAGTATAAGGTCCCCCGAACATTCGTTCCAAGCCGCTGACAACCTACTCCGGGAACGAAGGGGTTATCATATACTCGATTCTATGGACGAACAAGAATTAGCCAGGTCAGCCGTTCATTGGGTTGATAGTCCCGGAAAATATAGTGATGATACATTAGCACACACGTTTTTGAACCTCGCCCCAGATGAACAGCGTTTAGCTGGTATCTACATGATTCAACAACTCCTTATATTATATAAAAGCCAACACTCCGACCCTGGTCCCTTACCTGATATATTGACTAAATTACTCACGAATAAATGGAGAGGTTCAGGTACTGAGCTAATTAGAGAAATAATAGAATCCAGAAAGCAGTACATTCTTTTTGTATGTCCCGAACATGTTTCACTGCCCATCAAGGAAAGAACGACGTACTATATGGATAGACAGAATCCCTTACGCGAAGTGCACCCGATAAAAGGTGAGGACAATCAGTTTAAACGTGTGTTTGTATACACACCCATATCTAAAATAGAACTATTGGAAATGAAGAAGGTGGTACCAAGTCATGACAAAGACCCAGCGGGTTTCCACCGAGAAATTAAAGACATGTTACTCATGGGAGAGTATACCTACCCCGACATTATGACAATATTGAAGGTATTAATGCCTGCGGGCATTTATGAAAAACTCAAGGAAAAGGATTGGGAGGTGGGAGACCAAAAGATAGATTGGACAGCATTAGAAAACGAAGAAAAAGCTCGAGGTCCAGGTGCAGGGCTTGGGGAGAAGACCAAAACACTACCAGGTTTACTAGTACAGGTACTGCCACGTTTATTAACTACGAAAAAGGAAGACTGGGGTGCAATCTCAGCCTGTAAACAAAAGCAAGATGAAGACACTAGTGATTTCTACGCCCGATTCGAAAAATGTTTTGGTATAAATAGTGGAATAAAAGCAAGTAGCGAGTCGTATCCACATCTGTTTGTGACAAAGTTAGTTGAAAATTCTTTGCCCCAAGTTAAGAATAGAGTATTGAAATTCGAGAGTACCTGGCAAGGTAACACTCCGTCACAAATGTTACAAATGCTACAGTACCATCACAATAGAATTAGAGAGGAACAAGAACATGAACAAAGACGCATGAAAGACACGAAAATGAAAATGCTAGTTTCCCAGACAGTTCCAGCTGACGGTCATAAAAAGGGTATGACACAGTCCAGTGTTTCAGCAGTTTCTGTAAAAGGGACATGCAACTATTGTAAACAGCCAGGTCATTATGTACACGATTGTCCAGTTTTAAAACATAATATCGCCATAGGTAATACAAAAGAAAGACCACGGCCACTTAGACAGGATCAGAACCAACAAGGAGCTCCGCAGCATGCACAGGCCATGCCAGCTCCGCAACAGTCTATGCCAGCTCCACCACCGCAGCCTATTGCTGCCACACAAACAACGACACGACAGATGTACCAGACCGCACAGTATGACTATCCTGATTATCAACGATACTCATGAAACAGCCTAGAGAGGGAAGTTGGCTTACCCCTTATTGAGGTCCCTGTAGATCAAGAAGGACCTTATGTACACAGTGAACTATTAGGCCAAGATAGAAAATTTTTACTTGATACAGGGGCAAGCCGAACAACAATAAAACGTAGTGAAGTTCCAGGGGCACCCCTCTCAGGCTCACAGAATATTTCCCTTGGCTTTTCAGGAAAACCTATCGTTAACGAAGTATCACAGCCTCTTCCCCTTACGATTGGTCCTTTGACACGAACTACAGATTTATTGCTTACTAAATCATGCCCAGAAAACTTGTTAGGTATAAAAACTTTGAAAGCTCTAGGAGCTATAATATGTTGTTCTCCGGAAGGAGTAAGATTGTTTTTACGTGATTTCAAAGGGCACTATGTGTCCCGAGACATGGATCACCGACTGCAGACTTTACCCACACATTTATGGGCAGAAGGCCCTACAGATGTTGGTTGCATGAACATTACACCATATCGAGTCACACTAAAGGCAGGAGTGGTACTACCACGAATGCGACAATACAAGTTACCACCAGATGCTGTAGTGGCTTTACTGCAAATCATTGACGAACTTATCACCCAAGGAGTGGTTGTGGAAACAGACTCCAATGTATGTAATTCACCGATAATCCCGATTCTTAAACGAACTGATCCAAAGGCCCCGCCAGTATATCGATTGGTCATTGATCTGCGCAAATTAAATAAATGTATTGTACCACAATACCCCGTAGTTCCAGACATTTCTTCATTACTGACAGCTATTGATTCCGAAGCAACATTCTTTACTGTAATTGATCTCAAGAATGCCTTTTTCAGCGTCCCAATAGATCCGGAAAGCCAATACTTGTTCGGATTTAGTTTAAATGGACGAAGCTTTAAATTCACACGCGCACCCCAAGGATTCACAGAAAGCCCCAGCATCTATAGCCAAGCACTGAAACGAGAACTTGACAGTATACACATGCCAGTCAACACTGCCCTGTTTCAATATGTCGATGATCTGCTGATCACCGCTAGAAGCGAACCTGAATGTGAAAAAGCCTCACTGACGGTTTTACAATTTCTGGCCGAAAAGGGGCATAAGGTGTCCCCTTCTAAGCTGCAATTCTGTGTCCAGCGAGTTGTTTACCTTGGTCACTCGCTGTCCAAGGAGGGAAGGCAGCTTACACCAGATCGCATCCAGTTAATTGCTAACATGCCAATACCCAAGACACAAAAGGAGGTGCGGGCTTTTATAGGCCTCACTTCATATTGTTCAGTTGACAACACAGGAGGCAGCCACATCGACTGTCCTCCCTTGGACACAGGAACATACACAAGCTTTTGAAAGCCTAAAGAAAGCTTTATGTCAAGCACCCGTTTTAGCAACACCATGTTACTATAAACATTTTACACTCTTTGTTACAGAACGCGAAGGTACTGCTTTGTCAGTACTCACACAGGAACAAGCAGGATCACACAAACCGTGTGCTTATTTTTCTAGTACATTAGATCCCGTAGCTCAGGCTTTGCCTGCGTGCCTGAAATCAGTGGCAGCAACAGCTTTAGCAATTAGACAAAGCGATGCCATAGTGTTAGGACACCAATTGACAGTACAAGTACCACATGCAGTAGAGGTTCTCTTGAACCGCACACAGACACAACACTTGACTATAGCACGACTCACTGGTTACGAATTGACATTGTTTCAGCCACATATAGAAATCAGACGTTGTAGTACATTGAATCCTGCCACACTGTTACCAGTAAACGGAACAGACCCACTTGCACATGATTGTATTGAAGTTATCACTATCACGACGAAACCTAGACAAGACTTGACAGACGTCCCATTGTCAGATCCAGACCTGACGTTGTATGTAGATGGGTCATGTATGAGAACAAGTACAGGAGAGTTAGTAGCCGCGTATGCAGTCACAACAGATACTGAAGTTATTGAAACAAATCGCATAAATACCTTGTCCGCTCAAGTAGCAGAGCTCGTCGCTCTGACACAAGCCTGTATTCAAGCTACGAATAAAAAAGTCAACATATATACTGATTCACGTTATGCATTCGGAGTTGTACATGACTTCGGCGTGCTGTGGCGAGAGAGAGGTTATTTAACTTCTCACGGTACCCACATTCAGCACGGACCCCTTATTCATGCCTTACTAGATGCAATACATCTACCCACTGCAATATTAATTATGAAATGTAAAGCTCATACGAAAGTTACTGATATCATTTCCCAAGGCAATGATTTAGCTGACAGAACAGCTAAACAGACTGCTCAAACCCACACGTCTGACATGACAAAGACAATAGTTCCGACACCAACACATTGCATGACGGTTAAGGATCCCGCTCTTGACGTAATTGACATACAGACACATGCTACACCAGATGAAATAAAGAAATGGACTGAATTAGGAGGGACCCAAACGGATCAAGGATGGATGACGAAGGAAAAATCTGTGTGGTTCCTTCCTGATTCAATGGTCCAAGTTATCATTAACACTGTACATAGTCCAGCGCACCTAGGAGAAAAAGCTATGCTAGACAGCATTCAACACATTTGGTTCAACAAGCATTTACGAGCAGCAGCTAAACAAAAAGTCCGTACCTGTATGATCTGTTGTCAGTTTAACCCAGGTAAAAGCATTCCCGTAGAACAGGGTGGATTTCAGCCTCCTGATCACTCTTTTGAAGTCCTCCAGATGGATTATATCCAGATGGAACGATGTCGAGGATTCAAATATGTTCTCGTAGTTGTCTGTGCTCTTTCCCGTTGGACAGAGGCATACCCGGTTTCAGATTACACTGCCCCGACTACTGCCAAACAGTTGGTTCGAGAATTCTTCCCACGATACGGTTTACCACGTGTTGTCTACTCAGATAATGGCCAGCCGTTCTCCTCCGAACTAATGAAACACGTTTCACTTTTGTTAGGCTATCAGTGGAGATTTCACTGTGTCCGACACCCCGAGGCAGCAGGTCTCGTGGAACGACATAATCAAACTCTGAAAATTAGATTGTCCAAAATATGTAGAGAGAAAGGTGTCGACTGGGTAGTAGCCTTACCAGTTGCACTCTTTTACATGAGAATGGTAGCGCACTCTCGAACAGGGCTATCCCCTTATGAGGTGGTCTTTGGTAGACCACCAAATATGTGGGGGACGCCTATACCACGAAAAATAACTGATATTGACTGTAACATGCTGACAGATTACTTGGCTTCCTTGATGTCTGCACTACAATCTTGTCGTTCACAGGTAGCTGCAGCCTTTCCCGACAACACCGAGGTGAAACCCCATGACGTAATTCCAGGGGATTTGGTGTTAGTGAGGAATTTTGACCGGAAGTCCCAGCTGGATCCTAGGTGGAGATCGCCTCAACTCGTACTGCTAACGACGAGGACAGCCGTGAAGATCGAAGGTCGAAAAGGCTGGATACATTCAAGTCATATCAAGAAATTTCATGGACTACCGTCTGATGTAAATGACACACCTTGCGTGTCTTCACCGATTGACTCAAAACTTCCTTTGGTTGAACTGAATAACAATGAACAATATAAACTAAAACTTCGGTCTAACAAGTCAGGCAATTTGATTGTTTAAGTCCTCTCCAAGGTGAATCGGTCGAATTTGTCTCTGACATGTATCCCTTAGACCTGTATAGAGAAAGACACCGAAGGAAGCGAATGAAACAACATGCGTACTATAAATCACTGCGTAGTCATTGCACAGTGACGTTATTAATTTTGTTTTTCCTATGCCTTTTAATAATAGCTGCAAGTATATTGTTGCACATATATTATCCTATTTCTAAACATGTTCATAATGTTGCTGCTGAACATTCTTTTAGTGAACTTCCCCCGCATGAGTTGTCATATAGATTTGCGCTGCGCAATAACACTTTTATTAGTATGTTACATCATTCCCATCAGGTTAGCAATGCTACAAATTGTTGGATATGTGGCCGACTCCCTCCCTATCAGAACTATAAAGGAATTCTGCCTCTCTTTCCATATCCATTCACACACAATGGCTCCTGTGGAGCATGGTTTAGTCTAATTAATTCCCAAGATTCGAATTCCGCAGTTTATCAAGACAACTGGGTATGGGGAAACCTACACTTAGTTTTACTTAAAGTCTGCTACCCTGACAAGAAGGGACTTCCCAAAAGAACAGGAACTGATCTAGAAAATGAAGTATATGGATTAGGTAATTTCACGCTTAATCTCATGATCCTGAATGTCGAATCCGAACCTGCACCAATTTTGCCCGCTATGTCAGTATTTCCAGTTAAATGTATAAGAAAGAATGGCTCTATACACATGGGCCACAGTAAATGCACCACTGTAATAGAATTCAGTGATCAAGGCAAGTCTACATTTAGAGCTTCTCGCCATTCCTACTTTGTATGTGGTCAGACTGCATATATACGTTTGCCTCTAGATTGGGATGGTACCTGCTACATTGGATTCCTTTTGCCACCTGTTTTCCTAGCTCCTCCTGATTATCATAGAAATACTCATTTAGTACACAATAGAGAACGGAGAGATCTCCCAATAGTCGATTACACTGAGACAGCATGGGAAAAATACACAGATTTCAATAAAGGTCTCTTTCCCTATATAGGTACAGTTACCAATAGTAAGCTGATACGTAGATTAACCAGAACCCTTGAAGCAGTAGTGAACGAAACTATTTCCGCCTTAGGCAATTTAACAGAAGAGCAGTCTGCTATGCGGATTGTTGTGCTTCAAAATCGTCTTGTCCTTGACGTCATCCTGGCCGATAGGGGCGGAGCTTGTAGGGTCATCGGATCAAGCTGTTGCATTTTCATACCAGAAAATTCGCCATCTGTATATAAAGCCATAACTCGCCTTCATAAGATTGTAAGCCAGATACACCAGAATCCAGGCACCTGGACTTGGTCCAGTTGGTTTTGGAGTGTATTATCTACCTTTGGATGGAGGGTCCTATCCTTCCTAGGTATTGGCTTTCTCATACTATTCAGTTGCTGTTTATGCCTACAATGTGGACCAGCGATTTGTGGTCTGTGCGCCACCTCGTGTATCCCACATCCAAGTTTTCATTCAAGATTCCGGAAGAAGAAAGAAGAACAAATGATGCTATATGAACAGATCAACGGATTGATGAAGATTGATATCTCTTAAGGGCAAGTAGGGGACAAGGAGGGAATGTGGAAATATGGATTTTTATGGTCAGTTATGTCCCCTATCTTGGACCCCAACGGTTTCATGTATAAACCATAAGTATATGTATGTTTCCTCCAGTTCCAGTTATGAAGACGCAAACACATGTGCGTCCACCGTCAACATGTCCTCTTTCAGATCCGCCATGAATGGGCCGGATATTCTATTCCTAAGTATGAAAGGCCACCGGCTTTATATGGTTCACTTATCCCATTTTACAGTTCAGACGAGTAGGCCCTGATTCTGCCATCAAGTATTTCCTGCCTTCTGCCTCTGAAAGCTCCAGTCTGAGCTCGCATCTGTACCCATGAACTTTGTCCTACTCCCTGCGCGGCTAACGGTGCCTGACTCCAGCCTGTTGCCTGCCAAAAACTGTATTTCACCTTCAAGATTATCTGCTTTGCTCCGCTCCCTATCCAATACATTCCTGTCTAGTAGTTTAAGTAAACATTCTCCCAGCTACCGAGCAAAGGGCCCGGCTTCTCTGTCTTCATGCAAGTAATTAATAGCCCTATTACTATGGAAGATTTCTGCCCTCGCATCTAGTGTAGACACTTAGACGCTTGTACACGCACTAACGGACAGTATAGTCAGTATAGAATAAGATTCTATCCTAAGAGACCTTTTTTTCTGGATAACACAGTTCTTTAAACATAGGATATTAGATATGATTTGGGATTAGGTTGACATAACCCCAGACTTCTGTCTCCACATGTAGAGCTAAATGTCAAGTCCCCTTCATCCCCTAGTTACACGTCAATCACACGTCATGCTGCTGCGCGCGCATCTCTGCCAAGTATTTCTGCTGACATTGCGAAATTCTTTCATGGAACCACCCATTTATGACATCATACCTGATGACGTTCTCTAGTTACACCCACTTTAGTTACGCATGTATGTTCTTATCTTTGTTATCAACTGTTACGCCTCCGGCATCTGTTTCACTGTAATGCCTATTGTATATAAATGATTACTTGTCAATAAAGTGGGGTCCTTCACTTCCTGAACCTTCGTGGTGATGGAATATGGAGTCCTCAATTCGAATTGATTTTGGAATAAAGCCCGTTCCGAACCTCTAATACCACGGATTCTGCCTCTTATTTTACTGAGCTATTATTATAGATTTTCTGCATCAAATTAAGTTCCGGTAATTAAATTATTTACCACAAAGGTAAGAGAGAGAGTTAGAGCGATAGAAGGAAAAGAAGGAAGAGAGAGAGAGAGAGAGGGAGAGAGAGAGAGCGAGAGGGGGAGAGAGAGAGAGCGGGGGAGAGAGAGAGAGAGAGAGAGAGAGAGAGACACTGCCGCCCCTGCGCATCCATGAGCAAATAATTACCTGGTGCCACCGGAGTGTGCAGCAGTGGGCACTCCACGTGCCCATCAAAACTCATCACAAATATGACTCTGAGTAATGAATGGCGGAGACCACATCAGGTGCTTGGTGGATCGCACAGATGTTGCTGAGTCCTGAGTCATGAATGGCGGAGACCACATCATCTTCTCCACGGCGCGTCAGATCTCACACATGTCGCTGAGTCCTGAGTCATCAATGGCGGAGACCACACCAGCTTTTGGGGCAGCTAAGCCTGTGGAAGTTAAGTTTGTGCCACGTGGTGGTAGGCCCCTGATGGCCATATGAGCTTCGGGTGGCACTAACCCTGTGCATCTGAAGTCCCCACCAATGGGGTGGTAGGCCCCTGAGGGCTATACAAATTAGGGTGCGAGTAACCATCTGCGCAAGTTTTGAAAGACTCTTTATGGTTGAGACACGTGGAGCGTCCGGCATCTAGTCAGCACCGGCTATAAAGGATGTGACGTTGTCGATCTATTATATTTGCGTGGTCACATGGCCTGTGACGCATGTGCCGGACGGGTGTGGTGTGTGTGCAAACCTGCCCTCAGGGAGTGGGCGGGAGATGTGGAGAACTAGACCACTGACCTGCACACCAACAGCGAGTACACCTGCGACAGGTAGCTATGTAGGGCCATCGTCGAAACGTAATCTGAGTGGCGTGGCGTACGACTGAACAGGGGCGCGGATGGCTCGTAGTACTGCGTCTGTGAGTGGAGTGTACGGGCCACAGTTGTCCCTCTGCGAGCCTGGGTGCGAACTGTTCATAACTCACACTACATAAGTATTGAAAAATAATTTTGTGATTCAGTCCGTCAGTTGGCATTTGTCCGAGGTATTTGTGAAAACATATCGGAGTTCTTTCTGTGATAGATACACCTTTGATGCTGCCTCTCCCCACATCAGCAGGTAACGCACCCTCTTCCCACATTACCATCATACCCCCAACAACCTTCTTAGGCCCGGAACTGTCCCTGTGCGGTTGGACAAAGAAGAGTCTTAGACATGTATAGATTTACATATAAAAAAACTTATTTAAAGAAAAGGACAACAAATAAGACTGAAGGTTGTCTGGTGCTGTGGTCGCTGGCACGAAGTTGGGGTGACTGTCATTCAGGATTCAGGACACAGTTACACATGTGGGATCGGGTTCTGTTAAAGAGGGTTAGTGACATGACGTGCTGTTGGACTTGCATATGGAAATATGCCTCACTGATCAGAGGGAGTCTGGTGCTGTGGCCGCTGCCACGGACTTGGGGTGACTGCCATTCAGGACTCAGGACACAGTTACACATGTGGGATCGGCTTGTGTTAAAGAGGGTTAGTGGGACTAGTTGTCGCCGGCCTTGCATATCGAAATATGCCTCACAAATCGAAGGGAGTATGTTGTGTGGTTGGTGCCTCGGACTTGGGCTCACTGCCATTTAGGACTCAGGACACAATTACACATGTGGGATTGGCTTCTGTTAAAGAGGGTTAGTGGCACCGGAAGTATTGAGAGTGTATGAGCCTGTGATGATGCTTGGTGCGGACGGGCCGCACTGGGAGCAATGTGTCTTGGCTATAGGACTGCGTCATGTGGAATCACGACTCTATCTGAATTGTGAGGCCTGCTGATCGTAGTGTAGGCCAGAGGTAGCGGTGAGCAAGGGCCCACAGCCATGTGCATAAGTTGGTGGCCCCACGGCCTGCGTAGTGCAGGTTCAGTGGCACCACTTGTAGCCAGCCTTCAATATGAAAATACTCCTCACTAATCGAAGGGAGTGTGGTGGTGTGGTCGCTGCCATGAAGTTTTGGGTCACTGCATATGGAAATATGTCTAACTGATCAAAGAGAGTTTGGTGCTGTGGTGGCTGCCATTGACTTGGGGTCTCTGCCATTCAGGACTCAGGACACAGTTACACATGTGAGATCGGCTTGTGTTGGACAGTGTTAGTTGTCACCACGTGTCCAAAATTCAAATTGCGAGGTCTGCTGCCCGTAGTGTAGACTGCTGAGTGTTCGTTTGTACTTGAAAATGAATTTGGTGATTGTACTAAAGGTATAACTGATATTAAAAATGTTCAAGAAGAAAGGATAGTAAAACGATATTATGAAGATTTGAGGCCTGTAATAGTTACTTGCCTAGTGGACTCTGTAGTTAATGAATGAAGAAATAATTTCCATTGGGAGCCCTAGTGAGTGCAGTGTAGGCGTATAATGAAAAGATGAAATAAGTATAGAATACACTGACAAAGTGTTGTATTTTCTGAGTACAATCTTGTCGTTAGAAATTAGCATTTAACAATGGAATTGCAAGCTGTACTGCCTGCAGTGTAGACTGCTATTCCATTTTAGTTTTCATTTGAAGATTAATTTGGTAATTGTAGTAAAGCTATAACTGATATAAAAATAAGTTCTTGAAGCAAGGATACTAAAAGGATAATATGTAGGGTTGAGGACTGTGATACTTACTTGCCTACTGGAGTCTGTAGTTGCATATGAAAATACCCCTCACTGATAAAAGAGAGTGTGGTGGTACAGACTTGGGGTCACTGCCATTCGGGACTCAGGACACAGTTACACATGTGGGATCTGCTTGTGTTGAACAGAGTTATTGGCAACACGTGTCGCCGCCGTTGCATATGGAAATATGTCTAACTGATCAAAGAGAGTATTCTGCTGTGGTTGCTGCCACAGACTTGGGGTCACTGCCATTCAGGACACAGTTACACATGTGGGATCGGCTTGTGTTAAAGAGGGTTAGTGGAACTACGTGTTGCTGGCCTTGCATATCGAAATATGCCTCAGTGATCGAAGGGAGTGTAGTGCTGTGGTCGCTGCCACAAACTTGGGATGACTGCCATTCAGGACTCAGGACACAGTTGCACATGTGGGATTGACTTGTGTTGAACAGGGTTAGTGGTAGTACATCTACAGTCCTAGTTTGAATTTTATAATGAGTACGTCGGCAATAAATATAAACATAGTTGGGATTTTCACCAGAAACTACTTTAAACTTTGTTATTTCTTTTTCAAACTTCAGAACAGTATTATCTTCCATTTGTTGATCAACACCTAGACATATCCAACTGTTATTTTCTGTACAGTTCTCTTGACTAGCAAAGAAAAGTAAGTCTATATCATCACAAAGTTGTTTTATAATATTTATATTAAAACTCAATTTCGTGCCGCAGGAAAACCTAGACTTATCCAGATGGTTCCTGTTGACTTTGAATATAAACTTGCAGATGTCTATCGATCCGAACAGTGGTAGGATACAATTTCTCGATGTGAAAGTATCTTCAAACTGAAGCTGTACATTCTTTTCCTAAATGTCTTCTCCTGTGAAATTTCTTCTCACATTTCTTTGAATTCTGTCTTCTCAGAGTTGGTAATATATGACGTGACATAGTGAGAAACAGCAATCGAGTTATGTGCATCATATTGTATGTTAATATTTGCATTTCACATCTTCAAAATCTCCGTATTGTAATCATTATTGTACTTCAGTGCTTCTGCTCTTTTTAAATTATAAGTATTTTTGGGTGATTTTCTATTGATTATATGTCTCATTGCTGACATAAAACTGTTCACTCTTCCTTTGGAAATTACTGGACGTGGAAAGGGAAATTGACAGTTTGTGTAAAATGTATCTTTTGTGTTATCTTTTCGTCGGCAATACTTTCCACATTGATGACTTCGATATGCAAATACGCCACACTTATTCGAAGGGAGTCTAGTGCTGTGGTCGCTGGCAAGAAGTTGGGGTCACTGCCATTCAGGATTCAGGACACAGTTCCACATGTGGGATCGGCTTGTGTTGAAGACGGTTAGTGGTACCATTTGTCGCCGGTCGCCCACAGTGTAGGGCAGAGGTAGCGGTGAGCTAGGGTCCACAGCCACGTGCATACGTTGGTGACCCAAACAAACCTTGCGTAGTACCAGTTCAGTGGCACCACGTGCCGCTGGTCTTCCATGTGGAAATACCCCTCGTGATCAAAGGGAGTCTGGTGCTGTGGTCGCTGCCATTGAGGACTCAGGACACAGTTACACATGTGGGATCGGCTTGTGTTGAAGACGGTTAGTGGTATCATTTGTCGCCGGTCACCCACAGTGTAGGGCAGAGGTAGTGGTGAGCTAGGGTCCACAGCCACGTGCATACGTTGGTGACCCGAACAAACCTTGGCTAGTACAGGTTCAGTGGCACCACGTGTCACCGATCTTCCATGTGGAAATACCACTCGGTGATCGAAGGGAGTGTGGTCGCTGCCATTGAGGACTCAGGACACAGTTACACATGTGGGATCGGCTTGTGTTGAAGATAGTTAGTAGTACCATTTGTCGCCAGTCGCCCACAGTGTAGGACAGAGGTAGCGGTGAGCTGGGGTCCACGGCCACGTGCATATGTTGGTGACCCAAACAAACCTTGCATAGTGCAGGTTCAGTGGCACCACTGGTCGCCGGTCTTCCATGTGGAAATACCCCTCGGTGATCGAAGGGAGTCTGGTGCTGTGGACGATGCCATTGAGGACTCAGGACACAGTTGCACATGTGGGATCGGCTTGTGTTGAACAGGGTTAGTTGGCACCATGTGTCGCTGGTCTTTCACAGTGTAGGCCAGAGGCAGCGGTCAGCAAAGGCCCACAGGCAGGTGACGTTGACTTGAGCTGCACAGATTGGGAGCATTTGTTCCTCTTAACCCATTATAGTCTCTTACACAATTTGCGTCGCTACTAATGTTGAATTGTGAACCATGTAACTCCAGTGTAGGGCGGAGACAGCGGTCAGGATGGGTGCACAGCCACGTGGCATTGAGTTGAGCTGCACAGTTAGTGGCACCTCGAGTACTCAGCTTGTGCGCACCCTGCGATGAGACGTGGTCCCGGCGGGTCGCACTGGGAGCAATGTGTTTTGTCTAATGAATTCTGCGTTGATAAGGCCACGTGGGGATGACTTATGGTGCAGTGAGTTAGTAGCACCTGAAGCACACAGCGTGTACACAGCCTGCGATCATGCATGGTCCGTGAGGGCCACACTGGGAGCAATGTGTCTTGCGAACTGGACTGCAAAATCTGCATTCGCCACTGCATCTGAATTGTGAATCGTGCTGTCTGTAGTCGAAGGCAGTAGTCGGTACAGACTTTAGTCTGTGGTGCTGTGCTGCTGGGTTCGCAGGGGCCCTGTTTCGAGGAGGCCCGCGGTTATGGCGGCTGCCACGTGCCAGGGTGAGGGCTGCCATTCTGACAGACTTGTTGGTCTTTCCACAAGTGAAACATGCCTAGGGCCTGGTCTATTTATTCATACTCCTACGCTGGAGTGGCGTACGTTGGAGCAGAAACTCTGCATCCGCTTCCAGGGGGGACAACACAGCTACATGACCGAGATCTTCCCCACTGCCTGAGGTAACATGGTTGCGTCCACTGTGCACTACACTACAAGTATCAATAGTATATCTCCACATAGAGAGGTTTGTGCTTTGCATAGTGAGGTCTGTGCAGCACATGAGTGTTACAATTGGCATTGTGTGCTTTATCAGTGATGGGTGACTTGCCTCCTTCATATATAGTTGGTTGCTCATCTCCCAACATTCAGCTATTGTGTGGCTGAGGGACATGGCGTTTTGGGAAGGTCCGTTGTTCTGTTTTGTGCTGCCTCAGTGGTAGTAGGGGGGTGGTCCAAGGGGGGGAGGTTCTGGTGGTGGTGGGGGTGGGTGTTGTGGCAATGTTGGGTGTCGGAGCTGCATGATCAGTAAGTGTATCACGCATTGGTCTTTAGATGTGACTGTGAATTGGGTTGAAATAACGGAGTAGATAGTCAACCTCCTTACACCAGTTAAAGGTTGATGTTAGTTTGTTACTGCTTACTCAGCTTATCGCCTGCTTTTTGGATCGCATTGCAGATTTGGCTGGTTGTTGAAAATATGGGGAAGTGATGTTTTCGTGTATTGTTTGCACGGAAATGCCTACTGTGCATTTCATTAAGGTTAGATGTGGCTCTTGTTTGTGGCGATTTTGTTGGTGTAAGGTTTTGATGGAAGAGTGGTGAGATTTGCAGTTTTCACCAAGTTGAGAATGGGATGATAATTAAAAATCACAATAAAAAGATAGGTTTAATGAACTTTATAAATAGAAATTAGCATTTAAAAAACCTTTGAAATTCACTGAAAAAAACATAGGATTCAGGCATGTTATAGTTAGAAATTAGCATTTTAAAAAACCTTTGAAATTCACTGAAAAAACCATAGGTTTCAGACACGTTATAGTTAGAAATTATCATTTAAAAAACCTTTGAAATTCACTGAAAAAACCATAGGTTTCAGGCAAGTTATAGTTAGAAATTAGCATTTAAAAAACCTTAGAAATTCACTGAAAAAACTATAGGTTTCAGGGACATTATAGTTAGGAATTAGCATTTAAAAAAACCCTTAGAATTTCACTGAAAAAACCATAGGTTTCAGGGACGTTATAGTTAGTTGGACATTTGACTCATATAAAACCAGAAAAATGTGCCTGTTATAGTTAGTTGAGCTAACTATATCTCGCTCCCCCGCAATGCACTGCTTATGACGTCACATATTACATCACTCATGACATGGTCCGTGACATCACTGATGACATCACTGATGGCATCTCAAATGACATCACTGATAACATCACTGGTGACATCATTCACGTGAAAATCATATGCACCTGATCAGACCCTAATATAACTCTTGATACACCCAGTCTAAAATACAGACTATCATTTTCGAAACCGTGAACACACCAATACCAGTTAGTGCATATCCAATCTCTAATTTGTAGGTCTGCACACATCCATTCATTCACCTATACACTCACTCATACATACAGTCAGCCATCAATACAGCATTATCGTATCCTGTCACATATCTATATAGACACTCACACACTGCCTCTCATTCTTAGAGTCATTCACACACCTAGTCAGTAATGGAAATAATCAATAACACTTTAATTTACTCACCTGTACAGTTATACACATACCACATCACTTATTTAAACATATACTAACACATACTTACACTCTAATACAATAACTAATACAAGGACACACTGATCCATACAGGCACTCTCACAATCACTCACTCTCACATATAGTCATTTATACAGTTCAACACTCATATATATTGCCTTTCACATATGGAATTGCTCACATGTACCACTGAGGCATCCATTCACTCACCGAGACACTCATCCACACACTCACTCAGCCATTCAGAACCTTCACAGATACAGACTTGAACACATATACCTAGTGAATTAGCCACTCACACATCTATGCAGAGAATCACACCCCCCCACCCACCCACGCAGACACTCTGGTACTCATACAGGTACTCAGACAAGCAATGAATAGCTCATATAGATCCTCATTTAGTTGCTAACGAAACCATGGAACTGCTTACATACCAACTAACAACCTAAACTGTGTGAATGTCTATATCAGTTGCTAACACATGCATTAAGCAAGACACAATTAATTAGTCACTTATACAGTTAGTCACACATCCATCCTGAGTCTTATACACTCATTCATTCTTCAATATACCTTGGCATATATATAATTATAAAACATATTTAAACTTTACAGAAACAAACATTCACTGGATGATGTCAGCAGTGATGTCATCAGTGATGTCATTTGAGATGTCATCAGTGATGTCATCAGTGATGTCACTGACCATGTCATGAGTGATGTAATATGTGACGTCATCAGCAATGCATTGCGGGGGCGTGAGTTATAGTTAGCTCAAATAACTATAACAGGAGAATTTCTCTGTTTTTTTATGAGTCAAATGTCCAACTAACTATAACGTCCATGAAACCTATGGTTTTTTCAGTGAATTTCTAAGGTTTTTTTAAATGCTAATTCCTAACTATAACGTCCCTGAAACCTATGTTTTTTTCAGTGAATATATATATATATATATATATATATATATGTATATATATACATATTCACTGAAAAAAACATAGGTTTCACACGTTATAGTTAGCTGGACATTTCACTCGTAAAAAACCATTGAAATTCCCCTGTTATAGTTAGTGCAGCTAACTATAACTCGCGCAACCGCAATCCACTGCTGATGACGTCACATATTACATTACTGTATTCACTAAGATACTGTTAATAAGTCAGTTCTACAATTAATTTTACAAAAAAAACATCCATTTAGACACTTATTTACCCATTTATTCTTCCATTAACCTTTAGATTTACATATATAAAAAATATTTATTTTTCAGAAAGACATATTCACTGGATGATGTCATCAGTGATGTCATCAGTGATGTCATTTGAGATGTCATCAGTGATGTCATGAGTGATGTCACTGACCATATCATGAGTGATGTAATATGTGACGTCATCAGCAGTGGATTGCGGTCGCGCAAGTTATAGTTAGCTGAACTAACTATAACGGGGGAATTTCAATGGTTTTTACGAGTGAAATGTCCAGCTAACTATAACATGTGTGAAACCTATGGTTTTTTCAGTGAATTTGCAAGGTTTTTTAAATGCTAATTCCTAACTATAATGTGTGTGAAACCTATGGTTTTTTAGTGAATTTGTAAGGTTTTTTAAATGCTAATTTATGTATGTATTATTATATTTTTTATATATTTATTTTACAATAAACTACCTATGTATATAGTTATAGATTGACTGTATCCTTTAATATGGAATGGCTCAGCTCTTTTATTTTGAATTTGGATAAAGTTGAACAGCATAATTAATATCTTCTATAAACTTATAAACAGTTTAAAATGTTTTTTTAGTTTTTTTAAGGGTTTTTCACGGTGCGCGCACCGTGCGCGCACCCCGCGATTATTTGAACAAAATAAAATGTTTTTTTCACCCTTCGGGGTCCTTCAGGGACCCCCTGACAAAGGCTAGGGGGTCAGGAACTCTCTACCCTGCCCCCTTTTCACGTTCTCCACCTTTCTTTTTCACTGTCACACACAAAATGGCGTCCGACACTTCCTGAACGGTGCGCGCATATAGATATTTATGTACTTTTAACTGCAATTTTCTCAGGAACTACTGAACAGATTGACACCATATATGCAAAAGGCGCATGCCTGACCTGAGGACTACCTCTTTGCCAAATTTCATGTAATTCTGTTCAGCCGTTCGGGCTGTACCTTCGACTAAAGGTCCTAGGGGAAAATGCATGGGGAAAACGTGTTTTGGGACCCCCCTTTTTTCTCAGCCCCCGCTTGACGAATCACCCCGAGACTTTCAGGGTAGGAGCTGAGCGGAGCGCCCCATTAGTTTTGAAAATTTCGCGAGGATTCGTCAACCGGCGCCAAACTTATTCAAAATAGAATTTTCAGATTTCCTATGGGAACTCGGTCCTAACTATAACTATCTACTGGCGACCGCCAGTAGATAATATATACATATATATATATATATATATATATATATATACGAGGTTGCAGGGTAAAAAGCTTCTTTAATTCACCCGGCTTTCCTCAGCCCAAGAAGTCAAGAAAGACGCGTTTCGGCTAACGCAGCTGCCTTTATCAATCTATATACGTATATACATTTACATACATAGATATATATGTGATCACTGGACGTGGCCGAAACGCGTCAGAGACAGCACAGTGTATATCAATAAAATGGAATAATTGGCACCAGCTAAATGAAGAGTCTGTATCCATGTTTGTGCTTTATATATATATATATATATATATATACACACACACACACACACACACACACACTCCAATTCAAACCCTCAGAACGGTTAAGGCTCTCACAGTCTGGGTGGTTCGTATCTCACGGCAGGGTCAAGCCAGCATATCTTTACTCATTTTTCACACAGGCGCGAAGAAAAGAGAACACACTCTCAGGGCTTATTGCTGGAAAAGGTGGTTTATTGTGCACGGAACTTCATTACAAAGCCCAACGCGTTTCGGTCTGTTTACAGCACCCATCTACTCATGTACACTTGATATCTCACAAGAAGGTTGCTATCTGTTAAGGGTATGACACAAGCAAAAGGCTGTCCATGGTAGGGCTTTAGTTATGTAACAGAATTTAAGTGTTTGGAAGAAGTTGATTTCCTCAGAATGTTAGTGAACACATTGAACACTAGGGGACTGATTTTGTGTTGGGGGACTTGCTTCCGCCTGACACCAACTTGTAAACAGGACCGATCGACACCCAGTTGGCTGTTCGCCTGCCTCATTAGGATGCAGCCGAACACTGTTCGGTCGCATTCCAACTTTTCCCTATGGGAGCATGCATTATGGCCATATACCGGCCGTAATACATATACTCCCAAAGGGTAATGGGAGGTGTGGCTCATTCCTGCACTGTAACCGGGTGCCTCACACTCAAGGGGGCCCTGCTGGTGGCCCCCAAACATGCTTTCCGACAAGGTTTCCATGTTGGACAGGCTGGCTTGGAAACCATGCCGGAAAACTGTGCATCGTAATCCAAAGGGCGGAAAGGCCCGCCCTTAGGGATTACGAGACGGTACCGACTGGCCGACGGGCTCCTTGAACCCGTTGGAAGCCTGTTGAAATGGCCAGCCAGTTTCAGTTTTGCAGAGCTGCATCATTATCAGCAGGTCGGAACTGAAACCGACGATGGCGGCCGGAAAGCCTCTGACCGAATATCAGAGGCTTTTCGACCGCCATCGTAATAGGGCCATATGTGCTGTAGGGGTTACCCTTCTATGTGCAGTTGACTGCCAATATGACAATGGCTTCTCTGGAAGTGTATGGTATGAGATCAGTGTTGTACATAATGGAAGCTTGCCTCACCTAAGGAGTTTGCATGTGTGATGACTTCAGTGATGCCTTATATTATTCTGAGCTATTTGTAATACTCCTTTACAAAGTAATGTGTACTAAAGTAGCTTGGTTGATGTCGGTAGCCGCTCTTCATTGACCATAACTCATGCCTTCTACCTGCACTGCTTACACTCTTTAAGATGACATCACTTATGACACCTGAAATCATAACATTTACAACACCACTTATGACATCACAAATCACATAATTTGTGAGAACACAGTAGATTGGCGAGTTATAGTCAATGTAGTGTGGCTACTGAGTGCAATACACCGTGTATGGAGGTGCCTGAGTTATAATAATTTAAACGTGGTACGTGATCAAAACAGGGGCGTGGTCTCTCTGAGGGCAAGATGGCTACACTCTGAGTGAGCTCTGACAGCCGAGCGAATAGTCCGCTAAAATCCGGGAGGTGCTGAGCCCATCCAGGCTAACTCAAAACAAGCCTGTACTGCTGAGGGCTCCTGGAGACAGATGAGCTGCATTGCTGAGACCAGGGCCTGCATGGGGACAACTGGGTCGCATGGACATCCGATGCCTGCTGGAGACGGTGCTCGCATGGTGCCAGTGGCCGGGATCCTACCCGTGGGGAACGTGGACTGCGCTGCTGCCTGGGAACTATCCTAAGAACCCAGGAGGTGCCCGCCAGTACGTCTCTCTGTGCTCCCTGGGCCAGCCTGGGCACCTCGCATCTGAATGGCCCGGGACGCACCACACTGACTGTGCCAGGCGCTGCCCTCACCGCCAGACCATGAGCTGAGAATGCAAGTAAGGAGGTGACCCGGGGGTGTGAGCGCCACACCCTGCGGGAATTTGGACCCGCTCTCCTCTGCAACTGGATGCCCACTGCCGAACTAGCCCACACTTCTACCAGGATCTGGTAGGCGAGGAATCAAGCTCCAGCACCATACCTAAGGTGGGTCACAGCAGACACTCTGGACAATTCCGGCAGCTCCCCCCGCAGTGCGCGCCAAGTGCTGAAGACGGCCAGGCCACCCCACCCTCTCTGCGCATCAGCAGCGACTGGTCATTTAGATTGGAGAGTGCGGCGGTACTGGGCCTGACTAGGCCTGCTGGACTCTGCAGCATCCTGGGCCCCGAAGAGCAGGCACGTCCTCGAGGAGAAATTTGATCCCCCTTCACTGGCATAGGCTGGTTCAAGCACCGTTTGCCTGCCTGCAGCGGTAAACACCAGTGCCTACTAGGCACACCCTGCGGACCAAAATAGAAATTACACTGCACATCAGAGGCAGCGGGCTGCACTACTCTGTGATACTTGTTGCACCATACATTCCATTGACTGTGGATAGCGTGCTGCTGCACCCCAGGGTAGCTATCAACTGCGGCGCCTTGCTTGCTTGACTGTGCTTGGGCTGACTTTACCCAGAGACTGAGCCTTGGGCCATTCACTCATAAACTGCTGGTGCCTCGGGACTTGATCCGGAAGGGCGCGCGGTGCTGCTGTCTGCGGTTGTGTCCCTTGTGGCTGAGCCACTGAACCGGGCAGCTGAGGGAGCGCGATTGACCTCAAAGGTGCTAACTTGGATCCACAACACCACTCAAGCAGCAGCCTAAAAGCACTGATTTTACTCCTTGCACCCCTGCTGAAGTTACAATGGGGAAACCTGACGCCAAGCAACCTAAGATAACCTTTGTAGGGCCGCCGTACCGGCAGGTGGGGTGAACCACCCTAGGGTGCAGAGGAACATGCCACACAAACTGACACTGCAGGGGTCCAGGGCGAGGATATATGCTCCATGCTCCTTGAGGTCAAATCCAGCTTAAGAACTATAGACTCCAAAATAGACCACTTAGTGGCCTGCCTGGATCAAGTCAAGCAACGCGTGGATTCCCATGACAGACCGATCACCCAATTGGAAACCAGTGTAGGACTCAGGTAATACAAGTGCGGAAAACCGCCAACACCTGCTCAAAACGGATAAAGTAATAGAGCTCATCCAGGCTAAAAATGAAGATCTTGAATCCCGCCCCTGCAAGAACAACCTTCGTATTACTGGAGTCCCTGAATCCACAGCCATATCCAAAATGGAGTACTATGTAGAATCGCTGCTACGAGAACTGTTCGGCACAACCCTATCTAATGTCTTCATCATTGAAAGGGCGCATCGGTCTCTTGGCGCACTACTCCCCACTTGGCCCCCGTGGCCAATAATAGCCCATATCTTAAATTGCAGAGCCCACAATGCTAAACTGCGGAGGGCCAGAGCAATAGGAGAAGTCAGGCATCTGGGCAACACCCTCTCTTTCTATTTTGATTTTACCCTGGTATCCAGGCAGCCAGACCTGATTTTCTAATGGCCAAACGACTGCTTCAACAACTGAATATCATACATGCTCTCATGTATCCAGCCAAATTGCGCATTGATTCTGATGACAAACCGCACCATTTCAGAAACCCTAAAGGGGCCATGGCATATGTTAAATAGCTGCAAAAAACTCGCTCACACAGCCCTCCCACATCTGCTGCTGGTGGCTATGCGACAATTAGTACCCTTTGCATTGCACTACTCATCTGGCCGGGCCCCCCTGTGGCTCGGAGTCGCATTCAAAAACACTGGTTCCTCAGTACACTAACAAACAATATCTACCCTATGCCTTCCAAGACAATAAACTAACTCTTTAAGAAGTACTTCCTCAAGCACCACTCCACTCGGCCACCCTGCCTTGTGGCCGGGAATAGTCCAGCAGAGCCCATGTGCCCCAACGGGATGAATCCCATGAACTTATACTATGCTCCAAGCTGGGGGTGTCTGGGTAGGGAGGGAACTGAGTCTCAACCTGATTGGGGGGGTTGGAATGTGAGGGGGTGGGCATGGGCAGTTAGTTGGGGTCATTGGAAGCAGGGACCGTTTTTCCCGGAGTTGACATCATGTTGTTTGATTACTGATTTGAATCTGTTACCTATTACACTAAGCGACAGCACCACTGCATGCAAAGCTACGAGTTTTCTTACCCTGAACGGCAGCACCATAGCACGAGATTGTGCACATCCAAGAGCTCACATATGACTGAAGTGACATTCCTAACATGGAATATGAGAGGCATCAATAACCATCGTAAATCCCAACATGCATGCTTATTTTACTCAACACAACGTGGACATATGCTTTTTTCAAGAAACTCACCTGTCCACCACTAACACAGCATGCTTACGAGCCCGCTGGTGGGGCCCCTCTCACTCCTTGATATACTCTAATTATGTGAGACCTTCCCTGGCACACCATGCACTGACTCAATCACACTGCAGGTATATATGGTATATTGACAGATTGACTATACTCTCAACCATTGGTCATGGCAGCCATATATGGACTGAATCTTGAGGACCCAGACTTCTTTCTCCACATCTGGACGATAATTTCTTCACACAGCCCCAGCCTAATAATATGCGGCAGCGACTTCAACATTGCCTTACAGAACACGTTCGACTGCTCAGGTGCAAGACTGCAATACCCTCAAGCCACCGCCACGCTCCACTCACTGATGCTGGACAACATGCTTGTAGATGCCTGGAAACATGCACATCCCAACAGATGCGAAGGCACCTGTATCTCTACCACACACAACTCCTGGTCCCGCATAGACCTATGGCTAGTGACCTGAGACGTTGTAGGCTGAATCTCCTCTGTTGAGCACCTGGCACGCACATTATCCGATCTTTCCCCTATACCCAGAAAGAATATATAAAAAAATACATCACAAATGTTGCTCAAATGTGAATTTACCTTGAAAAACCAAAATACATTTGGTAAAACAGGAACAGTTGGTCTAATTAAACGCTGCGGCCGGGAGTACAGTTACAGAAGCGGGTCAGAGGACTGTCTCAAATTAAAATCAATCTGAGAGCATTTTAATACAATTTCTAGGTATCATAAAAATACTTCCGGAGAACCTTGTTTGGTAAAGGAATGTTACATGCCTTTTCTGTGGAGTTGTAAATAAGGCCCCTGATAACAAATGCTGGTTGTCCTCGACCTTGCGTGGACACAATGTGGGCCAGAGGGTAACTTGTCCAGATGTCAGGCACATGATCACTGTGTGTACTGTGTGTGCTGTGTCCTGATTGACTATGTGTTCCTAACTTCGTGTGGCATCTGACTTTATGATGGTTTGGAAAGGCGCACACCCCTCTGGCCATGGGTGCTTTATTGGGGCGAATCTCCCTGGACCATTGTGGTGTTGCTGCGCTTATCTGGGGGATGGACCTGACTTTCCTGTTGCATGTTTTTCTGCAGGCTACGTGCCACCCCACCTGTGACCTGTCAATCAGTTACCTCAGGCCTAGGATGCAGAGTCTGCCTGACCAAATATTTCTGAGTCGGGGTTGATGGAGACTTCATAATGGGTGAATTTGTTAATAATGATGCGAGTTCTCTCATATATGTAAGCGTATTATTTTAAGCATTAGCATCGATGTTATCAATATTAACACATATCTTTTCTGCATATTACTTGGTACAATACAATACAAACCATTTGTAAAGTGCACAGCTTCCTCCAGGGAGTCATCCCGGTGCTAGCAGTAGGATCACCCACAGGAAACTTAACAGAAATTATGCTAAATGACATTTATGCATGAGTCAAAGAATATGGTCTTTAAGGTATCTCTAAAAACAGTTTCAGATGAGCTACTTCTCAAACCAAGTGGAAGCTCCAGTCGCGGTCCGTGCAGGTAAGTGCAGTTGGGTGGGGCAGTGGTTCGGGGGTGGAAGTGGCAAAGGATGGAAAAGGGAAAATAAAATAAATAAAACCACTTACTTTGTGCTCGCCGAGTCGGCGATGCGGCTAGTGCAAGGTAAGTGGTTTCATTATTTATGTATTTAATTTTACCTGTTCTGTCCTTTGTCACTTCAAAATCCCCCACCCAGCCCCACCGTACCACCACACTTACCTGCACGGGCCGCCACTGCATTCCACAACTTAGTTGCCAGAGAGATGAATGATCTGCCACCTCGTCTGGCCTTGTGAATGCGGGGTAGTTGGAAATTCAACATCAATCGAAATTAATAGCATTAAAAATGATTTCTACACAATGTTCTAAATGAGGAGCAACTTATGCACACAGTAAAAATACATTTCTGTACTGATCTAAGGTTTCCCACTATAAATATCAAGTAAAACAAAACTTTACAGTCCATATTCAACTTATTGTATACACTGCATAAAAGTAATATACACATTAGCAAAAGTACCACACTCTACTTAGTACACTTCTGGAATCCAAAAGTAGAAAGAGTGTTTATCTTCTGCACATTGTCACCAGCCACAGATAAACTCAAGAGGAAAATTTTATAAATGGGCTATGAGTATTGGTTACCTACAATCCATACCCCAGTAGGAAAGCTGCTTTTAAATTTTTTTACTGGGAACACTTATTATTACTTGAACCTAATCTAACCTTTCTGTACACGTTGTACTGAATTTGTGGATCCACCACAAAGTCCCCATAAGCAAACTTCACAATATGAAGCTTGTGTATGGGGTTTGTGGATCCATCATGGCACTCGGCATTGCTTCCTCATACAAATTAGCAAAGGATCCATGGATCAGGCGAACACCCTTAGAAACTGTACAACACTAAGGTAAAGTGATAGATAGGTTATTCTTATCTATTCCTATTCTCTCCTTTCTGCTTAATAAACCACTTCCATACCAGGTCAACCCATTTACTTGCTTTATTTACAATGTGCGTGTACTCTCCATTACACTCCCCGTGGCCTTCTCCACAGGCCAAGCTTCCATGGCATAATCTTTAGAACCAAGCTGCAGGTGAAAAGTTGATTAAACTTAGGCTGCTCAGTAAGTCTAAAAAGCAGTTTCATTGGAAGTCACTGTAAACATGGAAAACATGTACACCTATTACAGTAAGCAAAACAGATACTTTTTCCTATCTCCCAATCAGAATAAACAATTCAGATGGCAGTTATTCACTAGCTAACTTACTATACAATGGTAAACCTTTAGCTAACTCTAGTCTTTTCCCCTATTTCTTATCTCTTTCCATGCTCTACCTTGAAATTTCTCATTCAGCTACTTACTCCTCCTGTATTCAGTTCCAATATAGCAGCATCATGGTGAGTGTGTGGATTGTGGGAAAAAGCTTTGTCTTTTGGACCAGAGATCATACAAAGAATGTGGCATTGACAAAGATCTAGGATTTCCTCAGGTAGACATCACATGGATTGGCCATAGAGGTACTAAGTGGAATCAATTGTTGCCCATGCTTGAGAGCATTTTACATTGCGAGCACCCAGAACTCATGATTCTACACTATGGTGGCAACAATCTGGGCATAATCATAGGGGTTGGACTTGAAATCCAAATGAAGGAGACATTCTCAGAATTGATGGCACTACACTCTCACACTACATTTAAATATTCCAACATATGTGAAAGGCTGAAGTGGCAGCGGTAATCTGAGGTTTGTCCAAAGATTGAGAAATGTAGGAACCATGTCAATAAAACAATTACAGCATTTCTCTGTGACCATAAGATGTGCTCCATTTACAACAATAACATCTCCTTCAACATGCCAGAAGTGTTCTAAAAGAACAGAGCTGCATTTCACAGCAAAAGGGAACCATATCTTCCTTACAAATATCAAGGATTCTATCCAGTTTTACCTATAAGTGTGCAAAACACACTATAAACACAAAGGCTCTTTTTAAAGCCACCCAATTAAAAAATAAGTGTATTTTTATTTCTCACATATAATTTTTAATGTATCAGATCTGCAGAGCCATCACAAATCCAATTACAGGTGCATGCAATAACATCATTCCAGCAAAATAACACTTCACGGTTGATCGAAGGATCCAGTTGAGGTTTAAAAAAATATATATTGCTTCAAAAGTGTGTCTGTAGAAGTGTGTAGGACAGTCTCTGTGTGTGTGCAAGAGTAAGTCTTCTAGTCTGTGTTAATGTATGTATGCGTGTGAGTTAATGTATGATGGTGTACATGTAGCTTAGGGTGTCTCTCAGTACGGAATTGTGTATTTATCTGCATGTAGTTGTATGTGTCTCTCTTTGTGTGAGTTTGAGTATCAGTGTGTAGAAGAAGTTGCATCTCTATACGTGTATAAAGACATTTCAGTGGAAGTCTATGTGTGAGTTTGTGTCTAAATGTATGTGTATGTATGTTTATGAGTGTGTGTGACTAAGTGTGTGTATCACTAGGTGTATGTCGTGTTTGTATAGGAGCGTCTGTACATGAATATAGGTTTAAGTTTAAGTTTATTTAGATAATTGCGAGGTTACCTAAAACCATTGCATAAAAAGTATACAAGATATTACATATTTATATACTAAGATAATTAATAATTCCAATAATAAAGTCTTACAGTTCAGTTTTTAAAATATGACAGATAAGAAGCAGACAGACAGTCACAACTTTAAAATTTTAACTGCTATTGCACAAGAACATTTCAATTAATTTATCAGCCATCAATCGGCAAATCTGCCCCTGACAAAAGCTTAAAAAACACTATATTATTCCTAAAAGATAGTATGACCGTTGAATAATAACTTATATATTTACATAATAAAACATAATTACATGATAAGACACAGTTAAATTCCAATGGTAAAATCTTTAGTTTCAATATAAAATATATCTAATGATAAGAGGCAAGTAAAAGGTCACGATTTTAAGGCTGGAAGAACACTCAAGGGAAATATTTCAGTTCGTTAATCATCCTTAGGGGGATTTAAATTAAAAAAGTCAACAAGTCTGCCCCTAATAGTGCACTGGGGAACACTATGTTGTTCCTAGAAGATGATGTGACCCTTGAATTGTTATTTGTATGAGCTGTACTGAACAATTTACGTGTTCTGCAATCTTTGCTCCACTTTTAGCAGAAATTTGATGAAACTGCAATTTAACAGAGGATCCCCTGGGTCAAAACAGGCTAAAATTGCGTGCCTTCTTGTTTGATTTCCTCTTTGATTAAAAGCCTTAATTAACAGTTGGGCTCTTTCTGCCATTACAGTGTTACAGGAGCAAACCAGGTGCAGCAGGTCTTCCTTGGAGCTCCCATTGAGGCGACAAGAGGCAGGTAGATATCCACTTAGCCACGGTACCATGTATTCTTTAACTGGTAATAGCCCCAGCTGGTATCTTAAAAACTGCTGCTTAATGAAAGCTGTGTAACCCGTGGCAAAATAATCTTGTAGGGCAATCGACTTGTAATTGTTTAATGTCATCCACCTGTGTGCCCTTTGTGCTAATGTGGCTTTATCTTCTATAGCTGATTGAGTTTTAAGTGACTTCTTAACCAAATGCTTAAAGGCTCAATTGACATCCCAAAGCTGTGCAAGACCTGTAAGAGCAAGTGACTCCTGCAAATACTCTTTTCCCGGTGATGCATGGCGATAATGTAATTCATCCCACAACATATTATTCAGTGTGTTCGATTCAGCTTTCCTTATTTTATTCCAGCATATTATGTATGCACTGCATCTAGCTTGTGACTGCTTGACTAATCCAAATTCTATATAAACATATGAGTCCATGGGTCCAAAAAGGAGAAAGAACAATGAAAAACTGTGTGGAAAAACACTAGGATTACTGTCTAAAAAAAGTCCTCATATCGAGGACCTAATCCCATCACCCACCGAAGTGGCATGCTTCATCATATGGGATCTCCTCTCAACCGCAACCTAGTGCGATTGAGGAGCTACAACTCCCAGCCTTCGTCCAATGGAGGAGCTCACGGATGTTTTAACTATACTGTGAGGACTAGATCTCCTGAAGATCGATGAAGACAACTGGTAGTGTGATGAAAAAGTGAATGTTGCAGTGTAAGATGAAAGTGATATTAAAATTGACTACGAGGAGAAAAATGTGTTTAATTAGAAACTCCAAATGCCAATGTTAAAACAACAGTGAAGGCACAGTACTTAACAAATACGAACGCGCGTCTATTGAATTATGAAACGGTCTACATGTTTCAGCCAACAACGATCTATAACTGCGATCATGGCTTTCTTCAGGACCAGTACAGGTAACTGCTGCAGCTATTTGATGTGACTAAATCACAGAAATATAGAAATATCCAGGAAACAAAAAGTAACAGTGGAACGATACAACCAACTGTCTACCTTAGTGTCGTCTTGTTGACATATGAAACACTATTGAAGTAGTGAACAAATTCCTGTAAGAAAAAGACAGAAAAAGAAATAAATACTAAATCTGACATCTTCCATGGTTTCCATTGGACGCATGATGATGCTTACTTGCGTCACTACTCACGCGTCCCAGCGTTCACTACTAGCACTTAGACATTAAAACGCTGCGTCCTGCCGGTGTCCGGTTACCGCTCGGAGCAACCAGGATGGAAGCCCGGGGTAACGACGGACAGGTAGGTAGCGGCTTGTAGTTTCATTATTATTCTTTGCATTTGTCGCTGAGTGCTGGTTACCCGGTTTTACTAGTGTAGTCTTGATGAGATTTTTTTCAAGTAAATGTAGTGGGTTCGCTCTGCATGCACCCGTGAGCTATGGCATATCGATGTGCAAGATACTATATTTGGGCATTGCTTTTGGGTTTGGCACGCTCTTCACATAATGGTCAGCTTAGCTGCCCCCCCCTTTTGTTTTGTTTCGCTTGTAGCGTGCTGTTGTTTATAATACATTTAGCCTCCACTTCTAATCATGTTATCCCTCTATTGCCATGATTTGGTTTAATGGTGGTTATGTTACTTATCCTGTTGTACAGGTACCCATGGCCTTGGTTAACCTTTAGTTATGGCAGATGGATTAGTATATCATTCCTGAGATGTTAGTCATCCTCGCCTTTTTTCCTGTTTCCTCAGCCTTATTTATGATTCACCATGTCTGCGACCTTTTATTTATGTTTATGTCTATATGTATGGATTTCCATACTTGCTGAGTACTCTTATTTCTTAGTAAGGGTACGTTAACAATATTAGTTTCTTTATTTATCTTTCACTGAGCGTTGCCTCACGCCCTGAGTTGTAACCTGGAGTGGTAGGCTTTATCCCCGATTTGATACGGGTAAGATTGGTCACAGTTTGCTTTATTCATCCCGTTGTTTTTCTTTAATGGATGTGATACTGTGTGCTAGATGGACTTAGATTTAGTATTTATTCCTTTTTCTGTCTTTTTCTTACAGGAATTTGTTCACTACTTCAGTAGTGTTTCATATGTCAACAAGACGACACTAAGGTAGACAGTTGGTTGTATTGCTCCACTGTTACTTTTTGTTTCCAGGAAATTTCTATATTTCTGTGATTTAGTCACATCAAATAGCTGCAGTAGTTACCTGTACTGGTCCTGAAGAAAGCCGTGATCGCAGTTTTAGATCGTTGTTGGCTGAAACATGTAGACCGTTTCATAATTCAATAGACGCGCGTTCGTATTTGTTAAGTACTGTGCCTTCACTGTTGTGTTAACATTGGCACTTGGAGTTTCTAATTAAACACATTTTTCTCCTCGTAGTCAATTTTAATATCACTTTCATCTTACACTGCAACACTCACTTTTTCATCACACTACCAGTTGGCTTCATCGATCTTTAGGAGATCTAGTCCTCACAGTATAGTTAAAACATCCGTGAGCTCCTCCATTGGACGAAGGCTGCGAGTTGTAGCTCCTCAATCACACTAGGTTGCGGTTGAGAGGAGATCCCATATGATGAAGCATGCCACTTCGGTGGGTGATGGGATTAGGTCCTCTATATGAGGACTTTTTTTAGACAGTAATCCTAGTGTTTTTCCACACAGTTTTCCATTGTTCTTTCTCCTTTTTGGACCCATGGACTCATATGTTTATATAGATTGAGTGGGGGGATTTGTCCATGAGGCCATTTAGCTTTCCCTCAGACCCCACCATTTACCCGTTTTTCATTGCGTTGTTATCCAAATTCTAGCCTTATTTAAGCCAGAGAGGTATAACTTGGCAAGGAGAATATAACTCTAAAAGCTTGAGAGACTGCATTATCCAGAGTGCTTGCATCCTGCCCTCTTAAAGCCTCGCTTCCATATGAAATTGTTGGAAGGAGTTTTGCTCTTACAACTTACAGGCATCAAGGAAGGTCCGGCTACCTTTTTCTTCACATTTTTGAATCCCGTAGCTAGAACCAAGCCTTTCTTTATGATTGCCTCCTACTGAGCAGAAAAGCTTCCTTTATTGTCAATAATGACTCCAAGGTATTTGTATTTGTCTACATTTTTCAGCCGCTCTTTACCCATAAACCAAGCCTGCGTTTATGTTTTCTTAACATTATAACACATGGTTTTCGTTTTGCCAAAGTTGATCTGAAGGCCATTGGCTTGCAAATAAATCATCATTGCTTCGAGGACCAATACCACGTTATCAACATATTAGAAGCTTAATATTGGTTTTGCTTCTAGTTTCGGGCATGAGGATTACATGATTGTAATGATTCCGTCAAGTCTGCCAAGAGAAGATTAAATAGGGTTGGTGCCAAAACATAGCCTTGTTTTAGGCCTCAGGTGGTTTGACTGTTCTGAGAAAGATGATTGCCTTCTCCTATTTTGATTTGAACCCATGTGTCGTTATGCAGCATTATCAACATGTTTAAAGTGTTTGTGGTATGTTCCAATTTTCTAACTTCCACCACAAATTCCCTCGGTCTACACAATCGAAGGCTGATTTAAAGTCAATAGAGCAGAAGTATAATGATGATTTGGAAGCACCGGCAGTGTCCATAAGTAAGGAAATTGCCAAAATATTTTTGATCGTGCCGCTGGATTTTATAAACCCAGTCGGATTATATGGAATTATGTTATTATTAGAAGACCATGATGACAACTCTTCCAGCAAAGTTCTGGCAAAATATTTGGCATCAACATCAATTAATGTTATAAGGCGGTAGTTTGCCAGGAGGGATCTATTACCTCTTTTGAATATGGGAGATATAATCAATCCCTTCCAGAATGCAGGAATAATTTGGGTGCTCCTAACTTCCGCAAATACTGGTGCCAAAATGTTGGCCCAAAAATCTGGGTTATATTTGAAGACCGCAGGGGGTATGCTGTTTGGGCCCGGGGCTTCCTCGTTCCACCCTTTCAGTATCTGTTTTTTAATAATATCTCTATTTGATTCCGACAACCTCTTATATCACATGTTTGATGGAATGTCCTCATGGTTTGTTTGCGAATATTCTTCTGATGATTCAATAAAGTATTTTTTTAATTAGTAGACCCAAGAAGCCTCTTTAATATATGTGTTTACTCCTCTATTGACTGGGATCAGGAGTTGATTCACTGTGGTCCAGAATCTAGTGCTGTTTTAAAATTTCATATCGGTATGTAGTTTAGTCCATAGATCGTTATCATTATCTCTTTGGATTCTCCATTTTAGCTTCTTGATTCGTTTTTAGTTTGTCCTTAGTGCTGTAAAGGCTGTTAAATCTCCTATTAGTGTCCTAAGGGCTTTATTAATTCAAGTTTTGTACTCCCAAAATCTGATATCATGTGTTACAGTAGGAGCTTCTTTGTACACTTTGTTGTCACATTTGGGATTTATTGGTTTAGAATGTTTTTCCCAAAGTAGTCCAGTGAGTCTTTCCTACATATTTACTGTATTTTCATTGCTTAAGATTTCCTGGAGTGTATCCATTACAGTTTCATGCAATTGCACAAGCCCGACCCTAGTGCTTTTAATACATCTACAATTTATTAGGTAAGTTTTGTCTGTTATATCCTTTATATGGTTTGAACGGGTAATATATGGTAGAATGTAACTTCTTTTGGAAGATGGTCACTGACAGATCTATCCATAATTTGAAATGAGCAAATGTGTCGAAATATGGTCAGGGAGGCAAATGTATAGTCCTAGTGCTTACTAATATTATTAGAGTCAGATGTAACATTAGGTAGGTTATGTGTTTGAAACCTACCGTTTAGGGCCCTAAGACTAAGAGATAAATGTTCAAGATCATCCAGAAGTTGACACCCAGTTTTCATCTATTTCCCTAATGTGTTGCTGCCCTGATCCGGAATTTCCTAAGGTGCAGATTGGGAGATTAATAGATCACTCACCGAAGGGCCCAGTACATATAGATTCAAGCCCCCAGATATTATAAAGTGGGTCGTATTCACCGTCTCCAACAATCTTGTTAGTTCATGCTCTAACTTTGTACTACCATTAAATTTGCTTTTGGGGTAAATGTAAATATTGATCAAAATGATGTCTGTTGCAACATCTTTGATATTCATTGTACATTTTGTTGCATTCATTCCTGTGGCCTTAAGATCTAGGGCTGTTGCTGAGGCTACACGAGCTATAGAAACAAAGGTTGCCAGTCCTCCTGAGGGATGCCCGTATTTTGCTTGTTTTATAGCTGGTGTGAAAAAACCTATATATCCTTGTACAAAGACAGGCTCCACTTGCCATGTTTCCTGGAAAAAAATTATAACAAAGGACGATAGATAATTGTTCAACTCTGTATCGGCTAGTTTGGATTTTAGGCCATTTATATTTCAGGAGCACATGCACAGTGGTCTAGGATTAAGTCCTATACGGTTCATTTGACTTGGATTTTGTCATGGTTAAGTAGGAGTGAGTATTACTGGCCTGACTATATCTCTAATACATTCTTGGGGCCTTTCCCGGGCAGCTCGTTCTAAGACTCTGTAGGATGTGTTTAAAGAATAAGATGTGTCTGTGGATCCCTTGGCACCCTTCAGTACTGAGGTGGTTTCTTCCTTCCGCATATCTATTAGCCCATTTTGTCCTTGTGGTAGCTGCGGCAGAGGGAAATCCTATTTTATGTCTAGGAATAACCTTTATTTCCTATTTTTTTAGTGCTGGGCCTTCTGCAAAGATTCTTTTTGCAATGACACTTGAAAACCATGTAGACCTAGTTACTTCTCCCCCAGGTGCTGTGTCTGAGTATTTAAATTGTATTGCGGCCAGGTATTTAGTTGTTATGTTACTTAGGTTTGGGGTGGCTGCCACGAGTCTAAGAATATTTCCCCTGTTTAGGACATCATGTCTGCCTCTTGATACATATTCCGGGATCAAGATTAAAACTGAGGTATTGATTGGATTGTCCTTTGCTTCAGTCTGAAAGCTTTCCAGGTTAGAACTTATTTTGGCAAAGTCTAATAGCCGAGGGATACAATAGGTTGAATTCTGATGGGCAATGTCAAAACTGAGTCCACAATCAGCTTTGTAATTACTGATTTTTCAGTCTGCGTGGAGACATTATTTCCGATTCTCACAGCAGGTACCTGTTCCCATAAGCTGTTTCTATCACTTGAGACTCTAGCTATTGGGGATGACATTTTTAGGTCATCTAAGACCTCTGTTTGAGTTGTCATAAACTTAAAAGAAGGTGCTTGCTGTACTGGTAATTTATCATGGGGTTCCTTATGAATGCTTGCTACTGTTTGAATTCGGGTAGTCACAGTAGGCTGTTTACATGGCCTTGAACTATTCAGGTCTAAATGGCAGGGTGCTCCCTATTCCTCATCGCCCTGTATATTCTCAATAACTTTTTTTGTTTCTTTGCCTTCCGGTCATGATGAGGAGTCTCTGTGTAGGTGTGTATGTGACTGTGTATGTGTCAATTTGTGTGTGTCATTGTGTGACCGTGTGTGTGTGTGTGTGTGTGGTTGACTCGCAGTGTGCATGAGTGAGCGGGTGTATCACTGTGCATGTGAATGTCCATCTAGATAGTTGTGTGGATGTGTCTGTAAGTTAGTGTCTGGTGGTGTGGGACTGTGTGTGGTGTTTTGTTATTATGTAAATGTATGTACACTTGTGTGTGTGCCTGTGTCAATATGTGTGTTTGGGGTTGGTTGGGTAATGGGGAAGGGTTATATATATCTCAGTGTCGACAGTTCTGTGGGTGTATGTGCTACTATGTGTATATAAGATTGTGTAGTTGTGTGTGTTGTGAGGCTAAGGTTAAGTCTCTGTGTGTGATGGTGCTTGTGTGGTGTTCTGTAGGTGAGTATGTGTGTAACAGGATTGTGTACATGTGTCTGTGTATCTGAGTGCATAGAAATATGAGGATGTGTATGCGATTGTGTGATTGTGCATGCTCTTTATATCTATGATGTGTGGATAAGTGAAAGTCTGCAGATGAATATGTGTTTTTCCAAAATTGCGTGCATGTGCGTGTGTGTAAGTGAGTATGTGGGCTTGCATGGATGTATGTGTGTGACTGTATCTGCATGTTTGTGATGGTGAAGTCCACTCTGTGTGTGAGGGTTGTTTGTGTGTGTGTGTGTGTGTAAGGAGTGGAAGTTAATCTAAGTGTGTGAGTGTAATGTGCATATGTGTGTGTGTTGTGTATGTGTGAGTGTGTTTTAGAGAATGGGGTGGCTATGACTCTGTGTGTAGGGGTGTCATGAGTGTAGAGGGAATTGTGTCTTTTTGTGGGGATGTTGTGTTGGTGTGTTTATGTGTTGGAATGTTTAATTAAATTTGTGTGTGTGTGGTTGTGTTAGTGGGTATGTGTGTGTGGGGTTGTGCACATGTATTTATGTGTGTGTGTGAGTGTTAACAATTATGTGGGTGGGTGTAACTGTGTGCATATGGCATTCTATAATTTTGTGAATATTTGATTGTGTATGTATATCTTTGTGGATATGTTTTTTTTAATTGTATGGTTTTGTGTGTGTGTGGGTGGGTGGGTGTTATGTGTCTATGTGTGTGTGAGTGCGTGGAGTTATGTTGGTGTGTGTGTGTGATTGTGTGTATGGGAGTTTGAGGGTGGCTGTGACTGTGTGTGGGTATCATTTCTGTAAGTGGAATTGTGTCTTGGGGGCATTGTGTAAGTGTATGTGTGTGATTGTGTGGGTGTGTAGGTGAGTATTTGTGTTTAGGGTTATGTACATGTATCTGTGAATGTGTGAGCGGTAACAATTGTGTGGGTGTGTGCAACTGTGTGCATATGGCATTTTCTAGTTGTGTGAATGTGTGTGTGTGTCTGTGTATATCTTTTAAAAAAAATATTATATGGTGTTGTATGCATAGGTGTGTGTCTGTGGAGTTGTGTGTTTGTGTGTGTGTGTGTGTGTGATTGTGTGTATGGGAATGTGAGGATGGCTGTGACTCTGAGTGTGTAGGGGTGTTGTGTGTGTAGGGGTGATTGTGTGTAGGGGGTGTTGTGTGGGTGCGTCTGCATGGTGGATTGTGTAAGTGTGTATGATTGTGTGTGTGTGATGGTGAGTATGTGTGTGTTGGTGAGTATGTGTGTGTGGCATTGTATACACATATCTATGCATGTGAGTGTTAACAATTGTATGGGTATTTGAAACTATGTGCATATGGAAATCTGTAGTTGTATAAATGTCTGTGTGTGTGTGTATGTATGTTTGTGCATCTGTGTTTATTTAAAAAAATATATTGTATGGATTTGCTGATCCATTGTGAAATCTCAGGGACTGTGCTGAGCTCTATGGGTCCCTTCACAATACTCTCAACCGATCCAAGAAGTCAGCCCCCTTCCAACTTTTTAAGACTTTTACAGACAACATGGGTACTAAGAGCCTGAATCCTAATATGGCAGCCGCAATTAGCTGTTCATGTTGTGGCCAGCCAATCATAACAAGAGGTGTGGCTCACAATTTGCTAAGACATTGTGATCTGCGGCATGAAACATACAATTTTTTGAGCCTTAATTTCTTAATACGGAATTACACCAAAACACAGACACCCTGTCTGGACCAAAATCCAGCATTTGTGACAAACTTATTGTAAATCTGTTCAGTGGTATGGCCTGGTTATGTGTCTAAAGTTCTGCTGGAAAAATGAATAGGAAAAACAGGTTTTAGGACCCTCCTTTTTTCTTTTCCCCCTCATTACGGATCTCCCCGAAACTATCCAGGCACAAACTAGTCATTTAAGACATCTCAAATGGCATCATTGATGACTTCACTAATTTCATCGTCCAAGCTACTTTTGTACATATTCCTCTAGAAAGGAGTATGGCATTAGAGGTAAGAAAGTGAATAGTAAATAGCTCAGAACAATATGAAGCATCATTAATGCCATTACACATACAACCCACTTAGGAAAGCAAGCTTCTGTTATGTGTAACATTGAGCCTATACCATACACTTCATGGGTAACCGAGCTCATGGTGACAACCAACCACACATAGATGGGTATCCCCTCCTACACACGGTGTTCAATATGTATACAACTGTTCAGAGAAAAACAACTCCCACCAGACACTCAAGCCCTGTTACATAAGTAATGCCCTAATACAGACAACCATAAGCCTGTATCAAACCCATCACAGTAAGAAAATCTCTTGTGACAAATGAAGCGGACATGAATAGAAAAGTGGGTACTATAAGTAACGTGTACCCCATGCAGAGAGTTTACCCTGTACCACACTGTTTGCAGTCAGACAAACTCTCATAAGGAATATATCAAAGATCAATAAACAATATGTACTAAGAACAGTGTTCACTCTATGCAAAGCCTATCCAAAGAGAGGTTAGTCACTGTAATCACCCAAGGCCTGAAGGGACTAAAAGTCATACTACCAAAACCCTTTATACTCTGCTGAAATTTTTATAGATAGATTAGCTTTGGTGGCTTATCATGCACATGTACATGGCTTAAGTACTTGGTGCACACAGTTGTCTGTCCTATATAGAAATGCTGTGACAATTGCCTTAAAAACTCAAGGGTATTTACAAAACTTATTATTTACTACATTCAATCATTGCAATGTTACAAACTTTTTTTTCAAGACCAAAAAACGTGTATGCAAGTCACCAACTGCCATCTACACACACTGCTAGTCCTGTAGACAAACATTCACAACATGCTCGATACCTTTACACAACTATGACCCATCAGGAGTATAGAACGTACAACAGGTGGTCCAACTGCATATATCAGAAGCATGGGGGTGAATCCATCTTGGCGTCTCACATCTTAGTAAGACGCCAGACGCCTGTATCTGACGTATCTGATATACGCTGATTGATTCTGCACTATGTCGATAATTTGTATGTCTGTAATTACTCTTGATGGATTCATTCCCCTATGCCTCAATATTTCCTAGGCTGGATTCTCCCTTACCACTTACAGCAAAGCCTCTTAACCTTTCCATTCTGTATATGCTGTGCCCTTCATTTTCCTGTAATTGGAGCAACCTAGCCCTATTGCCTATTTTCACACTGTCGATCCGGCAGCATGATAGTGAGGTTACTCTGTCAATTGTCCTGATGAAGACGCCACTGTAAGGAATGAGTTGCCTTCCCCCAATCTCAGGGGTCGAAACGTCGACTTCATCTAGATGCTGACCTGTGCTTATCCATCCAGCCTAGAAGTGGAGAACACAACATTCATTCATAGCATCTCATTACTTGGGCTCCATAGTCTGTACTTAGATACATTGTTAGACAGTTCTCATTTTTGTAAATATTGTAATTATTTTACTTTCGCTGTCACATCCCCATCCCTTAACAAGCACTACCTTGAGCACTGTACTCATCCTCGCACCTTTGAGCAACCGTTGATATTGTAAAAATGTCTTGATTAATTCTTAATACAAACCTGTTGTATAACCAAGATACACTGGTTGTTCTCTATATCAATATTTGTTGGGGGCTTCATTAATGTTTCATTTTTCCTTGAGAAACTTACTGGTCAGTTGGACCACCTGTTGTATGTTCTACTATTGGCCCAGGTCCAGCTGTGTACTGGGTATACCCTATTGTTATGTGACCATTAGGAGTATAAAAGTTTTGAAAGCACTTTAGCAGCTGAAAGGTTATGCAAAATTAGGTAGAGATTTAGGATGATACTTACCTGCCACTTTGCAAAGTATTAAACAAATGAGCACGCTCATTGGATGATGTAATCAGTTATGTCATGAATGATGTCATTTGAGACGTCATCAGTGATGTCCAACACCTCTCAGGCAAGCAAATGACCTGTGTGGGCAGCAAACCTCAGCCACACACAGCCTTCGGCTAGGCCCTGCTTCATGCATCACAGGCAGCCAGCTCTCCTCACAGCCAGCCAGCTCCCTGCCGAAGGAGTGAGGTCTCAGGGTGAGGGGCCACACCTTAACACCGTGAGCCCAAATGGGCCCTGGAGACCCCATCGCCTGGGTCGCTACAGTGATGATAGGATAGGGGGTTGTGTGGCCTGAGCCTTAAGAGGCCCAGGGACCCCATCCCTTGGGCCAAAAGCACTTCTTTTAGGGAAGGGGGCATGTGGATCCCCTCACCAAGCCAAATGTGCTTTGGGGACACATCCCTGAGGTTAAAGTCTAATTACAGGGGAGGGAGCATGTGGCTCCCCTCCACAAGCTTTAAAAGGCCCTTGGGATCCCATCCCTTGGGGCCAACCATGTTTCTATTAGGGGAGGGAGCACTTTACCCCATCCCTGAGCCTCAATACGCTCTGCGAATCCTATCTCTGGGGCATATACCATAAAAAAAGGGAAGATGGGTCACATAGCCTATATTTGCCCAGGAGACTCCAACCCCAGTGTGTCATAAAAAATGGGCGCACTTCCTGTGCCTTAATAGGCCCCGGGGACCCCATCCCCTGGGTCTGAATTCCATTAAGAGGATGGGTTATTGTGTATGCACCACACTACACAGTAATAAATGTAACCCAGTAGAATACCGGAAGTCACGTCTGAAACAGCACCGGTGCTCGCACTCTTCTGTGCTCCCACTTGACACTCCATGCATCATTGGAATTTTCTACAGAACATTATTACATCAACAGAATTCCATTATATCAAAAGAAATGCATAAAAGGGGGGCATACAGCCCCCCGCTCGAACCTTTTTGGGCCTCAGGGACCCCATCCCCAGGGGCGGGTGCCACCGACAAACAACTAGTTGGGGGCAGCATGGGAAGCAATATGTGTTTCTTTGGCAGGGAAACAAAAGTCTGCTCTCACCCGGTTGGGGCATTTTTAAATCTGTGGCCAGGTGGGAGCAGATATGTCTTCCCTGCCCACGCTCCTACAGGCAGGGAAGGCATATTTGCTGTAGACTGGTGGGAGATTTAAAAAAACTTCCCATTGGGAGTGAGCATACATATGTTTCCCTGCCCATAATGACGAAAGAAGGGAATAACTCTGTCCCGGGGTGGACTCCCTGGGACAATCTAATTAAGCTGGCACCAGGGCTTAAAAGTTCAGGAAGGAGGCTGCATGGTTTTCCTCCCAATCAGACTGCTCACTCCCTCGGGAGCATGTCTCCTGTGGGAGCCAATTGGCCCAAGGGAAAATCAGCTCTATTTTTCAAAATTGAGTTTGAGGGACTCCTGCGAGAGAGCCTCGTACCCGAACAATTCAGATATTCAAATATTTTTGCCCCTTAATTTCTCAAAAACTAATGAAGGGATTTACACCAGATCACAAAATGCATGATTTATGTAACAAAATGTAGCTTATTGTAAATTTGCTGTGATTCCATTCAGCAGTTTTTGTGACAGTGCTTCGTAAAAAAGTCTATAGTAAATTTCTACTGCCTTTGTATATGCATGTTACATTATGGGTACAGTGAAGCCTTTTAATCAAATCAGTTTCAAAGACTGGCTGCAGTTGTTGATAACTGTTGCTAGTTCGGTATTGATTCTAGTTTACAAAACTATGCCTTAAATGTTTACAAATGTATCTAAAGATATTGTGCCTTCACCATATTACTTTTGGTGGACAGTGAAATTGATTCTGTTGGAGGTAAAGATATATCACCTATGACCTCAGATGCATATGTATCATAGATAAAAAATCGCACGTTATTTATGGCCGCATAGTGCATTGTAACCCCCATAGATTCAAGGCCTAGTGAATTTGAGTGAAAAACTTAGCTTTATGTACCAATAAGTTGGATAATAGCATCACTTCCTATTTCTTGTGCCATGAAGCCTCGCATTAATGACAACCACTAGTACTAGTCTTCTGAAACTCTCATTAATGTATTGATAGCATTCATAGCTTCAGGGTAGGGTATGACCTGCTCTGATTTGATCCACAATTAGGGCTAATGCCTAATTCATGTTATTTCACTCTGTAAGCTAGAAATTCTTCCAGTTATCTTCTGTGAAGGTATGCTCTAGAAATTTGTAGTGTGCACATGTAAGGTTCATGCAGGAATTGTCTTTCAGCTGGACACTTGCCATAAACTCACTAAAATATATTTTAAATAGGGTGTGGCAGAGAAACTGGTAAACAATTGTACATCAAAGACCGATAAAATTTTGCCTCAAGTTCACTACTTTCTGTCCGCTTACTGACCTCAATGATTCTAATTACCAGCCACGGAATGCCAGTCTTGGTTAATATTTGACCCCTGGTTCATATAAATACTTAAAACACCAATCCGCTGTTGACTCTTATTAGGAAGTGCATTAAAAGTTCAGGACAAGCTAAACTACGGGCAAGTCTTTATGGGGGCATTTCATCAAGGAGGCGATAAAAAATTATCACCATTTTTGCATCCGTTTTCGGACGAAAAGCGGCGATACTTTTATCGCCCAATCAGCAAGGTCACGCTATCGCGTGAATCCTTGCATTAGCGCCTGTTTACTGAATGCCCAGCTTTGCATCTCTAACGAGATGCAAAGTGGGCGTTCCAGCCCTGACATAACTGGAAAAATGTCGCTAAGCGACATTTCTCCAATTATCAATGGGCACGCTAACCTGCAGAGCGACAAGCAAAGTAGCGATAACCTCTGTTATCGCTACTTTCCTTACGCCTGCTTCAAGACTGACTTAGCCATTATTTCCTATGTAAGGTGGATATCATGGCGAAGTATGCCTTGCCCTATCATCAACCTATCGCCAAACTTTGTGAGATTATCGCTGGATTTCCAGCTATAATCTCACATTTGGCAGTTAGCGCTTGGAATTTTATCGCTTCTGAGATAAGCGTTGCCAATAGCACGCTATCTCAGTGATAACATTCCACGTTACCTGGCGATAATTATCCTAGCGCTAAGTGCGCTTAGCGATAATTATCGCCGGTCCTTGATGATATGCCCCCATGGTTGCTTGAAAGATAATATTGTGCAATGCCAATGTCTTAAATAATCATGTCATATACAAGGCTCTGAAAAAATGGTTAATGGACTATCTTCCATAGATCATTTTATTTCCAGGAGGCTAATTTTGCTAAGTAATAATACAAATACCTGTGCCCTCCACTGGATACCCCTTACCTATCCCTCGTCTGCAAAAGATGCTTGTGGAGACATAGCCGTGGTTTAAGTTTCAGTGTCCTTAAAGATACCTCAGATACTGCAGGAAGGTGGGTGATGGTACGGCTTCAATCAATGATTCTGTTTCAATACTAATTAGTTATTATTGTTCCGTGGAGAATGTTTGCTTGTCTTTACGAGAACTTCGAATGTCTTGAATGGAATCAAAGAGCTATCTGATAATGGGAGCCGACTTTAATTTTTGCAGTCAACTAATTTATATTCCTCCAGGAAGGATAAAAGATAACGAATACGGAGAACCCGGATATTCATTTCATGTCTAAATGCAGAATATGGTCTGATAGAACCCAGGAGACCCAAAAACACATCTTTGAAGCTATTCGCAAGTTGTTTTAAAGACATTTAACCGTGAAGCACGTCTGGATTTTTTTTTAATTTCATCTCAAATTAAGACCAGAAAAAGTTGAAGTTATCTGAAACGACTTTGCTAATCTTTCAGTTGTGTAAATTAAATTAGAACTATATATATATATATTCACTGAAAAAACCATAGGTTTCAGACATGTTATAGTTAGCGGAAATTTTACTGATAACAAACCAATGAAATTCCCCCGTTATAGTTAGTGCAGGCAACTATAACTCACGCGACCGCAATCCTCTGCTGATGCTAATACTGTATTTAGACACTTATTTGCCCATGTCTTCTTCCATAAATTTTTAGCTATACATATATTACAAATATTTATTTTTCATAAAGACACATATGTCATCAGCAGAAGATTGCGGTCGCGTGAGTTATAGTTGCCTGCACTAACTATAACGGGGGAATTTCATTGGTTTGTTATCAGTAAAATTTCCGCTAACTATAACATGTCTGAAACCTATGGTTTTTTCAGTGAATTTGCAAGGTTTTTTAAATGCTAATTCCTAACTATAACGTGTGTGAAACCTATGGTTTTTTCAGTGAATTTGTACGTTTTTTTAAATGCTAAGTTACTTTACGCCATTCGTGGCGTGCACGCCCACTTAACGCAGTTCGTTCCGTGCGCGCACGGTGCGCTTTGCGCACCATGCGCGCACAGTGAGCACGCGGTGCGCTTCGCGCACCGCGCGCCCACTTTACGCAGTTAGTGCCGTACACGCAAGGTGGGCACGCAGTGCGCTACGCGCACCGCCTGCCCACGTTACGCACCGTGCGCACATGGAGGACATATTATGCGCTTCCTTGTGATAGGTAATCTGTTAAATTTAATTTGTAAGTGATGACAATAATATGCCATGCACAGAGAGTGTTTTTTTTTTTTATTAAAATTTTTAGCGTAAGCGCACCGTACGCGTACGGTAAGCGTAATCGGCGAAATTTTCAAAAAATAAAAATTTACAGTTTTTGGCCTTGGGGGATCTTTGAGGACTCAACTAACATGGCTATGTGCATGGGCGCTGTCTAAACAGCCCCTTTATATGTTTTTTGCCTTTGTTTACAGCCCCCCCCTCAGAGTGCGAGAGAGAAAATGGCGGCCGCCGCTTCCTGGTTTCGACCGATTCGAATGTTTACTTAGATGTAACAGCCAATCAGAATCGCGCTCGCGCACGCCACCGTACGCGTACGGTAAGCTTACGGTAAGCGTACCGTAAGCTGGCTCAGATATATATATTGATTTAAAGGCTATTTTCTCAGAATCTACTGAACAGATTTACACCAAACCTACAAAAGGCACTTCCTTGACCTGAGGACTACCTCTCTGCCAAATTTCTAGTAATTCTGTTCAGCCGTTCGGGCTGTAGCCCTGTCTAAAGGTCCTATGGAAAAATGCATGGGAAAAACGCGTTTTGGGACCCCCCTTTTATCTCAGCCCCCGCTTGACGAATCCCCCCGAGACTTTCAGGGTAGGAGCGGAGCGTAGCGCCCCACCTATTTTGAGAAATTCGCGAGGATTCGTCGACCGGCGCCAAAGTTATTCAAAATAGAATGTTGCGGATTTCCTATGGAAACAGGGTCCTGACTATAACTACCTACTGGCGACCGCCAGTAGGTAATATATATATATATATACATATATATATATCTCTATATAGTCCTCACACTCGAGGTTGGACATTCAAATACATTACTTTTGGACACGAGGCGCTCGTACTTTTATTAAGGATTTTTTTTAGGTGAATAAGGATGCGCAAAGTTAGCCATTGTCTGGGACACATTTTTTCAAAAAACATTTTTGCAGATTTATAAAGCGAGAACTCGACCCGAAGGCAATACCAGTTTCAGTTTCAGTTTTTAACGTCATTTCGAATATTCTTCATAAAAGACAAAGTATTTACAAACATACAATTAATAACAGAATTACATAGTCAATAACATTATATACAATTTAAAAAATTGATTATTAATTGAAACCTAATTAAAACCTCAATTAAATTCAGTGTATTCGTAAAGACGATGAAGGAAGATTATTATTATACAAATTCATTTAAAAAGATACAAAGATACAGCAACAATACTGGTCAAAGACACAGTCTAAAAAGATAACATACCAAATAGGTTGTTCATGACGGTGTGTTATAAACTATCTTAGACCTTAACAACCAAGCCCATCCTAGGAATTTGGCCAATCCGATTGAAAGACATTCAGAGGTATTAGTTCTTAAGATGAGTAGGGCTTCCCTGCTGGATCTGGTCTTTAATCTATGGCATATGGGTTTTAGCCACTTATGTCGTGGTTCGTGATAAGCATTGCAAACAAACAAGAAATGACCTACTGTTTCTTTATGATTGCTGCAACATGGACAAAGTGGGGTCACCGGCTTCTGCCAGCCACTGGTAAAAGCCCGTAATGGCAATGTACCTAGACGGAACTGAAAGTAGAGTTTCCTATCTATGGTTTTCACAATTATATCCCAAAAGCACTCGGTATGGGGGACTATTTTATGTTGCAGAAACAAACCAGTCAGGTTCGATTTCTCCGAAAGAGCAACATGTTCATCCTTGACCATAGACCAAAAGAGAGATTTATAATCTTTCTTAGAAGGAAAGATATGAGAGCCCGGCTCAGACCACAACTGGGGGAGGCCCATTCCAAAAAGAGTGTTTCTAATTGACTTAAACCAAAGGATTTCGCCTGCCCCCTGTTGTGATCTAACATCCTGAAGCTCTTGGGCGAACATGGCAAGTTCCGGCGTAGACCATATTCGTCGCCATAACGCCACCAACCTATACTGGGCTTGGTGTTTAAATGAGTGGAGCCCCATGTCCATCAAAAGCGGTAGAGCTGGTGTAGATGGCAGAAGACAAACTAAATTTCGGAGGAATTTGTTTTGTATCCTATCAAGGACAGCCAGGTCCACACAACCCAATATATCCGCCCCATATAATATAGCAGAACTAATTTTTGCACTGTATATTTTAAGGGCGGGCAAAACCCTTTTGGTCAAAGAGCTCCGCTGCTCCTTCACCAAACAGCCGGACAGGCGCGTTAGTTTCAAGCTAAGCGCTGCTATTTGCTCTCTCCAGCGTAATCTATAGTCCATTGTAACACCAAGGTAGGTCATAACTTCAACCTGTTCCACGCGTGACCCATTCAACATGACATTGCCCCTCTGTGGCTTTTTCTTCGTAAAGACCATAAACTTGGTTTTGGTAATGTTAATTTCTAGATCGTTCTCTTTGCAGAAATCCACAAATGTATCCATAGCTACCTGCAAACCCTTCTGTGTTTTAGCCAATATGAGCGTATCATCCGCAAATATTAGAAGGGGGAATTTTCTCCCACCCAGTGATGGGGCATCAGTAGGTATTTCTGAGAGAAACTTAACCACTTGATTAATAAAAAGTATAAAAAGGGTAGGGGCCAGGACGCAGCCCTGTCTCACCCCACGAGTCACAGGGAAGGTTTCTGTGACCTGGCCCTGACGGCCCCACCTAACTCTAGCAAAGTTTCCCTCATGCATCCTGATGGTAAGTTCTAGGAGCGCAGAAGGAACACCCATCTTTCTCAAAGCTGCCCACATCTTTCCTCTGGGGACCAAATCAAACGCTGATTTAAGGTACACAAATGCAGCGTATATCATGCCACCTCTCAGGAACACAGTTTTCCAATAGATCATAACAAATCTTAGGATCTGGTCTACAGTGCTAATGTAAGCCCTAAAACCAGCTTGTAATGGGGAAATAATGTCAACATCGGTCATCCAGGTGTCGATTTTTCCTAGGAGCATTCTAGCCACTACCTTTTGAAGGGCATCGATAAGACTAATTGGACGGTAGTTTCCTGCATTAGTTTTGTCCCCTTTTTTAAACACGGGCAGGATCTCTGCCCCTTTCCATGAGTATGGGATCCGCATCCCTCTAGCTATCGCATTTGCTAGGGTGGTTATATACGGAACCCAATGCACCTGATCATACTTAAAAAGGTCCGCAGGGACACAGTCCATGCCGGGGGCCTTACCGTTCTGGACTTGTTTAAGAGCAGCTAGGGTTTCTAATTCTGTAAAAACAATATGGTCAAGTAAAGGCACCGCAGTCTGAACACTGGCATCTTCCCAGAAGTGGGAGATCCGTACCGTGTTACTGAACTGCGTTGCGTAATGTTTGACCCATTGTTCTGCAGACACATGGTTTACAGGTACTTTCGAGTCCCCAGTCCCGCCCCATCTCACAGCCTCCCAAAAGTTTTGTTGGTTAGATGAAATGCTTGCTTGATATAAATCTAACCAGCGCTGTTCATCCCAGTTGGATTTTGCCTCTTTAAGTACTTTCTTGTAGTTAACCCTAGCTAACCTAATATCATTGGCCGACTTAGATTTAATAGCAGCTATTAAGGTGCTATGGGCAAAACGACAAGATTTATCGTACCATTTAGTCCTGGTGGGTTCTAGGCCATTATTCCTACCTTTTGTGGGTTCATTAAAGAAAGTTTTTATCTTGTTGAACAAGGACTCGTGGATCAACCCTATTTCTTCTGGGGAGGTGTCTTCATTAAGTATCGTTACCATCAAATTGGTGGCTACTGAGACCTCCACCGCAATCCTTTCTAACACGGTAGGGTTGTCTATGAGCCTTGTCCAGCGTACCCTTCTACAGTCATTCGATAGAACGGCCTCGGCTGTAACGGTGGAGGATGCAAGATCCATTCTGTGACCCTCATTCAGTAATAGTTTAATTGCCAGAGGGTTATGGTCGCTTTCAGATCTTTGGACTACTTCCATATCCTTTAGGAGTTTCCAAAACTCTATCTTTATTAGGAAGTAGTCAATACGACTCGAATACTTGGAATTGTCAAAAGTGACCTTTCCCATCAAATCTGATTTGGTTCTACCGTTAGCTGCACGCAGATCCCATTCAAGACAGAGGCCTAACCACTGCATTGCAGCCTCGGTAACCTTTTTAATAGGAGGGATGGATAATGGTGGAATATTCCAGATTTGGTCAGTTTCCCCATATCCTTCGTTGTCAAGATTGGGAAAGGGTTCAAAAGAACAGTTAAAGTCACCTGCCACCATTGTACAGATATCGCTAGAGATATTATTTAATAAGCAGTCTAAATCACAGACTGCTCTCATAGGCTTCCCACCAGGTTGCCCTCTTGCATATATATTAATCAGTGAGAAAACCTCTTTGTTTTTACCAGACAGTTTCAAAGCAAGAATATCACTACTTAGGGTAGGAATATCTTTAATTGTAAAAGCTAGAGATTGCCTGATCCAAATAACCAGACCACCTGAAGGACGGCCTTTTGGTCCTTTACAGGCTGGTTTGTAATAGTTAAGATAACCAACCCGAAAGGTGGCAGCAGTTGACCAGCTTTCCTGAAACATAATAACGTCAAAAGAATCCACATAAGAGCCCCAGTCATCTTCAGACATTTTCCCTGTTAATCCCGCTATATTCCATGACAGGACTGTGAGAATATTACTTGCATCTTTCTGCAAGTTGTTAGATGGATTCATAGTCACCACTGGAACCAGAGGACTATATATGGGATTAGGAAGTGTTACCCCGTCTACCTCCCCTTGTAAATTATCACTCACCCCTGTTACAAACTCAGCCCTGGGAGGTGGAGTACAGTTAGGAGAACTCAGTACGACTTCACTCAGCCCTGGAGTCGACATTGAGTTATCAAGTCAATCCACACCTTCCAAGCCGGATAGCGGGGCAAACCGGTTTGTGAGTTGCGGATAAAACAAAGGATAGGCTGGAGTATCAATGAGGAATCTCCCTCTTGACCTGTCACTTCTAGAGTGTAGGGATGGCGTATGAGGACCTCTTGTACATAAATCAGGATAGAAGTAATTCAACAATAAAGTTTGCACATCCCCAACTCTTCCAAATCTAGGTTCCCTACTGATAAAATTGGCCACCCATGATTCTCTAAAGTTTATCACCACACAGTCTCTCTCAAGATCTTTTTTACCATAACCTATCCAGTCCACCCTTCTTACATTAAGAATTTCAGAGTACGTATTGGGTGGGAGCGGGCGATTTTTGTTAAGCCAGAATGTTACCTTATTATGGAGGTCCTTGTGTGTTTCTCTTTTACCTTCAGCTAAAGGAGCCACGCCAGTTAAGATGATGGTATAGGGCTGTGACTCCGGGGGAAGATTAACACAGTGTTTCCTCGGGATTGGTTTAAAGTATGGTCGGGGATTTTGTTCATGCCTGCTAGGTGATTTCTTGGCCTGGAGTTGTTTTTCGGCCTTCTGTCTAGGTGTGACCCCAGAGCTAACTGTTTTCTTGGGGGCCGATACAGATGTTAGCTGCGGGGCTTTTGACATAATGGGTCCCGCTTTTAAGCTTAACACCCCTACTTTTTTATTCACCAGATTGGATTTCAATGGTGGTGGGGCAGTGGGGGGCACGCCTTTAGGGGTTAAACTAGCTAGCGTTCTATTTTTAGATGCTATATTCTCTTTAAGCAACCTATCCATGGAATCCATTTTTACATTCAAAAGTCTTGTCCTTTCTAATAGTGGTAAGAGCAAGGATTTCATTAATAACTCTATCTTGGCCAGGAATATGCCTTCTACAATACTAATGGAGGTATTATGATCTTCAAATTGACCCGCCGTGTCAGTATTAGGCAACCGATTAGAAGGGTCAATAGTGCTTCCCACCCCCTCGTTGTATTCATCTAGGTCGGGAAAATCTAGCCTTTTACGTTTCCCAGGGTTCTGTGAAGGTGAAAGATGTAAAATGGGGGGGGAGATCACTTGCTCTTTACTGAGATTTAAATTAGGAGAGTCCGAGAGACCTGATTTCTCTCTAGACTGATCTAACAAGATGGTAGTCCCGCTGTTTAGCATGTTATCATGAGCAGTAATAAATGAGCTAACTTGACCCGCCCCCAGCAGCTCCACAGTTTGGGTCTCGGGGACAGTTACAAGCACTAGATCAGTATTATCAGCATTGCTAACAGTATCAACAAAGGAAAGCGATATAGGGGAAACTGCCTCATTAATTTTCCCCAGAGAGGATCGTTTACCTGTGATTATATCTAATGATAAGCGTTTTTCTACTATAGCAATTTCTTTCTCCAGTATTGCAGTAGAGCGTTTAAAAAACTGGTCAATTGTACCCGTAAAAGTGCCATTAGAAGTAGAGACCTGGACTTGCCTCTTTTTTCCAGATCTTAGGGTCATCTTCTAATAGACTAGTAACCGAATTGATTCCTCAAAGAATGTCTATAAGTAAAAGAAAAATGTTAGGAAGGTGGCCCTGCCCGGCCTCCTTTGGCCTCTGACGGCCACAGACGGCCCGCCCTTTGCCCGGGCTTAGCCCGGCGCGGTCCCGCGCGCGTCCCGCAAAGCGGGTCTCTCTGCGATTTATGGCGCCTCCTGGCGCTTGCACCGCGTCAGCTGGTCGCGCCGCCGCTGAGGCTGCCGGGAGTTGCAGTCCCGGGGCGGCGACGCGGAAGATGGTGCTTGGTGTGGTGCCCTCTGGACTCTTGGCGGTGGCGGCGATAGTGCGTCGGCAATGGCGTGACTCACAGGTGAGTGGTAGATCTGGCAGCTTCCCCCCGCTCCGCCGGTCTCTCTGCGATTTATGGCGCCTCCTGGCGCTTGCACCGCGTCAGCTGGTCGCGCCGCCGCTGAGGCTGCCGGGAGTTGCAGTCCCGGGGCGGCGACGCGGAAGATGGTGCTTGGTGTGGTGCCCTCTGGACTCTTGGCGGTGGCGGCGATAGTGCGTCGGCAATGGCGTGACTCACAGGTGAGTGGTAGATCTGGCAGCTTCCCCCCGCTCCGCCGGTCTCTCTGCGATTTATGGCGCCTCCTGGCGCTTGCACCGCGTCAGCTGGTCGCGCCGCCGCTGAGGCTGCCGGGAGTTGCAGTCCCGGGGCGGCGACGCGGAAGATGGTGCTTGGTGTGGTGCCCTCTGGACTCTTGGCGGTGGCGGCGATAGTGCGTCGGCAATGGCGTGACTCACAGGTGAGTGGTAGATCTGGCAGCTTCCCCCCGCTCCGCCGGTCTCTCTGCGATTTATGGCGCCTCCTGGCGCTTGCACCGCGTCAGCTGGTCGCGCCGCCGCTGAGGCTGCCGGGAGTTGCAGTCCCGGGGCGGCGACGCGGAAGATGGTGCTTGGTGTGGTGCCCTCTGGACTCTTGGCGGTGGCGGCGATAGTGCGTCGGCAATGGCGTGACTCACAGGTGAGTGGTAGATCTGGCAGCTTCCCCCCGCTCCGCCGGTCTCTCTGCGATTTATGGAGCCTCCTGGCGCTTGCACCGCGTCAGCTGGTCGCGCCGCCGCTGAGGCTGCCGGGAGTTGCAGTCCCGGGGCGGCGACGCGGAAGATGGTGCTTGGTGTGGTGCCCTCTGGACTCTTGGCGGTGGCGGCGATAGTGCGTCGGCAATGGCGTGACTCACAGGTGAGTGGTAGATCTGGCAGCTTCCCCCCGCTCCGCCGGTCTCTCTGCGATTTATGGCGCCTCCTGGCGCTTGCACCGCGTCAGCTGGTCGCGCCGCCGCTGAGGCTGCCGGGAGTTGCAGTCCCGGGGCGGCGACGCGGAAGATGGTGCTTGGTGTGGTGCCCTCTGGACTCTTGGCGGTGGCGGCGATAGTGCGTCGGCAATGGCGTGACTCACAGGTGAGTGGTAGATCTGGCAGCTTCCCCCCGCTCCGCCGGTCTCTCTGCGATTTATGGCGCCTCCTGGCGCTTGCACCGCGTCAGCTGGTCGCGCCGCCGCTGAGGCTGCCGGGAGTTGCAGTCCCGGGGCGGCGACGCGGAAGATGGTGCTTGGTGTGGTGCCCTCTGGACTCTTGGCGGTGGCGGCGATAGTGCGTCGGCAATGGCGTGACTCACAGGTGAGTGGTAGATCTGGCAGCTTCCCCCCGCTCCGCCGGTCTCTCTGCGATTTATGGCGCCTCCTGGCGCTTGCACCGCGTCAGCTGGTCGCGCCGCCGCTGAGGCTGCCGGGAGTTGCAGTCCCGGGGCGGCGACGCGGAAGATGGTGCTTGGTGTGGTGCCCTCTGGACTCTTGGCGGTGGCGGCGATAGTGCGTCGGCAATGGCGTGACTCACAGGTGAGTGGTAGATCTGGCAGCTTCCCCCCGCTCCGCCGGTCTCTCTGCGATTTATGGCGCCTCCTGGCGCTTGCACCGCGTCAGCTGGTCGCGCCGCCGCTGAGGCTGCCGGGAGTTGCAGTCCCGGGGCGGCGACGCGGAAGATGGTGCTTGGTGTGGTGCCCTCTGGACTCTTGGCGGTGGCGGCGATAGTGCGTCGGCAATGGCGTGACTCACAGGTGAGTGGTAGATCTGGCAGCTTCCCCCCGCTCCGCCGGTCTCTCTGCGATTTATGGCGCCTCCTGGCGCTTGCACCGCGTCAGCTGGTCGCGCCGCCGCTGAGGCTGCCGGGAGTTGCAGTCCCGGGGCGGCGACGCGGAAGATGGTGCTTGGTGTGGTGCCCTCTGGACTCTTGGCGGTGGCGGCGATAGTGCGTCGGCAATGGCGTGACTCACAGGTGAGTGGTAGATCTGGCAGCTTCCCCCCGCTCCGCCGGTCTCTCTGCGATTTATGGCGCCTCCTGGCGCTTGCACCACGTCAGCTGGTCGCGCCGCCGCTGAGGCTGCCGGGAGTTGCAGTCCCGGGGCGGCGACGCGGAAGATGGTGCTTGGTGTGGTGCCCTCTGGACTCTTGGCGGTGGCGGCGATAGTGCGTCGGCAATGGCGTGACTCACAGGTGAGTGGTAGATCTGGCAGCTTATCTCTATATAGTCCTCACACTCGAGGTTGGACATTCAAATACATTACTTTTGGACACGAGGCGCTCGTACTTTTATTAAGGATTTTTTTTAGGTGAATAAGGATGCGCAAAGTTAGCCATTGTCTGGGACACATTTTTTCAAAAAACATTTTTGCAGATTTATAAAGCGAGAACTCGACCCGAAGGCAATACCTTCATGAGCACCTGTTACGTTACACAGGGACACAATTATTTTTTGGTAGGCACGGGGAGATTAGGTGATTTGCCCAGAATCACAGGAGGTAGAGTGGACCCCGAGGCTCAAACCTTGGTTTCTAAGCTCCAAAGTCGGCAGTCTAGCCGTCAGACCACATCCTCTCCCATTTAAAACCCCATTAATGTTTAGAATCAGTGGTTATTTTTCCGTACGGAAACAAAGTAGACACACTGTAAGAAATGCAGAAAGATATAGGGGCATATTATCAAGCAGGGCGTTAAAATTATCGCCGCTTTAGTGGCACAAAACTGCCGCTAAAGCGGCGATAATGGGCTTGATAATATGCCCTTGAGGATTTCAATAGAAGTCCATGTTCACACCAGACATGCGCTTCTATTGGAATTCTCAAGGGCATATTATCAAATCCATTAGTTTTCTGCCGCTAAAGCAGCAATAATTTTAACGCAGTTTCTTGATAATATGCCCCATAGATCGCACTGCATTTTAGAGAAGATCTTGTCAATGATAAGACGGTGAACGCTCCTTTGAGGAGAGCGAACATGCTGGCACTCTATTAGCTTGAGCTACAAAAACTGGAACTTGCCAGAATCAGAGAGTGGTTTTACCTTATGCAAGCTGTAGCAATCCAGTTGGCACATGGGGGACATGCCCTCTGGTCTGATGGCACTTTACTTCACTGGAATTAATGCACATCCGAGCAACAGATATGCCAGCAGCAGGCCAAAGACACACCAAAGGCAAGCTTGTCTGCACCCGTCCACCTTGCACCAGAGACACTGGGTCATTGAAATCACTGGCAACTCATTTTATTGTTTATTCGGATCGTGATTTTGGACTTTACCCACTGGTAGGACCTGACCCTTAGTCCCTCCCCTGCCAATTTCCCTGCACATTCTCCTTCGTCTTCCACACACAACCTGCTTTTCAGTCCATGTTAGCTCTTTTCCCAAACACCACCTGAGACGTTTGAGAAACATGCAATCTACATTCCCTTTTTTATACCTGAAACATGGCTACATCTGGGGCCAATCTTGCCATTATGTTAACCATCTAGCTTCTCCTTCATTAGCCTGCACACTCCATGAAGCAGAGCGAAGGGGTGGCTATAATTTACCACTCAAGCATTGCATGCAAAATTATCTCTCATCAATGATGGTGAAGGCAGGATCGTTAAGATGCAGAACAACCCTTCATTTTCTGTGGTAGGCGCTGCCATTTACAAACCTTACATCATCAAGTCAACCTTCAGCTTCGAACTAATGAACCTCATAGCTCGTACATCTAGAATGCATCGAATTTCATATTGTTGGATGGCTCCAATCATCACATTCATCTGGCTGACATCCTTAACCCTCACTCTTCCATCCTAAATCGGCATTTGGCCTTCCTAGGCCTATACATTATCCCTCTACAGCCCCTTCAACATTGGAGGACACTTACTAGATCCTGTGTACTCCAATATTGCCAATTTTGTGTCCACTACCCCTTTCCCCCTCTGACCTGATGGACCACTATGTGGTGTCATTCAGAATACCATCCAATAGAACTCACCTGCAGACTATGGAAAAACCTGCTTCTAAGATGTCCCATGACTGGTTTAAACTCACCCCGAGATTCTGGAATCAGAGTTAACCACATCTCCTGCAATTACTGAAAACGTGTTTATTGCGGCGTCCATCCTTAAGATGTGGATGGTAACCGTCTTAGAGTCACTTGCACCACTGAAAATCTTTCAGGGCCACTGAAGGTCTCCCTACGAGCCATGGTTTTCTGAGTAACTGCATGCTACCAAGCGCCAGTGCAATCAGTTGGAGCAGAAAAGGCTCAATCGCTACTCACCCAATGACAACGTACATTACAGGCTTGGCATTCATAAGTATCACATGCTAGTATGGCGTGTTCTCATATTATTTTTTTTTAAAACTGAATGTTATTGTTTTGAAACAGATGCTACGATATTGCATAACCATGTAAATATGGATAATAAGGCAGTATTGTGATTATGTAGTAGGACATTCCCGGGTAATACAGCCAATTTCCCAAGATCTTCTCATATCTCTCGGGGTATCCTTGTGATGTATAGAGTGCGTCTTCTTACTGGGCACACCAGTCCGTGGCCTATTCCCCTAGGACCAAGGGAGGAGAGTAGGCGGTGATCCAGAGCTTTGCAATGTCTTTGTTAGAGAGCACAGATCTAATTCCCACCAAGGCTTTGCCTCCCATCATACCGCACACCCTGTATAGTGCTCTCAGATGAGCTGCCTCAGGGGATAGAACCACTGGCAACTCAAGTGTTTCAGAGAGGGTGGCAAAAGTGTTCTCCCAGTACTGTGCAATTCAGGAATATTTCCAGACCAGGTGAAACAAATGTGCCTGTGGTTCAGAGCAATAGCAGCACATGGGAGTCTCCAGCGCACTCGCTTGCCACAGTCTCCCGGGTGTCAGGTAGATCGTATGTTGGAAATTAGGCTGGCTAAAATGACTTTTAGGAAACGACCAGTACTCGTGCTGACATACATGCATCTCTCCAATCAGAGTCATCCAGGAGGCTTAGCCATCTCTCCCATTGGGATCGCTGAGATGTAAACAAATCTGGTGAGTTATGTATGAGAGTTTTGTAAATTAGTGAGATGCTCTTTTCTTTGATGGGGCCCACGAGGAATTGGCATTCAAAAGGGGGTTGTTTTCAGGGACTGCATCAAAGTATTCTGGATGTTGATCAACGGAATGGCACATTTGAAGGTATTTAAAGAATTGTGAATTCTGTTTGAAGGCATTGGCATGATTTAATGTGTGATCGCTGCCGTATGTCTCCCACTATGGAGATCCCAATTCTATACCTGTCTCTAAATCCCACTAAGGATTATAAATGGTGTAGACATCGTCATGCCCACAGCCAAGTCACCCACAGGATCCAGCTGCCCCAGCGGTCCATCTTAACGCTGAGCCCCAAGTCAGAGGAACCAAGGGGCATATGTATGAAAGTCCCGTTTTGCGAATCTCAAATTGCGATATTTTGCGATTTGCAGTTTGAGATTCGCAAATCGGTATGTAAAAAAAATCGCAAATGTTTAGCGATTTCTTAATAATCGCAAAAAAGTCTCAGAAACATCATTTGCGATTAATTGCGAAATTCGCAAATTAAGAAATCGCAAAAACGGGAATTTGCAAGGAAGTGGGAGTGATTTCCTGCACCTGCTTACGTGAGCCACACCCAGAGGCTGTTTGGAGAGTGTGAGGAGGCATCCAAGGAGAGAACAAACCCCAATGGAGTCCCACAAGCAACATGAGGGCAAGGAGGCAGAGAAGAGAAAGAGAAAGCACAAGTTCTCTGACAAGGAGCTGGAGGTCCTCATAGAGGAGATGGTTTGCAGCCATGAGCTTCTATTTGGGAAAAAGGCACTGCGAGTCCCAGAAGGAAGGAAACGCAAAATCTGGCTGGAGATTCAACAGAAGGTGAATGCTGTGGGTGTGACGAATCGCACTATCGAGGAATTGCGCAAGCGATTGTACGATATGCGGCAGAGGTCGAAGGAGAGGGTGGCAGCCAGACTAAAGGATGCAAACAAGACCGGGGGAGGACCATCCACAGCAGCACAGCCAACACCCCACGAGGAGCTTGTTGAGTCCACTCTCCTGCCTGAGAGCGTCGGTGGTGTGGCTGACATTGACAGCTCCGACCCTGCATCCAGCAGCCAAGGTAAGATGCATGCCAAATCAATCTGCACTGATCCCCATCCCATGCACACTTCCCCAAATGTGCGAAATATACACAAAAAATGTAATTGCAGTCCAAGTCTTACAGCACACCCAGCAATACATCATGGAACTTGTAGTAACATGTCTGACAGTGTGTCCATGAGACATAGGAAATCTAACGCAACATGTGGGTTGGGGATAAGTGAATGATACAGTGTCAGAAGTTAGCCGAGACAAACTGTAGAAACTTTATTGAGTGCAAATTGCAGACAAAGACACAAACTCATGTAGTCCCCTTTACATCCACAGCACAATCCAGGGCACGTGATGACAGTGCAGAGGGAGATGAGCCTGAACATCCTGAGGAGCATCATGACGATGGGGACTCCAGTGATGATACGGAGCACACACCAATCCTGCGCAGGAAGCGCACACATGTGCCCCCACTGCCTCCATTTGAGGATGACATACAGGCCACATGGGAGGACAGTGACAGAAGAGAGGGGAGTCAGGGTGTGTCACACATGCCGAGTCAGGACACACCAAGGGCGAGCATTCCAGCACTGGAAAGACGCAGGTCAAGGCCCAGGAGCAGCACTGCCACTGAAGCGGAGGACACCATATTTTCTGGGCTGGAACACAGCATGCTGCAGGTACAGCGCCTGCAATGTAAATCATTGCGCTCAATAAACAGGCAGCTATGCAGTCTCAACAGAAATCCGCGAAACATGGGGGAGGGCATCATGGCCATGGCAGGTGCCATACGTGACCTCTGTGACACTCTGAGGCACAACCAAGACGCCAGTGACAGGGCTGCCCGAATTGCCAATGCACGACTGCACACTTATACTAAGGCTGTGAACCGCCTCTGCACCACCACCAGCAATCTGACACGTAGAAGCATTACCATGCAGGTGGAAATGTCACACTGCTGTCAGGACATAGCAAGAGGGCTGGCACAGGTCACCAGTGCAGTGGAGCAGATGCAGACGGCCAACTCAGGTGGCACCGCTCTCATGGCCTCTGGCGAGAGTGAGGAAACCTCCAGTAGGAGCAGCATCACTCCTACATTGCCTGGAGCAAGACGGCGCTGTTCCAGACAGGGTGCAGGACCCAGGAACACCATGGAGGGCACTCAGCCTGGACGCCAAACACCACCAATGCGTCACCGAAGGAGGTGAACTGTCCAGCGACAATTTAGCAAAAATGGGTGATGTAACCCAACAATGCAGATTGCATAGTTACTTGTGCCGTACCTTCACTGTGTGCATAACATGTGCTGGGTACAGCAACACTTAATGATTGTGAAGTGTGAATAAACACAGCACACATTAGAATCATTTCTTGTCTCATGTCATCATTACTCACCTAGAAGTAGTTTTGTGTGATCTCAGTCCGTCTCTGGTGCCCAGCAGCTGCCCCGACTCCTGATGCTGGTCTGCCAGGGGGAGCAGGGCAATCGTCATCCGATGTGTCTGTATCGGTCACATCAATTGTGGTGCCTTTCCTCATAGCCATGTTATGGAGCATTGCGCAGCTTGCCACGATTTTACAGCAGGTCTCAGGGCTGTATTGCAGTGCGCCTCCACTTTTATGCAGGCACCGGAACCGGCTCTTTAGCATTCCAAACGTACGCTCAATGACGCAGCGTGTAGATCTGTGTGCCCTGTTGTATCTCCTCTCACTTGCATTGGCTGGATCCAGATACGGGGTCAGGATGAAGTCCCACACTGCATAGGCACTGTCACCTGCAGGGATAAACACAATAGGTAAGTCACTGTCCCCACCCTCCAGTGATGTAGTGGATGTATGAATGTGTGCCATGTATTTACCTAGCAGGTATCCCTCCCCAAACTCTCCAGCACTCAGACGTCTGTGTATTCCACTGTGTCTAAAGATGAAAGAGTCATGTGTACTGTCAGGGTATTTGGGTACAATGTCATTGATGATATACTTTGCGTTGCACACAATCTGTATATTGAGGGAATGGTAGCATTTACGGTTTCTGTAGACATATTCAGTTGCTGATGGGGGTATGATGGCCACATGGGTCCCATCGATAAAGCCAATGACGTGGGGGAAACGTGCAATCTGGTAGAAGTCAAGTTTTGTTTGCTGTAATGCCTGTTGGGTTGTGGGGAAGTAAATGTGATGTGATAGCCTCTGTAGCATTGCATCTAGAAAGGCATGGAAAAAGCACGAAAGTGCACTCTGTGACACCCCACCAACCTCCGCAATGATCCCTTGAAAACTCCCTGACGCCAGGAGGTGCAGGGAGCACAGGACCTGCACATGTGTGGGAATTTTTTATGTCCTGCATGTAGGGTGTTCCAAATAGGGTTTCAGCTCCTCAATCAGGTCTAATATGGTCTGTGGGTGCAGCCTGTACTTGTCATGGATGTCCTCTTCAGTGTGCTGGAACAGAGTGATGCGCAGCCTGAATATACGTTCCTGTCTCATTCTCCTCTGTGCAAGAACCCGAATACGCAGCCTCCTGGCTATCACAAACAGTGCTGCCATTGTGGAAGGTTCTGTTGCATTGTGGGGTGGTTTAAGTACCTTGCACCGGTTTACCACCTGCATGCACTTGGTGTTAATTGCGATTTCTTAATTTGGGAATTTCGGGATTTTGCAATTTGCGAATTTTTCATACATTTGCTTGCAATTTCTTAATTTGTGATATCCTTTTTGCGAATTTCGCAATTTGAGAATATCGCAATTTAAGAAATCGCAAACTTTATCGCAATTTTGGAGTTTCGCAGCCTAAGAAATCACAAATTTAGCAATTTCTTATTTTGCACTAGGAATGTGTGTCATACATATGAAATTGCAAAATTTTAGTCGCAAACGCTGTTTTTTACGATTCGCAGCGTTTGCGACTAAAATTTTGTTTCATACATATGCCTCCAAGTGAGTTTGCTCCGGAAGGTGCGAGGGAATATGATTTCTTTAAAGCATACCTGTGATATTGTCAAACCGCATAGTTGTTACCTCTAGTCGGAAGGCGGAGTCATCCCATCCACCATTCAGCTACTTGTTGACCACCAGGAGGTGGGCTGCACATGCCCTTACCTCCGTTTTTAGGGTGATTGGGTACATTTGCCAAATGCTATATGGGAGGGACAATTAAGTCAGAGAAAGGAGTGTATTTTAGGCATTAGGGTGAAAACCAGGCATGCATTATCAGCAGCAGGTAATTTTTTTAAATATATAGCATGTGCTGAAGCTCAAACATTTTGAATAAGTGTACACAACCAAAAACATTTAGAGGGAGCTGAGCCCACCTGTTCATATCAGTCATGAGTCAAGAGGTGGTTCACTAAATGTTTTATTGCGAATAAAATTATAGCTGTAGGCAATTTAGCTAAGCTAACTTTGAACCTCACCCTTCTAGCAGCGAGATCAAATACTGAAGTCAGTTTTTTATGCCAAAAATAACACATTACTTTCGATTTTTTAGCTGCCATTGGAAATGGAAACTGAAACCATTCTCATTTCCACTAAAGCTCTTCAGATGATCCAGCCCACCCAACTTTCTTATAGAAGCAGCTAACCAAATTGTCCGTCATCTTCCTGCACTATATAATGTTTCTATTGAAACAGCGGTAGTGACTGACTTTTGGAAACACACCCTCCTGACCCCCTTACTTTAAAAAACCTTCAGCGGATTCTCAGGTCTATCATCCAATTTTTCTTCTTCCTCTGTCTGCCAAAGTCCTGGAGAAAATGATTGCTAAATTAACTGACTATACACCTTGGGGACGATTCACAGAACTAACTTAAGACAAAATCCTAAACTTACTAATTTTGGTATTCACAGAAGTTAGGATTTTGTCTTAAGTTTGTCTTAAGACAAACTTAAGACAGACTTAAGACAGTCTTAAGACAGACTTAAGACAGTCTTAAGACAGACTTAAGACAAACTTAAGACAGACTTCCCTTGAGCTAACGGGCTGACGAGCCTTGGATCTGCACCTGCGCGCCATGAGAGGTACTTGACCTGTTTTTAATTACATTTTGGCAGTCCACGCGGCACCCCTTTACACTGTCCTACTCCCTGCTGACGAGAGGCAACTACCTCGAAACACGTGTCCAGGGATGGCTAAATGCAACACATACTGTTCTCTTTACACATCGTGGCATAGGCGTACCCGCCGTCGCCACTTCATTTACCACAGTCCTTTGGGGCAACTTGCTGGTGTGACGAGCAGTGTGCGACCAATCTGTGTACAAATTATTACGGCTCCCTTGAGCTAACGGGCTGACGAGCCTTGGATCTGCACCTGCGCGCCATGAGAGGTACTTGACCTGTTTTTAATTACATTTTGGCAGTCCACGCGGCACCCCTTTACACTGTCCTACTCCCTGCTGACGAGAGGCAACTACCTCGAAACACGTGTCCAGGGATGGCTAAATGCAACACATACTGTTCTCTTTACACATCGTGGCATAGGCGTACCCGCCGTCGCCACTTCATTTACCACAGTCCTTTGGGGCAACTTGCTGGTGTGACGAGCAGTGTGCGACCAATCTGTGTACAAATTATTAAGCCCTGAATATATTTTTGTTACTCACAGGGGCATATTCTCAAGGACCTGTCGCCGAGATATCGGCGCTTTATCGCAGCCAAAGTCACAATAAATGTATCGCCCCATTCACAAGCCGGTGCAAACAGCCGATATCACCAGTTTTCCGGCGATAGCATCCCCAAAAAACATCGCCACGGAAGACCCCGGCAACTATCGCTAATGAGATGCAGAGTAGGCGTTCCAGATCAAAAACACCACACCTCAAAATTCTCAACGACCAGCCAGATCAGCGATAAGATCACAAAAGATGCGATAAGGCGCGTTAGCTTCAGGAAATTAACACCTGCTCTGACCTGGTGCAAAGCTGGACGACAACCTGCACCATCAAAGGGAGACCAGCCCAGAGCCACACCTGAAGACCAACAGATGCCATGGAGCCACTGATCATGCAGCACGGAACCCCAACAGGGCCACAACACCCACCGCCACCTCCCCCAGGACCGCCATCCCCGAAGCCCCCCGCCCCCCTCCCCGGACCTCCACAGAGGCAGCGCAGACCAAGACAGCGGACCTTCAGAAAACACACCAACCTCACAGACCCAACACCAGAGAATGTCATTGCCCACTACATGCTCAAAAGGACAACCATCTTTCGCATCCTGACCACCATTGCCCACAGGCTGTTGGATACCAACACAGCGGACGACCAACATCCCTCCGCAGACAAAGCTGCTGGCTGTGCTGCACATGTTTGCCTCTGGGACATTCCAACCAACAACCACCAGAGTCCGAGGAGTCTCACAGCCAGCCCTATCAAAGTTCATCTCAACTGTCTTGAATGCCATCATCAACTTGGTACCCCAGTACCTCTACTTCACCTTCACTGCACAGGAACAGCTGGAGACCAAGCAAGGCTTCTACACCATAACTGGCTTCCCGCACGTGTCAGGGGGCAATTGACTGCACACATGTCCTACTGGTGCCCCCTGGTGACACTGCACACAATTACCTCAACAGAAGGCACACGCATTCCATCAATGTACAGCGAACAGTGGACCACCTGGGAATCGCCACCAACGTAGTTGCCAACTACCCAGGCAGTGTGCATGATTCCCACTTCTACCGGCAGTCCATCATCAACAGGCGCTAACAGGATGGCACCTATGGAAATGCACTGCTCGTTGGCAAGTACCAAATGAACACACCACATCCCCCAACTTCACATTCATGCAACTCACAACTCTGGAAATGCACATGTCACAGACTCACATTCAACATGCCAAACAACATGCCCACCCACCAGACACGACAGCATAACTTACTGTGGCAACCTGGGCTAGCCATGTACATGTGCCATCAACGGCATGGCACCTCAGCCACACAATAGCGGAATGTGGGGAGAGGTGGGAACCAGGCATGCACGACGGAGGCAAGTGACCCATGAATGAGAGGGTACACAATGCCAAGTGTGGCGGAGATGTGCCGGACAGACTGCAGTATGTAGACCACAGACATATCCATGTCCACATGCACTGCTGATGTATGGAGTGTAGTGGACAGTTGACGCAATCATGTCACCCTAGCCAGTGGGGAAGATCTCGGAAATGTAGCCTGCGACATCCCCCCCAATAAGCGTGAGTGGAGTGGGCCAGCCTAGCGTACGCCTGGCCAGCATAGGGGTGTGAATAAAAAGCACATATCTCTGGGCGTGGTTCTCTTCCGGCATGCCCAACGTGTCTGCCAGGGCGGTGCCTCCCAGCCCGCCACGAGGCCGATGCCGTCGCCATAAGCGGGGTTGCCTACGATCATGAGCACCCCGGCCCGCTTGTCCCTGAACCCATCTTGCCCGCACCTGCACACCCAGGCCTCACTGCTCACCTGCTGACACCAGTGTGTGTCAAGGATGGCCCATCACGTGCTGGCACAAGCCCCAAGCCCGAGGCCTGCGAGCTTAGCAGCCTCCTCAGACCATCACGGCCTCCGCGACACAGGCCCGCAGCACACCGTTCTCATTGACATACTCCACCGGCCTACACAGCTGCCAAGTCGGTCACACATTTGGAACGGAGTCTTGATTACGCAATGGCAGAGTACACACTTCATGGTAGATTTTATCTCACTGTACTCCCTTCAATGTGGTGCCACCAACTCTGTGCCTAGCATCCGAATGACACCTGTCTGTGGTACCTTGCTGACTACTGCCTTCGGCCTACACTTCGGTCGAGTAGGTCACACAGTTGGAACTGAGTCTTGATTTGTGTATGGCAGAGTTCATATCATTGAACGCATGTATAGGAGTAAGAGGAAGACGCTGCCTCGGTCCTACACTGCGGTCGAGTGCACATCGGGAACTCAGTCTTGATTGATTTATGGCAGCTTTTATATCATTGTACTGGCCTCACCGCAGACTGCATACCCCTTCACCTCTGGTGCCACTAGGTCTGTTCCCCGACAGCCATGGACACTTTCTGGTTGAACTTTGGTGGCGACTGAGTCTATGGACTGGGGGTTGTCTTCATCATCAATTCTGTGATACTAATTTTCTGGCAAAAATGAGGCTGTAGCATTCCACTCTTCAATTTGCCGCTTCCGGATGGCTTCTACCCTCTGCATCATGACCTGGAGTACACCTTCCACTGTCCCCCGCAACCCTCTGCCCATTCACCTCGGACATCGATGAGGACCCACTCATATCGCGTGGCCCATCTCACTGCACCGCAAGTCACCATTCCGTGGTGGTGTGCCTGTGCCGGCTGCAGTGCATCCAGGGCCACTAACTCTGTGCATCTCAAGTCAGGGACCCTGTCTGGTGAGATATTGGATGGCCTCTGAGACAATGGCCTTGGGGTCATCAACGCCATGTGTCTGTAGCCCTGCGCTGTCCATTGCCTCCGGCCTCAACTGCGGTCCACCAGGGCTCACACATCAAATTGAGTTCTGACCATCCCGGACGTCGCATCACTGCAGGAGGCACACGCCACCACCTCCAGAACCACCTCCAAACGCCAACTGCCAGAGTCAAAACAGCAGCACTGGCAGACTAACGTAGTTGCTCACACCTGTCGTGGATGCCATCATCTGCCTGACACCCTGCTCAGCACTCCAGGTGCCACTTACTCAGTGCACCAAGACTCATGGACCATTTCTGAATGAGTTGTGTGCTGTGTTGAGCTCACGCAGCGAAGTCACCTCAGGCAGTGTGGGAGACCTGGGACGATGATGAGGAATATGATGCATGTGTAACACACCCCACTGCAGCTGCATCAGGAATAACCCGAAGGGACACAATCCTAGACATTTTCTTCACATGAGCTCGCTCAGCTCTAGTGCCCCAACCTTCTGTGCAATGCAACTCATGGACACTTCAGTTTGCCGATTGGGTGACCTCTGAACTTGCTCCGGCTACCACCATGATGCTCCGCAGTTGTCTCTGTAATGCTGGTGTTTTCTGTTTCCATTTTAATGGTGTTCACTGTTCAAGTTGCTTCCAGCACTGACAACTCTGTGCGGGCTGGATTACACTCACCCCACACCCATCCAGCACATGAGTCACTGCGCATGTGACCCTGCCAATAAAGGGGCCGGGCGCACGTGCCCGTAGCCAGTTCCACAAACTATCTGCGTGTGTCCATGTGGTTATGATGTACACATGAGGGCCCCGGGGCCTACGACATTACATTGTGCTGTGTACAGCGGACACAACCATGTCACCGCTGGCAGCGGGTAAGACCTTGGACATGTAGCTTTGTCGTTACCCACTCAATACGTAAGTGGAGTGGACTGGGCCATCGTACAGAGGTCCAGCCTCGGGGTGTGAATGATGATTCTGGGGCTCTGGGAGTGGTTCATTGCAGGAAATGTGCAAATGCTTATGTATCTGTCGTGGTGTGGGTCTCCTTTGTGGGGTGTATGTGGTCCCTGATGGGACTTAAACACCCACACATGTGATCTACTTCGGCTTCCATGAGCTTTGACTCCGCCCGCACCTGTACGGCCATCTCCTTTTGGCATTCTGACACCTGGCATTGGAATGCGATGTGTGCCTAGGTGAAGTGTTGGGAGCCAGCCATGGTGGCGGGTGCTTCCTGCTGTGTGGTCTGTGCAGGGGCTGGGGTCTCCTCTGTGTGGCTTGGCTTTCCTGCTCCTGGGGGTGGGTTGCCTGAGATGTCCATGGGCTGTTGTAGGGCATCGGTGTTGAAGGTGTGGGGATCCTCTCCAGCATCACTGATGATTAGTCTGGTCTTCTCTGCTGGAGGTGTTGGTTGTCCCTCTGCAATGTGAAGGGGAGATGCATGTTGACGTGTTGACATGTATGTTGGTGCATTGTTCTAATTTACATGCAGACTGTATGACAATGTACATTGTGATTGTTTGGGAGGTGCTGTATATATGATGGTCGACATTGGACATTTGGACTATATGACGGATGTGTGGTTGTACACGTGCATTTCCATCTCACAGTTTCCTGCTATGTTAGATGTTATTGGCCTGTTTCTACACATGAGCGGACCTAGTTGTGTCCTCTGTTCTGCAGTGTCGGTGTCACACTTTGTGCCACATTGTCATTGGATGTGCTGTTATTGCTATGTGTGTGCTGCAGTGTGCCACGGGGATCAGGGACATGATCCAGGGTCATTGTGGGTATACAGTGTGATACACATCATTGTGCATGTGTGCTATTGTGCCCATCTCCCCCCGTCCCCCAGGCCTTGGTCGTTACTCACCCCTGTTGATGTTGTGTCAGGTCCTATCGAGCTGTATCCGGACTCCCAACTCCTTGTGCCGTCTCCACCCTGATGACTGGGGCCTCCGTTTCCTCCAGCTCCGTCTGTGGTGCAGGACTCCCACCTCCTGTGGCCGTTGCTGCCTTCCTGTTGGCAACGGGTTTGTGCTTGGTTTGGCTTTTCACATCATGCCAGCGCCTCTTGTCCTCCTTCATAGATCTCCTCGACACTCCGACTGCATTCACGTTTGTCATATTGACGTTCAGTGGATGGTAGTGTTCTGTCACCTCCATGATGCTGATCTGGTTTCCCTGTGGACTGCACCTCGTCTGTCTCTTCCTCTTCTCCTTCGCCTTCCCCGACCACAAGGTTCCTTGCTGGTGGTCTGTGGGGCTTGTGGGGTTCGCGTTGGCTTCTGCAATCGGTCCAGATGCATACATGGTGCTACGCAGTTTCTTTTTTTCTCCCATTTTTGTTGTTGCTTTTATAGTGCATTTTCCCGCATGACGCGTGGGAATTGCAGGCCTGTCGCTGGTTTTTGCTGATTTTTGTATCGCTATTGGCCTCATCGCAGCTTTGTTTGCGTTCGTGTTTCGCATTTTTGCTGCATCACATTGACTTTATCGCGGACATTTGATGCGTTATCGTGAGCCTATCGCATGGTACCACCAGCTTGGGAATACCACGTTACCACGGTGTTATTGCCCCGCGATAGACTGCGATGTGAAGAGTTGCGTTAAGCTAAATTTGCGATGGTTATCACACGTTCTTGAGAATATCCCCCATTGTTTCTTTCATTATTTATGTAAATGCCTCACCAGCCCTAGCAAGATATTTTTCTTCATACGTTTGTTAATGATACCACGACTCTCCTCTGGCTTCATGGATGTCAATGTTCAGTAGTGTTTCCATTTGACGCCTTGTCTGAAAACTGATAGCTTAGGGATGCACAGGATCTGGCTTAAGCTGTATTCTGGCAAAATAATGGCATTTTCAGTCATTCTGAATTTTGTTTGACAGAGTTCTCGCTTATCACATGTAATCCTGCTCAAACAACATATGTAAGATTACAAATTTGGGCTTTTTGATTGGCAACACTGCCCCTTGATCTACAATTTTGGGCTTGTTGATTGACAACACTGCCCCTAGATCTACTGATCAATTGTATTATCTCAAGCTTTAAACATTAGTTGCTTTGCAAACAGGCTGCCATGCCTGTCGCTCTAAAAGGGAATAGATAAATAGCATAGTGAGGAAATATTTGCAAAAGTTAAAATTGTGATGAAGATAAAAACCAATTTTGGTTCCCTGTGTTATTAGCACTTATATTGCTTGAGGAATCAAAGGAACTTTTGCATTTTTAAATAGTTTTTCCTGAGACAGCAGCTTGAGATGGTTTACAAAGCTAGTAAATTATTTATGTTTGGTTACACACAGTGCATACAAGTAACGCATTTAAAACAAAACCTGGGAATTATTTTGTTTTGCAAGCTGAATACAAATATATAATGCATTGCAGGCTCTTTTTAAAAATTATGTTTATTTAGCAAACATGCAAATCTTTACCAAAGCAACATTTGGCAATCTCCAGGTACATTGCATCATCAAATATACAATATGGGACCATACAGTTCTGTAAATCAGGGGTAGCACCGCTCTCCTGCCAGCAATGTTCATGGCCGGAACTACAGGTGTTCAGGGGCATCAGTTTCATGTTACAGTCTTGGCCAACCTTTACAATGGCTATTGTAGGGTCAGACAGTTTCTTTCAGCTTTCTCCATTGCCCCCATATTTAGGAGACTTGGTATATGGTATATGGGCTCCTCTGCCCGCAGGCACCAGTCCATGTTCTCATTCTACTGCTCCACAGTTGGACTATCTCCCTGTTGGCAATCATCAGCGCAGCATTGCAGAAGTGCAAAGCATCCTAAGATGCATTGATTTCACCAGATCCCAAGAAACACCAACTGTGGGGTGAACTTCACATTCTCTCCCATGAAGCAGGACAGTATGTGTCCTATCCTAGATCAGAATGTTTGTATCTTGGGGGACTGCCAGATAGTGGGTATCAGAGATTCCTGGCCTGTAACAGCCTCAAAGTCATTCAGCATTGCCCGCCCTTCTGATTTGAAACAGATGTGTTCTAGTAAAATATGTCCTGTGATGGATTTTCAATTGGATAAGTCAAAATCTTGAACTAATCGTGGCTTCACTCAAATATCTACAGGCTTCCTCCCAATCTCCTTCATCTAGCACCCCCAGAGCCACCTCCCATTTATGCCTGAGGGAGTCAAGCAGGCTATGACTGTTGGTGATTAGTGTCCTGTAGATTTGTGATATGGCGTGTTTCCAGAGTGGTGCCGCCAAAAGTCTGAGTTCCAGTGGAGACTTATCCTCCAGGGACTCCAGGAGGGGTCCATATTTTGGTCAATGCAGGTTTGAGCTGTACATAGCAATAGCGCTGAGTGTCGGCAAGCTTGTGAAGACCTCCCTCTGCTACTGGGAAGGAAGCTTCAGGTGGCACAGAACTGTGCCGTCCGACTCCTGACAGGAGCATCCAGAACCCAGTCAGCCTTGCCCAGCTTAAAGACCCTACATTGGCTGCCCATAGAGGAGAGGATTACATTCAAAGCCCTATGCATCGCCCATATGATCCTTAGGGGGTCAGGTCCCGGCATCAACCACCCACTTATTAAGGCATATCAGCCAAGAAACTCTCCGCTCAGCGAATTTAAATCTAGCCACCATCCCCAAAATTCATAGGTTGCGCAGCGGGGGTCGGTCCTTCTCATACAATGCAGCGAAACTGTGGAAATCCCTTGCTCTGCATTTGCACTTAGAGATATCCCAACTCCTTATCAGGAAGGAGCTTAAATCCTGGCTCTTCCAAAAGATTAAATGGTAACCGCCTCTCTTTGCCTGTTTTTGGCCGCTAGCGCTGGGATGCCTTAGGGTAGTCATGCGCTTAATAAATGTTAATTAATAATAATAACTGCAAGTGCTTTTTCCAAAGTACAGGGTGGCTCCAGGGTCTAAGATGGAATGCTTTGGACTCATGCCAATTTATGCCGACTCTCGTACAGTACTTAAATACGTTAAGCATATCCAGCAGCTTGGGACTGGAATGTTCTGACTCTGTTATATGAAGAAGGAGGTCATCTTTATGTGAGAAGAGGATATCTTTCCTGGCTTTTTCCCATCTGAGGCCAGGTTTTTGGGAATCGCATCTTAGGCCAGTGGTTGCACCGCCAAACCATGCAGAAAAGGTGAGTGTGGGCAGCCTTGTCTGGTTCCATGCTCCACAATAAATTCTTCTGAAATTACACCATTTACCCGGACCTGTGGTCTGAGGTCTGTATAGAACAGTTGGTCCCATGCTCTAAATTCTGGGCCTATCCCCATCTTATCCAGGACCCATGTTCTTAATTTGGACAGTTGGACCCATGCTCTAAATCCTGGGCCAATCCCATCTTATCCAGGACCGCCATTAGGAGTCAAATGGCTTTTCGGAGTAGAGAGGCAGCACAACCACCATCTCGCAAATAATTGTTGGACGTGCCATCATCCCATGCAGGCACCTGAGGTTCTGTCTGGTCGACCAGAAGGGCATAGACTCTGATTGATCCACATGCATAACTTTGTTAATTATGTGATACAAGCGATTCATCAACACTTTAGCCAGTATTGTCCTTCGTGTTTAATAGAGAAATGGGTCAATATGAGGCACAGTCCTCTAGTGGCCTAGTCTTTTTATTTATGAGGGTAATCAGGGGCGTAACACAGGCCCCCGCAGCCCTCGCGTTGCAGGGGGCCCCCGCCCTCCAGGGGCCCCCTCCGCGGCCACGCAGCCAGCACTTATGTTACGCTCACGGTAGATACCTCACTGCGGCCCCTTTAATAAACTAAATGGTGCGCGGCGAGCACATGTCTCTGCGTCTGCGCAGAGGTACCCATTGTCATGCGCAATTGCACGCGAATAAAAAGAAAAACCAGGCTGGTTTTTCTTTCTGTATCTATTGAAGAAACATTTTATAAACTTCTATTTGAAAGACATTTCCTGATGTTGACCTTCATATTGTGTACAAACAATAATTCCAAATGATGGTTTTACACCGAGAACTCACCTCCTGAGAAACGTGTGCGCAGGACTTGTTCAAATTTGCCTTGTTTGTGCTGTTTGTCCCCTTGGAAAGTGTCCAGTACCTTTGGCCCTTGCATGTGTCTGTTCTGGGTTGAAAGCTCTCGGCCTACCACGGCTTCAACTACCAAACGGTTATTATTGTAATTCTTGTTTTTTTCCTCTTGTTTAGCTTACGTTTTTACTTTGTACTGAGCATGTGCTCAAACAAAACCGCATTTTTTAAATTCCTATTACTAAACGATGCGGTAATTGTTGCCTGTTCTTTAAGTGGCCGTGCGGCGAGAAGGAATAGCTTGGAAAGTGTTGCTGTAGGAGGAAAAGAATCCCACAGTTTAAACAAATGCGCCCATAACATTTTACATTGTATCTATGCCCCTCAAACTCAAAAGACCCAGCTAAGTAGATTGTAAAGCCACGTTGCCTATGTGTAGAAGTCGGTTATGCAGTGGAAAGTTTTTTAATTGGCTTGGTACAGTAAATGTAATCTTCAGTGGGCTTTCCGAATGCATACAAATGTTTTGAAGGTTTCCATACTTATTTTCAGCAGTGGTCCGTGGAGGGAGTTCCGTGGGGCGGAAAGGCGGGGCGGGGGAGGGGCAGGGTGGGGGGTATCTAAACACCGGAACATGGAGAATTGGAGGTGAGTAAACAATTAAATAAATAAAACGAATTTCGTAGCGCGCCCTGCATCACAAAATGCGGTGCAGCGCGCGCTACGAAATTAGTTTTATTTATTTAATTGTTTACTTACCTCCAATTATCCATATTTCGGTGTTTAGTACCCCCACCCTGCCCCTCCCCCACCCGGCCTTTCCGCCCCACGGAACTCCCTCCACGGACCGCTGCTGCTTATTTTAACTATTATATGTGCGTTGCTTGCTTCTTATGCTGTTAACAGTAGGACATTTTCTATTTGTCCTCAATGTTCAGTATATGTAAACAACGCACCACAGTAGATGAAGGAAGTGCCCACAATGTATTTGAATGGTTTGTTGTATGCTTTCGATCACAATAACGTGCAGTCGGGGACGGGGCTTTTCTTAGTTCAGACTCCTGCTGGGCCCATTACAAAGGTCCAATCAGGGGGGGTCATCAGACCTCCTTTTATTGGAGTCTCCTGGCTGGCAGCAGTCAGGAGCCTCACACCTAGAGGCAAATTCAGCAGAGGGGAAACAAAGGCTCACACCTTGTTAGCACTTCACACATACTTAAAAGAGGCAGCTTTTCACTTTATTCAGGCTCTGTTTAGGAGATATGCATGTGCTGTAAGAAGTAAGAATGTCAGATGTGTTGGTCTTTCCAAGTGTTTACATAAAATAAATATCATTTATATAGTGCCTACTACCCCTGAGGAGGCGTTGTCATACTTTAAATATGACTATTTTTTCTTGTAAAGCACTATGGGTAGAATAAGTTTACGCTGACAAAAGGCAACACTGTTTTATGTGTAGCTTACAAAAGTGCAAATCTTCTGCCTAAATCAGGAGGGATTCCCTGTATACTGAAAATGTATGTTTTCATGATAGACATGTTAAACATATATGTGAGGGCTTAAGATCTGATGTCACTTCTTATGATGCCACTTCTTGTGCTGTCACGCGCCGTGATGTTACTTCTTTTTTTAGGACTTGTGCCCTGGTTATAAATAAAAAAGTAAGTATTCATTTTTAATGTGACTTTTCTGTCTTTGTTCCCTTTAATTATCACTCATGGATCATTCAGGCAGCCCTATAAAACAATTAAAAGTACTTTCTATTTATATTTGCTGTTTGAAGTATGCACAGATAAGCCAGTCTGGGACATCAAAATAATGAGCTGGCAACCCTAATCATAAGACTGGAAGTTTGTTGCAAGATCAGCACAATATTGAATTCTTACACCCTCGATCCCTATTAATGCCATAATAGCAATAGTTTAACTTATATCTGAAACCCTACTCCGCCGTCAATAACATGCTGAGTTAATTCAAGTGTCTGGGAATGCACCCTGCATTTAGATAACTCACTCCTGCCCTTCACTTTTATGCTCACCCTGTACTCACAGCGATCACAATGCACTCATACTGATCACCATGCACTCACACCATTCACTCGCTCACCCTGCACTCACAGTGATCACTCTGCACTCACAATGCACTTGCGCTGTTCACCCTGTACCTCACCCTGCAGTCACACAAGCACACTACTCACCCTTCACTCAACTGTCCTCCTCACTGCTCAATCTGCAATCTCAATCAAACAACCCTATCACTAGGCCTGGGCTAAAATTCCGTTCCGCTCGCGGAAATTGCGATAATTTGACATTTTCGCGTTCCGTGGAGAGCACGAAAATGTCAAAAATTCCGCAATCCGCATCTTACTGGAAATTTTGTGCTTGCTCGCGCTGTAAAAAAACTACATTCTCGCGTGCGCGCGATCGCCTTACCTGAATCCTCGCGTTCGCCGACAAGTTTTCCCGATCTGGTCGCGTTCTCCACGAGATGTTTGATTGTTGGTAGCCATTTGCGCTGTCTTGCGACAGTTCGCGCCCGCAGTAACGTCATTCGTCGCGCGATCATGTCTTTCTTCTCGCGATCATGCACCGCGAGAGAAGTGAAAACAAGATGGCCGCGCCCGTGAGCAACCGCATGGGTAAGTTGGCGAGCCGCGACCACGCAGAAAATACCGCGAACGGGCGGGAAAAAAACTTCTCCATCTTCGTGATATTTCCGCGTGTTTGCGGAGATTTTTAACATTTTCGCGATAGTTTGCAAAAGTGAATTTTGCAAATTCCGCCCACCCCTACCTATCACTAACCATGCATTGTTTCGTACCACTCTGCACTTACATCTGCACCCAAATTCATATGGTCACCTCACTCACACTGCAGTCAAGGCTCTTACTCTACTCTCACACTGTTGCATCGCTCATTGTGCACTCACATGGGCACTCCTGCCACCCACAAAGTGCAGAGTGTTAATGTGCCTGCTACAAAGAACGTGTACCATGCAGATCACAGACCTGAGTGTGAGTAGTGCTATAAAAAAATTAGATGTTTGTCAGAAAGGTGCTATAGTGAGATGAGGTGCATTGTTGGTGAGTGGTAGTGAGGGAATTCATGGAGAAGGAGGAAATAGTGGAGGGGGCCCCAAAAAAGACTTGCACCATGTGCGACCAGTGCTAGGGCCAGCCCTGGCTGGGAGTGGTAGCCCCCCTGAAGTTCGGGTCTAGTTGCGCCCCTGGTTTCAATCCCCCAGCCAACTCAGGACTTTCGTTCTCGCTTCCCTGATTTGTTATCTGAGGCTTAGGTCGGTGATGGCCACTAGGGAGGCAAGGGGCAAAGCCAATCCGTGAATGGGCACAGGGGTACCACCCCCAGTGCCACACCCATTTGATCTCCATAGTATATATAGGTCTACCTCTGGACATTATATGGTACTTCCCCCGTTTTGAAACATGAGTGAAAGCTCACGGAGTTGAATATGGACTTTGATTTTTTTAAGCACACGGCTATGCTAATACAGAATTGTCAACCATGTTATAAATAATGAGTTGTTCGAAAATGTATATTTTTTGTAGACAACAGTGTTTATAATGTGAGGGCACATAAGTCTCTTACTGCTCCCAGTATTGACGTTAATTGTTCACTGAATGTGCAATATTCATCTCCATTTTTGAAGATCAGGGATTCGTCTTCACAAACACCTCTCTGTGGAAAAAAGGATGTGTCCATCACTCTGCATAACCAACCCCTTAATATAGTATGCTTTACTCCCTTCTAAAATTCTATTGCATTCATTGGCAAAAGAGAAAGGAAGGGGATCGGAATCTTATTTTTCCCTTTAACAACTAACCACGCTATCATCTCCAGCTTTACTCTGAACATCCTAAAACACTTCAATATCGACTTGCTCAGACGGAAAGCTGTTATATGGGAATGGAGTGTATTGGAAAAAAGATGTGTGCACATATTTTAAAAGCAAGCTTACATCTAACTACTATTTGTTTGAAATCGTTTGAAATCATTTCCGGCTTGAGCAGATTTGGATGCTTCTAACTAAAATGTACATGCCTTTTCCAAATTCCGAACCAACGCGAGGGTTCTGAAAGACATCTGTTCAAATTATTTAGGTGCATGGATTTTGGTGACCCTTTGCCTGCGGGACTGTCTCTGGCCACCCTGTTCCTTGCCCACCATTTCGTGATGGGCTGCTATCTTCCCTCACACTTGCTTTCATGAGCAGTAAATTCTCAGCTCCTGTTCCATGCCAGGGCCCAGGCCTAATTCTAAGTGCTCTGCTACGTATCATGTTTGTCGAGCCATATTCTTGGGATCACCTCTTGCCAGGGCCTCCTTTACTTTCCCCAGGTCACAATTGCTGTCTCTTAAGCTGCCATTGCTGGATGGGAGATTGTTGCAACCATTAAAGGCAGATGCAATCCAGAGATGTTTTAAGGCATGGACAAAATGGGCTCTGGCACCTTTATGCACAAATAAAAGAGGCATTATTTGACTGGACGGGATTGATGTTTATGCTGCTAAATTGTATTGCTTTACCAGGCACTTTGAAATATTTATGCCTTCATGCACAAACAAAAGGGGAATTAGTTTTACTAAATATGTTTGATTTTGGTGTGCTGCTGCTTGCTGTACTTGTTATTGATTTACCAGTCACTTTGAAATATTTGCACCTTCGTGCACAAACCAAAAGGGCATTTGTTGACTAAAGTGGTTTGATTTTTGTATGCTGCTTCCTGCTGTACTTGTTACTGTTTTGCCAGTCAATTTGAAATATTTGAGCCTTCAAAAAAGGAATTGTTAGTCTAAATCTTGTATTTAGCATTGTTTATAATACAGAAATTATAAATTCAAACAGACAAACATCTGCATCAATGTTCTGAAGCATCCAAACAGTTTTCATCCTCAGCCTTGTTTGCCTACCTGTTTTGTCCTGCTTACTAATAAAGACATGATGGTAGAAATTGAAATTGCTTCCTCAGTTGACGTTATTATCATGCACGGACGTAAACAGTCGCTAGGGTGTGGCATTTTGATAATTCACTAGTCCATTTCTCTTGGAATTCGCAAGATACTGATTTATATTGTGTGTAATTCTCATGTATATTGTCAGTTGAGTCTATGGAATTGCAGGTTTGGTTTCTCTTTCAAAGTTTCAAGTTATTGTCCATCAATATCAATTCTAATTCAGATCCTTCAAAGTTGTTCTTTGTTCTTCAGGCAGTTCCTGAGACAATAGGATCTCTCCTTGGCATTGTTCTGATTGCTGCCTCAGTTAAATAATCTGCTCTTGACAGTATTGTTACAAATGGCGTAGCTTATATGTTGAGGGTTTCCCACTTTCTCATTAGAACTTAGAGTCAAGACAATATAGAAGCATTTCATTAAATGTTGGAGGTTTCAAATCAAAATATACCAGATTTTTGGGTGGTGGGGCAAAGTGGTAGGTGGTGGGCTGGGCCGCCGGGGGGGGGGCCCTCCGTGTGCTTTGCAGGGGGGCCCCCTCAAGTTTTGTTATGAGTCCTTAGGTAATAACCCCTCTTTTCTCTCTTCATAAAACATCTGTTCTATCTTACCCCAGGCATTAAAAAAATTCAACGGTCAGCCCCTTGGGTCCTGGCATTTTCCCAGAGTGCATTTGTGTACTGGCCTCTAAAATCTGGCCTCTGGTCTAACAGGGCAGCATCCTCACTTGTTAGGATCGGGATTGAAAGATCCTGCACCAATACGTCAGCTTCCTCAGTGGAATACTGTAGTTTGGACCAGTATAGGCCCTCCAAGTGCACAGCAAACAAACGTGCAATGTCTGTCCCTGACTCCACCATGGTACTCTGTCTCTGTCATAACGCCTTCCACCCATCATTGGCTTTTTTCCCTATGTGCCAGCCAGGCCAACAGTTTGCCTGCCTTATTGCTGATCTCATAGAGCCTGTGTTATTTTTCTTGGTATAGCACTTGTGCTTCATTCTCCACCATCTGTCTGTTTTCCTCTCACTTGAGGTCTAGATGATGTACAGTTCAGCTCTTGCGTTACTTATATATTCAGTCCCCCATTGTCAGAAACAGTGTTCCAGTAGTTATTCAGTCTGAAATGTTGAGGTAGTTTGAGTGAGGGCTCACCCAAGGTCTCAATGCCACGCTCCCCACACCCGACTGCATTTAACAGGGTCAAACCCAGTTGGAATACCTTGTGCTCCCTGGTGCCAGTAGTCAAGTCGCTCCTCCTTTTGCAAAAGTGAGGCCCCAGTCATCCGAGCAACCCTGGTGGGTGCTCTGCAAGTGCCCCAATTCCGAACCTCCCACTAGACTTCACTCAGAGGGGGCACTCTTGGTGGAGCCAGGACCAGTCTGGCTTCCCTACACCCCATAGCACCAGTAGCAGAGATGCTCTCCCTCATGTCCGAAGACCACCGTCAGGGTACATCCTCCCCGGGGCTGGGCGTACAGCCAGGCTCGCATTCACCACTATGCAAGTCCCGGCCCGGCTGTAACCATGCTGCTCCTTCCTCCACATTGCCTCTCGGGGGGCATGTCCTTCCTCACTGCCACAGTCCTTCAGGGCCTTCAAGTCCAATCTCAGGCTCACCTCATACTGGTAGCCAAGGGCCAGTTTTACTCCGGCCCACCACCATAATGGGTGTGGATTGCATCCCCGCTCTTTGCCTGTGCCTCATCTCGCCAATCACTGCAAGTTGTATTTAGCAGTACTCGAAGCAGCGACCAGCCCCTACCACTGGATCACGTTCCTAGGGGGTTGCGGCATCAGATTCTACTGGATGGGCTGCTGAGAGTCCTTGCCTCAATATGATCTTCCGTTTAGAGCACCATCTTACCTGGGCTCCAAAACCACACCCCCTGTAATGTAGAATCTTTTCTAAGAATTACATACTTCAAAGATTGATTATCTTTTCATTGACAGAACCTAGATTTCCATGCTTAAGGGTTCCCTAAACATTTTTGAACATTGACAGGTATAACATTTTGAACATACTCAGGTATCATTATTACCACACTCAACAGGGCATAGTTTCCTGCCCAAATATGGGCTATTCAGTTTTGCTGTCAATCTAGTCTTTTAGGTACAACCAATTTATTGAATTTAGTAGAATATCCTAGAACCTAAACAGGTAGGATTTCAAAATGTTTCGCCACAGTGTGTTATTTAGGAAGCCTTCATTAGAACCTGTTAACGACCTAAAAAGTAATTGGAATTATGATAATACAGATTGGATTGAGAGGGAAGCCTTGCCGATGTTCAAATTATGGTGAATGGATGCATATAAACCAACGATTGGCAGGCTTTTGGTGTACCTAATGGCTATGCATAACAAGGCATGGTACCGCAGATGGAATGTAGTGCTTAATTTGTACAAGAAGGAGTGCTGGTGTCCAAGGCTCTGCTCAGAAACCTGTAGCCGGTGCAATTAAACATCGGCACGCTGGATATCAAGGCTGGTAGCCTTGAACCACCTCATGCCTCTTTAATCCACAACCAGAATCCACTAGCAGACATTCCCTGTTACTTCATCTCACTCTTGCAGTTCCCTGCTTTCTCCCTTTGTGACAGTTTTCAGTCTTTCCTCTGTCTTTCCGTTTTGTGTGTTTTTCCCTCTTGTTCTCTGTAAATCACTGATATAGAAAAATAAGTGCCGGTCCCTAATAGTAAGTGCTGGTGGCCCCCACCAGCAACCATCGACTCAATTTATTCACTGATTAATTGTTTTTGAAGGAAGTCTAATAAATCAAACATCAGACTGATTGGTTTTACATACAATAGACAGAATACGAAGGCTTATTTAATATTAGTTGTCAGAAGGGCGAATTGGTGAATTTCTTTTATGTATATTTTACTCTGAGGCATTCATATAGTTAATGGTGCTAAAGTAGATTTGAAGCTTCTGATTTGAAAGCCTGGGACTACACTATTACATACGAACAACTGTTATTTATAGTGCTTAGAAACTGTAGTAGTGCGTCATGATGCGCAATAAAATATTATTATTATCATTATTATTACTGATAGTAATAATAATAAAATAATACAAGTAATAGTAGTAATAATAATGGTAATACATATGAGTAGTTGTAATATACTCAGTATGATTCTCGGTAACATTTGATAATTAAAAATACTTTACCAGACCCGTCACTTACAATGAGCAAATGTTAACTACATTGTAAATAATCTAGGGGCATATTATCAAGAAACGACGTTAAAATTATCGCCGCTTTAACGGCAGAAAACTGCCGCTAAAGTGGCGATAATGGGCTTGATAATATGCCGCAGAGAATTCCCATAGAAGCCCATGTTCTGGTGTCAACCTGGGCTTCTATTGGAATTCTCACGGGCATATTATCAAGTCCATTATCGCCGCTTTAGCGGCAGTTTTCTGCCGCTAAACCGGCGATAACTTTAACGCCGTGCTTGATAATATGCCCCCTAGTGATGTTTCTGTTCAAATTTCTATGATTTAGAACTTTGGAGCAGAAAGAAGTCTGACTCAGCCTAGCACCCTGCAGTCTTCCCCCACCAGCAGAGAGAAAATTTTACTATAAGTGTCACTTTTTTGTTGCATTTAAATTGTGTACAAAAGTATGTGCCAAGCTGTAATGCGTATCGTCCTACATGTGTTTTCGAAGAAAAAACATAAACAAGATAAATTATTTTTCCATGCTGAGCCACTGGCGGCGTGTAGCTGGGCTGACCTCCCACTGGCTGGAATTACTGCTAACTGTGAACTTCAAGGGAAGCATGATGAAAAAGAACACTGCAATTAGGCACACAGGCTATGAAACTGCAGGCAGAAATGAATCTGCCCAGTAAAATTCTTCATGAAGTTTCTAGTGGTTTTTAAAAGCACTGTTTTGGAAAAACAGGATTCAGAGTTTCAAATAAAAATTCTATACATTACACGATACCAGTACACAAACAGGTGGGTGAGTGTTAGCCATTCGTTCTTGCTCAATCACACAGAATGATTGCAAAAATGCAAACGTTCCTGCACTACTATCGAGTCTGAATTAGAGTTCAGGGAATGGGTTACTCTTTCACTTTCCATGTTTTCAGCTTGATGTGCAGATGTGTGCCATCAATTCTACCACCAATACTTTGAGTAACACTTGCTTGATTTAACGCTGTGCATTTTTGAGGCTATAGGCCCAATTACGAGTACCCTGGAGGGGTAGTCAGTGTAGCGTCCTCCCCAGTCTGGGTACCCGCTAGTGACTACACCACACACAGAGCTTAGTATAACATGTCTTTAATCGTCTGTGTGTAACCGTGTACTCAACATTCTAAACCTGCATTCACTTCACTGCGCTCTAACACTTACGTCGCAGTTCCACGGAGTCAGGAGCCAAAAGGGTTCCGTTATTGCTAACTCACACAACACTAAGGGGTCTATTAGGATGGCGGTCAGAAAATCACTCAGACCACCATGGAAGGGGGAAAACACCGCCCGCTAGGACCGCGGCATAACTGCCGGTTCAATTAGTATGCTCTGCAGTCGAAATCTGACCGCGGCGGTACGATTGCTGCATTTAACATTGCAGAGGTTGCTGCTGCCAGCAGCACCGCTGCGATGTCCAAAAAAGCATGTCAGCATATCCCTGCACTGTGTGGGTACAGGGAGATGTAGGGGGTACCATGGGTACCCCCCAGTACACCCAAACCCCCCAAACACATTGAGGGCCCGCAATGGGCCCCCAAAGACATTCTCCGCATGCCTTTCCATGGCGGTTCCACCGCCGTGGAAAAGCTGGCTACCGCCGGCATCATAATCATGCCGGTCGAGCCTGACACTGCACCGGCCCCATTTTAGTGGTCCAGCTCTGCCCGCCAGGCAAGCATGCGGACTGCTACCGGCGGAAAAGTGGCAGGCGAAAAATCTCACTCCCGCGGTCGGCACCGCCTGCTAATGGGACCAGCAGTTTTCTGGGTTGAGATCGCGGGCGGATGAGCGCCGCGGCCCAGCGGTTGCCACCGCCGCCCCGGCGGCGGTCATCCAACCGCCATCCTAATAGACCCCTAAATCTCCCCATTAAATAAAAAAGTATTTTTTTAAATAAATATATGCAATCATAGCTCTTCAATGAGTCTTCGTGGCACTCTATCACACGTCTTGATCGTATCTTCGGATGCTGGGCATCGGTAGTCGAAGTGTCCATGTTATACGTTGGTGATGTAGAAACAACAGCAGTCAGGGTGTTTTCAGTTGTCTTTTCAGACGCAGTTTCTGCATTGACATCAGTGCCTGACGAGCTATAAGCCATATATCGGAAAGCGAGGAATCTTGTGTAATGGACCTCCCAGTATGTTGGACAGTCACCACGTGTCCTTGGCTGATCACATAATGAAATGGCTCGGCATCAAAAAGAGCATCAGATTTCCATTTTCTAGGCTGATGAACAAGCACACGATCTCCTCTAGTAAAAGTAACGTTTTTTGGCATGTCGGCACTTGTCTGCATACGCTTTCATTTTTCTTTTACGATTCAAGTTTTTTATACAAGTTTCTTCTACAGTATTTGATCTTCTGTTGGTCCATTGAGGTAACTTGGTTACCATGGTGTTGTAGTGTTACTAATTTATTTATTTATCTTTTCCCTTACATCTATGTTTGCTAGTGACATCTATGTATTCTAGAACTGTAGAACTGCCCTGGCTCAAAGTTAGACTCTTGTGGGATTTGATTACAGAGATGAGCCAGAGGCGGTTAGGTGGCTGAAGCAGTTATACCTACTTACTCAAGAATAAATATCCAGACAGAACTTCTTCTTCTCCTGTCATCATTCAAGGATTTTACTATTTAACACTGGCGATGAGGAAGGGATTTATCATAAGCCCAGTGACCGACATTGTTACATCAATAACATTTATTATCTTTACTAAATAGAAAGCAAGACTTGGAGACAATTTTATTTTGAAAGTCATTAAAGTTTTTGATAATGCTGTGAGGACCGCTGACCATAGGGTTTGGAATTTAGGTAGGGTTGCTGTATGTGGTAAGATGGATCATTTGGGTAATGGTTCCCATGATATTTATGACAAGGTTGTCCCTGGGGTTTTAAAGAGATCTAAGAGAGAGACTCGTGCTCCTTCATACTTGAATGACTATGTTGTATGATTTCATTATGTTGTTTTTATTTTTCATTTTTTTCTTCTCTTCTTTCATGTTTTATTGTGTAACAGAGGGAGATGTGTTGTAATGTTTCTAATTTATTTATTTATCTTTTCCCTGAAATCTATTTTTTCTAGTGACATCTATGTATTCTAGAACTGTAGAGCTGCCCTGGCTCAAAGTTAGAATCTTGTGGAATTTGATTATAGAGATGAGCCAGAGGCGGTTGGGTGGCTGAGCTGTTATATCTACTTACTCAAGAATAAATATCCAGACATAACTTCTTCTTCTCCTGTCATCATTCAAGGATTTTACTATTTAACACATGGTTCTCCCAAACATCAAGGTTGCAGTGCTTTCACCTGTGGTCAAGTGAAGGGTCGAATGGTAAGCTTGAAGTGTAGAATCCAAGACAGTTTTAAGGTCGAGATTTTCCAATTCAACACGTTGACCAGATTTCTTAAAACAACTCATGAAACGTTCTGCAAGGCCATTGACCTGCGGCCAAAGAGGTGTGCTCTTCTTTTATTTATTTATTTTATTGTTTAACATACAAACATAGGCAAAAGACAGATATACAGAGCAGAGGGTATTTTGGTGTCAATATCATACAAGAGTGCTCAGTTAATGTACATAATTTCGTGGCAATGGGCATATCTGAGGATTGACATTAGAAAGGGAGATGTAACTGTTATCCATTGTGGCAAAGAGATAGCCCAAAAATAGACAATCTGGTTATGTAATATATGACATGTCTACAGGGGAAAAGATAGGAAGGGGTGGGGGGGCGATAGTAGACCCGCATAGACACTCTGGGTGGGCATGTAACAGAAGAGAAAAGGGGTTGTGAGTCTGAGGGTTAAAGAAGGATGATCTCGCAATCTAAAGCAGCGTGCATTGTGCAAAGCGGGTGCGCATAGTATTCAAAGAGTTGTACTGTGTGCGGGTATGGGTGGAGTGTCGGGAGGTATCCCACCGTGTTCAGGTACAGTCTCAGGGAAGGGGGCAGTGGAGTCCTGTTGCAGAGTACGCAGCTATGTATGATATATGTGCCAAATATCGTTAGGCCAGGTGGTGGGAGGTTGGAGGGTGGAGTAGGTCTTGGTTTGCATACCGCAGTATGCCAACCTGCGAAGCCATGCTTCTTTGGTGGGGCAGTGTTGGGCTCCCCACTGTATTGCGATTTCCCTTTTGGCTAACAGTAACGCTATCACTATGAATCTGTGGTAGCAGGGTGAAATGTTGGCGGCAATGCCCAACAGGACCAGCTTGGGGGTAGGCACTAGAGGCGTGGAGGTCATGTCAGACAGCAGCTGGAATACTGAAGCCCAGTATATGGATATAATTGGGTAGGTCCAGGTCATATGTGCAAAATTGGTGTTGAGCAGTTGGCATTTGGGGCATTGAGATGTTTTGGAGGAATTGTATTTAGCCAGTTCGACAGGTGTTCGACAGGTGTGATATAGATTCTGTGAATGAATTCAAAATGTAGTAGTTTGTGTCTGTGGTTGGGGGAGACCCTCTTGATTTGCTCATGACTGTAAGCCCATTCTTTGTCGGATAATGAGTGTCCCAGGTCCTCTTCCCAGTGTCGTCATGTCCGCCTATCCCTAACCTGTTTGAGTACCATACATGCACAATATAGCTTAGTGACACGTTGTAAGCCGTCATGATCAGTTATCAAAAGTGTAAGAGGTGTGAATTCATCCTGGGGGAGTGGGGCGGAGGGGATTGTCGAGCGAAGGGCACCCAGTAGTCTCGTCATGATGAATTTGTTCATATAGGACATCTCTGCATGCGCAGCTAGGTCAGCAAGAGTTGTGGTGTGTCCTCCCGGGAAGAGATTTCCGAGTGTATGTAGTTGCAGCTTGCGTAAGGTGCGTTGGAACCACCTTCTCAGATATAGATGGTATCCATGGGTTCTGGGATAGTGGGAGTTTAGAGGAGTATAAGGATCAGGAGCCCAAGAGTAGGCCCAGTTTCTGCCAAGCCCAGCCTGTGGTGGATAATGGTTGTATACCATTGGGATCCAACCTCATACCCAGTGGATCTATGGCCCCCAAGGGGGTGGGATCGGACATGCTCGGGTTTGTTATATGGTATGTGAGTGTGTGGGTGAAACCAGTGGTATGCGAATTGGGATTTTGCGACCAGATAATATAAATAAAGGTCAGCGAACCCACCCCGCTCATAGGGGAGTGTAAGTGTGTCCCAGGCTATCCGTGGCCTTTGGCCAGCCCAAACTAAGCGGATCAATTGGCCTTTGTTAGGGAATGGGTATGTTTAAAAATAGGTATAGAAACCAGGGGAGAACGTTCATTTTAATAAGGGCAATGGGACCAGCCATGGATTGTGGTAGCGGGATCCAACAGTGCACTTGCGAGGCTAGTATGCCCATAATTTAGGTGAATTATCTGTTCTTTGCTCCTATAGATACTGATTCCTAGATATTTGGTGGTTTCTACCCTCCACCGAAGAGGGGAGTTGCTGCCAGCCTGAATAGTCAAGTCTGTAAGTGGGAATAGCGCAGACTTATCCCAGTTAATGCATAGGCCCGACATGTCTCCAAAGTGACTAATCTCAGCAGTAAGGGGTTGCAAATTTGTGACATGGTCTCTACTAAAAAGCAGTATATCATCTGCATATATGGATAGTAGCAGTGGACCGGCGCGGAATCATTGATGCATATGTTTCTACTGCAGATGCTGGACTAAAGGGTCCATGGCTACAATGAAGGGCAATGGCGACTGCGGGCAGCCCTGGAGAGTGCCGTGTGAGAATGAAAAGGAGTCAGAAAAGGACCCATTTACCTGGAGTCAAGCCGTGGTTTATGAATATAAACGAGAGACCAGCGCAGTGACGTTGGAGGGCTTACCAAGCTTACGGAGTGTTGAGAATAGAAATGGCTGTTCTAGGGAGTCAAAGGCTTTTTTAGAGTTAAGGAGAGCTACCGCCACAGGGATGGTCGGGGAGATCCTGTTTAATACAGAAAAGACAGTCCAGAGGTTGAGTGCGGTCGCCCTATGTGGAATGAAACTGGATTGGACTGGAGAGATAATTTGGTCCAGAAGTAGCGACTGTTAGCAAGTATTTTAGCAAGTATCTTAGTGTCAAAATTGATCAAGGATAAGTGGCGATATGAGGGGTAAGTGGTGGGGTCTTTACCAGGTTTCACAAAAGGAAAATTGCTGCCTCTCGCATTGAAGGAGGAAGGATACCATTAGTAAGGGATTTGGCGTAGACTTCAAGCAAGTGAGGTATCAAAATTTGTTTGAACATTTTGTAGAAGGTTCCCAAGAGGCCATCCAAACCGGGAGCTTTTGATCCATCAAGGGAGTCTATGACTTAGCCGACCTCCTCCACGGGAAAGGGTTCACTAAGGAATTGTGCCTGACCCGTGGTTAGCCAGGCCATTGCCACCTCCTCTAGGTAGGCAAGGTGGTGGGTGAAATCAGTGGGGAGTTTAGTAGTGTATAAGGACAGGTGGTATGCAACTAGTTCTGATAATATGTCTGCATTGCCGGTTGCAATGGTGTTGTCAGATCACCGTAGTAAAGTGATGTGTCCTGCTCCCCTGGGGGGGCACCAGCCGTGCAAGGGTCCTGCCAGGACGTTCTCCCTCGCCATACCTACATGCTGCCTGGTATTTGCCTAGCAGTGTGGCCTCTCTGTCGGCGTGGTCATTAAACTCTAGTATAAGATATTCTCATTTATGGGAGGTGTCAGGCGTGTCAGGGGAGTTATCTAGTTGAGTGAGCTCAGTTTCAAGTCGAGTGAGACTACTTCGTATCATGCGTAGTACCCCTGCTTGCTTGGTGATGCAGATGCAGCGAATATACGCCTTAACGGGGTCCCTTAGTCCTGCATATTGCGTCACCGAGCCCATATTTAGAGTAAAGTATTCAAGGATTGCTGCTCCGATATAAAAAGTGCATCAAGCAGGGCTGTGGCCAGGAAGGTCCATCTACGTTCCCAACCGGTAGAGTAAGGGATTACTATGGGAATTAGCACGGGTGCCTGGCATGATAACGTGTGGGCAGTGTTTCTATGTTGCAGATCCATTGACACACGTGAGCGTCTACAAACTAATAATCAATTTGTGTCCATGTCAAGTGTGGTGCTTAGTGAAATGTATAACCCGGTTCTTTGGGGCGGTGTATGCGCCATGTGTCATGGAGGGCCACTAAGTTCAGAAGATCCCGAAAGGCTGGTACTGCCTGGCGTTTACAGATCTGCCCGATACCGGACGAGTCTCGACTGGGATACCACCATATATTCAGGTCCCCGCTGAGGATTAATGTGTCATGTTCATGTCTGTCAAGTAATGTGTGGAGCTCTGAGAAGAACGTGGGGTCATCAGTATTAGATGCGTAGATGTTGAGAAACAGAACTTTCTTGCCTAGCAGCGAGCCGGTCACCAAAACAAATCGGTAATGCTCGTCTGCAATGGTGGTATTATGCGTGAAGGGGAGGCTGCGATGTATCAATTTACACACTCCATGGCAGTATGTACTGTATCCAGCGAAGAATCGGTGGGTGCCCCATGCAGACGCCAATGGAGGGGAGAGCTGCGGGGTAAATGAGTTTCCTGTAAGAATGCTATCTTAATGTGGTGCCTGCGAAGGTAGGACAGTACTAGCTTGCACTTCCGGGGATTGTTGAGGCCGCATACAGTCCAGGATAGAAACTTCGCTTAGACATTTGCATCATGAGTTACTGTCATTGAGGTGCTAAGGTGAGAGCTTGTTTGATATATTTGTAGAGTGTACTATATGAGGAAGGGAGAAAGGATCGTACATGTGAGGAAGGGAAGGAAAGAGAGAGGCCTAAGAAAAGAGTGAGAGAAACTAAGTACCAAGTATTCCACCCCCCACCCACACCAGGGTAAAATGACCTGGTGAATACCCAATACCCCATTTTAACGAAACAACATCTCAACATCAAACCAACTGGATTAATTCACAGGAGGCGGGCAATGCTTCAGGAGTCCAGTGCCCGGTTTGTGTAGAGTGTCACTGAAAATATAGAGAGAGTCATTTGTATAAGGGTGGTGAAGCACCATAGTCTTTACAAAGCTCTGGTGTAGATTATAATTGCCTAGATGCATAATGCGGTGGGAAAAACCATTATATGCAAAAAAGAGTACACCGCAACATGATAGTCTGACGATAGCAGAGCAGAGATTGAGCCGCTGTTACACCGAAGGGAAAAGTTCTGCACTTGCTACCAGCTGTCGGTCAGGAGATGAGTGTCCAGAGGAGTGTGTGGGGCTCTTACGGCTGTTGTCTTTTTGTAGCTTACAGAAAGCCAGGGCATTCACCAGGGTGTCAAAAAAGCAGGACTTGTTGCCTACAGTTACCCGCTGTCTCACTGGGTTGAGCATAGCATATTTCAGGCCCAGTTTGCGGAGCTGTACTTTGGCATCATTGAACTTTCGCCGGGCCTCCTGAGCTACAGCTTTGTGATACGGGTAAAAGGAGAGTATGGAGCCTTGATAGTGCAGAAGGGCATTCTCCCAGGCCAGTTGTAGGCGTGCATTTATGGGTTGTGGGGGGACTCCCAGGGAAGGACAGGGGACCAAGGATCTGTGTGTCCTTTCCACAAGAAATACTTTGGAGAAGTGTTGGAGCCCAAAACGATCAGTGAGTAGTGTCTCTACAAAATGTTCAGTGCATCCAAGGTTGGTGGATTCAGCTAAGCTTAGAATCTGTATGTTGTTCCTACAGCATGTGGCTTCTAAATCTTCGTTCTTGACTGCCACAGCCTTCAATACTCATTCAAGTTTTTCCAGAGAGCTAGTTGTGTCTTTTGCCTGGTTGTCATGGGTAGATATGCGTTCCTCAGCTGCGTCTAGCTGGGTGCCATGCCTGTCAAGATGCTTTCCCATCCTGTCAAACTGCGTATTAAGCGCGTCAAATCGTGTGTCGATGGTGTGAAACCCAGCAAGCAGTTCAGCCATAATGGCCGCCATGCCATCAAGTGTGGGGGGCTGCGCTTCAGATTCTGCCTTGCCATCTGTATCAGGGTTGTGTCTTAGGCGGTCCATTGCGCTGGGCCTTTCGAAGGTGAACTTGCGTTGCTTGGAATCGCCACGACCCATTGCATCTGCGGGGGGGGGGCGACAGCAAGTTAAGATATGATATGGGCACGGTGGTGCTGCTTTTGGAATTGGGGGCCGACGTAGGGCGAGACGTAAGTTCCAACTCCAGACGGGGGAAGCTGACAGCAGGTAAGTAGGAGCACCAATGTGCTGGAGAAGGGGGTCTGATGCAGGCCCCCACATGCTCTGTGAGGCAATATTTCAAGAGCCTTATCAGTAGTGGTGCCTGTTGGGGATGTACAGCTCAAGGATGATTTCCCAGTCCAGGGCCTCACATGTGGAGGATATTGCACAGCAGTGAGGTTCATTTAGGCCAGGCCCTCCAGCACACAGTTATAAATGTGGTTGAAGCCTCACAGGGTCTCCGCAAACCCTGGGTCGGGCGGCAAATCAGGCAGCCCCTCACCTCCCCTGCCACATCGTGGTATTGTGACAGTCACCCAGGGGGGCGACTCCAATACCCCAGCCCCATTCAGACATTGGTCGGGGTGTCTAGCAGAGCGGCTTGGGCGGCTTCCACAGTGCTGGGGGAGGTGGGCCCGGTCCGCATGCAAGTCCGCCGAGTTGGGCCGGCAGCTCCCAGGAGTCCGGGCGGTGTAGTCGGACCACTATGCCTTCAATTTTGGACCTCCGGGGTAAGCTGGTAGGCAGTCTGGTGGGGGGCAGGGGACGGGGAGCCTGGGGTCTCTGCAATGGGCCAGAGTAGGGCTTGAAGGAGGCCACAAACTAGGCCCAGTCTCTGAGGCCACCCACGCCAGCTCACGTATGCCATAGGGGCGAGGCTGCGCCCGTTGTCACTCACCACAGCCTCATTACAGGCCTTTACCGGTCCGATCCCAGCATAGTAGAAGTCCCTGGGCTGCAGCAATGTTGTTTGGCTGTATACAGAGCGTAATGGGGACCAGTAGGGCTCTGTAGCCCCGGCCTCAGATTGACCCGCGGCCCCTGTTGTCATGGGACATCCGAGGCAGGCTTGGCCACCTCCCACTCCAGCAAAGTCCTGGCACTGTGTCCAGACCGGATCACCTTTAGCGCCGTCTCCATCGGTGCAGACGGCAGGAGGGCAGCATTTTAAAGGACTGAGGCGACAGAAAAGTAGTATTTTAAAAAGGATTCGGGCATCAGGCGCCGGAGCTTCAATGCCGTGCTGCCATCTTGGTCGCCGGCTTGGCCACGCCCCGAGATGTGCTCTACTGATGCTTTACATGAAGATGATTGAGAAAGTCTCTTAATTCTCGACTGTTTGAAAGGTGAGCTGTTGTCAGGTTTTTAAATTGCAGGAACACTCCATTTTGCAAAGATGCCGTCTAATCTCTTGATGACTCTTTCATGAGTGATAGATGAGAGGTCAACAATCATCATCAGGTGATGTCCATTGTCAAGAGGACCGAAGAAGTCAATGGCAATTCTTTCCCATACATGTTTAGGCAACTCTGACATGTTTAAGGTGATTGAGTGGTTTTTGAGCAAAGGTAGTTGCATAGATAACAGGCCTTTGATTCTCTTTCAACTGTCTCATAGAGATGAGGAAACCAGACTTGGTCGCAGAGAGCTAGTTTTGCAGCTATAATTCTACGATGTTATTCATGGACCACGTCAATTATCTGTTGCCGCAGTCTCTCCGGAATAACAATTCTTGGACCTCTCAGGATAACGCCTTCTTGCGTCACAGATAGTTCAAATGTTTGATATTTTTACACTTCTAATATTCACTGTTACTGGTAAGAGGCCGAGTGCTGGTTCCAAGACTGGTGGGTAATAATGTCTTTTAGTTCTAACATGTCACTATCATGACTCATGGCGGTGATAATTTGTTCTAACCAAATGGCAGTTAGGGTGCTTGATTTCACAATGAAATTTATGTAGGCTTTAGCTGTATGGGAAGGGGTGCCTTGGCACTGTAGAGGCACTCATAGGAAGTAGACTGCAGGTTTTGTGATTTTCCCTGGATGGTGTACGATTGTGTAGTTGTATTGTAATCATAGACCCCAATGTTCAATGCGAGGAGGTATCTTGGCCTTTGGATTGCCGAAATGGTCAACAATGTTTGAGGATCTGTCACAAGCATGAAAGGCTTTCCATACACGAATACGTGAAAATGTTCACAAGCCTACATCACTGCTAAACTTCCTTTCTCAGCTTGTGAGTAAGCATGTTAAGTTTTGGACAAACTCCTGCTTGCACATGCCACAATGTGTTTACGAGCATTTGAGTGTCCGTTGTGCTGTGCAAGTGGTGCACCTAATCCGGCAGGGCTACCATCAACAGCCTCGATATGAAGCTTTGGATCAAAGTATGCCATTTCAGTAGCGTTCTCAATAGCTTGTTTCTTTTGAAATTTTGCTTGCATTCATGTGGCCAATTCAATGAGAAATTTTTTTCATCAAGCCTCGTCTTAATGGAGCACTCGCAGTGGCAAAGTCTCATATATATCTAGAAAGGCAACATGGAAACATCTTGTGGGGGACGGGCAGTTGACAATGTTTGCACTTTAGCTGGATTGTGTGACATGCTCCCCTCAGAAAAGATATATCCAATTAATGTTGTCTTTGTCTTTTGGAACTCACATTTATTGCCATTCAAAGTCAAACCTGCATCTGCAAGTAAATAACACACTTGCGTGGGAGCTTTATCATGCTCCTTCCATCTTGCTCTGAGAACCAATATGTCATCACTATAATTAAACTAATCTATGACAGGCTGTGTGATATGTCAAATGACATCTTGAAACAGCTCTGCAGCTACTGACACATCGAAACTTAGGGCTTCATTTACAAATACGGGTGCATCACTGCAGCAAGTCAGCGAGGCGTCAGAAAAAATTGTGCTGCGCTATGTCAGAAAATAGCAACATGGATGCGCCAAATTTATGGCATGGTGTACCATGTTGCAAGCTCCCAAGGTGAGTCAGAAATTCTGACACATCTGAGGGAAGGATGGCGCAGCCCATCTGTCCCCAAAGTGACGCATGGCTGAATTTGGGTTTACAACAAGCTCAACTTCAGCAATGCGCCACGCAACATAGGTGATGTGTTGGTCCAGAGTGACATGGGTGAGGACTAATGTACAAGTCTAAGACATGGAGTACTCACTTCAAATCGGCCTGGAGGATCAGTAGACAAGGCTAGAGAATGCCTATGTGTGATTTTACAGTGACCATAGTCTGCTTTTGACTTATGTGTAACAATATACCTAAGTAGGTGTGACATATTGAGGGATACATCATTGTGAGGGGATATAAGTAAGTGATGTAATGTAATTGTACATATCCTATGACCTTATGTGTACCTACCTTTTGTGATTGATAGTAGGCTTTAGTGGACTTTGGGAGCCATACCTATGTGGTTATGTGGCAAGACTGGCTTGTCCCTTGTATGCTGTCCACTGCATCACATTGCAATGCTACAGTAGTTGAAAATATATACAGTTCCAAGGTCCTATGTTGCTCAAGGGGTCCTAATAGTAGATTGCTACATGTGTATGCCTACTACCAGTTGAGGGGATGTGATATAACTGATGATTATGATGTGTTAAGTGGTTTCTGCTGGTCACTCTGCTATACCTCAACCACTGCATCATTCCTACTGCCTGGGTTTCCGAGGCGCAGAAAGTTTGACGCATTTTAGCCTCAGTGTGTCGCTTGGCGACGGTGCCTCATTTTTCAGACAACTCATATATATGATAGTGTCAGTTTTAGGCTAGTTTTAGCATGGGAATGCCTATCTTGCATATATGTTAATTTGGGCTCTCACACAGCAGGTTGTAGCAAAGCTTCATTTCGACGCAGGGCTACTATAAGTGTGGCATGTCACACATGCATCACCTAGCAAATATGGTGGACGCCTGCACTGCATCAAAGATGTTAATGCAACTGCGGTGCAACCAGCTTGTAAATCATGGTCTTCGGGGTAGATTTACAAGCCCCTTGCGTCACGTTGCCTGAAGCACCGGCAGCGCAACCTGCTGAGCGATATTTACAAGCACAGGTAAAGCCTCCCTGCGTGACTTTACTTGTGCTTGTAAATATCGCCCCTTTTCATGCAACACTTTGCATGTTAGGGGCATGACATGGGTGTTACTGTGGGTTCCCATGCAACACCCATGTCCACTGATGCATTTCCAGATTTACAAGCAATCGTAAATCTGGAAATGAGTCAGAATGCTACGCCACCCTAGGGGTGGCAGAGCGAGGTGCAACGAGGAGAAATGTTTTCATTTCTGCCTGTTTTTTTCCTCTTTCAATGCGTGCTGCATTCTACAGCACCCATTGGAAGAGGAACTCACCTCAATTGATTGTGTTTGTGCAGGAAGGTGCCCCTTCCTGAACAAAAACAATCTCCCCACGATGCAGGCATCCTTGCACCATGGTGCAAGGGTGCTTGCGCTTGCGCATGGCAGCAGTTTGTGCGCCAGCGCAGGGGAAAGCAGAGAGATGCTACATATTGTTGTAAATATGTCACATCCCTGTGCTTCGAAATGCAGCGAGGCGCAGCAAAATGACTTGCGGCACCGGGCTGCGTTAGTTTCTTGTAAATCTACCCCTTAGTCTTTTGTATCGGAACAGACCAATATGTGTAGAAAAGGTTGTAATGTACCTGCAGCTCTCCCCGAGTTCCAGCTGATGATATCCTTTATTCAAATGAAGGTCAGAGAATACCTTTGCACCTTTTAATTCTGTTATCATGTAGGTGATATGCGGACCGGAATGTCGTTTTTCGTTCAATTGCTGTGTTCGATTGACGCAAATCAATGCTGATGCTTACAGCTCCTTCACTTTCCTTTTTAGGCAGTACCACTATGGGAGAAATCCAGGGCGTTGGACCAGTGGAACGCTCAATTTATCATGTTTGAGTAAGGATTCAAGGGGCATATTATCAAGGATGGCGACACAATTATCGCTGGTTTAGCGGCAGAAAACTGCAGCTAAAGCGGCGATAATGGGCTTGATAATATGCCCTGGAGAATTCCCATAGAAGCCCATGCTCACACCAGAACATGGACTTCTACTGGAATACTCAAGGGCATATTATCAAGCCCATTATCGCCGCTTTAGCGGCAGTTTTCTGCCGCTAAACCGGCGATAATTTTTAACGCCGTCCTTGATAATATGCCCCCAAGTTCTTTTTCAACAGCTTCCTGTAAATAAAATGCAATTTGTCTCTGTCTTCGAGCAACAGGATGGAAGTCCTCATTAATATGTAAATGTACTTTTATTGTCTTTAGTTTTCCCAACCCATGAAACAATGAAGGGAACTGACTTATTATTTCATGATGAGCATTCATGTTATAGTTCACTGACATCAGTTCCATTTCAGCAGTTGTGCTGAAGCTGAGTAAACAGACACTTGAAACTGTACCTTAGCAGTAAATGAATGAATGTGTTTACTTTTATTTTCTTGTGTTTCATTGTTGCTACAAATGAACATTCACTTTTTAATGCCGTCGATGCAGCCCATGTATACACTTTAGTTTTCGATGGCGTAAGTCATGACAATGGAGATAGTTCATTGTATTTCTCCTCAGGAAATATATTTATTGACACACCACTGTCAATAATAAAAGGTATTTGGCACCTGTTTACCTTTAGTGTGATATTCGGGCAATATTTGAATGACTTTGGTGCTTGTTCATGTCAACTTTCTTTCACCTATATTTTTCTTTACAAGCAGCTAGTCCAACATGCGCACATTTTCCTAAGGTAAACATCAAAATTGCACAACCATTATCTTCAAGAACTTTGACAATGATTTAGAAGACGATCAACTTCATTTGGTGCTGATTTACCTCAATTGGTGTTGTCGCTTGTCTTTGTGGGCATGCGTCGAGCGTCACATCTGAAGCATTCAGTCGGCCATTTTGTCTTCACACCATTACCCATTACTTTTTCCTTTACCTTCAAAGTGTTACAAAATAGTTCTCCTTCCCACAACCTTTGCAAACCTGTCCAATGGCAGGACTTACCTACCTGTGGAAAGGAAAATCCAAACCTGAAGCACAACTCCTCCTGTGGAGACATCACTCTGTGTTCATCTGCCTTGTGCTTCGCCTTACTTTTCATTTGTGTGACTTACTTCCTCTGGGCACATCCAGCCTCTATGTTAGCGGCTTGTGGATCGGCACGCTCTTCAGCTCTGGCAGCCATGAGAAATCACTCCAGACTAAGAGTTTATCTCAGCATTCGTTGTCTAAATGAATCTGACAGGCATCTATCAATAACTCTCAGGCATATATCTTCCTCATCATGAAATTAAATGAAATGACAGTTTTTAATGAATGTATCCAGTCTCTCAACAAATGTTTTGATGGTTTCACCATCTTTCTTCCATTATTGACTGAAAATTTACCTTTCAGTAATCTACATTCGGCATTGGATTGAACTTGTGATTCAAGGCTTCTTTGATGTGACGGGGATTTCGTCAACTTGCAGCTTTTTCTTTATGACTTGTTTTACACCTTCACCAGCTAGATTCTTAAGATATGTGATCATCTTCTTGTTATCTGTTTCTTCTATCGCATAAATGAAATCATCAAATGTCTCTATCCAATCAGTCCATCTGTTGCCAATATTCAGCTTTTTGTAGGTATCGAATGGTGGTGGTGGTTTCAGGAAGAAAGCAGCATTATAAGCATTTGTGTGATTGGCTGACACTGAGAGAAGAGGCCTCTCCGACGATGTGTGCTGCCTGCTAGGACCTGCTTCATTCATACCATCTCTAAAACCCTGTGCTGTTCTTGTCTCTGGGTCATCTTTGCCAGTCAGTGAAACTGTGACCTCACACTTGATCTCCATGACAGCCCATCACATTTCTGGGGACCTCAGGAGTTTTTCTGAGTTGCCACCCAGCAGCTTTTTTTAATTGATTGCTGGTCTCCATTGTTTTCTAGGGGACTGAACAGCAGTACTCATGTACAAAGTCATAGAGCTGTAAGACGTACGGTCCAAATAAATGATGGGTGTATGGAAAAGAAGAGGGGGCTAGGAAGGCACACGGCTAACATGTCCTGAAGGGCTGTGAGAACACAGGGGCTGGTGCACAGCCGTGGCCCAGAAAAATCCACTTTTGGAATTGGTCGGAGTGATTTGAAGTGGAGAGAAGGCGGGTCCTCCTGCTAAGCTAGAAGGAGAGGCCCGTGCAGGCAACGGTCATATGTTGACAGCGAACATTACCACCAACGTCTGTGATGTCACACTAAAAGAACAATGTATCACCCCCACAAAGGATGGTGCTACCAAGCCAACAATAGCTCTGTTGGTAGATCGGATGACAGTAGTGGAGTAGCTGACATCCTTAGGTCGCTGGTTCAGATCTGGCTCTAAGGACTTTCTGGGTTAACAATTGCCCATATCATACAACTGCTGCATTTTGTCATGCACTGTCAAAAGCAAGGGAAAGAATCTTCTCCGTCCACAAGTCACTCCATATGAAAGTCAGGTCTTCTGATATGTCTTTTTTCCCAATGCACATACATAAAACTCACCATCTATAGAGGGTAAGTGTTGCTTGGAGATCACCAAATTCTGTGGTCTCCCCCATAGCTGCACACAGGACCAGATGGGTTTAAAGCTATGAACGGAGTTAGGGCACAATATGTGGGCAAATTAGTAAATGGAGAAAAAGAAAACTGGAGAGATGTTTAACTGCCCAGAAGTAATCAGGCTATGGAGACGCTAGGGTACAACCAACATTGTACTCCATTCACAGGTCACTGCACATGTAACTCATGGTCTCTGGTATGTGTCTTTTCCATCATCCTTTGGTGGTATGATGCCACTTTGAGATCACCAAATTCAAGGAACTCCTCCGGTTCTTTCCTCATAGCTGCACACAAGGGCAGATGGGCTTAAGGATATGAGTGGCAGTGTAGTGTTGGATAATCGGGCAAATTAGCAAATAGATAGAAGCAGGGGGAATGGCTAACTGTCCGGTAGTCCTCAGTTTATGGAGGCACATGGGTACAATACAGAGTTCCTGAGCCTAGCAAAATCCGGCTCTACAGTTAGTCAATATGAGCCAGGCCTGGAAGCAGCAGTTAAAGCTTGTAAATAATAAACAAACTGCAGGCAGAGTAGCATGGGTTGGCAGTCAATCAAATCCTCCTAAGGACCAAAGGAGTGAAAGGACCAAGTCATTGATAAAGCCACATGCGGCAACAGAAGCCCAGTAGATAAGGTCAGGCAGGAGTAGTCAACCCACCTTGAACATGCAGGAGATACCTGATCACCCAGCTGGAAGCTACCAATTGCAATGAGTATACTTTACAAGGGCATGGTTGGGAGTGTGTCAGACATGGGCTCATCAACCTCAGAGAACCAGGCTACGACTCAGAAGACAGGGTCCACCTCTCAGGTTGGTATAGACATGTGACTGCAAAACATTGCCTTGTCTCATGAACTTTGCACAGAAATAGTTACTTTTTGATGAAAGCGGGAGCTAACCGTAAATAAGGGGTGGGGATGTGGCGACTTTCTAACTGGGGAAACAGGTTTGAATCTCTGCGTTCGCTCAGCATCCTGTGATTCTGGGCAAATCATGTCATCTCCACGTGCCCACAATAAAACATGAATGTGTCCTTCTGTAATGTAACTAGTGTTAAAATGCCTTCTGGTGAGTTTTCCCTAGTTAAAACGGCATGAACAAAGTATTTATCCTCGGGTTTTTCTGGACCTGTCGTTCCAATTATTGTCAGGGCTCAGGAATGCGTACATAGAAATAGGTGCTTCTTTAAGGAAGAGGGAGCTGTCGACGGTCTTGATCCACTAGCAGCATGGCAGTGGCAGCACCGATAACGGGCCTCAATAACACAGTAGGGTGGCTCTAGGCTGTCAGATTGGACGAAGAGCCATAGCTGTGTCCCTGGGATGTCTCATGACAGGGACACCATGGGGTAAAGGATGAGCCAAAAAGGAGGACAGCCGCAGAGCCACACGGAACTTGCAGTCTGGGCACGGCCAGAGAGTGCTGCAAATGTTACACATCCTTAGGAAGGGAAACCAAGAAATCACAACGCGTACCCCAGGGGGGTCTTTGCTTCCACAGCGCAGATTGAAACTGAGCTGGAGAGTACTGTCAAAGATGATTTATGGTCCTGACCCACCAGATTAAGACTGGGGATCAATTATTTGTCAGTGGACAAAATGATTTATGACTGATGCCATTTCATGATTGTGTGCATATGATTGATTACCATGGCGATGACTTATGACTAACCATGTAGAGAGTGACCAACTGCTAATAAACTGTGGCCAATTTTACACCACTCCAAGGGCTAGAAATGTTATTAACTATTGGTGGTGGAGCAGTGGCCAGGAGGCCCATCTAGAGAGGGTTAGTCTCTGTCCATTCAAGATATGGCTCAGTGCCTCGCACATCCTTTAATAATGGAAACTAAAGCAACAGAAATCCCTAATAAAGATTTTTGATTTCTTGTGACCTTGCTCTATTCTAGTAGTTTTCTTTAAACCTGTGAATAACTGCCTTGAGGCCTGATTACAATTGGGGCTTTAAGTGACCTGACATTCTCCTCTCTATTCTATGGGTATCAGTATTCCCAGGGTGAAAGGAATTGAAATTAATCCAACATTTCCCGTTGTAGATACTGGCATTTTGAGTGATAGTAATTCCTGGGGGAAGGCAAATAATCCCTTTCACAAGTCGAACCCTTAGATTCCCCTAAGAAATGTGGGATTACTCTGGGAATTGTGCATACTGCAACCACTTCAGATGGTAACTCCACATATTTTCCTGGCGTTTCACTAAGAAATTTTCAACAGCTTTTAGAAGTTGAAATATTAAGGAGAAAAAAACCAGCCCAAAGAGTTACTGTGGATCTTGTAACGCCGGCTAATGGCCTCATCAGGATTACCATGGAACAGACCTAGGATATGACTGGAAATATTTATAACATAGCGTGGTCAAAGTCAAAATCACACATTGGTAAATGATTCTTTAATTCCACTGTCAGGCAAAACATCTTTAAAAGCTTTCTTGTTTGGCACTTGTTAATTTAATGTCCATGTTTGTACCATGAACAATTAGAGCCTGATTCACAAAAGTAAACTTACACTTTTATATAAGTTTACAATTATATTCGACTCATAAAGATATTTTGCTAGTAGTATCTTTACGACTGCAAAATCTCCGCCATAAATGGATAGGCCTCTCACAAAGACAAACTTAAACTTTTGTGTACGTTTACGATTGTTCACTATTCACAAAGGTATTTTACTAGGAGTAACTTTATGACTGCGGAATCTCAGCACAAGAAAAGATAAGACAGTGCTACCTTTATATTTGCAGAGGTTCTGAAGTCATAAAGATAATACTAGTAAAATACTTTTGTGAATAGAAAACAATCATAAACTTATACAAACGTGTATGTTTACCTTTGTGACTCAGGCCCTAAATTCTTTATATGGGCTTTTTAGTTGATGCTATTATGGTTTACCTCAAGGTGCATGGTACTATTAGGGTGCTGTCGAAATCAATGGGAGAGCAAGGGAAGGAAGGGGTGCGTCCGTATCCTCTGTGTAATATATGTTAAACAATGATAGACAAACCCAATCTATGTGTGGCACTATCACTGGTAGGCAGTGTTTGGAACCCACTGGGTTTGTTAAAAGACCCTCACACACCAACCTAGTTGGTGTCATGCTTCATCATTGGGGTCCCAACCGGGTGGCCGAATGCCCTCCGGTTGTGCTACGACGCCTGATTACAGCGGAGCTGGTGTGGTGCAGAAATGTGATGTGGTGTGAATTAAAAATATCTATGAGAATCCTTGCCTCTTTATGTTTATTACTGGCAGCTCAGGATATGGTTAAAAAGTGTGTGTGATGCAACTAAAAAATAAATAATTATCTTGTAGTTGGCTATGTGATGGGTCTACATGTTTCAGCCCGCAGGAGAATGTAGGAGGGGCTTTCTTCAGGACCGTGGAAATAAGTGAGTGGCAAAAGATGTGGTGCCACGTGAAAGGTAAAAACAGTAAAACTAGTACCTACACACGCGCTAAGGTGTGTGTACTGCGTGTCTACGTACTTACGGACACGTATGAAAAAAGAACCTGTGGGTAAGGAAAGAACAGCACAAAACATGTATACATACATGATTTTGACAAACAGATAATGGTATTAAGCAACATAAAATGCAATCTTAGGTGCTATGGTCATCCAAATTGACCTGCCTGGTGATGGTACCTGTAATAAAATGAATATACATATAGTGCACATGCTGCATGCAGAATTGGTGCAGCAGCTATTATGGTTAGCAGTCTTAGCGTTGCAATGAAGCTGTGAGGCTTCTGTGCGACGGTCTAGTGGCAACATAAGTTGTCACGATGATGGCCGTGATCACCGTTTGTTTAGACTGTTTCAGTGTAACTAGGTGCAAGACTAGCCATAGTGTTGGTAAACGTATGCATATACAATGGTTAGCGCACACGTGGAAAGACCGGCACTATGCCGTCATGCGTGGCGCGCAAGTTAGATTAAAAACAAAGCACGGAAAACATGAAGCGGCGCTTATGTAAAAGATATTATAATGACACTATGGTTCAGTGTGAGTGGCTGATCGGGGCTCAGAGGAGTGCGCTCCTCTGAATAACTCTGAGAAGAGAAAAGCGGCATGTGAGCTGCAGGGTTTGTAAATGCTCACGAAATGCCTGAAAATAGGGCCAGCAGCGCAACCTTACTTGATATTAGAGCGGACCCGCTAAGAATCTGTTGTGGTCTCCCGTCGTCCCGGATGAGAATGGGGGCCAGTGTGGGCTTGGTTAATGTAGTTGTTGGAGCCATGGAGTACCTTCCGGTATGGACGCGCTATGCGAGGCTGAAGTGAGAGGAGCGTTTGCACATGTTTGACTGGGAGCCGCTACTCTGTGTGCATGTGCGGACGGGATTCGGGGATGTCTGAAGCAGCGCATGCGCATTCCAGAACACGAGCCGACTAGAACGCATGGCTCTCCAATCATTGAAAAACAACATCGAGATCATAATAAAACCAGCCGAAAAAGGTGGGGGCACTGTCATACTCACCAAAGCAGACTACCACCGGGAATGTGAGCGGTTACTTAATGACACTAAAAACTATGAACGATTGACAAATGATCCCAGCCAGCCCTGAAAACACGCATCCATACCCTTGTAGAAGATGCAGAGACGAGAGGCCTGATCACCAAGAATGAGGCCAAATTCCTGATTACTTACTACGCCCGGAAAAATACCTTATTTCTACATTGTTCCAAAAACACACAAAAAGAAAATACCTCCACCTGGATGCCCTATTGTTTCAGGGATTGGATCATTACTAAAACTCCTGTCTCGCTACTGCGACTACTTTCTACAACCCCTAGTACAATCAACCAGCACCTACCTGAAAGACACAAAAGACCTTCTTGGCCTAATAACGGCCCTACCGTATGACCCTAACACTTCACTGTTGGTGCCTTGATGTGGAGAGCTTATACACCAGTCTTCCACAAGATGACACTCTCAGGGTACTAGAAAGCGCCCTGAACAACTCCAACTGGCAACACCGAACCTCTATATCTTTTGTTCTGGAGTGTGCAACACTTGCACTCAAAGAAAACTTCTTTGAATACGAAGGCAGAATCTACCTCCAGAAGTACGGGACCTCCATGGGGAGTGTCTTTGCCCCCAGTGTAGCAGGCCTGTATGTGTATAACTTTGAGACAACACCTACTACACAACGACCAACCTCGAATCCCTCAAATCAAATTTTACAAGCACTACATCGATGACATTCTACTAATCTGGGAAGATACAAGCGAATCCCTCACCACATTCTGTGAATGGCTCAACACATGCAATCCCAAACTTCGCTTCACACACAACTTCCACAAACAACAGACCACATTCCTGGATTTGGATATTGAAGCAGTAGGAGGAGGCCTTAAGAGTCAAACACATTTTAAACCAACTTCTTGCAACTCTCTACTCCACTTCACCAGCTTCCATCCTAGACCACTTCGTGAAACCCTCTCATATGGCCAATACCTCCAGCTACGCAGAAACTGTAGCGAAATTAAAGTCTCAGGCCTCAGATCTGAGCAAAAAACTACACCAACGAGGATATCCCAAATGCATCAATCAATCAATCAATCAATACATTTGTAGAGCGCGCTACTCACCCGTGAGGGTCTCAAGGCGCTGAAGGGAGGGGGGGTGCCGTTATTGCTCAAATAACCAGGTCTTGAGCTGTTTCCTGAAGGTGAGGTGGTCCTGGGTCAGTCGTAGGTGTGCGGGGAGGGAGTTCCATGTCTTGGCCGCCAGGTAGGAGAACGATCTTCCTCCTGTGGTGGTTCTGCGAATCCGTGGGATGGTGGCGAGGGCGAGGCTGGTGGAGCGGAGCTTGCGGGTGGGGGTGTAGAACGAGAGGCGGTTGTTGAGGTATTCGGGGCCCATGTTGTGGAGCGCTTTGTGTGCGTGGGTGTGCAGCCTGAATGTGATACTCTTGCTGACGGGGAGCCAGTGCAGGTTTCTCAGGTGGGCGGATATGTGGCTGCGGCGAGGGATGTCAAGGATGAGTCGTGCAGAGGCATTCTGTATGCGCTGAAGAAATTTCTAAAGTTTGGCCGTGGTTCCTGCGTATTGGGCGTTCACGTAGTCCAGTCGGCGGGTGATGAGGGCCTGGGTGACCGTCTTTCTGGTTTCGGTGGGGATCCACCGGAAGATCTTTTGGAGCATGTGCAGGGTGTTGAAACATGAGGACGAGACTGCGTTGACTTGCTTGGTCATCGTGAGGGAGGAGTCCAGGATGAATCCCAGGTTGCGTGTGTGGTCCGTGGGTGTCAGAGCGGTGCCCAGCGCCGTGGGCCACCAGGAGTTGTCCCAGGCGGATGGGGATTGTCCGAGGATGAGGACCTCCGTCTTGTCCGAGTTGACCTTCAGAAGGCTGTGCTTGATCCATTCTGCGACATCTTTCATTGCCTTCTGGAGGTTGGTTTTGGCGATGGATGGGTCTTTGGTGAGGGAGAGTATCAGTTGGGTGTCGTCGGTGTAGGAGATGATGTTGATGTTGTGTTTGCGTGCGATGGTGGCGAGGGGGCTCATGTAGATATTGAAGAGGGTTGGGCTGAGTGAGGAACGCCGCAGATGATCTTGGTGGCCGCGGAGTGGAAGGGAGGGAGGCGGACTCTCTGGGTTATGTCGGAGAGGAATGATGTGATCCAGTCCAGGGCCTTTCCTTGGATCCCAGTGTTGTAGAGGCGGGTAATTAGGGTGCGGTGGCAGACGGTATCAAAGGCTGCCGAGAGGTCCAGGAGGATGAGAACGGCTGTCTCTCCGTTGTCCATCATGGTCCTGATGTCATCGGTGGCTGCGATGAGGGCGGTCTCGGTGCTGTGGTTGGCTCGAAATCCGGACTGGGATGGGTCGAGCGAGTTGTTTGCTTCGAGGAATGCAGTCAGCTGTCTATTGACGGTCTTCTCGATTACTTTAGCCGGGAAGGGGAGAAGAGAGATGAGGCGGAAGTTCTTGAGGTCTTTGGGGTCGGCTGACGGTTTCTTCAGAAGGGCGTTGATTTCTGCGTGTTTCCAGCTTCGAGGGAAGGTGGCTGACGTGAAGAAGCTGTTTATGATGTTCCGGAGGTGGGGTGCGATGATGGTGTCGGCTTTGTTGAAGATATGATGGGGGCAAGGGTCGGAGGGGGAGCCAGAGTGGATGGTGTTCATGATGTGGGTTGTGTCTTCGGTGCTGATGGGGGTCCATGCGCTGAGGGTGGTGGTGGGGGTCGTTGGTCTGGTGGCTGGAGGTGGAGTCTGGGGTCTGAAACTGTCGTGAATATCTGCGATCTTGCGGTGGAAAAATGTGGCGAGGGAGTTGCAGAGGTCTTGCGACGGTGTGATGTCGTTGTTGCTGGCGCTGGGGTTGGAGAGCTCTTTGACGATGCTGAACAGTTCCTTGCTGTTGTGGGTGTTGTTGTCCAGCACCGGTGGTGCGGATCATCTGGTGGTATTCGCGGGTGACGTTCTTGAGGGCTGTCATGTTTTCTGATGTCCGTTTGTGGCGCTAAGCTTTTTCGAGGGTTCTGCATGATTTCTTTGTGGCTTTGATGGCGTCTGTGAACCATGGGGTTTTCTGTTGCCAGTCTTGCCTGGGGGTTTCTTCAGTGGAGCGAGGTCGTCGGCGCAGTTGGTGATCCACTGTGCGAGATTGTGAGCTGCGTCGTTGATGTCAGGGGTGTCGATAGGAGGGTACTAGTAAAGCCAACAAGAGGACCAGAAACCAAAACCGCGAAGCACTCATCGAAACCCAGACATGAGATCCCACCCCAGTGCCACTTACATGCATGACAACTTACAACACCGTGTCCAACAAAGTCTCTCAGCTCATCCGGAAACACTGGAAAATACTTAAGACGGGCAATCTCGATTGGGCACCACCGCTCCTCTCCAACAAGAGGGCAAGATCCATAAAAGACGCCATTGTGTCCACCAGACATACAATACCGCAAAGACCTGCAAGCACAGTTCTCAATGCTTGGGGGCTCCCAAGCATCACGGGTCACTACCCGTGTGGGAACTGCAGTGTGTGTCACATTACCGAGACTGCGAAAAACCTCACCTTGGAACCAGGAAAGATATGGGAGCTAAGAAAACACACCAACTGTAACACTGAACATGTCATATACCGGATCATCTGCCCCTGTAACCTCACGTACATCGGCATGACGAATCGCAAAATCAAAACCAGGATTTGCGAACATCGCAGCACCATACGGTGCAAGAAAAACACCACCAGAATGACAAACCACTTCTTAGAGACTGGCCACACGACCAATGACATGAGATGGGTAGTCATAGAAGCACTTGACCCCAACTTACCCAATATCCAAAGCCGCCTTCTTGAGAAAGAACAAAGATGGATATACCGTCTGTCAAGCCACATCACAGGCTTGAACGACAATATCCCTTGGAACAGTCTTAGAAGACTTTAGACACAGCATTTAAACTCCCAGTTCACTAGCGACACAAAACACATCAAAGGCCACCTATGACTTGACCTACGTGACCTCTCTTTGCCCACCAATCCAGGTGCCCTGCAAGTTCCCAGAACCTACCGCCACACTTGGCGTGATCACACCAGCACTACCAACCCAATGAGGAACTGGACACACCTGCAGAACCCTTGGACTCCTACTAAGAAGTCCCTCAGCATCATTTCATTGTTATGCTTCCCTCCACGCTCTATACTCTTAACTGAGCCAAACAGTGTATTTTTGCATATCCCCAGTCCAGGCCTACATTTTGCTACATTACAGCACCACTTCTGACATGCCAGAGCACTCCACTCTTAATATTCAGCTTTATTATAGAGCCTTCACTTTGCCTTACTTCAGCACTATTTCTAATATGCCAGAGCGCTCCACTCTGGCACGATATGCCGCCGAATGCGCATGCGCTGCTTCAGACATCTCCGAATCCCGTCCGAGCATGCACACAGAGTAGCGGCTCCCAGCCACACATGCGCAAACGCTCCTCTTGCTTCAGCCTCGCATAGCGCGTCCATACCGCACGTACTCCATGGCTCCAACAACTACATTAACCGAGCCCACACCGGCCCCCATTTTCATCCGGGACGACGGGAGACCACAACAGGTTCTTAGCGGGTCTGCTCTGATATCAAGTAAGGTTGCGCTGCTGGTATATATTTTCAGGCATTTCGTGAGCATTTACAAACCCTGCAGCTCACATGCCGCTTTTCTCTTCTGAAAGTTATTTAGAGGAGCGCACTCCTCCCGAGCCCCGATCAGCCACTCACACTCAACCATAGTGTAATTATAATATCTTTTACATAAGCGCCGCTTCATGTTTTCCGTGCTTTGTTTTTAATCTAAATAGCACGCCACGCATGACGGCATAGTGCCGGTCTTTCCACGTGTGCACTCACCATTTTATATGCATAAGTTTACCAACACTATGGCTAGTCTTGCACCTAGTTACGCTGCAACACTGTTGTTGGACAGGCCACATGAAGGGCTTGCTCCCTCCCCGCATGACAGGGCCCAAGCCCCGGCCCTCCAGGTGTTACCCACAGAAACAACCCGCACCCCGTCTCCAGACGGAACTCCTGCCCCCGGACATCTCTGTATCATGGGGCCGAACCACTACCGGCTCCCTCGGCCGGACCTGCCGCCATCTTGGACACTGCACCACGAGGCCGCGTGGCCTCAGCTCGACCCTAACCCTGGGCCTGGCCAGGCCCCGACATCCCGGCACCACCATCCACCCAGGAGGTGAACGGACCACTTGGCAGGTCGATGGGAGAAAGAAGTGTCGATGGCTCTCCCCCGCCAGGTGCCGATCGCCCTCCAGCTCCCCGGGCGCTGGCTCCACCCCCCTGCTGGGTGTCTGGACTCCCTCATCCCGGACCTCCCGACCTCCAAGTGCGAGGGTCCGGACATCAAAGGGCGCCAGACCTATAACTAGGACAGCTCCAGAGCAGGAAGGCAGTTGTATCCTGGAGTCGAGAGACACCGAGAAGAACTCATCCTTGACGGACTACCGGCGCTGCCGTAGCCCTGCCTTGTGAACTATCGTCCTGCCTGCTGGCGCTGCCGCGGCCTTCTACATCCTCCATCCTCGTCGGGACCTGCTGGCGCTGCCGCGGACCGTTGCAACTACCATCTTTGTCGGGACCTGCTGGCGCTGCCGCGGACCGTGTAACGACCACCTTCACCGGGACCTGCTGGCGCTGCCGCGGCCCGTCCAGCTAGAACACCGAGCTCGAGGATTGTGAGCTATCCATCATCGCATCTACCAGATTGGTAACCAGACTGTCCCGCTACCCCCTTTTCCCAACCAAGAGACTAGAATCGAGGGGACCCCTGAGTCCAGACCTCCTTGTACCATCCTATCGTACCTAAGAGATCGCTTATAAAGAACGTTAAACCTTATCCTTGTGTGGTGTACATCTGTGGGGGGGAAGTTATTCGTCTGTACGATCGCTGGAGACGGCTCTCCCCGGAGACCTCTCCTCCTGTCCTCGGCCGACCCTCCCGGTCCGTCTAACAACTGTAAACAAACGGTGATCACGACCATCATCGTGACAACCCTATGTTGCCACTAGACTGTCGCACAGAAGCCTCACAGCTTCATAGCAACGCTAAGACTGCTAACCATAATAGCTGCTGCACCAATTTTGCATGCAGCATGTGCACTATATGTATATTCATTTTATTACAGGTACCATCACCAGGCAGGTCAATTTTGATGACCATAGCACCTAAGATTGCATTTTATGTTGCTTAATACCATTATTTGTTTGTCAAAATCATTTATGTATACATGTTTTGTGCTGTTCTTTCTTTACCCACAGGTTCTTTTTTCATACGTGTCCGTAAGTACGTAGACATGCAGTCCACACATCTTGGCATGTGTGTAGGTACTAGTTTTACTGTTTTCACATTTCACGTGGCACCACATCTTTTTCCACTCACTTATTTCCACGGTGCTGAAGAAAGCCCCTCCTACATTCTCCTGCAGGCTGAAACATGTAGACTCATCACATAGCCAACTACAAGATAATTATTTCTTTTTTAGTTGCATCACACATACTTTTTAACCATATCCTGAGCCGCCAGTAATAAACATAAAGAGGCAAGGATTCTCAGAGATATTTTTAATTCACACCACATCACATTTCAGCACCACACCAGCTCCGCTGTAATCAGGTGTCGTAGCACAACCGGGGGCATTCGGCCACCCGGTTGGGACCCCAATGATGAAGCATGACACGAACTAGGTTGGTGTGTGAGGGGTCTTTTAACAAACCCAGTGGGCTCCAAACACTGCCTACCACTGATAGTGCCACACATAGTTTGGGTTTGTCCATCATTGTTGAACAACTATTAGAGTGCTAACAAAAAGTTAAGTAGCCTCCTCTAAATTGAAAGTTCAATTTTTATTTCTTGTAATCATCTTGACCCCAAATTTCAATGCCATAAAGTGCTTCACTGTGGGCTTTAGCTTGATAAACCTTCATAGTCAATAATACAGCGCTCAGCCAAAGCTTAAAGTGAATCTCTCCATAGATCCTTTTGTAGGTGACCTATTCACAAAGGTAAATATACACATTTATGCTTATTCATGTATATTTTTGCTATTACAACTAGGTGTAACTCTTAGCAGTTTGTTATTCATCATTTCCAACTATAGAGTTGCACATAGGTATAGACTTACAGGCCTCCATCTCCTCGAATCATGGGTTCAGATCCATCAACTGGGAGTGGGAATAATATAACCTAGTGCTCTGGTAGGCCGGGTCTGCACAGCCAGGGGGGGTGGCCCTGGGCCCGGAGCTGGCGCGGACGGGCGCAGACGGGCGCAGACGGGCGCAGACGGGCGCAGACGGGCGCAGACGGGCGCAGACGGGCGCAGACGGGCGCAGACGGGCGCAGACGGGCGCAGACGGGCGCAGACGGGCGCAGACGGGCGCAGACGGGCGAGCCTTTGGCGAGCCTTTGGCGAGCCTTCGGCGCGCCCGTGGCGCGCCCGCTGCATGCGTCCGCTGCGCGTACGCATCATCGATTCCTGATAATGCCGATTCGGAGTCACGTGAGGGGGGTGTGTCAGGGGAAGAGCTGAGGCCAGTGACCTGCCCTGCACAAATGGTCCTAAAGGAGCATTACACACAGCTCCGAGTAAAATACTAAGAACATACGACGAAGTTTAAAAAAACAGATGTTAATCTTTCAACCAATTCCCCCCGAACAATACCAACAATGCCAGTAATTCCCAGGACTTTGTAAAGGAGATGTCCGCTGCGCGCTCGCAACTCGGCTCCTGATAATGCCGATTCGGCGTCACGTGAGGGGGGTGTGTCAGGGGAAGAGCTGAGGCCAGTGACCTGCCCTGCACAAATGGTCCTAAAGGAGCATTACACACAGCTCCGAGTAAAATACTAAGAACATACGACGAAGTTTAAAAAACACAGATGTTAATCTATCAACCAATTCCCCCAGAACAATACCAACAATGCCAGTAATTCCCAGGACTTTGTAAAGGAGATGTCCGCTGCGCGCTCGCAACTCGGCTCCTGATAATGCCGATTCGGAGTCACGTGAGGGGGGTGTGTCAGGGGAAGAGCTGAGGCCAGTGACCTGCCCTGCACAAATGGTCCTAAAGGAGCATTACACACAGCTCCGAGTAAAATACTAAGAACATACGACGAAGTTTAAAAAAACAGATGTTAATCTTTCAACCAATTCCCCCAGAACAATACCAACAATGCCAGTAATTCCCAGGACTTTGTAAAGGAGATGTCCGCTGCGCGCTCGCAACTCGGCTAACATAGTGAATCCTTCCACACCTCTTAATAAAACTCTTCCTACACAGTACTAGTAACATACTTTTATAACTAATAAAAACCCTATTAAAAACATAAAGTTTACTGGTTTAAGAACTATGTGGGAGGCTGAATTGGATACTTAAATAAAAACGAGAATGGGTTATAGGATTTGTCACAAAGAGAATATTTATACTCAAAAGAGAAAACACAGAAACCGTGGCTCACTTGAAGTGCTTGAACTAGTACACTTCCAGTGGTGCTGGTAACCATAAGACTGGGCAACAGATTTGAAAGATCATTGTTAAAGTCAATAGGTCTGGCTAGTTTATGAAAGTATTCTTTTATGAAAAATGTGCATGCTACAGCTGTTTTCATGCTTTAACACGTTAAAGACAACCCTAATGGCTTCAGCAATGCTTAAACATGTTTGTCTAAGGAACGTGAGATGCTGGTTTTGATCAATGTGTTCTCCTGAGAAGTAGATTACATTTAAGAGTGCAAACTGGGCATTCTAAGCTCAGTGCTTTGTCAGGCTGGAACTGCCAATTAAAAACAACTGGTCAGTGTACCTGAATGTGGTGCAGACTTAATACGAATTATCCACATGAATGTTTTATTTAATTTAATTTTTAAAAATGTATTGAGCTTTATTGCTTTCCATAAAGCATATATTACAAAATAACATAAAGAAGAAAAAGAAAAAAAAAACTTACAGGCAACAATGTCATTCGTCACAACATTGCGAATGACTTATAACTGACATAAATACAGTACTGTATACCCATATATGGTTTCCATCAATACATTGACCATTACATAGTGGTAGAGTTTAGAATATCTGGGTGGTTCCGTAAGAAGTCTGTTAGGGGTGTCCAATAATCCCTTGGTTTTGAGCTGGTTGGAAGTTCTTCCTCATAGGTTATCAAAGTTTCTTTACAGTATACCATGTCCTTTAGCCATGCCCTGCTGTTTGGGCTGTTTTTACTATCCAAACACAAGGAGATCTTCCTTTTCGCTAGTAACAACGCTATAGTGCATAGTTTTTTCTTCACAGAGTGTAAGTTCTTCACTAGGACCAGGAAACAGGTGTGTATTGTACATTCCAGCGTAACTTCTATTATTTTGCCCAATATTGTAGTTACTTCCTCCCAATATATCTAATTTTTACACAGTGGCATGCTAAATGGATAAAGTCAGCGTTGCCTGTCCCACACCTCTTGCATCGACCATCATCTCTTAGTCCGCAGTCCTGCAGTTTCGAGGGAGTATGATATGTTTGGTGCAGATATTTATAATGTATCATTCTCATGTTGCCGTTAGGAGTCAACATTTCAGTTAGTGCACAGCAATTGTGCCAATCTTACTCATCTAGTGGTGGATCCAGATGTATATTCCATCTGTCCCTAGCTTTTCCTGTATTCCCGGCTATATCATCTTGCAATAACTTATATCATTTGGAGACTAGATGCACATTATTTGGACTGGTAATGATCGATTGGAGTGTTAACAGTGTAGATGGTTCATTGGGAAATTCAGGGTATAATTGTCTAATCACCCCTCTTAGTCTATGATAGGCAAATTTGAACAATAGAGTCTGATTACTAATATAACTTAGATCAGTGCTATCCAGGAACGTGCCATTATTATATAGATCTCCCAATGTATCTATTCCAACTTATTGAAGCATATTCATGCCTGCCTCCTCTTGTGCCACCGAGATAGCGGTTGATGCCTCAATGGCAAAGCTGTCATGTCGAGTTAATAGTACGTATGGTATTTATTTCATTTCTTGCTTTATGAGGACGGTGGTGTGTAAGGATGCTACTGAGTGGTATGGGGTGTGCATCTCCATCTTCCACCGCCACGTGTGTCATGTATGGCACTGGATGATACCAGTAATACGCATATTGCGCCTGTGCGCAGAGGTAATAAAGTCGGAAATCTGGTAATGCAAATCCCCTTTGGGATAGGGCAAATTTAGCGTTTTGAGTTTGATACTTGCCTGCTTACTAGCCCAAATCAATCGTGGTACAATTATCTTTAGCTTGTGAAATACTGGCGCTGGGGGCGTGATGGGGATATTGTTAAATCAATGTAGGACCTTGGGCAGTATCACCATTTTTACGATGGCAATTCTGTCCGCTAATGATAGTGGTAAGCAAATCCAACGTTCAACCTGATCCTCTAATTTCATTATAGTAGTTCCATAATTTGTCCGTATTACTGTGCCTGAGTCTCGATGGTACCATATCCCTAGGTATTTAACAGGTGTTTCTTGCCATTCTAGTGGATAATCTATTGGATGGGATTTAGTTATTTCTGTTAATGGAATGATAATGGATTTGCTCCAGTTAATCTGCAGACCTGAATGCCTACCAAATGAAATATATTCCCTTAGGAGGGGCAGTAGGTTTACCTGAAGTTCATGCACATACAGCACCATATCATCCACGTAAAGTGAGATATTTATGGGACGTTAGGGAAATTGAAGTGCTGTGGCTTTATGCTGTTGTCGGATTTTGCACGCCAGCGGTTCCATCGCTATTGCAAATAATAGAGGTGATAATGGGTACCATTGTCTTGTCCCACAAGTTATTTGGATCAGGTCTGATATATGCTTATTCACTTTGATGCATGCCACTGGTTTGGTGTATAGGATCTTGATCAATCTCATTAGGCTAGGGGGCATACCCACTTTAGTCAGAACAGTGAAGAGCTACTCCCACTCAACCGAATCAAATGCTTTGGCAGCATCAAGCAATATCCCCCTCCGCCTCCAACCCTGGATTAAGTTGGTGTGATAATGCAAATAGGGTACGTATATATTGTGTGAAGTGGATCTATTAGATATGAAACCTGATTGGTCGGGCAGAATAATGTTTGTCATTAGAGGTTGTAATCTTTTTGCTATAATCTTTGCTAAATTTTACATATCTATATTCATTAACGATAGTGGGCGGTATGATTCGCATACATCGGGAACTTTGTCAGGTTTTAGAAGAGCTATTAGTAAAGCTTCTCGTAACGTAGGGGGAGGATATGCTTATCATGAGCATCTCCATACATGTCAACCAGGTAGGGACATATTGTTTCCATATATTCTTTATAAAATTCAATGTTTTTATAGCTTCCTGCACCTTTTCTTCCGTGATGGGCTGTGCTAAGTATTCCCTTTGATTATCCGAGAGCCATGCTATAGCTATGTCCTCTAAATATGTCATGACTTCACCAGCATTAGCCATGTCACGGGATGTGTACATGTCTCTCTATGTGTACATAAAGGCGTATAGTATGCCTGCGGTGCTATATTGCGTATTACGCTGGGCATCTCGTGTTTTAATTACTGTGTGAGGTTGACGGTCTTTGCATATTTTTTGTGCCAATACATGTCCAGATCTACCGCCTTCGCCATATGCTCTTGCAGTGTGCCTATTAGATATATATTTAATTTCGCGTTCTGCATATGTCTGATATTCAGATATTGCCTCTCTAATTGTGCCAAGGATAGCTGAGTCGCATGTAAGGTCATATTGTTGCTCTAGATGTTTAAGTTTATTTTCACACCTAATGATTTGTTGTCGTATATCTTTCAGTATTCCAGGAGTCATACTTGTGCAGATCCCACGTATTGTGGCTTTAAAGGCTTCCCATAATAGGCTAGTGTTGTCTACCGAGTTATTATTTAGACAGAAGTATTCTTCTATAGCTTCTCTAATCGTGTTGTTGTATAATGGGTCCAGCAGTGCTTTGGCATTAAATCCCCATAGATATGGTGGTGGTACGTAATTGGGGACCTCAAGCGATAGTAGGACTGGATTATGATCCGATAACGTCTTTGGCAAGTGTTTGACATTATGTGTCCAGGTTCTGGCTACCACTGGAATCAAGCTATCCTGGCTGAAGAGGGGTGAAACCCCGAAACTGGTCCTAGGATGCTTGGTTCTAGTCCAGGGAGTACCTGGCTTGGCAGTTTGGGCTGGACTGTTCCCATGAGGCACAGAGTCAAGACTGATTTGCATATGGCTGGCTTCAAACTGGAATGGCATGGTGAGCAAAAAAACGATGGATTTTGGCCCAGATCTCTGTACTGGGGTGAATGTATGACATTGTTCTGCATTCTGTCCATCAACTGTTGTTTTTGCATTTGTCACCCCGAGTGGGACGGGTATGCTCAGACGTGAGTCCCGTGCTCTCCATGCCACTGGAATCAAGCTATCCTGGCTGAAGAGGGGTGAAACCCCGAAACTGGCCCTAGGATGTTTGGTTCCAGTCCAGGGAGGACCTGGATTGGCAGTTTGGGCTGGACTGTTCCCATGAGGCACAGGGTCAAGACTGATTTGCATATGGCTGGGTTCAAACTGGAATGGCATTGTGAGCAAAAAAATGATGGATGTAGGCCCAGATCTCTGTACTGGAGTGAATGTATGATATTGTTCTGCATTCTGTCCATCAACTGTTGTTTTTGCATTTGTCACCCCGAGTGGGACGGGTATGCTCAGACATGAGTCCCGTGCTCTCCATGCCACTGGAATCAAGCTATCCTGGCTGAAGAGGGGTGAACCCCCAAAACCGGTCCTAGGATGCTTGGTTCCAGTCCAGGGAGGACCTGGCTTGGCAGTTTAGGCTGGACTGTTCCCATGAGGCACAGGGTCAAGACTGATTTGCATATGGCTGGGTTCAAACTGGAATGGCATGGTGAGCAAAAAACAATGGATTTAGGCCCAGATCTCTGTACTGGGGTGAATGTCTGACATTGTTCTGCATTCTGTCCATCAACTGTTGTTTTTACCTCTGTTGCCAGCCAATAATCAATTCAGGACCAGCTATTGATCGTGAACTGTGGACGTGTGCGTACTTTCAGACTGTTGTGGGTGGCGCAGGCGCCACACATCCACCATCCTGAATTCGGACATGCCATCATGTATTGCTTTAACTGCGTTCTTGTGTGGTTCTTTCGTGGTACCTGATCTATCTTGGTCTTCATTTAGTGACACATTAAAATCCCCTCCTCAGAATAGCGTCATGCCTGGTAATTCTCTTAATTTCCTCCATATGCTTTGGAAAAACTCAGGGTCATCTATATTTGGACCATATACATTAATGAGTCCTATGTAATGACTTTGCAGGTGTCCCGTAACAATCAGATACCTCCCTTGCTCGTCTGTGATAGTGTACTCTATAATAAATTGAAACCCTTTTTTAATTAATAGTAATACACCCCTCGAATAAGAAGGATACGATGATGCTAATATTGCTTCTGCCCATCTGCTACCAATCTTCCACTTGTCAATTTTTACCAAGTGGGTTTCTTGTATCATAGCTAGTTCAACCTGGTGTCTGTCTAAATAAGCAATCATCTGCCGTATTTTCTTTGGAGTATTGAGACCCCATATGTTCCAGGTTAGTAGCCGGATCTGTGCAGCTCCTTGTTTGCCATTCATAGCAGTGTTTTTACTCTTCCCCTGATCAATGATCTATATTACTTGAGATGGTTGTTTGGTATTGTAAGTAATCAACATTATTGCCCCTGTAAATGACCTTAATAACTATTACATATTGTACTGTATCTTGCACAAGATTACCTGTTAAACCAAACTGTCCCCATGTCCCCCCACCCACTTTAGCATCCCAATCATGCCGAAGACATACTCATTTTAAGAAAACATTCAACAGCATAACTGATTCGGGACACTCGTAATGGGGCCGCTAGGTCCCCATGTACTCACACGCATGGCGGATGTGGCCAGAATCTACTTTCTCGGTTTGGCCTATATTCTTCTCATTAACGCGGAGCAGATACTGCTGAGAAGTGAAGAGTGCTGATGAGTCCATTTTGTCCATTGAGCACATTGGACATACATAGTTTGCTTTACTGTACATACCATTTCTACTAAACAGTGCAATAGCTGTACCTTATATTTTATACCATAACAACATTTCCAAACCAAAACATATCTTTGCATAAATACTGCATTACGGCTGCACGAGTTTATAGAATGTGAGTGTTTCGCACACATCGAGCTAAACCGTGTCCCGTTGTCCATACACAGCCTCCAGCACCCCAGCTATATGCGCATAGCGCAGACCCTACCTTACATAGTCTTAATCAGGCCATCTCGCTGTCATTTCATCCTGTAGGCATGTGTCCATTAGTTCCTGTTATCTGCTCTACCGTATACCATTGCCTATCTCTTACTTCATTCGGACTGTGGAGATGACTGGGTGTGCTCCAGAAATTTCCACCTTGCCTGGGACGACTCCTGGTGGCCGACTACACTAGGAACAGCACGACACCCACAGACCACGCACACAACTTGGGATTCATCCTCGACTTCTCCCTCTCCATGTCCAAGCAGGTCAACACCGTCTCCTCCTCCTGCTTCAACACCCTCCGCATGCTTCGCAGGGTCTACAAGTGGATCCCGATCGAAACCAGAAGAACGGTGACCCAAGCCCTTGTCAGCAGCCGGCTGGACTACAGCAACACACTCTATGCTGGAATCCCAACCAAAACACCTACAGCGACTACAACGCATCCAGAACGCCTCAGCCCGCCTGATCCTCAACCTCCCTCGCCGCAGCCACATCACCCCCCACCTAAGAGACCTGCACTGGTTCCCCGTCAACAAGAGAATCACCTTCAAACTCCTCACCCATGCACAGAAAGTGCTCCACAACTCCGGACCAACATACCTGAACAGCAGACTCAACTTCTACACCCCGCCCGCCAGCTCCGCTCTGCAAGCCTCGCCCTCGCTGCCGTCCCCCGAATCTAAACGAACCACCGCCGGAGGCAGATCCTTCACCTACATCGCGGCCAAGACCTGGAACTCCCTCCCCACCCACCTGCGGCAGACCCAGAACCTGCTCACCTTCAGGAGGCTCCTCAAGACCTGGCTCTTCGAGCAGTAGCAGCAGACCCCCCCACCTTCAGCGCCTTGAGACCCTCGCGGGTGTGTAGCGTGCTTTATAAGTACTGTGATTGGAGATTTTCTTTAGGTATTCTTGCACGGCTTTCGGTGTTGCAAAAAGTTTTGTTTGCTCCTCATGCACGATCTTCAATCTAGCTAGATACAACATTGCGTAGTCTATTTCCATGTCGCGCAGCTTTTTCTTTACTGTCATCGATTCTTTTCGTGCTGTTTGTACTGCTATTGTAAAGTCAGGGTAAAATGAGATCTTGTTACCTTGATATTGTATGCGCTGCTCTTCTCGTGCTAATCGCAGGATCGCACGGAGGAGGTTTAGTCACCAGCGATCGGTGTGCACGCTTGACGATCAGCACGGGTGAGAATTTTTCTGCTCCAAATATATCATGCAACATGCCTTCCACATAGTTTTCTAGTTGTCCAGTATTTGTACTTTCAGGCACGCCCATTATGCGTATATTATTGCAGCGAGATCTTGCTTCTAAGTCCTCATTCTTATTTTTAATACCCTCCAGCAGTTTCACCATATTCGCACATTTCTTAGCGGTTGCACCTGATTCGTCTTCCACCACTGATAGTCTTTGTTCTGCTGCATCCATGCATTCCCCTTGCTTATCAAGTTTAGCCGCCATGTTATCTACTCGGATAGTTAAGGTGTCAGTCTTACAGACTTTGTTGAATAGCTTTTAGTGCAACTTCCATGTTTGTGTCTTTAGTGTGTACAGTATCCAGTTCAGTGTCCGAGTGCGCGGAAGTAGCCTTAGTTGTGCGGCCATTATCAAAAGAGATTTTCGGCTGTTGCTTATCTGTTTTGCCCATTATGGTATGGGTCAGGCGTACGAAATTCGTGGCGGGATATATGTTGTGCAGATTAGGTCCTGGCTTGCACTTTTTGTTGCAATGTGCGTCCGGCGATAATATACAATATACTGGGCACTAAGTTACTTGGACAGCACTAGTGTTGGCATTGCATATATTTCTAGCTTGAGAGCTGTGTGATCACATCGCTGCAGTTTATTTTTTAAAGTGATGAGCGCAATTTAATGAATGCGCCTCCCATGGTATCGCTTAGTGCCTGTATATGCACAGAAGCCACTTGCCATTGTATCCCTTGGTGCAGCGAGTCAGCCGAATCAGTATATTTGCATGTGCATAACCACTCGTACTCTGATTATGTCAAGTTATACTTAGCGCTGTTATATGAGAGGCAATGTGTGGCTCATCCTACCACATTACAGCATGACGACTACCTGTGTGGTCCAGCCTTTTGTTTTAATGCTTGCACCATCTTGGGTGGTATTGAGGTCATTTGTGTCAGGGTTTCTCTCATGCTCCAATCTATACTTTCGGGGTCAAGATGGCTGAGGCTGTACCGCGATTCCTGCTTTATGCTGCAGACGCTATATCGACACCCAATGCCACATCAAATATACGTGATCCCAGTGATTCGAGCTATTAAGTGGTGACACGGTGCTGCTAGGCGAGTGCAGGGTAGTTGCGGTGCATGTATGAAGCTCCCGATGAGTGCACCAGATACATTTCCGATGTGCGAAAATTTAGCATTGACGTATTCTGCTGCTCTGCGCTTTATGAAGCCACTTAGCTGTTATGCTGCGAGCATTCCGCATGCAGACTGCTCCGCTGGTAACGCTAGTTGTACGCAGCGACTTCCACCTCTCTGCAGATCCTGGGAACGGTTGGGCGCTTCAGTTCCGCTGCGGACTAAGCGACTTCCCGTGCTGCCATCTTGTTTCAGCCGGGAAGCCCAGAATCGCGCGTGGTTCACTCGGTGTTTCTTCGGATTCAGCGTGCCCTTACACCCTTGACGTATTCTGCTACCCTGCGCTTTATGAAGCCACTGAGCTGTTATGCGGCGAGTATTCCGCATGCAGACCATTCCGCTGGTATTGCTAGTTGTACGCAGTGACTTCCACCTCTCTGCAGGTCCTGGGAACGGTTGGGCTCTTCAGCTCTGCTGCGGTCTAAGCGACTTCCCGTGCCGCCATCTTGTTTCGGCCAGGAAGCCCAGAGTCGCACGTGGTTCACTCGGTGTTTCTCCGGATTCAGCGTGCACTCACACCATCGCAGCACATCTCCTGCTGGCATTAATCTTCCGACGTCGATTTTTATGCTTTTGCTGCTTACATTACAAATACGCTATTCTTGTTCGGATTTGTGTTCCGCCCGGCGGAGCAGCACTAGGGTGCAGCCATTTCGCAGCGCGCCCTCAAGCACCCCCCATCCACATGAATGGTTGATAACAGAAATGAACATCTGCAAAATGGTTTTAGGCGGTCTGTCCATTGCTGCATCTCTTCTGGCAAGCTAGACAATTGTACAGCCAAATCAAGAAATCCAAAGACCTGTTAATGCAGAAACAGTTAATGTCTTGGGCTCTCTAATCTAGAACTCTGACCGAGGCGTTCACAGGTTCCACAGTCCAAACCATGTCTCAGGCTCAAGTTTACCTCTGTGCTAATTGAGTTATTTGTCCACTCAATTTTTCACCCCCTTTCCCACCACTCCCTTAATGCCTGTTTTGCTGATCACTACTGAGGACCTTGCCTCAGGCCATGGTGTTCATTTCAATGCAAAGAATGGTTTGGTGCTTTGTTTCAAGTCCCAGTTGAAGCCCACAAATGTACTGCTACAATATACTGTGCCAGTTTGCTCACAAATCAAAACCTAATTGTGCCAAGTTGCTTATTGTTTCACTAATCTTGTGAAAAGATCCCAATACTTCTAAAACAGCATAGCTCTACTAGGAAGAACCCACCTCAATCCTCAGTTCAGAAAGGAAATCAAGATCAATCATTTGCTGGTGATCCAGCAACCTGGGACTAATAATATTCTACAGACAAGGCCCAATTTCATTACCCAACAAGTCCCTTCATGCTGAGTTAGTGAATTACTAAACAATTACCAAACTTACCACAGACCAAATTGTAACTTCATTTCTAATATACCAAGTATGGCGATGCAATCTTTATGTAGTTTACAGGGTTTGCCAAACTAATACTTGTTTCTAAAATACTCATAAAACTAGAATAACATCTCTAATAAAGTCAGACTCATTTATGTATTTATAATGTTGTATTTACATAATGTGAAATAATGCTCATCAATACCAAAATACAGCAGAAATCATAGATCATCACAGAGTAACAATATCAGGAAAATAATGACAAAAATACATATCAAATTGAAAGTGCATAAAGGAGTGGAAAGGTGAAGAGACAAAAGGTTCAGAGAAAAATTACATTTGCAAATGATTATGCAACTTCAGTATTCTGTCTATACTAACCCAATTGAAATAGGAAAACTACTCTCTGGCCATAAGAGCAGTAAGGCCCCTCAAGTAGATTTGAAGAGGCAAAAGCTAAGTCAGGAATCAGCAAAACAGGAACAGCCAGCTTAAGAACAGGAGACAGCAAACAAGGCCTCTCCTCACGCAGGTATGAAAGCAAGCCACCGACTAACCTAACCGGTCCCACCAGGAACCTCAATTATACCCTAAAATCCAAATGTCCAACCCACATTTGTGTCAGAACAGAAGATTTCTCTACACATAATTGGTTAAGGAAGGGTGTGTACTGTCACACCACTCTCGTTATGTCCATCTCACTCAATGTCTTATTGTTTATTTCTTCCATATATCTACTTCCAACCCAGGAATTATTAATTCAAGCCACTGTCATAGCATTCGTTTCCTCCATCCCGGTCATGTAGCAAATTCTGTGTCACATTTATCTGCTTGTGCTGCATAAAGAGGAAATGTTCCTTCACTCGATGAAGAAATTGTTTCTTTCAGCTAACTCTTGGCAGGCACACAGGACTCATGAAGGACTCTCTTCTTCCACCTTTCCATCTAGTGCAACATTATTTTCAGAATTTATTTTCATTTCATTTAACCCAAAAAGAGTTTCCTGCAGAGCAGAAAACCATGCTTCTATGGAAAACAAACACAGGCATTATTAATCACTTACCATGCTTTCCATTACGCTCGCACTCAGAGCTGCATTTGTCCATGTGCAACCCTTGTTAATATTATTTTCCTAGAAAACGTTAATAATGTTCACAAAAGCAGCATTAGTCCTTTTATTTTCATTTGTCAAAAAGCATTTGCGGCCCACTCCAGTGTTTCAGTACGCACTTGTGCAATAGTATTTTTCCTCATGTTAAGTTCTTTTCCACATTAGTTTTTCACTGCCCACTGTTAATAAATGTTACTGAGGGTTCAATTCAAGCAGGTTTTATTTTGCAAAAACCCCGCTCTATCAATCCCCCCTTCTAAGGCGTTTTGAGCCATCAACAAAATACCCACCAATACAAATTATCACTTTCAGAAAGCAGTTGTTCGCTCTCGTTTTACCATTATTCCATCTAAATCCTTCATTATTTCATAATAATTTCCTTTCCTGTCCTCTAATTCTATTTCTTCTCTCTTTCTTGCTCTTCTTTTCACATCAGATGTCTCCTTTTTGCATTTGCAACATTTATTGATCAGAAAAATCATTATCACTGGAGCTACTGCAATGATAGATGTTAGTATTCTCCCTAATATACTATTTCCAAAGGTAAAACACCAATTACCCATGGAGAAAAAACTCTTACCAAGTTTCTCCCAAGCACAGTCAACCTTTAGTTCAGCCAAATCTTCTCGAAGATTTGTAATGTTCTTGATATACCCCTCCAGATTCTTACTCTTATCAGGGATATAAGTACAACATTGTTGTACTTTCAGCATATTACAGACTCCACCCTCCTTGGCCAATATTACATCAAGGGCAAGTCGATTTTGTAAAACCATAGACCTAATCGCAACCATTTCGGTATCAATCATCAAGAAACCACCTGCAGTATCTGTTAATAAACGATCAACCACTATGGACATTTTTCTAATTTTATGTGAGTTTAATGACTCAAACTGAAGGTATCAATGCTCCAAATAAATCTCCCACTATATCTGAAAAACTCGCTCCTCTCTTATTACGTATTAATCTATTCTTTAATTCATTGATTCTATCATTTTTATCCAAATTATATTCCTTGGGATATACTATCCCTATATAACAACATCAATACCAATGTGCAGGCAACCTATAATAGGCATTCATACCACACACTTAATAGATCCCCGGAGAGGCAGGATCAGTCCCTCCTTTTATTCCCCATCCTCCCTTAATTAGGAAAGTATGATCACATTCGCTAGAACCAATGAAATAATTATTATAATAAATTTTTAATCTAAGCATTTTGCTGGTGACACCTTATGCCCACCTACTGCCAAATGTTTCAGTAGAGCAATTGTATCTGTCACACATGCTTCTCGTGTCTTTGACTCCACCAATAGGTCATCAATGTATTACACCAATACTAAGTCTTCTGGCACAACCAATGACTCCAGACACTTTTTCAGAATTTGATTGAAAATTGAAGGACTCTCTGTATACCCTTGAGGATCTCGGCACCATGCCAACACACGGTCTCCGAACCAGAAAGCAGAGAGAGGTGTGGCGCCGTGGCGACTATCTCCGGAATCTGGAGATCACGGTTCGATCGCCGGCGGCAGATTAGCCCAGCACCATGCGACTCTGGGCAATAGCTTGCTTAATCTTCCCGACGGCCCCCAGCGCCTAGAGACCCTTACGGGTGATTGTTTGCGCTTTACAAATGTGGATTATTATTATTATTGGCTATCCTGATGCAAGGGTATCGAGAAAAATGCTTGGCACAAATCAATCACTGTAAACCATTCTGCATCACAGGGAATTTGGTAAAGAATTACTGCTGGGTTTGGCACTATTGAACAACAAGGTACTACAATCTTATTAATTTTTCTCAAATCTTGCACAATGCTATACTTGCCACTCGGTTTTTTAATTCCCATAATAGGTGATTTACAAGGACTCCTTAGTATCTCTCTCAGAATACCCTGTTTAATCATTTGCTCAATTACAGGAGTGACTCCTGCAATGGTCTCAGGACTCATTTTATACTGTTTTGTTTTCAGAAATTCTGTACCTTGTTTGACCAAAATTTGAATTGGCTCAACACCTTTCATTAATCCAATGTCTTTCCCTGTAAAGTCTCACACATCAGTCGTCAATATATCTCTCAATTCAACAGGCAAAACCCTCGCTGTGAATAAAGGATACAAATCTTTCACTTCTGACCCTTGCCTCGCTAACATCACTTTGAAAGCAACATCCTCATCTCGTGTTTGAAAACCAATCCCATCTGGAGTACATAGATGGTGCAATTCATTTTACACAGTAAGTCCCTGCCTTAAAGGTTCACCGGACTTGTATCACACACCACAAACCGATGTAAAACCCTAAATTCTCCAATATGAATGTCTATTGGTTTGGTCACTGGAGTTCTAATATACTTATTTGAGATTCCTGCAACTTGGATAGTTTCTCCCGAGAGGGGTAGGTTTGGTATTTCTGCTGCTCTCACAGTAGAACGGGTAGCACCCATGTCCACAAGAAACGTAATATCATTACCTTCCACTTTTCCATCCACAAAAGGACCTGATCGATCTACAACTAGATATGAGCCAAGCACGCACTCTTCCTACCCCCCTCAGGCAACGTCATTCAGATGAATCTGATTTACTCTCAGGACACTGCAACCAATATTGCAAAACCATCTCTACATTTTGATTCTTACCAATTTGTTCACCCGTGTGAAATCCAGCATTCGCACTGTATCTCTGTACTTGAGCATTCACATTATTTGGCATAGGAACTTGAGGCACTTGTAACTGTTATACCTGTTGTACCTGTGGTGTAACTACCTGTTGCTGTTGCAGTTGTTGTTGGTTCACAACCACCTCATACTGCATCTGTGGATCAAAATTTTGAACCATTCCATTATTTCCTAACAGGAACTTACACTCATTCTTTCAATGTCCTAGCCTTCCGGACGCATGACAAGGATTTTATTTTTTAATTTCATCTTTATTATTTTTACCTCTACCCTTTCCCAGTAATTGCCCATGATTTTTTATGTCTAGATTCAATATCATCACTACAATACTTTGCATATCTCAGAATCTCATCCACTGTCTTGTTTTGCCAACAAATCAAATGCTGTTGAATCATATTACTAATTTCGGGTTTCAATCCAAACACAAACGTATACACAAAATGTCCAATATCTTTGTCAGTTATGTTTTCAAAACCACTATACTGTTTAAACACCTGTAAAAGTCAGTGTAGTAAGCATGTACTGTTTGTTTCGACTCCCGTGTCATCCTGTCAATCTTAACCCAATCTATTTACTTTGGGGAAATTTTATTTTTCAAATAAGCAATCACTTGATTATATTTCTTCATCACCTCTTCTGAAGCTACTCCAGTCTTAACATCTCTAGGATATTTCTCTTTCTGCCAATCAACTGCAATCTTACACCCAGTCCATAAATCAGCTGGAACTACAATATCAAACAGACCATCCAAATCTTTCAACAAAACCTTCGAAACCTGTACAAACCTCTCTACCTGTTTGTACCACTATAAAGGCTTTTTTCTCAACTTTGGGAATTAATTCGTAAGAGATAATGGGGCAGATTTACAAGCCCTAGGTGCCACATTTACGCCACCGTTGCGTCACTTCTGTGATGCAGCGACGGCGTAAACCATGCGCCATGGGGTGCCTTATTTACAATGTGACGCATCTAGGGAGATGCGTCACATTGTCAATAAGGGTGGTCAAAATCTCTGTGATCAAGCGAAATTTCGCGTCATCGCGGAGATTTTTGTGTGCTGCTGATTAATGGGTTACTGAATTTGACCTTCAACTCGGGCACCTGCTTTATTCATATCTGTAAGACTTACAGATATAAATAAAGCAGGTGCACTAGGTGAAGGTCAAATACTAGTGCTTCCTGTTGGGGTTTAATTTTTGTGACAGGAGCATCGTGCCAGAATGAATCCTGCCCTGCATATTTACCCAAGAAGATGCCACCATTTTGTGCAATACCTCTACTCATCTGGAGTACTTTCTACTGGCAAATCAGTAAGTGCTACCTCGTTGGGTAAATGTATAGTGCTTTTTCTACACTACAGCTGCGTAAAGGGACAGAAGAGTTGTCTACAGCGACCATGTGTGTCTGTAACGTTGCCACAGCGCTACGGGCACCGGGGTCCCTCGAGTGAGCTGTCCATCATAGTGGGGGAAAGGGCGGGAAGATGATGCACACCGCTGGGGTGGGGGGTGTGGGGCCAAATGGGAGAGCTTCCATGCAGTTCACATGCCTCTTGTTTATAAAGGACCAGAGACGTATTAGAGCAGCAGATGAGGAGACAGAACCTCCTGGTGTCATGAACTACACGTGGATTGCGCTCGATAAACTCATGGATGCACAGAGCTCCATCAAGAATGACAGCAAATTGTTGACGGTAGATATGGGGAGACAGCACACCTGCCTAACCTCGACCGTGCTCACAAATGTTTTGTGCTGATTAGTACAGTGCGTTACTGAATTTGAGCTTCAACTCAGGCACCTTCATTTATATCTGCAAGTGCTTCCTGTTGAGGTTTTATTTTTGTGACAGGAGCATCGTGCCAGAATGAATCCTGCCCTGCATATTTACCCAAGAAGATGCCACCGTTTTGTGCAATACCTCTACTCAACTTGAGTGCTTTTTACTGGCTAATCAGTAAGTGCTACCTCGTTGGGTAAATGTATAGTGCTTTGTTTTCCTACACTACAGCTGCGTAAAGGGCCAGAAGAGTTGTCTACAGCGACCATGTGTGTCTGTAGCGTTGCCACAGTGCTGACGGGCACCGGGGTCCCTCGAGTGAGCTGTCCATCATAGTGGGGGAAAGGGAGGGAAGACGATGCACACCGCTGGGGTGTGTGGGGCCAAACGGGAGGGGCTTCCATGCAGTTCACATGCCTCTTGTTTATAAAGGGCAAGAGACGGATCAGAGCAGCAGATGAGGAGAAGATTTCACTGAGACACTTTTACGTCCATGCTACGTCACAACCCTTGAAGCAGGCGTTTGGAGTGATGCAGCATGTTAGGCATAGGGTGCCCCTGAGCTTTGCTGGAGTCGCGTCCCACTTGCGACACGACTCCAGCAATGCGCTGCCCTTACGCCAGAATATGCGGCACACATCTGGCTCTCCTTGCGCCAAGGTGCGTCACATTGTAAATGCGACGCATCCGTGGTGGCGCAGGGGTATTACAGTGTGTCGCATCTTTGCCGGCCCATCCCTGCTGATATGCAGGGATGCACCAGTTCTAATAAATCTGCCCTAATATGTCCTGTTTTGACCAAGAAATATGAAGATATCCACCACCCGGTACTTCTCTCATTGGATATATCATTTCGGCAGGTTCTGTCTCTCTTAATGCAAGCAAAGAAGATGCAGTCACACCCTTACTTGCAAGTGTTTCTTCTCGCTTTTTCACCCATCTACCTTTCCATCGTTCCAATTCACCCCATCTTTTCAAAGTATTAATCAACTCCTTTATTTGTAATCGTTTACCAGATGCATTCAAACTCTCTTGGTCTTTATCACTAAAATCTAACCTATATGTCTTCTGTAAACCTTTCGATTTCTCAATATCCACTCCATATTCTTGTGCTGCTTCTGCCATCCTCTCATGCAAATTCTTCGCTTTCAATGTAGTATTCTTACACAAGAATAACAACTTATCATTCTGATATTTACTCAATCTCTTTGGGCTTACTGTACCAACAATCATTTCTTACAGATCTACTCTTACCCTACCTATATCTATACTCAGTTTGAACTTACTAGGTTCCATTCCTCTAATCCAATCATCCAACTCTTCTGGCGGAGGTCCCACTGAACCCCCTGATACGGAAGTCATTTCTCTCACATTTGTCATTAATTTTCTAGGATCAATCTGTTCGCTCCTTTTTGGCGTTTCAGTCACATTTCCATTTACTGAAATGTCAATCAGTGACGTATCCATCTCATTTGATTCTAGTCCACTATCATTCCTAACACCATTCAGTGGAACTGGTAATGCATGCACTCTTGAAGTATTTTGACCCTCACAACACAATGGAACTATAGGACCAATTGTTAGCGGAACTGACAATGCTCCTGCATTTAAACTCATCTGAATAATTTTCTGAGTTGATTCTTCCTTCGTTCTTTTGAGCATTTTTGATCTCACTCTTCTGTGAACCTCGAGTATCTGATGAAGACTGTAAAGTTAATGATACTTGTGGAGCTTGTGATACTTGTGGAATTTCTATTTCAATTAATGGTGCACTCGGAGTAATCCCATTTGGACTCTACTGATATGGTGGGGGTCTCTTCAATAACATCTCATCTAATAACTCATCATCAATTTCATTCAGATCTATATCTAGTTCTGAAGTGTCTACATTATTCTTTTTCTCCTTGCACTTTCTAACAGATTGTCCCTCCGCAACCATTACTGGGTATAGTCCATCTATGATTACATCTCTTCTCCACCTTTCGATCTGAGCATCCCATTTAGCTTCTTAATACCATCTCATTGTATTCTTATATTTCATCCCATTCCTATCTCTCTCCCTTCTGTTCGCCTCATGTTCCCATTCGCCTCATACTGCATGGGTCTATGATTCAGTTTTAATGAATTCATTCGCCTTCTCAAATTTTCCAAACTTTTCCCATTAAAAGTACCATGGTCTGGGGGGCGTGGCTAGCGCCCGCGGACAATGGCGGTGTTTCTGTGGCTCTCCCAGGCAGCGCCGTGAAGTGAGACCGCGACGGAACTCCTGGCGCCTCTTTTTCCCTGAAAGACCATGAAGTCTGCCTTAGGAACGGCTGGGGCATGCCTAGGGTGATTTTTGGGACCTAGCATTTACCTGTGGCGCTGCTTTTCTCCGACGAACGGTGTGAAGTAACTCCATCTACAGCGGCCGCCATCTTGTCTCAGCGCTGACGGAGCTCCATACCTCAGCGCTGACGGAACTTCAGTCATAGCATTGCTTGCGCAACGGAGGTACTGGTGGACTATTCTTCATTTTTATAACCTGTTGCCTGCCTTGATATGCCCTTCTCACTTTTGGGTGCAGTTTTGGCTCTCTTTAGAGCGTAGTTTGTGCAATTTGAGGTACATGCTTCTTATGGACTGCCCACTTTTCTTTCATTGATGTTACAACATGTGTGGGTATTATTCTGAAGGCACTTTTTTCTCCACTTCACTGGATATGGATCACATTACATGTCTCACTTTAACGTGACATGTTTTTATTTATGTCCTAAATATATGTGGAGCCAATACGTGCGACTGTGACAGTTATCCTGCTGATACTTTAAACTGTGCCCAATTCTTCGCAGCTTCTCGGTGTGAAGGGGGTTCTAATTGTGCTCCATGTTGCTTACTGCTTCAATTTCAGATTATTTAGCCCTGGCTCTTTCAACTATATTGGTACTGTACTGACCTCTTCACATTTTTGGACGCTAATGTAATTTTTTGCTGCTGTCCATTATTACTCATTCTGTTGTTACTACCTTTGATTTTGCCATTTCATCTATTGGCAGATTATATAAGGAGCTACGCAAGCCTTCTCCAACTCCTCGTAAATTTCTTCTTCAGACGGGGTCCAGGTATAGGTGTCTGGAGATGGATGACTCCTCTGATCCTTCTGCTAAGAGTTCTTCCTCTATTGTAGCCCCGCATATCAGTGGCGTTGCTAAAGCTTCTACCAAACGACTCAAAAAGGACCCTCCTTCTCCTCCCAAACAATCTTCATCAGTCACTATGGATATCTTTTTGGAGGAAATTAAAGCTTTACGCCCTTTTATTGAAGACACTAAAACCACTCTTGAAGAAACCAAATCCACTCTTCAAATGCTTTCCGATAAGTGGTCAAATATTGATGGTCGCGTAACCCATTTAGAACACCACATAGATACTCTTGCTTCCTCTGTTGCCAAAGTCGATCCATTATGTGTTCAAGTATCTAATCTCCACAAACAAATTGAGAACTTGGAAAACAGAAGTAGGAGAAATAATCTCCGCATTTATGGCCTGGTGGAAAATTTAGAGGGGTCTGATGCCTTGGCATTTTTTAAATCTTTTTTGCCGAAGATTCTCCAGTTGCCGGATACCACCAATCTTAACATACAACGGGCTCTTCGGTTAGGCCCTCCTTCTACTGGATTTTCTACCACTCAAGCAAGAAAGCCGCGAGGTGTTATACTTTATTTTTTGGAATATACTGACCTACTCACCGTTCTGTCTGCTGCCAGGGCACTTCCTCGTCTCACTTGGTCTGGTAATCGGCTTTTCTTCTCACAGGATTATGCAAAATCTACTGCAGATCGGCGTAAAGAATTCCTTTCACTTCGACCACAGCTGCGATATATGGGAGCGAGATATGGTCTTTTTCATCCCTGTCTTTTCAAGGTGACTTTCAATAATAAGACTACTACTTATGATGATCCGCTGAAATTGAAGAGCTTCCTGTATTCCCACAACGCTACTAGTATGGATACTGCTGCCTCGCCCAGTTCTTAATATATGGTTACATTTACCTGTTCTGTATTAATGCTTATATGCTTAGTTCCTGATTGGTCTTTTGGGATTGTTATGCTTACGCAGTTTTACTAATTGCTTGTTTTTCTGTTACTTTTGTGTCTCCTGCGTATTTAACATTAATTCTTTCTTCCCTCTTGTACAGATTCCTTCCCTCATATCACCATTTACCTTCGTGCCCCTGGAGTTCGTTGCGGTTGTCCTCCTTCCCTGCCTTCCCTTGAGAGCCTATGACTCGTCATTGCTCTATGTGGCCTCCACCCTCCTCTCCTTTTGTTTATTCTCGACAATATGTAAGTTTATTGTTCTTCCTCTTTTGTTCTCTTGTTCGTTCATGTATTTTTTTTCTTCTTTATGTTCTTTAACTCTTTCTTTATTCTTGTTCCAGTACTTTTATTTTTCTTCGCTCTTACTCTTGCTCACACTATTGTTCCTTGCTCTTACTTTTTTTCTTTTTCTTTATCATGTAACTGGTTTTTACTTCACGGTTCATTATGACACTATTCTTCTTTATATTTGCTGTCTCTTCTTAACATATTTATATGCTTTTAATATCTTTGTTTTTGTTTATTTTTATGCTATTCCATACACTGATTTATTGATATGTCTTTCTAATATTATTCTATGCCTTTGAAAATATTTTCTTGGAATGTTAGAGGTTTACATTCGCCGATTAAAAGACAGAGAGTACTCTCTCATTTGGCCAAACTCAATGCAGATATAGCTTGTCTACAGGAATCCCATCTATCGGAAGCTGAATCTGCCAAATTAAAAAGGGGTTGGGTGGGTGATGTACACTTTTCTCCAGGGGATGGTAAACGTAATGGTGTTTTGATTTTATTTAAAAAATCCCTCCCAATCCAGTCAGGAACGCATTTTGCTGATGTTTAAGGAAGATGGGTGTTAGTTAATTTTAATTTTGATAATGTTCCCATTTTCATTTTAAATGTATACGCTCCCACATGTGGGGACGCCTCTTTTTGGTCCTCTTTAGCTCCGCTAATTACTCAACACTATGTTGATAATTTTATTCTGGTAGGTGATTGCAATGTAGTTTTCGACCCCTTTTTGGATAGGCATTCAGCTAACGCTTATATCCCTCATAAATCACAAAAAAAATTCACTCAACTCATTACACAATTCCAACTTACTGATGCCTGGAGACTTTGCAACCCCACCTCACGAGAATATACCTTCTTCTCACCCCCTCACCATACTCAATCTCGATTAGATTACTTTTTTCTCACACATCGCCTCACTCAGTCCCTTATTTCCTCTGACATTGGCTCCATTTTAATATCAGATCATGCTCCAGTTTCTATCACATTAGATATATTGCAGAAGCCTGTTTTCTTTAAAAAATGGTGCTTTAATAACGCTCTCCTTCTTGATGCACAATTTGTTTCTTCCTTCACTTCCTTTTTCCATGAGTATTTTTTGCTTAATCACACCGGCGAAGTTTCATTTCCTGTGGTATGGGATGCTTTTAAAGCGTCAGCCAGGGATTTCATCATCAACTATGTTTCACGTAAACGGAAGAAAGCCCAACATGACAATAATGCTATCCTTGCCAGAATCAAACATTTAGAGCACTTATATTATACTTCTAAATCAAAAGATTGCTTAAACGACCTCATTTTTGCCAAAATTGAATTTAATAAAGAGTCCACATTCAACGCCTTTAATTTTCTCTTAAACTCCAGCGCCAAGTTCTACGGTGGACAGAATAAGGCTGGTAAGTTGTTGGCTAATTATTTAAAGGTTAGACATAATAAAGTCAACATTGAATCTGTTTATGGTCGGGACGGCTTGCTGAAACACAAAAGTGAAGACATCTTACAAGAATTCTTACTTTTTTATCAAACCTTATATTCTTCCGAAGCTTCTTCGTCTGAACAATCCATTTCCCAATTTCTTTCCACTATTTCTCGTCCTTTTGATACTCCTCCGGACCTCTCCTCCTTAGAATCTGATTTTACTCATAGGGATCTCCTTCAGGCTCTCCACACTCTTAAGCATGACAAAGCTCCGGGGCCTGACGGTTTTACTGTTGAATTCTTTTCCTCTTTTTCACATCTGCTAATCCCCAAATTGCATTTGCTTCTCTCTAATTTTCTTCAAACTGGTTCTGCTTCTTTATCTTTTTCCGATGCCCTTATTTGTATTATCCCGAAACCGGGTAAAGATCCACACTATTGTAAAAACTACCGTCCTATTTCTCTTGTAAACATTGACTACAAAAATGTTTCTAAAGCATTGGCATTGCGTTTAGAATCCTTACTACCCGAGCTCTTAGGGAAAGAACAATCTGGCTTTGTTAAGAGTAGATTGTTATCGGATAACACCAGATTATTTTTTGACATCCTTTCTAAATCTTCTCATCACCCTCATTCCCTTGCAGCCATAGCTTTGGATGCGGAGAAAGCTTTTGATCACGTTGAATGGCCTTATTTGTTTAAAACTCTGAAGTGGTTTGGTTTTGGACCAAAAATGTCTTCCTTGATCTCTTTTCTTTATTCTTGTCCTAGAGCTGCTGTTTCGGCAAATGGAGGCCTATCCTCTTGTTTCTCATTGGTAAGAGGGGTAAGACAGGGTTGTCCACTCTCACCTTTCTTGTTTAACCTTGCCTTGGAACCCTTCCTTTTGCGAATCCGTCAAAATTACAGTATATGTGGTTTTAATTTTCAAGATACTGACATTAAGATGGCAGCTTATGCTGACGATGTCCTACTATTTATATCCCACCCAGTCACCTCCCTTCCAGCATTCTTAGATGAAGTTCATTCTTTTGCTCAGGTGTCGGGATACAAACTAAATAAAGACAAATGCGAAATCTTACCACTCACTAAAGTAACTTTCAAGGATGACTTCTCTGCCTCAGGTTTTACTTGGAGCCCTAACTTTATTAAATACCTGGGCCTTCATTTTCATTCTTCTCTTTCGGGTACGATCACTAAATCTATGGAAGAATGTATACAAAAATTGACCACTCTTACTAACAAATGGCATCATCTTTACTTATCATGGTGGGGACGATTGGACACGATCAAAATTATGCTTTCTCCTATTGTTTTGTTCAAAATATCCAACATACCACTTGCTATTCCCTCAAAATATTTGAAGAAGATTAATTCTATTCTCTCTTCCTTTTTGTGGGGGCATAAACAATCTCGTATGTCTTTGTCTAAGCTAATGCGCTCTAAGAAGGAGGGTGGGGTGAATTTTCCAAACTTCTCCTTGTATCATAAATCCTTCCTGTTGCATCAAGTTTCTCACTGGACTGAAGACATCTCTTCAACATCTCCTCTCTGGTTGACCTTAGAACAGTCTTTCATTTTTCCCTTTTCTTTCAAAGAATATCTTATGTCTCTCGTAGAACACAATCTATTTCAACTCCCATTCTTAAATATACCTCAAAAATTATGCCTTTATCTACTTCAACCTTTTTTGATCAACCTATTTGGCATAATACGTCAATTCTAATCAATAATAAGCCAATCTTCTGGACATCTTGGAGAACACGTGGTCTTATTTGGGTAAGGCAACTGTTCCATCATACTCAGATTATTCCTTTTGATTTAGTTGCCGCTTCTTTCAATCTCCCTCTCACTTTTCGAACCAAATATTCATTGTTAGTGCACGCATTACAACATGCTTATGAGGTCCATCTTGATATACCTCCTTCATCAACTTCTACACCATCTGATGCGCCCTCGTTACATTCTTTACTCCTTACACATTCTAAAGCTTCTAAGATATATGCTCTCCTTCGCACTTTGCCTCATCCCCGCATTAAAACCAGTATAGAGGAACATTGGGAAAAAGATTTTGGAACTTCATGGTCTATTGCATTATGGGATAAATTGTGGTTAAAAATTTGTAGATCCTCCAGAGCAGCCAATACCACTCAAACACTGTTTTTTATTTATAATCGCTTATTGTTTTCACCACTCATTCTCAGTACTCACTTTCCAGATACCTCTGACAAATGTTGGTCCTGCTCTTTACCAGGTGCAGATCTCTTCCACATGCTTTTTGTCTGTCATTTTGTTCTCAATTTCTGGAAGCAGGTTTGGTCTCAAATTAATAAGATTTTTTCCTCCACCCACCCCTTCTCTCCATCTCATATTTTTTTAGGGAGCCTGTCTCCCATCTGGGAACACTGCACTTGTAACATTAGGATAATTGATTTGCTATTAGCTGTGGCATTTCAGCAAATCACCAAAAACTGGAAGGATTTCACCAAATTATCTTATAAGGCTTGGTGGTACGCTGTTTGCTACAATCATAGACTAGATACAACTTTTGTGTATCCCTTAACCTTAGCTGCTAAACGAAGAGAAGTGTGGAGCCCAGTTACATTATTTTTTGACTTGAGTGCTTGTATTTCTCTGTCTTTAACCCCGATACAGCAAGAAGTTTCTAAACCTCCATGATTTCCTGTTCTTTCTAAACAAAGGTATTTCTTTATCGTTCTTTTTCTTTTTTTCATCTTTGTTATTGATTATATTGTATATTTCATATCCCCTTGTAGTACCTTATTTCATACCAATTGCCAGTTCTTGTTTTTTTTATTTTTATATATTCTTAAACCTTTGATGTTTCATATTACAGCCTATGTTATTGTCATTACTTTACGTGCCATGTATCATATGATGTAATATTTGAGCATTTCTTATGTTAATAAAACTTTTCTGAACTTTAAAAGTACCATGGTCTGGGAAAGCTAAAGCTCCATCATCCTCTGTATAACTCACCAAATTCTCTAACCATGTACACGTATGATATCCACCCTCTAACATCATAAAAGAAGCAGGAGATCTTGCAGGAGGTACAGGAATTCCCTCTCTAGTAACTATTGACTTGTCTTTTTTAAATACATCCTGTATCATTTTCACCAACTTAATTTTCAACTCTCTCTTTTTGGTAAATATTTTAGAAATCAAGGAAATCCTTCCGTAATTCCACTCACTTTATTTGCTCACACTTGTCCTATACCAGCACTAACCAACCAATCGCAGCACAATACACACCCACTATTCTGACCAATGCCAGCGTGACTTTTTGTGACATAAGTATAACTCCTACAACTGACCCTCCCTTTACAAAATATTATGGCAATGTGCTACAAAGCCTTTCTAAATAACTTCTTGTTAGAAACAACACAAAACACTGCTACTTTGTCTGCTCCACTACATGAAAAGATAGTTCAATCATTCAAGAGATCCTTTTTACATTTAGTAAAATAACGACCAGCTTCACTCTACTTTTCAATCAAGTGAAAAGAGGTCTTGGTATTTCTTTAGGCGTGCTTCCTAAAGTTTCGGAAGAGGGATGTCATAATTACAATCAAGTGAAATGAGGTCTTGGTACTCCTTTAAGTGTACTTTCTAAAGTTTCCGAAGAGGACTTCATTATTACATCCAGCTTATTTATTTATTTCAGAATAGGTCCCTTATATTAACATCAACAGACTTTCAGACTTTCACTGTTCGATATTACAACAACAGGCAAAGTACTTCTCCAGTGCGATACTTTTCCACAATCTTCCTCTGCCCCTAAGGCTAAATCAACATTCTGGGTTCTTAGGCAACTCCGTACCCGTACTGCCAAACTACAGCTCCCAGGAGGCACTAATCAGCAGAATTCTGCTGTACAAGAGCAGCCACACAGTGAGGAAGGCGACAAAAGACAGGAATCAGTTCTAAAAACTAATGTGCATATTCTCAAGAACGTGTGATAACCATCACAAAAGTTACTTAACGCAACCCTCAACATCGCAGTCCATCATGGGAAATTTACGCCGTGTCAACCAGGTATTTACAACAGGGTAGTACCATGCGATAGTCACCAGACAACTTGTCAAAGGGGCACGTTAAGGTCAACGCCAAGCCGCAAAAATGCGAAACACAAACGCAATAAAAGCAGCGATGAGGCCAATCGCGATACAAAAATCTGCGAACACAAGCTACAGGCCTGCAATCCCCACGAATCAGACAGGAACCATCAGCATAAAAGTTGGAAAAGAAAAACAGACAAACAAATGCCAAACTACAGCCAAGAACCATGGATGTTGCCGGAGAAAGTACGGAGGAGAACCAAAACCACACAAGCCCCCCGGAGGACCTGCCTGGGACCTTGGGGTCAGGGAAGGCCAAGGAGAAGAAGAGTAGGAAGAAGCGCTTCAGTCCGCAGGAGAACAGGATCCTGATAACGGAGGTGGTTGAACACCATCAACAACTGTTCGTCACCTCCACTGTGTCATTGGCGACAAAAAATGGACTATGGCAGGCAATCGTGGACAAGGTGAATGCAGTCGTAGTGCTGAAGAGGACATTGGAGGTCAAGAGGCGCTGGAATGACGTCAAGCGCAAGACAAAGCTGAAACTTGCCAACAACAGGAAGGCAGCAATGCAGACTTGAAAATCATGCCCAAGACCCCAACTCCCACCAAGAGAACTATGTACCCAAGTATGCAACATTTCAGCACTGTATGAGCACAGAAGTCAGAGGCACACTGCATGTAAGGGATAAGGGGCAGCCAAATCAGAGCTGCAGGGGCAACTCCCCCAAAATGTGATACACACACATCACGTGCACAGCACATCAACAATGACAACTAAGTGGCACAAACCGCAACACGTTCATCACAGAACAGAGGACACAACTGGTGCCGACTGGGTGTAGACACTGGCCAATCACAAGTGGCATTGCAGGGAAATCTGAGTTGATAATGTTCAAGTACAAACACACAGCTGAGATGTTGTCGAAATGTCCACAGTCCCGCAGCAAATGGGCAGCCCCTCCGAAACAGCCATGATGTACACAGTCATGCAGTCTGTATGTAAACATGTTCAATGCGACAACACACATGTGAACACATTGTTAAACTGTATCTCCCCTTCACATTGCAAAGGGACAATCACCACCTCCTGCAGAGTAGTCCCAACCTCTCTTCTCTGATGACGAAGAGGACCCCCACACCTTTGACTCTGATGCCCTCCGAGAGTTCATTGACAGTCTCTGCAGCACACCTCCAGGAGCAGGGCAACCCAGCTGCAATGAGGAGAACCCACCCCCTGCACAGACCACACTGCAGGCAGCACCCACCATCACGGCTGCCTCCCAGGACCCCCACAAAGAACACATGGCCTTCCAACACCGTGTGTTGGCATGCCAGGAGCAGCTGGCTGAACAGGTGCGACTGGGCTTCGACAGCATGGCAGACAAACTAGATGTCTGCTTGCCCGGCAGTTGGGACTCATGCGGAGGCTCATGGAGAACATGGAGCGGGGCAATGCGGAAGGAGCGGCTGCCATGGCTGCACACTGGTGAGTGATAGCTGGGTTCTACAATAACCTCAAACCCATTCTCATGGCATTGCTGCCACAAGGCCTGGCACAGATGCATGCTGCTGCTACGACTACATCCACATCTGAGCCCCCTGAAGTGTCAGTGCCACACAGTGCAGCAGACATTCCACCTCCGGCCCCTGAGGTGTCACTGCCACACAGTGCTGGAGAAAGGCCAGCACCACCCACACGTGAGGCACATGAAACAGCATAGGATGAAGATGCGGATGAATCTGCCCTCGTGCTCAGAAGGAAGCTGTTGCCACCATCTCCGAATCATGGCCGGTGTCAGCTTGGTTCCGCCCTCTGCATCATCACCTTCCACTGTCCCCCGCTACACTCAGTGACACTCACCTTGGACCTCGACATGGACTACCATAACCTGTTTGATCGCCAATGACACTGCTGTCAGACTGCGGACTGATCTATTCCACTTCCTTTGGACTGGTCATTCCCTGAAAGACTCTGGCTGGCCCTCCATGGGCCAACATCTGAAAGTGGGGTTTGCATGGCCCTGTACTGCTCCAGATGCAACACTCCACTGAATGCGCATTAAACATTCCGAATCACACAGATGTGTTGTCTCTATTGTCTTTCAAGTGTGGTAGCATGGATGGATTTGGGGTCAGTGAATTCCTCTTACGTCCATGTGGCTCATGTCGTTGGACTTGGGTCACAGGGTGACACATTGTCGATTGTTGTCCGGGTGGCGCCGACGCAACAACAGCGACACACACATGTGTTACTTCCATATGGAACCACGCACAGACCCCCTGGGTAATTGGCCAAACCCTTACGCTGGAGTGGCATACGCCAGGCCAGCCCACTATGCTTATGCTCCAGGGGGGGACTACAACGCCACCTGTGCCAGGAATCCCCTGTAGTGATCTGCTGCTTACAGGTCTATTTGTCAGCATGCCACGGCCACTCCCTCACGGCTGGTTTACACCCACACCACACCCATCCAGCACACGCGTCACAGCACATGTGACCCTGCCAATAAAAAGAGCCGGGCGCATGTGCACAACGCCATTTCCAACCTCCCTCGGGGTGTATCCGTGTGGTGTGCATGTAGGCATGGGGGCCCAGGGGCCAGTGACATCACATTCCGCAGGCCCGGAGGAGACATGATGGCGTCCACACCACGATACCCAATCATAGAGGGTCCATGACTGTGGGGGCATAGACTTGGTGGTGCCGGATACAATGCACAGGCACACTGCCATGGGACGGTGACTTTCGCTGCACTGAGGTAGGGGCACCTTAAGTGCTGAGCGGGTGTGCAGCCTGCGATGATGCTCCGTCCTGGCGGTCCAGACGCTTCAGGTTATGTATGCCCTGCTGGACCGCAGTGTAGGCCTGAGCCAGCGGGCAGCGCGGGCCTACCGCCACGGGGCGTCACCTCCTGGATCACAGAGTTAGTGACACCTATGAGACTGAGCGGGTGTGCAGTCTGGTATGAGGCCGGGTGCACTGGTATGTCCTCTGCCATGAAGTAATCAAGACCCAGCACCAAATGTGAGACATGGTGGCCTGTGGAGCGGGGCTGCATGATGTGGAGGGTCTCATGTCTGCAGACCCTGGGCTTGTGGCTTGCAGCGGCACGTGGTGGGCCCTGTTTTCTACATGCCGGTGGCAGAAGGTGAGCAGTGAGGCCTGGGTGCGCAGGGGCAGGCATGCACCGCTGGGCGGCGGGAGGGGCTGGGGTGCAGCTGCCTGGGTGCGTAGGGGCGGTCAGGCGATGATGTCTTGTGCAATTGTATGTACTTTGCCATTCTGGTATCTAGACTCTGTTTCGGATGATGGGTCTGTCTCAGATGTGGGAGCTGGTGAACTGCACTACATACCGGCACATGGTTAGAGACACACCGGTGGCAGCAGGTGGGCAATGTGGCCTGGGTGCGCAGTGTCGGCACTCTCTCTCCCTGTCCCTCTCTTCTTTCTTTAGCTCTCTCTCCCCCTATCTGTTCGCATATCGTTCTCTGTCCGTCTATCTCTCGCTCCCCCTCTCTGTCCGTCTTTCTCTCGCTCCCCCTCTCTGTCCGTCTTTCTCTCGCTCCCTCTCCTTCGCTCTCCCTCTCCTTCGCTCTCTCTCTCCTTCGCTCTCTCTCTGTCCTTTGATGTGCGCAGGACACACCTTCTCATCATGATTTTTGTGTTGCAGGCTGTGACCTACAGAGTGTCCCGAGGGGAGCCGACATGTGTCTTCATTTCTGTTCTGTGTTTATTTTAATACATTTTCATTTGTTGCTTCGAAGGTGAATGTGTGATGCTCATTTTTGTGACGACACATGCATGTCACCAGATGTGATTGTGCGACATCATGCGGGTTATTTTGTATATGTTTCCGTGTGGTTGATGTGACATATCTTTGCACGGGGTGGGTGGAAGGGTGCCCGGAGTGGGGCCCCGGGCTCGGGAGGTGGGTGTTGTTGCCCTCTTGGGGCTCCGGGATGCATGTTCTGTGGCTCCATGGCATCTGTTGTTCTTCAGGTGTGGCTCTGGGCTGGGCTCTCTTTTGTGGTGCAGTCTGCCGTCCGACTTTACACCAGGTCAGAGCAGGTGTTAGTTTCCTGCTTCTAACGTGTTTTATCGCATTTTTGTGATCTTATCGCAGATCAGGCTGGTCGTTGAGAATGTTGTGGTGTGGTGTTGTCGCGACTTTTTGCTCGGGAACACCTACTCTGCATCTCATTATCGATAGTTGCTGGGGTCATCCTCTGCGATGTTTTTTGCGACTGCTTTCGCCGTATGGGCTGTTTGCACAAGCTTGTGAATGGGGTGGATAGCTCCTTGAGAATATGGCCCTAACTGCATTGCCTTTTGTCCCATTGACTAAGCAGATAAATGCCATACATCCTTAGCACGGCTTGAATATTTCACAAAATCAAGAAAAATAGTCTTGTATTTTTTATTGCTTTGTGACCACATTCAGTGCAATATAGAAGACCACCAAGATACCATGATGGAGGTTCTACTTGACCTATATAAAGTGAAAAGGAGAAATGCTATAGTGTGCTGGCACGCCACTTTTGTTTCTACAGGGGGAAAGTTCTCCCATCATCTCACAATTTTCTAGATATTTTGAAAAATGAAACAGATTCCAGCAAATGCACCAAGCTCAAGCACATTCTGGTGGTCTACAAGATAATTATTGGAAAAGAACAAAAGACAATCAGGTCCAATTAAGAACACACATGTCCATTTTATACTATTTCTATATAGGCTACCTACAAACTGGTATTTTTAACTTACAATCCTAAGCATTGCCCTGATATGTATTGCATTGGTGTGAGAATAATGGTATGAATGGTCGTGAGGGCTACGGGTTGCAGAGCTGACCATAATTGGGCAACTTTAGAGGTCTTTAAGTTTATTTGGTAACCAAAGCTGCTCTTTAAGGGCGTTGTTTAAGTGAATTTAAGAGGTTGTTTAAACACGCATCAGGGTGTTATGACCAAAGCTAGCCATATATTCATTTTTCCTGTGATTTTGTAGATGAAGAGGTAAGAGTATTTGCCTGGTAGTTGCGTAAATTTAAGTACTGGTGTTATATTCTATATAGGTATCCCAATATAGGCCAAGGTAACATCACAACCTTTCACGTATATTCGTCACTGCTTTACATACATAAAGGCTGCTAGGACTGACCCTTTACCTAGTTACAGTACTCCTTACAGAACGTGGGGTTTTCCCTGAACAATAAGCTCATATATTATGCATGAGGATTCAGGATTCTCTGAAAATCAGCAGGACTATCATCTCTTGCATATTAACTATGTACAAGGTTCATTTTCAACGTCATCCTAAGTCCGACAGTGGCACAGCAAGGTAGAACCCCTGGTGATACCTTCGGGTATATAAACATCACATCTTGCTGAGATAGGAAGAGGAGATCGGGACTTCCATGCAGACACACTGATGCAAGACGCTGAGATTCCTGTGCTGGAGCGGTAGTACAAAATTTTGTATACCCCCCAATTTTGCATGTTTATAATAATTTGAATAACTAACTAATAGTAATCATATTAATTGGTTTGCAGTGAACATTTACCAATCATCTTAACAAAAGAATTACACGTGGGAATTGCACCTTGCATGGCTATATTAATTGTAAACTAACTTGAGTACGCATATTAATGGAAGAAAATTAGAATATTGCATGTTATATGTTGCTTTGGTGATGTATTTGTGATTTGTGCTTTATTTCGTAAGTATAAACCGCTCTGAGTGTTGCTTCTGCTAGATAAATACACACACATATGGGTATTAGCGAGGGGATAACATTTTATTAGTCATTTCTATGTTTTAATTAAGTTTTTGTGTTTCTTTTGCTTAAGTTGGCCATTTCGGCCTAAACAAGATGGCTGAACGAGACGTTAAACGTGACTGCCCTGACAACACTAGGTTCTGGGTGAAGTGCGCAGGCGTCACCGCCAGCAGCAGTGGCCTGGACCTGACCCCTGGAGAATATGTACCCTTCAAGGACGCTCCCGGAACCTAGCCAATACCAAAGACACTGCTTGATTAAACAACCGGAACCATCAAGTACGATGAGTTCATCGTTTAACACCCTGAGAACTGCACCTCCTAACCCCATGTCGACCAATCAAGACTTCCTAAACCCCGATCTTGATACTTTTTGACATTATTTTCATTATGAAAGTAGGTAGGGAATTGGACAAATTGTTTATGCTTATGCTGATGCTATCGCTATGGCTTGCTCTTCTTGATGAACTCGATTTCCTGACGTTATGCTGACGGAGAGGACGGTGACACTGCTGGACAGCTGTTATCCTGAATCTTTGAGAGACTGAATTGCGGCCTAACTTTGCTGAATAAAATTCTTCCTTGAATGACTAACTTAGAGGACGACTTTAGCCAGAATAGGTAAATATGATGCTCTGAAATGCTGATGATGATTTCTAATGTTTCTTGCAATAATTCTTAGATAAATAATATTTGATTAATTGACAAATGTGTTGTGTCGATTATTTAAGAAGAGAATTTAGTGGGATTTAAAGACTAGATAAATGATTGTGAAACTAAACCTACAAACAACTAAATGATCCATCTCCTTATGAGAGGGATATCTTAGGTTTGAAGTCAATGTATTTAGGGTAAGGTAAAGGTATTCCTTTCATGTCAGCATTTGGAAGCTTATTTCCCTAGGAAAACAGATCAACTGAGTGTAAGTTTTGGTGTTATGGGCCCCACCAATGAATGTGTATGAGTGAATTTGATGTTGAGGTATTTGGTCTGTGACGAAAGGGGAATTTGATGTTCCACGCTGCAGCACCTGCATGCAGACACTCCAGCTCGTAGCGGTCTGAACATCCCTTGTGGGGTGTCCAACTTGAGACCAAGACAGGGTCCCACAGTCTCTCACTTCAGGTAATAGGGTTGAATTTATCCTAGATGAATTCTTGGCTTTAACACCTACACATATGCTAGGTACACTTAGGTACATCTAGTTAGGGTAGAATTGTAGGAGTACTCATCTCTTATTGTCATATTTTTTTATATACTTGCTTGTATTCATGATGATAAAAAAATGGTAGAGATCTTCCATCCTTTCACTTTTCTAGTGCTTCTAATCATTTATATGTGTTACTGTCTGATAATTGTCTCAGCACACCTATTTTACACAGACTGATGAATGTTCAATAAATGCTTATTGAAAACGTCCATACCGTTTATCCTGTGTACATCTCTGAGACTAAGTGAGCACGAGTGACTGAGCAAAAAGTATTGTTCTGTTTCCACGATTCTGAGGGATCGGGTTGTCATGATCGATAGTTGCCAAGAACTATTCTCTCCTTGATATGAGGAGTTTCTAGTGGCACTGTGAGCTAGCTGGCATACAGGGCAACATACCCGGTGGGGGTATCTGGAATCAGTTCAGTGTATGTTGTCTAAATATGCAGGTCTTATATGGATTTATAAGAACTATACAACTTGGCGCCCAATGGCCAAATCTGAGTAGTTCAGTCGTGCTATTCTCAGAGACCCCTACTCACATTTCCCCAGAAAAGTATGGAGTGGGAGGGAACAAAATTCACCACAGCTGAGTAGGCAAAAATCCTATGTATTGTCTGTTGGTTTAATCAAACTTGAAGTATACATTGCTCCTAATTTGCATAACACCTTATCTCAGTTCCCTTGAAAAGCTCTCCTTTCTAAAAACAATGACTGAGCAGGGAGACGTAGAGCAAGTAAAGGCACTAAACATCTCAACAGAAGAAGAAGCTACAGATGCAATACACATTGCAGAAAATGTTAGAAATGCCATCACCCTAAAACTAGTAGCATACGGTGTTACATCTAGAGGTGGGCAAGTGACATTCATGATTGAGGCACACGAATCTTATAGAACAGGTGAATTCTATTCATGGATTAGATTCCCACAGGCAGATACACCAACAAAAAATGTCATTACTATGTCGAAGATGACATACCAAATGAATATTGTCATAGGAGGACATTGAAATTCCACTAACTTACCAGGAACTTTTATACTGGTTAAAAGGCTCCCTCCCCCATACAGGAAATAGAGTAAGACTCGGTCCGCTCTGAAGAGACAGAGCAACATGGACAGCACTAGCGGCCTACACACCACACCCTGACATTGACACAATGCCAGGAGGAGACTTACTTGTACATCATAAAGAATTAATAAAACTATACATAAACATGACACAGTTCATGATGAGAACACTCACACTTCAGCCAACATCGGCTACACAACTAGGACCAGTCCAAACTTCTCCAATCAATATTACACCACAAACATTACACGCAGTGATGGGTAAAATGCCCACTTAATGTGAACAAATAACTTTCTGGATAGCACAAAAAATAACATAACTGGAGGCAGTATTTTCACACACTGGTCCACAAGAAAAACATACAATCATAGCAATTTGCTTCCCGATGGGGATAGCTCCCCTATAGAGGATTGTACTTCTTGGATACAGTCTTCACTGAAATATATACCAGGACTCATGGTATCCCTTCATTAGAAGTAATACCAGATGTATTGAGACAGATACAGAACAAGTATGGAGCAGAACCTGACGACTGAGAGATTTCACTCCTTTACAACAGGAGACAGAACTACCTAAAATAATTGAAACTGCATATGCAGAGTTAGGTAGAGATAGTCTGGGAGCTAGACCAGTAAAACCTCAAATAGTGGCAGGTCTAGATAAAGAAAAGGCAAAGCAAACACCAGTTCCTTCAAAAAAGAAATGGGATTATAACAAACAACAAAAAAATAGATCTCAATCAAGAGGAAGTTCTCCTCAACAGGAGCCCCCAGAAAGGAGGTATAACCTTAGGAATAGGGACAGTGCCGTTTTATGTTGGCCTTCAACTAACCCCCCCCCACCCAGCCCTGCCCCTGCCCCCGCTCCGCCTCACTGCCCCACAGCGTTACCTCTGTGATCTGCCACTGAATAGGGATAACATTAAAAAACCTAACAGGTATCAGGACACTGATACACGTTCCTCTTGTTCCTTTCAGGGTTCATAAAAAAGCTCTGAGATGGAAGGACGATCAGAACACAGACAAGAAGAGCGTACAAAGTCCAGAGACTCTCAACGCACTCCAGACTATGCTTCCAAAAAAGAAGAAAAGCATAAAGCAAAACCTCAATTAAAAAAGAAGAAAGTAGTAGGTCTCAAAGTTAGACATGCCCAAAATTCTGAGGACTCAACTACTGAATGGGGAATGGGCTCTGACCATGCTAAACAGTGCAGCAGAAGTAACAATAGCTCACCAGAACCTGATGGAATTTCTGGTGACAGCGGAGTTGAGTGAGTATATCACATTGGAAACACCTGGTACTAGGGTAAGTGTCCCACATACGCTATATGAAATAATACTGAAAATGGAAGGGGACAAGCCCAGGAAAATTAAAGGTCTCTTGGGAGAACCTGACTTTTGAATTTGATATTCTCTTAGCTGAAAAAGATTGGCTGCCTGCTTGTGTTATGGATTGCCCAAAGAGAGAGAGGTTAATTATGCCAGCCTTTTCCGACTCGTTCCCCAATACATAAAATACACATGCGCGCGGAGTGGGCGGTGGCTTTTGCTCCTGCACTATATTGCAACCATTGGGTGGGATTAACAATCAGCTCACCACGTGATACCATTAAAATCTACTCTAATTCCACAGAGATAATATCCGATAAAACAGGAAGAGAAAAAACAGGTCAGGGAGATCTTAGATCAACATGAATACCAAAGTGTGATTGAAACTTGCACCTCATCAATGACCAATCCTTTGTTTCCCGTACTGAAATCTGATAATTCATATCGTCTAGTTCTAGATTACAGACATCTGAACTCATCTACAAAAACATTTGCGGTACAAAATACACATAGTGCAGCATTAATGAATAACATTGTGCGGAAAAAATACAAAACTACATTAGATATCTCAAAAGGATTTTTCTGCCAAAATATAGCGCCTGAGATCAGATATTTGACAACATTCTCAACGGCAATTTTGCTGACTCACCCAAGGGTATAAGAACAGCCCGGGGTTATTTTCCGCCAGAGTAACTGAATTACTTCAGAATCTGGACAAAGAGGCATTATACTATGTAGATGATATTTATCTTACGGATGATAACCTGGAGGACCACTTGACCGGGGTAAACACCTTAATTTGGGGATTTGCCTCTGAGGGCTACAAATTTAACTTTAAAAAATCAAAAATAGCCCACCTCAATGTCCTATTTTTGGGATATGAACTTTCAAGTAAAGGGAAAAGCCTGGCAGTCAATTTCTTAGAAAAATGTGCGCTACTCCAAACTCCAAAATCATTGAAAAGTTTACAATCAATATTGGGATTCCTAAATTTTGGCAGAACATATATTTTTGGATTACGCAGAAAGGGTTAAACCTTTCTACGACCTGATAAGACCTGATTTTTCAATTAGGCAATGGACACAGGAACACACAGAAATTCTTTGTTCCCTACAAGCTGACATGATAGACTCCAAACACTTACAGACATGCGTAAATGTCCGCAATCTGGTGATCCGTATAGTTGGTGTTCAATCTGGGTACACCTACTTGACATACAATGAAGGTGAAACTGTACCAATAGCATACAAATCACACTTGTACACAAATGCTGAGATGCGTTTTGCACCCACAGAGAAAATTCTAACAGCAGTACAGACTGCTGTGGTGAGAGAAATAGCACTGACTCGGGAAATGTATTATTATCGTGACCCCAGTATCGACCTTAGAGGCTGCTACAAAGGTGAGCATTCCAAATGCTAAAGCTTTACATCCACGATGGATACAATGGGCTAATTCTCTCACTGCATCAGATGTAGAATACAGGTACGACCCAAGTCTAAAAACACAGGCATTCCTGCAATATGAACAAGAATATACTCTCCCGAATGAAATTATAACTCTAGATCAGTATGAATTTATAATTTTCACTGACGCATCTACTCAACTGACCATATGGAGTAAACAACAATACAGCGCTGCATGTGCGATTGTTAAGGGTCGGATGAAGGATGGTAAATTCCATCCGAGCTGTACAAAGACTCAGTCCTTACGAGACTGCACGGCTCAGTTAGCAGAACTAAAAGCCCTTCTACTGGCGCTAGTTAACACGGATCGAGAATTCCCCACATTAATTGTGTGCAATTCGTTTTACTGTGTTCAGTCATACAATGAATATCGACACTATTGGGAACAAAATGGGTTCAAAGACTCAAAAGGTGGCACAATAAAGCACAAAACGCTATGGAAACAGATAGCAGAGCTGAAAAATGGGCTACTAGGAGCTCAAGTGATACACACACTGAGTCAACAATGTGATGGCATTCACTTTGAAGGGAATTCATTGGCTGATGTAGCCGCAAAGGGGGCAATACGTACTTCATCCGTAGCTGCAATTACTCGTTCGAAAACGAGAATAGATGGACAGATAATGGTAGCTGTCATTGCTTCATGCAAAGACAACAAAGCACTTCTGAAAGGTTTTCTACTCAAATACTCCTACAAGTTAGATGCAAACAACGTTCCATTTGCTAAGATTCCAGGAGTGGGGGATAGAGTAATACCAAACATGGATCGCAGATTAGGCTTAATTTTAGCTGCACACAAGGGTCTGGGTTCTGCACACGCAGGAGTTACAGTAACAGTTTCTTACTCAGACAACGCTGTTGGTGGCCAGGGTTAATGGAGCAGACCAAAGACTATGTCTTAAGGTAAGACATCTGACAACAAATGAAAGGCTCCACCATAACACGTCCAGCGCAAACACAATTATTGATATCAGACAGACCTCTTGCGTGTGTCTATTTGGACCACTGCGGCCCATTACAATCTGATGGTGCTTACAAGTACATTATGGTGGCAGTGGATTCCTGCTCAAGATTCCTATGGGTATGGCCTCAGCGCCCGGCTGACGCTTGACCTGTTATCAAAGATTTGCGAATCTTTATGGGGACATGTGCAGTTGGCACATTACATTCTGACCGTGGCCCGCGTTTAGCTCTAGGGCTTACAAGGAGGCCATGGGAGGTTTGGTCTACCATGGCGATACTTGTCTCCTTACCATCCTGAGGGAAATTCGGTCATGGAAAGGAAAAACCGGGACTTAAAGCAATCATTAACAGCTTGGGTATTAGGTGCGGGTGGTAGTTGGGTCAATCACCTATATGGGTTCCAAAGGGCCTTAAATAATATGCCAAGAAGCTCTCTAGGGGGTTCACTCCTTATGAAGTCCTTTTTGGGATGAGAATGTGGGTACCTGACCTAGATTGTGAAGGCGCAGTGGCGGATGAAAATCTTTTTGACACCAATAAACGTTTGGCTGTTTTGCAGGCACTAAATGAATCAAGGGCTCTACTGAGCAATGTACAGGTGAAAAGGTTTGCCACTGGGGAAGTCAAGTCAGTCATGGCAAGACCTGTCTGGATTGCTAAAGTCGGGAATCTGGTCAGAGAAATAAAGATGGACAAAAGAGAATTTGGACCATCTTACAAGAAGCCTGTACATGTCCTGGCAGTTGAAGGAACAAGTACTGTACTTCTGCCACCTCTTGCCTGAAAAAAGGAGAAAAGGTGTGTCTCCATTGCTCTGATAAAACCACACTATGTGGCCAATATTGAATAGTAGGCCTCGTGGGCTCCTGGGTAGCCGACGCACTCCTCTCGCTGCCATACAGGAAATTCAGACAGAAAGGCTTATCACGTTTGAAGAGTCGCCCTTGCAAAGCACTGGAATAAACAAAAATGCGATGGGACAAATTTCAATTCAACCTAACACTGATGCCTATATAAATATGCCTCAACAAGAGCAATCAACAAGTTCAACAAAACCTGCTGAGGTACCAAAAATAGATCGAAATGCATCTGGCTATTCCATCGACTTTGATACGTTTTCATTGGATCCAAGTGAACCTGAAATGACGCCAGCCCCAAAAACTCATAAACAACAAATCAAAGATTTCTGCATCTTTCTTAGAAAGACTTACCTGGTGTCACCTTGCATAAAACTTTGGATAATCACAGGGATACTTTCCTTTCTTTTTTGGGTAGGCATAGTGACTACTTTCCCCTTACTTATTTGTGGAACTTATCTTCGCCAAGCTCTGCAGCATCACAAGTGAACTTGATCTTGAAACCTCATGTTTCATCACATTATGAACAAAGAGACTTGTATTCAGTGAACAATACAGCAATTCCTATGCCTGATGGTATACTATGGGACAAGGTTGATTATGATATATTTGGCCCGACAGAACTTTTAAAAGTACCACATTTATTTAAAATTTCCTTAAATGGTATTATTCCCTTCAGTAAATTCTCTGGTGATTGTGATTTTGAAACTGTGAATAATATGTCGCATGATTTAAAACAATCTGCCACATTTTCCAGCAATGAAATGTTGGAAGACAAATCAGATTTTAACACTATGTATTGTTACCAACATTATGGTCTTCACTTTCTACACAAATCCAGCAGGCCTATAAATGTTTTCACTTATCGCCACTGGGAAGATTTCCCTACACCACCAAAAAGCAATTAAAAAATGTTTGCAAAGAAATGTTCATGTTTTTCAGGGTTTAACATTTCTGACCCGACCTCATATTACTATAAGGTTGCACCTCCATCAGCACAGAAAAATATGCTAACAAACACCAAACAGATTTGGATTTACTCTGCTTCCTTTATTACCCAACTGTCTGAACAGGGTTTCGACTTATGGAAAGACACTATAGGCTCAAATTCAGTCTGGGAATCTAGGGATTGGCAAGTCAAGGGAACTGAAGCTCTATTTAGAGCATGCCTCATTCCACAGCAGATGATTTTTTTTAACGAAACTGTGTAACAGACTTCTTGTCTTGGGATAGGCAAGATCAAGGAATTGAATACAACTCGGATTCCTACATCAACACAAACCAAGAAAAATGAAACATCAGAAGAAGGGGCTACAATAGATGACATCATACAATACAATAGATCAGACCCCAAGTGGAAAGGATGGTTGGTTTGGCCCACAGACACTAATAGATGTGAAGAAAGATTCAGGGATACCACTGAACGGGTACAGTATCCATAGGTCAGACTCACGATATGTACAAAGAGAACATCCGGGGGTAGTGACATCATACAATGTTAGGAAGTTATGCCTCGATTGGCTGAAAACCTCGTCACTTACACAGGTGAAACAACACTTATCCTTACTATCAGAGGATGCAGACCTAAGGGATTTTTCATTAGGCCCCAGGAAACCACATCAGAAACGTTTCATATATGCTGTCTATAATGAAATATGGAAAATATCCCAACAAGACGCAGCTGAGAGACTGCGAGAAATATATGAGATTAACCTAGAAAAGGCATTAGCCGTAGTTGACAATAGTATGACTATGTTAACATCCAGAATATATTCACTGGGCAACATTGTATCTTGCCCATAATATAGCATGGGCAATCACAATTACGTTCTGTTATGTTATTGAGCAGGATGCTGCAATCATTGCGCACTGGTTATGTGCCTTGGTGGTTTACAAACAGTATATCCCTGTTTTCTGCATTCAATCTCACAGAAGAACAGATGAGGATGGCACATAAGGGAGCAACATATACAATGCTGTGTATTGAAAAACTGGACTGATTACCTTTTACTGTCCACAGAATGGTTAATCCATGGCCACATAACGGTACCGGTCACAACTTTCCAGTTTCAATTTTGCCTAGATCAACAACAGGCAGGCAGATATGAAAAGATGGGTATGGAATATATCAGGGAATCTTGGGAATTACCGTACAGATTTCGATGCAGGAGTGGGGATCTTGAAGTGTTTCTAAGCGGAACTAACAGTGAGAACGCTTTGAGTGGATGTTATGTCACTTTCCTATACACTTGTAGAGCGCACGGCTGTCCCAGCAGAGGGGCGTCCTGGCGCTGATGGCAGAAAACTGCACAGTTTGTAGCAAGGAGACAGAGAAAAGAGGAATGTTTTGACAGCTTTACGGAATGTCAAATAGGTCTTTAGGCTGCGGATGGAAGTAGGGAGCATATTCCAAAGTTTCGAAGCCAAAACACAGAAGGAGCGCCCTCCAGCATGGACCCTCTTCACCCGAGGGACAACCACTGCTGTCCCATAGAAAGAAGTTGGCAGGAAGGGATGTAGAATGTATGCAGATTGGCCAAAATACCTGGGGATGAGAAGTTCAAGATTTTAAATATAAAACATAGGGCCTTGAACACTAAGAGTGTTGCCACATGCAGTCAATGAAGACGACGAATGGCACTAGATGTGGTACATCTCCTCGGTAGGCCAAGGAGAGTTTGAGCTGCCGCATTCTGGACCCTTTGCAGTCTGACAATTTCAGACTTGTTAGCCCCCAGATAAAGAGAACTGGCATAGTCCAGTCTTGACAGAATCAAAGCCTGGACGATGACCTGCCTAATAGGGGGATTAAAAAAAACTAACAGTGGTTTAAGCCCCCTCAGTATCCCAAAACAGGTCCCTGCCACCTTCTTGGTTTGGGTCCGAAAGATAAGGGCGGTATCGATCCAAACACCTACCACCTGTTTTGGGGCAGATGCCAGCCCCAACGTGGCAGGCCACCAATGCTCTCTCCACAGCTCAGAGTCTCACCCTACCAGCAGTACTTCAGACTTATTGGCAGTCATCCACTCCGCAATGGCCTCGAGCTTGCTCCGAAACTTACAAGCGTCCCTAGTGATGTCATCGGAGAGTGTGACTACCAACTGAGCATCGTCTGCATACGATACTATCGTGAGCCCTCTGTTCTTAGCCACCGTCGCCAGTGGTTGAACATACAAATTGAAGAGGGTAGGACTCAAAGCTGAGCCCTGTGGCACCCCCTGTTTGGTGGCATGAACTTTGGAAAGTCCTCTCAGAAAGAAAGGAAGCAAACCATTCCAGAGCAGAGCCCACTATGCCCACCTCTTCCAGCCACCTCAGTAGGATCTGGTGGGAGACCATGTCGAACAAGGAACTGAGATCTAATAAAATCAGTGCCGATGTATGACCCTCATCCAGGGCCCATCTCAGATGTTTGGTCACAGCAAGAAGAGAAGATTCTGTGCTGTGACCAGGACGATTCTGAGAGGGGTCTAGTATTTTATTTTGCTCCAGATACCCCATCAAGATGGCGTTTACGTAGGCCTCAGATATCTTGGAGACCCAAGGAAGGAGGGAGATAGGGCGGAAACTCTTTGGTTTGGCAGCATCCAGGTTTTTTTTTTTTAGCAAGGGTACCACCCTAGCATGTTTCCAGGGGCTCCGGACAACAGCCGTAGCAAGCGATAAATTAATCACCTGGCTCAACGGTGGAATGAGCACAGGTAGAACTTTCATAGAATAGGCCTGCTTGAGAGGGTCTGTCGGGGAACCAGACATGACTTTCCTGCATAGCAAGGACAGCTTCTCTTGGGAGATTGGAGGGAAAGTGGTCAGAGTGCATAGAATTGGAGGTCGAGGCATGGAATCAGAACCTGATGCAGCCTGGGGGAAGGATCTCTCATAGGCCAGGATATTATGCTACATGGAGCTTGTAATGGTTCAGAGGCAAACCTATCCTGTCATTTGAATGGTGCCCCAGCAGCTGTAATCACTCTGGTATTCAGGCTTCTCTTGAATGGGAGTTACTTGATGCTGAATGATCAAGGTGGTTTTGAGATGCTAAAGGGCATTGCATATCTAGTAACCGTGAGCTCCAGGGTTACTTGCTGTATGCAAGTATTGTTTCCACTGACATATACAGTCAGGGGGGCGCCGCTATGGCCTTCGTGGAATGTTTCTCTTCTATGGTTTGATACTCTGAGCAGAATTAAAGCCATGCTTTTACAGAAAACTGTGCCCTTAACCTCCAACCAGGAGACTTTTGATCTCCAGATCGCAAGCTCCTCGGCTGGGATACAGACACTAATAGGTACAAACTGCCCTTTCCATTTACCTGAAATGGTAAATCATAACTTTAACATGTCTGATACAACGGGTATAGTCCACCTATTTAAGACCATAGGTTGGGGACTGTTAAGCACCTTTCAGACGGTCCTCTGAGTCATACCAAACTTTACACACTCCGTATTCGGAAGCATTTTTGGAGAACTTGCGCTGATTCTATTTCTAATAGCAGACATCCTGATTGTAATTTTTCTGCTACGCAATGGGCATCCCAGTCACCAAGGAGATGGAGAAGGCACTCCTGGGGTGCAAATACCATGATCACATGGTACAACATCTGGGCACACCTCGCCTACGAGTGCTTCTTGGTTCCTGTCATTTAGACCAGTCTGGATGGACTGCATCTTACCTGTTCTCTGATGCCTGTTCTGCGGCGAGGAATGCATGTTAGATCTGTGTCTGACACTTACTTGAGTTGCGCAATGAGATTTACCATCCTTTCACTTTTCTGGTGCTTTTAATCATTTATATCTGTTACAGTTTGATGATTGTCTCAGCACACCTATTTTCCACTAGAACGAGGAATGTTCAATTAATGCTTATCGAAAATGTCCATACCTTTTATTCTGTGTACATCTCTGGGACTAAGTGAGCACAAGTGACTGAGCGAAAAGTATTGCACTGTTTCCATGATTCTGAGGGATCAGGGCTGTCATGTTCGATAGTTGCCAGGAACTATTCTCGCCTTGATACGAGGAATTTCTAGTGGCACTGTGAGCTAGCTGGCATACAGGCCAACATACCTGGTGTGGGTGTCTGGAATCAGTTCAGACACCAAGCCCGCGGTGTATGTTGTCTAAATGTGCAGATCTTATATAGATATATAAGAACTACACGACACTGGATGTGTAGTAGGTGTGGTGTTGGACGATCATGCCTCTATGTCATGATGAAGCCTGCCACCCATTGTGCATGCCCTTAAACTGTGAGCATCAAGAATATTGGGGTTACCCAGTGACCTTCAGAACCTGGGTATCTGAAATATATGCTATAGTAGTGAACAGAACAGACTATTCACTTTTTCGCCTTTTAACTCAAGCCACAGCTGATGTGAGTCACTCACATCACTGCTCCAAGAATCTGACTCGTGCCAATCCTGATGCGAACATCATTGCTCCTACAATCCAACCTTCAGTGGGTTAATATTGATGCAATTCTTCATCAACCTTGAGAAGAATCAAACCCCTGGTGGATCACCAACTTAAGTACTCTACTGGCCTTTGGTTACTAGCCTCATTGGCTGTCGTCCCTTGTCCTGAAGAAGACCCACTCTGACTCCTCTTGAATCGCGCACTCCTTAGGTTGAAACGTCGACGTGCCTGCATAATCTATTCCCTACTCTCTCCACTCCGCGTGAAAAGCAAAACTGTATATGGACTGGAGATTCATGTGCATAGGGATTGATGTCTACTGATTGAACATTTTAGATACATCTTGTACAGCACTGTATATATTTTAGTCACTTTAAGCACTCTGTCATTTCTAGATCACCTTATCACAGATTAGTTTACCTTGCGTCGTTTATCAATATTGTTTTTTTTTTGTGACAGCTGGACTATGTTACAACCAGATAAAATTGGGAAATAAAAAATTAATTACGTTGCTTAGAAAATTCCTTTTGATTACATCAAATTAGGTGTGTTCTTCTTTCTTCATGCATAAATGTTTATGATAAGTTTAAAAGTAATTATTCTTCTCCCAACAAAACTTAAACTGTGAGCAGCAGAATTTACTGTACGGTCTCGCCTCAAGACAGAACCTGCACAAAACCAAACTTTCAAATAAGTGCCACATCACATATTATTCGGTTGTGTGTCACAGGGATTTACCTCAGTCAAACAACCTCCCAGGTGGAAAACCAACAGATTCACATGCAGTTTACAAGTGAAATGCAAATATGGAATCTCAACCTGCATGGAAAACCATCCAAGGATCCCAGCGTTATTAGTAAATTAAAGCTTTTTTTTATCCCTTCTTGTCAGACCTACATGAAACATGGGAATCAATGCAGTGGAATTAATTTGACAAACCAACAAAAACTATACATGTAAGATTCTGGATGCCAAAGTTATTAGAAAATGAACACTTTTATCACAACATAATCACACCCTGATGGACATGCATGCACCTCAACATATCGGAAATTTGTTAAGCATGCCAAGGGTTGGCCATATTTCATGCAGATCAATGAAACTACACCAACGTTATGAGCAAATGAAAGATGTTTGACCCCCTCCTCTAATTTTACAACATTCAGTATCATATCTAGTTGCAAACTTGCAAATAGTCTGCAAAATTGCATGTAGATTCACTAAATAGTCTGAAAGTTATCAGCAAATTAATACTAAATATTGAGAATAAGCTAAATGTGATAAATGTCTGCAAAATGTTGAGCAGCTCTGTAATTCCATGTCAAAATCAAAAGCATATTAATGATTTTTACCCCCCCCCCACCCTTTTACTTTTCGTCCCTTGTTGGTTTTTCAGGAAACCTGATATTCACTTGCTAACAGTCCGATAAATTTGATGAAAATCATTAATCACCAACAAAATTATTAACACATGAAAACGTTTTGCCCACTCTTTGAGGTGTTGTCCCTCTGCCCCCTTAATGGAGTTGTATGAAACTTTACAAACCCATAGAGGACTAACCTTGCCAAATGTGTTCCAAATTTCATGTAGATTCCTCAAATGTTGCCAAAGCTATGAGAAAAGGAACAAAGTTTGACCATTCCTTTTAACTGTGTTTTTTGACTGATCTGCACAAGTGTAACGAAATACCAAGAGTAATCTAAACATGTTAGGAATCTGCCACCTTTCGTGCAAATTCATCAATTACTCTAAAGTTATAAGCAATTCAAAAACCGAATTGTCAAGATATCTCTAACTTTAACTCTTCAAAGCCCAAATGCTAATTCTTCAAACAACTACTGAAAATATTTACTCTAAGTCAAGAGAAAGTACTCCTCCTCCTAGTGATTTATTTGTTCAATGCCAAATGTAGTGTGAGCCAATTCAGCATTTTTTTCCTGTTGTTCAGAGCAAATCCTATGGGAGTTTAAAAGCTTTGCTTTTTTTTTGCCCCATTCTAACCGCCTCTGTAATATTAAACAGGCAGCGATACGCCCTGTAGCCTGTGCAGTTATGGCTAGGTCTGAGTTTAAAATGAAAATAGATTTTTTATTTTCCTAATAACTTTGGCACTGTTCAATAAATCTGTTGGGGACTGTGTGGGACTATGTCAGGAACACAGTCAGGGACATAGGCAAGGACAGGTAACTGTGTAGAAAACGTACACAGAAAGAGGAGTACAGCGCTGCCCAGGATCACACAGGAAGTCAGAAGAGAAAAGGGATCCAAACAATAAGCCTGTACAAATGAACAAGATGACTAAGACTCAAAGGATGGGCACTCAAGAGGCAATTTAGCATTCAGAATAACTACACCCAGGATGGATGTGCCGACATATATATACATATATACACACACACACACACAACAACAACATTAACAATAAAGGGAATGTGAAGTAAAGCACTCGGGAGCTCCACACGGTAAGACTAAAGCTCGATAAATTCCTCACCCACAAATGCTGTTACAGATACTCAGCCACGGCCGCTGCAGGTAAGAGCAGTGGGGCCAGGTGAGGGGGGATTTCGATAGACGACCACAAGGGAAAATTAAATAAATAATTAATTTTCTCTCTTGGTCGTCTTTTGAAAACCCCCCTCACCTGGCCCCACTGCTCTTAACTGCAGCTGCCGCAGCTGCAGATACTTACTGCAAATACCCACATATAGAATATGCATGCATACGCAGTGTCTGAGGAGCTGATACCTATGGTGATGTTATAAATGTAACTCAAAGACAATACTCACAGTGAACAAGAAACAAACACCTAGGTTGTCAGCTGTGCCCACGGATCTTGGTGATCAAACAGGAACACACAAGGCAGTAACAGCAAGGGGGGTAGAACTAAATATAAGCACAATAAACAAGGAGCTAGCATGGAGGCATGCTTAAATGTAAAGGAATGAAATCACAGGGCACACTTGGCAGAAAACAAGTAACAAACATACAAGGTGATAGGAGCAAGACAGCAGGAATAGCAAGACAGTGAACTAGGAACTGGAACCAAGGAGTTAAGAAGAACAGCAGGGACTGGAAAAGGATATACAGAAGGGAAGGCTACAAGGGTATACTAGAATAGTATTGAATCAGGAGTCAAGCAAACACAGTAGCACTGAAGGCTGTGCTGGAGCAGAAACAAGAATTGAGCAAAAGCTCAAGAACCAAGGTAGCACTACAGGCAGTGCTAGTTCAGGAACAGGGAATTACTATAGCTCAGGAGTCAAGGTAGCACTGCAAGCAGTGCTAGTTCAAGGAAACAGGAAAAAGCTACAGCTCAGGAAACAAGGAGTCAAGAGAGCACTGCAAGCAGTGCAAATCAGGAACAAAAAAATATATGAAGCTCAGGAACAGGAAAAAGAATAACTATAGCTCAGGAAATAAGGAAGCACTGCAGGTAGTGCTAATTCAGGCACAAGGAATAGCTATAGCTCAGGAATCAAAGAACAATGATTAACACTAGCTCAGGAATCAAGGAATATCAAAAGCTCAGGAAACAAGGATCAGCCTCACTGAACACAGCTACAATGACCAACCTTGGCCTGAAGGAAGCTGGGGCTTAAAAGAGCTCACAGTGATCACATGCATCAGGTGTGAGCAGGGTAGCAGCAGCCAGCCATGGGTGAGCTGAATTACTCCACCCATCCTTGGCCTGCAGGGTTGAAGACGAAGCAGTGATCAGGGAATTCTAGGTAACCGAGTGTCAAACATTAGCAGGCTGGCTTCAAGCATGAGAAGGCTGGCTTTCACAAAACCCGACAATAGTGACCAAATGGATGGAAGTCAGGATAATCATGCAGGGGAGTATCTGGAAGCTTATTAGAACACAGGAAAGTCAAACTATGCACCCCTCTAGTGGTGGGCACGAGAGTGCAGGGAGCGAATCGTGACAAAATCTGCATGAAACTAAAAAGATCATCTAAATTGGGTTCAGCAAATAAAAGGCAAAAAAGGTACGGTAAAAAAGTGATTTTCCCAATTTATCTCCCATAACATTCTTTTCTCTCACATACGGAAAAAACAAGCAGCAGAGCAGAATTGCACCAAAGTTCGCATGAGATAAACCTTTACTTAATGAAATGTCTTTGCATGGTTTGGTGGAAATATGTTCAGAGGTTTTTAAGAAATTAGCATTAAAAATATGTTTCAGAAGGATACGAGAATCATGCTAGCTGTACATAAAATTAGACAAATCTGGACTATTAGTCTGCAGATGATCCACAAATACAGATTGACAGACCATCTGTGGACCCAAATTTTGTAAAATACTTAAATCCGATATCACAAGGGTCCTTTTTGGCCCATCATTCATTTTGGTTCATGGAGCAAATCCCAGATCCAGCATTCTGGAAATATTTGAAAGGCTGGCTCTAACTTTCAGAAAAATATTGTAGCCAGTATTTGAGGAAGCACGAGCGCAGGCCTTACCGCCTAAAAAAAAAAAGAAACAGGGGCCATAAGGGACCTGGGAAACATATCCTGATCACTTGGCTCAAGTGCAAGGCCCAAACAGGACTCCCACCAGGCTTTCAAAATTCAGACTTTGCTGCAAGTCTCATGGAACCCTGGGCTGGGTTAACAATTTCCCGGTGAGGACTATGAGGTCTGCAAACCTGTAAAGAGTCTGCAAACCCACTGCAGATGTTCTTAGACCATTGTTGGACCTCCTGAGGAGTTTGCAGACCCTGGGGTGGTGACCCCTCACAAGGGGTCCAACAAGATTCTACTAGTTTGCAAGTGGTTACTTACTACACAACAGGTTACGCTAACCCTAAAAAATAAAAAAAAAATCCCTGCAGCTTAGCTTCTTCTATGAACTGCTGAAGGACATTTACAGTAGGAGTTGGCCACCCTTTTTGGGTTTTTCCAGGGTCCAGGCACTGCTGATCATGGCCAAGAGTCATGCGATGGGTGCTTGCAGCAGGTTGCACAAAGGCCACTCCCTGCAACCAAGCCCCTTATGCACATTGTTGAAGGACGTACATAGCAATGGTTGCCTGCCCATGAAGGACTGGGTGCAGGGAACTACTAGATGTGCTATATGGTAAAAAAAGGAGATTCACTGAAAGCAACTAAAGTTAAAGTGTACTTATGGTTAGCTTTGTTTATAACACCTTAATGTATGTTTAAATAAATCACACAAAAATCACTAAAAAAACTACAGTTTTAGTGCAGTTATTTTTGGAAATTAAACCCAAAAATCTGAGAAATTTGGAGGTTATAGATAGATCTGCAATACATAACCCACGAATGGTCATGCAAGCCATGACTCACATCAAATTTACACCGTTGATGTATATGTGCCCAATCAGCAATCCAAGGGCCATATAACGGAAGTGCCCCAGGTGCACAATAGATGTTAGTTCCCATTTTGCACGCCCCGGGCGCTTTGGTATTACAGAAAAGGCTGCATATGCTGGTGCGGCCCTTACTGTAATGCAAATAGCCTTGGTACACATTATAGCACCAGCGCTATCACCAGAGGGTATTTCCTCTTTAGCATGGGGGCATGGCCCCATGCAAATGAGGATATCCTTTGGCCTCTGTGCCTGCACCATATTGTAGATGCGGGCGTAGAGGCAAAGCAGCTGTCAGTAGGTGCATTAACAGTGTGCCTTCTAGAAGGTGGTGCACTGTTAGTGTACACCCTGACAGCAGCCCTCTGGAGGGTGGATAAGGGGGTCCTTTGGAGCCCCCAGACATCCCCTTGCAGGCAGGTGCCTGGGGCCCAAAAGGGTCAGGGGAAGGGGGGACCACACAGCCCCCTTCCTAAAATAAAAAAATAAAGAAAGACGTCAACTTACGGAAGCCACACCCCCTTTCACCACTACTCTGCAAATGAATCTCCTGGCACGCTCTAGGTTGGGGGATGAAGTCCCCTCGCTATTGAATGTCCTTAGGGGGCAACTAGCCCACCTCTTACCTCCATTAAGCCCCACACAGTGGGATTGCTGAGAGGTGGTCGAGGCCACGCCCCTTTTCCCCATGTGCCCTGAGGGATTTAGGACTAAAGTGGACTTCATAACCCAAGCAGAACTGCACCAGTAGGCGCAATTGCAGAGTGGTGTAAAAAGGGTGCATTGCCTCTGCCTACCTCCCAGCAATTCAACTGTGTGGGGCAGTCTGCAAACGCGCCTCCTGGAACACTACTGGTTGGGGGATGAAGTCCACTTTACTCCTGTGGGACTTTGTGGGCCAAGAAGCTGTCCTGGTACCTCCTGTAAGTCCTGTGCAGTGGCACTCCCGAGTGCTGGTCAGAGGCCCAGCCCCCTTTCTCCACCACTCTGCAAACACCACTACTAGTTAAAGAAGCATTTGCAATGCAATAGGTCTTGCATTTGCAAGAGTTAGAGCTAATGGCGTTGTAAATGTAAAAGTTGTTTGGAGTGGAGTGGATCTACGTTGTATGTAATGGAATTATGTGGTATGTTGTATAGTGAAATTAGGTGGATAGAAAGTATGTGGTATTCAGTGTATAGAAATTATGTAGAGTGGGATTATGTGTTATGGAGATTAATTATGTGGTAAGCGAAACTATAAACTCAATGAGACACAAAAAAAGAAGAAAACACTGAAGAGCACTTCTAGACCTAATCAGAGGTATGAGCAGTGCCAATGGAATTATGAGACTGTTCGGCCGCAGCAATTTTCACATAATTATACATTTTCCACATTCACCACATAATCCATCATCTGCTGCATAATCTGCCGATTTGAACAAAAAGAACCTTGTTTCTAGCTCAAACGGCTAAAACGTTACCAAATATGCAACGAAAAGTGTTACAGTGTGGTCGAAGGCCCTTTGCAAACTTGGAATGGTCACCTGCTACTTATTACTTAATGTGGGTGTTAACTTGATACTAATGGTACGCAAACCACTTTACGCTTCTTTCTGCCCCTCTCTTGCCTCTTTCTGCATTTCTCTTGTCTTTTTCTGCACATCTCTTCTGCTTTTTGCACATCTCTTCTGCTTTCTGCACCTCCCTTCTTTCTGCACCTCTCTTGCTTTTTTCTGTACTTCTCTTGCTTCTTTCTTCTGCATCTCTCTTGCCTCTTTCTGCACCTCTGTTGCTCATTTCTGCACTTGTCATGCCTCTTTCTGCACCTCTCTTGCCTCATTCTGCACCTCTCTTGCCTCTCTGCACCTCCCTTCCCTCTTTATACACCTCTCTTGTCTCTTTCTGCACTTCTATTGCCTCTTTCTGTACTCAAATTGGAAGTGCAAGCTGTCAAGTTTAAAGGTCTGCATGTTCCCGTGACTGGGGTATATGTCTACTTGTACATGTATTCTCACATGTGTTATGCATATGAAGATGGTAGCTTAAAAAGCTGGTAGCTAATCCTATAGGTGGTTAAATCTTCTCAGTTCTGCTCTGACATTCGGTTGCACAGGCAGAAATATCTTACGTATGTAGGTGTTATAAAGGCCCTCAAATATACCTTTGAATACCCATGTGCCCTGTATTATGAGCAGAAAGAAATACATACACCTTCTTGTACACAAATTTACAATGTATATTGTTTGAAACACAGGTATTCAAATATTTGTATGTTTATTTTTATGTAACATGTCACTAGGTAAAAGCACAGACACACACATGCACACCTTCACAAACTTGGTGAGACTTACAACAGTAATATGGTTATGATTGATGTTTTACATTTGGTATGCCTACCTTTCTGAGCAGTTGATGAATAGGGAACCTTCAAGAGAAAAGTGAGGTTTAAGACATCTTAGGAGAAGGATTAGTGATTAGCCTACTTTGTATGAGTCTGTGGAAAGGTACAGTTGAAGTAAGCCTCTTTCTGCACCTCTGTTGCTTCTTTCACACTTCTATTGCTTCTTTCTGCACCTTTCTTCCTCTTTCTGCACTTCTCTTGCCTCTTTCTGCACTTCTCTTTGCCTTTCTTCCTCTTTCTGCACGTCTTACCTATATAGGCATAGTTCGAAAATAGCATTAAAAAAACCTTAGAAATTAACCACAAAAAAACAGGTTTCAGGGATGTTATAGTTAGTAATTAGCATTTAAAAAACCTTAGATATTCACTGAAAAAAAAGAGGTTTCAGGGACGTTATAGTTACTAATGAGCATTTAATACCTTACAAATTCACTTAAAAAGCACAGGTTTCAGGGACATTATAGTGAGGCTGACTCGTACAAAACCAGAGAAATTCAGCCGTTATAGTTAGCCCGGCTCACTATAACTTGCGCCCCCGCAATGCACTGCTGATGACATCATATATTACATCACTCATGACAGGATCAGTGACACTGATGACATCACTGATGACATCTCAAATGACATCACTGATGACATCATCCGGTAACTGAGTATTTCTAAAAAGTTTAAGACTGTTATATATATATGTAGGCCAAGGCGTATTGAAGAATGAGTATGTGTATGAGTGTCTGTATGGATGATTTAGTTGGTTAGTGACTGTATAAGTGAATGATTTAACATGTCTTAGTAAATGTATGGGTGAATGACTAATCTGTGTGAATGTGGGTATCAGTTTGTCAGTTGGTGTATAAGTGGCTGCATGGGTGCACTCAGTTGCCACATCTTGTATAATAAAGAAGTAAGGCCACTTGGGGACACACAAAGACATCCCAATAACAATAAAAAAAGTTAAAAGGTTTGCCACAACACATTGGTTAAGGAAGAATACTTAAAAAGGAGACATGGTATACTCGTGCTTAAAGTGCAAATAAATTGATCTTTGCTAAAGTCATACAATAAGGTTTTTAATAGAATTTGTATGTATATATATTTTTATAACATAATAATATCATAATCATTTATAATATGTGAATATAGTGATACACTCTCAAAAGCAGCAAACACATCTCATACAGTGCCAATTACTTAGTGTAATTTAATAAAACATTATTAAGGACCCAGTATAGGCCAACAGACCCCAATTCCTAATATATATTTAATCGTGGCTGTGGATTGTCCATGGTTATAATATCATAAGCAGCTATAAGAATGACTTGAACAATCTTTAAATTGAGTTGGTTACAGGCTCTATCTTCACTGCACGTGTGCAATGATTGTACACGTCATGTTTTGGTGTAATGGTGTAATGTATGTGTTTCAAACCCTCAAATAGACATTAGAGTGAGTCTTCATCTGGAATGTGGTACTGTGGTCTTGTGGTTGTTCCTTCCACACTCTTCACCGGAGCTACTGAAAGGTAGCGAATTGTATATTGTAATTGTTTGGTTGAAGCCTTTGTGGCTGTCTCCATCTATTACATGGGAATGATTCGCAATGTGAAAAAATATTTATGTTCTGAAAAATATATACATAAAAAAGGTATTGCCTTTATTACTGACTAGTAATTGCATTATTCTGAGTCCTTCTCTCACTTTGAATAATTACAATATAAGGCCTTGCGCATCTCAGACACCCGCCCTTATTTCTACATAATATGACATGCTCCCTCCACACCTCCTCTTTCTTCACTAAGTCCAAATCATTACAGTTGGACCGGAAGACCAGGCGGGAAGTATTAGTGTTATGTATTTTAGTTTATATTTAAAATGTATGTGATGTATTTTTTATATAAGTATTGTTTATGTTTTTTAAAATATGTGTTACATTTTTAGTAGTTATTAATTTTATTTCAATTTAATTTTGTGTTTTTTAGTTCTGTAGTGGGTTGTGGGTTCCTAGGGGGATAGGGTGGGAAGTAATTTAATTCTAATAACTTAATGATTATTTTTTATTTATTAATACTAATTTAAATGAGATTTTATAGTGTTAATTGTGGGAAGTAATGTATTGGTCATTAATTATTGATTGGTTGTTAATTAATATTAATTAATTGATTCGAAATTAATTATGCAAATTGTGTAATTAATTTTAGGGGCAGGTTGTGGGGTTTAAAGGGGTAAAGGGTGGGAAGTAATTTATGTTTAATTAATTAATAATTCGCTGGTAATTTATTTTATTTTATTGATTGTAAATTAATTATGAAAATTGTGAAGTTTATTTTAGGTGAGTGCTGTGAGGTTTATAGGGGTAATGGGTGGGAAGTATTTATCTGTAATTATTTATTAGTTAATATTATTTAATTAATTGAAAATTAAATATGGAAATTGTGTAATTAATTTTAGGTGTGGGTTGTCAGGTTTATAGGGGTAAAGGGTGGGAAGTCATTTGTTTAATTAATTCATAATTAGTTGACCAGTAATATTAATTAATTACTTGATATTTAATTAGGGTAATTGTTTATTTTTTTGTGTGTGTGTGTTTTAATTTTACAGAGTTAAAGGGTGGGGAGTAAATTAATTTGACTCACTTTATAATTAGTTGTTAAATAGTATTAGTTTTTTCATTTAAAATAGGTTTTAATTGTGTCATTTATTTTTTAAAGTTTAATTTTAGCTGTGGGTTGCGGGGATTATAGGGGTACAGTGTGGGAAGTTAATTCATTTTTATGAGTTTTAATTTGTTTTTTTATTTGTTTTAATTTGTATTTTTTAATTAATATTTCTTTAATTGTAATTAATGATGTTAATTATGGAAATACAGTTTTTTTTAAATTTAGATGTGGTTTGTGAATTGTGTGGTGTTATAGGATGTATGTAATAATTAATGTTTTTGTTTATAAACAATTTGTAATTAAAAATATTTATTTGTTTGACTATTATTTTTTATTTTAGTTAATATAATATTTGTATGTATTTTTCTTATGTATTTAACATTATAATATGCTTTTTAAATAATTTTAATATTAGATATATTTGTATTTTAGTTTTTTACATAATTGTATATTTTTTATTTATTTTGTTGTAGTGAGAATATTAATTGTTACCCCTCCACAATACAACACTTTGCCTTCTGTTGCATTACTTGAAGTGCATTTTATCCCGCCACTATCCAACACTTTCCCTACTGTTGCACTCACTGGAGTGGGAATAGTAATTTTTACCTCTCCGCTATCCAACACTTTCCCTACTGTTTCTCTCATTGGAGTGGGAATAGTAATTTTTACCTCTCAGCTGTCCAACACTTTCCCTACTGTTACAATTATTAGAATGGGAATAGTAATTTGTACCCCTCCGCAATCCAACAGTTTCCCTACTGTTGAACTCACTGGAGTGGAAATATTAATTTTTACCACTCCGCTATCCACAACTTTCCCTACTGTTGCACTGATTGGAGAGGTAATAGTACATTTTATTCCGCCACTATCCAACACTTTCCCTACTGTTGCACTCACTGGAGTGGGAATAATAATTTTTACCCCTCTGCTATCCAACATTTTCCCTACTGTTACACTCACTGGAGTGGGAATAGTAACTTTTACCTCTCCGCTATCCAACATTTTCCCTACTGTTACACCCACTGGAGTGGGAAAAGTAATTTTTACACCTCGGCTATTCAACACTTTCCCTACTGTTGAACTCACTGGAGAGGGAATAGTAATTTTTACCCCTCCACTATCCAACACTTTCCCTACTGTTACACTCACTGGAGTGAGAATAGTAATTTTTACCCCTCTGCTATCCAACACTTTCCCTACTGTTACACTCACTGGAGTGGGAATGGTAACTTTTACCTCTCCGCTATCCAGCACTTTCCCTACTGTTGCACTAGAGTGGGTAATTTAAGTTGAAAGATTTTTAAATAGTTTAATGTTTTAATTTATCATAGACAGTTTTTAAATAAAATGTTATGTTATCAGGACATATATATATATATATAATTCCACAAACCTCCTTTGAATTTCAAAAAAGAGTCCTTGCACTCAAGCAGAGGTCGAGCAATTCACTTTCTTTAAAGCTGCATCCCCCAGAAACGCGTTTCGGCATCCTCATGCCTTTGTCAATCTGGATACTGCCTGCAAGCTGTATAATTGATAACTTGTCAGTTCCTTTCTCGTAAGTCAGGAGTAGATACTCAGCATAATTTTAGACAGACTGGCGTTTTAGGTAAACTCATTGTCCCAGAATGCATGGTGAGTATCTCAGTGTCACAAATAGTTCAATGTTGAAATCTTTCATTTAAAAGAGCAGCATAAAGTTACCGTCCTCCTCAGTTGTTGCTCTTCCTCCGCTTCACCGCCCCAAGGCAGTGCCCATTTCCGAAATCCTGCCGACTTCAAAGGCACACTTTGTCGGAGCGCTTGTCAGAGGCATCTGCATTTCAAAACTTGCGAGTTTCGTCCTTTTCGCAACGTTTGGCTGACACCTTTCGCCTCGGCCACAGCAAGCTAATAACAGGTACTGGGGCTAAGCGGCTGCTTCAACACAACTTTCACCCATTTTGCGGTCTGCCGCACAGCGCCTGATCACAGGTGGTGAAGGTCAGACGCTACCACTATGTGCCTTAAATACTTCCACATACCTCCTTTGAATTTAAAAAAAGAGTCCTTGCACTCAAGCGGAGGTCGAGCAATTCACTTTATTTAAAGCTGCATTCCCCAGAAACGCGTTTCGGCATCCTCATGCCTTTGTCAATCTAGAAACTGCCTGCAAGCTGTATAATTTATATCTTGTTAGCTCCTTCCTCATAAGTCAGGAGTAGATACTCAGCATAATTTTAGACAGACTGGCGTTTTAGGTAAACTCATTGTCCCAGAATGCATGGTGAGTATCTCAGTGTCACAAATAGTTCAATGTTGAAATCTTTCATTTAAAAGAGCAGCAGAAAGTTATAGTTCTCCTCAGTTGTTGCTCTTCCGCTGCTTCACCGCCCAAAGGCAGTGCCCTGTTCCAATATCCTGCGGACTTCAAAGCCAAACTATGTCAGAGCACTTGTCAGAGGCATCTGCATTTTAACACTTGCAAGTTTCGCCCTTCTCGCAACGTTTGGCTGACACCTCTTGCCTCGGCCACAGCAAGCTAATAACAGGTACGGGGGCTAAGCGGCTGCTTCAACACAACTTCCACATATATATATATATATATATATATATATATATATATATATATATATATATATATATATATATATATTCACTGAAAAAACCATAGGTTTCACACATGTTATAGTTAGCTGTACATTTTACTGATAAAAAACCAATGAAATTCCCCCGTTATAGTCACTGTAGGCAACTATAACTCACGCGACCGTAATGCTCTGCTGATGCTAATACTGTATTTAGACACTTATTTGCCCATGTCTTCTTCCATTAAATTTTAGCTATACATATATTACAAATATTTTTTTTTCATAAAGACACATATGTCATCAGCAGAGCATTACGGTCGCGTGAGTTATAGTTGCCTACAGTAACTATAACGGGGGAATTTCATTGGTTTTTTATCAGTAAAATGTACAGCTAACTATAACATGTGTGAAACCTATGGTTTTTTCAGTGAATTTGCAAGGTTTTTTAAATGCTAATTCCTAACTATAACGTGTGTGAAACCTATGGTTTTTTCAGTGAATTTGTACGGTTTTTTAAATGCTAACTTACTTTACGCCATTCGTGGCGTGCGCGCCCAGTTAACGCAGTTCGTTCCGTGCGCGCGCGGTGCGCTTCGCGCACCGTGCGCGCACAGTGAGCACCCGGTGCGCTTCGCGTACCGCGCGCCCACTTTACGCAGTTAGTGCCATGCACGCACGGTGGTAACGCGGTGCGCGCTGCGCACCGCGTGCCCACATTATGCGGGATGGGCCATGTACGCACGATGCGCTTCGCGCACCGTGCGCACATGGGGGACATATTATGCGCATCGTTGTGAAATGTTTTGTTTATTATTTTCGTTTAGTTGTTAAGCCATGCACAAATGGTGCCATTCGGGCACCATTTGAACATGGGGTGGGGAGAGTGTGGATAATTTTTTTTTTTTAAACAAATTTTTACCGTACGCGTACGGTAAGCGTAATCGGCGATTTTTCGAAAAAAAAAAAAAAAATTTTTTGGGCCTTGGGGGTTGTTTGGGGGCCCGTATATCACTGCTGGGTGATTATTATCTCAATATACTGCCCCTTTACACATTTTTGGGCTTCATTTATGCTGCCCCACTCAGAGTGCGAGAGAGAAAATGGCGGCCGCCGCTTCCTGGTTTCGGCCGATTCGAATGTTTACTAAGATCTAAAAGCCAATCAGAATCGCGCTCGCGCACGTCACCGTACGCGTACGGTAAGCGCACCGTAAGCGCACCGTAAGCTGGCTCAGATATATATATTGATTTAAAGGCTATTTTCTCAGAATCTACTGAACAGATGTACACCAAACCTACAAAAGGCACTTCCTTGACCTGAGGACTACCTCTCTGCCAAATTTCAAGTAATTCTGTTCAGCCGTTCGGGCTGTAGCTGTGTCTAAAGGTCCTATGGAAAAATGCATGGGAAAAACGCGTTTTGGGACCCCCCTTTTATCTCAGCCCCCTCTTGACGAATCCCCCCGAGACTATCAGGGTAGGAGCGGAGCGTAGCGCCCCACCTATTTTGAAAAATTCGCGAGGATTCGTCGACCGGCACAAAAGTTATTCAAAATAGAATGTTGCGGATATCCTATGGAAACGTGGTCCTAACTATAACTACCTACTGGCGACCGCCAGTAGGTAATATATATATATATATATATATATATATATATATATATATATATATATATATTATCTACTGGCGGTCGCCAGTAGATAGTTATAGTTAGGACCGTGTTTCCATAGGAAATCCGCAACATTCTATTTGGAATAACTTTGGCGCCGGGTGACGAATCCTCGTGAATTTTTCAAAACTAATGGGGCGCTACGCTCCGCTCCTACCCTGAAAGTCTCGGGGGGATTCGTCAAGCGGGAGCTGAGAAAAAAGGGGGGTCCCAAAACGCGTTTTCCCCATGCATTTTCCCATAGGACCTTTAGTCCGAGCTACAGCCCGAACGGCTGAACAGAATTACTTGAAATTGGGCAGAGAGGTAGTCCTCAGGTGTGCCTTTTGCAGGTCTGGTGTAAATCTGTTCATTAGGTCCTGAGAAAATAGCATTTAAATCAATATATATATCTGTAAGCGCGCTCCGTGCGCTTACGGTAAGCTTACCGTACGCGTACGGTGCCGTGCGCGAGCTCAATTCTGATTGGTGGTTACATGACTGTAAACATTTGAATCGGTCAAAATCAGAAACTATCGGCCACCATTTTCTGTCTCTCGCACTGAAAAACAAAGGTTGATAACATGAAAAGGGGGCAACGAAGAGAGTTGCAAACCCCCTAGCGTTCGTCAGGGGGTTCACGAAGGACCAAAAAGTATGAAAAATAAATTTAATAATTTTAAAAAAAAATCGCGGATTGCGCGTACGGTAAGCTTACCGTACGCGTACGGTAAAAAAAAAAAGAATTACCAATCACATTTAATATATAAATCTAAGGACCCCCAAGGGAGAAAAAAACAATTGATATTTTGTAAAAAATGGCGAGGCGTGCACGGTACGAAATGCGCAACGTGGGCGCTTGGTGCGCGAAGCGCACCGAGTGCCCACAGCGCGCGCACGGTGCGCGCAAAAATTAAAAATAAATACATAACTTAGCATTTAAAAAAACGTACAAATTCACTTAAAAACCATAGGTTTCACACAAGTTATAGTTAGCTGTACATTTCACTCGTAAAAAACCAATGAAATTCCACGTTATAGTTAGATCAGGTAACTATAACTTGCGCGACCGCAATGCACAATGTGTCATTTCAGATGTCATCATTGATGTCATGAGTGATGTCACTGACCATGTCATAAGTGATGTAATATGTGACGTCATCAGCAGTTTATTGTGGGCGCGCAAGTTATAGTTACCTGATCTAACTATAACGTGGAATTTCATTGGTTTTTTACGAGTGAAATGTACAGCTAACTATAACTTGTGTGAAACCTATGGTTTTTTCAGTGAATATATATATATATATATATATATATATATATATATATTCACTGAAAAAACCATAGGTTTCAGAGTCGGTACAAATCATACTTGGCCGTTTGTACGGGACTTGTACGATTCATACGTAACATAATCCCGATACGAATCGTACTTGGCCGTTTGTACGGGACTTGTACGATTCGTACGTAAAACTATACGGATACGAGTCGTACGGGAAATGTTTTTACCGGATCGGAATCGGCACCTTAAAAATTTGCATTTAAAAAAGCTTTGAAATTCACTGAAAAAAACATAGGTTTCAGAGTCGTTATATTAGAAATGAGCATTTAAAGAACCTTAGAAATTCACAGAAAAAAACATAGGTTTCAGGGCTGGTATAGTTAGCTGGACATTTCACTCGTTCAAAACCATAGAAATTCCTCCGGTATAGTTAGTTCTGCTAACTATAACTCACGCGCCCGCAATGCACTGCTGATGATGTCACATATTACATCATTCATGACATGGTCAGTGACATCACTGATGACATCACTGATGACATCATCCAGTGAATGTGGTTTAGTTTGACATTTAAAAATTTATTATATATATACCAATCTGTATTGAAGATTGAGTGGATATATAACTGTCTGGATGGTGGATTTAGTAGCTGTCCGACTGTCTGTTTAAGTGAGTAATTAAAAGTGTCTCACTTAATACATAGATTAGTAACTAAACTATGTGGATGTGTGCATCACTGTCTCTGTTGTTGTATAACATGCTGCATCAGTTGGTCACTAACTACATGAGTGTGTATATTAGTTATTGATTAGTTGGGTGAGTATTTGTATGGGACACTGAGTTTGTGTGTGGTTCGATGGGGTGTGTGTAACTCTATGCACAGATATGTGAATGGTTGATTGACTAGGTGTATAGGTTTAAGAGTGCATGTGGAAACAGTTGTTTGGGTGATTGAGTGTATTTATTTGTGTGTTGGTGAGCGAAGATATGTTTTAGTTGTACATCTTCAACAAAGTAAAAAAATAAAAGGCATTGTATGTGAGAGTTGGTGTATATAAATAAGTATATATAGGAGTCAGTGATTGTGAGAGTAACTATATGAATGAGTGTATAATTGTAATGGTGATTTTTTAACATATTAACTATGAGTTACTATGTGTTTGAATAAGTGAGTGTTGTGTCTATAATTGTGTAAGTGAGTAAATGTAAGTGTGATTAATTTTTTTCAAGAGTGAGTAGGATGACTGCGTAACCGACTAAGATGACTGCTGATGTGTCAATGTCTACATATGTGTATAAGTGCATTTGATATTGTTCTATTAATTAGTGACTGCATGTATAAGTGATTCTGTTGTTGAATGGGTAGTTGTGTGTGTAGACTTAGGGATCAGTGAGTGGGCACGTAGTAACTGGTATTGGTGTGTCAATGGTTTCAAATATGTATTTAACAGTGAGAGATGAAAGGTTATACTAGTGTATGATGAGGTGTATCAGATTGTGACGTGGATGATGTCATCAGTGATGTCATTTGAGATGTCATTAGTTATGTCATCGGTGATGTCACTGATCATGTCATGAATGATGTAATATGTGACATCATCATCAGTGCATTGCGGGCGCGCAAGTTATAGTTAGCAGAACTAACTATAACAGAGGAATTTCTATGGTTTTGTACGAGTGAAATGTCCAGCTCACTATAACACCCCTGAAACCTATGGTTTTTTTCTGTGAATTACTGAGGTTCTTTAAATGCTAATTTCTAGCTATAACATCTCTGAAACCTATGTTTTTTCAGTGAATTTCAAAGCTTTTTGAAATGCTAATTTTTAAGGTGCCGATTCTGATCCGGTAAAAACATTTCCCGTACGACTCGTATCCGTATAGTTTTACGTACGAATCGTACAAGTCCCGTACAAACGGCCAAGTACGATTCGTATCGGGATTATGTTACGTATGAATCGTACAAGTCCCGTACAAACGGCCAAGTATGATTTGTACCGTAAAAATACATACGAATGACCTCGGGAAAAGTCTACGACACGTCCCCGGACAGTTTTACGTACAAGTTGTAAAACTGAAGTCCGAGCGCACAAGTACGATCCGTACCGGCGTTCCGAAGACACATTCGTATGTAAAACGTCCCGTACGGAGCGAACTGTGTACCACCCCTACCCCGGGCACACCTGGGCGAGGAGTACGAGTCGTACGGCCGCCCCCAGCCTACCACCCCTCCCGCGTACTTCTGCACCGTACCCCCAGTCCCCCACCGCATGTACGCACTGTACCCCAGCACCGCATGTACGCACCGTACCCCCAGTCCCCCCACCGCATGTATGCACCATACCCCAGCACCGCAAGTACACACCGTACCCCAGCACCGCAAGTATGCACCGTACCCCAGCAGCGCATGTACGCACCGTACCACAGTGCGTACATGCGGTGCGGGGGTACGGTGCGTACATGCGGTGCTGGGGTACGGTGCGTACATGCGGTGTGGGGGGCTGGGGGTACGGTGCATACCGGGCCTCCTTTTCCTCACGCATCGCGACGTACTTGGCTTTTCCGGCACTTTTTGGCTCCTGTAAAAATATTGCCATGCGGAGTGCTGTGGGTACGAATCGTACTTGCTGGTCCGTAAAATGCAGCCTGGCTCCGTGCGAATGTTGCGTTCGCACTGTCCCGGATCACATTTGTACGTGTTTTTTAGCCGTATGGTCTTTTCTACGATTCGTACGGAAACAGGTTTCCGTACGAATCGTACTTGCTAGTTTGTACGGGTTATTTACCGGGTACGAGTCGTACGGAGAAAACGCTCCGTACGACGATTCGTACCCGGGTTTTACAGGATCGGAATCGGCACCCAAGTGTAATAGTCGTTATACCTATTTTTTTGTACTGATTTTCTACAGTTTTTTAACTGTTTATTTATAAATATTTTATTCATTAAATAACATTATATATTTTTCTGAAAATTGCACACAATTTTGTTTTTTTTTTATTAAAACTGATATATTGTTTAATTTTTTTGTTTTATTTTAATATATTTATATTATTTTCTTTTTGAAAAAAAGTTTTTCCCACATTTTTTCGCTTGCACGATGGCAGGTCCTGCGTGATGTCATATACGTGCTCTAAGATATTCATAAAAGAATATATTTGTACTTATAATAAACATATTATTTTTAAATATATTTTCGCAAAGTCGCGTTGGGTGCGTGCTTCATGAGCGCAGAGTGCGCAGATCCCATGTGACCTAAAAAAAAAAGATTTCATTGGTTTATAACATTTCCCACTATGATTATTGAAGGACCCCACCCATTTTAATCATTATTGTTGGAGCATCTTTAGAGAGACATCTCTTTTCCTACAAGAACCCTTTTTGCTTGTTTTTTTTGGTGTTTTTCAAAATATTTCAAACAAAATGGCACCTGGACAGCAGCAGCAGCAGGAGGAAGTATCTTGTGAAGAAGAATTCTTGCAGGAGGCACCACGTCCACAGAGGCCGGAATCTGTTGTGTGGAAATTCTTCACTTTTCCACCTGGGGAGAAGAAAGTAAATGCGAGAAAGCTGACATGCAAAATTTGTGACCGAGTCCTGTCAAGAGGCAGTGAAAAAAAATACTTTTGTGGCACTGCTTCTATGTACAAGCATCTCCAGATCACTCATCCTCTCAATCTTGCTCGGGAGGAAATGAGGCAAGATGCTTTGAACCCCTCACCTGCTGTGGCAAGTACATCTGGAGCGTCCTCAGGAACACATGCCAGAACCTCTTTCTCGAGCAACACTGCGTGAAGTGTAAGAAACTTATATGCTTCGGTGAGCAGTCGGTGGATGCAGTTTGTGCTGCGCAATGCAAAAATCATTGTTAATTTTTTTGTTTTTTTGTTTTTGGAATGATAAGTAATTCCAAATGTTTCCTGTTTTATTTGTTCTTTTTTTTGTCCATTTTTTGAAAAAAAAAAAATACAAAATTGTTCAAAAAAATATAAAAAAATACAGAAGAAAAAAAAAGTTCTTATCATTACTACCTTATCTGGTTAAAGAAAGAACTATAATTGCAAGGTAATGTCTGAAAGTTTGGCTGAATATATGTATACAGCATGATTGACTGAAAGAATGCATTAGTAGTGTATGGTGAATTTATAGGTGAAGATTTATGAGGAAGTACTGCAGCGTGACACTGCAAGCTCTTTAGCTGCACTGCACTGTAGCACTTCCGAAGCACAGGGATGTGACATATGTACATGAATATGTTGCAACTCTGTGCTTCCCTCTGCACTGCTGCACAAACTGCAGCCATGCGGTGAAACAGGCACCCTTGCACCATGGTGCAAGGATGTCTGTGTCGTGTGGAGATTGTTTTTGTGCAGGAAGGGACACCTTCCTGCACAAAAACAATCAGTAAAGGCATTTTACCTCTTTCAATGTATGCTGTGGAATGCAGCATGCATTGAAAGAGGAAAAAATGAGGAGAAATGAAAACAATTCACCTTGTTGCGCCTTGCTACACCAACTATAGGATGGCGCAGCATTCACACACATCTCCAGAGTTACGATTTCTCATAAATCTGGAGATGTGTCTTGTTCTATGGGTGCTGCGTGGGAACACCCAGAGCAACACCTATGGGACACCCCTTCAATGCAAATTTCTGTGTATGAAGCGGTCGTATTTACAAGGAGAGGAAAAACCACGCAGGGTGGTTTTTCCTCTCCTTGTAAATATGAAGGAGTGCCTGGAGCCATCACTATGTTACAAAAAGTGGCGTACTGGTGGCACAGGGTGCTTGTGAATCTGCTCCATAAGTGCTTAGGTATTTGCAGACTGATTCAATAAGAACATAGTGCTGGATGGGTGATTGATGAATTGCATGAGACTGACAGGAGGTATCCTACGCTGCATGGGTACTACTTCGGTATTTAATGGAGTGGACCAATAGTATGTATCTGCTTAGAGATTTGTAGGGATTATGCACAGAATATTTTATGTGTACTTGTGTTGGTGCCTACGTCATTATATAAGAATACCACTAGTAACTGGAATGATGACAGTGCTGCAAACAGAGTGAACACTTAATTTATTATTGCTTACGTATTGGTGGACTGATAGGATAAGTAGATAGTGGTAGATAAGTGATTAAAGAAGTGCCTGGGACAGACTGGACGATTCCTACACTGCATGAGTACTAACTGGGTATTTAGAAGAGTGTATCAATAGTATGTAGCTAGTTAGAGGTCTGCTTGGATAGTGCACAAAGTATTATAGATGTACTTGTGTTAGTAGCTAGGCCATTCCATAAGTTCATGACTAGTAACTAGAATAATTACAGTATTACAAACAGAGTGTATAGTGAATTTATAAGTGTTTAGATATTGGTGGAGTAATACGATAGGTAGATAGTGCTGGATGGGTGATTGGAGAAATGCATGGGACAGAAAGGAGGATTCCCACACTGCATAGGTACTAACTGGGTATTTAGAAGAGCATATCAATAGTTTGTAGCTGGTTAGAGGTGTGCATGCATAGTGTACAAAATATTTTACCTGCACTTGTGTTAGTGGCTAGGCCATTCCTTAAGTACACAACTAATAACTGGAGTAATTTCAGTGCTGCAAGGAGAGTGCATGCTAAATTTATTAGTGCTTAGGTACTGGCAGAGTGATAGGATACGTAGATAGTGCTGGATGGTTGAATGCATGGGGCAGACAGAAGGATTCCTAGACTGCATAGGTACTAACTGAGTATTTAAAAGACTGTATCAAAGCTATGTAGCTGATTAGAGGTCTGCAAGCATAGTGCACAGAATATTGTAGCTGTACTAGTATTGGTGTGTCTATGGTTTCGAGAATGGTAGTCTGTATTTTAGGGTGTGAGGAGGTGCATCAGATGATCATGTAGATGATGTCATCAGTGATGTCATTTGAGATGTCATCAGTGATGTCACTGACCATGTCATGAGTGATGTAATATGTGACGTCATCAGCAGTGCATTACTTTAATCCAAAAAGCTGGCAGCCATATTGGCCTGGTCACGATGTGAAAATTCAGGAATTGATACAATAAAGAAAAGAAAACAAGTGTTAATATGCACACAATGTCATTTCAGCTTATCTTGCCCTGTGACCGCCATTCCTGTATGTTCGTCAATGTGACATATTCATAATAAACATACTTAGAATTGCAAACATCAACATAAACAATGGACTACACATTACTTTAAAGTGAAAGGCTATCGGCCATATTAATCCGGGCAAGTTGCGTATTATAATGGTTCTTACACGAAAGAAAAGGAAAAAAAGGGGTGTTAATATACACACACTATCCCTAAATAAAGTTCTAGCGATTATAGTTCCATTCCATTCACAGCTCATTAGAGATGTCATGAGTGATGTCATGAGTGATGTAATTGACCATGTCATGAATGATGTAATGTCTGAGGTCATTAGCAGTACATTGCAGGGGCGTAAGTTATAGTTAGCTCAGGTAACTATAACTGCTGAATTCCACTGGTTGTGTATGAGTGAAATCTGAGTCTGTAATCTTTGTTTTTTCAGCTAATTTCTAGTTTGTTTTTTACGTTAAGTAAGATGCATATCACAATGGATGGTGGGGGGTTGGAAGTAGGGCATTGTGCTGCCCCCACCCAAGCTTGCTGCTCCTGCCTTCCCTCCTCCTAGCCATCCATTGTCCAGTTCTGCCACTGGCCTTCCCGCCTTCTCTGAACAATTAGCTTGCTACCCCATCCACCTCCACCCTATCCTCTGTAGTCTGAATCCATGGACTAGCCTCCTCCTTCCTGCCATGCATGGTCTGATGTGCTGCCACTGCCCTCTATTTAGCATGATGTACCAGTCCACTCCTCCTGCCCTCCATTGCCCAATTCTATGCCCCATCATTGACCTCCTGCAATGCCTCTGTGCTGAGCTTGCTGCCCCTATTCTCCTTCCCCCTGCCCTCCGATGTCTTTGTGCATGCCCCTGCTCCATCCTTTTTGCCCACCATGTTCCATGGACCTGCCACTCCTATCTACTCTGAGTGTTCTGTTGAGCTGCCACTCGCCTCCTACCTGCCTAGCATTGTCAGATGACTGTAACCTGTCCCTGCCACCTCCACCCTGCCTGCCTGTCCACATTCCATACCCCTATCCCCTTCCTCCTGTCCTCCATGGTCCATTTTACTGCCACACCCTTCTGCCCTCCCTGGTCTGTTGTGCTGCAACTGCTACTCCTGCCTGCCCCGTGTGGTCTTTTGTTAGGCCCCTTCCCCTGAACTCTCTTGTCTGTGCCCAGGTCTTGACCCTCCCTTCTATCCTCTATGGTCCGTTGTGCATGCCCCTGCGCCCTCCTTGCCCTTCATAGCCATTGTGCTGCCACTAACCCTCCCGTTTGCCATGCATGGTTTTCTGTGCTGCCACGGCCCCTCCCACCTTCCCTGTGTGGTCAGCTAGCTGCCCCTGAACCCCTCCCACCTTCCCTCCATGGACTGTGTGTATGCCATCATAGTCTCACTGTTGCTCTCCATGGTGTGTCTTGCTTCTAGTACCCATCCTGCCTGACCTCCATGGTCATCTTGCTGCTCCTGCCCTGTCGCCTTGCCCCCAGCCCTCTGTTTCCATGTGCAGACCCCTATTCCCTCCCTCCTGGCTTGTCTGTTCCATTGTAATGCCCCTGATCCATCCCTCCTACCCTTTATGGTCTGTTATGCTGCAGCTTTCTCTCCTGTCCATTATGGTCAGCTAGCTACCATTGCCTCTTTCCCCTCTGTTCTCTGTTGTCCATGTGCATGGTCCTGCCCCCTCCCTATTGATTGCTATGGATTGTTGTGCTGCACTCCCGTTCCGCATGCCCTGTGTGGTGTATTGTGCTGCTGCAAACCCTGATGCTTGCCCTGTAGGGTCAGTTTGGTGCACCTCTCCATGTCCCTCCTGTCCTCTGTTATCCGAGTCCATGTCCCTACCCCAATTCTTCCTACCTTCCATGATCCAATGTACCATACTTGCGAACATTTTGACCTTGGTAAGAGGGAGATTTTGAAAAAAAAACTGGGGATTGATTTTCCCCTTTGAGTTACATTGAAAATGAGGAGATTGTAGACAGGAGACAGATCAAATAAAGCCCATTTGAGCTTAAAAACATTGGACGTTTCCTGGCTGAATCGGGTCTGTTGGCATGTATGGTTGTACTACCACTGTTTCTTCCTTCTGCCCACAATAGTCTATTATATTGCCACAGCCTCTCTTGTCAGTCCTGTATTGTTGGTTTGTTGCACCTGCCCCCCTTTCCACTGCCCTCCATAGTCTGTTGTGCTGCCACTGCCCTTCCTGCCTGCCCGGTGTGGTCAAATTGTTGCCTCTGCACCCTCCTACCTGCCTTCAATTTTCAGAGTCCGTGCCACTGGCCTCTGCCTCTCAACATTATCTTAATGAACAACTAGATTGCTAACATTCTATATTTCTTACAAAAGTGTGGGACGCCTGACGTCATCTTGATGTAATCAAAACTGTAATACCTAGAGCATTTCCTTTAGAAATTACATATATGAGAGGGTCTTATTTGCATCAAAATTATGGTTAGTGGTCTAAAAAACAAAATGAGGACATATTTTCTGAGTTTTCATATAACGACAAAGCACTTTTAAATTATTTGTTATCTTTATGTTTTTTTATCCAGTTGACCACTTGATTAAATGTTGCACATAGGGGAGAGGATGTGGTGTTACTTCCAGAGCTGCAGGCTTTGCAACTGGGGAACCAGGTTGGAGTTTCTGCTTAGCTCGACATTCTGTGAATCTGGTCAAATCACTTAATCTCCCCATGTCTACAACCAAAATGAATTTGTTCATGTGTGATGTAACCAATGCTCATGTAAAGCACCCCAATACCTGACAAGTCTGCACTATATAAAACTGCAAAAACTCAAAAAATAAAAAGTGTTTTGCACACTTCTGTCATTGGGCTACATGTGGGTTACATCTGGGTGATATTTGTGCTGCATTTGGGCTCTTTTGTCTCTGGTGGCCATCTTGGGAACCTGGTTATGAAGATTCCTTATTTCCTCATTTACTGCAGTCTCCTCAGTAGGAAATGCTTTCAGTGTTTTACTTTGATTCCATCAAGAAGGTATTCAGATATGTCACACATTTGCTATAAATTCTGAATGTTAGCACTCTAGTTGCTCATTAGATCACTGTAGTAAAGCTACTGCTTACCAGGGAAGTTTGCTGCTGGTATTCAAAGTGCATGTTTCAGTCTGCATGTCAGAATTGTTTAATGAAATAGATGAGGATTTAATAAGTCAAAATGTGCCCTAATTTTTCTTTCTGCAGCACTAATCATAATTTCTATGGCAAAATTAACCCCCTCATTGTGTTCCTTTGCAAATTAAATGTTTTAAGTGTTACCACTTTATTCCAATCAAGATGGCTTCAATACTTTTGTCATAAGTAAGACTGTTAGCGCTCTAGTTGTTCTTTGGAACACTCTGGGACATTCTGTCATTAGGCTATACTTGGGCTACATCTGAGTGATATCTGTGCTACATTTGGGCTCTTTTGTCTCTGGTGGCCATTTTGGGAGACTTATTTGTTATGGCGTTTCCTAATTTCCTCATTTACTACAGTCTCCTCAGTAGGAAATACTTTCAGTTTTGTACTTTGATTCCATCAAGAAGGCATTCAGATGTGTCACACATTTGCCATAATTTCAGAATGTTAGCACTCCATTTGCTCATTAGATCACTGTAGTAAAGCTACTGCTCACCAGGGAAGTCTGCTGCTGGTATTGAATGTTTCAGTCTGCATGTCAGAATTTTTCACTAAAAATGTGCCCTAATTTTTCTTTCTGCAGCACTAATCATACTTTCTATGGCAAAATGAACCCCCTCATTTTGTTCCTTTTTTAAATTAAATGTTTTAAGAGTTACCACTTTATTCCAATTAAGATGGCTTCAGGTGTGCAATACGTTTGTCATAAGTAGGACTGTTAGCGCTCTAGTTGTTCTTTAGAACACTCTGGGAAGCTGCAGTAGAACACAAAGGAATCAACTGACAATCTCTGCCCTTGTTGGATGTACATGTTTTACTGAGAATGTCAGACTTCATTCTCACATGACTGAGAAAGATAATGTGATTTTACAGAAAATATGCTCTCAGTTTAGCTTATAGATCACCTTCCAAGCCTCTGTGGAAAAAGCATGAGAAAATAGTTTTCTCTCAAACATGATTCATGATATCCCAGCAGAAGGCTTTTTCACATAGTAAAATCACCTTAGAACACACCGCAATTCCTAAAATGAATATGGTACCATCAACAAATGATTTATAATGTAACTAAAGTCTTAAAACCTTCTATTAGTCCACAGCAGTTCAATTAAGGTACTTTTTTATTCCCTTAACAGCATGTGCAAAACAAAGAGGACGGTCGACGCGTTTCAGCAGATGCCTTCAACTGGACCATAGAGTCCCACCGTCTAAACAGTCTATTTAAAGTTACTGTGTGCAGAGATCCCTTGTTTGTTTCCCTTAAAAAAAATAGACTAGACCGTAAACCCACATGCAAGGGTTGGTAGTTTGGCTTATCCTGACTACCATTTTTTCCTTTTATTTACATTTTTACTTTTTTTACTTTTTTATAGTGGTGAATATTTTATTATGACATTTTCAGTAAAGTACTAAAATTAGATGCTAGAGACTCAATTTGATTTATCTGACAGCCTGTTTCTCTAGTCTACTGTTGAAAAAGAGTAAAGAGAAGAATAAGAAAGAGAGAGCGAATAGAAGGAGAAAAAGTGACACAAGGGAATTTGAAAATTATAGAGGTAATCAAGTATTTTATAAGACTGGAAGGAAGTTGATAGATCGCCCCAAGCACATCCTGCTGTTGCATTATTATCTAGAGAGTAAAGTGACGTGCTCTATATAAAACTTCAAAACCTCATGAGATATTTTTTGGGGATCAGGCAAAAAAAGTGACAAGTGCATTGTACAAGTACATTGCGCAATTTGAAATTCCTTCTAGCCTGTCTCCATATGCTCGTAATTCTCATGAGATAATGTTCATAAAGTGACAAATGCAATGTGCAAATATATTATGCAAAATCGCAATTCTCAAATGTCTCTCCCCAGAGTTTTATATTTTACTCTATAGAAAAAATGTTTTATATATAGAAAGTGTAATGTCAATCGAATTCATTTGGGGCATTTCTTCAATTACTTGATTAAGTTCAATTTCTGACATTTCTTCAATACTTAAAAGCATTCTTTTAGTTCTTTTTATTTCCTCATGGTATATTCTTTTATCCACTCTTCTCTTAAAAACCCCTTTATTCCTCAGTCCATTATCTAGAAATTTTTTATGTGCTGTGAAAGATGTTTGTACCAATGACTTAATCGAATACCATTATCTAAGCTTTTTTCTTTTTACTTTCACCAGCATTTTTCTCCTTAATTTTGTCCTGAGCAGATTTGCACTATGGATGGATTTCATAGTTCTTATAAATGAACATGCAGTTCAGCATCCAAATTATGGCCATATGGTTTTTCTGTCCCCAGTGCTAAAATGAATTTAGACTCCGTTCTTCTGAGATCCAGGGTTCTATCTCCCCCTCTGTCATTTTGTTTTATCATTTTAGCACCAAAGTATCTCAGTCCTTCAACATTTCCCTGGTGTTTTTCTGAGAAGTGCTTTGCCATAGGATATGCAAGATCTTATTTTTTATTGCTCGGCGATGCTGTAAGATTCGTAGTTTCAATTTGTTAATGGTACTCCCAACATAAAGTTTTTTACAAGGACATTCTAAAACATTTACCACGTATTTAGATTCACACGTGATATGTGCAGTAATCCTTTCTTTCTTTCCATTTGACAGTAGATATGATTGTGTGTTGCATCCATATTTACAGGCTTTACATTTGGAACATTTCCAAAATACGGGAGTTGTTAACCATGTTCCTATTTCTTTTTTGGTTGTTTCCAGGTGACTATGTGTCAATAGGTCGCCCAATGAGGCAGTCTTCCTATATGTTATTTTTGGAGTTGATGGTAACTTTTTCTTTAATGATTCTTCAAGCAATAATATACTCCAGTGCTTTTTTATGATCTTTCTTAGGCACTTGTTTTCCACATTGAAATCTAGGATAATTTGGGTGGTATCGTCATTTTCCAACTCTTCTTGTTCATCTAGTAGTTCTGATCTCGGTTTCTCCATTACTCTACTTTTGGCTCCTTCAATAACATCCAAGGGGTAACCTCTTGCCAGGAATCTAGTGCTGGTTTCTTCTAGATTTTGCTCGATGTCACTGGCTTCAGAGCAGTTCCTCTTGGTGCGGAGCATCTCTCCATATGGGATGCTCCACTTAAGATGTTGTGGATGTCCGCTATTCGCATGCAAGATGCTATTCGTGGCAGTTGGTTTCCTATGGATTTTGGTGCAGAGCTTCTGTTTTTGAATGAACACTTCTACATCCAAATAGATCACTTGTGTCTTGCTATTGGTGGATACGAACAATAGATTGTAATCATTTTGGTTCAAGCTTTGGATGAATTCTTCAAGGCTCGACAGATCTCCTTCCCATATTACAAATAAGTTGTTGATATATCTCATCCAAGATTTAATATTTGACCTGTACCTGCTCAGTAAAATACCTTCTTCCCAGACTGCCAAAAACAAATTTGCATAGGTTGGAGCAAATGACGTCCCCATTGCCATATATATATATATATTCCATGTTTGCTTCTGCAACCCACCGCCTCCTGAATGCAAGGCGCGTCGGCGTTAACGGACCTCCGAAGCCCGGTTGAACAATATGCTCACTTTCCAAGAACGGAATGTCGACGCCGTGAAAAGACATGAGTTAGTGAGCAAGCCTGCTGGGCAGCCGAAACGCGTCTGACTCTTTTCAGCTGACATTAAAAGTGATTTCTCAAAACAACACGGCGTCGACATTCCGTTCTTGGAAAGTGAGCATATATATATATATATATATATATATATATATATATATTCACTTAAAAAACCATAGGTATCACACATGTTATAGTTAGCTGGACATTTCCCTCGTAAAAAACCAATGAAATTCCCCCGTTATAGTTAGTGCAGGCAACTATAACTCACGCGACCGCAATCCTCTGCTGATGATGTCAGATATTACATCACTGTATTTAGACACCTATTTACCCATGTCTTCTTCCATTAATCTTTAGCTATACATATATTACAAATATTTATTTTTCAGAAAGACACATATGTAATCAGTGATGTAATATCTGACGTCATCAGCAGAGGATTGCGGTCGCGTGAGTTATAGTTTCCTGCACTAACTATAACGGGGGAATTTCATTGGTTTTTTACAAGGGAAATGTCCAGCTAACTATAACATGTGTAATACCTATGGTTTTTTAAGTGAATTTGCAAGGTTTTTTAAATGCTGATTCCTAACTATAACGTGTGTGAAACCTATGGTTTTTTAAGTGAATTTGTACGGTTTTTTAAATGCTAAGTTATGTATTTATTAATATATTTATTTTTTCAGGTTTTTCACCGTGCGCGCACGATGCGTTGAGCATGCCATGCGCGCACGGTGCGCGCACCCCGCGCATTTTCGTGAAAATAAAATAATGTTTTTTTCACCCTTGTGGGTCCTTCAGTGACCCCCTGACAAAGGCTAGGGGGTCAGGAACTGTCCACCCTGCCCCCTTTTCACGTTCTCCACCTTTGTTTTTCACTGCCTCAGACTGCGAGACAAAATGGCGGCCGACACTTCCTGATTTCGACCGATTCGAATATTTACTGACATCTAACAACCAATCAGAATTGCGCTCGCGCACGTCACCGTGCGCGCTCGGTGCGTGCACGGTGCGTGCACGGTGCGTGCACGGTACGCGCCTATAGATATGTATGTACTTTTAACTGCAATCTTCTCAGGAACTAATGAACAGATTGACTCCAGATATGTAAAAGGCACATCCCTGACCTGAGGACTACCTCTTTGCCAAATTTAAAGTAATTCTGTTTGGCCGTTTGGGCTGTACCTTGGACTAAAGGTCCCTATGGAAAATTGCATGGGAAAAACGTGTTTTGGGACCCCCCTTTTTTCTCAGCCCCCGCTTGACGAATCCCCCCGAGACTTTCAGGGTAGGAGCGGAGCGGAGCGCCCCACCTATTTTGAAAATTTCGCGAGGATTCATCAATCGGCGCCAAAGTTATTCCAAATAGAATGTTGCGGATTTCCTATGGAAACACGGTCCTAACTATAACTATCTACTGGCGACCGCCAGCAGATAATATATATATATATATATATATATATATATATATATATATATATATATATATATATATATATATATTATCTACTGGCAGTCGCCAGTAGATAGTTATTGTTAGGACCTATTTTCCATTGGAAATCCGCAACATTCTATTCCCAATAAGTCTGGCGCCGGTTGATGAATCCTCGCGAAACTTTCCAAACTTTTGGCCAGCTCCGCTCCTACCCTGAAAGTTTCGCGGTGATCCATCAAGCGGGGGCCGAGAAAAAAGGGGGTCCCAAAACGCGTTTTCCCCATGCAATTTCCCATAGGATCTGTTGTCGCAGCTACAGCCCGAACCGCTGAATGGAATGACACCAAATTTGGCAAAGAGGTAGTCCTCAGTTCAGACTCGTGCCTTTTGCATAAATGGTGTGAATCTGTTCAGTAGTTCCTGAGAAAATTAGGGTAAAAAAGTTAGTGATATCTATGGCCGGGGAGGATCCGCTGACCCTACCCGCACCGTAAGCGCACCATCCCCGAACCAAGCGCGCACCCTCCCGATCACGCGCTGAATGCTAATTGGCTGTCGAGTGTCTGTCTACATTCGAAATCAGGAACTGTTGGCGGCCATTTTCTGCCTCGGTAGAAGCGAGGCTGAAGAAGCAAGGGGAATAAGTGTGTAAAACATATAAAGGGGGCAGAGTGGAAATACTCTGACCCTCTAGAGGGGCTTAGGGGGTCCCAGAATGACCCCCTGGGGGCCCCCTTTTTTTTAACGGTGCGCGCATCCTATCGCGTTGGGTGCACGGATTCTCCCGCGTTGGGTGCGCGGATGCAAGGAACTTTTTTTTTAAAAAAGACAAGAAATCATTGGTTGTATGACAACTTTCTACACTGAAAGGTAGGGTGTATATTTCTGTTTTTTAAAGGCATGATTCTTATTGGTTAACAAAAACTGATTATAAGGAACATTATATATGATGAGGTGATATGTTGAAAAGCATTAGAAGCCAGTCTTTGCTTATGCATTGATAAAATGAGTCATGCTTTGACACTAATGTGCTGTACTTTAATATGTAGATTGTGTGTAGTCTCCTTACCCCTTGCACAGTAGTGAATGACTTTTTGTCAGCTGCTAGGGATAGTGTGGCTTGTCTAGAATCACATTGTGAGTCTGTGTGCATTTGGGAACCACTGTGAGAGAAGTATTTGGTAACATTGTGTATTTGCTGACAGATAACTGTTTTAAAACCTGTCTTGTTGTCAAGTTTTAGTAGCATTGGAAGGCAGTTTTTCCTTATGCTTTGACTAAATGAGTCAGGCTTTGACACAAAAGTGCAGTCCTGAAATATATAGATTGTGTGGAGTTCCCTTACCACTTCCACTGTAGTGAATGAGTTTTTGTAAACTCCTAGGGATAGTGGTGCTTATCTAGAATCACACTGTGAGTCTGTGTGCATTTGGGAACCTCTGTGAGAGAAGCATTTGGTAACATTGTGTATTTGGTGACAGATAACTGTTTTAAAACCTGTCATGTTGTCAAGTTTTAGTAGCATTAGAAGCCAGTCTTTGCTTATGCATTGATAAAATGATTCATGCTTTGACACTAATGTGCTGTACTTTCATATGTAGATTGTGTGTAGTCTCCTTACCCCTTGCACAGTCGTGAATGAGTTTTGGTAAGCTGCTAGGGATAGTGTGGCTTGTCTAGAATCACACTGTGAGTCTGTGTGCATTTGGGAACCACTGTGAGAGAAGCATTTGGTAACATCGTGTATTTGCTGACAGATAATTGTTTTAAAACCTGTCTTGTTGTCAAGTTTTAGTAGCATTAGAAGCCAGTTTTTGCTTATGCTTTGATTAAATGAGTCAGGCTTTGACACAAAAGTGCAGTCCTGAAATATGTAGATTGTGTGCAGTTCCCTTATCACTTCCACAGTAGTGAATGAGTTTTGGTAAGCTGCTAGGGATAGTGTTGCTTGTCTAGAATCACACTGTGAATCTGTGTGCATTTGGGAACCATTATGAGAGAAGCATTTGGTAACATCGTGTATTTGCTGACAGATAATTGTTTTAAAACCTGTCTTGTTGTCAAGTTTTAGTAGCATTAGAAGCCAGTTTTTGCTTATGCTTTGATTAAACGAGTCAGGCTTTGACACAAAAGTGCAGTCCTGAAATATGTAGATTGTGTGCAGTACCCTTACCTCTTCTAGACTAATGAATGAGTTTTGGTAAACTCCTAGGATAGTGTTGCTTGTCTAAAATCACACTGTGAGTCTGTGTGCATTTGGGTAAGGATAGTGATAGAAGCATTTGGTAACATTGTGTATTTGCTGACAGATTACTGTTTTAAAATCGGTCATGTTGTCAAGTTTTAGTAGCTTTAGAAACCAGTCTTTGCTTATGCATTAATAAAATGAGTCATGCTTTGACACTAATGTGCTGTACTTAAATATGTAGATTGTGTGCAGTACCCTTATCTCTTCTAGACTAGTGAATGAGTTCTGGTAAACTCCTAGGATAGTGTTGCTTGTCTAAAATCACACTGTGAGTCTGTGTACATTGGGTAAGGATTGTGATAGAAGCATTTGGTAACATCGTGTATTTGCTGACAGATAACTGTTTTAAAACCGGTCATGTTGTAAAGTTTTAGTAGCTTTAGAAGCTATTCTTTGCTTATGCATTGATAAAATGAGTCAGGGTTTGCCACTAAAGTGCAGTACCATGTACTATTCTCTTCACTGTGCCAGAACTGAAAATTTAAAAGTTTTACCCAGGCACTCACCTAGCAGTAGTCTGATGATTTAGTCAGTTTCCAAGTACTCATGTTGTGAACCATACATTACCACATAGACTGCTTCAAATGTGTATGCAGTATGCATGTAGTCTTCTAACATACTATACACTTGTCTTTCACATCTTCAATTCCCTAGTCAGTATCCAAACAGTCCAGCAAACATCCTGTCACTCCCTTTGCACTCCTCTAGTGACCCATTCAGTACCAAGTACTAATCCATTCACTGTGTCAAAAGCCAACCAGTCACCCAGGCACTCTCTTTGCTGTACTCTAATCATTCCATCAGTTCCCAAGTACTCATGCAGTGAGCTAGGCCTTAGCACATAGACTGCTTAAAATGCCTATTTACTATGCATGCAGGCCTCTAACCACCTATACAGTTGTCTTTCATACCTTCAATTCCCTAGTCAGTATTCATACACTTCTAGCAAACACCCTGTTACTCACCCAGTGTGTCTCCTTATAGTAGTGTAATCATTCAGTCTACATGTAGTCTTTTAGTGAGGTAGGCTTTAGGGCATGAACTGCTTCAAAGTAGTATGCACTATGCATGTAGTGTTTTAACCATCGTCACACTTGTGGTTCAGGTCTTAATCAGTTTTTATATAAAATGTGTTTGTACAGTAATGAAATAGTATACATTTGAAAGTTATTTATATACATTTATTTGTGATTCTTTTTTACAGATACAGAACAGGAGTGTTTCTCATCCGTTTGCACTCTTCTCGTGCAAGATTGTTTGGATGAAGGGTCCTTAGGTGTTTCATCATACTTGCCGTGCCGTACGAGTATTTCTTGTTAGGATCCCCTCGCAACAGAACTGTTTTGCAAATCTTGCACGTGACCAAGGTGGCATTGATCTTTGTTTGCTCCTCGGGAAAAGTAAAAAATTTCCACACCACTGAAGAAAAACGTTGTGGGCGTGGTGCCTCCTCCAAAAATTCATCCTTAGATTCGGTGAATATTTTAAAGCGACAACATTTACAGTTTTTGTAAGTTAAACTTATAAAATTTTGTTAGCTGTAAGCATTTTATATATCTGTGATTTGTATCTTGTGGTATTTTGCTGAGAATAGCATGTTGTTTTTTTTTAAACAATCTTTCTGATTGTTTTTTTTTTGCCCGCTGTTAAGTGATGAGTACGATTGAAATCACTATTTTTAGTGAAATTCAATATATTCTGAGAACAGCAAAAAAGGCAAACAAATTACTTTGTGGAAATTATGCTGCGTTGTAAAAAATGTATTATTACATGTTATATTTTTTTTTTCCTTTTCTTTCACAGATCCAAATTAAAAAATAAGCAATTTATATGAATTTAGATTGCAATGAAAATCTGAAAAAAATGTATACCATTTTTTATTGCTATTACTGTGAAGGTAAGTTTAACTAAGTCTCAATATGCAGAATGAGGAGGTCTGCAAGAAGTTACAAAGTTGAAACACGTTTCTAAAAACACTCTGTTTAAACCTATGCAGTTTTGAAATCTGACCATAATCAGATATCATGTGACCTGCAAAAAAAGAGATTTGAGGGGTTCATAATATTTCCCATTGTAGCTATTGAAGGACCACAATCATTTCAATCATTCTTCTTTGAACATCTTTGCAGACAAAACTCTGTGCTTACCTTCTATCATTCGCAAGGAATTTTAAAACTGGAAATATGTCACTTTTTGTAACATAGTTATTGCGCAAGACACTCTTTCATAGTTACAAAGAGAGGAAAAGGCACTCTGTGCACTTTTTATACTCCAGGTAAATACAACCTCATTATGCACACCAGTTTGCGCTGAAAGAGTGTTCTATAAGTGTTGTTGTGCATGATTGCACTGAATACTCATAAAACAAGACACATGTCTAGATTTGTCAGAAATCATGAATCTCGATATGTGTGTGAATGCTGCACCATTCTAAAATTGGTGTACGAAAGCACAACAAGGAGAATTGTTTTCATTTCTCCACATTTTTATATCTTCAATGCATGCTAAAATGTTCAGCATACATTGAAGGAGAAAAATACCTTTACTGATTGTTTTTGTGCAGGAAGGTGTGTCTTCCTGCACAAAAACAAACAGCACATGACACAGATATCCTTGCACTATGGTGCAAGGGTGCCTGTGTCACCACATGGCTGCAGTTTAAGCAGCCGTGCAGAGAGAAGCATAGATTTGCAACATATTTATGTACATATGTTGCATCCCTGTGCTTCGGAAGTACTACAGGACACTGCAGTTAAAGAGGATACTGTGTGATTCTGCAGCACTTCCTCATAGTTCTGCACTTATACATTCACCATACGCTACTAATGCATTCATTGAGTCAATTACGTACTACACATACATTCATGTAAACTTTCACACACTAACAAAGAAATGTAGCACTTTTTTTAAACCAGGAAAGTTAGTTCTTACAAGAACTTTTTTTTTTCTTCTTTTATATTTTTGGGGGGGGGTTCTGAACAATTTAAAAACATTTTTGTGGTTTTTCTGCAAAAAAACATACAAAAAAAACAGGAGGAACCAAACAATGAACTTCAGGGAACAATAAAAAAAAAAAAAACTACCAAATGTGACTTTCTTGCTGGCGGCAGATCAGATCGATCGACTGCTCACCATAGCACAAAGTCGCATTGCACTTAGTGCAGAGCACTTTTAAATATTGAAATTGAGGACGATGTCCAAATTTTGCGCTTATGGATGCACTCTTGAAGTGCTCGGCTGCGATGAGGTGGAATGCGCAGGAGCAGGAGTGTTTCTCATCCGTTTGCACTCTTCTCGTGCAAGATTGTTTGGATGAAGGGTCCTTAGGTGCTTCATCATACTAGCCGTGCCGCACGAGTATTTCTTGTTAGGATCCCCTCGCGACAGCACTCTTTTGCAAATCTTGCATGTGACCAAGGTGGCATTGGTCTTATTCTGCCCCTCGGGAAAAGTAAAACATTTCCACACCACTGAAGAAAAACGTTCTTTGCCTGGTGCCTCCTCCAAAAATTCATCCTCAGATGTATAAGGAGATGCAGGTGATGCCTGCTGCCCTGAAGCCATTTTTAGTTGAAAAAGGTTAGAGCTAAGTGTAAACTTAGTCTAAAAAAATCTTCTTCTCTGCAAAGAGATGCTCCTCCAAAGAAGGTCAAAGAAGAATGATTGAATTGGGTGGGGTCTTTCAATATTTAGAAGAGTAAGTGTAATGAACCAATCAAATCTCTTTTTTTGCAGGTCACATGGGATCCGCGCACCCTGCGCATAGGCAGCACGCACCCAGCGCGCATCCGCTAAAATTGAATAAAAAAAAATTATAGGATTAGATGTAAAAATATATTAGTTTTAAGACTAGTTTAGAGTTTGTCTTCAATTAATATTCACATGAAATACATATATATAAGTTTTTTTAAATGTTAAATATTTCGCGGGATCCACGCACCTACCGCGTCATAGACGCAGATGACGCATCGCGGAAGCAAGTAAACGTCACGTTACGTTCATCGCGTACCAGTCGCATTGGAATTGTGCATCAAACACATACCCAACACACACCGCGCACGGATGCTTTTGCATAGGGTTTGAGAACGGTGCGCATAGGGTGCGCCGATCCAAGAACATTGAAAAAATATATATAAAATAAAGTTTTGAACATATAGTTAAAGAAATATTTTTAAAAATATAAAAAAATATGTTTGAAAAACCCAATAAAAACAAATAATATTTTTTAATTTTTAAAAGAATTAATTAAATAAATACATTTAAAAAATGGTGATAAAAAAGAATTTCAAAAAACATAATTAATGAAATTGACACACTGAAATTGAAAAATATAGGAATCCAATGAAAACCATTAAACATGATGTCTTTAGAGATAAGTTATAGATAGGAATTAGCATTTAAAAAACCTTTGAAATTCACTGAAAAAAACATAGGTTTCATGCACGTTATAGTTAGGAATTGGCATTTAAAAAACCTTTGAAATAAACTGAAAAAACCAAAGGTTTCAGGGGCGTTATAGTTAGGAATTGGCATTTAAAAAACCTTAGGAATTCACTAAAAAAACCATAGGTTTCAGGGGCGTTATAGTTAGCTGGACATTTCCCTCGTACAAAACCCTAGAAATTCCCCTGTTATAGTTAGTTCAGCTAACTATAACTCGCGCCCCCGCAATGCACTGCTGACGACGTCACATATTACATCACTCATGACATGGGCAGTGACATCACTGATGACATCACTGATGACATCTCAAATGACACCACTGATGACATCACTGATGATGTCAGTCATGTGATAACTTAGTGCATCTTGCCACACCCTAATATAACCTTTGTTACACCGACTCAAAATTTCATTTTGAAAACCATAGATACTCCAATACCAATAACTACATACCCACTCATTGACTCTTAGGTCTACGTACACCTCCACTCACTCACCTGTACAGTCACTCATACTTAAAGTCACTCAGTACAGGACAATCATATGCATTTATACGCCTATATAGACACTCATACACCGCCAATCATCAATTGAGGTACTGACACACCTAGTCAGTCATGCAAATAATTAATTACATACACTCAAGTTCACTTACTCATAAAAATACTAACAAATTCTGACGCTCTTATACAATTACTGATACAAGCACACACTAATCCATACAGCCACTCCCAAAATCACACACTCTCACATATAAATAGTTATATACTCTTACACACATATACACTGTGTTTCACATATGTAGTTACTGACACATGTACAACTGAGATATACATTCAATCACAAACACACCCTTACCATACAGTCCATCACACATGCACTCTTAAAACCATGCACCCACTGAATCACCCACTCAGACATCTATACACAGAGTCACACACACCCTACCCACACAAACACTCAGGCACCCAATCAATAACCCATATAGACACTCATATAGCTATTCACAAAACCATGCAGCCACTTATAAACCAACACACAGACACATACAGACATTCACACAGTTTAGTCACTAGTCTGCAGTAAGATACATTTAATGACTCACTTATAGAGTCAGTTACGCACCTAGAAAATCCCCCATTCACACACTTATACACCCACTCATTCTTCCATAGACCTTTCACTATAAATAAATAAAACGTATTTAAACTTTTCAGAAAAACACACATTCACTCGATGATGTCATAAGGGATGTCATTTGAGATGTCATCAGTGATGTCATCAGTGATGTCACTGACCATGTCATGAGTGATGTAATACGTGACGTCATCAGCAGTGCATTGCGGGGGCGCGAGTTATAGTTAGCTGAACTAACTATAACAGGGGAATTTCTAGGGTTTTGTACGAGGGAAATTCCCCCGTTATAGTTAGTGCAGGCAACTATAACTCACGCGACCGCAATCCTCTGCTGATGACGTCAGATATTACATCACTGTATTTAGACACCTATTTACCCATGTCTTCTTCCATTGTGAAATGCCAGAAACCGGTCCTAGGAAGCTTGTTTCCGGTCCAGGGAAGACATGGCTTGGCATTTCGGGCTGGACTGTTCCCATGAGGCACAGGGTCAGACTGATTTGCATATGGCCATGTCTGAACTGGGGTGGCAGAGTGGGCTAAAGAACGGTGATGGATTAAACCCAGATCAGTTGACTGGGGGTGAGTGCTTGCAATGTTCAACACTCCGTCCATCATTTCCTTTGGTTTTTGTCCCGTGACATAGCCTGGGCCCATGGTGTGTGTTGTATGAGCATGTGTGTGTGTCCACATCCCTTTTCATACACAGGCAGTGTTCCCTTGATATGTTCCTATTGTTGATGCTTGCTGAGTGGTACTGGGTTCCTCCCACTACTTTGGCATGGGCTACCAGATGTGTGGGTGCATGACACACTACTGTTAATTGGTGTATCATCATTGGGATTTGTCAGTTCTGAGTGGTGATGATGTTGTCAGACACAGATGGGACACAGTCAGGGTTTCCCAAGGCACTTGTTTATTTGCAATGTCATGTAGTTGTCCCTAGGTGGTACCTTTCAGTGATTGAGACATGTGTATGTGTGTGTGACTGCTCCCATTTGTCGGGTTCATGGCTGCAATGTTGGCAGGTGTCAGCATGTGTGCTTTGTGGTTCTTCTTGGCTTCTGCGTTGTCCTGGGACTTTGGCAGGTATTCTGGAGGTTACGTGAGCTTTGACATCATGGCCATGTACTGCATACTGTGCAGTATGTCTGGTATTCCCCAGGGTTGTAAACTGTCCTTGTGTGATGAGTCTGTGCACCTTAGTTCCTCCCAACATTCCTGTGTTTGTCTTGGGTACATGTGCAATGTCACCTGTCCATGTGGGCTTCACAGATGCACATTGTTGCAGTTCAGGGTGTGTGGTGTTGAGGGTGGACTGATGTAAATATTTGCATGGATGGTCCCCTAGCTCTCGTTTGTCCTTGAATGAGGGGCCATGCTGAGTTATTTGTGTTTGTGTATGTGTGATGTACGTTTGTGGAACAGGACACATGTCTGGGTTTCCCAGTTTGTACGACATCTGCCTTTGTCATCACAGTGGAGGTGTCATGCATGCTTGTGTCACCCCAATGTCAGATCACTGGGTGTAGTGCTGTTGTGTGTCAGTCTCTTGCTGTGTTAGTTGGTGTTCATTCCAGCTTGTGTGACATGTGTCTGTTGTGCTCCCTCTCATCTCACAATACCTGGTTGCCCACTAAGGGTGTCCCAATGATGGTTTACTTTTGTATGGCACTGTGTCCACATCTGTGTCACTGGTTCAACCCCCCTCATGTGTTGTGTAGTTGCCTGGGGATACTGGAACACACACACACACACACACATGTTGTGTCAGATGTGCAGTGTGAGGTTGCCTGTTTGTGATTGTGCATCTGCATCAGTGCATTGCTATTGCTGTCGTGGGCCATTGTCTGGATGTTGTTTCTGTGATTTTCCCAGCTGTCCCTGTGAGTCATATCACATCAGTGTGCACATTCATCCTGGTTGTTAGGTGCCATTGCTGGCATGGAATGGGAGTTTGTGAGCTGACACCTACAGTGTACACAGGTTGTTTTGATTAGTGTGTCTATTTTCGAGATGTGTGTATGCTTTGTGATGGTCACTTCTGCTCTTGTGTCATTGTACACTGTATGCATTGTCAGCCCCCATGTGTGGTGCCTGTCTGCACATGGCCGAGAGTGTGTTATGTTTTTCACAGCACTGTTCGCCTCACCACATCTCTGCGGGAATGTGACACAACCACTACTTCACCCCAGAAGTGTTTAATGTCTTGGGAGCAGGGATCATACATGCTGTTTGTTATTTGTAGCTTTGACCATGATGACACTTACCTTTTGGTCACTGTGATGAGGGGGGGTTTAGACCCCATCACCACAATGCTCAACATCTGCTGCAGTTTGGAAGCCCACACTTAACTTTTGTTCTGCACAGTGAGGGGCTGTTCTTTTTACATTGACACAGTACTATGGTGATGTTTGCCTTGTGTAGGGCACACTCTTGTTGGTCACACGCTGTTAGTTACATTGTATGTTCGAAGTCATAATCACTGTTGTGGGCATTTGTCACAGACTACACACTGTTGTTATGATGTTGGGGGGATTTATTTTGCTGGCATACCTAATATTGGAGTATGATGGATGTGTGGCGCATCACCCATCCTATGAGTGGGGATGGCAGGGGTGATGGGCAACAGGTCCCCTATGAGTGGGGGTGGCAGGGGTGATGGGCAACAGATTGCCTATGGCTGGGGGTGGCAGTAGTAATGGGCTACATAAGCCCTATGAGTAGTGGTGGCAGTAGTGATGGGCAACATGAGCCCTGTGGCTGGGGGTGGTAGTAGTGATGGGCACACGGTCCCCTATGAGTGGGGGTGGCAGGGGTGATGGGCAACAGGTCACCTATGTCTGGGGGTGGCAGTATTGATGGGCACCAGGTCCCCTATGAGTGGGGGTGGCGGGGGTGATGGGCAACAGGTCACCTATGGATGGGGTGGCAGGGGTGATGGGCAACATAAGCCCTATGAGTTGGGGTGGCAGTAGTGATGGGCAACAGGTCCCCTATGGCTGGGGGTGGCAGGGGTGATGGGCAACAGGTCCCCTATGGGTGGGGATGGCATGGGTGATGGTCATCATGAGCCCTATGGCTGGGGGTGGCAGTAGTGATGAGCAACAGGTCCCCTATGGCTGGTGGTGGCAGGAGTGCTGGTCAACAGGTCACCTATGGCTGGGGGTGGCAGTAGTGATGGGCACCAGGTCCCCTATGAGTGGGGGTGGCAGGGGTGATGGGCAACAGGTCACCTATGGATGGGGTGGCAGTGGTGATGGGCAACATAAGCCCTATGAGTGGGGGTGACAGTAGTGATGGGCAACAGGTCCCCTATGGCTGGGGGTGGCAGGGGTGATGGACAACAGGTCCCCTATGGGTGGGGGTGGCAGTAGTGATGGGCAACAGGTCCCCTATGGCTGGGGGTGGCAGTAGTGATGGGCAACATAAGCCCTATGAGTGGGGGTGGCAGTAGTGATGGGCAACAGGTCCCCTATGGCTGGGGGTGGCAGGGGTGATGGGCAACAGGTCCCCTATGGGTGGGGGTGGTAGTAGTGATGGGCAACATATACCCTATGGCTTGGGGTGGCAGGGGTGATGGAAAACATGAGCCCTATGGCTGGGGGTGGCAGTAGTGATGGGCAACAGGTCCCCTATGGCTGGGGGTGGCAGTAGTGATGGGCACCAGGTCCCCTATGAGTGGGGGTGTGTCGTACTTTAGAATTTGGGACCGCGTAGGAGGCAGAGCCCTACCCCTGTCAATCCCGGTATTAGCGAACCGCGAATGGTCAATGCGGTATGTACAAGTGCTTTGTGTAACGTTCTAGCTATGAATGCACTGTGTATACGCTAATATACATCACTACGTGGGTTCCATTTTGTATCGGTGGCCATCTTATGGTTGCCCTCACATAGGCTATATAGCATGAAGCGAATACGGGGTTTTTTTTGGAGCACATGTGCCTTTCCTTGACTTTTCTGTGACCTGGGCAGCTTGGTTCCGCTGCCCCGGGTCAAACTGGTCTCACGAGTTCCCCGTCCCCTGGCCACCTGTGATTAGCATCAGGGCTTGACACACCATAAAGTCTCTTTCATCCTACACAAGCCTCCAGCTAATCTCTTCCACACCTGACTGTTCCTGCTTTATGGCTTGTTTCCCAAAACAGGAGATGCTCATGTTTATTGGGGCCTATCGATATCTGATGTGGGATCTGAACCTTGCTGTGTAAATAATTGCGGGCTGGCTTAACTGGAATGTGGGATGGTCATCATGACTCTGCTTTTTCGTTTGTAATGTACACTTTATATGACCATGCCATAAAACTAAGGAATGTATGCCTGAGGCAGGAAATTCTGTATTTAAGGAGAAGCTCGTTTCTGTGATTTTCAGCAGTCTCCTGAGAACATACACGCTGTTGTACTTCTAGGACGCCTGTAATTGGTCTGCAGCCAATAAACTGATCTTTGACTTCACCCAGAAGACTCTGTGTTTCTGTAGGTCTGAAACAGGAAGAACCCCGAAGTCATAGGGTGTGTTCCCCTGCACCGCTGGGCTTAAAATACCCAGTACTTCAGTTGGCGCCCAACGTAGGGCGATTTCAGCGGTACCGGTCCAAGCCAGAGGTTCGTGAGGAGCTTCGTGTGGAAATTCTGGAGGAAGGCCGCCACTTCATCGACCACTGCATGTCGACGTGGTCCGAAGGTCTTTTCTGCGAGGTTCTCCGCGTCCCGACGGCTACGAAGGACTGCTGCCCTGATTAATCGCCCTGTTTTGGACCCTTGACGATTTTCGTAGAGCGAAACAATCGAGAGAGTCTTCTGGTGACGCCATCGATCATCAATATTCAGTTAAGTATAAGTGGAGCGTCTCCCAGTTTGAATTTGGTATCCTTCGGGATCATTTTTTGATTTGGTGCTTGCAAGTCCCAAAGCCAGAGGACTCGTGTATTCACGAGGCTATCGTATTCGATAATCCTTTGACGTTTGAAACTAGACTAGTGAGCGAAGATGCCTGGTGCTAGTGTATTTGGTAATTGGTTTTGTTTGAGTTGTAGAAGGGATTTCCAGTTAGAGGATTCATGTCCGGTTCCTCCAATTGGAACTCCAACTTATGAGCTTTATGTAAAACATGTCGTGGGCCCCATTGCATATAATGAAGTATGGATCCGATACACCAGAAAGGACGGTGTTTTAAAATGGCCCCAGAATGGAAGTTTTGATACAGATATCTTAGATAATTTGGAAGTAAAATTGTTTAAAAAGAAAGCCCGGCCGGCGATGTTTGATTCTTTCCGCCTATGGCGAAAGGAAGCCAAACAGAAGGAAATTAAACTAGCGAAAAGAGATAAGAGAGAGAGAGGTATGTCAGTGATGCAAGCAGCTGTGCAATTTAAAGATAATGAGGAAGAACAAAGGAATGAGCAATTGCACAGACAGCGCAAATTAGGGATTGATAAATGTTATCCTGTTTTGCCACCCCTTGTGCAAGATGAGACAAAAGAGAAAGAGAAAGATTCCCTAATGTCCCATTTGCTAAGTTCGCCACCCCCGTATGCACAAAATGCCACCGCACCACCGCAGTTTGTAAATGTGCAACCTCCAGTAAATATGCCGCAAGTCTTCCCGCAGCCGCCAGCTCCTCCTCAGCTGGCTCCCATCCCTGCAGTGCAGCCCTCTCAAGGGCCGCCGGTTTTGCTACCTGTTACCCCCGCACTTCCTGCGACTTTGCCTAGCACACCAGCGGTTTCCTCTGGTGCTCCTTCTTGCACTACCCCGGTACCTGTATCTGAACCTGTTTTTCTTCCCTCTGTCTATCCCCCTGTTTTCGCCTCAACTTCTCCTTCAGCACGACAACGATTAGCCAATGTAGTTACTATTCTAATGTCGCCTTTCTTTGGGTCATCTAGTGCGACTCCTGGCTTACAGCGTAAGCAATTGCGCAGTCAGTTGCCTGGTCCCGATGAAAAAGAGGTGTTAGATCATCTGGCGCGTAGGTGGATTGGTTTCCCTTCACTCTATGATGTGGAATCGGTTGTTAACGTTTTTCACCAATGGGATGCCCCAAAACAGAGGTATGTCTTTGATAAAATGTGTGAATTCCTCTGTGAGGAATTGGAGGATAATGGTGCAAACCCAAACCCACAGGAATTGTGCCGAGTGAGATTTGATTTTGAAAAAGGTATGATTGTGGGCCCTGAGGTCAATAGAGCAGTTGCGATCTTATTAGCCTTGAGGAATGATGATTGTCAACAGTCGTTGTTTGAACCAGATTTCCCTATGGGGGGAAAGGGAAAAGCGCGACAATACCCCATGAGAGAAGTCCCTCCGGTATGGAAAGAAGCTGTTGCGGCTGATGCCGCTCGAGGTATTGTTGCTGCTCCAGCACATTTTCAACGTGTTTGGGTACATGTCCCATGGAAGCGATCTGAGGTGTTAGCACTTAAACAGACATTACCTGATCCCCGTAAAAACCGTGCAGGATATTATAAGGAGTTATCACAAACTGCAGAATCTTGTGTAATGAATTTGGCTGACATAGATATGCTGTTTGGGAATGTGGTTCCACAGCCTTTATGGGGATCCATTCGTAATGTAGATCACGCTGCAGAATTGGGTGATACATGGGCTAATATTGTTGCCGCAGACGCTAGACAAGTTGGTGGTGCAAAACCTGAGCCCCTCATAGCAGCGCTCCCTGGTAGAATTATTACCTACATGAAAACTATAATGCCTGCGATGCGCGTAAATTGGGATAAACTATCCGCATGTAAGCAGAAGAAAGATGAGACAGTGTCTGATTTTTTCACCAGGTTTGAAGAAACGTTTATCGACCACAGTGGTCAAGACATGAGCACTGAAGGTGGCCAACGGTTATTTGTTGATAAATTTGTGCAGAATCTACTTCCCGAGTTGTGCAAGAAATTAAAAGATTCAGAAAGTTCTTGGGCTGTTTCCTCTTCAGCGCAAATACTGGCTACTGCACAGTATTATGAGAATAGAGACAAAGATGAGAAGGATAGAACAGATAAGAAAACGAAAGAACTAAAGACAAAGGTCCTCTTGCAACAGGCTTATCCACCACGTGGAGGACAGAGTAATTATAGGCAAACACAAGGTATCTATCAGCAGCCCCAACAATTTCAGAATAGTCAGCAAATGAATGGCTACTATCAACCACGAATCCCTGTAGGTCCCAACCAATGTTCATATTGCAAAGAGGAAGGTCATTTTAAATATAGTTGCCCTAAATTGATGCAGCGTAACAGTAATGCGTATGGCGCAAGAGGTAGAGGTGGTCAGCAAGCTCCTAGAGGCAGAGGGCGTGGAAATCTTCCCCAGAACGCGCGTCCTCTTCCGCCTCAAAATACCATAAATAGCTTTGATCAGCAAGCCAATGCGACTGGCAATACAGCTCAGTACTACAATAATGATTATTATGCAGAAGACGACAATGTAGAAGATAACGATTACTAGGACAGCCGTAGACAGAGAGAGGGAGTTGTTTCAGTGCCAGTGGATCAGAGTGGACCTTATGTTAAAGTAACTACAGCAAATGTAACGGAGCCCTTTCTGCTGGATACTGGTGCTGCAAAGAGTTCAATCATGCATTCAAAACTCCCTGGCGCGCCTTTGTCTGGCGAAATGAATGTTTCAGTAGGTTTTTCTGGCGCCCCAGTTAGGAACCCGATTTCTAGTCCTATGTCACTTTCTGTTGGACCTTGTGAGCTAAAAGCACCCCTCATTCTAACAACAGGTTGTGGTGAAAATCTGTTAGGATTAGATTTGCTAAAAAGATTGCATGCAACACTATATTGTTCTCCCTCAGGAGTACAACTTACATTAGGTAAGAAAGTGATTTCTCCAATGTATTTGTCTAAAAATGCAATGCCACCTGAATTGTCATCCCTTCCGGATGCCCTCTGGGCCACTGGTCCCAATGATGTGGGTCTCCTGGAAATACCGCCATATGTGGTCACTTTAAAAGCCAATGTCAGATTGCCACATATTCCCCAGTACAAGATCTCCAATGAAGGTCAGAAAGCATTGTTAGCAATTGTCAGTGATTTGATTAAAAAGGGTGTGATTGAAGAGACAAGAGGCAACGTTTGCAATAGTCCTGTTTTACCTGTCTTAAAACGAACGGACCCTTCACAGCCACCTGTTTACAGATTTGTGATTGATCTTAGAGAGGTTAATAAGATTGTTGTGCCACAGTTTCCAGTTGTCCCTGATATAACTGCCTTGTTAACCATGATTCCAGCCTCGGCTGCTTGGTTCTCAGTGATCGATCTGAAGAATGCTTTCTTTAGTATCCCAATTGCAGAGGAGAGCAGAGACATTTTTGGCTTTAGTTTAGGAGGTCGCAGTTTCCGCTTTAAACGCGCTCCCCAGGGCTACTGTGAAAGTCCATCAATATACAGTCAGGCTTTAAAAGCGCAGCTTGATGCACTGGTTTTACCCAGTGGCGCTATCCTCATTCAGTACGTTGACGATTTACTAATCGCCGCGGATACTGAAAAGATTTGCAAAAACGCTACCTTGTCATTGTTGCGTCATTTGTCTCCCTTCCATCACAAAGTGTCTCTCTCAAAGCTGCAATATTGTCGACAAGAAGTGACCTACCTAGGTCATCTCTTATCGAAGGAGGGAAGGAAACTGACCCCAGAAAGAATTCAAGCCATTGCACAGTTGAGTGTGCCAAGAACACAGAGAGAAGTGTGTGCTTTCTTGGGCATTACTTCATACTGTAGGCATTGGATTCCTAATTTTTCCTTGTTGGCAAAACCTTTGTTAGCATTAATATGCAAAGACACACCGAATCCTATCCCATGGTCTGAGGAGTGTCAGAAAAGTTTTTGGGAATTGCGTGATGCATTGTGTTCAGCTCCTGTGTTGGGTACCCCTGACTACAGCAAGCCTTTTACATTGTATGTTCACGAGAAAGATGGTTGTGCATTGTCAGTGTTAACACAGCCTTTTGGCAACAGACCACGTCCATGCGCGTATTTTTCGTCAACCTTGGACCCGGTAGCGAGGGCATTGCCAAGTTGTCTGAGAGCCACAGCCGCTGCAGCTATGTCTATTCGACAGTCTGCTGGTCTAGTGATGGATAATACATTGATTGTTATGGTTCCACATGCTGTGGACACATTGTTAAACAGGACTAAGACACAACACTTAACTAGTGCACGATTATCTGGTTATGAGCTGACACTGTTAGCAAACCATATACACATAAAGAGATGTAACACGTTGAATCCAGCTACACTATTACCAATCCCAGCAGACCTGGATGAGATTGAGCAACATGATTGTTTGTTCAGAACAGAAGAAGAGACGAAAGGGAGAGTAGATCTCAAAGATACTCCCCTGACTGAGTGTGATGGTACTTTATGGGTGGATGGTTCGTGTTTCAAGCTTCCGAATGGTGATACGACTGCTGCATATGCTATCACGACTTTGCACACGATTGTGGAAACTGCGCGTGTGCCACAAAATTTGGCTCAAGCAGCAGAATTGATTGCCCTTACGGGAGCATGCGTGTTATCTGAAGGAATGGAAGTGAACATTTACACTGATAGCCAGTACGCCTTTGGCGTGGCTCATAGTTTTGGCCGATTGTGGAAGGAACGTGGGTTCCTGACTTCGCATGGAGCTAAGATTCAGAATGGCAAGCTGTTGAATGATCTCCTTGAGTCACTGACCCTACCGTTGCAAATTGCGATTATGAAATGCAGTGCGCACAGGAAAATCACTGATGATGTTGGTCGTGGTAATGCGTTTGCTGATGAAGTTGCGAAAGAAACAGCAAAAGATGTGAAGACTCGAATGTATGTTGCAGGCCCTGCCAGATGGGTTGGTGATGTTGGAATGTGTGAAAACACAATAGAGAGTGTAAAGTCCCTTCAAGCTGAAGCCACAGAGAAAGAGTTGAGCAAGTGGAGAGAAAGTATGGGTAAGTTGGATGAGAATGGTTGTTGGATTGATTTGTCAGAACATAGGCGATGGTTGCTACCTGATGCATATGTGCTTCCAGTGGTTACTATGGCACATGGAATGGCACACATCAGTACGAAAGGAATCTGTAAGTTGTTGGCTCCAGTATAGCAGAATACTGGAATCCCTAAGTGTGCAGAGAATGTGGTCAAGAATTGTATGGTATGCTTGAAGTACAACCCTGGTAGGGGAACCCCAACTCCAGCTGGTCATTTTGCACCTCCATCATATCCATTTGAAGTTTTGCAGTTGGATTTTATCCACATGGAAAGGTGCAACAACCTGAAATACGTATTAGTGGTTGTTTGCGCTTTCTCAAAATGGATAGAGGCCTATCCTCTAAAAGATAACACTGCTCTGTCCACAGCCAAAGCCCTTGTGAAGGAATTTTTCCCTAGGTTTGGAATGCCAAGAATGGTTTGGAGTGATAATGGGAGTGAGTTTGTGGGTCAAGTGATGAAGAATGTGTGTGAGGGACTAGGTATAAGGCAGAAGTTTCACGCTGCAAATCACCCCCAATCAGCTGGTTTAGTAGAGCGCTACAATGGCGCCCTCAAACTCAAACTGGCCAAAATCCAAGCGAGCTCAGGTCTTAAATGGCCTGACGCTCTGCCTCTAGCGCTCCTATCCACCAGAATGACCGTACACTCACGAGTGGGACTTAGTCCCTACGATGTCGTTTTTGGCCGCCCGGCCAATGTATGGGGTGTGCCAAGACCGATGAAATTCAGTGAAATCGAGCATCCGGTACTGTTTGATTACTTGCACGAATTGACAGCTAAACTGCGTGTTTTACACCAACAGGTGCATAATACTCTCCCCCCGGCTTCTGAAGCTCCTGGACACCCTATCGAACCAGGCACGTGGATCCTTGTGAAAAACTTTCAGCGGAAAACCAACGATGAGCCCCGCTGGATCAGCCCTCACCTCGTACTATTGTCCACAAGATCAGCTGTTCGAGTGAAGGGGAAGAAAAACTGGATCCACGGTGCCCACATCAAGAGGATCCCTTTGCCTCTGCCGTATGACCAGTGGGTCCAGGAGGGTATCGCGGACACTGAAACAGACACTGTACCTCGTTTTGTGCCGTTCAGTGATGCACGCATAGAAGGCACAACTTCAACGCAGGAAAGTGACGATATTTTGCAAGAAGCTGTGCCACCGTCAATTCGATTGGACACTACAGAGCCTGAACTCTTGTTCCAAGATCAAACAGTACCTGGCCGTTCTCGTTACGATCTAAGGCCAAGGCCTATGGACAAATAAATATTCTTTTCCTTTTACCTTTCTATTTTTTGATAACCAGAGTTCTCCCATCTGAAGGACTTTCTTGATTTTTGTTTTTCGAACCACCATCCGGGTTCAGCCGCAGGGTCGCGGTGCCAAGACTTTGGGGTACAGGCCGAAGACGTTAGGTCGACGGTTCTGGTTGGTCTAGGGCGTTCCCTGGACTGACAGGCGTACTCCTTAGCAGAAGAAACTCACCCGCCGCGAGCGGCACGATTAGAGGATGGAGTTTTTTAAGATGGAGAGACTCACTGAGGAAATGAACTTTAAAGCAAGAATGTGTAAAATAATGAAAAACAAATGTTTTGTGTTTTTATGCCTGTTTGTATTATGTAGTATGGTAGTGTTTACCGTAGGATTTGTATTCTACTCCTCTCAAGAGCCCGTTGCACCCACTGTACAGCCTATACCTCCTCCTACTGTCTCCTCACACTCTTTTCACCCTCTACCTGAACATGAACAAGCCAGACGGTCTGAATTTGTAAACAACTCGTTTATTCAGATACTGCACCAGCACCAACTAGTCATTAATACGACCAATTGTTGGGTGTGTGGTTTAATGCCACATACCATTAATAAGGGTATTCCCTATCTGGTGCTGCCGTATAGTTACAATGGATCGTCATGGGCATTCCAGACCATGTTTCTCTATGCACTAGAAGCGTACTCCCCGCGACAACCGCGTTCCATCAGGCCTAGCACCAATAATAAAGCTTTAGTGAAAGGAGTTGCCGATATGAGTAGAGATATCGATGCATACTCATCCATTCCCAAAGAAGAATTGAGAGCTTATGTAGGGTGGAACGCGACGGGGTATAGTATTAGTCTAGGTGAAAGACAGCGGAAAATCTCATCCCCAATCTGGGTCGTACCCCACATAGGTCGGTTCTGTTTGCAAGGTAATGGTCAGAATCCTAGAGCTCAACTGGGAAGAAGTGACTGTACTGAAACGTACACTTTTCCGTCACAGTTTTCCCCTGCGTTTTTGGCTGCCAAGGGTACATATTTTATCTGCAATGACCGAGCATATACATGGTTGCCCCCTGACTTCTCGGGCACATGTTATATTGCAAATCTGCTACCGCCAACCTTTACTGCCGCCTCCGACTATCACAAGACCAGAGTTGTGAGAGGCGTGATTAGTAAGGAGGATACTGCCGGTCAGGAAGCGGGAGATTTCTTTTTGGGTTTCCTGCCGTTTTGGGGACCTATGGTCAATAGTAGGAACCTGAGACAGCTGACTCGTGTGGTTGAATCCACTGTTAATGTTACGGCTGGTGCCCTTGGTAATTTGACAGCTGAGCTCCAAGCGGATCGCCTCATGACTTTGCAGAACCGCATGGTTCTAGACGTCATACTTGCAGATCGTGGTGGGGTATGTAAGGTTATCCAATCCAGTTGTTGCATTTTCATACCAGACAACGCTCCAACAGTTTAACAAGCCATCTCCAAACTGCATAAAATATCTGAGTCCATACACGTGGATAAAGGAGATTGGTCACTGATGGGGTGGTTCTGGGAACTGATATCTGCCTGGGGTTGGAAAGTTCTGATGGTCATCGGAATGATTTTAGCCATCCTTTTCCTGTTCTGTCTGTGCATACAGTGTGCTCCTGCGATATGTGGCCTCTGTGCTACATTATGTGTAAGGAAACCTGTATCGAGGGACGAGCTAAGTAATAGGATGATGCTACAGCAACATCTCCATGACTTCATGAATATTGACCTAAACTCGGATTGAAATGAGGCTAGTTATTGCCTATGTAAGGGCAAAAGGAGGGTCTGTCGTACTTTAGAATTTGGGACCGCGTAGGAGGCAGAGCCCTACCCCTGTCAATCCCGGTATTAGCGAACCGCGAATGGTCAATGCGGTATGTACAAGTGCTTTGTGTAACGTTCTAGCTATGAATGCACTGTGTATACGCTAATATACATCACTACGTGGGTTCCATTTTGTATCGGTGGCCATCTTATGGTTGCCCTCACATAGGCTATATAGCATGAAGCGAATACGGGTTTTTTTTTGGAGCACATGTGCCTTTCCTTGACTTTTCTGTGACCTGGGCAGCTTGGCTCCGCTGCCCCGGGTCAAACTGGTCTCACGAGTTCCCCGTCCCCTGGCCACCTGTGATTAGCATCAGGGCTTGACACACCATAAAGTCTCTTTCATCCTACACAAGCCTACAGCTAATCTCTTCCACACCTGACTGTTCCTGCTTTATGGCTTGTTTCCCAAAACAGGAGATGCTCATGTTTATTGGGGCCTCTCGATATCTGATGTGGGATCTGAACCTTGCTGTGTAAATAATTGCGGGCTGGCTTAACTGGAATGTGGGATGGTCAACACTCTGCTTTTTCGTTTGTAATGTACACTTTATATGACCATGCCATAACACTAAGGAATGTATGCCTGAGGCAGGAAATTCTGTATTTAAGGAGAAGCTCGTTTCTGTGATTTTCAGCAGTCTCCTGAGAACATACACGCTGTTGTACTTCTAGGACGCCTGTAATTGGTCTGCAGCCAATAAACTGATCTTTGACTTCACCCAGAAGACTCTGTGTTTCTGTAGGTCTGAAACAGGAAGAACCCCGAAGTCTTAGGGTGTGTTCCCCTGCACCGCTGGGCTTAAAATACCCAGTACTTCAGGTGGCAGGGGTGATGGGCAACAGGTCACCTATGGATGGGGGTGGCAGGGGTGATGGGCAACATAAGCCCTGTGAGTGGGGGTGGCAGTAGTGATGGGCAACAGGTCCCCTATGGCTGGGGGTGGCAGGGGTGATGGGCAACAGGTCCCCTATGGGTGGGGGTGGCATGGGTGATGGGCAACATGAGCCCTATGGCTGGGGGTGGCAGTAGTGATGGGCAACAGGTCCCCTATGGCTGGGGGTGGCAGGAGTGCTGGGCAACAGGTCACCTATGGCTGGGGGTGGCAGTAGTGATGGGCACCAGGTCCCCTATGAGTGGGTGTGGCAGGGGTGATGGGCAACAGGTCACCTATGGATGGGGTGGCAGGGGTGATGGGCAACATAAGCCCTATGAGTGGGGGTGGCAGTAGTGATGGGCAACAGATCCCCTATGGCTGGGGGTGGCAGGGGTGATGGGCAACAGGTCCCCTATGGGTGGGATTGGCAGTAGTGATGGGCAACAGGTCCCCTATGGCTGGGGGTGGCAGTAGTGATGGGCAACATAAGCCCTATAAGTGGGGGTGGCAGTAGTGATGGGCAACAGGTCCCTATGGCTGGGGGTGGGAGGGGTGATGGGCAACCGGTCCCCTATGGGTGGGGATGGTAGTAGTGATGGGCAACAGGTCCCCTATGGCTGGGGTTGGCAGGAGTGCTGGGCAACAGGTCACCTATGGCTGGGGGTGGCAGTAGTGATGGGCACCAGGTCCCCTATGAGTGGGGGTGGCAGGGGTGATGGGCAACAGGTCACCTATGGATGGGGGTGGCAGGGGTGATGGGCAACATAAGCCCTGTGAGTGGGGGTGGCAATAGTGATGGGCAACAGGTCCCCTATGGCTGGGGGTGGCAGGGGTGATGGGCAACATGTCCCCTATGGGTGGGGGTGGCAGTAGTGATGGGCAACAGGTCCCCTATGGCTGGGGGTGGCAGTAGTGATGGGCAACATAAGCCCTATGAGTGGGGGTGGCAGTAGTGAAGGGCAACAGATCCCCTATGGCTGGGGGTGGCAGGGGTGATGGGCAACATGAGCCCTATGGCCGGGGGTGGCAGTAGTGATGGGCAACAGATCCCCTATGGCTGGGGTTGGCAGGAGTGCTGGGCAACAGGTCACCTATGGCTGGGGGAGGCAGTAGTGATGGGCACCAGGTCCCCTATGAGTGGGGGTGGCAGGGGTGATGGGCAACAGGTCACCTATGGATGGGGGTGGCAGGGGTGATGGGCAACATAAGCCCTGTGAGTGGGGGTGGCAATTGTGATGGGCAACAGGTCCCCTATGGCTGGGGGTGGCAGGGGTGATGGGCAACAGGTCCCCTATGGGTGGGGTGGCAGTAGTGATGGGCAACAGGTCCCCTATGGCTGGGGGTGGCAGTAGTGATGGGCAACATAAGCCCTATGAGTGGGGGTGGCAGTAGTGAAGGGAAACAGATCCCCTATGGCTGGGGGTGGCAGGGGTGATGGGCAACAGGTCCCCTATGGGTGGGGGTGGCAGTAGTGATGGGCAACAGGTCCCTTATGGATGGGGGTGACAGTAGTGCTGGGCAACATAAGCCCTATGAGTGGGGGTGGCAGTAGTGCTGGGCAACAGGTCCCCTATGGCTGGGGGTGGGAGGGGTGATGGGCAACAGGTCCCCTATGGCTGGGGTGGCAGTAGTGATGGGCAACAGGTCCCCTATGGATGGGGGTGGGAGGAGTGCTGGGCAACATAAGCCCTATGGCTGGGGTTGGCAGTAGTGATGGGCAACAGGTCCCCTATGGGTGGGGGTGGCAGTAGTGATGGGCAACATATGCCCTATGGCTGGGGGTGGCAGGGGTGATGGGCAGCATAAGCCCTATGGGTGGGGGTGTTAGTGGTGCTGGCCATGCAACCTCTATGGTGGCCTGTTGTTAGTGGCCAGTATGTGGATCCCCTGAGTGTGTGTCCCATTTTGTGGGTATGTGTCGTTTGTTTGTGGGGTAGGTGTCTGACTTACCGCCTGCGCCGTCGGCGTCGGTTCCTGATCCGGTCATAGATGTAGAGTACTGGTATGACCTGCGCAATGGGATTCATGATGTGTTCGTGTCATACACGCTGCTTGTTGCTCCGTCTCGTACCCGCTGCAAGCTGGTCCGTCTCGTAGCCATGGATTGAGTTGTGGCGCGAATCGTAGCTGATATGCTTGTTTTCCGGATGCTGTGACGTGCCGTATGTGGCGACCCGTCCGGCGCATAGGAAGTACGCATCGTACTTGTCAGGGCGGAAACTGCTCTGGATACTTGTAAGAATGAGGGAACATAGTGTAGAAGGATAAATGGTTTATTAGGAAAGAAACAGGTGAGCGCCAGGCGGTACAACCTCCCCTCCAGGACACCAGTAGTAACTGACGTCCTGGATTGGAACTCGTGATGGTGACAACGAGTATTCCACCCCACGCTCCACATAATAGAATTAAAGAAACAATTACAAATACAATGCCAATACCACACATCCCCCTCTCTTCAAGGAGAAAGGCAAAAGAGAAAAATAAAATAAACAACAATGTCTAGTCCAAATGCCATCTAATAACAATTGAAAAATTTATCATCTAACATATTCACTCAGCCACCCTGGAAGAACTCTTTTCCTCTTAGCCATGACGACCTTGTCACCCTCTTGAATAAGTTCATTATTACAATTAGAAGTACTTACCAACCCCTTCTCTCCTCTCAAGCAAAAAGAGAAATCTTGGGGAGGAAAGACTTTTTCACAAACCGTTTTAGAAGTTTGACTTGTCATAGATGGTTCATTACACACAAAACCTTTACTTGTCGCACAAGTGTCCGCCCCAACAGATTGTAAGGCACTTAGATCAAAATAATCCTCCACCCACTCAATCCGCTCGTCGCCAATTGTAAGAATGAGGGAACGTAGTGTAGAAGGATAAATGGTTTATTAGGAAAGAAACAGGTGAGCGTCAGGCGGTACAACCTCCCCTCCAGGACACCAGTAGTAACTGACGTCCTGGATTGGAACTCGTGATGGTGACAACGAGTATTCCACCCCACGCTCCACATAATAAAATTAAAGAAACAATTACAAATACAATGCCAATACCACAATACTGCTTCCGGGAGACTCGGTTCTGCGATCGGATGTACGGCTTGGACGGAGAATGAAGCTTGAATCACAGCCTACGTGTTGGTCGTGTTTTTGACAGTTATGCGCATCGTACTTCATCTGCAGGACGGACCGGCTACGGGTACGTGTCGGTCGCATGGTAAGGCTACGGACAGCTCTCGGAGAGCTGTCCGACCCGGAATCGGAATCGACCCCTCAATGTAAATCTGAATGTGTACGTCATACAGCCATCACACTTTGCTGCACATCACAAAAGAAAGGGGTTTCAAATGTCCAGTGCTTCAAGTGTCTCTTTCACCTCCATCCTCTGCCACACCTGGGCCTGCTGCGTGGCGGACACATCTGCATATCTAAAGCACACATTTATCTCTAATCTCGGCAAATTGGGGCCTAGAGCAGCCGGAAAACGTAAGCATTAATCAATAATGATTGCCTGTGACTTCCTGCCCCTCATCTGCTTCGCTGCCCCCGAAGAGGCGCAGGGGGGGGTCAGTCTGTATGAAGTCCTGGGTCATCTGACCTCCAGCCTTCTAAACAAAGGCTGCTTAGCGCAGCTCCCCCCCCCCCCCGCCCCCCATCCTCGCATGGAGCGTGTGTAGATCTTTCATTTAAAAAAGGGAATTACAAAAGGAAATAGGTGAATCTCGGCCAATGCTCCAAAAAAAGGGCAGGTAGCATAGATTATCTTTACACAGCGCGTCAAACTCCACCTCTGGCACTTCATACCGCACCTCTGTCGTATCTAAACGCTATAAATAGAGTGTCACGTTACACTTTTATTGCACTCAGAGTACTGATATCCGAAGAATAGAAGTGGGTATTAGACTTGGAAAATTCGAAGCTGTGCCCTGCCTTTCACATGATTAATAGCGAAGGTTCAACACACAGAGCCACTATGCTTACATACAGTTTATTTGGTTTATTACTTAAAAAATTAAGATCGTTCCGCATTTCATCATTAATCTCAGTCTAATAATTCCCGCCAACTCCCATTTTGCAGCATGAATGCCACTTTCTTCGGGTTTCAGTTCTACGGAATGTGTATTTGTCATCCATAGACATTTCTAGGGCAAACGCAGAGTATATCAACAATCTGGCCTTCTCTTGGACCACTCGTGAAGAGACGACTACTGGTGCTTTCGGTTCACACTAACGTGATATGTGACAATATTCTTTTTCTTTCTTTTCAAAACTTTATTTCGGACAAAATGTCCTAAAAAGTACATAAGAATAAATAAAACAATACAGTTGTACATACAATTTCAGATTGAGAAAATCATCGAATCATTGGGTCATAGAATTAGGACAAGAGTAATACAGTTTTTTTCGGAGAGTTCATGGAACAATAAATATAATATTTAGACTTAAAAAAGGCAATCTTCAATAAAAATAGGAAGGAAGGATCCTATATTTAATACTAGTATTTAAAAAATCAATTAAAAATGCAATTCTAAGATAAGTTTACACAATCAATTTACATTTTGGGATTTCAGAAGGGCCCTTCTAGTGCACCATGTCGAAAATAAAAATCCAGCAACCGAATAAACTATTGGGATACTGGTGTCGGATTTCAATATCCTGTATGCTTCTAGACACGACCTGGTGCCGAGATTCCTGCAGATCTGTGTCAACCAGCGCCTTCTTGCCTTCTGGTATCCAACACAGCAGAAAAAAACATGCAATTCTGTTTCCTCAGGAAAATCGCACATGGGGCAATGGATCGGGTTTTGTTTACTCCATTTTGATGTAAAACAACGCAGTGGAAGTACCCCATGTCTGAATTGTAAGAAAAGCTTCCTGGCTGCAGGTGGAGTTACAAGATCAATTGCCGGTTCAAAACGGGAGAGTGATTTAATTTCTAGAAAAGCACTGGTACATTTCCCAACCCCGGAAGAAATATGGAGTTGTGCTAATCTATGCTCGCTAAAGCAGGTCTTCATTTGGCCCTTTGATATCAGTAAACAAGCAGACTCGGGGTGATACCAGCAGTCTCCCAGACCCAGGCTAGATAGGAGGAGTCTTATATGATCGAACCATGGGATTTTCAGCGAACCACATGACCTTAATACCTCCGTGAGCTCCTCCCTGTAAGATGTAAGTTCGGGGGTTGTCCACAGACGACGCCAGTACATGATGGGTTTGAGTCCTACAACTTCATCTATTGGAGTTATACCTGTATCTAGACGTAGCGGGACCAAAGGTGTGCTACGGGGTAATCTGAATAATTGTCTTAAAAATTGGTTCTCCACCTGCAGTAATTTAGACATATTTAAGTGGCCCCATAATTCTGCACCATACAATGCTCCGCCCCTTGCCTGTGCCCTATAAATTTCCAGAGCTGGGCTAACATTTCTTTTGCTAGAAGTGTTAAATATAGTTACAATATTACTTTGACAATATTGGGGGTGACGACTTTTTATCCGATGCCTGTAACCATTTTGGTGTTGGCATAGCATAACAGCAACAGGGCAAGTTATAATAGCCTTTACATTTTCTGACTCTGCAAAGGAGCCATGGCACACTAGTCCCATTTTTAGGACGGCCCTCTGTTACAGGAAGTAGTCTGGGGAACTTCATAGGTATAGGGCTGGCAGTGCGCCTGTGAATACACCACTCTCGATACACACATCTTCTCTAGTTACTTTTGTTTGTCTACATTACGGGGCATATTAACAAGGGCCGGCGATAAATATCGCAAAGCGCACTTACCGCTTGCATATTTATCGCCGGCTATCTCTGGAATTTACCGCCCGGTTTGCGCGCTATTAACAACGAGCATCGCCGAGGCGATAAAAATTCCAGAGATAGTTGGGATATCGCCGTTTTCCATGGTGGAAAACGGCGATATCCTAGATGATAGGGCCTGTGGTCTTAGCCACAAAATCCACCCCCCCATGTTAAGTATGCCTTAGTCAGGAATTTAACAGACGTTAAATTCCTGCGTTAAGGCATACTTAACGCGATTTTAAAAATCGCTACTGAGATGCAAAGGAGGCGTGCCTGACAAGACTCCCTTGTTAATATCGCGAAGCTGCCTTCGCGATATTTTCCCAAGGGAGTCTTGTCAGGCACGCCTCCTTTGCATCTCATTAGCGATGTGATCGGAGGTGTGCTGCAAACGGGCGCTAAGTCAGCAAGACACGCGATAGCGTGTCTTTGCTGATAAGGCGATGAAATCATCGCCGCTTTTCACCTGAAAACGGACGCAAAAGCGGCGATAATTTCATATCGCCGCCTTGTTAATATGCCCCTTAGCATGATAGTTAAACAGCATCAGTCTAATTGCTTTGCAGTATATTCGGCAGCCAGTGTGAGAGCGGACTGGGACACACAAACACACATTTGAAATAAAGGGGGTATAGCTATGCCAATGAAGGGCAACAATTTGGTAAATATATCCATTTATTGCAAGTGACTTTCACACACACAATAAGCTATTTTATTTGGTTCTGATTGATGAATGGTTGTTTTCTGTCTATTTCTGTCTCCCGCAGGTTTATAAAACATATAAAAATGGACAAATAATGGTGCAGGGTGGCTAGTTAACCCTTGCCCTGACGAAATTGCCGCAAGTTTCCTGAGGCAATGAAACATGTTGGTTTGTTTTTAAGTGAGCAGACACACAGCACGGAATAAAGTAAGATAGCTAGTGTTGGCTAGCTCATTTTTAACCAGGATTGGCGTGGTTTCTAACTAGACTTCGTTACTCCTTATAGGGTTGACACTCTTCTTGGCCCGGATTATTTCACCGGTGCTGAGATTTCACACTTAGCATTTCTTTCATTCTTTTCTATATCATTCACCATTTTCGTTATAGGGTGGCAGTTGCTAATGATGAGAACCTGAGGACGCAGGCGAGTACCAGTCTGCCAACTCCCATGGTGTTACTCCCTTGAGGCACTGACATCCTTTTCTTACACTTTTTTTCACAACTTTTGTTCTCCTTTAAAATTGGTTACTTTACACTGTAGGTTGGGAGACAGTATGGGAGACAGTATATACAGATGCAATCTATTTTAATAAAGATTGAGGTGATTCAGGACCCCCTGTCAGACGGAATAGAGATAGCCGCTGTCTTGTCATGTCAATTAGGATGACTACATATGTTTGAAGGGGGTCACTGATGGAAGTTTTCACCAGTTATTCAGAACAGGTCCTTTGTTGTTGAAAAATGTAATGACTAGCCTTGAAAAAGCCCTGGCTCTATCAGCCACATAGGGCGAAACACGTGTCGGCTGTTTACTATCCCTAACAATTTACTTTGCGAAAAACTAAAAGCGAGTGAAATGGACATAATAATGTGGTGAATAAAAAGAACTATTCTCACTCAAATTAACCTGGATTAATGTGTGCTATTTGAACAAGGAATTACCCTTTGACCAGAATATACCCTTGGAAAGGAGGAACACCTGCTCAGAACCCTTCCCTTCTACATATTTCAACTTGCTTCCTGCTGTGTGTGGCATCATCTTTTCTGCTACCTACATGAAAAGGGCATATTCCTTGCAACAATCTATGAAATTATGTGACGGGGCAAGGCTAGCAGTAAGGAGCTCATGGCACATTCTTGCTCATCAGACAGGTTGTGATACTATGACTTTGTTAACTACTACATCGCCATTTTCTCTATTGTAGACATTCATATTTATTTTGAAAATGATGTGGAGAGTAGATATTTTTTCTGTGTCATACCAACTTTGGAATGACTTGCTCTTGAATTTCCAAAGCTACGCCATACTTATAATAATGGTTCAGGCACTATATTCCCGTTTTGCAGTTTAAAAGTCAGACATTTGGTGCTGTAGATATACTCCTACGTCTGAGACATATTTGCTGTCTTTTGTATGATTCTCGGAGTATCCCAGGCCTAGTAACTCAGTTAAACACCAATGAAGAACATTTGTATACGTAAAATTTACGCTAGGTGGAAATTTCCATTATTGGGAATGTGTCACAAATGTTTATTTGCACATGTAAACTTTTTTGGTTTCTACTCCGAGGAAAAGTTGGAAATTCAGCATTCAAAATTGCAAGGAAACGAATAATTAAAAAAACTTGATTCTTCAAATCTCGATAGCAAATTCAACATTTGTGAATGGGTTTTCTCGAACCTCTTGGTTAAACTATGCTCTGCAGATTGGTCCCAAATTGCTAACCAAGGGCCAGATGTACTAAGCTATTTTGCTGTCAAAATGTTTTCGATTTGCTAACTTGAATCCAATGTGACCACTAAATAGCCTTTAGGTATGTACAAAGCTGAAACAGTGCTCCGTTAACGTTACGCAATAGCAATTTAGGTTTGCAAGTAAATATCCAATCGCTATTTGGAGAAGGTGTGTTTAGATCGTCCCTTCCAAATAAGCCATTTGTAATGGCATGTATTAATGTTTTGTGACAAAAATTCAGTCCAACATAAAAAAAATTAAACAACACAAAGGATGTGGTAACCCATTCATAAACAGGACCCCTTCTCCTTTGGCAGTGGTCCATGGGACAACTGCTTATTCCTAAAACATGTTTGTGAAACTTTCATTTGTTTAAAAACTTCTCATTTTCCTTTAAAGAAAACAGAATGCATTTAAAAAAAATCCACTTTATTGAAATGTGATCATAGATGTAGTGGTCTGCCGAACCCAAGTTGTGACCTACCTTATGAATATTGATGAAGTAGGTTGGATTGCAACCCAGTGTTTCAGAATTTTGGGAACCAGCCCATTAGTTTATAGGTCGGTTCTCAATATTCTGTTGGTCTCAGAAATGCTTTTTGGAAATTGCGACACGTATTTTGTGACCAGTGCTTAGTACATCTGACCACAAATTATGTAAAAGTACTACTGTTTATTTTGTTACTTGTATTAAAAACACTTTTTTAACCCCTTCCCCGCTCATGACGGAACCGTTCCGTCATGAGCCACGGTTGGCGTGTGCTCATGACGGAACGGTTCCGTCATGACAATCCTGTTGGCGGCCGCTCCGCCTGCGCGGCGCTGTTTCCCCGCCTGTGCGGGGCGACAACGCAAATGGGCGGAGTCATGACGGAACCGTTCCGTCATGAGCACAGCTCAACTGTGGCTCATGACGGAGCGGCTCCGTCATGAGCACAGGCCCACCGCGCTGCCCCCCTGCCCCCCCCAGCGCTGCAGCGGAATGTCCGCAGCAGCGAAGGGGTTAAACAAGTACATCAGTTTGTGTTTATATTAACAGGCTTGTCCACGTAGGTGTGTGCATGACTGTGTGTGTTTGTAAAGGTGCATGTGAATGTATGGTCATCATCTCATATGATGTATACTAGAAGATAAGTAAAGTCTGGTAAAAAAAAATGGCTGTCTGTAAGAACACCTACATAGACAGGTTTTGTTAATTCTTCTCCTCCATTGAATTGCCATTTTTTTCTCAGATTTGCCAAGGTGCTAACTTTAGGAGTGAAGGCAAACTGCTGCTGATTATTCAGACATCTGCTGTCATCATTAGAGAGGAAAGGAATCATCGCACAGACATGGAAAAGTACAGGCTGACATTTATAAATATTTAGGATATTGAATTTGAAGGCCCATAAAATTTGACCTGCCAAATGTTATTAGTTTAGTAGGTGAATCTGTAAAAGAAGCTCAGTTCCCATGGCTACAGTATTAAAGTAATCTCTTATATTAGCCACCCAGTTCCTGAAGCAACCTAAAAAATAAGGGGCAGATTTACAAGAAAGTGACGCATCTGTAGAGATGCGTCACTTTCCCTGCGCCAACATGCCAAATCCTTGCGTCACCATGGATGCGCCGTTTTTACAATACGGCGCACCATGGCGCAAGGATTGACAGATGCGTCAGAAATTCTGACGCATCTGTTGACGGAAAAGTCACACATTGCTGGAGTCGTATCGCAAGCACGACGCAACTCCAACAATGCTCAGGGCCGCCCTATGCCTAACATGCTGCATCAATTCTTACGCCTGGTTGAAACAGGAGCAGGGTTTTGACGCAGCATGGACGTAAAAGTGACTCAGTGAAATCTTGTAGATTTCACTGCGTCACTTTTACGGGGCTTCCTGCGACGGAATGCCCACCTTGCATACATTAAACCTGATGCAGGTTTAATGTGGCGCAGGGCTTCACAACGTGATGCATCTCCCTAGATGCGTCACGTTGTAAATGGGACGCAACTTTTACGCTGCCGCTGCATCACAAAAGTGATGGAACAATGGGGCAAAAGTGACGCAAGGAGCTTGTAAATCTCCCCCTAAGTATTTACCATATAACATTCATTTAAAGGAGAAATTAAAGTTAAAATGATTTCGTAGTTAACTGCTAATCTCAGTAATAATCCATTTTCATTGGACATGCTTGCTGTAATGGGGAACAAATGTTTGGCAATGTGTAAAGCTTTTTCGGGCGCACACAGCAACACCATCCCAGGCCCACCACAAAAGAAACTCCACACAAGGTTATGTATAAAAAAATAGCCTTTGTATTATAATAAACACATTAGATGATAATCACATAATTTACACTGTGCCAACTGGCACTGGGCAGAATTTTACAGGGGACTATTTACACAAGACAGGGCCACATGGACCACTGTCAGAATTAGCCCAAATCACCAATTGTAAATGTAGAACATATACCAACTGTAACACAAATTATAACTGTAGAGCACAACCAGTAACTACTGGCGTAATAATGACCTCAGCATTATCACAATAGAATCAGGTATAAAACCTATCCTGTATACATCACAGGGGCATAAACACATTATGCAATCTCTCACAAGTCTAACGCATTAGACCCTACCTCCTAAGTATAAGTACACTAGGGGCGTACATCACACAGGGAAGTATAATCTCCATAACATAAACCTAAACAGGTAAAACAACCTTCTATGCAGAAATCATATCTAGAGGTATAAAACACAGGGTGCGCAAAACATACTACACACGGTACATTTCCTAACACCCAAAGCATTAGTATATAAATCACAATAGCACCTAAATCACATTAGGGTCCAGGTTGCACCAGAACCTAAACGTAGCAGCTGCCTACTACTTGCTGGGCAGCTGGGGACAAGAACAGGGCCTAAACGCTGCAGCTGGCACTAAGTGCTGCGCAGCTGTGGAAGGCCAAAGTAGGGGTGAAGGAGTGCGTCCCACTCCTGAGTTCACAAAAAGCAAGTCCCTAGGAAAAAAGACCTAAACGGTGCAGCTGCCCACTACTTGCTGGGCAGCTGTGAAGTCAAATTGTGGCAGAGGGGCTCTCACTAGCCCTCCAGAACAAATTGCGCCAATCATTGGAGCCCTCTAGGCTCTAGAAGAACCAATGCACAAAACGTGGCAGCTGCCCTCTAGCCAGCGGGGCAGCTGTACGTTAAAGTAGGGGCTTGGCACCCGAGACCCTCTGGCCCCCACGGGGCTTCTACATAACATGGCCCCTTCGTTGGAGCGCAGGGGCGCTCAAACCAAACATGCCCATGTTGGAGCGACCCGCTGCCAGATGGGGCCACTCTGACTCTATGCCTTCAAACGGCACCAACACAACGGAGAGGCCCAAACTTACCGGGCTCTCCAGACGGCGGCGATCTCCTGCTTCGCCCTGTCCCGCACTGGTGCAGCTTCACTCTGGGTGCGCGGGGAACTTCTCCGGGCGTCACTCTGCACACGGGGCTCCCTCTTCCCTACGGGAGCCCCGTCCGTCATCGGTGGTAAGCATGACGCCGGACTTCCCTTCCTCACGGGAGCCCCGCACTGCTCTCTGCCGCTTCGGCCGCCTCGCTGGACTGTTCTCTCGCGGGGCTTCCCTTTCCGGAAGCCCCGCCCACGGAGTCCCTGCCTTCCGGGGGGCAGCGGCCCGGAAGGAATTCAATGTGCGGCTCGGGCCACGGCGGTGATTCTCATCAGTGAAATGCGGGGTGGGCTACCGCTAAGGCACACAAAGCGGGGTTGGCACCCGCACTAAAGATACTCACAACGCGGGGTGGGCGCCCGCTAAATAAAGCGAAGTTGCGGGGTGGGCACCCGCGCACCAATCAACACGGAAGGCCAGCGAAGATGCAGGGTGGGCACCTTCGCACCATAACAAAAATAAGCGGGGTGGGCACCCGCAAGGCTGGCATCACGAGGACATCCCCAAGGTGGGGGTTCCTCCCACAGGGGCTGCAGCTCAGCGCTGCTCAGCCCCCAGGCTCTTAAGGCAGTATCAACAAACTTGGCAAAAGCAAGGCTAAAGCAACACGTCCAAGAAGTCCATCAGGCATCCAGGGGCTGGGCAGGGCCCAGGGAGGCAAGCCTTCCCCTGGGCCCCAGCAGCAGCAGCCCCTGGTAGTTTTAAGTCAAGAACAAGAACATTTTCATGGGGTCACAGCCCCTCTTTTATACACAAAATCCTTTGGGCCCGATTCACAGAACTAACTTAAGACAAAATCCTAAACTTACTACCATTTTGGTATTCACAGAAGGCACTTACTCATTTTGGTATTCACAGAAGGCACTTACTCATTTCGGTATTCACAGAAGTTAGGAGTCCTAACTTTAGGACTCCTAAATGCCTTCTGTGAATACCGAAAGTCTTAAAATTAGGATTTTTCTCAGTTTAGTAGTAGTATAGTTAGGGCTCCTAACTTTAGGACTCCTAAATTTCTTCTGTGAATACCGAAAGTCTTAAAATTAGGATTTTTCTCAATTTAGTAGTCCTAAGTCTAAATTTAGGACTACTAAATTGAGAAAAATCCTAATTTGAAGACTTTCGGTATTCACAGAAGGCATTTGGGAGTCCTAAAGTTAGGAGTCCTAACTATACTACTACTAAACTGAGAAAAATCCTAATTTTAAGACTTTCAGTATTCACAGAAGGCATTTAGGAGTCCTAAAGTTAGGAGTCCTAACTATACTACTACTAAACTGAGAAAAATCCTAATTTTAAGACTTTCGGTATCCACAGAAGGCATTTAGGAGTCCTAAAGTTAGGACTCCTAACTTCTGTGAATACCGAAATGAGTAAGTGCCTTCTGTGAATACCAAAATGAGTAAGTGCCTTCTGTGAATACCAAAATGGTAGTAAGTTTAGGATTTTGTCTTAAGTTAGTTCTGTGAATCGGGCCCTCCGTCTCCAAAGGTGCAGGGAAGGGGCGAACCAGATGCAACTGGTTCCTGAGCACTTTGTTTTGCTCAGCCCCTCTCCCTATTCACAGGACAGGCCAGGGACATCAGACGCACCACAGGGGGTGGAGCCAGCATTGTGGAGGGAAAGCCCAGCCCTATTAAGGTCCCAGGTGTACTCCTCCCTGCCATCAACATGCAGATCTCTCCATTCACCACCGGGGCAGACCCATCCTGACTCCTGGAGCCAGGCACACCAGCCAATCACAAGCCAGACATTCACTTCACATTTATTACACAGACATGCCAGCTTCTAAAAGCGGCACTTCTACACTAGACACAGTAACACTGCACACATCATCGCGCAGCATTCAATCTCACGAGTTCGCACATACCAAACTCGACCCTGCACTCCTCTCACATCAGGACCTAACACGGTCACTCAGATCCCCCATGCATTCCTATGGGAGGGCAGGTCAGTCTCACTAAAACATACATAGAGCGCACGCACTTTCCACTGGGACACAGTGTAAAAGCACCTAGAGGCCTAAAACTACTAATACAACATAGGAAAAAGGCTAGGATAAATGCAAAATTTTTTAGGGGTGAACTTGCCAGAAGGGCCAAGTCCAACACAGAGTTTTTCAATAGCAGAACCGGCAGCAGATCCATAGTTTGTAAATTCAGCATACCTAACCCTTAAATGGATGATGGATGTGAGAGGCTGGTGCATGTGGCAGCCAATCTTTGCCACTGCCCAATCTCTATTTTACCTTTTAAAAATAATGTATGAGTTGGAGAAGTCAAACTTATTTTGTGAATGGACATCTAATCTCTCAGCTCTGCTGAATTGCCATGAATTTGCCCTTTATGTGTGCTCCCTATTGGCAGAACGATAAGCCAAAGTCAATTATAAGCTTCTTCTTCCTGTGGGGACCCACCTTATCGATTGAAGTCTATGGGCAGAAGGAAGGAAGAGAAGACACAGTCTTAGAAATGGCTTGCAGCTTAGGAAAGTGGTCAGAGAAGAGGTGTGGGTAGACATGAGGCCGTGGACATGTGATGTATTCCTCTACTGGTACACTAATGTGTAATTGCTCCAATAAGATTTTATGTTGTGCTATGTGACTTTCTTATCCTGTTGTTTGCTGTGGCTAAATGATTTTCACCAGTTCCTTTGTTTAAGCCTTGCTGCTCGAACCCAGGGTTCAGCAAGAGGTTTTACAGAAATATAGTCAAGATACTTACAGAAATATTGTCATGATTCTGATAGCTGTACACCAGCAATAAGACATAATTTGTAATGGAAATAGGAATTCTTTTGTCCTGATTTTTTTGTAGGAACATAGAAAAAAGCATAAGACATTTGATAAGATTAAACAAAATGTGAGAAAATAACCTATGCACTCCTCCCTTCAGTAAGAACGAGGAGTGCCAAGAAATTGAAAGAATTTCATTGATTTCCCCAAGTAAGCACTTCAGTATATTGAGACGCTGGGCAGCGAACATATATATGTTGGAAAGTCCTGCCACAAAGTGTATACAGAAAATGTATCTATTAACATACTAAAAGGCCTAATTTCTATACACTACACTATAGATGAAGCCAGCACAGTGGACACCTATAAGTATTAATAAAACAGCTTCCTATTACTGGATTCACTGGTTCCGTTAACTCCGTTAACTCCAAGAGCAGCAGGCTTTCTTCTGCTTCTCTCTTGGTCCAGAGCGGTAAGAGGATCTGCTTCACATTGTGATAGCATAGTTATAGAGTGTCTTTTGCAAAGGTGCAATACTAGTCACTTGGGTTGCGGGTGACATGAGAATGGCAATAATTAATTGCTGTGGCAAACAGTGGGGGTGGGTGTTGACCACACAGGTAAGTGATCAATAGTTGCAATTGTTTAGCTACCACAGAAGGATGAGGCTAGTGAACCGGCAAATAGCACACAACGTGCAAGAACCAACAGCTATGTGAATTGAAGTCAACTATTATATGGAAAGCCTGTTTTTATCCTGAAATTTAAAGGGTAACAATGAGGTGGTGAAAACCCACAGGATATGGTTTTCCTTGTGTGGGCAGTATGTCCAAATTACAAGACTGCAAAACGCCATATTGATGCAGTTAGAAGCCGAGAAATTGAGTCTGAAATGTTGCACACCTGTTCTTCACTCTAAGGTCTTTGGATATGGGCAGATTACTGTGTGTCATTCTCACTATGCCTCTATAGGTGCCTCTTATCCTCTGATATCTAAATAGGAAGCACTTGGCAATAGTGGGCATATTTCACAAGAGACATGTCCTACTACTGAATGTCTATGCATAATATAGAATTTGCCCTGGGACATGCAAATAACAGCAGAGGGCTTAAGGGTGTAGTGAGGGTATCTGATCATTCATCAGTGATCATCAACACAAATGGTTAAACTGCTAATTGAACACAAAGTAGTAGCCAATCCAATATCCAATTGAGTGCAATATAATCCTTCATATAACAAGACTCTTGAGGGTTTTGGAGGGGAGCAATTGTCCCACTGGTATAGGGAGATGGAGACTAGGCCAAGTAACACAGGTAACAACATAAATCAGATAAGGTACCCAGAAAGAGCTCATGTTTTGTTAACACAAACTAAAGAATGGCCACACAGAACCCAGCGAGGTGACCCAAGGACGCCACATGACGATCAAGTATGCCTGCCTGTACTGAGAATACAACGAGAGGGCGATCACATACCCAAATCAGCGTATAATGATGAACTACAAAAGAGGCAAGTAGGCTGGAGAATACTCTCAAGATTGCAGTGAGAGCCGGGGAGGGTGAAGACTCACTCAAAAATAAAGTTATCCACTGGATTAGGCACAAGTGACAATGCCTGTCGGTTGAGCATTCAGATATAGAAAGGGCTGAGTGCCTGGAGGGGGAAACGAGAGTTCGGATATATTCAAGTTGACTGTTGCTAACCGAGAAATAGTGCAGGGACTAATTGCATGGATTTGAGAACACGCACCACGTTTTAAACTCCACAACCCTATAGATACCCTAATATCACAAACAAGACGTAGACTCTCCTCTGCTAACGAAGGGCCACATGGTCAGTTAATGTCAGATCTTGAACTAGTAGATTGACTGAGAATGGGAGAACAGATAAACCTGAGGATAGATAAGCAACTTGATCAGGAAGGGAACAACAGGGACAGCAAGATTTCAAATGAGGAAGATGAATGGGGACATTCATTACAGAACACAGTAAATAATGAAATAAATGGAACCAAAGTAATAGAATCAAACCCAGAAGGACAATCTAAAGCTCACAAAGAACTGACAAAAGGATCCACACCTGTGATCATACTCTCATGGAATGTTGCAGGCCTAAAACAAAAACTCGAGGATCCAGACTGGTACATACTATTTGATCTCCTGTAGAGCACTAAACTGATATTGCAAATACAGAATACCTTATGACAGACACAGAAGAACATGTAATCTTGGCTTGGTCAAGGTGATGGTAATCATAGTCATGCCTGCTTAGACCCTCACTTCATGTAATAAGTGTCTTCCTGTCTGGGTAATGTGCTCTCTCACAATACCACATGCATATGTGAGCATGCCAATCAAAATCTTCCAGTAACAAAACTGGATTTGACATTATGAAGAGTGGGTGAAATCTGCCCAATTATGACCAGATTCTATGTGGTCGCATGCTAGGAATTATTTTAGGGGGGCACTGTCTAGTTTTGTTAAGATTCATCAGGGTGTGAAGAAGTGCACCCCGACGGAGAGTCTCCATGAGGCACACCTCACTTTCCACTTATCACTCACGTTTTGACTGGCATATTGCTGGAGCACTGGGAAGAAATAAAACAGCTAGCAGGAGATGTGCTACTCAGATCATGTCCACCCCTTTGTGGAAATGGACTACCTTTTGTAATCTCAGATCGCAACCTGCTTCTGGTATACCATTGGCAGGAAGCACATATCATCTGTCCAGGTATCCAATATATATTACTTATAGGAAGTTCAAAGCTCCATGTGTATATCCATGTGTCATACAGCAAGACTGGAAATCAGAAAAAAGTCCTTAAACAAAATCCTCCATCCTGAAGTCCCTGCACAATTCCTTTCAACATCAGAGCTCCCCTCTAGACCCTCCGCTACAAAGAAATGCACCCAAGAAAATCACCCTCTAGGCAATCTACCACACCACTAAATGCATCCAAGGAAATCACCCTCTATGCAATCTACCACACCACTAAATGCATCCAAGGGAAGGCACATTTGAAGGCTTCAAATTAATTAGGACCAAAATAAAGGAATTACAAGGCTTGCTATAAGCCTGCGAACCCTTCCTCTTCGTCGTCAGCATAGAGAAAGAGACAAAAGCTGGAGCGGAAATCCAAAGGAGGGTATATTCAGAAAGAAATCCTGATTGAATTGTGTGTCCTAGGCATTGTCTTGATTCTCTCACTCCCTAATTTCTGGTCAGACTTCCCTGCTGCCGCTTAGTTTCCTGTCCTTTAATCCATTGTATAACATTTTGCTGTGTCGCAAAAATGCTAATAATATCATATCTTATTTACTTAATTACATCTTACGTTGAAGGGGTGACAAAGCTCTTTACAAGATGAGAAGTTAAGAAACATCAAAATGTTACGGGCAGAACAGAGTGTAAGCAACAAGCTTTACATGCGAGAATGAGGTTAAGTCAACATTTTACTTTCTCGCCGGGATAAGAGTCGATTTGTTCAACACCTCATCATTATGTAAGTGACAGAACCACCACATTTTCAGAGTTTACCTGTTTGTGTGCCATAGTGTATCACACATATATATCACCAGCTTACAAGTCAGGTTCATTTCAATGTATAATGATTCTAACAGGTCTTCTTTTAAACCACAGAAAGGAGCAGGGGCATTTCAATTTAGATAAAGCCACATTTATTCACTGTAAGGATTGCTGTCCACACATTTATATTTGACTGTCCAATATATGATCTAATCTTAGCCCAGAAGTCCTGCTTGTTTGGAATAAAAACCTATCAGAAAAGACACCATACTGTGTCATGACATAATATTCCATTATAGTAATCAACGGATTATGCTGAGTCTCTGTGATCTACAACATGGCCAATGAAGGATGAAATTGAAAGGGAGTCTTACAATAATGTCATCCTCAATCATTCTTTCTCCCAAGGGAGGTTCGAGACTAGAAAAGAAACATGTCAATATTTGCAGGTCATGCAATGTCTTCTCCATCAGATAGTCCTGTAGAAAGTCTTTCATCACAAATCTGTAAGAGTTAATGGATTATAGGCCCAGAGAATTTGTTTCCTTGAAGGTCTTTGTGAAATATAAATTCATAATACCCCTTTCCTTAGATGTAAGAACAGATCCAAATGTAGCACAATAAAAAACATTGTCATTGAATGTTTCTGATTTTCATTTAAAGCAGAGACAAGAAATAATCAGAAAAATCAGAGAACCATTCTGATTACATATTCTAGAAGCCTTAGAGTTCTAGAATAAACCATGTTTTATTTGATGATGCTTTTTAGCATCAGAGCAAAAAGGATCATGACCGTTACATACACACCATTGAAATGCTGGCAAAATGGCTCATTAACTATTATTAGGACAAACAAAGTCTTTGTATGATAACAACACCTTTCCGGTCTTGTGAAGCTGATCTTTTAACACCACAAACAATTATTCATTGGGGCATGGCTATTCAAAAGTTGAAAGCTACCTTGGATTCCAATTTTATGGTATCTCATGCTAGCTATCCTAACACAAATGTCTGAGAGTTTGATCTGATGTAGTCTTTTGTTGAATAAAGCTTGCTTCCTTAGGGTTATCCTCCAAAGTGAAGTATATCTATGAATCAATGTTGTGGATTCCTCTTACTTCGGGGCTCACTCAATCCCAGCAATAACTACGGCTTTAACATGTACTCCTACCTAACTTCCAGTCTGCATTCATCATGGGGATACCTCTCAGTCAGTGCCACCAAAGTGGATCCTAGCAACTCATCCACAATCCTACAGTTGATTATCATTTGCTATTTAATCAATAAAAAGTGTGCATATAGAAAAAAATCCATTTTGACAAATGAAGTTTCTTTTCCCTATTGGGAATAGTGGTTTTACCATATCATGCTTTTAATGATAGGAATACACATTTGGCAGTTTTTTTCAATCAGATGGTGAAATACAGAACTTGTAAATAGCGTAGTGTCTATCTTGATCTTCGTATAATTAAGTCAATGTGAGGTTAGGGATACTCTGACGCATTTATCTTTGACTTCTTTTTTTCCAATGGACACCCATCTTAAGGTATATGATGAAGGGTTTATCACCCATTGCTGGGTATGAGATAAAGAATAAGCATGATGATATATTTTCAAGTGTGCAAAACCAAAGCCACCTTTTGAAAATGGGGTCTTTAGCCTGCCTAAGTTTATTTGGGACTTCTTTTTTGGGACCCAAACAAACTCTCACCTTAAACGTCTAAGTTGTACCTATGCTTGATTTTTACAAGTGAGATCCAGATTCTGAGGGATGTACAAACATTCCGGGTAGGTATTTCTCTTTACTGTGTTAGACTTGCCCGTGCATTTCAATGCAGATCTTGTAAATGCCGAAAATTCAGCTTCATGGCTTTGTATACTTTTTAGGTTTCGCCTGCACAGTGCTTGCATTGTGTCGCCTGCACAGCACTTGCGCTGTGCTTGTGAAATCTATCGTATTTAATATAAATCTTAAAAGGGGCTTACATCCTGCCTCATTGCTCTTCATTAATTCCTGTTCTTGCCACTTACTTTAATCTGTTTCTATTGGCTGATTCATGTTGTTCCTCATGTTTTCCTTGTGTGCTTCTCTTATCAGTTTACTGGGGACCAAGTAGTGTTTCCATCCGCTTTTGTGGAACTATCTTTTTAGGGTTTTGCAAGCTGTGCTTGTTTTCATTTTTAAAGTGCTGGCATTTTTTGTGAGGTCTCAGGTATGTCAGATAACTTGTCCCCCTTCTGCTCCCTTCCTCAGCGTGTGCATTTGTTAATCACCTCGAGGAGTGGGTGCTCAACTAACTCACACTCCTGCTCCCCACATCAGCGGGTGGATTATCTGCTAAAGCACGTCAAGGTAGGTAGCAGGTGTTCAACTGACTTGTGCCCCTGCTCTTCTTTGCAGCATGTGGACATCAGCTTTCTGATTTCCTTGAGGAGCAGACGCTTAGCGGACATGTGCCCCTGCTTCTTCCTACAATGTGTGGATACCAGCTTTCTGATCCCCTCGAGGAGAGGGTGCCCGATGGAGACCTGCTCCGGCTCTGTACTCAGCAGCATGGTGCAAGGAGAGAGGTGCTTCCTTGCAAAAGAAGCTCACACTGCCTTAACACTACTGCTACCAGTGTGGCCTTGGACTCACTAGCACTGCTCTACTGGGGGGAATCTTAGCACTACCTGCACCCGGCAGCCGCACCACATCTCACGACCAGCCCCAGAGTAGCACAGCACACAGAGAGACCCCGCACCAATTCAGGGATGACCCAGTGATTAACGCTACTGCACTGGAGGTAATCAGAAAGCCGTTACTACCCGGCGGCCACGGAGCACCAGCAACCACACTCCTCGACTTAAGGGAAGCAAGACGACTCACTGCCGGATCGACCTCCAACCTCACAGACTGCATGCCACATCTTCTATGAGCCCCGCAGGACCATAACTTTTCTTAAAGTAACACTCTGAGTTATACCACAGATTTTTCCCTAAACCAAGAGCCACCTCAGCTTGCTTCACAAAGGATTACTGTAAAGGCTCTATTACGAGCCCTGCCTGAATATGAGCACTGTTTGTTTCAATCTGCTCATTTGAAGTACGTATTTCTCGATATCGACTAATTGGATTTCTGTCTTTTTGGCCTTAATCAATTCATACAAAGAATCCCTACTTTTCAAAGACTGTGTTTCTGTCTTTTACAAGTGCATGCATGTCTTGTTTGTCCTCTCTGTGGTGGTGCCATTGTGTGTGGATAACTTGTAGTGCTCGTACCCATGTATTATCTGAGTTCGGGGATGTGAATTTTCTATGTTTCTCTATGTACTCGTGCCCTTTCTGGGTGGGTCCATCTTTTATGTGCCCAACTGTGTGCTCACCAAATTAAAACTTAGCAAACAAATTATAATATTAATCACATATGCGAAACCTAATGTATTTGACATTTCTTGTGATGATGTTGCCTAGATACATTCATTTTTTGGCTTGCCACCTGAATGTAAAAAGGAGTAAACATTTTTCCTGACAAATACAGAAATGGGCATTAGAACAGATTCAGACCAGTTTATTTGGTACGTGACCTAAATAACAACTCAAAAACTAGGTTTGACTATATTAGTACATCTGGGGCCATATGTAGGTACAACGTGTTTTGCAATTCTCTAATTGCAATTTTTAGGGAATCGCAATTAGAGAATTGCAAAACGGAATGTAGGTAGGATTAGCAAATATATTTGCGAATCCTACATATTCCTTAATTGCGAATTGCAAATTGCAATTCGCAATTAAGGAATACCTCCCCATTCATTCCTATGATCCTAGAGGCCCATAGGAATGAATGGGAAGACATTCTCAATTTGCGATTCTCAATTAGAGAATCGCAAATTGAGAATGCAATTTCAAGTGTGCCAGGGTGTCAAAAGGACACCCTGTTGCACCCCTGAAATGAGCATGGGTGCACATGTGGCACACATACATGCCATAAGGACATGTGTGTGCACCACATGCCACTTTGAAAAATGCAAAAATATGCATTTGTGAAAGAAATCACAAATTACCACCAACCTGTAGTTGGTGGTAATTTGCGATTCCTTAAGGCCAAACTGCACTTTTTTGGTGCTTCTTACATTGCATTTAAGGAATTGCTAAATTTGCGATTCCTTAACCCCTTCCCTGCTCATGACGGAACCGTTCCGTCATGAGCCACGGTTGCCGTGTGCTCATGACGGAACGGTTCCGTCATGACAATCCTGTCGGCGGCCGCTCCGCCTGCGCGGCGCTGTTTCCCCGCCTGTGCGGGGCGACAACGCAAATGGGCGGAGTCATGACGGAACCGTTCCGTCATGAGCACAGCTCAACTGTGGCTCATGACGGAGCGGCTCCGTCATGAGCACAGGCCCGCCGCGCTGCCCCCCTTGCCCCCACCAGCGCTGCAGCGGAATGTCCGCAGCAGCGAAGGGGTTAAATGCAATAGCAAAATAAGGAATCGCAAATGTAGCGATTCCTTATTTTGCACGCAGATTTGCCTTCCTACATACCACTTAGCAAAATTGCGATCGCAAACGCCGAAATTTGGCGAATTTCGGCGTTTGCGATCGCAATTTTGCTTTTACATATGGCCCCTGATCACCTCCCTTGTATGCACTCTCCCCCAGTGTTTCTTAGATTGTAGTTAGAATAGTAAATCAGATTCCCCCCACCTCCCCCCCCAATGCATGTACTTTCCCCAATGTTTGCTGGACTGGAGTTAGAATAGTAAATTCTGACACCCGCAAATATATGCACTTTTCCTAAAGTTTGGTAGAATGTCAAAAGTCAAAGCACAACACAATGAAAATCAAACAATCAATTTCTAAAATCCCAAAACAAATTAATAAGAAATGACATAAATGATTATTAAAATCCAATAATAGGAAAGAAAGATATTCATTTTTACAGTTTTATGTCAAAAAGTGCCCAATAAATACAAAGCACCAATCAGAAGTCAATGCTCGTGGTTGACAGGGACCTAATTGTGATTTCAGGCTGACTGTGATGGAGGGGACTCTAGATGTAGATACACCAAGTGGATTGTCCAGGTCGCAGTTTTTACCTTCTGATTTTGTTTTTTTATAGAAGTCGAAATCAATCAGTGATGCGGGGTTGAAGGCAATATTTGATGAAGTCCTTTTGAAATTGGATATCCATTGGCTGAGGTTCTGCTAAAGCTGTTGGTTTTGGCAGTAAATACTCTTGAGTGGGAAAAATAACATTTTTGTCCACCGAAGTCCTCTCATCGATCAATCACTTTTCGCCCCTTTGCCCATCAAGATGTCTACCTTTGGACTTAGACCCTCATTCTGAATTCCCCTTTACATCTGCATGAAGATACCCGGGATGGAATTAAAATTTCCAGCAAGGCTCTCCCAATGAGTTAACATTGATTAACAACGTGGCGCATGGTTTACACCACTGCTGCATCACAAAAGTGATGCAACGACGGCGCAAAAGGGGCGTAAGGGCATTGTAAATCTGCCCCATCGTTTTTGCAGGCCCTCTTCCCCCTCGAGGTCATCCCACAGAAGTAGGGAGGTTTTGCTTTGTTCTCTTGATCCTTGGCAAATGACCAAAAGTCCGTTGATCAGTCCCAGTCCCAGTCCCAGTCGGGTTGATGCGCTTCCTTTTTTCTCCACCCACGTTTTGGTCCCTTGTAATTATTGGTGTTACAATCCCCATGTCTTTTGGCTCTCCACCAGGGGGCCCCTGGCTCAGAATAATGACGTGGGGGAACGTGCAATTGGGGGTTCTTCTTGGGGAATGGGGGGGTTACAGGTGTTATTCAATCATGGTCCTCTACAGTTATCAGAGGAACAGACTAGACAGAGCGCATGTTCATGGTTGCAAGCGGTGGTAATGGGCCCAACAAAAGCCTGCGTTCGGCCAGTTCAATTTCTTTATTGAGAGCCCCCACGGCATTCTGTAGGAAGCCGTCAAATGTGGCATCTGTACGTTTAGGCGCAAGTATAGGTTTCTTTCTCCCCATCTTAATGAAAAACATAAGTTCTTAATGTGCAAAATGCTAATTACGATAAGGGTAAGGGTTATTTCCCTATCATTCCAACCCCACTTTTCACTGGTGTCTCCGATAATGGATCCAAGAGATGTGGCCCAGCCAGGCTTCCCCCATCCGCGGACAGGCACAGGCATTGCGGGAACCCCTGTCCACCTATGAAGCACCTCCTGGCGGTTGGTGATGGCGTCGGCGGCCGTGCACCACAGATGCAGGCAGGCTGGTTGTTGTGGTCCTCCCGCGACCAGTGGCGGCAAGCAGTGTGAAGTGGACAGCAAAGGTGAGCGGGACCCACGCTGAGAGAGCACGTATCCGTCTATGATGCACCTCCTGGCGCTTGGTGATGGCATCGGCGGGCGTATGCCACAGATGCAGGCAGGCTGGTTGTTGTGGTCCTCCCGGGATCAGGGGTGGCAAGCAGCGTGACAGCAAAGGTGAGTGGGACCCGCACTGCGGGAGTCCGTGTCCGCCTATGAAGCCCCTCCTGGCGCTTGGTGATGGCATCAGCGACCATGCGCTGCCAATGCAGGCAAGCTGGTTATTGTGGTCCTCCCGGGACCAATGGCGGCAAGCAGCATGAGGCGGACAGCAAAGTTGAGTGGGACGCTTCTATTGAATAAAGTGGCCATAAATTAATTGGAATTGAAAAAGATTAGGTTGTTTTGGCATTGTGGATTTTTTTTATATAGTCAGTGTCCATAGGCCTGCATGTGTTCTTTGTTTTCGATTCTTACTGCTTGTTGTTGTTTTCCATGTGGCTGGGGGCCATTTTGTGTAGGAAGCCAGTGTGCTTTTGCCATAGATCTGCATGCTTTCTGTGTTTTCCATGTCTCCTTGCTTGTTGTTGCTGTTGTGACCATGTGGCTGGTGACAATTTTGCTAAGCCAACCAGTGTGCATTTGCCATAGGCCTGCATGTGTTCTTTGATGTGGCCATGCCTCCTTGCAAGTTGGGTTTGTTCACCATGTGGCTGGTGGCCATTTTATGTAGCCAGGCAGTGTGCTTTTTGCTATTGGCATGCATATCTTCTTTGTTTTTCATGCCTCCTGCTTGTTGTTGTGACCATGTAGCTGGTGGCTACCTTTTGTAGGCAGCCAGTGTCATTTTGACATAAGCCTGCACTTGTTCTTTGTTGTGGGTATGCCTCCTGATTGTTTTTGACCATGTGGCTGGTGGCCATTTTGTGTAGCCAGCCAGTGTGTTTTTGCCATAGATATGCATGTGTTCTTTGTTGTGGCCATGCCTCTTTGCTGGTTGCTCTTGTTGTTGTGACCATGTGGCTGGCGACCATTTTTATATGTAGTCAGTTTGTGTGCTTTTGCCATAGGCCTGCATGTGTTCTTTGTTGTGGCCAAGCCTCCTTGCTGGTTGTTGTTGTTGTGACTATGTGACTGGTGGCCATTTTGTGTAGCCAGGCAGTGTGCTTTTGCCATAGGCCTGTGTGTGTTCTTTGTTTTTCATGCCTCTTGCTTGTTGTTTGACCATGTGGCTGGCGCCCATCTTATATGGCCAGCCAGTGTGCTTTTGCCATAGGCCTGCATGCGTTCTTTGTTTTCCATGACTCCTAGCTGGTTGTTGCTGTTCACCATGTGGCTGGCGGCCATTTTGTGTAGCCAGCCAATGTGTAATGTTATAGGCCAGCATGTCTTCTTTGTTAACCATGACAACTTGCTCAGTGTTGTTGTGCTCCATGTGGCACTGACTGGCAGCCATTTTGTGTGTCCAGCCAGTGTTTCTTTGTTAAAGGCTTGCATGGATGGATGGGATATCAGTTTAATAATAAGCTTGAGAACAATTTCACTTATTTTAATTGCTTTTTATTTGAATTATTTAAAAAAAAAGTAACTTATATTTAATGTTACAGTTTTGTATTTAACTTTTTGTAATTGTCGATTTCTTTACTAAAAATTTATTTTTAAAAATGTAAATGTTAATTGTTTTTTCAATGTATTTTTATTTTCAAGTATTTTTTTACGTTATTCCTCGGTTGATCCATTGTCCATTTATCCATCCACCATAGGCGTACAATCGAGAAACAGCATTCATTTTTTTGGTTATATAATTCCATTTCCTCCTGGACACCCTGGCTGCAGTGCACTTTAGAATAGACATAATATTATATTAGCATCTTTAATTTGTGTAATGACGATTGTAGGAAGGTAGGATCCTTCAGCAGGATTACACCCACCTTTTGCCTGGTGCTAAGCTGTTTTTGAGTAGTCTGACTGGGATCCTGCTAATCAGGACTCCAGTCTCTCTGCGTTTTCCCGTAAATTGTTGTGGTAAGTACTTAGGTACATCTGAGATTGGATACTGGGGTACCCTTATAAGTCCCTAGTATATGGTACTAAAGTATCCAGGGCATAGGTACCCCAGAGGTCTCCCCTGGGCTGAAGCATGTATTATGCCAACCATGAGAGACCATTCAAAATGTAACTACAGGCCTGCCATTGCAGCCTTTGTAAGGTGGTGCTAGCACCACTTACTAAAGATATAGGTTTCCTATATCTAGGGTCACTGCACTTAAGACCTATAAGTCACCCCTATAGCACGCCTTTGCAATCCTGAAGGCAGGGTGCTTAGTTCTAAGTGAGAGGGTGCCTCCCCATGAGCAGTTCACCCGTGCAGCCTACGGTGTCCATTCACCCGGGTTGTCAGTGAAGCAGTCATTTACTACATAGAGGGGCACCTTGTAATTACACGATGACCATCTCAAAAACTGCTGCAATGCATCCTATCATGTTTGGTATCAAACATGTTGGAATAACACCCCCACACCATAAACAACTTGTGTTGTGAAGGGGGTGTGTTTGTGGCATGTAAGCAGTGCTGGCTGGTCAGCCCGTCGAGTTACGCCAGAGCTGGCGGCTATGGCCACCTGGTTACTGTTCTATTTTTTCTGGGGGCGAGGGAAGAGCAACGCATGAGGAAGCCCCACAGCCTGGTCGTGCCCGGGCCCCAACTGTTGTTAGATGACTGACAGCTTGGGCTGGCTAGCACATAAGTGGTGTGGTCAAGGGAGTTGTGCCAGCCAGTTGGCCTGTTGAGGTTAGGCTGGTATCGCCATGGGGTCGGGGGGGATTGGTGCAGGCCTGGGGCTCCCATCCCCCATGAAGGCATAATGTTGGTGTGGTTCACCTACCGTAGTCCCGGGACAAAGGCCATAAGGCCGAGGGGCTCGGGGGCATGCTTATGACCTCATATATTACATTACTCATCACATGGTCAGTGACATCCCTGATGACATCACTGATGAACAATCATAAACTTTTAGAAAACACTTGTACTCACTGGATGATGTCATCATTGATATCATCAGTAATGTCATTTGAGATGTCATCAGTGATGTCACAGACCATGTCATGAGTGATGTAATATGTGAGGTTGTAAGCAGTGTTTTCCGGGGGAATAAGTCATAGTTAGCCCAGGCAACTATAACTGCCTAATTTCACTGGTTTTGTACAAGTGAAATCTTAGTCTAACTGTAATGTCCCTGTACCATCTGTTTTTTTCAGTGAATTTCTAAGTTTTTTTAAAATTCTATTTCCTAACTATAACAACACTGTAACCTTTGTTTTTTTTAAGTTAATTTCAATGGATTTTAGGTTTCACTTAAAATCTATTGTTAATATGTATCTTAAAAGGGGCTTACGCCCCACTCCCTTGCTTTGCATCGGTTCCTGTGCTTGCCACTTATTTGTGCTCTGTTTCTGTTGGCTGTAGCATACTATTTTCAGTTGTTCTTCTCCTGTGTTTCTCTTATCAGTACTTCGAGGCAAAAGTACTGTTTTATTATGCTTTGCGGGACTTTTTTGAAGCTTTTGCCTGCACAGTGTTTATTTTTCACTTTCTGCCAAGTGCATGGCTCTCTCCATTCCTCAAGTTGCTCCCCTCCCTTTTCTCTCTTCCCATGCACCACTTTAATAACAACCATCTCGATACATCCCCTTCTCAGACCTTGTGAAACTGCTCCCATCTTGGAGTTAGGCAGCAGTTGTGATAATTAGAAATTGGGAGACTACACTACTTTATGAGTGTGCTTGAGTGCACAGGGTTCGTAATCTTTGTAAACTGGCTGCATTACACTGAGTAGCCATTAGCACGTTCCACTAAGATTAAATGGTGTTTCTTAGGGGTGGGCGGAATTTGCGTAGTCACGCTACGCAAAGCTCCGCAAAGCTCCGCAAAACGGTAAAAAATATCCGTGAGCGTGCAGAAATTCCGCGAACATGCGGAATTGCTTGTTCGCCATGCTTCCTGTTTGCAAACGCTGTTTGCGTGGTCGGGGGGGGGGAAATATCTCGCGAACACACACTTTTGAGAACGCGAACAAGCAAAAAATTCCATGAAGCCGCAGAACGCAGAATTTTGGGCAATTCTGCATTCTCCGCAGAACGCAAAATTACTCAAATTCCGCGAGCGGAATGGAATTTTCCTCCCAGGCCTAGTTTCATACAGTTTTATACCACTTCCAACCAATATAATTTTGTTAAAATATTTTTCCCCTTTGTTTTATACCGTTTTTTTGGTACCTTTTTTATTTGCTAAAAAACAGGACCACTCCTTTCTCATTATATGCCCTAATAGCATTTGACATAAAGTTTTTCTGTATTGCTGCCGGATCGCCTTAACAGTGTTAGACACTCATTCCACCTCTTTAAGATTGCGCTAATGCTTGCTGAGTCTTAGTGGCTGTTCAATCCTTCCCAGTCTTTAAATAGTTCTGGGTGTTTGCAGAACGCAGTGACTCAACCTGACTTTGGACTTACTTTGACTTCACAGGTATATCTAAGGCAGTGACTTGGCATATTATGCTGTTTAATTTTTTTTTACATTAGCTGGTTTCACCAGCAGTAGAGCGATATTTCCACCATACTACTGCTTCTTGTTACAGCTTGTTTTGCTTGTTGAAAATGCTCTGCGCTTACGCTCCAACTGCTTCTGAGGTAAGTTTTGATGAAATACTGGTTTTGCTCAATTTGCCTTGCTATAAGTAACACTCTATTAGAACCCCTGTTTTAATAACCTATGCAATTCTACCAGTTTCACCCCCTTAAATTTGCGCTTGTGTTCAAATTTGTACACTGCCAATGTTTCAGCTACTTCATTTTCACTGCATATGACCACTCGTACAGTGTTCACGCTGTCAGTTTACAACTGTGACATCTCTTGTGAAGTACTTATTTAGCCTTATACAGACCAGTCCTCAAGGTACTTTTGCCTGGTAGCACCCTCTAGCTATGCATGTTCAGCTGACTTGTTTGATCCCATTTCTCTATTTCTAATATTACTTCAAATAATGAGAAAAGCCCTTGCACCATTCTTCCTGCACTAATACACTGCTCCCACATCTTTTAACTTAATATTAATCCCACAGGCGAAAACCTAAAGCATTTAATGGTGCTTGTTTAACTAGTAGTGTCATTTGCAGAGTGGAAGAGAACGGGGGTGGGGCCTCCAACCAGCTCTCAGGAATCCTGCTGTTCAGATTTACTGGTGGTAACAGAAGGGATTCTGGGACCCCAACAACCCTCAGGATCCAAGGGGACTTTTTCCCCCAACCAGCAGTGAGCCAGAGGTGCATTTGCAGAGTGGTAGAGAACGGGGGCATGGCCTCCAACGTCCTCTCCGCAATCACACTCTATGGGACTTACTGGAGGTAACAGGTGGTCTTGTTATCCCCCAAGGGCCCTCTGCAACCAAAGGGATTTAATTCCCCAACCAGTTGTGTGCCTTGAGGTACATTTCCAGAGTGGTGGTCAAAGGGGACGGGTCCTCTGGCGACTTGCATGGCCTTTTTTTTCATTAAAAAAATATATATTGGGGGAGGGGCTGCATGGTCCCGCTTTCCTGGGCTGTTTTCAACCACATGGACCCCATCCCCAAAGACCAGGCCTTTTTTCAATGGGGCAGGGGGTCTGCGTGGCCCCACTCTCCAAGCCAATTTCAATTGAGGGTGCCCTGGTCCCACCCAGGGTACCGACTCACCAGAGATGGGGAACTGAAGGCCGCTGCGGTCTTTGCCGGCTCCCCGACTCTTGCTGGAGCCGGGTTGCTTTTACACATAAGGAGCTGTTAAAATGCAGCTCACTGTGTGTAAACGCAATTGTGCTCCACCGTTGAGCAAGGAAGAGGATTTTCAATGCACTCACTTGCTGAAAGCGAGAACAGTTTGTTATGGCTTGGCAGGAGCGGTAAAGCACCTGCCAAGTCAAAGCAAACAGCTATTTCCAAGGGGTGGGCATCCCAGGACATAGCAGAAGCTGGCCCTGGGGGGTGTTGATCCTCAGGTCTGCATATACAACACAGTCCCATGGTTGTTGTTGGTCCCCAATGCTGCGGGGGGTGTGCAGCTCCCCACTTTAATTGTAAAAAGTTGCCCTGTGGAAGTGGCGGTCCCCGAGGCTGCGGGGATGTCCTACCGGCCCCCAGCATTAATTTAATTTTAGACCCGGGGAGGTGGTGATCCATGGGTTGCAGGGGCAGCGTAGGCCCCCTGCATTAATTGCAGATATTGCCCTGGGGAGGTGGCGGTCCCCAGGGCACAGGGGTTGCACAGCAAGCAACCCCTGCATTTTTTTCAGATCAAGCATCGGGGAGGTGGTGGTCTCTGGGCACGGGGGGTCCAAGAGGCCCCCTCTGAATAAAGTTTTTCATCTGGCCCGGGGAGGTGGTTGTCTCCGGTGCCTGGGGGTGGCGAGAGGCCCCCAATTTATTAAGAAATAAGCCCCGGTTAGGTGGTGGTTCTGGGGGCAGTAAGCAGCCTCAGAAAGGTGGCCCACGCACCCCCATCACTTATTAACACAATGCCCCCAGGACCTGGCACACCTGGGGGACATTAACTAATAAAGGGTGGGAGCACATGCTTCATTTTTTGGGTGGGGGCCGAATCTTCAGATCCCACCAAATGTGTTTTTTTCAATGCTTTTTTGTGTCCCTGCGGCAACCCTGTGGGGAACCCCCAAGAGGCAAAAGGGGTCAGGGTGTTTTTAAACAAAAATGTCTGCGAGTCGGCTCAAGCCGAGTCACAAGATGACTGCCAACGCTTCTTGGTTTGAAGTGCTGGCAGTCAATCTGATTTCAGCATGTGATCAGGAGGGGTCGCAAACCTGTTGCATCCCCAGTTGTATATCTGAAAAACCTTTAAATAGCTCCTCAAATACTGAACGAATTTCAACTGATTCACATAAAGGTTGCTTTCTGGACTAACAGCTACCTTTAGGCCAATGTTGGTGTTATTACTTTCAGCAGTTTTGGCTGTAGCCTTGTCTAAAGTTCCTATGGAAATGAACATGGGGAAAATGAGCTTTTGGATCCCCTTTTCCTCGACCCTGCTTGATGGATCACCCCGCAACTTTCAAGACAGCAGCTACTTCAGCGTCAATCTAGTTTTGAAAATTTTGAGAGGATTTGTCAAAGGGCGCCAAAGTTATTGACAAATGAAAAAAAAATGCTCTTCCTATGGAAACTACATCCTAACTATAACTACCTACTGGTGGGCACCAGTGGGTAACATATCTATATCTATATATCTATAGCTATATATCTACATCTAGGACTATATATTATATATAACGCCAGTAGGTAGCTATAGGTAGGACCTAGTTTCCAAAGGAAGAACATTTTTTGTTTTGACAATAACTTTGGCCCCACTTGACGAAGCTTCACATTTTCAAAATTAATACGATGCTCACTTCAGCTGCAATCTTGAACATTTTGGGGTGATTCGGCATGCGGGCCGAGAATCAGGGAGTGCTTAAACACTTTTCCCCATGTTAATTCCTTTAGGACCTTTAGATAGGGCTAAAGCCTGAACAGCTGAACGGAATGCATCAAATTTGGCAGGAAGATAAATGTTGGTTCAAGGAAGTGCCTTTTGTGATTTGGTGTAAATCCGTTCAGTAATTCCAGAGAAATTTAAAGAGATTCCCAGTTGTATATATAGGGATGCAGTGGATCTGGGACTCCTTCTGATCTCGTGCTGAGATCTGATTGGCTGCCAACACTTCAAACCAGGAAGTGTTGGCAGCCATCTTGTGACTCAGTAGAACTAAGAATAAGATTTTTTTGAAAGAAAAGGGGCAGGGTGGAAATACTCTAACCCCCTAGGCCTCTTGAGGTGATCCCACAGGGATCCACATGGTCCAAAAAGCATTTTGTTTTTGAAAAATCCGGCGGGAGTCACTTCAATTCACAACCCCCGTAGAAATGTAGAAAAAAAATAAAGCACTGGCTCCAGTGCTTCATATGAAATCAGGCCTGTGTGGGCCAGGTCCTGGGGGCATGTGTAAATTTAGGAGGGGGCGCACTGGGCCCCCCTCCTCACACTATTCAGAGCCCCGGCGACCACCACCTCCCTGGGGCAGTCACAATATTATATGAGGGGGAGCCATTGTGACTCCCCCGCTGCCCCATAAACTGACACCTCCCCAGGGCAAAGATATGAAAAGGGATGCGGGAGCCAACACAGCCCCCTGCAGCCCCAGGGACCGCCACCTCCCTGGGACTATTTAATTAAATGAATGCAGGGGAGGCACTTATCCCAGAGGACGGGGCGCCCGGGGCCCAAAATGGTCTAGGGATCAGGAAAAATAAAAAGCTGCAACTCGCCAGAGGCCACGCCTCCTTTCTCCACCAGTCTGCAAAATGCACCTTCTAGGGCGCTGCTGGGTGGGTGATTAAATCCCCACCACTGCTGAGGGTCCTTGGGGACCAACAAGACCTTCTGTTACCTCTAGTAAGCCCTACACAGTGGATTGCTGAGAGGTGGTCATATGCCACGCCTCCTTTCTCCACCACACTCCAAACACACCTCTCGGCACACTGCTGGTGGGAGATAAGGTCCTGATGCCTCACGAGGGCCTCAGGACTAAAGTGGACTTCTTCCCCCAAACAGCAGTGTGCCAGGAGGCACGTTTGCAGACTGGTGGAGAAAGGGGGTATGGCCTCTGACAACCTCTCTGCAATCCAGCTGTGTGGGTCTTACTGGAGATAACAGGAGAGCTAGTTGGCCGCCAAGGAACCCAAGAGCCAAGGGGACTTCATCTTTCAAGTAGTAGTGTGCCAGGAGGAACGTTTGCAGAGTGGTGGCGAAAGGGGGCGTGGCCACCCAAAACCTCTCAGCAAACCCACTGTGTGGAACTTGCTGGAGGTAACAGGACATTTATATAAATATGTCTTTCAGAATGGCGGTCTCTGTATGGGGCCATGGCCAAAGCTCGGCTGAAATGCGTTATGTCAACACCTTAATAAATAAATGCGTTAATCAAGACCTTGGAGTGCTGGCACCTGTTTTCTTTTTGTAATTTACAAACCAGATTTTGGCTGTGTTCAACAGGTAGCCAGTCCATGTTGCTGGCAACATCCTGCGATCAGGCGCACCGCAGCGGACGGCGTCTAATGAAGATTTTGAGCTATCTATCTATTTAATACATAGGATTCTGCAGTCCGTGTGTAAAAAACCATCTCTAACTTCTTTGTTATGGATGGCTCTCACAGACCCATTAGAGTGAATGTCGGGTTCTAAATTTGATAATTCACTGCTGCGACATAGCTACAGTGGGTCACTGATCTCATAAGGAAATGATGCCAGAACTCAACTGTCTTAACATATCACAGTTGAGTTTTGATGTCACAAAGCCTGCAGCCAGCAGCCAGGGGAAAGGCAGGACAGATCAGAGGGTATAATTAAGGTAGCTGTTGAAAGAAAAACAAAACGTTGCTTTTCATTCTTTTACTCTGTTTCTCTAGCTGAACAGAGATATTTATGACAAACTGTTTTTTGCTATTATTTGTTAATTCTAGATAAGGTACAGTCTATAAGCATATTTCTAGACATTCTTGGCTAAAGCTTTGTTTTAAAAACTGACTTGTATTAAACTGATTCTAATAAATTCTTTCAACAAAGATCTCACAGCTTTTTTGATGTTTAATTTTGCACCAGAAATTCTATTTTTATTGTTCATGTTTGAAAACATGCTCACTCTTTTATGCAAAAGAGCTAAACACCAACGATTTCAGTGGTTTGTGGGAAAGGAAATTATGTGACCATGTTATATAAGGGGATAAAGTACCCCTTGCTGTACAGACAATGCAGTTTTTTTAGCAACCAACTTGTATTGAGCTATTTCTAATATCTGTTTACAACAAATATCTAACAGGTTCATGATGTGTTTAACCCCTTCTGTGCCACGCCCTTTCCCCCTCCTGTGCCGGGCGTTTCATTAGTGGGCGGGTTTCATGACGAGATAGTCTCGTCATGGGCACAGCGCGACCGTGCTCCATGACGAGACTATCTCGTCATGGGCACAGAAGAGGTTATTTTTTCACTAGAGGTTTTATTTGGATTCTTCATGTTTGCAAACATGCTCGCTCTTGCATATGAAAGTTACGCACCAAACTTTTAAGTTGTTTGTGAGGAAGGTGATGGGCTGATCATGTATTATATGGGCTAAAGTACCCCCTGCCGTAGATGATAAGGATATTACAAGCCACTTCAGAGTTCCATAACCTTATAAGGGAACTCGGTCTTCAGCCTTGTTCCTCTATATGGTTATGGAACTCCTTGGTGACTTGCAATGTCCTTATAATGTACGACAAGGAGAACTTTGGGGCATATTATCAAGACAGGCGATAAAATTATCGCCCCATTAGCAGCAGAAAACTGCCGCTAAAATGACGATAATGGGCTTGATAATATGCTCTATGGAATTCCAATTGAAGCTCAGGTTAGATGTCCTTCACATCTAACATGGGCTTCAATTGGAATTCCATAGAGCGTATTATCAAGCCCATTATCGCCGTTTTAGCAGCAGTTTTCTGCCACTAAAGGGGCGATAATTTTATCGCCTGTCTTGATAATATGCCCCTTTATCTCTTATATATTTTACTCTTTTTACTAGAACCATTACAGGGAGACTTCTTAGCTCTCTGAAAGCGTACATGACTTTGCAGCCACACCTACGCCATGCTTATACCTGTCAGGCAATGATGAAACACAAATTAATTCACGAAGCGCTTGGTTTAGGAAGATGTACTGTCTTAATGTTGTTATAACCTGTATCTCAAACTGACTAACTTGATTAGTAGCGATGCAATAAAATCATGTAATATAGTTTATGAGATTTGTTATATTAGCACCCTGAAGCAGCCTCCTAACTTGATGAGTAGTAAATGAAAGAAAGAAATAGTCTCAAGCATACCAATATGAAAAGAATGTTTCAATATAATTTTCGCCTGTTCACCTGTAGGAGGTTACAAGTTTATCTTTCACATTCAAGGAATTACATCTCTCAACATGAAAATGATCCAAATAAATGGCATTTTACTTTGGTTAGCACATTTGAACAGTGCACATTTCACTGGCACTGAGCATATAAAATGTGCTGCTTACATTTTTTGGAAGGTATTTCTTTTGAATGTCAAGTGTGGGAACCGGCTATGGATAATCATGCTGCAATGAAATGGTTTCCTTAGATTAAAGGATTTTACAGCTGCTTATCTCCTGCACCCTAGGCAAGTGTTTGGGTGGGTGAGGTTACAAGGCTCTCTCTGTGGTCCCTCACAAGAAATCCCCTATTTTTCAGTAGATCTATGGAATATCTTCCAAGATTTCTACAAACAAGAGATCTTCATAGGAATTGCAAGTGTGTGCATATCAGAAGGCTGATGTAGCAAAATCGAAATAGGTGTATCATATCCTTCAGATGGGTATCAGGAGGGACAGGTGTGGAGCTGGTAGTATGAACATGGGGTAGGTGGAAAGGGAGGAGTGAACAGCAGAGGTGAATGAAGTGCACACCAAACAGTAGCATAATGCAATGGGTTGGATTTGACAGGTACAGTAGGGCAGGGGCGGTGAGAAAGGGGTTGAGTAATCTATTAAGGGGCCGATTCCGATAGCCGGTCGGACAGCTGTCTGTAGCCTTACCGTGCGACCAACACGTACCCGGAGCCGGTCCATCCTGTAGAGTAAGTACGATGCGCATAACTGCCAAAAACACAACCGACACATAGGCTGTGAATCATCCATTCTCAGTCCGAGCCGTACCTCCTAACGATAAACTGAGTCGCCCGGAAGCAGTATCTATAGCAGTTTCCGGCATGACAAGTACGATGCGTACTTCCTACGTGCCGGACGGGTCATCACGTACGGCACGTCACAGCATCCGGAAAACAAGCATATCAGCTACAATTCGCGCCACAAATCAATACACGCCTACAAGATGGAGCAGCTTGGAGCGGGTACGAGACGGAGCAACAAGCAGCATGTACGACACCAACACATCATGAATCCCATCGTGCAGGTCATACCAGTACTCTACATCTATGACCAGATCAAGAACTGACACCGACGGCGCAGGCGGTAAGTCAGACACCTACCACATAAACAAACTACACGTACCCGCAAAATGGCACACACACAGGGGATCCACATCCTGGCCACAAACAACAGCCCACCATAGGGGTTGCATGGCCAGCACCACTAACACCTCCACCCATTGGACTCATGTTGCCCATCACTACTGCCACCCCCACTCACAGGGGACCTGTTGCCCATCACCACTGCCACCCCCACCCATAGGGCTTATGTTGCCCATCACCCCTGCCACCCCCACTCACAGGGGACCTGTTGCCCATCACCCCTGCCACCCCCACCCATAGGGCTTATGTTGCCCATCACCCCTGCCACCCCCACCCATAGGGCTGATGTTGCCCATCACCCCTGCCACCCCCACACATAGGGCTGATGTTGCCCATCACCCCTGCCACCCCCACACATAGGGCTGATGTTGCCCATCACTCCTGACACCCCCCCATAGGGCTGATGTTGCCCATCACCCCTGCCACCCCAACACATGGGGCTGATGTTGCCCATCACTCCTGACACCCCCACCCATAGGGACTATGTTGCCCATCACCCCTGCCACCCCCACTCATAGGGGACCTGTTGCCGATCACTACTGCCACCCCCAGCCATAGGGCTTATGTTGCCCATCACTACAGCCACCCCCACCCATATGGCTGATGTTGCCCATCACCCCTGCCGCCCCCACTCACATGGGACCTGTTGCCCATCACTACTGCCACCCCCACCCATAGGGCTGATGTTACCCATCACCTCTGCCACCCCCACCCATATGGCTGATGTTGCCCATCACCCCTGCCACCCCCACACATAGAGCTGATGTTGCCCATCACCCCTGCCACCCCCACACATAGGATGGGTGATGGGTGATGCGCAACACATCCAGCATTCTCAAATGTCCGCAAAATGCATCCCACCTAACATCATGTCAACAGTGTGTAGTCTGTGACAAATGCCCACAACAGTGATTATGTCTACGAGCATACAATGTAAGTAACAGCACACGTGTGACCAACACATGAGTGTGACATACACAAGGCAAGCATCACCATAGCACTGTGACAATGTAAAAAGAACACCCCCTTACTGTGTAGAACAGAAGTTAAGTGGGGGCTTTCAAAATGCAGCAGATGTTGAGCATTGTGGTGATGGGGACTAAACCCCCCTCATCACAGTGACCAAAAGGTAAGTGTCATCATGGTCAAAGCTGCAAATAACAAACAGCATGTATGAACCCTGCTCCCAACACATCAAACACTTCTGGGACAAACTAGTGGTTGTGTCCCATACGCACAGAGATGTGGTGAGGCTAACAGTGCTGTGAAAACATAACACACTCTTGGCCATTTGCAGACAAGCACCACACATGGGGGCTGACAATGCATACAGCGTACAATGACACAACAGGAGAGGTGACCAGCACCAAGCATGCACACATCTCGGAAATAGACACACCAATCAAAACAACATGTGTAGACTGTAGGTGTCAGATCCCAAACTCACATTCCATGCCAGCAATGGCACCTAACAACCAGGATGAATGTGCACAATGATGTGATATGACTCACAGGGACAGCATGCAAAATCACAGAAACAGCATCCAGACAAAGGCCCACAACAGCAATACCAATGCACTGGTGCAGATGCACAAACACAAACAGGCAAACTCACACTGCACATCTGACACAGCATGTGTGTGTGTGTGTCACAGTATCCCTAGGCAACTACACAACACACAAGGGGGGCTGAACCACAGTGACACAGATGTGGACACAGTGCCATACAAAAGTAAATCATCATTGGGACACCCTCAGTGGGCAATCAGGCATTGGGAGATGAGAGGGAGCACAACAGACACATGTGACAAAAGCTGGAATGAACACCAACTAACACAACAAGAGACTAACACACAGCACCACTACCCCCAGGGAACAGACATTGGGGTGACACAAGCATGCATTACACTTACACTGTGATGACAAAGGCAGATGTCGTACAAACTGGGAAACCCAGACATGTGTCCTGTGCCACAAACGTGCATCACACATACAAGAACACAAATCACTCAGCATGGCCCCTCATCCATGGACAAACGGGAGCTAGGGGACCACCCATGCAAACATTCACATCAGTCCACCCTCAACACCACACTCCCTGAACTGCAACAATGTGTATCTGTGAAGCTCACATGGACAGGTGATATTGCACATGCACCCATGACAAACACAGGAATGTTGGGAGGAACTAAGGTGCACAGACACATCACACAAGGACAGTTCACAACCCTGGGGAATGACAGACATACTGCACAGTATGCGGAACATGGCCATGACCTCAAAGCTCACGTAAACTTCAGAATCCCTGCCACAGTCCCAGGACAATGCAGATGCCAAGGAGAACCACAAGGCACACATGCTGACACCTGCCAGCATCGCAGCAATGAACCCGACAAGTGGGAGCAGTCACACACACATACAAATGTCTCAATCACTGAAAACTACCACCTAGGGACAACTACATGATTTAGCAAATTAACAGGTGCCTTGAGGAACCCTGACTGTGTCCCATCTGTGTCTGACAACATCATCACCACTCAGAACTGACAAATCCCAATGATGATACACCAATTAACAGTAGTGTGTCATGCACCCACACATCTGGTAGCCCATTGGAAAAGTAGTGGGATGAACCCAGTACCACTCAGCAAGCATCAACAACAGGAACATATCAAGGGAACACTGTGTATGAACAGGGATATGGACACACACATGCTCATACAACACACACCATGGGCCCAGGCCATGTCACTGGACAACACACTTACTTGAGGGGACTCAACTCCTGTGGGAGCCCAGCTGTGCCAAACATATTCACCACAAGTCCCACTCATATCTGCCGAACACTTGGTCAGTCAGCCATCAGTTACCATACAATGAAGGCTCTGGTCACAACAGCCTGGGTACGTGAGTCTCCCCTAAGTCATCTGCACATACCCAAAACATATGTCTAGCAAGTTGCACAGAGGACCCAGTTGCTCCTATTACAATGATGCCCACACCTGTAGGTCCAGTGTTGATGAGCACAAAGTATGTGGAAGTGACAAAGTGGACAATGGGAAGCACATCATATGTGCAGGGGTGCAAGCCACAGATGTGACCATGCAATGCTCACAGATAGATGTCGACAAATAGTTGATCCTGACACACCCAGGTAGCTGCAAAGGATGACAAGGATACCCACCAGAATAGGATACATAGCTCATGGACCACAGGGAGTACCTCACAGCAACACATCATAATTCAACATTGTAAACAAAGCATCACAGGTGCAAGGGCATGTTAAACATCATCAGCATAATGTACAGCGAAATCTAGTTCCCAGGGAGAAAGAAAAAAGCTTTACTCAGCATTTTCAAAGTTAAACGTCTGTGCAAACAAAAGGCCAATGGTCAGTCCATGTCCAAATGCCAAGGAGTGAAGTAGAGTGACAACTGTCACACCTTGCTTGCCTGCACTGCTAAGGACCGGGGTCACCCCCTCGGAGGGGCATATATGGGGGCAGGCCAAGCACCGCAGGGAAAGGATCAGGACACAGCAGAAGAAGGCAGTGAAGAGGTGGGGGATGCAGGCGAGACACTTGCAACTGCAGTGGAGCTGACTGAAGTGGTGGATGCTGTCACAACTGTGGGGCACAAGTCAGATGGTGGGGGTGCCGGCACAACTCCAGTGGGCAGGTTAGATGGAGTGGATTGGCTCACCACTGCAGTGCCCAAGTCAGACGGGGTGGTCGTGGACTCCAAAGCAGTGCCTACATCCATGGGGGACAGGTGAGGTCGGCAGGGCAGGGGGGGGACACGGTCTCCACATCAGTGGCACTAACTGTCTGACCAGGTGTGGAGGAGCAAGTGCTAGGGGGGGATGGCCTTAGCATTTTGGGTATGGTGTATCTGTGGGTGGGCGAACCAGGGGCAGGGAGTGGCAGGGGAACCTCTGGAGTGGTGGCCTTGGGGATGGAGGACGGAGACTTTGCCTTGGAGCTGCGTGGTGGCGGGGCGGTCTTGCTCTTCTGGTGCCGGGGGGACTTGCGGGTGGGGGTCTCTGTCTGACTGCGCCTTTAGAAGGGTGTCCGCGTGTGAGCGGCACTCCCTTCTGTGTGTGGGGACTTCCTCTTCCCCTTGTAATCATGATCTGCAGGGTCGGTGGAGAAGAGGCCAAGGTCACAAAGGAAGAGCTTCTGGGGGGATGGGGTTGCAGGTGAGGCAAGGGAAGGGGGCTGGGAGGGAGAGGTCTCGGAGGACTGTGGAGTGGTTGTGGATGACTGTGTGTGTGTCTGCAAACCAGCCCCTGTGAGTGTGGAATCAGTCCCCTACACTTGCTTGTGTGCACGTCTAGACCTTGGTTTGGGGGTTTCTGTGCTTGGGATAGGTAGGGTGCTAGGAATCATGGGTGGTGCAGGGGTAGGAGGGGTGCGGGACTGTTGGAGGAGGGACACTGCTGCCATCAGGGAGGAGGCCACGGACTGATTGGTCCTCTGTAGGGCAAACATGCCTGAGGAAATGCCCTCCATGAATGACACCAGTTGTGTCAACAGACCTGTGTGTGCATGGAGGACCTTCAGCATCGACGTCTGCCCTGCATGGATCTGTCAAAGTAAGTCCACAGACTCCTCACTCAGGGCAGCAGGGGACACAGGGGCAGGGGGTGCGGTGCCTGGCACAAAGGAGACATGCTCAAAAACACGGGAGCCCACAGGGACCTCTGGGACGGGAGCCGATGGGAAGGGGGTGGTGGTGGTGGTGGCAGAGGCTGGGGTTTGGTGGCTGCTGACAGCCGCCTCCACAAGGGAGTCATCCTCAGAGCTGCTGTGGCCCTCAGCTGGGGGTGATGGTGCTGACGACTCCTCTGTGTGGCTCCACTCACCCTCCGTGCCAATGGTTCAACCCGACTCCTCTCCTTCTGTCCCTGTAAGGCTCTGTGGCTCCTCCTGGTCCGTGGAGCTGTCCCCTCCTGTGGCCGTGGATGTATCTGGATAGGAATAGGAAGTAAGAGAACAACATCAGTCACCTGCACCGACTGCACACACCACAGTGAGTACATCACATCACAGGGCAAGCCCTGGCATCATCAGCTGAACACAGCTCAAAGTGCCAACACTGTTTAGGATAAGACAATTGTCATTCTCAACGTCAACCATGGCACACATATCCCTCCTTGACTTTCACAGATATGTCCGTTGCATGTTGGATGCCAACACCCCAATGTGCCAACATGCACCACCCACACATTAGTTGTACATGCAAGTGAACATGTAGGAGTATGTCACTATACACACAGCACATCTCTTGCTACTGACTCAGTACAGGTGTCCGGATGAAGGGATGGGCAGAGACTAATTTCACATGCTTGGGATGCATGCCAGCAACACACACTATGATGTACTCATGTCCTGATGGGCAATGCCACAATGGGGTGCATGGTGCACACCTAAACACAATGCAGGCTCACTCAAAGCAAGTTAAATGCCATGGCACTGGGATGCCTTGAAAGTCAGTCAACACTGTCTCCTGTCGCAGGGGCAGGGCATCCAGACAGCAACAATATGCACTGACTGACAATCCTAGCTCAGAGGTAAAGCTAACTCTGCAGATGACCGGCGCACTTGCCCATCCCATGCAAACAACATATCCAGGACCCAGAAGACCCCACATAATGCAAATCATACATATGAGTCTCAGCAAACACAAATCCCTGTACACTAACACATCACAGTCTGCCATGCATGTAACCCAGCTGCATGAAGGACACAGTTGCATACACCATTGTTCGCTGTCAGATGATCACACACCTATATGTCACACAGGTCTTGTCTCTCACAGTCACATCACAGATGTCATGCTGACCCTCTGAATCATGGACACCCCAGTTGTACGTAACAACAAGCCACACCCTAATGACACAGAGGCAGACTCCTGAGGGCACATGTCACTAAGCACAACCTGCAATTTCATACACAGGAGTGGGATTACAGAGTGCTTCTAAATGCCCTTGAGGGGGCATGACTGGCCAGGACTACGTGAAACAGTGTTTGGCCATGGACAGTAGTCAGGTGGCTAAGCAAGTGTAACATACTTGATAAACTTACTCCTGACACCCAAAAATTGGAGTCCCCTGCTGCATGGGTTTGTTTGGAATACCCCAGCAACATGTTGCGAGTCAGACCAGCAATTTGTACACATCTCAAGGGCACACACAGATCACATGTCAGATCTCAGGCATTGTGTAAACAATTGATCCACCCATTAAACACACAACACATTCACGGGAACTGATGCTGACCGGTACCTGAGGCATAGCTGACTGCAGGGACACAGTGCCCTAGTGACACAAGCAACAGACTGGAGGGGCCACACCTGTGGAACAGATGAGGAGGGTGCATCACACAATTGAGGGACCTGAGTTTTGTACTACAAGACCTACGTAATGTGGAAGTGTGACCAGGACAAAAGACTGCTATTTGCATGTCAGACATAGTACACAGATCAGACATGGACTCACCCCCTTCCTGCTGCTGTCTGGCCTTCGGCTGCCTATCCAGGTCCGGGAAGACCATCGCTAGGATACGGAGCATGTGGGGAGTCAGGGGCCGGTGTCCACCCCTCCTGCGTGGAGGTGACAGCTTCAGCTGGACTCTAGCTATCCTCCAGGTCCAGCCCCGAAGGTCCTGCCACCTCTTCTGGCAGTTGCGGATCCGGCACTTGTAGACCCCACAGAACGAACAGCCCGGGCGATGGTCAGCCAGAACTCCTGCTTCTGGTGGGCATCAACCTGTGAGGAGGACAAAGTGAAAAATACATTAACACACATGCCCCAGATTTGTGCAGCACACATTTGGATATACATGTCATCATCACAAAGGGAAATAAATTACACAGGTAGTGCAACCATGGGGAAGGAAAAATCACCTGCATGTCTGACATGTTAACAATGCCTGGATAGTTTAAGCTTGCAATAATGCACTTTAGCAGCAGGAAAACTATTCATTACATGTACCTACACACTTTGGGGGATGAAAGTAGAGAGAATGCTTGCCACTGGTGTACACACTGCTAGTACTGCTAGTCAGACAACATGCATAATTAGGAAGTCAGTGGACTGCACACTTACCTGCTCCCCTGGTTTCCCATAGAGCTTTTTGTACTCTGGAAGGAGCCCGTCCAGCAGGGCCTGGTTCTCCACCTCAGTGAAGGCTGGGGCCCTCTCCAGAGTACGTGCCATAGCAGGAGCCAGAGGATGCAGAGACAGCAGCAGTGGTAGCAGGGATGTGGTCCAGTAGCATGTAGTGCCGGCAAGTGAGCTTCCTGGGGGCCAGCCAGCCTTATATCTGTGCTGCAGAGGCAGACTCTGTGCCATGTGTCCCAGGTGATAGGTCCAACACGGTTGCATTCTATGAATCTGGCCAATCCATTTAAAAGTACGACTCGTACACGCCTTCCGCATCATTCAAATCTTCACCTTCATGGAACACTTGAAATTGCAACATTGTTGTAGGTATCCAACTGAATTTCCAGTGCACAACTCGTACAAGTTTTGAATCTGCATCTGTCTCCATGACAGTCCGGAGCCAATAGGTGCGCACGGCTCGTTCAACTGACTGTACAACGCGTATTTTGAATATACACATGCACCCGTCTACATACGATTCAATGGCCAAGACGTACGCCTGTCTTGGACCATGCCTGTCCGACGTGTATGCATGATGGTCACCCCCGTTGGACCTCATTGCATTCAATGACAAAGCGTACGCACGGCTCGGACATGACCCGTGCAATGTGTACGCATTGTCACTCGCGTCGGACCTCATTGCATTCAATGACAAACGTACGCACAGCTCGGACATGACCGGTGCAATGCGTACGCATTGTCACCCGCGTCGCACCTCATTGCATTCAATGACAAAGCGTACGCACGGCTCGTACATGACCTGTGCAATGCGTACGCATTGTCACCCGCGTCGGACCTCATTGCATTCAATGACAAAGTGTACGCAGGGCTCGGACATGGCCCGTGCAAAGTGTACGCAGTGTCACCCGCTTCGGACCTCATTGCATTCAATGATAAAGCGTACGCACGGCTTGGACATGACCTGTGCAATGCGTACGCAGTGTCACCTGCGTCGGACCTCATTAGTGTGACTATTATACGGATGCAACACACATTTACTGGCCAGGGACACCTGTGCACACCACTACCAGCCACTACCAGGTTGTGCACGTGTACATGTGGGCAGAATCCTTTGTGTGTTGTGCACATTACCACTGTGATGTGCAATTGGACAGTAATGGGCATGAGTCACGTCCACAGTGTCAGGTTGGATATGTTTAAGACAGGTCACATATACCCTGAGCCCTGGGGGTGATGGCATGTACGTCACAGTGAGACCTGTAGCCACAATACTGATGTGCACACGCAGTCTGTGTGCATGTTGTGTCTCACATGTGTCCGATCAAATGTTCCCAATGGGTGACAGTCTCCACATCCATGTGGTATATGTATCAACCTTGATGGGGTGTGTGTCTAAGAGACGTACATGTAGGGCTGGCAGGAACAACAGTGGCCACTACCTGTGGGACTTACGTTTGCCTTGTTGTGTGTACGTACTACGCCATGTCCATTGCTGTGTTGATGTGGCAATACAGGGAGCCTGGGTTTCTGCATGGCAACATCACACACCTCAGTACATTGCGTAATGTCATGAACTAGCATGTGATAGTGATCGTGGTCATGGCTACATGAGTGGATGAGCTGACAGTCTTCCTTTGTGCATCTTTGTACTGCAGGGCACCAGCTGTCCATCGTCCGTTCCCAGACCTTGGAACCATGCAGGAACGCAACTGCATCAGACGGTACCGCTTCACCAGGCCACTGATTGCGGAGTTGGCGGAGCAGTTGGTGCCAAATCTGCTACCTGGACGGACATACCCTACAGCACTGACCCCAGAGGTGAAGGTAGCCCTGCACTTCTTTGCTACTGGTACCTTCCAGTACACTGTGGCTACTGCTGGTGGGATGTCGCAAACGATGTTTAGTCGGGTGCTACGCGATGTCTTGGAGGGAATGCTGCAATTCCTCGACCTGTATATCAAGTTCCCGAGCCCAGCTGAACTCCCTGAAATAAAGAATGCCTTTTATACACTGGGGAGGATGCCAAACATAATCGGATCTATTGATGGGACACATGTTACCCTGATACTACCACAGGCACATGAGCAGGCATACCGGAACATGAAGCACTACCATTCGATCAATGATCTGGTGGTCTGTCTTGCTGACATGTCGATCACACATGTGTGTGCACGGTTCCCTGGTTCTGCACACGATGCCTACATTATGAGGAGTAGTCGCATTGCAACGCTGATCTCACAGATGTCAGCTCAGCATGCCTGGCTTGTCGGTATGTACTGACTGTTTCTCATTGTGTGTGTTTGTCAATGTTGCATTCCGCACTCTGACAAAACTCAGCTACTTGTTCATTTTTGTGTGTGTAAGTGACTCCGGATACCCCAACATGCCGTGGTTGCTGACACCCCTCGGGAACCCTGTGACACCTGCCGAGCTGCGCTACAATGAGGCACATGGTCGGAGCAGGAGGGTGATTGAGCGGTCATTCGGCCCCCTGAAAAGCTGCTTTCGCTGCCTGGACAAGACCGGAGGGACCCTCCCATATGAGCCTGCAAAGGTTTGCAAAATAATCCTTGTCTGCTGCATGCTACACAACATGGCGGTGCAGAAGGAGGTGCCTCTCATCCAGGATGACGATGACGACGACCAACGTCCGGCACCTGTGGATGTTCCCGGCCTGGGCCAAGATGCCAGTGATGATGGAGATGATGGTGACGTCCGCTCCCAGCTCATCAACAACTTCTTCACCTGAATGTGAGTTTCCAGGGTTGTTATGTGAATATATGGATGTAGCCTGGAATGTGTTGTGCCAGCTCTGTTGCTGTCTGAGTGTGTCTGTGTGCCACTTGACTGGATGCGTTCTGTGATGTGTCCATTCAGGTGGTGTGTACTCCACAATAGGGTAGTACTGCTAACTAGTGTTTGTGTAGGTGTCTTGCAACATGTTTTGTGCATGTGTATTGCATTTCTCTCCTGTTCGTCTGTGCTTTTGACTGTTTCTTGTCTGTCCTTCCCAGGGTACTTTGCCTGTTGTGTGGTCAACACTGGCCCCCAACACCCAGAAGCCAACACCAGTGTGGAAGTTGACAATTCCCATCAACTGATGTACCACACATCCCTGGACTTCCATTCTCGAACACATTGGGAGCATGTGTCCACTGTTACGTAGAATTACTGTGCAACTAATGTGGAATAAACGTGTTGCTGATGTGTAATGAACCTGTGCTACGCTTTGTTATGTGCGTTGTCTGTCTTCTCACATCTGAGTGACATCTGCTCACCTCACCTGTGGACTTGTTACCACTGACTGGGCTTGGTGTTGTGTCTGTGCATGCCAATGTGTTTCAGGTCAACATCATTGTGTGGGATGAGTAACATGGCCATGGTGAGTATGTTTTGTGTTGCCATAGTGGTGTGTCCCTCACATGTGTCACATCCCCATGACTCATCTTACGTTGGTCACATTGTTGCAGTATTTGGCATGCACTGTGTTGTGTAGCAGATTGACATCTCCCTGAACATGTATTCACATCAAGGGCTAATGAAAAACGTTTTCAATGCCTGCAGGGTAGAGAGGATTCTGAGTCAGAGTAACTCCTCCCAGGTTTAAACAGTTAACCACAAATAATTTACTCTAACAGAAACACAGTGGTCAATAAGGGTGAACTATAATGGGGGAATATGAAGAACTCAGTGAGGGGATATACCTTTCTTCACCAAAAGGTGAGCAAGGAAGCGCTTCCTTTTTGTTTACTTACCCTCACTCACCCTAGTGGTGTCATGCTTCATCATTGGGTCACCCCGACGCCTATAAGTCGGGGTGGGCTCAACCACAGTGTTGGGAGCTCTTTGAAGAGATGTAAGACCAGGGGGGCTGAAAGATTAAAACACCTCAGACAGATTCCCAGTATCCCTTTATTTTTGGGTCTGTGTGGGTTAGTAAAATATTTTAAAAATGTGGTCTTATTGGAAGTCTTATGGTCCTAAGACCCTGGTGCCAACATGTTTCAGTCTGTACGTGGCCATAAAGGTCCAGGACTTTCTACAGGGCAAAGTAGGCCTCCCTAGGGGGCAAGAGAGGGGATTTCCTATCCTGTCCGCGGTTCAAGGGCAGAGTAGCTGCTCCTTGTGTAAGTGACCGATAACTAATCAATCACGCGCCGTACTCCATCTGAAAAGAGAAGAACAAACGACAAAGAGAACAACATACTTTTGTATGATTTCATAGTAGTATTTCCACCATGCTGTGTCCCATAAAACGTGCTTTGGAAAAAGACCAAGATCACAGGTGCCAAAATGTGTCTATGACATAGTGGTGTTCAACTCTTTCCAAACATGTGCCACTCGTATCCATATCTGTATATAATATTACTACGTGACAGATAAATCGTGTGGTGGAGAATTTGCTCGCATCCTGACAATTGATTCATGCCAGTTGGTCTATATTACCTCAGTAAAAACTCTGTATCTCGCTCTCACTCATCACTCACACCGTGCTCGTGAACAACAACAATGACAATGATCATGTGCAATTATCATTATCATTCCTTCTTAAGGGTTGTGCAGGATACGTAAACAAACATCCTTACCCAAGCTCTGGAGGATTTCTGTATCTCGGGGGACCGTAAGGCTTCTAAGGGTAGCTCTATAGTCAAACCCTATCATTACAGCCCCTAGTAGGGAAAAGAAACGTAAGAAGGCAGTGTAAGGGGCAATATTCCAAAGGGCACTTACGCTAGTAGGTGCTACACGTGTGGGGAAACACGATCATACTTAGATGCCCGTGTCTTCGCCCGTGACTTACTTCATTAAGAGTCCTGCCCCGCCTATACAGCTATTTGGCTTCGGTTCCCGGCTTTCGCGTCGCTAGGACGGTAGCCGGGAGATTTTGTACTTCCGCATTGTTCATCCACTCGTTAATTGGCGCTCGTTGGTACATATTGTGTGACGTCATGGAAATACTACTATGAAATCATACAAAAGTATGTTGTTCTCTTTGTCGTTTGTTCTTCTCTTTTCAGATGGAGTACGGCACGTGATTGATTAGTTATCGGTCACTTACACAAGGAGCAGCTACTCTGCCCTTGAACCGCGGACAGGATAGGGAATCCCCTCTCTTGCCCCCTAGGGAGGCCTACTTTGCCCTGAAGAAAGTCCTGGACCTTTATGGCCACGTACGGACTGAAACATGTTGGCACCAGGGTCTTAGGACCATAAGACTTCCAATAAGACCCAATTTTTAAAATATTTTACTAACCCAGACAGACCCAAAAATAAAGGGATACTGGGGATCTGTCTGAGGTGTTTTAATCTTTCAGCCCCCCTGGTCTTACATCTCTTCAAAGAGCTCCCAACACTGTGGTTGAGCCCACCCCGACTTATAGGCGTCGGGGTGACCCAATGATGAAGCATGACACCACTAGGGTGTGTGAGGGTAACTAAACAAAAAGGAAGCGCTTCCTTGCTCACCTTTTGGTGAATAAAGGTATATCCCCTCACTGAGTTCTTCATATTCCCCCATTATAGTGCACCCTTATTGACCACTGGATGGTCTGTTAGAGTAATCTCCTTGAACATGACAAGTTGGAATCACAACAGAGGCAAGTATGGTGTACTGGTGAGTTTATTTACAAACATGTGTGAGGGAAGTGCACAGGATGGTGAGTGCTGTACAGTGGTTTGGGAATCCAAAGTTCACATTGGAGTTGGAAGTGCTGGTAGATGAAATGTCCAGTGTAAAGTCCACAGTCATCTGATACATTGGCCCAACATGAACCCTTCATGTCATGTGGGCGAGTTGTGTGCAATTGGACAAGGTGAACGGGTTGCTCACAGAAGAACATTGTCCAGAACAGGGTTAGAGACCCTGGGGATGTGCTGGGACATCTGCCTCTCAAATGTCCTTCTTTGGACGACCCCATTTCTTCCGGGGGGGGGGGATCCTCATGTTCAGGCCTCTGTGGTGCAGGGGACTCTCCGCTAGAGTCCTCCTCCCTCCCTGTGGCGCTGGCAGATGGTGTTGCGACAGATGTGGGCACGCAGAGGGGTGTGGACAGGTTGGTGTTGATCTGGCGGAGGCATTGTAGTATGTGCCGATGCACCGCAGTGATGTCATGCCACTTGGCCTCCATGCGGGCATGGTGGGCGACCTGCTCGTGTTGCATGTCCTTGAAGATCCCCACTACCTGGCCACATCCTCCGGTGCTATCCTGGTACGCATCTAAGATGCGTGCCAGGTGGGGGTCATCATGCAGTCCAGACCCCTCTGCAAGGTGCGCCCTGTGCCTCCCACCCCTCCCAGCACCCCCCTCCACACGGGCAGGACCAGCGGTGGGACGCACAGGTGACACTGGGACCCCTTGGGTGGTGTTGCTGGTGGTGTTGGCTGTAGCTTCCGGGGGGTCCTGTGTCGCTGTGCTGTGGGTGTTGATTGTTCTTGGTCTGTCTGTGTTGGCGGGGGTGCCCTGTCGGTGTCCAGATGCTGGAGGCGTGGGTACAGGGGGGGCAGAAGTTGATGCTGTTGGTGCTGCATGATGGCTCACACCGGAGGGGCCAGGTTGGTCGTCGTCATCCGAAGAGGACAGTGAGAGAGTCAGACAAGAGAGCTCAGTGTCCACCAGAGTCTGGGACTGGGTATCCTCATCATTTGGTGCTGGGTGCCCAGCACCACCTGTGTTTGGAAGAGACACATAATGTGATTGATGTTTCTACATGCATCGTTGGTTCACATACATGACAATTTCTACTTTTCAAACAGATGCCTGCCTGTACACTGCTTTTTCCCAGCTTGTCACGGACAGAGTTTGATATTGTTGTTGGACATTTCCCAGCATGGCCTTGTGCTCCCCACAACAGAGCCCAGTGTCAAACATCTTGTCAGTCCCTTCCCACTCCCTGTGAGATGAGTATGGTTCAGTTTGATCTTTCTGTGCCATGTGGGTGGGAGTAGGTTGTCTGTGACTGTGAGTCCCATCATACTCTTGGCTACACCCCCCCTCCCAGCATGCCCATACTTCCTCCCTATTGACTCTGCTTCCATGTGAGGGGGTGTGACAGCAATGGCAAGATGGCTGACTGTGAAATCCTGATGTTTGTTGTTGGCCATTTCCCAGCATGGCCTTGTGCTCCCCACAACAGAGCCCAGTGTCAGACATCTTGTCAGTCCCTTCCCACTCCCTGTGAGGCGAGTATGGTTCAGTTTAATCTCTCTGTGCCATGTGGGTGGGTGTAGGTTGTCTGTGACTGTGACTCCCATCATACTCTTGGCTACACCCTCCTTCCCAGCTTGCCCATACTTCCTCCCTCTTGACTCTGCTTCCCTGTGAGGGGGTGTGACAGCAATGGCAAGATGGCTGACTGTGAAATCCTGGTGTTTGTTTGGCTACAAGTCCCAAGTGAGCCCCTGGGTTTCACACAGCAGCACCCAGTACGGGGTATCTTTTGCTGATATTTCAATGAGGTGTGTGTGTCAATGCATTGTGCCCGGTGAGTTGTGTGGAGTTTGTGTTGAGGGGGGGTGTCTCCCCATGCTGATAAGTATGGTCAGGGCTGTCAGTCCTCCTTCCCATCATGAAACGTGCTTCCATTGTAGGGCGTGCAAGTTGTCTTTCAGGATGTCAGTCAGTGGTGTCCTGCTTCTGATTTGCACACAAGCCCTACGGGGCCTTGTGCTCCCCACAGCAGGAGCCAGTGTCAGCCATCTTCTTCAGTCATGTTCCACTCCCTGTGATGTGGGCATGTTTCTGAGAGGTCTTGATGGGCCAATGAGGAGGGGGAGCATTATTTGTGACTACAGGCCCCATCATGCTTTTGGCTACACTCACTTCTCCTGCATCCCCACTATTCCTTCCTGACAGTCAGCTGCACTGTGAGGTGGTGTGTTTGTGGTGTCAAACTGTCTGACAGGGTGTATTTGGCTTAGTGCCACTGGCTTGCTCTATTTGTTTGTAGGTTGGTGCATGTCATGACACAGTTCCAAGTCACTCTGAGATGGCAGGTATTGTGTTTGTCTGACTGGCATACACATCTTGGGCTGATTATCTATTGGTTAGTGTAGCTTTGCTTGCGGTGCATGGTTTCACTGTCCCCTTGCCACACAATCATGGGTATGTTGTTTGTGTACTCACCAGGCTCTGGGATGTCTGTTAGGCCTTGAATGCTCTCTGGTGGTAGGATGTCCCGCACCTTCTCCTCCCAGGTCCTGAAGTAGACTGGTTTTGCAGGAGGGCCACCACCGGTGCACTGACTCAGGGCGTGATCTTTTTCGATGAGTTTCTTGACCCTCCTGCGCACGTCATACCACCTGTTCTGGATGTCGTCCTTTGTGCGCCTTGCTGGTGCTTGGGCGTTCACCTTGTCCACAATCCTCGCCCACATCTTGGTTTTCTGTGAGATGGGGGTCCTTTGGACCAATGTACAAAACAAATGTGGCTCTACTCTGATGATCTCGTCTACCAGCACTTCTAACTCACTATCTGTGAACTTTGGATTCTCCTTTGGAGGCATGGTGATGGGTGGTGGTGGTGAGAGATGTGTGTGTGAGGGTGCAAGTGATGGTGGGTTGGTGTTGGTTTTGCTGGGTGTATGTGTGTGTGCTTTTGTATGAGGTGTGATGGGTGAGTTGTGAGTGTGTTTGTGGTTGCTGTGTACTGGTGTTTGCTGCTGGCTGTGTCTCCTGTTTGAAAGGGATGATGGTAGTGATTGTAGTCCTTTATATAGTTGGAGTGGTGGGTGTGTCTTTGTCCCATTTTTTTTGTTGGTATTTATTGGCTTTGTCATTGCTTGTTTGGTCCATTTTTTGTCTTTTTTCCTTTGTGTTTTGTAGGCATGAAGGAGACGTTCATGTGACGGAAACGGATGCTGCTGTTGTCACGTGCGGGCTTCTCCGCCTCATTCACGCTGCCTGTGTTCTGTGTTTGGTACGCATCGTTCGCGGCAGTCTCTATTCCTTGTGTGCCGGGTTGTCTGTGTATGTCGGTCATGCGTCTTGTTCTCCGTGCGAGTCGGTATGGTTTTGCACGCATTGCATCGTACTGCGCAAATCGTACATCGCGGGTATGGGTCGGTCGGCTTCATTCCGGGTTCGTGTCGGTCGGTGATATTCCCGTCGGTTTTCCATCCGGATCACTATTTTCCCTTCGGCTCGGTCGTACGGCTTGTATTCCCTACATGTGGGTTGTAATTCACACGCGTTGCATCGTACTGCACAGGTCGTACGGCGCTGGTCCGTGTCGGTCGGTGTTCCGTCCGGATCCGTGTCGGTCGGTTCATTTTGCGGCCGGAATCGGCCGCTAAGTGAGAAGTCAACAGTAATGAAGTGCTGCAATAGCAATAGGGTTTACAGTTCCTTTCTAAAGTGCTGTGGGGAAGGTGCTTTGTAGAGTTTGACTTTGACAGCATTCCACGGCCTCAGAAGAGTGTAAGAGTGGCAGACTTGATAGTCTGAACTTCTTACAATTACTGCTCTTTAATCTGGCTGGTTATGTGTCATGTCTTTTGTAGACCTCCAGATTTCCTAATTGCGTTGGCCATATATTTACGGACTTGTAGATGGTAAGTGGTCATAATATCGACATACCATAATATCGTGTTCATTATTTCAACAGTACAAAATATCGATGGTATGTATATCGATGTCCAAAACATCGAATTTAGGTGTTGTTAAAAATATCGAAGTGTGAAATATCAAATGTTAGAATATCGTTAAGTTAAAATATCATTATAGTAATTTATTTTTATGTTTTATGTTTGTTTTTGGTTTTATATGAGTTTATTAATGTTATAAATTGTGTTTTAATTTTTAGGAGCGGGATGTTGGGATTATAGGGGATAAGGGTGGGGAGTGTTTTAAAAATATTTAATTTAAATTAAAAAAAAATTAAAAAATTATAAATTTAAAGTTACATTGTTGTTTTAGGAATGGGATGTTAGGTTTATAGGGGATAAGGGTGGGTAGTGTTTTAAAAATATTGAATTCAAATAAAGAAATTATAAATTTCAAATTACAATGTTGTTTTAGGAGGGGGATGTTAGGTTTATAGGGGATAAGGGTGGGGAGTGTTTTAAAAAACAATGAAATTAAATTTGAAAAAAATGTGAAATTTCAAATTTTGAATTCAAAATTACTTTTTATGAGTCTGATGTTATGTTTATTGGGGAGAGGTGTGGGGAGTGTTTTTAAAATTTAAAAAAATTATTACATTACTTAAGAATATTTGGGTTATAAAAATGTTTATTTAGAAAGTAATTTTTAGGAGTGGGAGGTTTATTTTATAGAGGAGAAGTGTGAGTATTGTTTTAAAATATATTAATATTGAAAAGAAAATGTTAATAATTTTTAAAATGTTAAAAACAAAATTGGAAATGTTGTTATTGTTTTTTGAATTCAGAATAAAGCATTGGAATTACATTTTATTAGTATAATATTGTTGATAAAATAGCAAAATAAATGTTGCTAATGATATAATTTCAAAAATAATTTAAATATATTGTATTAATATTGGATATTTGTAAATATATAAATATTTAAAAATGGTGTTTTAAATATTACATCATATTTTATATTTAATATTTCATTTAAGTTAATAATTAAAACGTAATATGTTTGTTTTATGGGAAATATATGTCTAAAATTAATATTTATAATGTAATGGATAGGTCATAATAATTTGATATTAATTCATAATATTTTATTATATTACCTATTTCATACAATCAATTAATATTTAGAAAGTAAATAAAATAAAAAATTGTATGTTTGAAATATAAGTATTTTTTATGTTTATTGCTATATTTATTGATTTGTGCTAGAAAAAAAGTATTATGTTTTATAAATGTTGAGAGTTATTTCAATATTGCAAATATTTGTAAATGCTATTCTTAAAGGAAAAAAGTTTAATGTACAGTGTTTTAACATCTGTAAGTGACATTTTAGGGTTATTAGTAAATTATATATTTATGCTAATTATTAATTATATGAAATATAGGATAATTAGGTGGCGATTCCGATCGGGTAAAAAATTTCCCGTACGACTCGTATCCGTATTTTTTTACGTACGACGATACGAGTCGTACAAGTCCCGTACAAACGGCGAAGTACGATTCGTACCGTAAAAATGCATACGAATTGCTTCGGGAAAAGTCTACGAGACGTCCCCGGACAGATTTACGTCTGAGTCGTAAAACTGAAGTCCGAGCGCACAAGTCCCATCCGTACCGGCGTCCCGAATACACAAGCGTATGGAAAACGTCCCGTACGGAGCGAACTTCGTAAGACCCCTACCCCGGGTACACTTGGGCCCGGGATACGAGTCGTACGGCCCACCCACCACACCCGCGCATGTACGCGCAGTACCCCAGCACCCGCGTATGTACGCACCGGACCCCCCACCCCAGCACCCATGCCTGTACGTGCCGTACCCCAGCACCCGCGTATATAAGGGTCGTACCCCCCCACCCCAGCACCTGCGCATGTACGCGCTGTTCCCCAGCACCCACGTATGTATGCGCCGTACCCCCCCACCCCAGCACCCACACATGTGCACGCCATACCCCCCACCCCAGCACCCGTGTATGTATGCGCCGTACCCCAGCACCCGCGTATGTCCGTGCCATACCCCCCACCCCAGCACCCGCGTATGTAGGCGCCGTACCCCAGCACACGCGTATGTATGTGCCGTACCCCCCACCCCAGCACCCGCGCATTTACGCACCATACCCCAGCACACACGTATGTAAGCGCCGTACCCCCCCCACAGCACCCGCATATGTATGCCCCATACCCCCCACCACAGCCCCGTACTTGGACACACCGTACCCCAACACCGTACCCCAGCATCGCGTATGTACGATTCGTACAACACCATTGCATATGTGATCACTGTACAACAACATAGCCATGGATGCACCTTACATACTCGAAAACGAGTCGTACTGAACCAGGACACTGTAAAACAGCACAAGGAGGGTCAATTCGACTCGCACAACACCACAAAACATGTCTACAGGACAAAAAACAACTAAAACACTGACCTGGCACATCCAAACAGTCAAACAGAGGCCCAAACTCACAACCACCTCGTATAACACACCCACCAAAAGTTCAAACCCAGCCACACCCACAAATGGACCAATAAAAAGGGCCCACAATCACAAACCATGAGCCTTTGCAACAGACCCACTGCTGACAGACATCACACACAAACAACTGCACCCATACACCTTAACTTACACACCTTCACACAACCTCCTTCACTCAGACCCCCTCTACACATACACACACACCTACAAATTCACACCCACAACCATCCACACCCACACCCCACACCATGCCCACAGACAAGAATCCAAAGTTCACAAGGGAGGAGCTGGACATCCTTGTCAACGAAATAATCAGAGTCGAGCCACAGCTCTTTGGAACATTGGTCAGACAGACCAGCATATCCCAAAAAACTAGCCTGTGGCAGAGGATCGTCGATCGGATGAATGCTGTTGCGCCCATCAGAAGGACCAGGAATGAATGTCAAGCCAGGTAGTACGATCTGCGCAGGGCAGTCAAGCGCAAAATGAACGAGGAATATGCCCAGAGTAACATCACAGGAGGTGGGCTGCCCCGCAGACTGGTACATTACCATCCCTGGGAGGAGAAGGTGATGGCCCTGCTTTCACCGGTGGGAGTACATGGAGTCGAAGGAGTTCGAGAGCCTGGTGAGTACACAAACAACTCATGTAACATGGGGGAATGGCATCCACGCCTCAACTACAACAAATGCACTCACCTACCCCCAAGCCCTCACCTGACACAACCACACTCTAAACAATGCTCAGGCCACTAACATGAGTATGCCCCATTCACAAAGCAAGGCCATGCCATGTCCCAGCCTACACAAACCACAAACCCAAGACAGGATATCCGGGATGCTGGGAGGGTGGGGATCACTAAACATATTGTACAACTCAGAAACAGACACCATTGCCCTCAGCCCATATGGCCCAGGTACATACCCATGCACCATGCGCAATGCACAGGGACTGGCTAAGTACTGACAAGGTAGCTGACACTTGGCCCTGCTGTAGGCAGCACAAGGCCCTCCTGTGACAACTGCAAACTCGAACACAAACACAACAAGCTCAGAAATCTAGGGCAGGAACTCACACACACTGACATGGCAGCATGCGCCATGGTGGGACAGATACATCACCTGGGAGACCCACTGCCACATCACACCACACCCACCAGCAGGCACCGCCAATCAATCAACAATCGATCAGGGTACTTGTAAGGCGTGCAATTTACCTGTCAGGGTCTCAAGGCGCAGAGGGGGGGTTCCACCAATGCTCGAAGAGCCAGGTCTTGAGGAGTCTCCTGAAGGCAAGTAGGTCTTGGGTCAGTCGTAGGTGGGTTGGGTGGGTCTTCCAGGTTTTGGCGGCGAGGTAGGAGAAGGATCTGCTGCAGGCGGGCGTACGTTGGATGTGGGGGACAGCTGCGAGGGCGAGGATGCCAGAGCGGAGCTGGCGGGTGGGGGTGTAGAAGCTGAGTCTGTTGTGCAGGTAGGCTTGTCCGGCGGTGTGGAGTGCCTTGTGTGCGTGGCTGAGGAGCCTACAGGTGATCCTCTTGTCGATGTGGAGCCAGTGCAGGTCTCTCAGGAGGGGGGTGTTGATGATCAGTTGTGCCGAGGCGTTTCGGAAGCGTTGTAGCTGCCATTGGTGTGTGGATGGGAGTCCTGCGTAGAGTGCAGTGGCGTAGTCCAGTCAGCTGCTGACGAGGGCCTGTGTCACTGTTCTACTTGTTTAAGTCGGGATCCACCAGTAGATCCGGCGGAGCCTGCGAAGGGTGTCGTAGCAGGAGGAGGAGATGCTGTTGACCTGCTTGGACATCGAGAGGGAGGATGCGAGGATCAATCCTAGGTTGCATGCGTGTTTGGTGGGTGTTGGTGATGTCCCCAGAGCGATCGGCCACCAGGAGTCGTCCCAGGCTTAGGGTGTGGGTCCCAGGATGAGGACCTCAGTCTTGTCCGAGTTCAGTTTCAGATGGCCGCTCCGCATCCAGTCGGCGATGGCCCTCAGACCCTCGTGGATGTTTGTCTTGGTGGTGTGAGGGTCCTAGGTGAGGGAGAGGATGAGCTGGGTATCATCGGCGTAGGAGATGTCTTTGAGGTTGTGGTGGCGGGCCACTTGTGTGAGGGGGGCCATGTGGATGTTGAACAGCGTCGGGCTGAGTGATGATCACTCACCCCTTACACAAGCACACACCCCTGGGGCAGCCAATGGAGTCACACACTCTCACAATGGACATGTGACACAACAAGATCAAGCCACAGCCAAAAAAGCATCCAAGGCCAAATGCGACATGTCAAAGACCCTGGATAACATTTCAATCAGTCCCCTGCAACATACCCATCCACAAGTGAACATTGATGTGAATGCTAGGCACATACAACTACCTTGAGGAACTGTGGCAACCAGAACATGTGTGAAACATGGATGTCGCATGAAACAGCATTAACATTGTCTCTCTCTCACACACAGGGCAACATCATGGATCTCCCCCCAACACTGGGGGGGAACAATCACAGGCCCAGGCTCGGCAGGAAGATGATCCCACCGGCAGCGACGACTCTCAGCACTCTGTGGATGACCCCAACCAACCTGGACCCTCTGGTGCCCAAGCCCCTGCAGCACCTGCGTCAGGTACATCTGTGCCAACCACCACCCCCATTCTTGCCACATCCCAGGAGACACCCAGGAGCCCTGCCCGCACAGAACAACTGAGCCAGTCTGACCTGGAGGCACAAGGTTCTCCGGCCACCCAGGAGGAGGCAGACAACCCTGCAAATGCCATCCCTCAGGGGTCCCGTAGACCCGATGTGCCCACAACGGCAGGCCAGGCTCGTGTGGGCAGGGGTGGTGGGAGTGGAGGCAGGCGGAGGCGCGAACCTGACCAGGCAGCTGAGGGAACCGGTATGTCACACATACGCCACATCTTGGAGACATACCGGCGTGAGACCAGGGGCATCAGCCAGGTAGTGGGGACCCTCAACGAGATTAAGAACCAGCAGGCCGAGCAACACGTCAGTCAACAACAACATCAAGGACGGATGGAGGCAAGACTGGCTGAGCTCCTGGCGGTGCAAACGGTCATAAGCCGTTCACTCCGTCGGATCGCCGACAACATGGGCAACCCTCCCTGTACCACCAGGTGAAGACCAGCACCAGCCACAGGGAGGGAGGAGGAGGAGGATTCGTCCAACGGAGCGTCCAAGCATCGTCAAGGCCTGCATCTGAGGGTCCCGCAAGGAAGGTGGGTCATCCACGGGAAAGACCGTGAGAGGCAGCGGACCATCCACGTCTCCCAGGTCACCTGGCCTGGCACCTGGCCCTCATGCGCAACAGCAGCACCTCATCCAATGACATTCTCTGCCACATGGACTTGCTGGTCACAGTCTGACCAATGATGACCAACACTGTGGTCTGGACTCTGATGACTCCAAGTTACAAGGATGCCATCTCCCCCTGTGAACTTTGGATTCCATGCACACTGTATAGCACCTATTTGTCCACACTAAATAGGCCCCCCACCGAGAATAAATCTTAATTTCTACAACCCTGTTCTGTTTAAACCTGCCTACCTGTTGCTGACTCTTCCCGGACGCCCCGGTGTTGGGCTTGCTGCCGTCGATTCTGGGTCGCTTCTGGGTGCCTTCTCCTCGCCGCTGCTGCTACCACCATTCACGGCCGGAGACCACAGCCCCCACAGTGCTTTGCGCTGCATACGCGCTGCATACGCGCCCGGAGGCGCTTAAAGGACCGTCGCTCTTGCTGTAGAGCGGGAACCCTGTTCTGTTTAAACCTGCCTACCTGTTGCTGACTCTTCCCGGACGCCCCGGTGTTGGGCTTGCTGCCGTCGATTCTGGGCCGCTTCTGGGTGCCTTCTCCTCGCCGCTGCTGCTACCACCATTCACGGCCGGAGACCACAGCCCCCACAGTGCTTTGCGCTGCATACACGCTGCATACGCGCCCGGAGGCGCTTAAAGGACCGTCGCTCTTGCTGTAGAGCGGGAACCCTGTTCTGTTTAAACCTGCCTACCTGTTGCTGACTCTTCCCGGACGCCCCGGTGTTGGGCTTGCTGCCGTCGATTCTGGGTCGCTTCTGGGTGCCTTCTCCTCGCCGCTGCTGCTACCACCATTCACGGCCGGAGACCACAGCCCCCACAGTGCTTTGCGCTGCATACGCGCTGCATACGCGCCCGGAGGCGCTTAAAGGACCGTCGCTCTTCCCGCGTTGCGGGACGCGCGCGGGCGGCGCCGGGCTGAGCCCGGGCAGAGGGCGGGCCGTTTGAGGCCGTTCGAGGACGGCAGAGGACGGCCCTGGCCCACCCCCCTTATTGCTCCTAACCTGCTTGTTATTGTATCATCGTGCTGAGACAGGTTAGCTTAAACTGAAGCTCCCTAGTTAGTAAGTCGAGTGACGATCCTGATCTCATCGTAAGCACCATGAGTACTAGGATGACACGTAGCAAAGCCTCTAAAGGTGGTTCACAAATCTGTGGCCCTATGGACGACTTCATCACCCGCACAAATTTAGCCATCGATGAAGAAATATCTAAACTTCAAACCCGGGTATCCCTAGAATTGGTAGCTGCACGTAGGCTGTCCGAGGTAATTGCCCTCTCGAAAAAATCATCCCTAGGACATATAGCCTCTGCTGTCACTCCAGCACGCCCTGCCCGCCCAAATAGTATTACCACCCAGGTTGATTTACACCAGCCCCCGATTACTTCCACCCTCACTCCGCCCTTAGAACAATCACGCATTACAGAAGAGCTAAGTTTCGCTGCACCTTCTCACGCCCAGACCCCCACCCTTAATCCCCTTTCCCAAGTATTCCCAACTACTTCCCGTGTTAGTGGTGCACAACCCAAAAGAAAACGCCAATCACGCTCAGCCTACTCTCGTAAAAAGGCAAAGGTCGCAGTCTCCCACCAGCTCACAATGACCAACACTCAGGCACGTAATGCTTTACCTGAGGGTTCCTCGAGCACACAGTCAGTATGCCAAAGTATGGGAGAGGGTCCAGCCAACACCACCCCAGTAGACGAGGGGGCGCAGGTACAAGACCAGGGAAGGAATGATAAGGAATTTATAGATCAAGTCTGGGAAACATTAAAAAAACTTCTCTCACCACTCGACTTAAGATTGTCTAGGATAGAAAACAATCTACTCGAGATGGAGAAGAGCATTATTGCTCTGGCCACTCTTGGCCTGAGAAGTCTCGAAAACCAGGGCGTGTCCTTATCTGACCCACTTTCGCCAGCCCCTGTTTTGCAAGCTGAGCAGCACCCCCCACCAGTACCTGTTGCTGTAAGGCCTGTTCCTAAGCCGAGGACTGTGGCTGTGGATCAAGTTTCCATAACCGCTAAACCTCAGGCTACCAAACCGCAGATTCCCACACGGAACTCTAAGCCTGGAAAAGTAAATCCAAACCTGGTAGCATCCGCCAGACCCCAGCCTGCCGAAACCCAGGGTCCTCGTCCAAAAGAAAATTTTAGAGGAGGCTATATAGACCTTCCACCAGAGGCCAATGACTATGTGGTCGTGTTGACAGGCGTCCCTGTGATTGGCACTGACCAACACGAAAACCACTGGTCATTGAAAAATAAAACTATGCACTGGCTTAACGTCAACAGACCGATTCCCAATGGCAAAAGAAGCCGAGTAATGATGGTCCGTAGAATACCCTGGGTGGGCCCAACCAAGAAATCTAAGCAAGGGGACTGTGTAGTTGTAACTTTTGAAGACCCACATACGGCGCACCATATCTGTTCCTGGCCAACTAGTGAAGATTCTTTGGTCATACCAAGGCCGCTATCCTATTTTTACCCCCCACGCCAATTGCATACCCAAGCGGATAACTGGTCCTTGGTGCAGCACCACCCATGGAATACCCATCCCATGAGGCAAAAGAATACTCTTTTACACTGGAATGGCCTTTCAACCTACAATAGATTTGGAGGCCTGGAGGAGGTCGATTGACTTTCTATGTTCTCAGCATGCCCACAACTAGAAAAAGCATTGTCTCCACATGTTATAGACATAATTGGAAATCCAACCAACGGCCCTCCAACTAGCCAAGCCGGGCTTCTGACTCTCTTGCCCCGGGCCATGGAACCGATCAATATGGCCATTTTAGATTGCAAAAGAGTGGAAACGAGGCCAGACAGCCCCTGTTCGATCCCCCCTCCTCCAGTACAATCTAATCCAATGGAGATCGACCTGCCTGATAGAGTTGCCTCCCCAGGCGATTCTTCACTGAGGGTCTTAAGCTGGAATGTGGCCGGCCTTGCACGTAACTTTGATAACCCGGAATGGAACACCTTCCTGGCACCCTATGACATTTGCTTGCTACAGGAAACATGGTGCCAGGAACCTAGACATAGAGTGGGGTTTTCGACCTTCTATGTTCCGGCTGTATGTCGCCAAGGTTCTAAAGGACGTCCATCCGGTGGTCTTCTCATCTGGATCAACATAGCACTAGACCTCAGTGTTTCTCAAAGGACCACCGAAACACCTGACCTTCAATGGCTAACAGTGCACTACAAAGGGGGAAGGAAACTAGAATTATTTAATCTCTACTTAAGGGGCAATAGGAACGGAGGATCTCTAAACTCTTTAGGCTTAAGTAACGACCTGTCTGCCTGTGACGCCGACTCTCTCGTCCTGCTGGCAGGCGATTTTAATTGCTGTTTTGAGCCTTTAGCCAAAGAAGATATTCTGGATACCAACGAGGAGGATAACAGGAGGGGCATCCCTATTTTGAACCTCGAACCGATCCCTAAATGGACACAAAAGGCGATCGATATAAATGCTCTTTGCATGGAGCATAACTTGAGAGCAACGAATGGGCGTTCTAAATCAGATCCCATGGGTGCCCATACATACAATAGGACGGGCCACTCATCCAGAATTGACTTTATTATGCTCAACTATAACCTCTGGCCATATCATCAAGACATGGAGGTTATAGAGACCTGTGACAGCGACCACAACCCTCTCGCTTTAACCATTTCTGTCCCCTGGCAAACTGGGTCTCAAGAAACCACTAATCAGTTATGGAAAGCTCCACATGAGATTCTTCCCTCAAACTGTGGCAGACGTCTTAAATGGGCAAGAGTCTCAGCGGATGAGGCTAGGATGTCACTAGCTGAAACCATCTTACTAGAGGCTGAATCTAGGCTTGATAGCACGAATAGCGATAGCAAGATGTTTTTATCGTTATTTACGGAGACTGTAACGGCACTAAGTGGGCTGTTCATCATTCCCAAACCCAGCTCCAGAACTGCTTCAAAGGGGGCCCTGAGAACAAGTGAAAAGTGGTTCCGAGCCAAGTGTCGACTTGCTAAGGGTGATCTTGTTGCTGCAGTAAAAGGAAAAGACCAAGCTACCATCAGGTCTGCAAGGAAACTTTATAGGAAAACTGTGACTGAGGCCAAGCGGACATATGATTTCAACTTTTGGCGTGACCTAACGGAGGCGAGCACAAGGAAAGATGCTAAGGGGTTCTGGGACTTGCTAAGATCAAGAGACAAGCCCATTGATCAACAACTGACTTGTAATATCCCTGGTGTTGCCTGGTTTGCCCACTTTTCGAAATTGTATTCGGCTCAGACAGGGCCTCCGCAACCAGACCCGCTCCCAAGGTTCAGTTCCACAGATCTCCCACCAAATGAAGTCCTATTTACCACCTTGGAAGTAGAGAAGGCAATCAGGTGTATTGTTTCTAACAAAGCGGCAGGACCTGATGGGATCCCGGGCGACTTGATAAAAAATAATCCCCCATTTTGGAGCAGATTAATTGCTGCTCTTCTTAATGAGGTTATGTTGGGGGGGTCTTTCCCTGACTCTTGGAGGGGCGCTGAAGTAGTCCCCATTTTCAATAAGGGTAGCAGGGAAGACCCAGCCAATTACCGCCCCATCAGTTTGCTGGATTCGACGCAAAAGGTAGCGGGGAAAGTGGTATTGGGCAGGATTCTGGAGTGGGTGGATGAAAATCAGATATTGTCTGATTTCCAAGCGGGTTTTAGATCAGGGACAGGCACCGTCGAGCAGACATTCCGCCTTTTAATGCTCTATTGGAAGGTAGTGGTGCTAGGAGGGGGCAGCTTATACTTAGTCTTCATAGACTTAAAAACAGCCTTCGACCTGGTTCCAAGAGCATTATTGTGGAAGGTCCTTGACGAGTTAGGTCTACCTCCCTATTTGTTGGCCTTGCTGATAAAATTCCATGAAAACAACTTTGCCCAAATCAGATGGGGTGCCCAGGGAGAAAAAACCCCGTGTATTCCAGTAGACAGGGGCGTCCGCCAGGGGTGTGTGCTTGCCCCCACTCTGTTTTCGCTTTACGTCAATGGAGTGGTGGAGCACCTTCTTCAACATCCTGCAGATGCACCATCCCTGGCTGGAAGGAAAATCCCGACGCTCCTGTTTGCGGATGACACCCTCCTGATTTCGAAATCACCTGCAGGCATACAGTCACTACTTTCCAGCTTCAAGGCCTTCTGTGACACCAAGGGACTGGCCATAAATATTGGCAAGACCAAATTTCTTGTCCTCAACCCCCCTAAGAAATCTGTTAAACCCCCCACTCTAGACTCTGTCACATTAGAACGGGTCAAAGAATTTGACTATCTAGGCATACGTCTTTGTGATAGTATGAGCTGGAAGGCCCATCACCAAAAAGTGTTTCTAACCCATAAGAGGGTTGTTGGTGCTTTACTTAAAGAGCAGCGTGCTTCCTCCATAAAACCTATTGGGGCACTTCTTGATATTTATAGGGGTAGGGTTGTGAGTGCAGCACTGTATGGCACAGAACTTTGGGGTACCCAGAGAGTGGATACTTTGGCCCACCTAGAAAATAAATTTCACAAAGATCTGATGAGGCTACCCCAGAGCACCCCCACAATCCCCCTCTTGCTGGACGCAGGTACTCGTCCAATCTGCGAGCAAGCTAAATTACGCCCCTTACTACTATGGTCTAGAATTTGGAACGTCCCCGAACTCCACAGCTATGCAGACGCCCTAAAAGATGTACTGTCCTTACCTGGCTGGCATAAGATCGCCTGGCTCAGAGAGGTCAAGAGGGCATTATACAAGCTCGGTCTGGGAGCTGCGTGGGAAAATAAAACAGCACCTCCTAAACAAGAACTGAAGAAGGCTTACTGGTCTTGGGTGGATAACGAGAGACTTGGTAAATCAAATCACCCAAGATCTGTTGCCAACTTCTTGATGGTTAAAGATATCCCCTCCAGAGAACCATATTTGGACTTGATTTACAGTTCACATGATAGGGCATTATATTTTAAATTCAGGGTTGGGGTCTTACCTTTATGTCAGTTTACCTCTACCTGGAAACCACCACTGCAAACTGTACCCTATTGCCCATTCTGCGAGCTAAAAATCGAATCTGTCGCACACTTTTTATTTGAGTGTCGAGTCTATATGGCCCCTAGACGGAGGTGGTTGAAGCCTCTTTTTAGGAGCTTGGGAACTCGCTCACATCTGGAAGCTATAAGAATACTGCTCTCAGATACAAGACCCTTTTTTGCCATTTGTTTGGCTAAATTCCTAGGCTGAGCTTGGCGCATAAGATCTGCTAAACAACTGACGATACAGTAAAGTGTCCCTTTTTCATTTTTCATAAATTTTAAGATTATCTCGTGTAAATATGAAATGTTTTTAATGGTAATATGATTTGTAAATTGCTTTGTTTCGACCATTGTTTTTATGCTGTCATGTTTTGCTTTTATGATATGTTTCTATATCGAAATAAAGCTTTACTACTACTACTACTACAATTACATGTTGCATTCATTTTGCATGAGTACACAACCTACGTGTGGGGAAATGTCAAACTATGCATGAGTGTTGAACTAACTCCAGCCATCCATACCCTGGAATCTGAGTCTGGGACAGGACACACATGGGTCACAATGTATCATACTATACAGACATGGAGCACAATACTCACCCGTGATGGCCTCAAGCTGCTGAGGGGGGCATGCATTACTGTGCGGACAGACCAATTGAGAAGAGTATCCTGAAGGCGTAGAGGTCATGGCTCATGTGGATGTTGCCGGGGAGGGAGTAGCAGGTATGTCTTGCCAGGTGGGAGAACTATGTCCTGCATGCTGGAGTACGGTGGATGTGAAGAATGGTGGTCAGGGCAAGGTTGGATGCACGGAGTTGGCACAACGGGATCTCGGATGACAGACGGGCAAGGTTGGTTTGGGGTCTGGGGTTGTGGCCTGCCTCCTGAGTGTGGGTGAGGAGTTTGAAGGTCATCCTGCAGCACACAGTGATCCATTGCAGCTATATCTGGTGGACGGTGATGTGGCTGGGGCGCGGGATGTTGAAGCTGAGGTGTGCACATGCAGCCTGTATGTGGACAAGTTTCCCGTGAGTTAGGATGTACTTGCTCCGTAGAGGTTGGGGCAGTAGTTGACACGGCTGGTGTCGTGGGCCTGGGGCATGGTCTGTCTTTCCCTGGAGTGGATCAATCTGTGGATCATGTGCATCATGCAGAGGGTGTTGCACCCCTAGGTACACATGCTGGTGATTAGCATGGCAAATGTGAGTGACAAATCCATGATGCACACCATCTTGTGTGCGTGGGCACTGGGTGCATGTGCAGGGCTCTTGCGGGTGGGACTCAAGCAGTTGACCCACCTGTAAGGGGACAATCCTCCGATGATTACCTCAGTCCTGTACAAGTCCAGCCTCAGGTGGCTGATGTTCAGCCATTCATCAATGGATCTCATGCCTTCTTGAATGTTGGAACTGGCAATGGCTGCGTCTTTGGTGAGGGTGAGGATCACCTGTCTGCAATGGCATACGAGCTGATGATGAGGTGCTGTGCGCATGTGATGCCGGTGAGGGGGACCTGGACACATTGAAGATTGAGACGCTGAGAGATGATACCTGGGCCATGTGCCAGATGATGCCACTATACTACATGCTGAAGGCTTGAGTCCCACTCCCATGGCCTCGCTGGTGTACGGAGCCGGTGGGGAGTAGGAGGGACATGACCTGGTTGGTGTGACAGGGCCTGGAAGGCAGGGCAGCACTGTGTAGGCAGTTTGAGTTGCACAATCATCATGCAAAGGTGTCATGTGTGCGCCTAGGGTACGCCTGAGAGCAGGCGGTAGCTCCTTGGATGGACAATGCTTGGAGGGTGGCTGCAACATCAGACTGTAGTGTGATGTGGGTCATGTAAGAACATGAGAGTCGTGCAATGTGCACGTTGCATGCGCTGACGGTCCAGCCTTTGGCACCGCGTAGGCGCAACAGTGGCACAGACAAGCTGATGCCAGCCAAATGAATGGGTGGAGGGAGCAAGGGAGGAGCATCTTTGAGGTGTGTGTGTTGCCGAATCTGTAAACTTTGTGTGCCCTTGCTGCAGGGACCGCAGCAGCAGGCGGCATGTCCTGGAAACTATGCCACTAGTTGCACACAAAGACAAGGATGTCAGAAAGGACTACTGCAACAGGCGTATGTAAAGGAAGGAGTGTCCGGTTTCCCATGGCACACCCAGAGACAATGGATGCACAATCACCAAAGATGACTGACACCGGATCATGAAACTGAAGGACGAGCTGCGCACAGGATACACACCCTCAGCAGGTGTTTACGGCCTGTTGTGGTCACCAACATGCCCAAATACATAAGCAACCATGGACATCATGCTCAATAGATATTCAAATCCCTGAAGAACTGCATGCATGTTGCTAAACTACACATAGACTCATATGCACAATCTTTGACAACTATGCCAGAGATGCCGCATGCAAAGTGGCAAGAGACCTGCATTGACACAGATGAGGCACCTTGGAGGGTGAGGAACACCTTTATTACTCAGGTTCACACCTAGGGAAATGCATCAATATGAACAGACTTACAGGTCATTTGGCTGAATATGTGGGACCTACAGTGAACACCCCCTTCACAACACAGATGCTGAAAATCCATTGAACTGGCACACAAGTGAAGGGGGTGAGCCAAACACCCCCTGCTGCACACGGAGGGGCTGCAATTCCCCATTTATCCTCCCATGGGGATGTCCCACACTATGTCCACCCGTAGCATCCCGTATGTTTCAGAGGGAAGTTGTACACACATTGATGCCTTCATCAGAATCCACAGTACCATCATAGATGACTGTTATGAAGGGTGACTATCAATACATGGGAGTCATGCAACTTGTCATGTGCCCCATGGTGAGTCGACATGTATGTATAGTAACACAACATGCACAGGAGCAGTGCCCACACATTCCAAACACCTACCAACACCAAAATGCCGTGCAGCAATCCTTAACCAAAAATACTTTTCACCATGTCCGTGCATGGGATGCTGATTCAGCACACGTTGCAATACTCATGATGAATAGTGGGAGGCCAACGATGACACGAGCAGACAGCATGCAAAATTACCTGGGGATGACAGACACACAAGAAGTCAGGGAAAAGATTGTCATCCGCATGCGTGGTCATTTAGTCTACAGGAATAAGTGTGTCACCATGCTATATTAAAATTGAGTGTCTAAACTAAAATGTGTGGAAGGACATCATCACTCGAGTGACACATCTGAACACACATCTAAGTCATTTAGCATACAGTCAGCCGGACAAACACATTTTAACACATGCCACTCAAGGCTCCAGGCGTGCACACTCAGACCCATGGACTCACCATTATGAGAAGAAGTTGCGTATGAGCTGACTACGGATATCGTCATCCTCCTTCTCCTCATCCTCACTTGCCTCGTGACCAAGCCCTTCATCCTCCATGGATGGATGTTCCTGCTCATCCGGATCCAGGATGAGTGGCACAGCCTTCTCCACTGCCATGTTGTGCAGCATGCAGCACACAAGGAAGATCTTGCAGGCCTTCACCGGTGCATATGGGAGGGACCCGCCTGTCTTGTGAAGGCAACGGAATCTGCTCTTCAGGAGGCCAAACGTCCTCTCAATCACTTGCCTGGTCTGGCCATGTGCGTTGTTGTAACGGTGATCTGCAGCTGTTCTGGGATTGCGGAGAGGCGTCATTAGCCATGGCATGTTGGGATAGCCAGAGTCCCCTACATGGAAACATCATGTAAAGAAGTGGGTCAGGAGACGCCGTAAGATACAAAAATAGCGCTAAACAAAGGACAAACAGAGTATACCCACCAACAAGACATGCTCGTTCGTTGTGCAGCCCCAGCATCATTTCTGGCACCCTGCTACGCCTCATGATGTAGGCATCGTGTGCTGACCCTGGAAAACGTGCACAGACATGGGAAATCAGCATGTTAGCAAGACACACGACAAGGGCATTTATAGAGTGGTAATGTTTACGGTTGCGATAGGCGACCTCCTGTGCCTGTGGTGGTACCAAAGCCACATGTGTCCCATCAATAGACCCAATTACATGGGGCATCCCTCCCAGGGCATAGAACTCACCCTTTACACCTGTCAACTGCTCACGAGTTGCAAAATGGATGAATTCATCCAGGTGCTCCAACATGGCTTCTAAAAAATCATGCAGGACACGGCTGAACATAGTCTGTGACATGCCACCCACATCAGCTATGGTGAATTGAAACGTACCTGTGGCAAAAAAATGTAGGGCTGCCATCACCTTCATCTTGGGGGTCAGCGCAGTAGGATACCTGTATCGCGGTTGGAGGTGTTGTTCAAGCTTTGCGGTCAAGTTCTGAATCAACTGTTGCGAGAAGCGGTAACGTCTTATGCAGTCATGTTCCCTCATGGCACCCAAGTCTGGCATTGGTCGGGGGAGAGGTGGTGCCCTGCAGAAAATTGGAAGGAATAACGAAGAGTGAGTACATAACAACATCAATGTCAATGAACTGAGCACATGCTCAACTGCAACTACACATCTGCTAAATACAGAGTCTGGTCTGTGCAATACATCGTATGCAAGCCAGGTGATACTCCTACGACGAGCCAGCTACACCCATTGATAGTCAAGTTCTACATGACATGCCCCGAAACTAGCTGTGGGCTAGTGTAAGTGAACAGCCAGAGACATCACAGGAGTGACATACATCCACATATCTGCATTTGAAGGATGTCATCTCATACAGACTGCTGGCGGCAAGCTAGACGCACAGGTCACATGTCATTGGAAATGTACAGATCACACACATAGCGATGAAGGGGTACACGTGAAAAACAAAAACACAGAGATTGATACGGCGCAGATATGTCCTCATGTTCAAAAATCATCTTAGAAGCATACAGACACACGTAACGTGTGAATCCACATGTGGCATGGTGTGCGTATATGTGTGCCATGCCCATCTACACACAGACACATGTTGGATGCTGCAACAGCAGATGCAGTTGACGGAACACCAACAGCAAGCTCATGGGAACACATGACACACACAGGACATAGTCACATCGGGGCACGCTGGTACTTAGATGTCAGGTGTTAGTGTCCCTGTCCCTGGCATCAGGGGACATTTGCGGGTGTTGGTGACTGTGCCATATCAGTGATGCAGTGCTTGACATGTTTGTACTACATGCACACATGTGCAAAGTGGGAAGGGGAAGTGTGCCACATACTGCCCCATCACACATGACAACATGTGTACACAGGTCATCACACATCTATTGTGCTAAAACATGAGGAGACATGTGCCATATCACTGCCTGACAAACCTAGTCCCTGCACATGAAGGACTGCAATGACAATGACTTGATGTACAGCCGTGCACGAGTCTGACACCTCCATTCCATTCGTGTGCGCCTCCTATCACCTGTGTAAGCTGTGAAACGCACCGTACACACGCTCTGAGGGCATGTGAACGGTCCGTATCATCACATTGGTGTTCCCGCCGGAGTACGGGTGTGTGTATGGACCGTACACACGTACGTGTACTACCAGTGTGTACACGTACATGTACGACCAGTGTGTACACTGCCGTAGTACACGTATATGTACACACTGCTCGTACACGTACATGTACACACTGGTCGTACATGTACGTGTACACACTGGTCGTACACATACGTGTACGACTGTAGTACACACTGCGACCGTACTACACGTAGGTGTACACACTGCTCATACACGTATGTGTACACACTGCTGTAGTACACATACGTGTACACACTGCTCATACACGTATGTGTACACACTGGTCGTACACGTACATGTACGACCAGTGTGTACACTGCCGTGTACGACCAGTGTGTACACTGCCGTAGTACACGTATGTGTACACACTGCTCGTACACCTACTTGTACACACTGGTCGTACACGTACGTGTACACACTGGTCGTACATGTATGTGTCAAACGCACTGTGCAACTGGTGCCATAGGGGTAAGTGTGAAACGCACCATACTTGTGTGTGGGTTGCTAAATTACATAGGGACACATGAGGGACAACTATTAGGGCCTAAATGCATGCTGGTTGTCATGGATACCGATTTTCAAGTTCAAATTTTCCATCATGTGGCCTGTAAAAGGCAGTTGGCAACTAAATACAATGTTGCAAAGTGGTTGTTGACTTCCCATTATGCTCAAATTTTGAACCATGCAAAGGCACTCACTGGTGTATGTGTATGTTTAAAGGGATTGGAGGAAACGTAGGATGCAAATGAGACTGGCCAATCACTCTGTACTCCTGTAAATGAAACAGCCCAGCAAGGCAGATATAAGTCAGACAGAACCCATGAGAGGGCACTTTCCTGCACTACCTTTCACTTGACACCACTGCTGCTGCCTGTGCTTCCTCTGGCACCATGTCAAGGTCTGTGGAGAGGGCCCAGCCTTTCACCCAAGAGGAGAATGAGGCATTGCTTGATGTCATCCTCCCACAGTACCCCAGCCTGTATGGGAGACCAGGGGAGCAGGTGAGTGCTGACTCCGCTACCTTTGACTGTGCACCTTTTTTGTGGCTGTCACTTCTGGCTTTGTGTCCAGGTGTGACAGACATGCAATGTTGTTTAGAGTGGGTCCCAGGGGGGGAATGGCTTATGTCTCCCATGCAGAGCATGATGTAGTTCCTGTGTGCACTCCTCACTTGCATTGTGCTTACTGTGACATTCACTGCATAGTGCATGGCACATTCAGCCTGCCCAATCCTTTGGGCCATTTTTGTTCTATAGTCCTGAGGTGATTCAGTGGGCCCCCCCGGTGTGACAGGTGACTGTACCTACAAATGTGTGTGAGTTGAGGGGAGCTGTGGTGAGAGTGTCCAAATGATGTGTACACCCCCTGGACATTGATGTGTGTAAATGTTCCTTGTCATGTGGGTGAGTGTCTTTGTGGAGTGTTGCAGCACAGCTGCATGGAGGAGGCAACAGGTCCACCCATCTGATGTGAGAAGTAAGCCGTGCGGAGTGTCTGACTTGCTGAGCTAGCCCCACACCTGTGACACCCCACAGGCAAGTGGCACATGTGCAGAGTGAGGTTTGTATCCGCTGTTGCCAATGGCATTTGATTGATCTGTGCCTCTGTGTGTCTGTGTACTCTGCTGAGGTTGCGTCAGTGGCCTGGGGCATGTGACTGCTTGGAGGTGCTGTCCATCAGCCTGGTGTTGCATGTGATGCACAGCGTGTGCCATGATCAGGGAGTGTGTTGCACCCCTCATGCCACCTGTGTACTTTCAATGCCATGTAGTGCATTGGGGCTTCCACAGAGGCTAATGTCCCTTTGACAAAGGTGCTATTTTTTGGCAGCATACTATGCCCTGTTCAACATATCAAAGATGTTCAAATGTGTGTCTCTGTGACATGGAGCAGGTGTTGTGATGTTGTCTTACTCTGTCATCCTCACAGGTAACTGCCTACGCCAAGGGGGAGATATGGAAGCGGGCCGTCAGGGCCATGAGATCGGTGGAGGGTCGCAGTCGGCGCCTAGCCCAAGTGAGGAAACGCTGGCAGGATATCCAGTGCGTGTCCTCACGGTGGTCTTCCCTGACTTGGATAAGCGGTTACAGGAGTTGCAGCAGCAGGAAGGGGGTAGGTACATGTGTGTTTGTTGTGTGTCACCAGCTTTTGGAAGTGCTCAGTCGCCTGGATACACTGCGAGGGTTAATTTGTGCAGTGCAGATTCTGTTCCCCAAAGTCAAACGGTGCTGTTCTTCCTCCCTTCCCCTCCTTGACATGTGTTCCCTGGTCTGTGTGTAATCACTATTGCACATGGTCATCTAGGCTGGCAGTTAATCCAAGTGCACATTGCTTTCTGCATCATGTGGGGGGGTCTGCCACATGTGTTGTTACCTTGCCTGTGCCCTGTCCTGTTCAGTCATTTGGGGGTCCATATTAGTTGGCACTGATACTGAGTCTCGACATAGGAGTGTGATTTTTCAAATGAACAGACTTGCAGTATGCATGACCGATGTTGTGGCCTCATACATGATGTGCATGAGTGGGAGATATGCATAGTGCAGGGACGGTAGCTCATGTTACAGTCAGATAATTCCAGGACCATGGAGCAGTGTGCCCACTACAGTCCCCTAAGACACCCTTGCCTCGGAATCATGTGTGTCATCCAACACTGTGCCCATTCTCTGTGTGTTCAGCATAGTTTGGCCTCTGTGGCATTGTTCCCTGGCCTCATTTGTATTTATCAAAAGTGTGCTACATGTGCCCATTGTACAGGCTGACCCCATTTTGCTTGTGCATACTCACACTGGGCAGTGCCTGTGTGTCTATGTACAACTATCTGTTGATGGTTGTTTGTCACAAATATGTGTTGGCAGCCTCACGAGGTGATGTGGAGTACATTTAGGAATTCTTGAAGCACATTTTAGTAAACCCAGATTAAGAGGTGTAACTTCTTGATCTGTCGCAATAACATTGTCTCAGGTATGGGGGGTTTGTGCGGGCAAGGCCTACATGTCCAAACCTTATGTCTCCTTGCCAGGTCTGACCTGTGTGTGATAATTGTCTGGACAGACACTCAACATGCAGTGACCCAGTCATGTTGTGCTGGGTTTAATGTTTTTTCTTTGCAGCATGTGTCAAAATGTATAAATACATGGCTCATGCTCATCCATTTTTGCCACCAGTGTGTGGTCGAGATGCTACGTAGTTTGGTCTGTGTGTGCTGACATCTGTGTGGACATTCTTGCTTGCCATGAGGGTGTCTCCTCAGTGCAGGTGCTCCTTATCCCGACACATCGCAGGCCCATTAGCTAATGCATTGTCCTGTGTTTGGACATGTGTGCCACTCCACATGACAGGCAGTGGGTCAGATGTGTTGCCAACTATGTCATCATTGTACGGATGGCCATGTGACAGGTGGCATGATTCAAGTTGTTAGTCAAGAAGTATTGTACCTTGGCACTCACTACACTTGTCAACATGTCTCAATTTTTCATATGCTTCATTTTGCTAGTTTGTTGTGAAGGACAATAATGTGCCTGCATGACAGATGTCTCCCAGGGAAGTGCAAAAGAAAGTACTTTTACACTTTCCGTGGACACGCTGGCACATTTTAAAGAAAGGCACAGTTCGATTACCACTTGTTTTCTGATTATACATATCCATGTTCACACAGTGTGTTTGCATTTGGGTAAGTCATTGGTTGTTGCTGATACCAACTTACGAGTGTCAAGTCATCCAGACCACTGTGGTGCCATGTATATGTAGTTACTGATACCCCATTTCTTCTTTACAGTGGCTTATTTGAATTCGGCTGGCAGCTCATACAATGACTGTGTAAATGTATTTTTGTGTGCACCTCATTGTGTGACTTCTGTCATACAGGCAGATGTGTCTTCTGTTCACAAAGTGGCACATTCACACATTCTAAACCTGTACATTGTGTAAAGTGTTGTGAGTCCCAAGGGATCGCAATGTTTTTGGTTAGGGTTTCCAAAGTACTCACAGGTCTCAGAGTGTGGGGACACCTTCAGCACTGAGGTGTGTTATTTGGCCTTGGGTGCACCAATACTGTTTCGTTCACAGTGAACAAGAGGTGGCATGCCTTCATAGTCTTGCTGTGCTCAACTGTCCCCAGACACTAGCTTCTCAGTATAATTCGATATCAAGTTATTTGCTGTTGTGTCAGTTAGTTCAAAGACTTTATTCGGTTATAAAAAAATGATAACCATAAAAGTACATACAACATAGTACAACATAGTATTACACATTTCAGTCGATTTCAAGGAATAAATATTTAAAAGCACATAAGCTCAAATCAATAAAACACAATTGATTTTCTCAAGTAAAAAACATTTCTAAAAAATACAGAGACAGATGCCACCGTAAATATATCTTCAAGTTTCCTAATAATCAGAAAAGCAGGTCGGCACTGTCTGAGATTTAGATACTTTAAAATTGGCTTAATCCACCTTTCCCTGGGTATGGAATAATATTTACAGAAAAATAAAATATGAATATCCGATTGGGTAGATATGTTGTTGCATGGGCATTTGCTTATTCCGGCTGTCCAGTCATTAATAACAGGAAGACTCACAGACCTAAAGAGGAACCCCAGTCTAAAACGTAGGAACTTTTCATGCTCCGTCAGCCTCAGGGTTAAGTATGGTTGAATGGCCTGCGAGATTAAAGTCAATTGATGGGAAATCACTGTTTTTTTTGGTAGTTCAGCATATTCTCTTAATTTTACAAGATACATAATACATAGACTTTTCAAATCTTTCCTTGTGATCATCGTCATGGACTCAGGGTCACGATAAAATTCTGGATGATCAATAAAGTCACGAAAACTTTTAATGTACCTCAGCCATTTCACTCGATGCGCACCCTCCAATTTTAGTACATCCCTCAGTATAAGGCGGTTCAAATGACACTCCTTTACAGTCCATACCCTGTACCACAAAAGGACAGGCTGGATTCTAATAATGTCCTCGATATATAATATACCGAGCTCAGCGTGGACATTATAAGTGGAGGTGCTTTCTGGCGTAGTCAAGAGAAATTTCAAGAATCTATTTTCTGTCAGCTGTAAATTAGTTATGTTCGAGATGCCCTATATTCCCGCACCATAAGTTGCCACAGCCACACAGCTAGTTTTATATATACGCAATAACTCATTAACTGGTTTCTTGCCCATCTTTTTACTGAAGAGTTTAAGGGCCATTATAGACTTAGTAAATAACATATTCCTCACCTTAACTGCCTCGTTCCACTGTCCTGAGCAGTCGAACAAAATTCCTAAATAGGAAAGGTAGAAATATAATCTAATGGTTTAGAGTCTATAAACATAACTTTTTTCCTCTGTTTTGCTTTGGTGCCGCAATTCATGGAAAAGGTTTTAGAACAGTTTACCTTTAGATCCAAACTGCTCATAAAAGTGCAAAAGGAAGTAATCATGGTTTGCATAGCAATGGGAGTCCTTGCCATCAAAACAGCATCATCAGCGTAAATTAATGTCGGGATGTGACATTGTGATGCCGTAGGCATGTCTATACAATCCCTCAACAGGGTGTTCTCAAGTTCATTAATATAGATCAAAAATAAAAACGGGGCAAGGACACAACCTTGTCTTACTCACCTTGCAATATTAAACATTCTAGTACATTCACCTTTTATACCATATCTAATTGTGGCCCTAGCCCCATTATACAATTCCCTTAAAAAACTAATAATACTGTCCTCAACTCCCAATCGTGTTAAAATTACCCATAGTTTACTGTGATTAACACAGTCAAAGGTGGAAGTTAAGTCCACAAAAGTTAAAAACAGTCTGCCACCCTTGGCCTTAGTATACTTTTCCAATAAGATGGATAGGTTCAGACCTTGATCTACAGTCCCTACCCCTGCTCTAAAACCATATTGCAGGTCACTGATAATTTTATGCTCGTCTGCCCATGACTGCAACCTATCTAGAATAACCCTACCCACAATTTTAACAGTTGAATCGAGTAGGGATATAGGTCGATAACATTTACAGCTTGCCCTGTCACCCTTTTTATAAATAGGTACTATTATTGATTCGTACCAGGTATTAGGAAGGCCAAATTGAAAGGCAGCATTTAAAAATCTAGTTAATAGGGGGGCCCATAAAGTTAAGTTATTTTTAAACACGTCAACCGGTACACCATCCGGGCCCGGTGCCTTACCCCCCTGACTCAAGCCAATACCCTTCAGTACCTCGGACAGAGTGAAAGAGAGATTCAAGCTCTTAAAGTTTGTAGTCATCATGGGCATGTCCTGCTTTTTCAGTTCACTCAAAGGGGCAACAGGACTATAAAGGGACTCAAAATAACTTACCCATGTATCCTCATCAATAGCGATCTCAATCCGCGCCTTAGTGTCGTCTTTAAAGTATGGTGCATTGACTGCCCTCCAAAAGGCTGTCATATCTCTCTGCTCTGAAGCATCTAGTAAATCCTCCCATGCTTCCCTTCTAATTCTGGCCCTCCTATTCTTAGTTGCCAGTTTATAAGCTTTCCGAAGTTCCCTATTCTTCTTCTTATCTCTAACATGCCCGTTCAATGCCAATTTGAGTTTAGAATGTGCCATGGTACATTCGTGGTCAAACCATCCCTTCTTTCCACTTTTATTATTATGCTTTTTCAAGTTGACCCACAAATTTTCCTTAATACATATTAAAATAGTACTGAAGTCGCTAAATACTTCAAAATCCCTGGACATAGTGTCCAAACAAGTATTAAAACATGAGTTGCAAGTCTTAATTAAATTTGAAAGAAAGTCGGCGGGTACAATTTTAGACCACTTCAGGGCATATCCATTTTGTCTAGAAATATTAATGTCGCTAGATTGAAGCCTAGGGACACTATCAAGGTTAGCATGGGAATTAATAATTTCCACTCTAATGGGGAAATGATCGCTGAGTGATATATCTAGTACTTCATATTTTCCGACACTTCCCCCATAGCATGAGGAGATCAGAACATAATCAATTACAGGGGAAAGTCCCCTGCCACAAAAGGTAGCAGAGAACGGAACCTCAGTTTGACATAATGTGTTTGCAAACCCTAAATTGTTCGCAAAAAGAATTTCATTTAAAACATCACCCTTTCCATTATGTTCAAAATGTATTAATGTGGATCCCTTGTCCACAGTTAGGCCACAATTTCCTTTTCCGGCTCTGTTACAAATTGTACAGTTAAAATCGCCCCCCCCATATGGCGACAAACTCCTTTCTTTTATTACAAAGAATTGAGTTAATTTCAGAACTAAGCTTTTTGAATACTAGTGCTGTGTCTGCCGGGGGAACATTATTGTATAGATTAATAACCAGAATACAGGAATTTTTGTTCAAATGTAGGCCAACAATATGATAGTAGGTGGTGTTATAAAAAACTTCAATGAATTTACAGGTAAAACGATTAGAAACATATGTGCAGAGCCCACCCTTGGCTCTGCCGTGTGATGAGCCTATTGCCAGAGTAAAAAATTGTTCTAAAACCATTCAAGTGAGAGACATCCTTCGCCCACGTTTCTTGTAAACATATAACATCGTTGCATTCAATTAATTCAAGCCATAACAAGTTATCTATCTTGGCCCTGAGGCCAGCAATATTCCAAAAAATGATGGTCCAGTTTCCCTTAGTCCTATCATGTATAACTTGACTTGGGTTAATGTTATTGGCTAGATTATTATCTAAATGTCCCTTTTTTCTATCTTGGACACCCATTAGTGCTGCGTCAACCCTTTCAGTGGGTTCAAGTTGATTACCGACCGGGGGGCATATCAACAACAATCGGCGATAATTATCTCTAAGCGCACTTAGCGCTAGGATAATTATCGCCGGCTAGCGTGAATTTTTATCTCTGAGATAGCGTGCTATTAGCAACGCTTATCTCAATAGCGATAAAAATCCTCATGCTAACAGGCTAACGTGAGATTATCGCTGGAAACCCAGCGATAATCTCACGTTACCTTGTTGATAGGGACAGGCAAACTAAGCCATGATATCCTCCTTCCATAGGATATCATGGCTAAGTCAGAAAAATACCAGACGTAAAAAAGCAGCGTTAACCGCGGTTAGCGCTGCTTTTTTTGTCTCTAACAGGGTTAGCGACATTCTTGATAATAGGAGAAATGTCGCTCAGCGACATTTCTCCTATTATTTTACACTGGAACGCCCCCTTTGCATCTCATTAGAGATGCAAGGGGAAGCGTAGAGTAAAAGGGTGCTAACATGCAAATTTGCATGTTAGCACCCTGTTGTTGATAGGGCGCTAGTTTTATCTCTCCTTTTTTGGCTTTTAAAGCCAAAAAAGCAAAGATAAAGCCCTTGTTGATATGCCCCTGGGTTCTGTACTTCTTCATCTTGCAGAACCCTCTTTCTCCGACTATCCATTGTTAAAGCGGGATCGAGAGTCACCGCACGAGTATGAAGTACCGGTTCCCATGCTGGTCAATCCACCCCTCCCAGGCCTGATAAGGAATCAAGTCTATTATGAGTTGAAACATTAAATAGATCCCCTATCTGTTGGTAATAAAGTGGGTTGTTTGGCATAGGGCCGCCATACATCTTGGGCCCCCTATAAATATTTTGTTGACTTCCAATAACTGGGGGCCTATCTTCGTAACTTACTTTGTATGATCTCTTTCTAGCAGCACCAACAAAGGGGGCAGGTGGATAAAAATAACTCCGATCTAAAGACAAAATTCCACCAGGGTTTTTGTAATTTGGGAAACCACTGATAAATTACACAACTCTTGGGTCTCTAAAATTTACAATAATGCAATCTCCGCTGATTTCTTTGGCTCTGTGCCCCAACCAATTAACTCTACGGACATTGATAATTTCTCCCCTCAATTCAGGTCTAAGGGGTCTATTTTTCCCTAACCAGTACATAACCTTGTTCTTTAATTCGGTCATAGTTTCATACCTATTATGACTCCACTCCGGAACCCCTACATGTACAATTACATAGGGGTAAGAGTCCGGTGGGAGATCAATTCTCCTTTTATGTTCATTAATTTTGGTATCCATTGTTTTGTCCAAGTTGGGTGTAGTATTAACTATAACCTTCTTTGGACATATTTTAAGGCTATCAGTATTAGTGTCTTTACTGGCGTTGTCAGTCTGCATGGGATTATGAGTTGCCAACTTTCCACCTTCCTTGGATAGGGGATTTTTAATATCTTGTTCAGGTTTATTTTTAGATATTACAGATGGAATATTTGTTATGTTTTTGATATCCCCTAATTTTTTCAACAAGACTGTGTTCTCTCTCGTAATTTTCTCCAGAATTTCAATCTGGGTGCTTAGCCGTCTAGTACGTTCTAGCAGTGGGAGAATTAAAGATCTAACTAGATGCTCAATGTCAACCAGTGAACATACAGCATTTCTACCAATTACAGGCGGGCTTTTTGTTATATCGACAATAGGGGGTGTATGGGTAAAATCGGCTTTAACTGCCTGGGTAGAATTTTTATCCCTATATGTAACCCCCTTGTCCTGGCGCGTAGGTATGATACATTTACTCTTTTTGTTACGCGCGCCTTTGTGATGCTTTCCACCATGCTTACGTTTTAAATTAGAAGCGTTACCTTTTACTAGATCAGGGTGGGTACATTCAGGTGCTAGCTCGCTGTAGCATGGCAGGAGACTTTGCCGTCTACCTGCTTCCACAATTGGATAGGCCATATAAGAATCTAAACTAGCATCAAAACCACTTATGTCCAGTACAGTTGAAAATTCCTCTTGTTGTAAACATGGTGTTTGAATATTCTGGGTCAATGAAGGGACGGGTGATGGTACTGTGGCAATTTTTCCAAGGGAAGACTTTCTCATGAACACGGGGTCGAGAGATAGTCGTCGTTCCGTTAATGCTATCTCTTTCTCCAAGGCCGAAACTGCCTTTGTAAAGAAAGTGTCTATGGTGCCCACTAGACCAGTTCCTGCACCTACAACATGCGGGTTGGTTTTCAGAACCATGATTATGGTGCCACGAGTCAAAAATTAGCAATATGAAAGCGGGCAAAAGGGTTCACACTTAAAATAGCAATATCACTAAACAAAAATACATACTCTTGAAATCTTACTGAATATAAAACTTAAGAGGGGAGGCCCAGTCCAGTCTCTTCCGGTCTTTGACGGGCAAGGACGAGCCCGCCCTTGGCCCGGGCTTCGCCAGGGCGAGCCCGCGCGCGTCTCGCGCTGCGGGAGGCACTCTTCGTGTTTATGGGCCTTGGCGCCCTGTGATGACGCTCTCGGTGCACCAAGCGGTGCCCCCTGGGTAGTGTAGGCGCAAGGCAAGCTGTTCCCCTCACGGCGCTGGCGCTAACAAATGGCCACAGGAAATAAGAGGCCCACAGCAGGAGCAGAGATCACTGGCCGTTCCCCTCACGGCGTGTCCGACGTCCAAATCAGGTGTGGCGCTTCCCCAATAATATCTTTATTTCAGCTAGCAAAGGACTATGCACTTGAGGATTTTGCTTCTCAGTTGATTCGTGATCAGCTTGTTTCCAGATGTAATTCAAAAGTGATTCAAGAGTGCCCTCAAGTACTGTAGTCCCTGAAGCAAGTGTCAGAGATGTTGCCCAGCCCGGCCTCGTCTGGTCTATGATGGGCTAAGACGGGCCCGTCTTGGCCCTGTCTTGGCCTGGGCCGAGCCTCCACAGGCCCGCTCAGCGGAATGCATCGTAGGCTTTTGTAGCGCTCCTGCGCTGGGTTACGGGTGCTGCTGTAATAGGCCCCTCCCTCGCAGTTCAGGAACCAGGGGGCAGCTGTAAAGTTCTCAGTGCGGGCAAGTGAGCAGGAATAAAGTGCAGTGCAATTCAAAGCAGTGGATTAGAAGTGCGTCCCGTGCAGCGGGATGCCTCGGTGTCTTTTGTAGCTCTCCTGCGCTCGGTTACAGGTGCTGCTGCAATGAGCAATGAGAAATGAGAAATTGGATAAAGTGCAGTGCAATTCAAAGCAGCGGATTAGAAGTACGTATTTGCTGTTGTGTCATAATCTCCATTGTTTCCAAGTGGCATGGTGGGTCAACCAACTGGGGAGTGCAGGGTTACATATGTGCGGACTATTCTAGATGTTACTCATGATGCATTTCCTGAAATGCATCATCGGAGGACACCGAGGGAGACACCTGCATGGACGTGGAGGAGGGATCCAGCACCGCTGCCACCACTGCTGCCGAGTCTGCGGGAGCAAGTGGCACGGAGGGCGAGGGTAGTCAGGCGGAGGACCTCCATTTCCATCACCGCCCTCCCAGTTGCTCAGGTCCCTTCTGTCTGTGCTAGGCAACCCCGTGTCTCCTTCGTGCCAGGCACCGCACTCCCTGCCCCTGTCCCCCCCCTGCTGCCCTCACTGCAGAGTCTGTGGACCTTCTGCGGCAGTTGCAGGTTGGCCAGACATCGATACTGAATGTCCTCCATGGCCACACCAGAATGATGACACAGATGGTGTCGTACATGGAGGGCATGTCATCACCGATGTCTGACCAACGGATGTTGCTGAGGTCCATGGACTCTTCACTGACGGCAGCAGTGAGTCTCCTGCAGCGCTTCGTCCCCCCTACCCCTTCACCATCCACACTTCCCACCCCCATGCCTGTCCCAAGCACACAGAGACATTCCCAAGCACGCACCCCACCAGACACAGGCAGCACACCACCACGTAAGGGCAAGCGCACTCCTCCTGGCACGCACACTCAGGGGGATGAATGCACACCCACTGGGTCTGGGGCACACAGGCATACACGCAGCCACAGTCTGAGCCCGCATGCCGCATGTTAGACGGCGACCTCAGAGGAGCCCGGGAAGGGAGTCCTGACTACCCTGAGACCCACCCTCAAGTATCGTAGCCGGGCACTGGCGGGAGACTCCTCAGGAGGAGAAGTCTCGTATCGAGGATCGTACTTCGGGCACCACACGACACAGAAACAACACACCGTGCGTTCTCAGGAACCAATCTTTATCAAATAGGTTAGCACTGCGAATATGTACAAGGAGAGCGCGGGCTCAATGAGTCTCGGAAGGGATAGGGGGTAGCGGGACAGTCTTTGGCACAAAAGTTCAAGGTAAAGACGTACCCGGCGCACAGCTCACAATCCTCGAGCTGGGGGGTAGGCTGGTTGTCGTGGGGTCCGGCGGGACCAGGGGAGTCTGTGGAAGCCGCGAGTCACTCAGCGGGCTCAGGTACAAGTTCGGAGGTCTTACGATCTTCAGGGAGCCGCGAGTCGCTCAGCAGGGCTCAGGTACAAGTTCGGAGGTCTTACGATCTTCAGGGAGCCGCGAGTCACTCAGCAGGGCTCAGGTACAAGTTCGGAGGTCTTACGATCTTCAGGGAGCCGCGAGTCACTCAGCAGGGCTCAGGTACAAGTTCGGAGGTCTTACGATCTTCGGGGAGCCGCGAGTCGCTCAGCAGGGCTCAGGTACAAGTTCGGAGGTCTTACGATCTTCAGGGAGCCGCGAGTCACTCAGCAGGGCTCAGGTACAAGTTCGGAGGTCTTACGATCTTCGGGGAGCCGCGAGTCACTCAGCAGGGCTCAGGTAGTTCTAAGTTCCAGGAGCCGCGACCGCGTCAGCAGGCTCTCGTTGTTCCAGCGTTGAATCTGACGGACAGTCCCAGAGCACCCCTTGTTATAGGTCGACCCCTCTTTGATGTCCGGAGTCTGTGCAGGCAGGGGTCTTGTCACCTGGGGGTCGCTTGTCGGGGGTTTCCTGCCATTGTCTTTTGATCCTTTCAGGGCCGGGTCGGGAGGAGTCCCAGACACCCAGCAGGCGTGGAGCCAGCCTTTCAGGGAGGCCGGAGGGCCGATCGAAACCCATCGTCCCAGGGGAGTTCAGAGGTGCGATAGAAACTGCTCCTCCCTCTCTCAACCCCTGGAAGCGTGATGTCCTCCAGCCGGAGTGGCGCCTCTAGGCCCGGGTCGCGCTGGGGCCGGGCGGCCATCTTGGTGCATGAAGTGGGCACGCGGGCCCGGGGTGGCCGAAAGGAGAGAGGCCATGGACGAGGGTGTCTGGGTTGAGTGCGTGTGTTCTGGTGGAAAGGCTTGGTGAGGCCGGGGGATTGGGGCCGCCGGCACCAGGTTAGGTGGTGTGGGGACCAGTAGAGCCATGTTACGAGGCCGGGTCCAACACGCGTCCCCCCCAGCTGAAAGCCGGAGAGAACTGCCCATCATCTTGGGGGGTTCTCTTCGCTGAGGCGGAAGAACCGGGAGAGGCCATCGACGTTGGCGTGGTCCGTCCCAGGACGGTGTCCCACGGTGAAATCCATCCCCTGAAGGGAGATTGACCACCGCAGTAGCTTGGGGTTTTCTTCCCGCATCTGCATAAGCCATCGCAAGGGCCGATGATCGGTTTGGACTTTGAAATGGGTGCCGAACAGGTAAGGGCATAGTTTCTTGAGTGCCCAGACCACGGCAAAGGCTTCGCGCTCAATGGTACTCCATCGCTGTTCTCTGGGTAACAGCCGCCGACTGAGGAAGGCGACGGGCTGGTCCAGGCCTTGGTCATTCATCTGGGACAGGACGGCCCCAATGCCATGCTCGGAGGCATCGGTCTGGACTACAAACTCCTTGGAGTAGTCGGGAGCCTGGAGGACGGGGGCCGTGCACATGGCCTTCTTTAGGGCATCGAACGCCTCCTGGCAGGCGGTTGTCCACTGGACCTTTTTTGGCTGTTTTTTGGATGTGAGTTCTGTGAGGGGGCCGACAAGGCTGCCATACCCCCTGATGAATCTGCGGTAGTAGCCAGTGAGGCCCAGAAAGGCTCGGACCTCCGTTTGGGTGGTGGGGGGTTCCCAGGCCACGATGGCGTCGATTTTTGGTTGTAGAGGGGCGACCTGGCCACTCCCGACCTGGTGCCCCAGGTAGACTACTGATCCTTGTCCAATTTGGCACTTGCTGGCTTTTACTGTCAGGCCTGCCTGGCGCAGGGCGGTTAGCACCCTCTGAAGGTGCTGGAGGTGCTCACTCCATCCGGAACTGAAAACGGCGATGTCGTCCAGATAGGCCGCGCTGAACTGTTCTAGCCCGGCCAGGACTCTATTGACCAGTCGCTGGAAGGTGGCCGGGGCATTTTTCATTCCGAAGGGCATTACGCGGAAGCGGTAATGCCCATCTGGGGTGGAGAAGGCAGACCGCTCCTTGGCCCCCTCGGTGAGCGCAATCTGCCAGTATCCGCAGGTGAGGTCGAGGGTGCTGAGGAACCGTGCTGCCCCGAGTCGGTCAATGAGCTCGTCGGCCCGTGGAATGGGGTGGGCATCGGCTCGGGTGACGTCATTGAGCCCCCGGTAGTCCACACAGAACCAGAGCTCGGGGGCGACACCGGGGGCCGCTGCCTTCGGGACCAGGACCACGGGGCTGGCCCAGGGACTGTCAGATGGCTCGATCACTCCCATGGTCAACATCTTTGAGACTTAAGCTTGAATGCAGGACCGGACCCGGTCGGGGACCCGGTAGGCTCGGTGTCTCACCGGCGGGCTGTCCCCGGTGTCCACGTCATGGACACACAAGTCGGTGACTCGGGGGATCAGGGAGAAGAGGTCGGCAAATTGTCCTAGTAGCTGGCGGCAGTCCTCTTGCTGCTGGGCAGTGAGAGCTGGGGAGAGATTCACTCCCTCCACGGAGCCATCCTGCTCCTTGACACACAGGAGGTCCGGGAGGGGGTCGGACTCGTCTTCGGCCCCGTCATCGGTGGCCAGCCGGAGGCTTAGTTCTGTCCGCACGAAGTGAGGCTTGAGGCGGTTCACGCGAAGGACCCGGAGGGGATCCCGAGGCGACTGGACGTCCACCAAGTATGTGACTGGGCTCTTCCGCTCAATCACTTTGTAGGGCCCGGTCCACCTGTCCTGGAGGGCGCCTGGCTTCACGGGAGCCATGACCCATACTTGTTGGCCCGGCTGGAACTCGACCAGAGTGGCATTCTGGTCGCACCAGCGCTTCATCTCTTCTTGGCTTGTCTCTAGGTTGGCCTCGGCCAGTGCTCGGAACTTCCTGGTCTGGTTCCGGAGGGTCAGAACATAGTGGAACACATCTCGTGGGGTGGTCTGGGGTGCCGCCTCCCACCCTTCCTTAACCAAGCTGAGGGGACCTCGGACACGGAGGGGCACCACCAGCACCCGTCCGGATCCCCGCTCCACCGACTTCTGCTCACTATACAAAATGCTATTTTCCCAATAAATTCGGTGCGTGCCAGTTTGGTCGCCTGCGGCTTGGCCTTCGGCCTGGCGCCGCAGTACGACCAGGGAAGGACAGGTGGCTTGCTCCCGGCAAAACTCCTCCCGGGTGGGTCCACCCTCGTGGCGCCATTGGGCCAACTCGGGTAAATCGCCTAACTCAGGGACCGGGGCGGTGTCGGACAGGGAGGGCTCGTCGCTGGCGACGGGCCCCTCCGATGGGGGGACGGGAGGACCCTCGGGGGTTACTGCTCTGACTTCTTCGGTCGGGGCGTCTTCGACTTCTCCCAGGGGGGTGAGTCGGGCTGACATAGATCGGGTGGTGGCGCACACCCACTCGGGGAGCCCCATCATCCCTAGGTGGGCCTTGCGTTCGACGTGCTTCCAGGGCGAACTCTCCAGGTCGTTCCCTAGGAGGCAGTCGACCGGCTGGGAGGTTCTTACGGCCACCCTCAGTTTACCTATTACTCCACCCCACTCAAACGGCACCAGAGCTACCTGACACATACTCTCTCTATTATCGGCGGAAATGACTGGGCAAAAGACGTTGGGGAGGATCTGCTCCTCGGGGACTAAGTGCCTGAGGACACCGGTGATGCTGGCCCCGGTGTCCCGCAGGGCCTCTATTTGGTGGCCATTGATCTTAACGAGCTGCCCGTATTTCTTCGTGTTGGAGGGCAGGAGGCTACCAGGGACCATCTCCCTATCTCCCAGGGATACTAGGGCCATGGCTGCGGGTTCCCATTCCCCGGCTTCCTCAACCTCCTCCCCCAGAGCTACGTTGGCTATCTGTCTTGCAGGGGTGTTTTGGGTGGCCATGGGGCACTCTGGGTCATTGGCGTAGTGCCCGGGCTTCTGGCAACGGAAACAAGTGATGGTTACCCTGTGTCCCCGTCTCCCGGGGGGTCCGGTTACTGGTGGGGGGGGCGCTGGGAAAGGTGGAGATTGGGTCTTCGGAGGACTAGGCTGGGACTCTCTCTGGCCTCCCTGGTTCCCCCCTCCTCTCTGGCGGGGTGGTCCCTGACTGGCTCGGGGGTATTCTCCTACCACGCCCCGGGTGACCCGGGTGTTGGTCCAGCGGTCTGCTTCCACCGCCAGCTTCCTGGGATCGGTGAGTTTGCTGTCGAGCAGATGCTGGCGTAGTTCCACAAAGCAGTTCGCAGCCAGGTGTTCCCACAATAGGAGGTCGGTGAGCTCCTCAAGAGTGGTGACTTTGCTGCCCTTGACCCACCCATCGAAGGCCCGACTAAAAAAGTTTACATATTCTACCCAGGTGGTGCCCGGGATTTTCCTGCAGTCCCGGAATCATTGACGGTACATCTCGGGGGTGAGACCGTACCTTGTGAGTAGAGCCTCTTTCATGTGGCTGTAGGAGGTCTGCAGAGAGAGGGGTAGGTCGAGCAGGGTGTCTCTTCCTTTGCTCAGAAATCGTCCCCACAACCCTGCCCCCCAGTCCTTCTGCGGGACCCAATGGGAGGTCATGGCGACCTCGTAGGCCCTGAACCATTGCTGAATGTCATCGTTTTTATAATATTCCTTGACCACATCTTTGGGGATGTAGACCTTCTGCTCCGCTGGGGAGGTCGCCTCTCGGTTTCCCGGGGGCCTCCCTTCCTCACTTCTGGCCTTGAGTTCGATTTCCTTCAAGCTGCGTTCGTGCTCCAGTTGGAGCTTCCTTCCTTCGTGTTCCCGTTGGAGCTTCTTCTCTTCTAGCTCGCCTTGCACGCGCATTTGCTCTACTGCTAGCTTTTTCTCTGCTAACTTTAATTCGCCTTCGATCTTGAGCTTAGCTAACTCGAGTTCGTGATTGCGGCTTCTCTCTCTGTCCGCGAGTTCCTCCAGGGATAGGCCCCCGTCTGGTACGATGTTTTGCACCTGATTGTTGCTGCTTTCGCCTTGGGGAGGTTCGGCCTCGTCGGGGCGCTCCCCCGTGTTTTCTGGGCGGGAGGCCCCGGTATCCACCCAGGCTTTCAGTGCTTTCTGCAAATCTTCCTTGGTGTTGAGATCGGTGGTAGCGATTCTAAGTTCTTTGCAGAATTGCTTTAGTTCTTTGTGTGTGTATTCTTCTAGTTGTTCCACCTGGAACACCCTGTTGGCGTTGATTTCTGCGGGGATCACGGTGTTTCCTTCTGCCATCTTTGTTGGTAGTGCGTCCGTTGTTCACAGTACGATCTCTCGGTGATGGGCCCGAATCCCACCGCTGCCACCAATGTTAGACGGCGACCTCAGAGGAGCCCGGGAAGGGAGTCCTGACTACCCTGAGACCCACCCCCAAGTATCGTAGCCGGGCACTGGCGGGAGACTCCTCAGGAGGAGAAGTCTCGTATCGAGGATCGTACTTCGGGCACCACACGACACAGAAACAACACACCGTGCGTTCTCAGGAACCAATCTTTATCAAATAGGTTAGCACTGCGAATATGTACAAGGAGAGCGCGGGCTCAATGAGTCTCGGAAGGGATAGGGGGTAGCAGGACAGTCTTTGGCACAAAAGTTCAAGGTAAAGACGTACCCGGCGCACAGCTCACAATCCTCGAGCTGGGGGGTAGGCTGGTTGTCGTGGGGTCCGGCGGGACCAGGGGAGTCTGTGGAAGCCGCGAGTCACTCAGCGGGCTCAGGTACAAGTTCGGAGGTCTTACGATCTTCAGGGAGCCGCGAGTCGCTCAGCAGGGCTCAGGTACAAGTTCGGAGGTCTTACGATCTTCAGGGAGCCGCGAGTCACTCAGCAGGGCTAAGGTACAAGTTTGGAGGTCTTACGATCTTCAGGGAGCCGCGAGTCACTCAGCAGGGCTCAGGTACAAGTTCGGAGGTCTTACGATCTTCGGGGAGCCGCGAGTCGCTCAGCAGGGCTCAGGTACAAGTTCGGAGGTCTTACGATCGTCAGGGAGCCGCGAGTCACTCAGCAGGGCTCAGGTACAAGTTCGGAGGTCTTACGATCTTCGGGGAGCCGCGAGTCACTCAGCAGGGCTCAGGTAGTTCTAAGTTCCAGGAGCCGCGACCGCGTCAGCAGGCTCTCGTTGTTCCAGCGTCGAATCTGCCGGACAGTCCCAGAGCACCCCTTGTTATAGGTCGACCCCTCTTTGATGTCCGGAGTCTGTGCAGGCAGGGGTCTTGTCACCTGGGGGTCGCTTGTCGGGGGTTTCCTGCCATTGTCTTTTGATCCTTTCAGGGCCGGGTCGGGAGGAGTCCCAGACACCCAGCAGGCGTGGAGCCAGCCTTTCAGGGAGGCCGGAGGGCCGATCGAAACCCATCGTCCCAGGGGAGTTCAGAGGTGCGATAGAAACTGCTCCTCCCTCTCTCAACCCCTGGAAGCGTGATGTCCTCCAGCCGGAGTGGCGCCTCTAGGCCCGGGTCGCGCTGGGGCCGGGCGGCCATCTTGGTGCATGAAGTGGGCACGCGGGCCCGGGGTGGCCGAAAGGAGAGAGGCCATGGACGAGGGTGTCCGGGTTGAGTGCGTGTGTTCTGGTGGAAAGGCTTGGTGAGGCCGGGGGATTGGGGCCGCCGGCACCAGGTTAGGTGGTGTGGGGACCAGTAGAGCCATGTTACGAGGCCGGGTCCAACACCGCACTACCCAGTCCCTCCAAAGGCACTCTCCTCGGCTCCCCTACCACACAATCTGACAAGGAGGCCTACTTGGCTGTGCTGGGCCTCAACCCCTCTGGCTCTCCCGCCTGCAAACGGGAGCGGCACTCCACGGGTAGGGGAGCTGAGTCCCCCCTGTCCACCCCCTCCCCCAGTAGCGCTGCACCCCATACCTCCGACCCCCCCCTCCTTTGAGCTTGTGTTTTCTTCGGGTGCAGGGGATACGCTGGACGACCTGGCAGCAGTGTGCAGCGCCGAGCTGACCTCCACCTTTGGCGCTGCCCCACCCCCTGTGGTGGAGGGGTCCGTCCCTGCACCCACCACACCTACACTTACACCTCCTGACCCTGCGGTACCTGGTCCTTCCCCACATGATGCCCCCCCCCCCAGTCAACGAACCTGAGGGTTCTAATGTGCAGGCAAGCTAGGGGAGACCATGTGTCCCCCCCAAGGACTTCTGATCTGGACTGGTCATGTGCCTTTGTAAATAGTGTCCTTTTATACATTTTCATTTAATGCTGAATAAAGCATTTTCTTTTCACTTTGAACACTATTGCATTTCAGGTATTGATGTGGGTGCTGATGGTCCCAGAGTTGGGGTTGTGGTAATGTCTTATGTTTCAGGAAAAAGTTGTAGTATGATGCTCATGAGGTGGACCATGGTATCTGCGTGCCATCACAAGGTTCCTGCAAAGTATCTTTGGTCGTGTGTGCTATTTGTGTTTGGAGAAATTGTCCCAAGGAGTGTTCCTTCCTCTGTGGCACCTGACATCTTCCCTGCAGGGAGTTGCACTTTTGTTGTGCTGACCTGTGTCTACATTTCCTTTGTTGGTGACGGATCCCTTCAACTATGGCCATGCCTGCTCAGCAATGTCTCCGGCTGCATCGTCTGTGCCATCCTTGCTAGTCACTGTACTTGTGTATTGAGTATGTTGTAATGCCTTACTTGTTCTGCAGGGTATTTGGGCACCTGACTGACAATTGTGGGCATTGTATCTGTGGGAACTCCACCCTATTCCTTTCATGAGAGGCAACATCTTTGTGGCTGTCCCAGCACCTGTACATTCCTATCAGTCCTGGGATGTGCGTGACATTGTGTGTTCCCTTTGGCTCTCTTAGTTTAGTGGGCATTGACATGAGTATACAGTCTTGTGGCATGATCTCTGTGTGTGGATTGTGCTACATCCGCCAAGGGTGGGTATGCATGTGTCATTTGTCCTCACACCCACATGTGTTGTGTCATGCAGTGGGGGAAAGACATCCATCCTCATGGGAGTGGGACACTGCTGTCAGTGATGTGTTGTTATGGCACTATCAACATAGTCGAACATTAGGGATGAGTACATACACCCATGGAGTTGTGCTCATCTGATCATGATGTACACACCCCAATGACTCTGTCCACTGCTGGTATTCCTCTGCACCCACCCCTCACATGTCTCTGTCCACTGCTGGGAGTGATAGTCACCCACCCCTCACATGTCTCTGTCCACTGCTGCTATTCCTCTGCACCCACCCCTCACATGTCTCTGTCCACTGATGGGAGTGATATGCACCCACCCCCCACATGTCTCTGTCCACTGCTGGGAGTGATACGCACCCACCCCTCACATGTCTCTGTCCACTGCTGGGAGTGATAGGCACCCACCCCTCACATGTCTCTGTCCACTGCTGGTATTCCTCTGCACCCACCCCTCACATGTCTCTGTCCACTGCTGGTATTCCTCTGCACTCACCCCTCACATGTCTCTGTCCACTGCTGGGAGTGATATGCACCCACCCCTCACATGTCTCTGTCCACTGCTGGGAGTGATAGGCACCCACCCCTCACATGTCTCTGTCCACTGCGGGTAATTCTCTGCACCCACACCTCACATGTCTCTGTCCACTGCTGGGAGTGATAGGCACCCACCCCTCACACGTCTCTGTCCACTGCTGGTATTCCTCTTCACCCACCCCTCACATGTCTCTGTCCACTGCTGGTATTCCTCTGCACCCACCCTTCACATGTCTCTGTCCACTGCTGGTATTCCTCTGCACCCACCCCTCACATGTCTCTGTCCACTGCTGGGAGTGATAGGCACCCACCCCTCACAAGTCTCTGTTCACTGCTGGTATTCCTCTGCACCCACCCCTCACATGTCTCTGTCCACTGCTGAGAGTGATAGGCACCCACCCCTCACATGTCTCTGCCCACTGCTGGGAGTGATAGGCACCCACCCCTCACATGTCTCTGGCCACTGCTGGTATTCCTCTGCACCCACTCCTCACATGTCTCTGTCCACTGCTGGGAGTGATAGGCACCCACCCCTCACATGTCTCTGTCCACTGCTGGCATTCCTCTGCACTCACCCCTCACATGTCACTGTCCACTGCTGGTATTCCTCTGCACCCACCCCTCACATGTCTCTGTCCACTGCTGGGAGTGATAGGCACCCACCCCTCACATGTCTCTGTCCACTGCTGGTATTCCTCTGCACCCACCCCTCACATGTCTCTGTCCACTGCTGGGAGTGATGGGCACCCAACCCTCACATGTCTCTGTTCACTGCTGGTATTCCTCTGCACCCACCCCTCACATGTCTCTGTCCACTGCTGGGAGTGATAGGCACCCACCCCTCACATGTCTCTGTCCACTGCTGGTATTCCTCTGCACCCACCCCTCACATGTCTCTGTCCACTGCTGGTATTCCTCTGCAAACACCCCTCACATGTCTCTGTCCACTGCTGGGAGTGATATGCACCCACCCCTCACATGTCTCTGGCCACTGCTGGGAGTGATAGGCACCCACCCCTCACATGTCTCTAGCCACTGCTGGGAGTGATATGCACCCACCCCTCACATGTCTCTGTCCACTGCTGGGAGTGATATGCACCCACCCCTCACATGCCTCTGTCCACTGCTGGGAGTGATAGGCACCCACCCCTCACATGTATCTGTCCACTGCTGGTATTCCTCTGCACCCACCCCTCACATGTCTCTGTCCACTGCTGGGACTCCTAGGCAGACACCCACCCACCCACCCGCACCCTTGGTGCTGTACACTGCTGTCCTGGCCATGAACACACCCCAATATACTGGTTATATGCTGCACCAGGCCCTAAGCCAACATTCGTGGCGTGTGGACGCCTTGTATCACTAATGTACTGGTGCCCTAGAGGTACAGATGATGCGGTCCGTACCCCCGCTCTGAGGGCGTGGGTACGGCCCGTACGACCATTGTAGTGGTGATGTAGGAGTACGCGCCGTACCCACGCCCTCAGAGCGTGTGTACAGCCCGTACCACGCGTACCCCTACATCACCACTACAATGGTGGTACGGACCGTACCCACGCCCTCAGAGTGTGGGTACGGCCCATACCACGCATACCCCTACATCACCACTACAATGGTGGTACGGGCCGTACCCACGCCCTCAGAGCGGGGGTACGGGCTTTACCACCATTGTAGTGTTGATGTAGGTGTACGCGCCATACCCACGCCCTCAGACCGTGGGTACGGGCCGTACCACCATTGTAGTGGTGATGTAGGAGTACGCGCCATACCCATGCCCTCAGAGCGTGGGTATGGCCCGTACCACGTGTACCCCTACATCACCACTCCAATGGTGGTACGGGCCGTACCCACGCCCTCAAAGCGTGGGTACAGCCTGTACCACCATTGTAGTGGTGATGTAGGGGTACGCGTGGTACAGGCCGTACCCACACTCTGAGGGGGTGGGTACGGCCCGTACCACCATTGTAGTGGTGATGTAGGGGTACGTGTGGTACGGGCCGTACACATGCTCTGAGGGCATGGGTACGGCCCGTACCACCATTGGAGTGGTGATGTAGGGGTACGCGTGGTACGGGCCTTACCCACGCTCTGAGGGCATGGGTACGGCCCGTGCCACCATTGTAGTGGTGATGTAGGAGTACGCGCCGTACCCACGCCCTCAGAGCGTGGGTACGGCCCGTACCATGCGTAGCCCTACATCACCACTCCAATGGTGGTACGGGCCGTACCCACGCCCTCAGAGCGTGGGTACGGCCCGTACCACGCGTACTCCTACATCACCACTACAATGGTGATACGGGCTGTCCGTCGCGTACCGCTGCTCCTTCTTTGCGTCGTCCTCAATTTCCCAGGAGTTTTTGGCTGCCGTAAAAAATTATCCGTGCGGAGTGACGTAGGCACAAATCGTACTTGCTGGTCCGTAGAACACTGCCTGACTCCGTCCGGACGTCACATAAGCGATGTCCCGGATCGGAATTGTGGGTATTTTTTCGTCGCACGTAGTTTTTTACGATTCGTACGGAAATGGTATTTCTCTACGAATCGTACTTGCTGGTTTGTAAGGAGCATTTCCCGGGTACGAGTCATACGGATAATACGCTCCGTACGACCATTCGTACCCGGGTTTTACAGGATCGGAATCGGCACCTTAGTGTTGAAATATTAAATTATATAGGTGTAGTGTCCAGCACCTCCCCTGAATTTATATTAACTGAAGTGGGAATAGTAATTAGTATATGTTTAGTGTTCAGCACCTTCCTTTATTTAATACTAACTGAAGTGGGAATAGTAAATTAGATATGTGTAGTGTCCAGCACCTTCCCTGAATTATTACTAAGGGGCCGATTCCGATCCGGGTTGGAAAGCACTCCGACCGAGCCGGATCCGGAGTTTTCCGACCGAGCCGGAGTCCTGCAGTCCGACCGAGCGAGTACGATGCGGCCGTATGTTGCCGGACTCGGTTCGGTCGGACTCCCATTGAAGTCAATGGGAGCCGGTCGTACGACGCATACATGGGCTGCCATTGACTGAATGGGTACGTCTCGCGCAAGGGCACCCCCTACAGTGGGTATGCGTCGGTGCCATCCGCATCATACATGCCTGTGTTGGGGGACCCTTGGGTCTTCCCCTGTGTCCGACTCGTAGGGCTGCGGGTGTCAGGGGGTCCGACACGGATCCCCAAAGGCAACCACCCGGATGTTTGGCTCACACAGGCTGTCCGACGCGTGCATCGTACTGGTTTGGTCATAAATCGCATCCATTGCACGCCACGGTTAGCTAACGACCGAGACGTACGGAGCGGTTCAGACCCGGAAACGACTTGGTCGGTGAATATCACGTAGCTCGCATCGTACTTGCTCGCTCGTACAGCTGTACGAGTCGGGCGGAAACACGCATACGGCCCGTAGTTTTTCTGGCCGGATCGCGTTCGGTGTCCTTCCGACCCGGATCGGAATCGGCCCCTAACTGGAGTGGGAATAGTAAATTAGATATGTGGAGTGTCCAGCACCTTCCCTGACTTAATTTATACTGGAGTGGGAATAGTAAATTATATAAGTTGAGTATCCAGCACCTTCTCTGACTTAATACTAACTGGAGTGGGAATAGTAAATTATATAAGTTTAGCGTCCAGCACCTTCCCTGAATTAATACTAACTGGAGTGGGAATCGTAAATTAGATATGAGTAGTGTCCAGCACCTTGCCTGATTTAATTTTTACTGTAGTGGGAATAGTAAATTATATATGTTTAGTGTCCAGCACCTTCCCTGATTTAATACTAACTGGAGTGGGAATAGTAAATTAGATATGAGTAATGTCCAGCACCTTCCCTGACTTCATTCTAAGTGGAGTGGGAATAGTAAATGATATAAGTTGAGTATTCAGCACCTTCTCTGACAATACTAACTGGAGTGGGAATAGTAAATTATATAAGTTTAGTGTCCAACACCTTCCTGAATTTATATTAACTGAATTGGAAAAGTAATTAATATATGTTTGGTGTCAAGCATCTTCACTCATTTAATACTAACTAGAGTGGGAATAGTAAATTATATAGGTTTAGTGTTCCGCACCTTCCCTGACTTAATACTAACTGGAGCGGGAATGGTAAATTACATAAGTTTATTGTCCAGCACCTTCCCTGAATTTATATTAACTGGAGTGGGGATAGTAATTTATATATGTTTAGTGTTCAGCAACTTCCCTCGTTTAATAATAACTGGAGTGGGAATAGTAAATTATATATGTTTACTGTCCAGCACCTTCCCTGAATTATTACTAACTGGAGTGGGAATAGTAAATTATATAAGTTTAGTGTCCAGCACCTTTCATAACTTTATATTAACCGGAATGGGAATAGTTATTTATGTATGTTTAGTGTCAGCACCTTCCTTTATTTAATACTAACTGGAGTGGGAATAGTAAATTATATAGGTTTAGTGTTCAGCACCTTCCCTGAATTAATACTAACTGGAGTGGGAATAGAAAATTATAATATATAGGGGCCGATTCTGATACCGGGTCGGACAGCTGTCCGTAGCCTTACCATGTGACCGACACGTACCCGTAGCCGGTCCATCCTGTAGAGTAAGTACGATGCGCATAACTGCCAAAAACACGACCGACACGTAGGCTGTGATTCAAGCTCAATTCCCCGTCCGAGCCGTAACTCCTAACGCTGGACCGAGTCGCCCGGAAGCAGTATCCATAGCAGTTTCCGGCATGGCAAGTACGATGCGAAGCGCCGGACGGGTCGCCACGTACGGGACGTCACAGCATCCGGAAAACAAGCATATCAGCTATGATTCGCACCACAATTCAATACACGGCTACGAGATGGACCAGCTTGCAGCGGGTAGGAGACGGAGCAACAAGGAGCGTGTACGACACGAACACATCATGAATCCCATCGCGCAGGTCATATCAGTACTCTACATCTATGACCGGATCAGGAACCGACGCCGACGGAGCAGGCGGTAAGTCAGAGACCTACCACACAAACAACTGACACATACCTGCAAAATGACATACACACACAGGGGATCCATATCCTGGCCACTAGCAACAGGCCACAATAGGGGTTGCACGGCCAGCACCGCTATCACCCCCACCCATAGGGCATATGTTCCCCAGCACTCCTGCCACCCCCACCCATAGGGGACCTGTTGCCCATCACTACTGCTACTGCCAACCTCAGCCATAGGGGACCTGTTGCCCATCACTACTGCCACCCCCAGCCATAGGGCTGATGTTGCCCATCACTACTGCCACCCCCAGCCATAGGGCTTATTTTGCCTATCACTACTACCAACCCCAGCTATAGGGGACCTGTTGCCCATCACTGCTGCCACCCCCAGCCATAGGGCTTATGTTGCCCATCACTACTGCCACCCCCAACCATAGGGGACCTGTAGCCCATCACAACTGCCACCCCCAACCCATAGGGACTATGTTGCCCATCACTACTGCCACCCCCAGCCATAGGGCATATGTTGCCCATCACTACTGCCCCCCCCAGCCATAGGGCTTATGTTGCCCATCACTAATGCCACCCCCAGCCATAGGGGACCTGTTGCCCATCACTACGGCCACCCCCAGCCATAGGGACTATGACGCCCATCACCCCTGCCACCCCCATCCATAGGGCTTATGTTGCCCATCACCCCTGCCACCCCCACCCATATGGCTGATGTTGCCCATCACCCCTACCACCCCCACTCACAGGGGACCTGTTGACCATCACCCCTGCCACCCCCACCCATAGGGCTTATGTTGCCCATCACTACTGCCACCCCCACCCATATGGCTGATGTTGGCCATCCCCTTTGCCACCCTCACTCACAGGGGACCTGTTGCCCATCACCCCTGCCACCCCCACCCACAGGATGGGTGATGCGCAACACATCCAGCATACTCCAACATCAGGTATGTCAGCAAAATACATCCCCCCTAACATCAGGACAACAGTTTCTAGTCTGTGACTAATGCCCACAACAGTGATTCTGACTTCGAACATACAATGTAACTAACAGCACATGTGTGACCAACACATGAGTGTGACACACACAAGGCAAGCATCACTATAGCACTGTGGCAATGTAAAAAGAACACCCCTTCACTGTGTAGAACAGAAGTTAAGGGGGGGCTTCCAAAATGCAGCAGATGTTGAGCATTGTGGTGATGGGGACTAAACCCCCCCTCATCACAGTGACCAAAAGGTAAGTGTCATCATGGTCAAAGCTGCAAATAACAAACAGCATGTATGATCCCTGCTTCCAACACATTAAACACTTCTGGGGCAAACTAGTGGTCGTGTCCCATTCCCACAGAGATGTGGTGAGGCTAACAGTGATGTGAGAACATAACACACTCTCGGCCATGTGCAGACAAGCACCACACATGGGGGCTGACAATGGATACCGTGTACAATCACACAAGAGCAGAAGTGACCATCATCAAGTATGCATACATCTCGAAAATAGACACACCAATCAAAACAACATGTGTAGACTGAAGGTGTCAGCTCACAAACTCGCATTCCATGCCAGCAATGGCACCTAACAACCAGGATGAATGTGCACAATGATGTAATATGACTCACAGGGACAGCAGGCAAAATCACAGAAACAGCATCCAGACAAAGGCCCACAACAGCAATACCAATGCACTGGTGCAGATGCACAAACCCAAACAGGCAACCTCACACTGCACATCTGACACAGTATGTGTGTGTGTGTGTGTCACAGTATCCCCAGGCAACTACACAACACATGGGGGGGCCGAACCACAGTGACACAGATGTGGACACAGTGCCATACAAAAGTAAACCATCATTGGGACACCCTCAGTGGGCAATCAGGCATTGGGAGATGAGAGGGAGCACAACAGACACATGTGACACAAGCTGGAATGAACACCAACTAACACAGCAAGAGACTGACACACAACAGCACTACCCCCAGGGACCAGACATTGGGGTGACACAAGCATGCATGACACCTCCACTGTGATGACAAAGGCAGATGTCGTACAAACTGGGAAACCCAGACATGTGTCCTGTGCCGCAAACGTACATCACACATACACAAACACAAATCACTCAGAATGGCTCCTCATCCATGGACAAACGGGAGCTAGGGGACCATCTATGTAAACATTTACATCAGTCCACCCTCAACACCACACACCCTGAACTGCAACAATGTGTATCTGTGAAGCCCACATGGACAGGTGACATTGCACATGCACCCATGACAAACACAGGAATGTTGGGAGGAGCTAAGGTGCACAGACACATCACACAATGACAGTTTACAACCCTGGGGAATGACAGACATACTGCACAGTATGCGGTACATGGCCATGACCTCAAAGCTCACGTAACCTTCAGAATCCCTGCCACAGTCCCAGGACAATGCAGAAGCCAAGGAGAACCGCAAGGCACACATGCTGACACCTGCCAGCATCGCAGCCATGAACCCGACAAGTGAGAGCAGTCACACACACATACAAATGTCTCAATCACTGAAAGGTACCACCTAGGGACAACTACATGATTTAGCAAATAAACAGATGCCTTGGGGAACCCTGACTGTGTCCCATCTGTGTCTGACAACATCATCACCACTCAGAACTGATAAATCCCAATGATGATACACCAATTAACAGTAGTGTGTCATGCACCCACACATCTGGTAGCCCACTGGAAAAGTAGTGGGATGAACCCAGTACCACTCATGCCATGTCACTTGACAACACACTTTAGAGGGGACCCAACTCCTGTGGAAGCCCTGCTGTGCCAAACAAATTCACTGCACGTCTAACTCATGTCTGCAGAACACTTGGTCAGTCAGCCATCAGTTACCACACAATGAAGGCTCTGGTCACAACAGCCTGGGTACTTGAGTCTCCCCTAAGTCATCTGCACATACCCAAAACATATGTCTAGCAAGTTGCACAGGGGACCCAGTTGCTCCTATTCCAATGATGCCCACACCTGTAGGCCCAGTGTTGATGAGCACGCAGTCTGTGCAAGTGACAAATTGGACAATGGGAAGCACATCATATGTGCAGGGGTGCAAGCCACAGATGTGACCATGCAAATGAAATGTTCACAGAGATCTCCACAAATAGTTGATCCTGACACAACCAGGTAGCTGCAAAGGATGACATGGACACCCACCAGAATAGGATACATATCTCATGGACCACATGGAGTACCTCACAGCAACACATCAGTATTCAACATTGGAAACCAAGCATCACAGGTGCAAGGGCATGTTAAACATCATCAACATACTGTACAGCTAAATCTAGTTCACAGGGATAAAGATAAAAGCTTTATTCAACATATTAAAAGTTAAACGTCTGTTCAAACAAAAGGCCGATGGCCAGTCCATGTCCAAATGCCAAGGAGTGAAGTAGACTGACAACTGTCACACCTTGCCTGCCTGCACTGCTAAGGACCGGGGTCATCCCCTCGGAGGGGCATACATGGGGGCAGGCCAGGCACCGCAGGGACAGGATCAGGGCGCAGCAGAAGGAGGCAGTGAAGAGGTGGTGGATGCAGGCGCGACAGTTGCAACTGCAGTGGAGCTGACTGAAGTGGTGGGTGCGGTCATAACTGTGGGGCACAAGTCAGATGGGGTGGGTGCTGGCACAACTCCAGTGGGCAGGTCAGATGGAGTGGATTGGGTCACCACTGCAGTGCCCAAGTCAGACGGAGTGCCTACATCCATGGGAGCAGAATGGGGGGCAGGTGAGGCCGACAGGGCGGGGGGGGACACGGTCCCCACATCAGTGGCACTAACCGTCTGACCAGGTGTGGAGGAGCAAGTGCTAGGGGGGATGGCCTGAGCAGTTTGGGGATGGTGTATCTGTGGGTAGGGGAACCCGGGGCAGGGAGTAGTGGGGGAACCTCTGAAGTGGTGGCCTGGGGAATGGAGGACGGAGACTTTGCCTTGGAGCTGCGTTGTGGCGGGTGGATCTTGCTCTTCTGGCGCCGGGGAAACTTGCGGGTGGCGGTCTCTGTCTGACTGCGCCTGGGGGAGGGTGTCCGGGTGTGAGGGGCACTCCCCTCTGTGTGGGGGGACTTCCTCTTCCCCTTGTAATCAGGATCTGCTGGGTTGGTGGGGAAGAGGCCAAGGTCACAGAGGAAGAGCTTCTGGGAGATGGGGTTGCAGGTGATGCAAGGGAAGGGGGCTGGGAGGGAGAGGTCTTGGATGACTGCGGAGTGGTTGTGGATGATTATGTGTGTGTCTGCAAACCAGCCCCTGTGAGTGTGGTATCAGTCCCCTGCGCAAGCTTGTGTGCACGTCTAGACCTTGGTTTGGGTGTTTCTGTGCTTGGGACAGGTAGGCTGCTAGGAATCGTGGGTGGTGCAGGGGTAGGAAGGGTGTGGGAATGTTGGAGGAGGGACACTGCTGCCGTCAGGGAGGAGGCCACGGACTGATTGGTCCTCTGTAGGGCAGACATGCCCGAGGAAATGCCCTCCATGAATGACACCAGTTGTGTCAACAGACCTGTGTGTGCATGAAGGACCTTCAGCATCGACATCTGCCCTACATGGATCTGTCTAAGTAAGTCCACAGACTCTTCACTCAGGGCAGCAGGGGACACAGGGGCAGGAGGTGCGGTGCCTGGCACAAAGGAGACATGCTCACGAACACGGGAGCCCACAGGGACCTCTGGGATGGGAGCCGATGGGAGGGGGTGGTGGTGGTGGTGGCAGAGGCGGTGGCGGTGGCGAGGACAGCCTCACTAGCTGGGGTTTGGTGGCTGCTGACACCCGCCTCCACAAGGGAGTCATCCTCAGAGCTGCTGTGGCCCTCAGCTGGGGGGATGGTGCTGACGACTCCTCTGTGTGGCTCAACTTGCCCTCTGCGCCACTGGGTCCACCCGACTCCTCTACTTCTGTCCCTGTAAGGCTCTGTGGCTCCTCCTGGTCCATGGAGCTGTCCCCTCCTGTGGCCGTGGATGTATCTGGATAGGAATAGGAAGTAAGAGAACAACATCAGTCACCTGCACCGACTGCACACACCACAGTGAGTACATCACATCACAGGGCAAGCCCTGGCATCATCAACTGAACACAGCTCAAAGTGCCAACACTGTTTAGAATAAGACAACTGTCATTCTCAACATCAACCATGGCACACATATCCCTCCTTGACTTTCACACATATGTCTGTTGCATGTTGGGTGCTAACACCCCAATGTGCCAACATGCACCACCCACACATTAGTTGTACATGCAAGTGAACATGTAGGAGTATGTCACTATACACACAGCACATCTCTTGCTACTGACTCAGTACAGGTGTCCGGATGAAGGGATGGACAAAGACTCATTTCACATGCTTGTGATGCATGCCAGCAACACACACTATGATGTTCTCATGTCCTGATGGGCAATGCCACAATGGGGTGCATGGTGCACACTTGAACTCAATGCAGGATCACTCATAGCAAGTTAAATGCCATGGCACTGGGATTCCCTGAAAGTCAGTCAACACTGTCTCCTGTCACAGGGGCAGGGCATCCAGACAACAACAATATGCACTGACTCACAGTCCTAGCTCAGGGGTAAAGCTAACTCTGCAAATGACTGACGCACTTGCCCATCCCATGCAAACAACATATCCAGGACCCAGAAGACCCCACATCATGCAAATTAGACATATGAGGCTCTGCAAACACAAATCCCTGTACATTAGCACATCACAGTCTGCCATGCATGTAACCGAGCTGCATGAAGGACACAGTGGCATACACCATTGTGCGCTGTCAGATGATCACACACCTATATGTCACAAAGGTCTTGTCTCTCACAGTCACATCTCAGATGTCATGCTGACCCTCTGAATCATGGACACCCCAGTTGTACGTAACAACAAGCCACACCCTAATGACACAGAGGCAGACACCTGAGGGCACATGTCACTAAGCTCAACCTGCAATTTCATACACAGGAGTGGGATTACAGAGTGTTTCTAAATGCCCTTGAGGAGGCATGACTGGCCAGGTCTACGTGAAACAGTGTTAGGCCCTGGCCAGTAGTCAGGTGGCTAAGCAAGTGTGACATACTTGATGTACATACTCCTGAGGCCCAACAATTGGAGTCCCCTGCTGCATGGGTTTGTTTGGAATACCCCAGCCACATGTTGCGAGTCAGACCAGCAATTGGAACACGTCTCAAGGGCACACACAGATCACATGTCAGATCTCAGGCATTGTGTAAACAATTGACCCACCCATGAAACACACAACAGAGTCACGGGAACAGGTGCTGACCGGTAGCTAAAGCATAGCTGACTGCAGGGACACAGTGCCCTAGTGACACAAGCAACAGACTGTAGGGGCCACACCCGTGGAACAGATGAGGAGGGTGCATCACACAATTGAGGGACATGAGTATTGGACTACAAGACCTACGTAATGGGGAAGTGTGACCAGGCCAAAAGACTGCTATTAGCATGTCAGACATAGTACACAGATCAGGCATGGACTTACCCCCTTCCTGCTGCTGTCTGGCCTTCAGCTGCCTATCCAGATCCAGGAAGACCACCGCCAGTATCTGGAGCATGAGGGGAGTCAGGGTCCGGTGTCCACCCCTCCTGCGTGGAGGTGACAGCTTCAGCTGGACTCTAGCTTTCCTCCGGGTCCAGCCCCAAAGGTCCTGCCACCTCTTCTGGCAGTTGTGGATCCGTCACTTGTAGACCCCCACCGAACGAACAGCCCGGGCGATGGTCAGCCAAATCTCCTGCTTCTGGTGGGCATCAACCTGTGAGGATGACAAAGTGAAAAGTACATTAACACATATGCCCCAGATTTGTGCAGCACACATTTGGATATACATGTCATCATCACAAAGGGAAATGAATTACACAGGTAGTGCAACCATGGGGAAGGAAAAATCACCTGCATGTCTGACATGTTAACAATGCCTGGATAGTTTAAGCTTGCACTAATGCACTTTAGCAGCAGGAAACCTATTCATTACATGTACCTACACACTTTGGGGGATGAAAGTAGTCAGTGAGAATGCTTGCCACTGGTGTACAAACTGCTAGTACTGCTAGTAAGACAACATGCATAATTAGGAAGGCAGTGGACTGCACACTCACCTGCTCCCCTGGTTTCCCATAGAGCTTGCTGTACTCTGGAAGGAGCCCGTCCAGCAGGGCCTAGTTCTCCTCCTCAGTGAAGGCTGGGGCCCTCTCCAGAGTACGTGCCATAGCAGTAGCCAGAGGATGCAGAGACAGCAGCAGTGGTAGCAGGGATGTGGTCCAGTAGCATGGTGGTTAGACAAAATATCGAGTTTTAAATATCGACCTACATTAATATCGAGTTTTTAATATCGTAGGGACAGAATATCGAAGTCAAGAATATCGTTGACCAGAATATCAACCCCAAGGTAAGTAATATTGTTTTTTTTAATATCGAAGTAAGTAATATCGAAGTCAGTAATCTCGCAAGCAAAAATATTGTTGTCATTAATATCGATATTCTTTTAGTGTTATGTATTTTAATATGTATGTTATATGTATGTTAAACATTTTTGTGATGTATTTTAATACATTTAAAAATAAATGTTTAGAAATTAATAATTTTGTTAAAGTAAATTTAGCGTTTTAGTATCAGAGCGGGTTGTGGGTTTATAGGGGAATAGGGGGGGAAGTAATTTAATTATAATTAATTAATTTATATGTTTTCTTTAATTGGTATTTATCATTAATTAATTGTTAAATAATTGTTAATTGTAAATTATGTTTATTAATTAGTTAATTATATTTGTTATAATTAATTTATTATTAATTTGTATTTATTGTTATTGTAAATTAATTTATTGTTAATTACTAATTAATTGGTGATTTATTTTTATTAATTGATTAATTGATAATTAAATTAATTATGTGATTTTTTATGTGTAGTGGGTTGTGGGTTTATAGGGGAATAGGGTGGGATGTAATTAAATTAAATTAATTAATGATCTTGTTTTTTTATTGGTATTTAATATTAATTAATTGTTAATTGATTATTAATTGGTAATTGATTGTTATTACTTAGTTAAATATATTATATATAATTAATGTATTAATTATTAATAATTGTTGTTATTGCTAATTAATGTATTGTTAATTAATAATTCATTGGTGAATAATTGTTATTTGGTAGTTAATATGTATTAACTAGTTAATTTATAACTATATTAATTATAAAGAAAGTATTAATAATTGTTATTAATTGATTAATTGTTAGTTAAATTAATTGTGTTTTTTGTATGTGTAGTGTGATGTGTATTAAAGGGGGAATAGTGTGGGATGTAATTTAATGTTATTTAGTTAAATATTTATTTTAATTTATTGGTATTGATTAAAAATGATTTAGTAAATTAATTATTAATATGCAATTTTTTAATAACAAATTATTTAATTCATTATTATGTTCATTTAACCCCTACGCTATCCAGCGCTTTCCCAACTGTTGCACTCACTGGAGTGAGAATAGTAATTTTCACCCCTACGCTATCCAGTGCTTTCCCTACTGTTTCACTTACTGGAGTGGGAATAGTAATTTTTACCCCTACGCTATCCAGCGCTTTCCCTACTGTTGTACTCTCTGGAGTGGAAATAGTAATTTGTACCCCTACGCTATCCAGCGCTTTCCCTACTGTTGCACTCTCTGGAGTTTGAATAGCAATTTTTACCCCTACGCTATCCAACGCTTTCCCTACTGTTGCACTCACTGGAGTGGGAATAGTAATTTTTACCCCTACGCTATCCAGCACTTTCCGTACTGTTGCACTCTCTGGAGTGGGAATAGTGATTTTTACCCCTACGCTATCCAGCGCTTTCCCTACTGTTGCATTCTCTGGAGTTGGAATAGTAATTTTTTCCCCTACGCTATCCAACACTTTCCCTACTGTTGCACTCTCTGGAGTGGGAATAGTAATTTTTACCCTTACGCTATCCAACACTTTCCCTACTGTTGCACTCTCTGGAGTTGGAATAGTAATTTTTACCCCTATGCTATCCAATACTTTCCCTACTGTTGCACTCTTTGGAGTTGGAATAGTAATTTTTACCCCTACGCTATCCAACACTTTCCCTACTGTTGCACTCACTGGAGTGGGAATAGTAATTTTTACCCTTGCGCTATCCAACACTTTCCCTACTGTTGCACTCTCTGGAGTGGAAATAGTAATTTTTAGCCCTACGCTATACAACATTTTCCTTACTGTTGTTTTTGTTGGAGTTGGACTAGTAGTTTTATTCTCTCTGATATTTAATATGTTTTGTATTATTTTAGCTAATGTAATATATCATTAATAATAAAAAAATGTTCAAAATTAATTAATTTATTTTTATTTGCTATATGTATTTAATTAATATTTATTAATGTTATTGTTTTATGTGTATAGATGTATTGTTAATTTTTAAAAACATTTAATAATTTATACGTTACTAAAATAATTATTAAAACTAATTATTAAGTAAGTATATATATAATATATTAGGCTGAGCACTTGCGTGAGACTATTTATGCACTTTGCACTTTAATCTGCTAAACTCAATAAAAGAATTTATTCTCCACATCGTGGTCCGTACCTGCTTGTTGGATCTCATTATGGATTGTTCCAGGACTTTGGCTTTCCTATAATATATTATATGTATATGTTTAATTAATGTTTTATTAAATTATATATATTAATTAATAATTTTAAATATTATAAAATATATTTAATTATGTTTATTTTATTTATAAGTATTATTTGGTTTATTTTAAATATATATTTAAACAAAAAATAAAAACGATATTTTTTACTAACGATATTTTTGACATCGATATTTAATTATCGATATTTTTGTACTTACCATGTTGTAGATAGGATGTCGATATCCTTGACATCGATATTTTTGTTCCGATATTTTTGTAGGTCGATATTTTGTCCTTCGATATTTAGTCAGTGATCCCAGTAGCATGTAGTGAAGGCAAGTGAGCTCCCTGGGGGCCAGCCAGCCTTATGTCTGTGCTGCAGAAGCAGACTCTGTGCCATGTGTCCCAAGTGATAGGTCCAACACGGTTGCATTCTATGAATCTGGCCAATCCATTTAAATGTACGACTCGTACACGCCTTCCGCATCGTTCAAATCTTCACCTTCATGGAACACTTGAAATTGCAACATTGTTGTAGGCATCCAACTGAATTTCCAGTTCACAACTCGTACAAGTTTTGAATCCGCATCCGTCTCCATGACAGTCTCCGGAGCCAATGGGTGCGCCTGGCTCGTTCAACTGACTGTCCAACGTGTATTTTGAATATACACATGCACCCGTCTCCATACGATTCAATGCCCAAGGCTTACGCCTGTCTCGGACCATGCCTGTCCGACGCGTATGCATGATAGTCACCCGCGTCGGTCCTCATTGCAGGCACTGGCAAAGCGTACGCACGGCTCGGTCATGAACCGTGCAATGCGTACACATTGTCATCTGCGTCGGACCATATTGCATTAAATGACAAAGCGTACGCACGGTTCGGTCATGAACCGTGCAATGCATACGCATTGTCACCCGCGTCGGACCTCATTGATGTGACTATTATACGGATGCAACACACATTTACTGGCCAGGGACACCTGTGCACACCTACCTCACTACAGCATTGGCCACACAGTGTCCCATGGCATGTAAGGTTGCATTGCCTGGGTGTTTGGGAGGCCACATATGGTTTGTTGGGTGGCACTTTGTGAGGCCACTCCCTGGCTGTGCACTTGTACATGGGGTCAGAATCCTTTGTGTGTTGTGCACATTACCACTGTGATGTGCAATTGTACAGTAATGGGCATGAGTCACGGACACAGTTTCAGTTTGGATATGTTTAGGACATGTCACATACACCCTGAGTCCTGGGGGTGATGGCATGTACGTCAAAGTGAGACCTGTAGGCACAATACTGATGTGCACCCACAGTCTGTGTGCATGTTGTGTCTCAGATTTGTCTGATCAAATGTGCCCAATGGGTGACAGTCTCCACATCCATGTGGTATATGCATCATCCTTGATGGGGTGTGTGTCTAAGAGACGTACCTGTAGGGCCGGCAGGAACAACAGTGGCCACTACCTGTGGGACTTACGCTTGCCTTGTGGTGTGTACGTGCTACGCCATGTCCATTGCTGTGTCGATGTGGCAATACAGGGACCCTGGGTTTCTGCATGGCAAAGATCTGTGATGTGATGCCTGGGAGACATCAGGCCTCACTTGTCACTGTGGTGTGTGTTTGGAACGTTGCAGCAGTACATAGGGTGGGTGACACAGCCAGATGATTGGCCATTGCACTACAAGGGACTCATGTGGACATGTGGAACTGAGATTTGAGGTGGTGGTTATGTAGGTGACATATGTGTCCATGCTCAACAGCACACACCTCAGTACATTGTGTAATGTCATGATCTGGCAAGTGATATTGATCCTGGTCATGGCCACATGGGTGGATGAACTGACAATCTTCCTTTGTGCAGCTCTGTACTGCAGGGCACCAGCTGTCCATCGACCGTTCCCAGACCTTGCAACCAGGCAGGAACGCAACTGCATCAGACGGTACCGCTTCACCAGGCCACTGATTGAGCAGTTGGCGGAGCAGTTGGCGCCATATCTGCAACCTGGCCGGACATACCCTACAGCACTGACCCCAGAGATGAAGGTGATGGCAGCCCTGCACTTCTTTGGTACTGGTACCTTCCAGTACACTGTGGCTACTGCTGGTGGGATGTCGCAAACAATGTTTAGTCGGGTGCTACGCGATGTCTTGGAGGGGATGTTGCATTTCCTAGACCTGTATATCACGTTCCCGAGCCCAGCTGAACTCCCTGAAATAAAGGATGCTTTTAATACACTGGGGAGGATGCTGAACGTCATTGGATCAATTGATGGGACACATGTGGCACTGATACCACCACAGGCACATGAGCAGGCATACCGTAACAGCAAGCACTACCACTCCATCAATGCTCTGGTGGTATGTCTTGCTGACATGTCGATCACACATGTGTGTGCACAGTTCCCTGGTTCTGCGCACAATGCCTACATTATGAGGAGTAGTCGCATTGCAATGCTGATGTCACAGATGCCAGCTCAGCATGCCTGGCTTGTCGGTGTGTACTGACTGTTTCTCATTGTGCGTGTTTGTCAATGTTGCATTCCGCACTCCTACAAAACTCAGCTACTTGTTCATTTTTGTGTGTGTAGGTGACTCCGGATACCCCAACATGCCGTGGTTGCTGACACCCCTCAGGAACCCTGTGACACCAGCCGAGCTGCGCTACAATGAGGCACATGGTCGGAGCAGGAGGGTGATAGAGCGGACATTCTGCCTCCTGAAAAGCCGCTTTCGCTGCCTGGACAAGACCGGAGGGGCACTCCCATATGATCCTGCAAAGGTGTGCAAAATAATCCTTGTATGCTGCATGCTACACAACATGGCAGTGCGGAAGGAAGTGCCTCTCATCCAGGATGATGATGACCGACCTCCAGCACCTGTGGAGGATCCTGGCCTGGGCCAAGATGCCAGTGATGATGAGGATGAGGGTGACGTCCGCTCACAGCTCATCATCAACTTCTTCACCTGAATGTGAGTTTCAAGGGTTGTTATGTGAATGTGTGGAGGTAGCCTGGAATGTGTTGTGGAAGCTCTGTTGCTGTCTGAGTGTGTCTGTGTGCCACTTGACTGGATGCGTGCACTGATGTGTCCATTCAGGTGGTGTGTACTCTACAATAGGGTAGTACTGCTAACTTGTTTTTGTGTAGGTGTCTTGCAACATGTTTTGTGCATGTGTATTGCAGTTCTCTCCTATTCTTCTGTGCTTTTGACTGTGTCTTGTGTCTGTCCTTCCCAGGGTTCTTTGCCTGTTGTTTGGTCAACACTGACCCCCAACACCCAGAAGCCAACACCAGTGTGGAAGTTGACAATTCCCGTCAACTGATGTACCACACATCACTGGACTTCCATTCTCCAACACATTGTGAGCGTGTGTCCACTGTTACGTAGAAATACCGTGCAACTATTGTGGAATAAACGTGTTGCTGATGTGTAATGAACCTGTGCTACGCTTTCTTATGTGTGTTGTCTGTCATCCCACATCTGAGTGACATCTGCTTACCTCACCTGTGGACTTGTTACCACTGACTGGGGTTGATGTTGTGTCTGTGCATGCCAATGGGTTTCAGGTCAACATCATTGTGTGTGATGAGTAACATGTCAATGGTGAGTATGTGTTGTGTTGCCATAGTGGTGTGTCTCCCTCACATGTGTCACATCACCATGACTCACCTTACGTTGGCCACGTTGTTGCAGTATTTGGCATGCACTGTGTTGTGTAGCAGATCAAAATCTCCCTGAACATGACAAGTTGGAATCACAACAGAGGCAAGTATGGCATACTGGTGAGTTTATTTTCAAACATGTGTGAGGGAAGTGCACCGGATGGTAGGTGCTGTATATTGGTTTGGGAATCCAAAGTTCACATTAGAGTTGGAAGTGCTGGTAGACGAAATGTCCAGAGTAAAGTCCACAGTCATCTGCTACATTGGCCCAACATGAACCCTCCATGTCATGTGAGCGAGCTGTGTGCGATTGGACAAGGTGAACGGGTTGCGCACAAAGGACATTGTCCAGAACAGGTTTAGAGGCCCTGGGGGATGTGCTGCGTCATCTGCCTCTCACATGTCCTTCTTTGGACGACCCCTCATCTTCCCGGGGGGGATCCTCATGTGCAGGCCTCTGCGGTGCAGGGGACTCTCCGCCAGAGTCCTCCTCCCTCCCTGTGGTGCTGGCAGATGGTGTTGCGACAGATGTTGCGGCCACACAGGGAGGTGTGGACAGGTTGGTGTTGATCTGGCGGAGGCATTGGAGAATGTCCCGATGCACCGCAGTAATGTCATCCCACTTGGCCTCCATGCGGGCATGGTGGGCGACCTGCTTGTGTTGCATGTCCTTGAGGATCCCCACTACCAGGCCAAATCCTCCGGTGCTATCCTGGCACACATCTAAGATGCGTGCCAGGTGGGGGTCATCATGCAGTGGTGTTGCTGATGGTGCTTGCTGTAGCTTCCGGGGGGTCCTGTGTCCCTGTGCTGAGGGTGTTGATTGGCCTTGGTCTGTCCGTGTTGGCGGGGGTGCCCTGTTGGTGTCCAGATGCTGGAGGCGTGGGTACAGGGGGTGTAGATGTTGATGGTGATGGTGCTGCATGATGGCTCACACCGGAGGGGCCAGGTTGATTGTCGTCATTCGAGGAGTGCAGAGAGAGAGTCAGACCAGAGAGCTCAGTGTCCACCAGAGTCTGGGACTGGGTATCCTCATCATTTGGTGCTGGGTGTCCAGCACCACCTGTGTTTGGAAGAGACACATAATGTGATTTATGTTTCTACATGCATCGTTGGTTCACATACATGACATTTTCTACTTTTCAAACAGATGCCTGTCTGTACACTGCTTTTTACCAGCTTGTCACGGACAGAGTTTGATATTGTTGTTGGCCATTTCCCAGCTTGGCCTTGTGCTCCCCACAACAAAGCCCAGTGTCAGACATCTTGTCAGTCCCTTCCCTCTCCCTGTGAGTTGAGTATGGTTCAGTTTGATCTTTCTGTGCCATGTGGGTGGGAGTAGGTTGTCTGTGACTGCGACTCCCATCATACTCTTGGCTACACCCCCTTCCCAGCATGCCAATACTTCCTCCTTCTTGACTCTGCTTCCCTGTGAGGGGGTGTGACAGCAATGGCGAGATGGCTGACTGTGTAGTCCTGGTGTTTGTTGTTGGCCATTTCCCAGCATGGCCTTGTGCTCCCCACAACAGAGCCCAGTGTCAGACATCTTGGCAGTCCCTTCCCACTCCCTGTGAGGCGAGTATGGTTCAGTTTCATCTTGCTGGGCCATATGGGTGGGTGTAGATTGTCTGTGACTGCAACTTCTATCATACTCTTGGCTACACCCCCTTCCCAGCATGCCCATACTTCCTCCCTCTTGACTCTGATTCCCTGTGAGGGGGTGTGACAGCAATGGCAAGATGGCTGACTGTGAAATCATGGTGTTTGTTTGGCTACAAGTCCAAAGTGAGCCCCTGTGCTTCACACAGCAGCACCCAGTACGGGGTATCTTTTGCTGATATTTCAATGAGGTGTGTGTCAATGCATTCTACCCAGTGAGTTGTGTGGAGTTTGTGTTGGGGGGGTGTCTCCACATGCTGGTAAGTATGGTCAGGGCTGTCAGTCCTCCTTCCCATCATGAAACGTGCTTCCATTGTAGGGCGTGCAAGTTGTCTTTCAGGATGTCAGTCAGTGGTGTCCTGCTTCTGATTTGAACACAACCCCGAGCAGGGCCTTGTGCTCCCCACAGCAGGACCCAGTGTCAGCCATCTTGCCAGTCATTTTCCACTCCCTGTGATGTGGGCATGTTTTAGAGAGGTCTTGATGGGCCAATCGGGAGGGGGAGCATTATCTGTGACTACAGGCCCCCATCATGCTTTTAGATACACTCATTTCACCTGCATCCCCACTATTCCTTCCTGACAGTCAGCTGCACTGTGAGGTGGTATGTTTTTGGTGGCAAACTGTCTTGCAGGGTCTATTTGGCTTTGTGCCACTGGCTTGCTCTATTTGTTTGTATGTTGGTGCATGTCATGACACAGTTCCCAGTCACTATGAGATGGCAAGTATTGTGTTTGTCTGACTGACATACACATCTTGGCCTAATTATCTATTGGTTAGTGTAGCTTTGCTTGCGGTGCATGGTTTCACTGTCCCCTTGCAACACAATCTTGAGTATGTTGTTTGTGTACTCACCAGGCTCTGGGATTTCTGTTAGGCAATGGATGCTCTCTGGTGGTAGGATGTCCCGCACCTTCTCCTCCCAGGTCCTGAAGTAGACTGGTTTGGCAGGAGGGCCACCGCCGATGCACTGACTCAGGGTGTGATCTTTTTCGATGAGTTTCTTGACCCTCCTGCACACATCATACCACCTGTTCTGGATATAGTCCTTTGTGTGCCTTGCTGGTGCTTGAGCGTTCACCTTGTCCACAATCCTCGCCCACATCTTGGTTTTCTGTGAGATGGGGGTCCTTTGGACCAATGTACCAAACAAATGTGGCTCTACTCTGATGATCTCGTCTACCAGCACTTCTAACTCACTATCTGTGAACTTTGGATTCTTCTTTGGGGGCATGGTGATGGGTGGTGGTGGTGAGGGATGTGTGTGTGAGGGTGCAAGTGAGGGTGGTTTGTTGTTGGTTTTGCTGGGTGTATGTGTGTGTGCTTTTGGATGAGGTGCTGATGGTGTGTGAGTTGTGTGATGGGTGAGTTGTGAGTGTGTATGTGGTTGCTGGGTAATGGTGTTTGCTGCTGGCTGTGTCTCCTGTTTGCAAGGGATGATGGTAGTGATTGTAGTCCTTTATATAGTTGGAGTTGTGGGTGTGTCTTTGTCCCATATTTTTTTCTTTGGTATTTATTGGCTTTGTCATTGCTTGTTCGTTCCTTTTTTTATCTTTTTTCCTTTGGGTTTTGTAGGCATGAAGGAAACGTTCATGTGACGGAAACGGATGCTGCTTCTGTCTCATGCGGGCTTCTCCGCCTCGTTCACGCTGCCTATCTTCTGTGTTTGGTACGCGGCGGTCGTGGCGGTCTCTATTGCTTGTGTGCCCGGTTGTCTGTGCGTGTCGGTCGTGCGGCTCTTGGTCTCCGTGTGAGTTGGTTTGTTTTTACACACATTGCATCGTACTGCGCGGATCGGACATCGCGGGTGCGGGTCGGTCGAGTTCATTCTGGGTTCGTGTCGGTCGGTGAAAATCGCGTCTGTTTTCCGGCTGGATCACTATTTTCCCTATGGCTCGGTCGTACAGCTTGTATTCCGTACGTGTCGGTTGTAATTCACTCGCGTTGCATCGTACTGCACAGGTCATACGGCGCTGGTCCGTGTCCGTCAGTATTCAGTACGGATCCGTGTCGGTCGGTTCCTTTTGTGGCCGGAATCGGAATCGGCACCATATTGTCCAGCACCTTCTCTGACTTAATTCTAAGTGGAGTGGGAATAGTAAATGATATAAGTTGAGTATCCAGCACCTTCCCTGATTTAAAACTAACTGTAGTGGGATTAGATAATTATATAACTTGAGTGTCCAGCACCTTCCCTTATTTAAATTAAACTGGAGTGGGAATAGTAAATTATATAAGTTGAGTATCCAGCACCTTCCCTGACTTAATACTAACTGCAGTGTGAATAGTAAATCATATTAGTTTAGTATCCAGCACCTTCTCTTCTGACTTTATATGAACTGGAGTGGGAATAGGAAAATATATATCTGTACATTTTTATTAAATAAAAAACATTTATATAGCATGTAGTAGGAATCATTGTGAATTATAAGAGTTTAACATGATCATTATAATAATGATATCAATATATTTAATAAAGTTATATTACTTAAAAAATACAATGTATTAAAACATATTTTTTATTATACATAACATATAAAATAAATGATAGGTAAATAATCAGACAAGTCATTTTTTTAAATAATGTTTATTTTTGGACATTGAGATAATAATAGTAAAATACAATATATGTTTTGAAATTGATAAAATATACTTTAAGACATTGAGAAAAGAACATTAGGCTTATTTATTATCCAAAATATATTTTGCAATGTTCATATTTTCACTTTTAATCATTTTGCAAAATAAATATTTAACAAAGGTAAATTTATTAATACATGTATGTATATTTTCTAACAATGATAAAGGTTTCTTTATATTTCTTTATATTATTTTTTTAACAAAATAAAAGGTTTGACAATACTAGTACAGTTTTGCTATGTATTTTCAACAGTTATTATTTTGTTATATGTTGAGAAAAATAAGTAATATAACAATGTTCACATATTTTTATACAAGTAAACATTTTAAATGTATAACAATTTTTTAACATTTGCTAGTCATTTGTAATTAATATTATTGATATTTAAAATATTAATAATATTAATTACTGTAGTGGAAATAGGTAAGTATTTATTTAAAATTTGTTACATTTTGTCATATTTTTAATAAACATTGTACATAATATAAATAGATATGGAATAATAATAATAATTATATATTTTATCATATTTATTATTAGAATTTTACAATGTAGAAACAATGTTATTTAATTTTTGACATAGATGTAAATCATTGTTATATTTATAGAAAATATTTTACTAATATATTCATTAGTGTTTAACATGTTTTTTAATAAAACTATTATTATTTAATAATTTAGGCAGCCATATTTGCTGTACAGTGAGTATTTTGTAACCGCTTACTGTTATTTTGGGTCATTTTTGAGTGGAGAAGCTCGCGGTTGGAAGCTGAGTCGCGCCGAGGAACGTAAATGTAATTTTCTTCAATTAAACTAACTTTTTACTTGAATTTGAAGCTAGTTAGGTGGTATGTATTGTGTGTAGAGTTAGGTATTTGTAATTTTGTCGAGTTTTATGTGTGAGATATATTTTAGCGAGATGGTGATAGTTAGGGGCCCATTAGGATGGCGTGCGAAAAACCACCCCGACCGCCATGGATCTGGAAATCAACCGCGCGCCGGCACCGTGGAAAAACCGGTGTCCAAATTAGGAACAAACGCCAAAAAACACCGACCGCGGCGGAACGAGGCCAAGAAACACCACCCGTACTGGGCAGAGATGGTCAAAACCCGTACGTGGCGGTTGCATTCGCGCTGGTAAACAATCAAACCGCCGCCAGGACAGCGGAGACCTTGCACGTCAAATTAGGATAACCCTGATGCCCCCAAGGTACGTTCTGCAGTTTCCGACCGCCGTGGTCGCTTGGGGGGGGCCTGCACTACAACTCCCACCAGGCAGCCCTGTCCCAACACAAGCAGGATGGAGCACTCCACGCCCAGAAGCAGTTCCAAGCCATTGGCTGGCCAAAAAACAAACTAACAGTTAGGCAGACATCTTCCCTGGGAGGTCTGTTTGGGGGTGGGATGCCTGAACGACAACACACCCCAGGCCGACTCGTCCCCCAGACCATCACGATGGAGCCTCCCCTCCCACCCAGACGCATGTGTCAGCCATTGTATCACTACAAAGAAACTAACAGGTAGGTAGACATATCATGCTTGCTTATCACACCCCTGAGCAGAATGCAAGCCTCCACCACACACACACACAGATGTGTCAAGTCAAAGTCAAATATGAAAACATAACAGGTAAGTAGCCAGTATGTGCACATAGCCATTCTCCTCAAAAAGCCTGGTGCCACATGACAAGACCAGCCCTCTCATTGCACACACATACACACAGATCCTATTGACACTCACAGTGTGCACACTGCTAAGCAAATGAAACTGTCTCAGCAACCAAAGTGTGACACAATAATGCACATGTAGAAGAACTTCTGGTCACAATCATGCACAGTACTGAATTCCATGTGTAAGTGCCATGGGGCCAGAGCAGCAAGGACCAAATGAGAAAGAATAAAGCATGGTTGGTGGTACAAATCCAGATATGCACATGACAAGACCAAGGTATGCAGGACACGACAATGGCCAGTTCATGGCCAGATGTAACGTCTGACAGGGCAGAGTAAGCCAAAAATAGTCCTCACTGAAATTTTTAGTTGCGCTAGTCCCTAGATGGCAACATGTCCCTGTACTCACAAATTATGCACATTGCACATGGTAGGTATTAACAACTCACACCATGGACAACTAATGCATGTACCACAGCATCATTTCAGGAGGCACAGTAGTGCACGTAGAAAAAAATGTGATGATTAGTCAACTGTGTGGTGAACAAACAGTGAATGATATACAGCTAACACAAAGCTTATGGGGCGCACTACAATGACCATCTCCCATCTGACCTACAGGTGACCAAGAACTCACTGCAGAGGACAACACCAGCAACCTGCAGAGCCAGGCTCCCTCCGGTACATGGACTCTCAGATGTTGACTCCAGGGATTCTCTGGACGATCAACTCGAAGCCAGCTCATCTGGTATGCCAGGGCGCAACAGGTCCCAGGACCCTATCGTCCCTGTTGGACTTGGCCCTTCTGACAGGTTCACCCCTAAACTTTTTGCGATTATCTTAGCTTTTTTTCCCTATGTTGTGTGAGTGGTTTTAGGCCTCTAGGCGCATTTACACTGTGTCCCAGTGGAAAATGCGTGCGCGCTGTTACATTTAGTGAGACTGACCTGCCCTCCCATAGGAATGCATGGGGAATGTATGTGTCCATGGTAGTTCCTGATGCGTGGGGAGTGCAGGGTCGAGTTTGGTATGTGCGAACTCGTGAGAGTGAATGCTGCGCGATGATGGGTGCGGCGTTACTGTGTCTAGTATAGAAGTGCCACTTCTAGACGCTGGCATAAATGTGAAGTGACTGTCTGGCGTGTGATTGGCTGGTGTGCCTGGCTCCAGGAGTCAGGATGGGTCTGCCCCAGTGGTGAGTGGAGAGATCTGCATGTTGATGAGTGGGAGGAGCACACCTGAGACCTGAATAGGGCTGGGCTTTCCCCACACAATGCTGGCTCCGCCCCCTGTGGTGCGACTGATGACCCTGGCCTGTTCTGTGAATAGGGAAAGGGGCTGAGCAAAACAAAGTGCTCAGGAACCAGTTGCATCTGGTTCGCCCCTTCCCTGCACCTAGAAACAAAGGAAACCTGTGTATAAAAAGGGGCTGTGACCCCAAGTAAAATGTTCTGCTGATCCTAACTGAAGGGGGGGCCTGCTGCTGTTGCTGGGCGCCAGGAGGACCGCCACTGGGGACTGCCTCCCTGCCTGGAGGGCCCTGTGAGCTGGCCCCTGGGCCCAGCTCTTGCCCCCCTGCCTTCCTAAAGACTTTCCCTGGACTTTGTGCTTAGAGCCTGGGGAGCAACATACATTTATTTTCTGGTGGGCGCTAGTTATTTACGCCGACAAGGAGCAGCACGGCGATTTCCAACAGCAGCACAAAGCTGCAATCATTTGTGTCAGGGAATCCCCGGCGTGGGGATTCCCCCGCTGTTTGCCTCGATTTAAAGCGGGTGCCCACCCCGCATTGTGGTGCTCGTTGGCGGGTGCCCACCCCGCTTATTCCCGTATAATTGATTCTGAAACGAAGGCGGGAGCCCACCCCGCGCTTCGGTGTGAGGAGAGGAAAGAAAATCCCTGCCGCGGCTGGAGCCCCTTTCCTAAACTCCCTCCGGGCCGCTGTCGGCGTGACCCGGAAGACAGGCGCCATTGCCTGGCCAATCGGAAGCTGCACGGGGCAGCCAATCCCAGCGCGGCCCCAGGAGAAGACCCAGGCGGGAGCCCACCCCGCTCTGGGATGTGCACGTCCGGACCTCTCAAGGCTTCCGTCCCGAAGGAGAACCCCGCAGCCACAGAGGAGCCAGGCGGGAGCCTACCCCACTCTGGCAGACGCCCCAAACGCCGCCGGTGAGGAGAGCGAGGCAACAAGGCAGCGCAACGCTGCTGCCCGGCCTCAGTGGAAGCCGGCGCCAGGGAGAAGGACCAGGCGGAGACAACGCGGAAGTCCCAGGTGAGTGGGACTCCACGTGGTTGTTGACTCTGCCCCTGTTCTCCATAGCGGCGCCGCAGTTGCGGGCCGCCCCAGCGGGGGCATAATTGATTTGAGCGCCCCTTCGCCCCAGGAGGGGCTTTATTAGCCTAGAGCCCTGAAAGGCTCCAACGAAGGGGGCATTATTATCCTAGAGCCCTGAAAGGCTCCAACATTGGGGCATTTGTGTTTAGGAGTCCCCCGAGTGGGGCTCCCTCGCGCTGATTTCTTCTTTGGGGCATAGTTTACTTCCAGAGCCTAGGTGGCTCCAGTACTGCATATTTGTTTCAGAGCCGTGTGTCGCTCCAACGTTTTACGCATTGCTTCTACGGGCCATTGAGGGCCCCTGCCTCATTGTGAACTCTCACAGCTGCCCAGCAAGTAGTGGGCAGCTGCATCGTTTAGGCCCTCAAAGTCCTTGCGCACTCTTCCTTGGCTGACTGCGCAGTCCAGCCCTGACTATTTGGGCAAAGGGCGTTTTGAGCCCCTGAGAGGCCAAGTTGGCCTGGGGACAGTTTTCCTGTGTTGTGCCCTCACCTAGGGTACATGGTTATTTTTTTTACATGTGTACTTTTGCGCCATGTGTATTGCCTGTATGCTTATTTTTCATTTCTAACTGAGTCCATGCATAGGAGACTGTTTTCCTAGTATAGGTTATGCTAGTGTGTTCATGGTTCCTTACGGGATAGGCCTAAGTTGTTTAGAATTGCGTAGGGTGTACTTATCTTTTACCAGTGGTTACTGGTTGTGCGCTACATTTATTATTTGTTCTACATTTCTACACTTACAATTTGGTGATTTGTGATGATTCTGACAGTGGTCCATGGGGCCCTGTCTTGTGTAAATAGTCCCCTGTAAATTCTGCCCAGTGCCAGTTGACAAAGTGTAAATTGTGTGAATATTATCTAATGTGTTTTGGTATAATACAAAGGCTATTTTTATATATAACCTGGTGTGGAGTTTCTTTTGTGGTGGGCCTTGGGTGTTGTTGCTGGGTGCGCGCGCAAACACTTTACACATTGCCTCCGGGATAAGCCTGACTGCTCGTGCCAAGCTACCAAGGGGGTGAGCAGGGGTTATCTTTGGCGTGTAACTCCCCAGCCCTGACTTAGAGTGGTGGTTTCTGCCTGGCTTTGGCGCAAGCCCTAGCCAACCAGAAATCCCATTTCTAACAGTCCCCCCCACCACATCTGCTGCAACACCAACGTCTCTGCAGACCCCTGCTGTCACGTCCTGTGCTTCCTCCACCACCACCATTGCCACCACCAGCATCACCACCACCAGTGCTGCCTGCAACACTCCCCCTGTACCAGAGGATCACCACCTCATCCCACCGACTGAGGAGGGCAGGGAGAGGATGCGGATGCCTACAGTGGTGAGGCAACAGGTCCGTGGCAGCAGGGAAGTTAGGAGGGGCAGGGTCACTCACAGACACAAAGAGGTTGGGACCCAACCCCTGGACCACATTAACTGAGTCCTTGGGGCATATGAAGGTGCCCAGGGACGAACGGGCCGGTCAGAAGAAGTGTTCCGCAAGCTCATCCTGCTGATGAGGTCCATCGACACCCGCATGGGACAAATTGTGGAACTCTTGAGCCAGCAAGTACTGAGGGACAGGCCTGCACCACAACCAACACCTCCACCTCCCTCTGGTGGGCTGCAGGATGACAGTTCACCATCCTCCCCTGCAGCCACAGAGAGGGGTTAGTCCTCAGACCCCACTGGCCCTACAGCAGGGCGCCCCCTGCCAAGTGACGATGGGGCTGTCCGACGAAAACCCTGGGAGTAACTGGAGGCAAAGCACCTGCCAAACGCCAGTCACGGAGCCAGCCATGATGGCAATCCTCTTCACCACTGCATTGACTTTTTGGACTGTCCTTCCCCACACTGCCTTGTGAATGGCATCTGTCTGTTGGACTGGGTCACCACATCAATGTTGTGACTACTCGATCATCTCATTTACTAGAACTGTCAACTCACTGCTCCACTAATCACCACAATGTACATGTTCACCTCCTCACTTGTCACCATTGTAAATAATAAATCCTTACACACATGTTGTTGTGTCTGCTCCGTCTTTATTCCAGGATGTACAGTCTTCAACATGATTACAATGTACCAGGAGTAAGGAATGTATGTAGGCAAGGAGAGGTCGAAGGCACCTAGAAAAACACAACAGAACAACATTCACTAGTCTGGATGTGGCATCACAGACATCACACAACACCTACCATCAAGATAATCCAACATGCACACATCACAATGGGCAACAAGTGCCAACATACACATCCTGTCGATGTACAAAACTATCCTGTTCCAGAAAAATTGTCAGCCACCACTGAGTCAACAAGGGGCTGCAGTCCCCAAGCCCACATACACCTCCACAACAACAGCAACATCTTTAGACAATGGAACTGTTGTACATTGTCACTCACCTTCAAGTGAAGTAGCGGGTGATGAGCTGTTGACGCAGGTCAACACCTTCTTCCTCTCCACTGTCCTCATCACTGGACACGGGTTGGTGTGCATGCTGGGGCCTTTGCTGCTCATCAACATCCAGGAGCAGGGGGATCTCCTTGCGAATGGCTAGGTTGTGGAGCATGCAGCATGCCACTACAATCTGACACACCTTCCCGGGCGAGTACATCAGTGCACCTCGGGTCTTGCCCAGGCAGCAGAAACGTGACTTCAGCAGACCAAAGCTACGCTCCAACACACGAGGTGTCCTCCCATGGGCATCATTGTAGCGGACATCAGCTGGTGTCCTGGGATTTCACAGTGGGCTCAGCAGCCAAAGACGGTTGGGATATGCAGAGTCATCTATGTCTGACAAACACAGATACACATTGCAATGTTGCTGGGTCAGAGGACAGCATGTCACACACACTGCACGCTATTTGACTAGGCATACTCACCCACAATCCATGTACGCTCAGGAAGCAGATTACCCATCAGCTGTGGTACAATGCTGTTCCGCAGGATGTAGGAGTCATGGGCTGAGCCTGGAAATTTGACACACATGTGCGAGATGATCATATCTGTCTGGCACACTACCTGCACATTTATGGAGTGGAAATGTTTACGATTCCTGTAGATGTGCTCCCGTGCCTGTGGTGGTTGAGCCCAACATGGGTGCAATCAATGGCACCAACAACATGGGGGATGTGTCCAAGGGGATAAAAATCTCCGTTCACAGCAGCCAATTCCTGCCCCCTGGGGAAATGGATATATGTGTCCTTTTAGATCATCATAGTGGACAGAACATCACGCAGCACCATGCTGAACATAGGTTGTGACATCCCACCTGCGCTGGACACCGCGTGAGAGAATGATCCAGTGGCTAAAAAATGCAGGTCCGTCATCACCTTAGACGTAGGGGTGAAAGCTGTTGGATATGTCCGGCGAGGATGCAGGTGGGGCTCCAACTGAGCACAAAGGGTCTGTAGGGTGGCTCTATCCAGACCGAATTTCCGGATGATCTCCTCATTCCCATTGTCTGCCAGCATTGTGAAGGGACAATGCAGATTTGGTCTCCTCCTAGTTGAGATGAAAGATGACACATGTCAATGCAATATATCATGAGATGGCCACACCATCTCACGTTTTGGCGGACACAACAGCAACAATGACTATCATCAAAATTGTGTTACAGACCAGCTGACATGTAGGGACTCCTTCAGCTACACTGATCGTACACCTGTCAATTGACACACAGCAAGTACCTCCAAATCATACTCGCCATAGGAGAATGCACATATGGATATGGCCACATTCACCATGGGCACGCCTGGGAGTATATCATACAGCATTAGTGTAAAAATGCAACACCACTGTCTCACACCTAGCTGTTGCACCTGACACACCTTCAGGCGTTAGTTGAACCTGGCACACATCAACAACACAATGACCACAGGCTGAGCGTACATGACAAGTGTGTGCATGATCAAACATAAGTGAACAGGCACATATGGACAATCTTCATCTTGAAAAACATCGCAGTGATTTTCCCTGCACTTTTACACCTTGACATGTGTACACATTGGGGAGTCCATAACAACACTGTCCTGTGTACAGGCCCATCACAAATGACATGTGAGGGAGTACATGCCAATCTAAGAATTCACATGCACAAACATGGCATGTGTAGTCAGCAGTGGGGTACATGGCACATTGGCATTGTGTGCACTATGACGTGCCATCAACCATGTGGCCACTGTGCACTGTGGATGACTGCCAGATGGCCATTGACACAGCATGATGTGTCCATTGGTGCTGTCACAGTCACCCGCCACCCAAATCCCGGTCACCCATGTCACTGTATGGCACCCAACTTGAGGTAGCTACCGCCTGGCCCCTGCGGTGTGTCACAGCCAATGCCTGGGACACAATTGCGGTAGTGATAGGCATATGCACATGGCGAAATGGCAGTTGGCATGCTCCGCCACCCAAATCCCGGTCACCCATGTCACTGTATGGCACCCAACTTGCGGTAGCTACCGCCTGACCCCTGCAGTGTGTCACTGCCATGGACCATGCCCTTACAGCCAATGGGACCCGCAATCACGGTGGCCTGATGCAATTTCGAAATCGCGGTAGGCGTGCTCTGCCACCACGGAGCCGGTCATTGGATGCAATTGAAAGATGAACCACTGTGGTAGCGCCCGACTGGCCCCTGTGGTTTGTCACTGCCATGGACCATGCCCTTACAGCCAATGGGATCCGCTATCGCGATAGCATGATGCAATTTTGAAAATCGCGGTAGGCGTGCTCCACCACCACGGAGCCGGTCATTGGATGCATTTGAAAAAGGCTGACCTGGAACACCAATTGCATTAGCTTAGAACCACTGAAACAACATCAGGGGGCTATATATGTGTGGGAGAGAGCCCCACATTTCCACTGCTCACAGAGCCTGCTGCCTGAGACCCCTCACCTGCTGCTGCCTCTAGGGACTGCTGCCTGAGACCCCTCACCTGCTGCTGCTGCCTCCAGGGACTGCTGCCTGAGACCCCTCACCTGCTGCTGCTGCCTCCAGGGACTGCTGCCTGAGACCCATCACCTGCTGCTGCCTCAAGGGACTGCTGCCTGAGACCCCTCACCTGCTGCTGCTGCCTCCAGGGACTGCTGCCTGAGACCCCTCACCTGCTGCTGCCTCCAGGGACTGCTGCCTGAGACCCCTCACCTGCTGCTGCCTCTAGGGACTGCTGCCTGAGACCCCTCACCTGCTGCTGCTGCCTCCAGGGACTGCTGCCTGAGACCCCTCACCTGCTGCTGCCTCCAGGGACTGCTGCCTGAGACCCCTCACCTGCTGCTGCTGCCTCCAGGGACTGCTGCCTGAGACCCCTCACCTGCTGCTGCCTCAAGGGACTGCTGCCTGAGACCCCTCACCTGCTGCTGCCTGAGACCCCTCACCACCCACTGCCGCCGCTGCTGTCTCATGTCCACAGTGATGGCAAGGACTGAGAAGATCCGTGCCACTCCCTTCACAAGTGAGGAGCTGGAGGTCCTGGTGGACAAGGTGCTCACACAGTACCCAAGGCTATATGGTGCCCCAAAGGTCGTGGTAAGTGTTCAACAGTGGGGGTGAGAGTGCAGGGGGGCACACATGTAGTCGGTCTGATGCAGTATGTGCCTGAGAGTGTGGGGTTGTATCATGTACTGCCTAACATGCTGTTTCCTACGGTGAAGGGGGGGGGGTGTACCCTACTCCACACGTTTCCCTGCCTGCACATCAAGATTGGAGGGACATGTGTTGTCTTGTCAGCCATACAATGACGCAGCAAGTTGGTACTGCAGGAGTCAGGACAGTGATTGCTTGTGTGAATGGCTGTGTGGGTCCCTGTTGTCCATCTCAGTGTGAGCCCAAATGGCCTGCACAGTCACCGCCCAATCTGACAAGGACACATCACTGAATGTACAGAATGTTACATGTGTGTTTTTTGTAGGACTCTCCATCAATGAGCCGTCTCGGTCCTGTAGATTGCACATGACTGGCCCTGTGAGAAGGGTGTGGGTTTGTGAGATCATGTCCCTCAATGTGACATACATGACACAGTGAGCTATTCACAGGGCAAGGTCGTTGAGGCCTGCGCAGTGATGGACTCAGTGAGTCTCCCCCAAACACATTTTGATATGTGATGTATGTCTTGCTCTACCTAGAAATTTACAGTAGATGTTGGCAGAGTACACATGGCTTTCTGTGCTGGCATCCGGCTTGTATATGAGATGTGCAGGTACTGTGTCCCCCCTCACACCTGCATGCATTTACGTGTGCTTCTCACATGCAGATGTACCATGTGAGATGCATTCCTGTCTCTGCAAGACATATCTGTGGATTTGGGATTAATCAGTTTCATGCTACTGTCCTGAGTGATTTTGTTACATGACACTGTGCCACTGATGTTTGCCCCCTCTTGTCTCCCATGCCTGCAGCTCAAAGTACACCAGCATAAGGCCGTGTGGAGGGCCATTGCGAGCAAGGTGCAGGCTCTGGGTGTCTCAAACTGACGGCGCACCCACTGCCACAAGAGGTGGGACGACATCTCACGGCTGGCAAAGAACGTTGCGGAGATGACACTGGAGCTGCTCTTGCACTGGCAGGTTTGCACGGCGCAGCATGACACCACTAATGTGCCGCATCTTGGCCGTAACACACCCTGAGCTGGATGCACGATTGAAGGAGCATCAGCAGAAAATTAGGGGTGAGTATTCTGGGAAGAGTGACTTTGGCTGTGTGTGGCTGCATGTGTACACAGCATGTGCTAGCGCTGGGCTATGTGATGCAGTGGCTTGTAAGTGGCCTCTGCGCTGGGTGCAGCTGTGCACTTCCTAAGGGAATTCAAGTACTGGGCATTTCAATATCATTCTGGGTGGTGGGCTTCAAGTCTGAGCTATTTGTATTACTGTTTGAATGGAGCCACATGCAAGATGTTGTGCTGTATGGTCATCACATGGCTCACTTATGCCTGGTTTTCTTGTTTACATGCACTGTTTGAGTAACAAAAGTGTGTTTGCACAATGTTATTGCACAGGGTGACGTGCAACATGTAGATTTAGTCATCTTCATGGTTGCTTTGCTTGCTTATGTTTGTTCTGTTGCTGCCACTGAACTGACCCTACATCTCTCTCTCTCTCTCATGCAGCATCTACCGTGGTCATGGAGGGACAGGGGACGGACACCAGTGGTGGGGAAACAAGCACAACAGCTGCACAGGAGCCCAGTGACAGAGATGTGACTAGCACATCGGAGGGGGACAGGAGTCTGCTGGAGGAATCACTGCCCGAGACGCAAAGTTCAACGTCATCTGATGCCAGCGGTGACGCATCCATGTTGGCGGGCACAGAGAACGGGGACTCTGCATCATCTTCCACCACACAGCGTACAGTGCCCACCCTCCCAGCCACTTCCTCTGGTGCTGCCTGTGTTTGCACCAGTAAGAGGGGAAGAGTGTCCTTCACCCCAGGCACCACAGCCCCTGCCCCTGTCCCCCCTGCTGCCATCAGTGCTGAGTCTGTGGACCTTTTGCGCCAGCTGTGTGTAGGCCATACAACTCTCCTCAATGAATTCATGGACCACGACTAAAAATTGGCTCAGGTGGTGGCTTTCATAGAGGGCATACATTCAGACGTGGGTGGGCTGCACCGGACTGTCCAGTCTTTGTCCACCGCAGTTACGACAGCCCTTCAACTGGCACAATCTCGGAGTCCAGCTCCAGTCCCTTTGTCCACCTCCATGCCAGTGGCCACATCTGATGATAGTGACCACGCTCCACAGACCTCAAGGTCACGATACAGCACACGTAGCACACAGCAGCAGCAGCAGCCCAAGCGGTCCAGGCTGCAGACACCATCCCCACAGAAAAATAAAGCCACCCCAGAGTGCAAAGACAAAAGCCTGTGAGGCAACACCAGGGGCCAAAAAGCAAAGAAGCAGACCTCAGGGTCACATGGCTCAGAGCCATCCCCAGCCAAGAACTCTCCTGTCCCAAAAACATCTTGCAAAGACAAGTAGACAATTTCAGTGCCCACTGAGAAGGTGGCGCCTGCCAAGGGTACACATAAGAAGGGCTCCAAGGCAGATTCACCCACTACCTTTACCCCCATTCCAAGCCCAGTGAAGCAGGGAAAGGAGGGCACTGTAGGTGGAGGGTCAGCGTCTGCACCTGATGCAGCCTTGGTATTGAGTGTCTCTGTTGTGTCCACACCACTTCCCATTGATCCAAAGTCAGGCAAGACATTTAGAATCCCCAAGAAGTGGAAAGACACCCCTCCACAATCTCCCACCCACACTGTGTCTCACATCTGTATGACTCCACCTCCACGTGCCACTACACCACCTGGTCCAAGCATCCCTCCGGCTTGCCAAGCCACTGATAGCTCTATCTCAGCTGGGCCTCTCTCTCCGCAGTCAAGTGCTCCAACTGTACCCGACACACAGCCAGCTCCCAGTCCGACTGACAGGCAAGTCTGAATGTTGGTCAACCTCACACACCTGTCTCTCCCACAGCGGGGCCTGTGCTGCCCATCGTGACACCCCAGACTGTGTTGCTGACCATGGCAGGGTACAGTCGCACACATTCCCTGTACAGCTTCTCATGGACTCACTCTGCACTTAGTCCTGCCCACTGGTCTTGTCGTTCACTGCTGTGTGCCCCCTGCCTGTGCAGCTTCTCATGGACTCACTCTGCACTTAGTCCTGCCCACTGGTATTGTCGTTCACTGCTGTGTGCCCCCTGCCTGTGCAGCTTCTCATGGACTCACTCTGCAGTTAGTCCTGCCCACTGGCCTTGTCGTTCACTGCTGTGTGCCCTCTGCCTGTGCAGCTTCTCATGGATGAGTTCAGTACTTTGTCCTGCCCACTGGCCTTGTTGTTCACTGCTGTGTGCCCCCTGCCTGTACAGCTTCTCATGGACTCACTCTGCACTTTGTCCTGCCCACTGGCCATGTCAATCACTGCTGTTTGCCCCCTGCCTGTGCAACTTCTCATGGACTCACTCTGCACTTAGTCCTGCCCACTGGCCTTGTCGTTCACTGCTGTGTGCCCCCTGCATGTGCAGCTTCTCATGGACTCACTCTGCACTTAGTCCTGCCCACTGGCCTTGTCGTTCACTGCTGTGTGCCCCCTGCCTGTGCAGCTTCTCATGGGCTCACTCTACACTTAGTCCTGCCCACTGGCCTTGTCGTTCACTGCTGTGTGCCCCCTGACTCTACAGCTTCTAATGGACTCACTCTGCACTTTGTCCTGCCCACTGACCTTGTCGTTCACTGCTGTGTGCCCCCTGCCTGTGCAGCTTCTCATGGACTCACTCTGCACTTTGTCCTGCCCACTGGCCTTGTCATTCACTACTGTTTTCTCCCTGCCTGTGCAGCTTCTCATGGACTCACTCTGCACTTTGTCCTGCCCAATGGCCTTGTCGTTCACTGCTGTGTGCCCCCTGCCTGTGCAGCTTCGCATGGTCTCCCTCTGCACTTCGTTTTGACCACTGGCCTTGTTGCTCCTTGCTGTGTTGAACTACTCCCTGTGCAGCTTCTCATGTACCTCATCTGCACCTTGGACTGGTCACTGTCCTTGCTGTTTGCCCCCTGCCTGTGCAGCTTCTCATGGACTCACTCTGCACTTCGTTTTGACCACTGGCCTTGTTGCTCCTTGCTGTTTTGAACTATTCCCTGTGCAGTTTCTCATGTACCTCATCTGCACCTTGGACTGGTCACTGTCCTTGCTGTTTGCCCCCTGCCTGTGCAGCTTCTCATGGACAAGCTCTGCATTTTGTGCCTTGCTCTTCTCTAATGGGGCCTATCTGTGCAATTTGTGAATAAAGACAGTTTCTCCTGCTGTTTGTTTTGTCAGTGTCCTTACTGAATAAAGTGTTTCCTGTGTGTATATGGTTTACTGTGCCACATGCCCTGTGTGCCACTTCAACATTGCCAATGGCTTTCTGACTTGTTCAATTTTGTACAGGGGGGTGCCAGGGGCTTCAGTTCTCCCTGACTGTGATACTTGTGGGTGCAATGATGTTGTTTTTAGATGGTATGCCGTTGTCATTTTCATTCTTTGTTCATATTGACTATATTGTACGTCAGGTTTGAGGGCACTGCCAGCACAGTGTGGGATTCTTTCCACAGGATTGCAGACAGGCTGGCCTGGGTAATCATGTATGTGTGTTCTTACATTCTGTATGCCCAGCATTGTAGGTGTATGGTCATGTTGTGATGGGCAGTCATCCTAGTCACATGGGTTACTTTCAATGTGAGCACTTAGGTGGTCAAGAAGTGAGCAGTGTGAAGGGGGCGACTTTGTCGTGAGTGTTGATGTGTGTGTGCCCATGCAATGTCAACTACACACATGTGTCACCCAGGAGTACCTGTTTGTGTGATTGTTCAGGCCTGTGATTGTGATTGTGTGCACAGGTGTGAGTTGTATGTTGTGCACTGTGTAGTGTGTTGGTGTGTCCTTGCAGTTCTGGCTGACTCCTACTTGTTGCTTTTGCCAATTGTGAGTATGCAGAGTGTGTGACTGGCAAGTCAGGGTTTTGTTGAACAGCCGTGTGTCTTGATACTGTTTGTACTCACTGTGCATACCTGCTCAACCACACTGACATTGTGGGTGTGATGTTCACATGCATTGCTGTCACATGGTGCTTTATTGCCTCCAGTGTGGCATTTGGTGTGCGGTGTCATACCATCCCCTATTTGTGCTTCAGATGCCTTGACATTGTGAGTCAGCACTCCCTCTATTCGTGCATGGTACACTCCTACCATGTCCACTACTGAAGTGCACACCACTTCACTTTGATGTCAGCTGTCCCCTTGTGTTGCCTGTGTGTGTGCCTCCCCATCACTTCATTTGTGACACTGCGCTTTGTGGTGCAGATCTTTGGCCAGGAGCACTGTGCCACTCATGCCATTTCCCCAATTAGTTATCTGTGTTGTTTTAGTACTGTTCAGCAGTCATGGTTGCTTATGTGCAGTTCAACTGTCTGTGCTGCCCAGTCCTCTGGTCAAGTTGTTTCCACTTTTGTGTCCCAGACTTGTGCATCTGTGGGTGTTGTGTTAGGTGTATGTGTGTATGCTGAGGTCCTGCTTGACTTCCTGAGTTTGATGTTGTCAGTGTGCTGTTTTGATTGTTGTTGTGGGTGTTCATGGTGTGTCACTCATGGCTGTGTGGGACTGTTGTGTTTGTGTGCAAACACTGCTTGTTGTGCATTCAGTGCTGTGGGTGTATGTTGCCTTATCATGGCCTGGTGTGCATCCCCTGATGTCCTGCTGTGTTTGCTATGTGTTTTATTGTCATGTGCATCTGTTGTGTGTTTGATGTGGCTGTGTTGTTCGGTGATGGTGCACTTCTTGTCTGTGTTGTGGTATGTTGTCTGTGCATTGTTCCTGACTGATGAGGTTGTGCACTCCTGTTGTGTCTGTGCTCCCATTGCCTTCCCACAGTGTTGCTGCACAAGTCATGTGTGGTCATGTTGTGGTTCTTGTGTGTTTCTGTTGAGTTATGTGTTTGGCTGTTGTTTTTGTGCAGACATTGGTTCTGGCATCCCTGTGTGTGTGTGATGTTTGTGGATACCCCAGGGAGTGTGATAGTTTGTCTGTGTATTGACTGGACATTATTGACACCCTTCTGTGTGTCTGACACTGGGGTTGTGTGCTGCAGGTGTGAGGGGGTATGTGTGAAGAATCCTACTTATGTTTGACAGTCATGGAATGTATCAATGTGCCCTGTGTGTTGTGCTGCTGGCATACTCCTGTGAAGCTAATGTGCACATATGTGTGGCTGTTCACAGTTTGACTTCAGGGCCTTCCTTTCATCCAGGTGCCTATACATGGGTTGCCTTGCTGTCTCCCTGAGTTGTTGCACTGAGGTGACTGTGTTTTGAGTTCACTCACTGTGCCAGCCATGTGTGCTTTGATGGGGTGAGGGTGTTATTCTCTGTTCCTTGTCTTGCATGTGATGTATACATGCTTGTTGGTTGACTCCTTGGCCTTCCATTTGTGTGCACCTCACTTTGCCTTTCTTATATGTTGTGCCCCATTGCTGGTGGCATGTGGTCTGTGTTAGACCCGGCCTCGTGGCATGGCCATCCCTGTCCCCGCACCACATATCCTGACCCATGAACCTCATGCAGCCCCCGAGCACACGGCCTAGCCGATCCTTCCCACCAGGACACACACACACACGACCCGGACTTCCCCGTCCGTGGCCTTCCTCCTTTCGGCCACACCGGGCCCGCGTGCCCACTTCATGCACCATGATGGCCGCCCAGCCCCAGCGCGACCCTGGCTTAGAGGCGCCACTCCGGCGGGAGGACATCGCGCTCCCATTGGGATGAGAGAGGGAGGAGCAGTTTCCATCGCACCTCTGAGCTCCCCTGGGAAGGTGGGTTTCGATCGGCCCTCCGGCCTCCCCGAGGGCTGGCTCCATGCCTGCTGGGTGTCTGGAACTCCTCCCGACCCGGCCCTGAAAGGATCAAAAGACAATGGCAGGAAACCCCGACAAGCGACCCCCAGGTGACAAGACCCCTGCCTGCACAGACTCCGCACATCAAAGAGGAGTCGACCTATAACAAGGGGTGCTCTGGGACTATCTGGCAGATTCGCTTTTGGAAACACCTGAGCCCTGCTGAGTGACTCGCGGCTCCCTGAAGATCGTAAGACCTCCGAACTTGTGCTTGAGCCCTGCTGAGTGACTCGCGGCTCCCTAAAGATCGTAAGACCTCCGAACTTGTGCTTGAGCCCTGCTGAGTAACTCGCGGCTCCCTGAAGATCGTAAGACCTCCGAACTTGTGCTTGAGCCCTGCTGAGTGACTCGCGGCTCCCACAGACTCTCCTGGTCCCGCCGGACCCCGACGACGACAAGCGTATCCCCCAGCTCGAGGATTGTGAGCTGTGCGCCGGGTACGCCCCTGCATTTGATCCATATCCCCAAAGACTGTCCCGCTACCTCCTACCCCCCCGAGACTCTATGAGCCCATGCTCTACTTGTATATATTTGCCTTGCTGATCATAAAGATCCTACGACTCCGATTTGATAAAGATTTGTTCTTAAGAACTCACGGTGTGGCGTCCCTTTGTCGTGTGGTGCCGAGTGTACGATCCTAGATACGAGATTCCTCCCCTGAGGAGTCTCCCGCCAGTGCCCGGCTATGATACCTCGAGGGTTGGTCTCAGGATACTCAGGGCCCCCTCCGGGCTCCTCTGAGGTCGCCTTCTAACATTGGTGGCAGCGGTGGGATTCGGGGCCATAATCTAGAGATCGTACCGTGAACGACTGACGCACTACCGACAAAAATGGCAGAAGGAAACGCCATGAGTCTCACAGAAAACGACACCAGTACCGTGTTCCAGGCGGAACAACTGGAAGAGTACACGCACAGAGAACTGAAGCAATTCTGCAAAGAACTAAAAATCGGTACCACTGGTCTCAACACCAAAGAAGATATGCAGAAGGCACTGAAAGCTTGGGTGGATTCTGGAGCCCCCCGCCCAGAAGGAACGGTGGAGCTCCACGACGAAGCTAGAGCCTCCCAAGGAGAACGCAGCAGCCACCAGGTGCGAAGCTTCGTACCAGACGGGGGCCTATCCCCGGAGGAACTCGCAGACAGAGAGAGAAGTCGCCATCACGAACTCGAATTGGCCAAACTTAAAATCGAGGGCGAGTTGAAATTAGCCGAGAAAAAGCTAGCAGTGGAACAGATGCGAGTACAAGGAGAACTAGAAGAGAAGAAACTCCAACGGGAACACGAAGGAAGGAGACTTCAACTGGAGCACGAACGCAGCTTGAAGGAAATCGAGCTAAAAGCAAAAAGCGAAGAAGCGCGGCCCCCGGGAAACCGAGAGGCGGCCTCCCCGGCGGAGCAGAAGGTCCACATTCCCAAGGATGTGGTCAAAGAATATTACAAAAACGATGACATCCAACAGTGGTTCAGGGCATACGAGGTCGCCATGACCTCCCATCGGGTCCCGCAGAAAGATTGGGATGCCGGGTTGTGGGGATGATTTCTGAGCGAAGGGAGAGACACCCTGCTCAACCTACCAACCTCCATGCAGACCTCCTACAACCACATGAAAGAGGCCCTCCTCACAAGGTACGGCCTCACCCCGGAGATGTACCGCCAGCGGTTCCGGGACTGCAGGAAGATCCCGGGCACCACCTGGGTGGAGTATGTAAACTTCTTCAGCCGTGCATTCGATGGGTGGATCAAGGGCAGCAAGGTAACCACCCTAGAAGAACTAACCGACCTCATGTTGTGGGAACACCTGGCTGCGAACTGCTTTGTGGAACTACGCCAGCATCTGCTCGACAGCAAGCTCACGGATCCGAGGAAGCTGGCTGTCGAGGCGGATCGCTGGACCAACACCCGGGTCTCCCGGGGCCCCGTAGGAGAGTACCCCCGAGCCAGTCAGGGACCACCCCGTCAGAGAGGGGGGGGACCAAGGAGGGCAGAGAGAGTCCCAGTCCAGTCCCCCGAAAACCCAACCTCTGCCTTTCCCGGCGCCCCCACCAGCTGTATCCGGCCCACCCGTGAGACAGGGGCACCGGGTGACCATCACTTGTTTCCGTTGTCAGAAGCCCGGGCATTACGCGAACGACCCTGAATGCCCCATGGCCCCACACATCACCCCGACAGCACCCCCCGCTAGACAGATAGCCAATGTAGCACTGGGGGAGGAGGTTGAGGAGACCGTAGAGTGGGAACCCGCCGCCATGGCCCTGGTATCCTTAGGAGATAGAGAAATGGTCCCTGGAAGCCTCCTGCCCTCCAACACGAAGAAATATGGGCAGCTCGTAACGATCAATGGCCACCAAGTAGAGGCCCTTCGTGACACCGGGGCCAGCATCACCGGTGTCCTCAGTCATTTAGTCAACGAAGACCAGGTCCTCCCCAACGTCTTTTGCCCGGTAATTTCCGCTGACAATATGGAAAGTCTGTGTAAGGTAGCCCTGGTGCCTTTTGAATGGGGAGGGGTGGTCGGTAATCTGAAAGTCGCAGTGAGAACCTCCCAGCCAGTCGACTGTCTCCTGGGGAACGACCTGGAAAGTTCCCCCTGGAAACAAGTCGAGCGCAAGACCCACCTAGGGATGATGGGTCTTCCTGAGTGGGTGTGCGCCACCACCCGATCTATAGCAGCCCGACTGACCCCCCTTGGGGAAGTCGAAGACGCCCCGACCACAGAAGACAGGATGGTCCCCGCCGAGGGGCCCCACATCCCCCCACAAGGAGGGTCGGTCGCCAGCGACGACCCCCCACCTTCCGACTCCGCACAGGTCACCGAGTTAGGCGATCTGCCCGAGTTGGCCCAGTGGCGCCACGAGGGGGGCCCCCCCCGAGAGGAGTTCTGCCGGGAGCAAGCTACCTGTCCTTCCCTGGTCGGGCCCCGGCAACAAGCAGAGGCCCAGGCCGCGGGCGACCAAACTGGAACGCACCGGGTGTATTGGGAAAATGACCTTTTGTACAGCGAGCAGAAGGCGGTGGAGCTAGGATCCGCCTGGGTGCTGGTGGTACCCCTACGCTTCCGAGACCTCCTCCTGGGCTTAGCCCACGACGTCCCCCTCGCAGGCCACTTGGGCCAGGACAAAACCTACAGTCGCCTTGTGACTCACTTCTACTGGCCCAGAATGAAAGCGGATGTAGAAGCCCACTGCAAGTCCTGTCCCTCGTGCCAGGCTAGTGGGAAGAGCGGAGGAAAGCGCAAGGCTCCCCTCCAACCCTTCCCTGTCGTCAGTACCCCTTTTGAACGGGTCGGGATCGACATCGTGGGGCCCCTGGACCCCCCACCCTCCCAAGTCACCGACTGGAGTGTCCATGACGTGGACACCGGAGACAGCCCACCGGTGAAACACCGAGCCTACCGAGTCCCTGATCGGGTCCGGTCCTGCATTCAAGCCGAGGTCTCGAAGATGTTGACCTTGGGAGTGATCGAACCCTCAGACAGTCCCTGGGCCAGCCCCGTGGTCCTGGTCCCGAAGGCAGCTGCCCCCGGTGTCGCCCCAGAACTCCGCTTCTGCGTGGACTACCGGGGACTCAATGAAGTCACCCGAGCCGATGCCCACCCCATTCCCCGAGCCGACGAGCTCATTGACCGACTCGGGGCTGCTCGGTTCCTCAGCACATTCGATCTCACCTGCGGCTATTGGCAAATTGCGCTCACAGAAGGAGCCAAGGAGCGGTCCGCCTTCTCCACCCCGGATGGGCACTATCGCTTTCGCGTGATGCCCTTCGGGATGAAAAATGCCCCGGCCACCTTCCAGCGACTGGTAAATAGAGTCCTGGCCGGGCTGGAAAAGCTCAGCGCTGCCTATCTAGACGATATCGCAGTTTTCAGTTCCGAATGGAATGAGCACCTCCAGCACCTCTGGAGGGTGCTAACCGCCCTGCGCCAGGCAGGCCTCACCGTGAAAGCCAGCAAGTGTCAGATTGGACAAGGTTCGGTAGTCTACCTGGGGCACCAGGTCGGAAGTGGCCAGGTCGCCCCTAAACAGCCCAAGATCGACGCCATCCTAGCCTGGGAACCACCCACTACCCAAACGGAAGTCCGAGCCTTTTTGGGCCTCACGGGCTACTACCGGAGGTTCATCCGGGGGAACGGCAGCCTGGTCGGTCCCCTCACGGAACTCACGTCCAAGAAATAACCCAAGAAAGTGCAGTGGACCTCTGCCTGCCAAGAGGCGTTCGATGCCCTGAAAGCGGCCATGTGCACTGCCCCCGTCCTCCAGGCCCCCGACTACTCCAAGGAGTTTGTGGTACAAACGGACACCTCCGAGCATGGCATTGGGGACGTCCTGCCCCAGGTGAATGACCAGGGCCTAGACCAGCCCGTAGCCTTCCTCAGCCGAAGGCTGTTGCCCAGAGAACAGAGATGGAGCACCATCGAGCGCGAGGCGTTCGCCGTAGTCTGGGCCCTCAAGAAGTTACGCCCCTATCTGTTCGGCACCCATTTCAAAGTCCAAACCGACCATCGCCCCTTGCTATGGCTCATGCAGATGCGAGGAGAAAACCCCAAACTACTGCGGTGGTCAATCTCCCTCCAGGGGATGGATTTCACCGTGGAACATCGCCCTGGTACTGACCACGCCAACGCCGATGGCCTCTCCCGGTTCTTCCGCCTCAGCGAAGAGAACCCCCAAGAAGATGGGTAGTTCTCTCCGGCTTTCAGCTGGGGGGGACGAGTGTTAGACCCGGCCTCGTGGCATGGCCATCCCTGTCCCCGCACCACATATCCTGACCCATGCACCTCATGCAGCTCCCGAGCACACGGCCTAGCCGATCCTTCCCACCAGGACATACACACACACGACCCGGACTTCCCCATCCGTGGCCTTCCTCCTTTCGGCCACACCGGGCCGCGTGCCCACTTCATGCACCATGATGGCCGCCCGGCCCCAGCGCGACCCTGGCCTAGAGGCGCCACTCCGGCGGGAGGACATCACGCTCCCATTGGGATGAGAGAGGGAGGAGCAGTTTCCATCGCACCTCTGAGCTCCCCTGGGAAGGTGGGTTTCGATCGGCCCTCCGGCCTCCCCGAGGGCTGGCTCCACGCCTGCTGGGTGTCTGGGACTCCTCCCGACCCGGCCCTGAAAGGATCAAAAGACAATGGCAGGAAACCCCGACAAGCAACCCCCAGGTAACAAGACCCCTGCCTGCACAGACTCCGCACATCAAAGAGGAGTCGACCTATAACAAGGGGTGCTCTGGGACTATCCGGCAGATTCGCCTTTGGAAACACCTGAGCCCTGCTGAGTGACTCGCGGCTCCCTGAAGATCGTAAGACCTCCGAACTTGTGCTTGAGCCCTGCTGAGTGACTCGCGGCTCCCTAAAGATCGTAAGACCTCCGAACTTGTGCTTGAGCCCTGCTGAGTGACTCGCGGCTCCCTGAAGATCGTAAGACCTCCAAACTTGTGCTTGAGCCCTGCTGAGTGACTCGCGGCTCCCCGAAAGATCATAAGACCTCCGAACTTGTGCTTGAGCCCTGCTGAGTGACTCGCGGCTCCCACAGACTCTCCTGGTCCCGCCGGACCCAGACGACGACAAGCGTATCCCCCTGCTCGAGGATTGTGAGCTGTGCGCCGGGTACGCCCCTGCATTTGATCCATATCCCCAAAGACTGTCCCGCTACCTCCTACCCCCCCCGAGACTCTATGAGCCCGTGCTCTACTTGTATATATTTGCCTTGCTGATCATAAAGATCCTACGACTCCGATTTGATAAAGATTTGTTCTTAAGAACTCACGGTGTGGCGTCTCTTTGTCGTGTGGTGCCGAGTGTACGATCCTAGATACGAGATTCCTCCCCTGAGGAGTCTCCCGCCAGTGCCCGGCTATGATACCTCGAGGGTTGGTCTCAGGATAGTCAGGGCCCCCTCCGGGCTCCTCTGAGGTCACCTTCTAACAGTCTGTGTATGTGGCTGTGTGCCAGTGTGGGGTATGTCTGTGTGACTTGGCAGGCTGTGTGTCCAGTAGGATGTTTGTTCATTGTATGTGTGTGTGTTCATTTTGTGCATGTACTCAGCTTTCTTGCCATAGATGTGGTGTTGTTGTGGTGTGTGTGTGGGTTGCCCTGGGCCTGTGCTTCTGTGCTGTGTGTTCCTCTGCAGCCACTCCTGCTGCAGCTGTCTCCCTAGTTGTTTAGTTGTGTGCTGCAGGGTGTGAATTCACCTAGCTTGGTGTTGGGCATGGGGGTGCACAGGGGGGTGCACATGGCATGTCCCTTCATGTTGGGGGGGCCAGTGTGTAGAGTGGGGAGGTGTGGCCCTGTGTACTTTATGCCCTGTCCATGCCTGGCGCTGGCCCTGCCTTCTGCATTGTGCGCATATTTTCCCTTGTCTTCACCGCTGCGGTGATGTGACCGGGACATTAATTGGAGATCGCGATGATGTGTGATCTGGCTGCGGAGGGGTGACTTGGTGGCAGGTAGGACATGAGTGGGTACACTTGTGGATCTGTTCCTGTTCCCACCAGGGTGTCTCGTGTGGCCAGGGACCCTGTATCAGCCCATGAGTTGTGTGTTGTGGTTGTGTGCGGTAATGTGTTGTTGCATACATGCGGTGGCGTTCGCGATGCTCCATGAGTTGCTGGTGACGTATCAGGTTCAGCACAGGAAAGACGTGAAGAGCTGGATACATTGCGGTTGGGACGGGGAATCAGGTTTTGCACTCTGCTATCAAGCTTCCGCCGACTCTAGTTGGGTGGTTTCTCCGCTGTGGTGCGACTGGCTTTTTGGGGCATCCTGATTTGTACAGGGGACGGGACGTCATTCCGCACAGCAGTGAGTCTCCATTGCCTCCCACCACCGCAGTGGCGGGTGCACTATGATGGCGGTGCGCGTCGCACCGCAGTGGACGGGAAATGGGCTGTGTTTGGCCATACTAATATGGTGGGCTTGAGGCCCGCTGCTGGCGTGAGGAAAAAAGCATTTTCCGCCACCGCAGGCACCGCGGTGGCCATCCTAATAGACCCCTTATTGTTTGCGGCCTAGTTTAGAGAGGACCGAATATGTGAAAGTTATGTGTGAATATGGTGTTAGAAATGTTATTAATTGTATTTTATTGTGGTATATGTATATGTTTGTGTGGGTGGGATTGCTTTCCTATTTTTTACCGGTTTTCGTTGTTGGAAGTCGACGTTCAGAGAAAATTGTGTTAATATCATTAAGAAGTGTGTATTAGTTTAGTCAACTAATATTTTTTTAACACTTTCTTAATTTTTCGGATTTTCCGAGAGCTTTTATTTTCTTGATTAATTTTCTCAGGTTTTTGATAGTTTCTTCGAATTGGATTTATCAAACATGGATTGCTTTTAAAATAGATGTATTTTTTACATTTTTTGGGGGGCATTTTTCTGGACAATTGAAGTTATGATATATATGGATGCTTTTTTAGGAGTTGAGATATCCTTTGTTTATCTACGGAAATGGTGAGTTATTTTTATTTATTATTGTGCGAGGGAAATGTTAAATAATTCATTTTTAATGTGTATTATATTTTCAGAAATATATTTAAAATGTCTATATATATTTATGTATTAAAAATAAATATAAGTGACAATTTATTTATATTTATGAAAATATCATTAAAAAATATTATGCATCTTTTTAAACTAAATTTGGAGTAACGTATTTGTATTTTTGGTAGATTTCTAGGTTATGGTAGGCTTTTTGCTATTGTTGATAGGTACTCTAGACCTCTTTTTGTTGGATATAGTCTTACTTTACTTTGTAGGTATTCAAACATTTGTCTAGTTTTTTTTGTAAGTTATGGGGTTATTTGGGTTACTTATTGCTCAATTCTTAGTTGTTGGTAGACCTGTTCTTTTTGAAGAGATTGTAGTAGCTTCTGGAGAGTGGGTGCTTGGAAGGCATTATGCCATCCTTCAACACATTGTTTGTTTTGGCTTCTTTATTTAGTGTGCTAAGGTATACATTCCACCATGGAATGTGGTATTTAGGAAGTCTTCTGTGTCCTGATCTGTGTAGTCTTCCCACCCAGATATCTTCGAAATAATCCAAAAGGGGACTGAATTTTTGTTAGTTGTTTTGTTAGTATGGACTTTCTAGTAATATGTTGTAGTGTTCGGCCACGTCAGTAACTGGGATGTAGGCCAGTGCTATAAGATTTATAACTTGCAAAAGTTACTGTCAGTTGCATATTCAACACTTGGGGCTCCATTAGGATGGTAGGCGGATAGCGGTGCTAGGACCGGCCGCCAGGGGTGTGGCGGTCCCGCACTGACAATTAGGATGCGACCGCCACCCTGGCAGTCGCATCCCACATCTTTAACATTACGGCAAGTGCAGCCCCCCACCCCCCGGGGACCCGCAATGGGCCCCCAAAGCAATTCCCACCAGCCTTTCCTTGACAGCAACGCCACCATGGAAAGGCCTTTGTGTAAACCCATGCTAATACGGAGGGCGGGGCAGCACCGCCACCATATTAGTGCTCAAGTCCGAAACGATTGCCAAATGGCGGAAAAGTGGCGGACGCACTATGTGTCTGCCCCGAAACCCCCTGCCATTGTAATATGTGTAGTTTGGAATCTTTTTTATTCAATGTAGTTCTACGTTCTGGCAGCAATCTGGCAGAGTTTCTCCTTCTTGTAGGTTTGAGGTTCAGAATAAACATTATTTTTTCGTTCTTTATATAGTGTTTATTTATTTAAATTGTTTTCTGTGATTGGTGGATTTAATTATTGTGAGCATTTTATTCGTTGTTCTTTTTTGTTGTAATTGTTTTGGCAGTTGTATGGAAAACGCTAATTAAGAAGTTGTTAGTGGTACCTTTTTTTAAAAATGGATTTAGTCTGTTCAAAGTGTTTTATATTGTATTTGATGTAAAATGCTGTATGAAAAATATTTATTTATGTTCTAAGTAATAAATATTAGTGTGTTTACTAAATATTTTAGATGTTTTTTTTTTAATATATTTATAATACATTGTATTATATTTATTATGTTTGTAGTGCTTGTTTATATTTAGAATTTTTTTCTTGTTAATATATGTTAGTTTTAAAGGGTTTTAAGCTGTCGATATTTTACAAAGTCTATATTATTGCTGTTGATATTGTTGTTATCGATATTTTGGACATGTATGTTTTTTAACTATGTTCGATATTTTATGTAACGATATTTGTGTCTTCAATAATACTGAAAACTATATTTATGTTTGGCGAAAATATGGGGTCGATATTAGTGTATTTTTTTAAATAAGTATAGGCCATCGATATTAGTGTAATCGATATTTTGGAGTCGATAAAATGGTATGCCGATATTGTGACCGTCGATATTATGTCAGTGATCCAATGTACTTACTAGGTCTTGAAGATGATGCGGCAGGCATAGAGCAATGGAGGGCTTTGAGATTAGAGTTATCCTATTAAGATTCTAAAAGCATTTGATGAGGTTCACTGAAAAATAACAAGGCTGCTGTCTATTGCTGGTTGTAGGATTTAGGGGAAGAAATGGTGTACCAATTTGTGCTCCATTGACCTGTAACTCTTCTTGTTCCTTTGTGGTACACTACTAAGACACCCGGTAGGACCACCACTGGAGGAATCGCTTATGGCAGGACCCAGGCCCAGAAGAGTATACACTAAGGTGGAATGCCTATGGTTGAATATGCAGCCAACCCATTGGCAGTGAAGGAATTAAATCCCTCGCCAGCAAAAAGACACAACTATGCCTGGTATAACTGATTTTTCAGTGGACTTGTCGATCCGCGGTCATTTATTGCGAGCCGACTTTGTCAGTCACATTACTATAAATGAGCGCATGACATGCTGCTGCTCAGGCTGAAGACATGATGATCATGCTGATAGTTCAAGCCTGGACAGCTGCATAGGGAGAAGATGAGAGGTCATCTATGAGACCTGCCTTATATATAGCTTAGCATGGAGAGAGGGAGAGAGAGGGAGAGAGAGAGAGAAAGAGAGAGAGAGAGAGAGAGAGAGAGAGAGAGAGAGAGAAAGGGGGGGATTGCATGTCACAATATTGACCACAACATATTCTATTTTTAATAACAAGAATAACAATATCTACTTTCAGTACACACAATTTACCGGAATACTGACAATATAACTATTAGCAACAAAAATATCATCAAAACAACAATATTGGACACTGAAATATAGAAATCAAATGTATGGCTATCAAAATAACATAATGGAAATTACAAAAATATTGACAGCATTGTCAGCATAAACATTCTGGGCCCGATTCACAGAACTAACTTAAGACAAAATCCTAAACTTACTACCATTTTGGTATTCACAGAAGGCACTTACTCATTTTGGTATTCACAGAAGGCACTTACTCATTTCGGTATTCACAGAAGTTAGGAGTCCTAACTTTAGGACTCCGAAATGCCTTCTGTGAATACCGAAAGTCACAAAATTAGGATTTTTCTCAGTTTAGTAGTAGTATAGTTAGGACTCCTAACTTTAGGACTCCTAAATGCCTTCTGTGAATACCGAAAGTCTTAAAATTAGGATTTTTCTCAATTTAGTAGTCCTAAGTCTAAATTTAGGACTAAAAAATTGAGAAAAATCCTAATTTTAAGACTTTCGGTATTCACAGAAGGCATTTAGGAGTCCTAAAGTTAGGAGTCCTAACTATACTACTACTAAACTGAGAAAAATCCTAATTTTAAGACTTTCGGAATTCACAGAAGGCATTTAGGAGTCCTAAACTTAGGAGTCCTAAACTTAGGACTACTAAATTGAGAAAAATCCTAATTTTAAGACTTTCGGTATTCACAGAAGGCATTTAGGAGTCCTAAAGTTAGGAGTCCTAACTATACTACTACTAAACTGAGAAAAATCCTAATTTTACGACTTTCGGTATTCACAGAAGGCATTTAGGAGTCCTAAAGTTAGGACTCCTAACTTCTGTGAATACCGAAATGAGTAAGTGCCTTCTGTGAATACCAAAATGAGTAAGTGCCTTCTGTGAATACCAAAATGGTAGTAAGTTTAGGATTTTGTCTTAAGTTAGTTCTGTGAATCGGGCCCTAGGTACTTAAATATCATCAAAACATTTCTAACAAGAAATATCACATTAAGGGGCCAATTCCGGCCACAAAACGAACCGACCGACACGGATCCGGACTGGACACCAACCGACACGGACCAGCGCCTTACGACCTGTGCAGTACGATGCAATGCGTGTGAATTACAACCGACACGTACGGAATACATGCTGTATGACCGAGCCGAAGGGGAAAATAGTGATCCGGCCGGAAAACCGATGCGAATATCACCGACCGACACAAACCCGGAATGAAGCCGACCGACCCGTACCTGCGATGTATGATTTGCACAGTACGATGCAATGCGTGCAAAACCAGACCGACTCGCACGGAGAACAAGCCACACGACTGACACGCACAGACAACGTGGCACACAAGCAATAGAAACTGCTGCGAACGACGCGTACCAAACACAGAAGATTGGCAGCGTGAACGAGGCGGAGAAGCCCGCACGAGACAACAGCAGCATCCGTTTCCGTCACATGAACTTCTCCTTCATGCCTACAAAACACAAAGGAAAAAAGACAAAAAAAGGACCAAACAAGCAATGACAAAGCCAATAAATACCAACTAAAAAACATAGGACAAAGACACACCCACCACTCCAACTATATAAAGGACTACAATCACTACCATCATCCCTTGCAAACAGGAGACACAGACAGCAGCAAACACCAGTACCCAGCTATCACACACACTCACAACTCACCCATCACACAACTCACACACCATCAGCACCTCATACAAAAGCACACACACATACACCCAGCAAAACCAACACCAACCCACCATTACTTGCACCCTCACACACACATCCCTCACCACCACCACCCATCACCATGCCTCCAAAGAAGAATCCAAAGTTCACAGATAGTGAGTTAGAAGTGCTGGTAGACGAGATCATCAGAGTAGAGCCACATTTGTTTGGTACATTGGTCCAAAGGATCCCCATCTCACAGAAAACCAAGATGTGGGCGAGGATTGTGGACAAGGTGAACGCCCAAGCACCAGCAAGGCACACAAAGGACGACATCCAGAACAGGTGGTATGACGTGCGCAGGAGGGTCAAGAAACTCATAGAAAAAGATCACGCCTTGAGCGGTGGCCCTCCTGCCAAACCAGTCTACTTCAGGACCTGGGAGGAGAAGGTGCGGGTGATGCAGCGCGGAATGCAAAATCCCTCCCTTCGTCACAGATCATAGATCACACTCAATCATTACATTCGCTGGTGGGGCCCATAACACCAACATTCATCCTCTATTAACCTGTTTCCAAGGAGGTGATTGTTCCATTCGCTGTAATGGAAGGAAGTACTCATTTATCCCTAATGAACGATAGATTTCCCTACCTTTCTCTATTTATTAAGGCCTAAACTTCACCTTTTAGTACTCCTCCCATGGATAGGCCATGAATCAGCTAGCTGCTGGTTGAAGTGATAACTAAATCTATATTTTATTTACATAAATACACTTTTCATAATAACGACCCAACACAGTTCTTGTAATAAATCTTAAATCTTTATCTAAATAATTGAAAATCGAATCATTTGTTTAATCAAGCAGTAGACCATCATATTTACCTATTCTGGCTAAAAGTCGTCCCCCAAGTCAAAATCTTGGTCATCAGTTCATACTGTTAGAGTCTTAGGAAACAGCATAACGTCAGGAAATCGAAAATCTTCTGAAGGGTCTCGCTCCCAACCTCTCTATTCTATGATATTTTATAGTAAAATTACATTCCAAAAGTAACGAGTAATATTTTTGAATGCTTCTGATTGGTCCGTTAAAATGGTTCAACAGCTTTCCCATACGCAAAATGTTTCTTTAGATGTAGTTCATAATTTTCCCGGTCTCGTGTATCTTTTTTATTGTTCTTTCAGGGCAGCCCATAACGTCCTTGGTAGGCACAGTCGAGTTAGGGTCACTGGAAGGCCACTGCTGCTGATGGTGACGCATGCGCTGTTGGACAGGCCACACGAAGGGCTTGCTCCCTCCCCGCACGACAGGGCCCGAGCTCCGGCCCACCAGGCATAATCCACGAAAAGCACCTGTACCCCGTCTCCCGACGGATCTTCTGCCCTCGGACCTCTACTCATCACGGGGCCCAGCCCCACCGGCTCCCCCGGCCGGTTCAAGCCACCATCTTGGGCCCTGCACCACGAGGCCGCGTGGCCTCGCCCCGACCCTAACCCCGGGCCTGGCCGGCCCCGACATCCCGGCACCACCATCCACCCGGGAGGTGAGCGGACCACTTGGCAGGTCAATGGGAGGACGAAGTGTCAAGAGCTCTTCCCCCGCCAGGTGCCGATCGCCTCCAGCTCCCCCAGGCGCTGGCTCCACCCCCTGCTGGGTGTCTGGACACCTTCATCCCGGGCCCTCCGACCTCCAAGTGCGAGGGTCCGGACATCAAAGGGCGCCTGCCCTATAACTGGGGCAACTCCGGAGCAGGAAGGCAGTTGTATCCTGGAGTCGAGAGACACCGAGAGAACTCAGCCTTGACGGACTACTGGCGCTGCCGTAGCCCGCTCTTGTGAACCATCGTCCTGCCTGCTGGCGCTGCCGCGGCCTTCTACAACATCCACCCTCGTCGGGACCTGCTGGCGCTGCCGCGGCCCGTTGTAACGACCATCCTCACCGGGACCTGCTGGCGCTGCCGTGGACCGTACATCGACCATCTTTCCGGGACCTGCTGGCGCTGCCGCGGCCCGTTGTAACGACCATCCTCACCGGGACCTGCTGGCGCTGCCGCGGACCGTACATCGACCATCTTTCCGGGACCTGCTGGCGCTGCCGCGGCCCGTACCAACTAAGCTCGAGGATTGTGAGCTAATCATCATCTCATCCAAACTACCTGACTGGTAGACAGACTGTCCCGCTACCCCTTACCCTGCTTTGAGAGACTTGAATCGAGGGGACCCCTGAGTCCAGACCTCCTTGTACCATTCAACCGTACCTTAAGAAGTGCTTTTAAAGAACACTGAACCTTATCCGTGTGTGGTATCTGTCTGTGGGGGGGAAGTTACTTGTCTGTACGATCGCTGGAGACGGCTCTCCCCGGAGACCTCTCCTCTTGACCCCGGCCGACTTTCCCGGTCCGTCTATCCTTTCTAACATTGGTGGCAAGCGGCGCGATCCGAATCAACGCGTAATCGTACAGAGAGTAGCTCACCCCACGACAACAACACGATGTCAGCCAAAGATAGCAACTCCACCGAGAAATTCCAAATGGATAAATTAGAAGAATACAACCACCGCGAACTGAGACAATTCTGCATAGAACTTGGCATTGCTACCACCGGCCTGAGTACCAAAGATGATCTAAAGCACGCCCTAGAGTCGTGGACAGAAACTGGGGTCGCCGGACCCTCCGACCAAAGCAGCATCACACCAGAGGGGAACGCCACGGCTCCCGAGGAGCGGGGAACGGGCCTCTCGCAGGAGGAGATCCGAGAAAGAGAAAGAACCAGATTGCACGAGTTGGAAATGGCACGACTCAAGATGGATGGGGAACTCAAGTTAGCTGAACAGAAACTCAACCTCGAGCACATGCGGCTCCGAGATGAACGAGAAGAGAAGCAGAGACAGAGAGAGCTGGAGGAGAAAAAAATAACGCTCGAGCACGAGCGCAAACTGGCGGAAATAGAACTTCGGAAACAGAATAAAGAACTGGGGGTGCCTGAGCGACCACACACCCCGGGGCCAATCGAGAAAAAAGTCCACATCCCCAAGGATGTTGTCCGCGAGTATGTCCGAGAAGACGACATACAACAGTGGTTTAAAGCCTACGAGATCGCCATGACCTCCCACCGGATCGACCGGAGTGATTGGGGAGCCGGACTCTGCGGGAGGTTTATCAACGAGGGTCGCGATGCCCTACTGCAGCTCCCAGATCACCAAATGTCGTCCTACGACCACATGAAGGCTGCCCTCCTCACCCGCTACGGCCTCACACCCGAGATGTACCGCCAGAGGTTCAGAGATTGCACCCGGATCCCAGGTACAACTTGGGTAGAATACGTGAACTATTTCAGCCGTGCCTTCGAGGGTTGGATAAAGGGGAGCCAGGTCACCACCTACGAACAACTCTTTAACCTGATGGTATGGGAGCACCTGTCGAACAACTGCTTCGTCGAGCTCAGGCAGCACCTCCTCGACAGTAAGCTGACTGACCCCCGGCAGCTCGCCGCCGAAGCTGACCGATGGGAAAGCACCCGAGTGGGCCGGAGGGGGCCACACGAACAGAACAGAAACAACCAAGGCCAGCACCGTCCTCGGGGAGGAGGAGGGGGCCAGGGGCGAGGGAGAGACGCCTTGCCCGCAACACCCGTGGCCAGCACCCCGGCTCCGGCCGGTCGGGGCAACCCCCCGTGGCGTCCTGGGGTCCGAGCCAACGTCACGTGCCACCGATGCCAGCGAGTCAGCCACTACGCCAATGACCCGAGCTGCCCGCAGAACCAAACACCCAAGCCCCGCCAGGTAGCTGCCGCCGCCCTGGGGGAAGAGCGATCATTGGAGGAACCAGAGGAGTATGAGCCGGCCCAGCAAGAGTGGGAACCGGCCGCCATGGTCCTGGCGTGCTTAGGGGGAAGAGACATGGTCCCGCGGGCTCCCCTACCCGCTAACACCAGGAAATACGGTCAGTGGGTGACCATTAATGGACAGCGAGCCGAGGCCTTGCGTGACACAGGCGCCAGTGTGACGGCCGTCCGCTGTCACCTGGTGAAGCCCGAGCAGATCCTGCCGAACATTCTCTGCCCCGTCCGCTCGGCAGACAACTCTGAAAGTATGTGTCAAATGGCCTGCGTCCCAACCGAATGGGGAGGGGTCTCCGGCCTGTTGAAGGTGACGGTCCGGGACGATGCCCCCGTGGACTGCCTCCTGGGGAATGACCTCGAGAGTTCCCCGTGGGCCACCGTTGAGAGAAGAGAGCACCTGGGGATGTTGGGCCTCCCGGACTGGGCCTGCATAACCACCCGGTCCATGGCCGCCCGTGCCGTCCCTCGATCAGAAGAACCAGAATGGCCAGCACCTCCGCCCCCAGTCGCCCCAGTAGAAGACAACGACGAGGCCAGCCTCCCAGACCCGACGGCCGAAGGGGACGCGCAACCCCAGGACCTTCCTGACCTGGCTCAGTGGCGTCAAGAGGGGGGGCCCACCCAAGCACAGTTCCGCCAGGAACAAAAGACCTGTCCCTCCCTCGAGGGACTCCGCCAACAAGCCAGCGCCCAGAACGCAGGGGACTCCACCGGCACTCACTGGGTCTACTGGGATAACGACCTGCTATACAGCGAGCAAAGAATCGCCGAGCTGGGGGCCGGTCGAGTACTGGTGGTACCTCTCCGCTTCAGAGACTTTCTGCTCAACCTGGCCCACGATGTCCCCCTGGCTGGACACCTGGGCCAAGATAAAACGTACAGCCGCCTAGTGACCCACTTTTTCTGGCCGAAGATGAGGAACGACGTCCTGAACCACTGCCGATCTTGCCCCACATGCCAAGCCAGCGGGAAGAGTGGTCGGAAGCTGAAAGCCCCTCTGCAACCCTTCCCTGTGGTCACCACCCCGTTCGAGAGGGTGGGGCTAGACATCGTGGGGCCTCTGGACCCCCGCACGGCACAAGGACACAAGTTCATCTTAGTACTGGTGGACCATGCCACCCGCTACCCCGAGGCGGTGCCCCTACGGACCGTGACAGCTCCGGTGGTTGGCCGAGCCCTAATGGGGATCTTCTCCCGGGTAGGCTTCCCCCGAGAAGTCGTCAGCGACCGAGGCACGAACTTTATATCCAAATACATGAAGTCCCTCTGGCAACAATGCGGGGTCACCTACAGATTCACGACCCCCTATCACCCCCAAGGGAACGGACTAGTGGAGCGTTTTAACCGCACCCTCAAGGGGATGATTGGGGGATTGGAAGAGCCCCTCCGTCGCCAGTGGGATGTACTACTCCCGTGCCTCCTCTTCGCCTACCGAGAAGTTCCCCAGAAGTCCCTCGGTTTTAGCCCTTTCGAACTCCTGTACGGGCACCCTGTGCGAGGGCCCCTCAGCCTAGTAAAAGAAGGTTGGGAGATGGCCCCCCTAAAGACCCCTCCAGACGTCTTCAAATACCTCCTGGCCCTACGCAATCAGACCCGGCGCTTCAGAGAGATGGCCAAGGCGAACCTCGAGGCCAGCCAGGAGGACATGAAGAAGTGGTATGATCACAATGCCTCCTCCGTTGAGTTCGAGCCTGGACAACAAGTATGGGTGATGTCCCCCACCGAACCATGTGCCTTGCAAGATAAGTGGACGGGGCCCTTCAATGTGGTCGAGCGCAAAAGCCCCGTCCCTTACCTCATCGACCTGGGGACCTCCCGGAACCCCCTTCGGGTCCTCCACACCAACCGACTCAAACCACACTTTGTGCGCTCAGAACTCAGCCTCCTGATGGCTACGGACAGTGGGGCAGAGGAAGACTCCGAACCCCTCCCGGATCTTCTGAAGACTCAGGAGAATGACGGCTCCGTGGACGGGGTCCGGCTCTCTGACGCCCTCACTTCGGAGCAACGCCAGGGCTGCCGGAACCTCCTGCTGCAGTTCGCTACCCTGTTCTCCCTCACCCCCGGGGTCACCCCTTGGTGTTTGCACGACGTGGACACCGGGGACAGTCCCCCTGTCCGACACCGGGCCTACCGCGTACCAGATCGGGTACGGGCCTGCATACAGGAGGAGGTGGCCAAGATGCTCACAATCGGGGTCATTGAGCCCTCGGACAGTCCCTGGGCCAGTCCGGTTGTATTGGTCCCCAAAGCCGCTGCCCCCGGCACCGCACCTGAACTGAGATTCTGCGTCGACTACCGGGGCTTGAACGCTGTCACCCGGACCGACGCTCATCCGATCCCCCGAGCAGACGAGCTGATCGACCGGCTGGGGGCCGCCCGCTACCTCAGTATCTTCGACCTAACAGCGGGCTACTGGCAGATCGGCCTCACACCCAGGGCTCAGGAACGGTCAGCCTTCTCTACCCCCGATGGCCACTACCAATTCAAGGTCATGCCCTTCGGCATGAAGAATGCCCCCGCCACGTTTCAACGCCTCGTGAACCAGGTCTTGGCGGGGCTCGAAGAGTTCAGCGCTGCCTACCTGGACGATATCGCTGTATACAGCCGCCACTGGCCCGACCACCTCCGTCACCTCCAAGAGGTCCTACAGGCCCTCCAGCGGGCCGGCCTCACAATTAAGGCCGGCAAGTGCCAAATTGGCCAAGGGTCTGTGACCTACCTTGGCCACCAAGTGGGAAGCGGGCTGGTGGCCCCGCTACAACTTAAGATTGCTGCCATCCAGTCCTGGCAGCCCCCCGTCACCCAGACCGAGGTCCGAGCCTTCTTGGGGCTCACCGGCTACTACCGGCGGTTCGTGAAGGACTACGGCAGCATCGTGGGGCCCCTCACGGGTCTCACGTCCAAGAACCAACCGAAGCGGATTAACTGGACCCCCGATTGTCAAGCGGCCTTCGAGAAGCTGAAGGCCGCCCTGTGCACCGCCCCTGTGCTCCAGGCCCCCGATTACAGTCGGGAATTCGTGGTACAGACCGACGCCTCCGACCACGGCATCGGAGCCGTCCTTTCTCAGTTAAACCCCGAAGGTCATGACCAGCCGGTGGCCTTCATCAGTCGACGTCTCCTGGCCTGAGAACAGCGCTGGAGCACCATCGAGAGGGAGGCCTTCGCAGTGGTGTGGGCCCTCAAAAAGCTCCGGCCCTATCTCTTCGGTACCCACTTCCGGGTACAAACCGACCATCGACCCCTGCAGTGGCTGATGCAGATGCGGGGGGAGAACCCAAAACTCTTGCGCTGGTCCATTTCCCTGCAGGGAATGGACTTCACTGTGGAGCACCGACCAGGCCAAGACCACGCCAACGCGGATGGCCTGTCCCGCTTTTTCCGCCTCGACGAAGAGAGTCCCCAAGGAGATGGGTGACTCTCCCCGCCTTCAGCTGGGGGGGACGCATGTTGGACAGGCCACACGAAGGGCTTGCTCCCTCCCCGCACGACAGGGCCCGAGCTCCGGCCCACCAGGCATAATCCACGAAAAGCACCTGTACCCCGTCTCCCGACGGATCTTCTGCCCTCGGACCTCTACTCATCACGGGGCCCAGCCCCACCGGCTCCCCCGGCCGGTTCAAGCCGCCATCTTGGGCCCTGCACCACGAGGCCGCGTGGCCTCGCCCCGACCCTAACCCCGGGCCTGGCCGGCCCCGACATCCCGGCACCACCATCCACCCGGGAGGTGAGCGGACCACTTGGCAGGTCAATGGGAGGACGAAGTGTCAAGAGCTCTTCCCCCGCCAGGTGCCGATCGCCTCCAGCTCCCCCAGGCGCTGGCTCCACCCCCTGCTGGGTGTCTGGACACCTTCATCCCGGGCCCTCCGACCTCCAAGTGCGAGGGTCCGGACATCAAAGGGCGCCTGCCCTATAACTGGGGCAACTCCGGAGCAGGAAGGCAGTTGTATCCTGGAGTCGAGAGACACCGAGAGAACTCAGCCTTGACGGACTACTGGCGCTGCCGTAGCCCGCTCTTGTGAACCATCGTCCTGCCTGCTGGCGCTGCCGCGGCCTTCTACAACATCCACCCTCGTTGGGACCTGCTGGCGCTGCCGCGGCCCGTTGTAACGACCATCCTCACCGGGACCTGCTGGCGCTGCCGCGGACCGTACATCGACCATCTTTCCGGGACCTGCTGGCGCTGCCGCGGCCCGTTGTAACGACCATCCTCACCGGGACCTGCTGGCGCTGCCGCGGACCGTACATCGACCATCTTTCCGGGACCTGCTGGCGCTGCCGCGGCCCGTACCAACTAAGCTCGAGGATTGTGAGCTAATCATCATCTCATCCAAACTACCTGACTGGTAGACAGACTGTCCCGCTACCCCTTACCCTGCTTTGAGAGACTTGAATCGAGGGGACCCCTGAGTCCAGACCTCCTTGTACCATTCAACCGTACCTTAAGAAGTGCTTATAAAGAACACTGAACCTTATCCGTGTGTGGTATCTGTCTGTGGGGGGGAAGTTACTTGTCTGTACGATCGCTGGAGACGGCTCTTCCCGGAGACCTCTCCTCCTGACCCCGGCCGACCCTCCCGGTCCGTCTATCCTTTCTAACATGCGCACTTCACCCAGAGACTTTCACAATGGAGTCAACTTGTCAAATAGGGATGTCAGCCATTTTGTGGCCACTTCAAAGGTCAACGTAAGCAAAGAGACACAAAAACGTAATTAATACATAGAAATGACTAATAAAATGTTATTCCCTTACTAATACCCATATGTGTATGTATTTATCTAGCAGAATCAACACTCAGGTGCAGATTAGGATCCTGGAAAAAATTTCCCCGTACGACTCGTATCCGGTCTTTTTACCGTACGAATCGTACAAGTGCTGTACAAACTGCCAAGTACGATTCGCATGGGAAAAAGTCCATACGAATCGCATTGGGAATAATTCCCCACACGTCCTCGGGTCGGAAAATGTGTCTGACACGTCCCCGGACGATTTACCATACAAATGTGAAAAGTGAAGTCCGACCGCGCAAGTACGATCCATCCCGTGCGTCCGATGTTACAACCGTATGGAAAAAACACCGCCCGCACCGAACTCCCATAGCAACCATGGAGACATGTGCCCGCATACGCGGCGAACACCCCCCCCAGCCCCCGTATGTACGTGCCCAAACACCCCCCAGCCCTCGTATGTACGCGCCGAACCCCCACCCGTGCATGTACACCCACGTACGTACGGACCGTACACCCACCCGTATATATACACCCGTATACGTACGGCCCGTACCCTCACCCACGTATTTATGGAGCGTACCCCCACCCCAACAGTGAATGTACGGACCGTACCCCCACCCGCATATGTATGGAGCGTACCCCCACCATAACAGTGTATGTACGGACCGTACCCTCACCCACGTATGTATGGAGCGTACCCCCACCCCAACAGTGTATGTACGGACCGTACCCCCACCCGCGTATGTATGGAGCGTACCCCCACCCCAACAGTGTATGTACGGACCGTACCCCCACCCGCATATGTATGGAGCGTACCCCCACCCCAACAGTGTATGTACGGACCGTACCCCCACCCGCGTATGTATGGAGCGTACCCCCACCCCAACAGTGTATGTACGGACCGTACCCCCACCCGCGTATGTATGGAGCGTACCCCCACCCCAACAGTGTACGTACGGACCGTACCCTCACCCGCTTATGTACACCAGTGTATGTACGAACCATACCCCCACCCGCATATGTATGGAGCATACCCCCACCCCAACAGTGTATGTACGGACCGTACCCTCACCCGCGTATGTACACCAGTGTATGTGCGAACCATACCCCCACCCGTGTATGTATGGAGTGTACCCCCACCCCAACAGTGTATGTACGGACCGTACCCTCACCCGCGTATGTATGGAGCGTACCCCCACCCCAACAGTGTATGTACGGACCGTACCCCCACCCGTGTATGTTCGGAGCAAACACACACCCCACCAGTCTAAGTACGGAGCGCACCCCAGGCCCCAACACCAGCACCCTCACCCAACATCGCGCATGTACGAGTCATACCAAGCCAGAGACAAGGACAGCGCTGTACAACAAAATGGCCGATGTACGCACCGTACAGACGCTAAAAACACACGTACACAACCAGGACAAAGCAAAACAACACAAGAAGACTCCATTCGAATCGCACAAAGCCACAAAACATGTCCAACAAGCACAAGTACAACCTATTCACTGACCTGCAACTGCCAAACTCCCAAACAGAGGCCCAAAACACAACCACTCCTTATAACACACCCACCCAAAGTTCAAACACAGCCACACCCACCAATGGACCAATAAAAAGGCCCAACACACACAAACCATGATCCTTTGCAACAGACCCACTGCTGCCAGACCACACAGAGAAACAACTGCACCATACTACAACCTCCACTACACCTTACACCTGCACACCTTCACACAACCACCTTCACAAACACACCCTCATCGCATTCACACACACACCTGCACAACCACACCCACACACCCACAACCATCCACACCCCCCACAACCATCCACACCCACACCCCTCACCATGCCCACTAACAAGAATCCAAAGTTCACTAGCCAAGAGTTGGAGGTCCTTGTCGACGAAATCATCAGAGTTGAGCCACACCTCTTTGGAACATTGGTCAGACAGACCAGCAATTCCGAAAAAACAGCCATGTGGCAGACGATTGTCGATGCTGTGAATGCTGTTGGGTCCACCAGAAGGACCAGGCATGAATGCCAAGCCAGGTAGTACGATCTGCGGAGGACGGTCCGCCGCAAAATGACCGACGACCACAACCAGGCCAACATCACTGGAGGAGGGCCGCCCCGCGGACCGGTACACTACCATCCCTGGGAGGAGAAGGTGATGGCCATGCTGCCGCTGGTGGGATTGGAGGGAGTAGAAGGACTCCGAGAGCCTGGTGAGTACACAAACAACTCACCTCACATGGGGGGAACGTCATCCACAACCAAACTCACAATCATGCACGCAACCACCCCAAAGCTATCACATGACTCAACCACACTCCATAAACACGCACATGCCACTAGCGCCACCATGCCCCATGCACCCAGCTAGACAATGCCAAGTCACAGGCCACAGAAAACACCAACACAAGACACGGTAACCCGGATGGCGGGAGTGTGGTCCTCCAAAATCACATAGTACAACTCAGAAGCAGATAACAATGCCCTCTGCCCATATGGCCTAGGTCACAGCCAAACAAACAGTGTGTCCCCACACAGGAAAGACTTGCCTGTAAATGGCGGACGCCTTGCATGAAGACATGGGGGTGAAGGCACTTTTTGCACATGACAGCAGCTCATGAACAGCCAACACTGTGAAAGAGTGGCAGCACACACCAACACAGCAGCAGCACAGACACAGACACTACACCCAATGGGTGCCTGGAGATCAGAAACAAACTCACATGAACAAGCCAAGGGCCATTCAAAGATCTGCAAAAAGTGTGTGCCTAGGAAGCTGGGCTGAGGTGACAGAGGGTGACACACAGAGGGAGGGAGAGGGGGAGAGAGAGGGAGGGAGACACAGGGAGACGGACAGAGGGAGGAGGCTGACACAGGGAGGGAGGGAGAGGGGGACAGAGAGGGAGTGAGAAAGGGATACACAGGGAGACCAATTCAGCCTTGGGTGGTGTGGGAATGTCTGCTCGTCAGCAGGTGGACTGCGTGCATGTAGACAAGGGTGGCCAGTGCCTGAATCCCCCTCTCTTCTCCATGGCAAAACACTGGGCCATGTGTCAACCTGTGCACGAGCACAACGCCAGCTACCTGCATTATATAAGTGTGTGGAACAACTCCATGTGCCCACGTACAGTGCAACACGGAAGGCGCCAATGCATGGCTCGCCACACCTGCTCACTCCACTGCTGACTGCAGTCACAATTGGCGCAGCAAGTAAGACTGTGTCACACATAGGTAAAGTCTCAAAAGCTGTGGCCAAGGGACATACCCATGCACAAGTGCACTGTGAGTGCAATGCAAGACATATCCAAATACCCAGAGGAAATGTGCCAACTTTGAAACGAATGAAACATGGATGTTGCATGGAACAAAAATAACATTGTCTCTCTCACACACAGGTAACGTCGTGGATCACCCCCCAACACTGGGGGGGAAGACTCACAGGACCTGTCTCTGCGGGATGACGATCCCACCGGCAGCGACGACTCTCACCACTCTGTGGACGACCCCGACCAACCTGGCCCCTCTGGTGTCCAACTACCTGCAGGACCTGCGTCAGGTACAACTGGGCCAACCACCACCCCCACTCCTGCCACATCCCAGGAGACACCCAGGATCCCTGCCCCACCACCACTACGCAGCCAGGCTGACCAGGAGGGACACGGTGTACCGGGCACCCAGGAGGAGGCAGGTGCCACCCCTCAGGGGTCCCAGAGACCCGATGTGCCCACAAGGGCAGGCCAGGCGCAAGTGGGCAGGGGTGGTGGGAGTGGAGGACGGCGGAGGCGCGAGCTTGACCAGTTGGCTGCGGAACCGGTATATTCCCATGTAAGAAACATCCTGGACACATACCGCCAGGACACCACGGGCATGAGCCAGGTTGTGTCCACCCTCAACGAGATGAAGGGGACCCTCGAGGAGATCAAGACCCAGAAGGCCCAGCAACATGCGGAGCAACATGCCTGTCAACAGCGACACCAAGGACGGATGCAGGACAGACAGGCTGAGCTCGTGACGGTGCTCACGGGAATTAACCGTTCACTCCGTCGGATAGCCGACAACATGGGCAACCCTCCCTGTGCCACCAGGTGAAGAACATCACCACCCACAGGGAGGGATCAGGAGGAGGAGGATACATCCGACGGAGCATCCCAAACATCGTCACGGCCTGCTTCTGAGGGTTCCCGCAGGAGGGCGGGTCGTCCACGGAAAAGACCGTGAGGGTCGGCGCAACAGCACCATCACCCAGGACACCTGGCCTGGCACCTGGCCCACTGGCCCAACAGCAGCACATCAGCAAATGACATTCTCTGCCACATGGACTTGCTGGTGACTGTCTGACCAATGTTGACAAAGACTGTGGCATGGACTCTGATGATTTCCAATGGCAAGGATACCAACTCCCCCAGTGAACTTTGGATTACACACACCCGGAAAGCCCCTCTTGTCATACCCCCCTCCCCAACACGTACCCCAACACAAATAAAAACTTACACGATCAAGAGATGATGCCTACATTTTGCATTATTACATTACATGTGTCTTGTAAAGTCTAACCATGCCTGAGTTCTCATATGACTTCAACCCTCCATACCCTGGGGCCTGAGTCTGGCACAGGACACACATGGGTCACAATGTATTAGGCAAGACAGACATGGAGCACCATACACACCCGTGATGGGCCCAACCAGCTGAGGGGGTGGCCGCACAACCGTGCCGACAGACATATTGAGTACAGCAACAGTCATGCGCAGAGGTCAGGGATCATGTGGAGTGTCCTGGGGGGCACCCAGGTATGTGTAGACAGGTGGAAGAACCACGTCCTGCAAGCTTGAGTCAGGTGGATGCAGAGAATGGTGGCCTGGCCAACGTTGGATGCATGGGGATGGCACATGTCACAATACCCACACAGTCATGGACATCATGCACAATACAGAGTCTAATCCCAGACAAACAGCTTGCATCTTGCTACTCTACACATAGACACATAGCCACTATCACTGAGAACCATGCCAGACATGCCGTATGCACTGTGGCAACACACCAGCATTGACTGAGAAGAGGCACCTTGGAGGCATAGGGACACCTTTATTAGTCATGTATTTAGGAATGCAGAGGGAACTCGGAGTACACATACACAGGTCATGTGGAGTAACATGTGGGTCCAACACTGGCACCCCCCTTCTGCACCACAAATGCTTGATATCCATGGAACTGGCACACAAGTGTCGGATAACAGCTAAACACCCCCTGCTGCTCACGGAGAGGCTGCCATACACCATTGATCCTCTGATGTGGAAGTCCCACACCATGCCTCTTTGTGGTGGCCGAGCGTGCTTAATCCTCCTCCCTCCCCTGTCCATACAGTACGTAATCTGGGTTTTCAATTTGACAACGCTCTTTCCTGTAAAGCTCAAATTAATAAGGTCTCGGCAGCTTGTTTCGGGAAACTGCGTATGATTAGAAAGATTCTTCCTTACCTTCCTTTAGATGCCCGTAGAACGGTCATCCATGCCCTGATTACGACACACTTGGACTATGCTAACAGTCTCTATGCTGGTGCCCCGCTTTACCTAATTGAACGTCTTCAAATCGTTCAGAATGCGGCGGCGAGACTGATAGGTAATATCCCTTACCGTCAATCGGTTGCGTCTTATTGCAGGAAGCTACATTGGCTTCCTATCTCACGTCGCATTCAGTTCAAGATGCTTACCCTTGCTTTTCGGGCCCTTAACGGGTCAGGCCCGGGCTATTTGAAAAAGAGATTGGTGCTCTCCCAATCGGCCAGATCCTTGCGGTCCAACAGCCTACGTCTTCTTACCATTCCTCGTTTCCGCCGCTCCAGAATGGGCGGCAGAGCCTTTGCCGTGATGACGGCTAAATTATGGAACAGCCTACCACTTGATCTGAGGTTTCTTTCCTCGGAATCTCTTTTTCGTAAATATCTGAAAACCTGGCTGTTTACCACCCTTTAATATTGCCTCCCTTTCACAGTATGTAGTCTTTAGCGCCGGGACACTCCCTTTGGGGGGTAGCCGTGCGCTCTACAAGCTTCTTAAATAATAATAATAATGTCAAGCCAATGCAAACCGTATGTGTCCGAGGGCAGTGTTACACACATTGATGCCTTCATCACAATCCACTATCCCATTACAGATGACTGTCAACAAGTCTGACCATCTATTCAGGTGAATCCAGCTACATGTCACGTGTCCAATGGTGATGCGACATGTCTGCAGAGGAACCAAACATCGACAGGGGCAGTGTGCACACATTGTAAACAACTGCCACACACAATACACCCCTGATGCATCCCTTACCCTAAGGAGACTTCCAAACTTGTCCGTGCGTGTAACGCTGAGTCAGCACACGATGACGTGTCCATGAGGAATAGCAGTGCCACAACAATGCAACCAGCAGACGGCATGCGCAAGTACCTGGGGATGAGAGACACACAAGAAGTCAGCCACAAAAAGCTCATCCACTTGCATGTGCATGTACTCGACACATATAAGGATGACAACATGCTAGGTCACAATTATGACTGTGGAAATACACTCATCACTGGCACCATCACTCGAGTGACACATCCACACACACCTCTGACTCACGTGGCATACATGCAGATGGACACACACATTGCAACACATGCCACACAAGGACCAATGCATGCACACTCAGACACTGGTACTCACCACTAAGCAAAGAAGTCGCGTATGAGCCGACTCCGGATGTCCTCTTGCGGAACCACATCCTCCCCATCACTAGCCCCATTGCCAAGCCCTTCGTCCTCCACGGGTGGATGGTCCTGATCATCTTGATCCAGGATGATTGGCACAGCTTTCTCAACTGCCATGTTGTGCAGCATGCAGCAGACCATGAAGATTTTGCAGACCTTCGCCGGGACATATGGGAGGGCGCTGCCGGTCTTGTGTAGGCACCTGAATCGGCTCTTCAGGAGGCCAAATGTCCTCTCTATCACTCGCCTTGTCTGGCCATGGGCGGTGTTGTAGCGGAGCTGGGCCGGCGTGCTGGGGTTGCAGCGAGGTGTGATCAGCCATGGCATGTTGGGATAGCCAGCGTCCCCTACATGGAAACCACATGGACATAAGTAGGACAGGAGAAGCAGTCGGGCTGGAAGTCTACGCAAAATACAGGACAGACAGAGTGTACCCACCAACAACACATGCTCGTTCGTTGCGCGGCTGCGTCATCATTTCAGGCACCCTGCTACGCCTCATGATGTAGACATCGTGTGCTGATCCTGGAAAACGAGCACAGACATGTGAAATCACCATGTTGGACAGACACACCACAAGGGCATTGATGGAGTGGTAGTGCTTGCGATTCCTGTACGCTACCTCCTGTGCCTGTGGTGGTACCAAAGCCACATGTGTCCCATCTATGGACCCAAAGACATGGGGCATCCCTCCCAGGGCATAGAATCCACGCTTGAAACCTGTCAACTGTTCAGGAGTTGGGAAATGGATAAACTCATCCAGGTGAAGCAACATGGCCTCTAAAAAATCATGCAGCACACGGCTGAACATGCTCTGGGACATGCCACCAACATGAGCTATGGTATATTGAAAGGTACCCGTGGCAAAAAAATGTAGGGCTGCCATTACCTTCAGCTTGGGTGTCAGTGCCGTAGGATACCTGTGCAGCGGTTGCAGGTGTGGTGCCAGCCTTGCCGTCAACTCCTCAATCAACGGTTGGGGGAAGCGGTAGCAGCGTATACAGTCATTCTCCCGCATGTCAGCCAAGTCCGGAATTGGTCGGGGAAGAGGCGGCGCTCTGCAGTAATTTGGAAGTGACAAGGAAGAGTGAGTGCACTACAACAACAATTTATATGTACTGAGCACATGTTAATCTGTCAATACACATATGCTACATACGGAGTCAGGTATGTGCTACATGCCCTGGACACGTATGGCTGCCAGGCGACACTCCTACCAAGACCCAGCTACACACGGGGATTGTGAACCTCCACATCCCATGGCATGGGACTAGCTGTGTCCCAGTGTAAGTGAACAGCCAGATGCAATACAGGAGTGCCATACATCAACATATCAGCAGATGTAGGATGTTGGTTGCAGAGACAGGTAGCGGAACACTAGAGCCACAGGTCACATGACATTACACTAGGACAGGCCACACACGTTGCCATGAAGGTGTACATGTCATGACTGACCACACATACATTGAGAGGATGCAGACAGGTCCTTGTTACGCTACTCCGTGTCCCATGCATACATACACACCTTACATCCGATACCACATGTGGCCTGGTGTGCGTAACAGTGTGCCATGGCCATCTACACACAGACACATGTTGGTTGCAGCAACTGCAGATGCATTTGAGGGAACACCAACATCAAGCTAATGGGAACACACCACACATACATTACATAGTCACATCGTGCAACGTGGGTAGTCACATGTCAGGTGTGGTAACCCCTGTAGCGGGCATCAGGGGACACTTGCGTGTGTTGTTGACTGTGCCATGCCAGTGACGCTTATCTCAAGTGTTCTGTACGACATGCACACATGTCAAAGGAGTGAAGGACATGTCTGGCACATAGTGCACCATCACACATAACATCTGTACACATCTCATCATACATCTATTGCCTTCACAACTCAGGAGTAATGTGCCACATCACAGCCTTGCACACCTGTGCCCCACACATGTAGTACTGCACAGACAATGCCTTGATGTCCATCCATGGACAAGTATGTCAGCTCTATTCCTTTCTGTGTGCTGCCTGTCACCACTGTTATGTGTGGAAGGCACCGTACATTCGCTCTGAGGGCGTGTGTACGGTCCGTATCACTATGAGTACGCATACGCGAGCACACCCATAGTGATAGTGAGCGTACACGCGTGTGTACGGTCCGTATCACTATGGGTACGCATACGCGAGCACACCCATAGTGATAGTGAGCACACAGGCGTGTGTACGGTCCGTATCAATATGGGTACGCATACGCGAGCACACCCATAGTGATAGTGAGCGTACACGCGTGTGTACGGTCCGTATCACTATGGGTTTGCTTGCGTATGCGTACCCATAGTGATACGGACCGTACACACGCCTGTACGGCCCGTTGCTATGCATTTGGGGTGCCCTAGGGCCCCGGAACGCACCGTACCTGTGTATGAATCTCCAAATTACATAGGGGACACATGAGGGACAAGTATGAAGCCAGAGATGCATGCTGGTTGCCATGGAGACCGAGTTTAAACTGTGAATTTGTTGAATGAGGTGGCCTGCAAAAGTCGGTTTGAAATAATCTACTTTGTTGCAAAGTTGTTGTTGCAATGACATCATGCTGAATTCTAAAAAAATTAACCCCCTCACAGGGGTAGGTTTAAATGGATTGGAGGAAACATAGGATGCAAATGTGAGTGACCAATCACTCTGTACTCCTGTGCATGAAACAGGCCAGCAAGGCAAATATAAGGCAGCCAGGTCCCATGAGAGAGCACTTGCCTGCACATCTTTTGATTCCAAAACACTGCTGCTGCTCGTGATTCCCTGGCACCATGTCAAGGTCTGTGGAGAGGGCCCAGCCTTTCACCCTGGAGGAGAATGTGGCATTGCTGGATGTCATCCTCCCACAGTACCCCATGCTGTATGGCCGACCAGGGTTTCAGGTGAGTGGTGAGTCCACTAGCACAGACTGTGGCCCTTTTTTGTGACTGTGACTTCTGGCATAGTGTCCAGGTGTGACACACATGCATTGTACTGTAGGGTGGGTCCCAGGGGGGGAATGCCTAATGTCTCCCAGCCAGAGCATGCTGTGGTGCATGTCTGCCGTCCTCACTTGCATTGTGTTTACTGTGACAATCACTGCATGGTGCATGCCACACTCTGCCTGTCTAATCTTCCTGGGAACGTTGGTTCTACAGTCCTCATGTGATTCTGTGGTCACCCCAGTGTGACAGGTGAGTGTACCCACAGATGTGTGTTTGTTCAGTGTACCTGTGCTGAGAGTGTCCACATGATGTGTTCGTATCCTGGACATCGGTGTGTGTGTAAGTCCCCTGTCATGTGGGTGGGTGCATATGTGGAGTGTAGCACCCCAGCTGCATGAGGGATGGATATACCCTGCCCATCTGATGTGAGCAGGGAGCAGTGCTGTGTGTCTGACGTGCAGAGCCAGCCCCACACCTGTGAGCCCCCCCAGTCTAGTGGCACATGTGCAGAGTGAGGTTTGTAGCTGCAGTTGGCAATGGCAGGTGAATGTCCTGTGCCTGTGTGTGTCTGTGTACTCTGCTGAGGTAGCGTCAGTGGCCTGTGGCATGTGACTGCTTTGAGGTGCTGCACATAATCCTGGTGTACCTTCTGATGCACAGTGTGAGTCTGGATCATTTATTGTGTCGTACCCCTCATGCCACCTGTGTACTTTCAATGGCATGTGGTGCATTTGCCCTTACACAGAGGAAAATGTCCCCATGACAAAGGTGCAATGCTTTGGCTGCATACTATGCCTTGTTGAACTTGAAACCAGTAGAATTGTTCTAATGTGTGTCTCTGTGACATGTGGCAGGTGTATTGATGTAGTCTCACTTTTTCAACCCCACAGGTAGGCGCCTCTGCCAAGGAGCAGATCTGGAGGGACGCCGTCAGTGCCGTGAGGAGGACAAATGGTCGCAAGCGGCGCCTGGCCCAGGTGAGAAAACGCTGGCAGGATATCCGGTGCTGGACACGGAGGATCGCACGGGTCCTGCTGGGGGACTCACCTGTGGGCCCTAAGAACCATGGGCGTCGCTGTCTGACCCACATCCACAAGCGTGTGCTGGTCTTTCCTGACATGGACAGGCGCTTACGGGAGAAGCAGCAGCTGGAAGGGGGTAGGTACATGTGTGTTTGTTGTGTGTCACCAGCATTTGTAAGTGCGCAGTTGCATGGATACACTGCCAGTGTTTAAATGTGCGGTGCAGGTCCTGTCACCCACAGTATAGCGGTGCTGTCCTTCCTCCCTTCCCCTCCTTGCCATGTGTTCCCTGGTCTGTGTGTAGTCACTCTTTCACAAGGTCATCTGGGCTGGCAGTTTATCTACGTGACCAATGCTTGCAGCATCATGTGTGGGGGTGGTGTGTAACAGGTTTTGGGACCTTGCCTGTGCCCTGTCCAGTTCAGTACTTGTGGGGTCCATGTCAATTGGCACTGATGCTGAGTCCAGACATAGGAGTATGTCTCTGAAGTGTAATGCCTTACAGCAAGCATGCCCTATGTTGTGGCCTGTGACATGATGTGCATGAGTGTGCGATACGCAGAGTGCAGGGATGGTGGCCTGTGTTGCAGTCATTACCATTCAGGACCATGGAATATTGTGGCCACTACTGTCCCCTGGGGCATATTTTGCTAGGTATCATGTGTGTCATCACAATATGTGGACACTCTCGGGGCCCGATTCACAGAACTAACTTAAGACAAAATCCTAAACTTACTACCATTTTGGTATTCACAGAAGGCACTTACTCATTTTGGTATTCACAGAAGGCACTTACTCATTTCGGTATTCACAGAAGTTAGGACTCCTAACTTTAGGACTCCTAAATGCCTTCTGTGAATACCGAAAGCCTTAAAATTAGGATTTTTCTCAGTTTAGTAGTAGTATAGTTAGGACTCCTGACTTTAGGACTCCTAAATGCCTTCTGTGAAAACCAAAAGTCTTAAAATTAGGATTTTTCTCAATTTAGTAGTCCTAAATCTAAATTTAGGACTACTAAATTGAGAAAAATCCTAATTTTAAGACTTTCGGTATTCACAGAAGGCATTTAGGAGTCCTAAAGTTAGGAGTCCTAACTATACTACTACTAAACTGAGAAAAATCCTAATTTTAAGACTTTCGGTATTCACAGAAGGCATTTAGGAGTCCTAAAGTTAGGACTCCTAACTTCTGTGAATACCGAAATGAGTAAGTGCCTTCTGTGAATACCAAAATGAGTAAGTGCCTTCTGTGAATACCAAAATGGTAGTAAGTTTAGGACTTTGTCTTAAGTTAGTTCTGTGAATCGGGCCCTCAGTGTCTACAGCATAGGATGTGCTCTGTGCCATTGTCCCCTGGCACCATGTATATTTACGTAACGTGTTCTACAAGTGTCCACTGTACAGCCTGACCTAATTTTCCGCGTTCATACTCATGGTGACCAGTGCCTGTGTGTCTTGTTACAATTATCTGATGATGGCCATTTGTAAATGAGATTGTTGTACAGGCGCACATGGGGTATTTTGGGTCCAATATGGGTTTCTTGTAGCCCATGTGTATTTCTCCCAGACTAAGAGATGCAAGTGCTTCCTGTGTCTCATCATATTGTCTCATGTAGGGGGTGGTTGGTGCGGGCAAGGCCTACATGTCGACACCTGAAATCTCATTGCTCGGTCTGGCCAGTGTGTGATGTTTGTCTGGACATACACTCAAGGTGCAGTTACCCATTCATGTTGGGCATGTCTTTAAGTATTACCTTTGCAGCATGTGCCTCAAGTTCATGGAGATGGTCCCTGCTCATCCCTAGTTACGGCAACGCTGTGTGGTGCAGATGCAGTGCTGGATTGTCCCCAGAGCCTGGCTCCTCTGTCCAAATCCATATCATGTCATTTGCAAATGTGTCATGCTCTCCATAGTTTCTCAGTGGCATGGTGGGTGGACCAACTGTGTGTTGCAGGGCCTATATATGTACCTTGTATTGTAGATGTTACTCATCTTTCTTTTCAGGCTATGCACTGTCACCTATGTAGATTTGACTCATGTGACATATGTATACAGGTGTGTGATTAATTCCTGTTTCTTCACCTTGCCCACAACGTCATCGGGGGACACGGATGGAGACACCGGCACGGACCGTGCGGAGGGACCGGGCACCAGTGCCAGCAGTGACATCTTAGCTGGCACATCGAGTGGAACTGAGGCCGAGGGGAGTGAGTCGAAGGACCTGTCCACTGCCACCACAGAATATGAAGCTGACGGGTCCGAGGCTGAGCTCTCCGAGGGGGCGGAGGCTGCTCCAACAGCTGACAGCAGCACAACTTCTCTCTCCGCCCCCTCCATTGCCATCAGCGGCCTCCCACTTGCTCGTGTTCCTTCCCGGCGTGCTAGGTCACCACGTGTCTCCTTCCTGCCAGGCACCGCACCCCCTGCCCCTGTCTCCACTGCTGCCGCCAATGCCGAGTCTGTGGACATCCTGCAGCAGTTGCAGGTTGGTCAGGCTGCGATGCTTAATGTCCTCCATGGCCACAGCCGAGTGCTCAACAACATGGAGGCATACTTGGAGGGCATTTCAGCATCGCAGGCTGACCAACGCAACTTGCTGCGGTCTATTGACTCGACACTGACTGCAGCAGGTGAAGTAGGCACACCCACTGGGTCGGGGGGCAAACGTAAGACACGCAGCCAGAGTGGGAGTCCGCATTCTCCAAAATCCACTCCCTCCAAATCCACTCCCCTCAGATCTCCTGGCCACAAATCCAGCAAAGACTCCTTCATGGCCACTCTGTCCCTGAGCCCCACAGTGACACCACCTCGCAAGTGGTCAAAGGAGTCCCCGGTCAGGGTGGTTGAGTCCCTCCCCTGTCCACACCCTCCCCGGGTAGCGCTGCGACCCATCCCTGTGACCCCCCCCCCCCTCCTTGGGGCCTGTGGTTCCTTCGGGTGCAGGGGAGACGCTGGGCGACCTGGCAGTAGTGTGCAGCGCCGTGCTCGAATCCACCTTTGGCGCTGCCCCACCCCCTGTGTTGGAGTCGTCCGTCCCTGCACCCACAACACCTCCCCTTGCCCCTCCTGTCCCTGCGGTGCCTGGTCCTTCCCCCCAACATTATGCCCCCCCCCTGTGGAATACAAAGGAGTCTGACTGTGCAGGCAAGCTAGGGGACGCACGTCCCACTGTGTCCACATCTGGATTTGAGTCATGGACTGCCCTATGGGCCTTGTATATATTGACATTTATGATGAATCTTACTTACATCCTGCTGAATAAAGCAATTTGTTTTTTCCATGGAACACTGCTGTTTATCTGGTATTGCTGTTGGTGGACCTGCTCCATGATTTTGGGTGGTGATAATGTGTTGGGTGTGTGGGAAATGTAGTCTTGTGCTGGTAATAGGGTGGACCCTGGTATCTGTGTGCCATCACAAGCTGTTGGCTAAATTACTTTGTTCATGTAAGCAGTTACTGCATGGTGATATCGTCCCAAGGTGTGTTCCTTCCTCTGTGTAACCTGACATCTTCCCTGCAGGGTGTTTCCAATATGTGGTGCTGAGCTGTGTCTATATCAGCTGGGTGTGTGACGGACTCCTTCAACTTTGCACATGCATGCTGAGAGATGTCTCCACCTGCATCATTCGTGGCATCCTTGGTGGTCACTGTACTTGTGTATGTAGACTGTTGAAATGACTTCATGTGGACATGTTCTCTATTAGGCGCTATGCATGTGTGTACTCCCAGCCTCGCACACATGTGGTACATGTACTGCAGGGTCTTTGTGCACCTGACTGACATTTGTGGGCATTGTATCTGTGGGTACTCCACCCTTTGCGTTCCATGGGCACTGCTGGGAGGACTCTACACCCACCCCTCCTGTGTCTGGGCACTGCTGGGAGGACTCTGCACCCACCCCTCCTGTGTCTGGGCACTGCTGGGAGGACTCTACACCCACCCCTCCTGTTTCTGGGCACTGCTGGGAGGACTCTACACCCACCCCTCCTGTGTCTGGGCACTGCTGGGAGGACTCTGCACCCACCCCTCCTGTTTCTGGGCACTGCTGGGAGGACTCTACACCCACCCCTCCTGTGTCTGGGCACTGCTGGGAGGACTCTACACCCACCCCTCCTGTGTCTGGGCACTGCTGGGAGGACTCTGCACCCACCCCTCCTGTGTCTGGGCACTGCTGGGAGTGATAGGCACACACCCCTCCTGCGTCTGGGCACTGCTGGGAGGACTCTGCACCCACCCCTCCTGTGTCTGGGCACTGCTGGGAGGACTCTGCACCAACCCCTCCTGTGTCTGGGCACTGCTGGGAGTGATAGGCACTCACCCCTCCTGCGTCTGGGCACTGCTGGGAGGACTCTGCACCCACCCCTCCTGTGTCTGGGCACTGCTGGGAGTGATAGCCACCCACCCCTCCTGCATCTGGGCACTGCTGGGAGGACTCTACACCCACCCCTCCTGCATCTGGGCACTGCTGGGAGGACTCTACACCCACCCCTCCTGTGTCTGGGCACTGCTGGGAGTGATAGCCACCCACCCCTCCTGTGTCTGGGCACTGCTGGGAGTGATAGGCACCCACCCCTCCTGCGTCTGGGCACTGCTGGGAGGACTCTACACCCACCCCTCCTGTGTCTGGGCACTGCTGGGAGTGATAGGCACCCACCCCTCCTATGTCTGGGCACTGCTGGGAGGACTCTACACCCACCCCTCCTGTGTCTGGGCACTGCTGGGAGGACTCTGCACCCACCCCTCCTGTGTCTGGGCACTGCTGGGAGGACTCTGCACCCACCCCTCCTGTGTCTGGGCACTGCAGAGAGTGATAGGCACCCACCCCTCCTGCGTCTGGGCACTGCTGGGAGGACTCTGCAGCCACCCCTCCTGTGTCTGGGCACTGCTGGGAGTGATAGGCACCCACCCCTCCTACATCTGGGCACGGCTGGGAGGACTCTGCACCCACCCCTCCTGTGTCTGGGCACTGCTGGGAGGACTTTGCACCCACCCCTCCTGTGTCTGGGCACTGCTGGGAGTGATAGGAACCCACCCCTCCTGTGTCTGGGCACTGCTGGGAGTGATAGGCACCCACCCCTCCTGTGTCTAGGCACTGCTAGGAGGACTCTACACCCACCCCTCCTGTGTCTGGGCACTGCTGGGAGGACTCTGCACCCACCCCTCCTGTTTCTGGGCACTGCTGGGAGGACACTACACCCACCCCTCCTGTGTCTGGGCACTGCTGGGAGGACTCTACACCCACCCCTCCTGTGTCTGGGCACTGCTGGGAGTGATAGGCACCCACCCCTCCTGCGTCTGGGCACTGCTGGGAGGACACTGCACCCACCCCTCCTCTGTCTGGGCACTGCTGGGAGGACTCTGCACCCACCCCTCCTGTGTCTGGGCACTGCTGGGAGTGATAGGCACCCACCTCTCCTGCGTCTGGGCACTGCTGGGAGGACTCTACACCCACCCCTTCTGTGTCTGGGCACTGCTGGGAGTGATAGGCACCCACCCCTCCTATGTCTGGGCACTGCTGGGAGGACTCTACACCCACCCCTCCTGTGTCTGGGCACTGCTGGGAGGACTCTACACCCACCCCTCCTGTGTCTGGGCACTGCTGGGAGGACTCTGCACCCACCCCTCCTGTTTCTGGGCACTGCTGGGAGGACTCTACACCCACCCCTCCTGTGTCTGGGCACTGCTGGGAGGACTCTACACCCACCCCTCCTGTGTCTGGGCACTGCTGGGAGTGATAGGCACCCACCCCTCCTGCGTCTGGGCACTGCTGGGAGGACTCTGCACCCACCCCTCCTGTGTCTGGGCACTGCTGGGAGGACTCTGCACCCACCCCTCCTGTGTCTGGGCACTGCTGGGAGTGATAGGCACCCACCCCTCCTGCGTCTGGGCACTGCTGGGAGGACTCTACACCCACCCCTTCTGTGTCTGGGCACTGCTGGGAGTGATAGGCACCCACCCCTCCTATGTCTGGGCACTGCTGGGAGGACTCTACACCCACCCCTCCTGTGTCTGGGCACTGCTGGGAGGACTCTACACCCACCCCTCCTGTGTCTGGGCACTGCTGGGAGGACTCTGCACCCACCCCTCCTGTTTCTGGGCACTGCTGGGAGGACTCTACACCCACCCCTCCTGTGTCTGGGCACTGCTGGGAGGACTCTACACCCACCCCTCCTGTGTCTGGGCACTGCTGGGAGTGATAGGCACCCACCCCTCCTGCGTCTGGGCACTGCTGGGAGGACTCTGCACCCACCCCTCCTGTGTCTGGGCACTGCTGGGAGGACTCTACACCCACCCCTCCTGTGTCTGGGCACTGCTGGGAGGACTCTGCACCCTCCCCTCCTGTGTCTGGGCACTGCTGGGAGTGATAGCCACCCACCCCTCCTGTGTCTGGGCACTGCTGGGAGTGATAGGCACCCACCCCTCCTGCGTTTGGGCAATGCTGGGAGGACTCTGCACCCACCCCTCCTCTGTCTGGGCACTGCTGGGAGGACTCTGCACCCACCCCTCCTGTCTCTGGGCACTGCTGGGTGGACTCTGCACCCACTCCTCCTGCATCTGGGCACTGCTGGGAGGACTGTGCACCCACCCCTCCTGCGTCTGGCCATGTACGCTCCATACATACACGGGTGGGGGTACGGTCCGTACATACACTGTTGGGGTGGGGGTACTGTTAGACCCGGCCTCATGGCATGGCCATTCCTGTCCCCGCACCACATATCCTGACCCATGTACCTCATGCAACCCCCGAGCACATGGCCTAGCCGATCCTTCCCACCAGGACACGCACACACACGACCCGGACTTCCCCGTCTGTGGCCTTCCTCCTTTCGGCCACACCGGGCCCGCGTGCCCACTTCATGCAACAGTGCGACCCTGGCCTAGAGGCGCCACTCCGGCGGGAGGACATCGCGCTCCCATTGGGATGCGAGAGGGAGGAGCAGTTTCCATCGCACCTCTGAGCTCCCCTGGGAAGGTGGTTTCGATCGGCCCTCCGGCCTCCCCGAGGGCTGGCTCCACGCCTGCTGGGTGTCTGGGACTCCTCCCGACCCGGCCCTGAAAGGATCAAAAGACAATGGCAGGAAACCCCGACAAGCGACCCCCAGGTGACAAGACCCCTGCCTGCACAGACTCCGGACATCAAAGAGGGGTCGACCTATAACAAGGGGTGTTCTGGGACTATCCGGCAGATTCGCCTTTGGAAACACCTGAGCCCTGCTGAGTGACTCGCGGCTTCCTGAAGATCGTAAGACCTCCGAACTTGTGCTTGAGCCCTGCTGAGTGACTCGCGGCTCCCTGAAGATCGTAAGACCTCCGAACTTGTGCTTGAGCCCTGCTGAGTGACTCGCGGCTCCCCGAAAGATCGTAAGACCTCCGAAATTGTGCTTGAGCATTGCTGAGTGACTCGCGGCTCCCACAGACTCTTCTGGTCCCGCCGGACCCCGACGACGACAAGCGTATCCCCCAGCTCGAGGATTGTGAGCTGTGCACTGGGTACGCCCCTGCATTTGATCCATATCCCCAAAGACTGTCCCGCTACCTCCTACCCCCCACCGAGACTCTATGAGCCCGTGCTCTACTTGTATATATTTGCCTTGCTGATCATAAAGATCCTACGACTCCGATTTGATAAAGATTTGTTCTTAAGAACTCACGGTGTGGCGTCTCTTTGTCGTGTGGTGCCGAGTATACGATCCTAGATACGAGATTCCTCCCCTGAGGAGTCTCTTGCCAGTGCCCGGCTACGATACCTCGAGGGTTGGTCTCAGGATAGTCAGGGCCCCCTCCGAGCTCCTCAGAGGTCGCCTTCTAACATTGGTGGCAAGCGACGGGATTCAGGCCCATAATCTAGAGATCGTACCATGAACGGCTGATGCACTACCGACAAAGATGGCAGAAGGAAACGCCATGAGTCTCACAGAAAACAACACCAGTGCCGTGTTCCAGGCGGAACAACTGGAAGAGTACACGCACAGAGAACTGAAGCAATTCTGCAAAGAACTAAAAATCGCTACCACTGGTCTCAACGCCAAAGAAGATATGCAGAAGGCACTGAAAGCTTGGGTGGATTCTGGAGCCCCCCGCCCAGAAGGAGCGGTGGAGCTCCACGACGAAGCTGGAGCCTCCCAAGGAGAACGCAGCAGCAACCAGGTGCGAAGCTTCGTACCAGACGGGGGCCTATCCCCGGAGGAACTCGCAGACAGAGAGAGAAGTCGCCATCACGAACTCGAATTGGCCAAACTTAAAATCGAGGGCGAGTTGAAATTAGCCGAGAAAAAGCTAGCAGTGGAACAGATGCGAGTACAAGGAGAACTAGAAGAGAAGAAACTCCAACGGGAACACGAAGGAAGGAGACTTCAGCTGGAGCACGAACGCAGCTTGAAGGAAATCGAGCTAAAAGCAAAAAGCGAAGAAGCGCGGCCCCGGGAAACCGAGAGGCGGCCTCCCCAGCGGAGCAGAAGGTCCACATTCCCAAGGATGTGGTCAAAGAATATTACAAAAACAATGACATCCAACAGTGGTTCAGGGCATATGAGGTCGCCATGACCTCCCATCGGGTCCCGCAGAAGGATTGGGGGGCCGGGTTGTGGGGACCATTTCTGAGCGAAGGGAGAGACACCCTGCTCGACCTACCAACCTCCATGCAGACCTCCTACAACCACCGCCAGCGGTTCCGGGACTGCAGGAAGATCCCGGGCACCACCTGGGTGGAGTATGTAAACTTCTTCAGCCGTACATTCGATGGGTGGATCAAGGGCAGCAAGGTAACCACCCTAGAAGAACTAACCGACCTCATGTTGTGGGAACACCTGGCTGCGAACTGCTTCGTGGAACTACGCCAGCATCTGCTCGACAGCAAGCTCACGGATCCAAGAAAGCTGGCTGTCGAGGCAGATCGCTGGACCAACACCCGGGTCTCCCGGGGCCCCGTAGGAGAGTACCCCCGAGCCAGTCAGGGACCACCCCGTCAGAGAGGGGGGGGGACCAGGGAGGGCAGAGAGAGTCCCAGTCCAGTCCCCCGAAAACTCAACCTCTGCCTTTCCCGGCGCCCCCACCAGCTGTATCCGGCCCACCCGTGAGACGGGGGCACCGGGTGACCATCACTTGTTTCCGTTGTCAGAAGCCCGGGCATTACGCCAACGACCCTGAATGCCCCAGGCCCCACACATCACCCCAACAGCACCCCCCGCAAGACAGATAGCCAATGTAGCACTGGGGGAGGAGGTTGAGGAGACCGTAGAGTGGGAACCCGCCGCCATGGCCCTAGTATCCTTAGGAGATAGAGAAATGGTCCCTGGAAGCCTCCTGCCCTCCAACACAAAGAAATATGGGCAGCTCGTAACGATCAATGGCCACCAAGTAGAGGCCCTTCGTGACACCGGGGCCAGCATCACCGGTGTCCTCAGTCACTTAGTCAATGAAGACCAGGTCCTCCCCAACGTCTTTTGCCCGGTAATTTCCGCTGACAATACGGAAAGTCTGTGTAAGGTAGCCCTGGTGCCTTTTGAATGGGGAGGGGTGGTCGGTAAACTGAAAGTCGCAGTGAGAACCTCCCAGCCAGTCGACTGTCTCCTGGGGAACGACCTGGAAAGTTCCCCCTGGAAACAAGTCGAGCGCAAGACCCACCTAGGGATGATGGGTCTCCCTGAGTGGGTGTGCGCCACCACCCGATCTATGGCAGCCCGACTGACCCCCCTTGGGGAAGTCGAAGACGCCCCAACCACAGAAGACAGGATGGTCCCCGCCAAGGGGCCCCACATCCCCCCACAAGGAGGGTCGGTCGCCAGCGACGAACCCCCACCTTCCGACTCCGCACAGGTCACCGAGTTAGGCGATCTGCCCGAGTTGGCCCAGTGGCGCCACGAGGGGGGACCCTCCCGAGAGGAGTTCTGCCGGGAGCAAGCTACCTGTCCTTCCCTGGTCGGGCCCCGGCAACAAGCAAAGGCCCAGGCCGCGGGCGACCAAACGGGAACGCACCGGGTGTATTGGGAAAATGACCCTTTGTACAGCGAGCAGAAGGCGGTGGAGCTAGGATCCGCCCGGGTGCTGGTGGTACCCCTACGCTTCCGAGACCTCCTCCTGGGCTTGGCCCACGACGTCCCCCTCGCAGGCCACTTGGGCCAGGACAAAACCTACAGTCGCCTCGTGACTCACTTCTACTGGCCCAGAATGAAAGCGGATGTAGAAGCCCACTGCAAGTCCTGTCTCACATGCCAGGCTAGTGGGAAGAGCGGAGGAAAGCGCAAGGCTCCCCTCCAACCCTTCCCTGTCGTCAGTACCCCTTTTGAACGGGTCGGGATCGACATCGTGGGGCTCCTGGACCCCCCAACCTCCCAAGGTCACCGCTTTATCCTCGTCCTGGTGGATCATGCCACCCGATACCCTGAGGCCATACCCCTGCGCACCGTCACAGCCCCCGTGGTGGGCCAGGCGTTGATGGGAATCTTTTCCCGTATGGGTTTTCCCCGCGAGGTCGTGAGCGATCGCGTACGAACTTCATCTGTAAATACATGACGTCCCTGTGGCAACAATGTGGAGTGTCCTATAAGTTCACCACCCCGTACCACCCCCAAGGAAATGGCCTGGTAGAGCGGTTTAACCAAACTCTGAAGGGAATGATCGCGGGTCTGGAAGAGCCCCTCCGGCGTAAGTGGGACGTCCTGCTCCCCTGCCTCCTGTTCGCCTACCGGGAAGTCCCCCAGAAATCCTTGGGGTTCAGCCCGTTTGAATTACTCTATGGACACCCCGTCCGGGGGCCCCTCAGCCTGGTCAAGGAAGGGTGGGAGGCGGCACCCCGAAACACCCCACGAGATGTGTTCCGATGCATCCTGACCCTCCGGAACCAGACTAGGAAGTTCCGAGAGCTGGCCGAGGCCAACCTGGAGGCGAGCCAGGAAGAGATGAAGCGCTGGTACGACCAGAATGCCACTCTGGTCGAGTTCCAGCCGGGCCAGCAGGTATGGGTCACGGCCCCCGTGAAACCTTGCGCCCTCGAGGATAAATGGACCGGGCCCTTCAAAGTGATTGAGCGGAACAGCCAGGTCACGTACTTGGTGGACGTCCAATCACCACGGGACCCCCTCCGGGTCCTTCACGTGAACCGCCTCAAGCCTCACTTTGTGCGGACGGAACTGAGCCTCCTGCTGGCCACCGATGACGGGGCCGAAGAGGAGTCGGATCCCCTCCCTGCTCTCCTGTGTACCAAAGAGAAGGATGGCTCCGTAGAGGGAGTGAACCTCTCCCCATCCCTCACTTCCCAGCAGCGTGAGGATTGCCGCCAGCTCCTAGGGCAGTTTTCCGACCTATTCTCTCTGGTCCCCCAAGTCACTGACTGGTGTGTCCATGACGTGGACACCGGAGACAGCCCACCGGTGAAACACCAGGCCTACCGAGTCCCTGATCGGGTCCGGTCCTGCATTCAAGCCGAGGTCTCGAAGATGTTGACCTTGGGAGTGATCGAACCCTCAGACAGTCCCTGGGCCAGCCCCGTGGTCCTGGTCCCGAAGGCAGCTGCCCCCGGTGTCGCCCCAGAACTCCGCTTCTGCGTGGACTACCGGGGACTCAATGAAGTCACCCGAGCCGATGCCCACCCCATTCCCCGAGCCGACGAGCTCATTGACCGACTCGGGGCTGCTCGGTTCCTCAGCACATTCGATCTCACCTGCGGCTATTGGCAAATTGCGCTCACGGAAGGAGCCAAGGAGTGGTCCGCCTTCTCCACCCCGGATGGGCACTATCGCTTTCGCGTGATGCCCTTCAGGATGAAAAATGCCCCGGCCACCTTCCAGCGACTGGTAAATAGAGTCCTGGCCGGGCTGGAAAAGTTCAGCGCTGCCTATCTAGACGATATCGCAGTTTTCAGTTCCGAATGGAGTGAGCACCTCCAGCACCTCCGGAGGGTGCTAACCGCCCTGCGCCAGGCAGGCCTCACCGTGAAAGCCAGCAAGTGCCAAATTGGGCAAGGTTCGGTAGTCTACCTGGGGCACCAGGTCGGAAGCGGCCAGGTCGCCCCTCTACAGCCCAAGATCGACGCCATCCTAGCCTGGGAACCACCCACTACCCAAACGGAGGTCCGAGCCTTTCTGGGCTTCACGGGCTACTACCGGAGATTCATCTGTTGGTACGGCAGCCTGGTCGGTCCCCTCACGGAACTCACGTCCAAGAAACAACCCAAGAAAGTGCAGTGGACCTCTGCCTGCCAAGAGGCGTTCGATGCCTTGAAAGCGGCCATGTGCACTGCCCCCGTCCTCCAGGCCTCCGACTACTCCAAGGAGTTTGTGGTACAAACGGACGCCTCCGAGCATGGCATTGGGGCCGTCCTGTCCCAGGTGAATGACCAGGGCCTAGACCAGCCCGTAGCCTTCCTCAGCCGACGGCTGTTGCCCAGAGAACAGAGATGGAGCACCATCGAGCGCGATGCGTTCGCCGTAGCCTGGGCCCTCAAGAAGTTACGCCCCTATCTGTTCGGCACCCATTTCAAAGTCCAAACCAACCATCGCCCCTTGCGATGGCTCATGCAGATGCGAGGAGAAAACCCCAAACTACTGCGGTGGTCAATCTCCCTCTAGGGGATGGATTTCACTGTGGAACGTCGCCCTGGTACTGACCACGCCAACGCCGATGACCTCTCCCGGTTCTTCCGCCTCAGTGAAGAGAACCCCCAAGAAGATGGGTAGTTCTCTCCGGCTTTCAGCTGGGGGGGACGCGTGTTAGACCCGGCCTCGTGGCATGGCCATTCCTGTCCCCGCACCACATATCCTGACCCATGCACCTCATGCAACCCCCGAGCACACGGCCTAGCCGATCCTTCCCACCAGGACACGCACACACACGACCCGGACTTCCCCGTCCGTGGCCTTCCTCCTTTCGGCCACACCGGGCCCGCGTGCCCACTTCATGCACCATGATGGCCGCCCGGCCCCAGCGTGACCCTGGCCTAGAGGCGCCACTCCGGCGGGGGGACATCGCGCTCCCATTGGGATGCGAGAGGGAGGTGCAGTTTCCATCGCACCTCTGAGCTCCCCTGGGAAGGTGGGTTTCGATCGGCCCTCCGGCCTCCCCGAGGGCTGGCTCCACGCCTGCTGGGTGTCTGGGACTCCTCCCGACCCGGCCCTGAAAGGATCAAAAGACAATGGCAGGAAACCCCGACAAGCGACCCCCAGGTGACAAGACCCCTGCCTGCACAGACTCCGGACATCAAAGAGGGGTCGACCTATAACAAGGCGTGTTCTGGGACTATCCGGCAGATTCGCCTTTGGAAACACCTGAGCCCTGCTGAGTGACTCGCGGCTCCCTGAAGATCGTAAGACCTCCGAACTTGTGCTTGAGCCCTGCTGAGTGACTCGCGGCTCCCTGAAGATCGTAAGACCTCCGAACTTGTGCTTGAGCCATGCTGAGTGACTCGCGGCTCCCTGAAGATCGTAAGACCTCCGAACTTGTGCTTGAGCCCTGCTGAGTGACTCACGGCTCCCCGAAAGATCGTAAGACCCTCGAAATTGTGCTTGAGCCCTGCTGAGTGACTCGCGGCTCCCACAGACTCTTCTGGTCCCGCCGGACCCCGACGACGACAAGCGTATCCCCCAGCTCGAGGATTGTGAGCTGTGCGCCGGGTACGCCCCTGCATTTGATCCATATCCCCAAAGACTGTCCCGCTACCTCCTATCCCCCCCGGGACTCTATGAGCCCGTGCTCTACTTGTATATATTTGCCTTGCTGATCATAAAGATCCTACGACTCCGATCTGATAAAGATTTGTTCTTAAGAACTCACGGTGTGGCGTCTCTTTGTCGTGTGGTGCCGAGTGTACGATCCTAGATATGAGATTCCTCCCCTGAGGAGTCTCCCGCCAGTGCCCGGCTACGATACCTCGAGGGTTGGTCTCAGGATAGTCAGGGCCCCCTCCGGGCTCCTCTGAGGTCGCCTTCTAACAGGTACGCTCCATACATACACGGGTGAGGGTACGGTCTGTACATTCACTGTTGGGGTGGGGGTACGCTCCATACATACGCGGGTGGGGGTACGGTCCGTACATACGCTGTTGGGGTGGGGGTACGCTCCATACATACGCGGGTGGGGGTACGGTCTGTACATACACTGTTGGGGTGGGGGTACGCTCCATACATACGCGGGTGAGGGTACGGTCCATACATACGCTGTTGGGGTGGGGGTACGCTCCATACATACGCGGGTGGGGGTACAGTCCGTACATACACTGTTGGGGTGGGGGTACGCTCCATACATACGCGGGTGGGGGTACGGTCCGTACATTCGCTGTTGGGGTGGGGGTACGCTCCATACATACGCGGGTGAGGGTACGGTCCGTACATACACTGTTGGGGTGGGGGTACGCTCCATAAGTACGCGGGTGGGGGAACGGTCCGTACATACACTGTTGGGGTGGGGGTACGCTCCATACATACGCGGGTGAGGGTACAGTCCGTACATACACTGTTGGGGTGGGCGTACGCTCCATACATACGCGGGTGGGGGTACGGTCCGTACATACACTGTTGGGGTGGGGGTACGCTCCATACATACGCGGGTGGGGGTACGGTCCGTACATACACTGTTGGGGTGGGGGTACGCTCCATACATACGCGGGTGAGGGTACGGTCCATACGTACCCGTGCCCAGGCTGTGAAATGCTTGTGCGGCCCGTACCCAAGCCTTTGGCACATGGGTACGGCTCGTACCGCCATTGTTGTGTTGCCGGTTCGCGTCGTCGCCCACTTCCGTTGTGGCAAACGCTGGCGTCGCTGGACACGCCCCCACCCCCTCGAAGTGACCAGGGCCTGGAGGTCAGGTATGTCCAGGGCATGTGAGCTGTGTGACTTGGGTGGGGGTTTTGTGGCCTGCCCCTGCCCCCCCCCTTTGCCCCTGGGTGTTGTTCTGACTTTCTGCGGCATCTGCGTCGGTACCTGTAGAGGAGGTCGACTGCTATGAGGGCCGGAATGACACGTAGGTTCGGGTCCATGTCTGTCCGTCGCGTACAGGTGCTCCTTGTGCACGTCGTCCTGATTTCCCGGCAGTTTTTGGGTGCCGGGAAATATTCTCCGTGCGGGATGACGTCGGTGCGAATCGTACTTCCTGGTTCGTGGAACGCAGGCTGCATGCGTCCCGACGTCACGTCGGCGCTTTTCCGGATGTCATTTGTATGGTTATTTTCCTCGGTTGGTGTTTTGTACGACTCGTACGGAAATAGTGTTTCCGTGCGAATCGTACTTGCATGTTTGTGAAGTTTTACAACCGGGTACGAGTCGGACGGAGAAAACGCTCCGACCGACGGTTCGTACCCGGTTTTTCCAGGATTGGAATCGGCACCTCAATGCGGATTATATTCTCATTAATAAAGCACAAATCACAAATACATCACGAAAGCAACATATATTCATGCAAAATTCTAGTTATCTATGATCAATATGCATGTACAATTTAGTTTACTCATTAGTTAGGCCATGCAAGTGCAATTCCCACATGTATTCTTATTAGTAAAATTGATTAAATTCCACAGCAATCCAAATAATACAATTATGATTAGTTAATCATTCTTATTAATAGAAACATGCAAAATGGAGAGGGTATACAACATTTTTAGGTCTCGCCTGGCGAACGCAGCGCGAAGCGCTGCTGTCGCCAGCGAGATCCATTGTTGCTGACTTGCCTCGGAAGTGGGACAGGACATGTGCACGCGCAGGCTTTTGGCAGATTTGAGTTGGTGTACGCGCTTACAGCCACGCGGTCTGCACATCTCCTGTCCCCCTTCCCTCACAAGCCAGCATGAAGTTTCACTTTCGATTGCCATTAACCCCATGGTCCCCTCCACAGTCCTGTGATTCCGGCTTCCTCTTTAACAGAAGAACGTCTGGATACCTGCCCCCACAAACCAGCCCTCCCGCGGACGGAGCTCAGGCAAGAGCGCAACTTCTGCCCCCCACCACCATTCCTCGCCGCCTCACCTCTGGGCTTCAGAGCGGCGCTGATCTCCAGGCCCGAGCAGATGAGCTCGGCCATACGGACCTCCATGGCGTGGCTCCGACCCCCGGACTCCCCGCCCCCCACCCGGCAGCAGCGGCTCAGTACCGCAGGCCCTCTGACACCAGGCCGGAGATGGGCCTGAGAAATACACAAGGGGGCGGGGCCACAGCGAGCGCGCTGGAGCATTTAAATCACTGCTTCGACTGGCACTGATTTTACATCAGACTTGCACAAGATCTCTCCCAGGATTCCTACCAGGTTCCGAGCGCACACAGGTGGGTGGCTGAGCGCTCTGCCGTAAGAACGGGCTCGCGCACTGATAAGAAGACGCCGCGTGGCCTTTCATCGCCATCTACCGGTCGCTGCAGGAATAAGGTAGTATACCGCGTCTCTCAACCAGGCGCTTCAATGAGTAATTAGTAAGTAACCTTTTTTTTTGTTGGGGCATATTTCTATAGCACGAACTCGACCCAAAGGTATTGGAGCACTTTACATAGCACCGTATTTACATTACACATTCAGGCACGGGGAGATGAAATGATTTGCCCCGAATAACAGGATGTGGACGCGACCTTGAGGCTCAAACCCTGGTTTCCTGCACCAGAGGTGGCAGCGCAGCCGACGGACCACATCCTCTACCCAAAACCTTCAAGATCCGAAGCGGGTGCCAAGCCCAAGGGCCACTGACCCTTTTCCTATAGGTAGCTACAATGGTTTTCACTGTCCATATTTAGGCTGCGTTTACTGCTAGTTCATTTGTACCATTACAAGCTGCAATGTTGCTGTCCGTCATCGCGCGCACAGATAGCTTACCGTTACATACTTGAAATGTATGTCTGCAACAGACATGAAAATAATGAATAATTATTGTATTGTAGTTGCATTTATATAGCGCCCACTACCCCCAGCGAGGCATCGAAGTAGGTGCTTTTTTAATGTAAAAGGTATACACTTGAGATATTTGTTGTATTTTTCCCACGTTGCAATAGATAGTATACAACATACTCTACTGATCTACAAATGACTCCACCACCTTCCCTAGCATGACATACGCTTTTTTTCACAAGCCATTTCAGACCTGCACATTACCTTAGTAGTAGTACCTGTTCATTATCTTGTTTTCCTTGCTGACAACTCCTTCATCCAACACAGAAAGAAGTAGCACGGTAACCGTTTTACCGTGCCTAGGACGTCTTTTTTCCTGTTCTGTTTTTTCGGTGCTGTGGCCATTGCTGTTAGGGACTGTCCTGTATGTTACGCAATCGAAATAACTCATGTAAACGTAAAATAGCTTTGTTTAATATTCATTACGTACGTTATGTGAGTGTGCACCTGGGGTTTCAATTCGTTAACGAGGATGACTCGGTAGTGAGTCAGCGACGTAAAACAGAACTCCCCTTTTATTGCTTTCCCATCATAATTTTACCTTCTTTGGAACTTTGATTTTTTTTCTGTGAAAGATACGTGTTTTATTAGTAGCACACATATTATGTCATATGGTTGTAACCTTGACCTCTCTGAAGCCAGCTGTTTTTCTGAGTGTAACTTCTGTTGAACATTATAACTGAAAAAGGAAAGCCTCAAAATGTAAATGTCAGTGTGCTGTATGGAATTGAACTGACTAAATGAGGCATTTTAAGGTTTTTGCAACAAAAACTTTTACAACAGATATCCAGATGCTTTTACAATAGGGTGCCAACAAGTCGACACCTATTGCTTCAATTGTAGGGAAATATTCAAGATTGTGTTATCTTATCTATTGACCAAATATAAATCAAAATAAATAATACAAAGAAGGGGGTTATCTGAGGGAAAAGGACGAAAACAATGTGCACAAAATATTTCATACACTAACGTGCACATATAAATGTAACATATGAATTCAGTGCATTTAACATCTTCACTCGTGGGAAAGGCAAATATCATAAACAAAATTAGGTTATGTAATGAAATCAGATTATATGTATGATGGTTTTGTAGTTCTACACTTCTTAGCATACAGCTGAAAGTCCCAATATGAGGAAGTGCACAGAACATCTATATAAAAGCATTTGCAGTGCAATAGATCTCGCATTTACACAGGTTTGAGCTATTGACATTGTAAATGACAATGCCTTTTATTTTTGTTTTCATTTTTAAAACATACATAAAAGGCATTGTCATCTACAATGCCAATAACTCAAACTCTCACAAATGCGAGACCTATTGCATTGCAAATGCTTGTTAAAATAGAACCCGCTCCAGCAATCCCCACTTTGGTGATTTTATCACCACAACAACACTAAATTTATTCACCCTTTTACGGAAACTCAAAATGTGTTCTTGCTCTTATTCATAATTCAGTTTCTTCTTCATCTCTTTTTGCCTTTTTATACATACTTTCTTTCCATTCTTCTAAAGTTATCTCTTCTAAATCTCTATCTGGATCCTTTTCTTTTCTTTTTAGTTTTTCTCTTTTTATTTTATTCTTTGTTTTCTTATTTTTACAGCACATGCAACCTAATCTTAATATTAATAACACGAAAATTATACATGTTAATGGAAATAATATCTTACCTATAAATGTACTACCCATTTTTACTAAAAAGTTTTTAATAGCAGCTATTTTCTTCCCAATCTTTTCCCAAACACCTTCAACCTCCAGTGGTACAATTTCGTCATGCAATTCAGTAATATTTTTAATGTAAACTTTCAGATCTTTGCTTTCATCTGGCATGTAAGTGCAACAATGATGAACTTTCAGCATTCCACAGACTCCACCTTCTTTTGCCAATAATATATCAAGGGCAAGTCGATTTTGCATTACCATAGCACGCATGGCAACCATTTCAGTATTAACCAATAAGAATCCTCCAGCGGTGCTTGTTGACAAGCGATCCACTACTGTTGATAATTTTCTAATATTGTTCGCATTCAGAGATATTCCCACTGCTGGTATCAATGCTCCAAAAATGTCACCTACAATTTCTGCCCAAGATTCTCTTTTACTACGTACTAAATGATTACCTAAACTATGTACACCATCTTTACCTCTGTCCATGTGAAAGATTTTTGGTAAAACTAGGCCTACATAACATGTGCCATACCAATGGTCTGGCAAACGATAATATGCCCTGTTCCCACCGATAAAATAAAGTCCAGGTCAAACTGGATCTCTTCCACCTTTAAATCCCCATCCACCCATGATTCGGTATGTATCATGACACTCACTATTCCCTTGAAAATGATTGTCATACGCCGTTTGATTCCTTCTTATACACAGTTTCCCTTTCTGAGACCAATCTAAAGCCAAAGTTGGATTAGACTCTCCCTTCATATGTTTTTCCATTTCTACATCCCAGACTGTTTTCTCCCCTTTTCCTTCAGATGCCTTTCTTTGCATTTTCAATCTCCTTTCCTCGACCATGTCTAGGAAGGTCTTTTCTTCTTTCTTCAAACTGCAAGTCAAATTATTTTTAAATATATACTCTAATGCTAGCTCCTTAGTTTCTAAGAAAAGTTCACCCAATACCTTAGCAGGTCTTACTTTGTTTAGTTTGTTATTAGCAGGCACTTGCGCAAAAATGTTATCTACATCTGAAAAATAATATTCTAATTTACCTGTCTCGTAAAATAAGCTAGCTATCACACTACATGCTATTCCATACGTTGCTGGAAGGTGATGATAAGTCACTCCCTCTGACACAGATGCAGGTAACTGCATGCATACATAGCAGTCCCTTACGTCCATAGTCTTTACATATTCATACAATAACTTTGAAAACACATTATTTGAAAAATCATTAATAGACCTATCTTTATGTAAATAATTATTATCTATTCTAGTCGGAACTACCTTTTGAATCTTCTTTATGTTAGTAATGTTTTCAGTGTGTCCTTCTAGTGTATCTATAGTAACCTTAAAATAAATCAAAAGAGCAAGTATGCTCCATAGAAGCATTAATAATCCTGTACAACAACGACACATTTTACACCATCTCTTCATGAATGTACATCTACTTTTGCTACTATCTATGTTAGCCATCTTTGTTAATTTGGACTGTGTCTTTTGACTTAGCCTCTTTTACTTCACAACTAGTTTTCTAATCTTAGGCTCTAAGGCCCTACTTGGTTCTACCAGTATCTATCGTTTGACTCAATTGTTATTCCTTCATCAGTAGTTTTCTAGATTTTCTCAGTTTGGCATTTCATCGTTTTTCACTTCTTTCTGTTCATCCAAGTACAGAATTTCCCGATCTTCCATTTCTTCTTCTCCGATGTCGGATAAGATAACTCTCAAGATTCCTGCTTCTTCTTCCTCTTCAACCACTTTCAGTACAGCCTCCTCTGGATTTCCTTGACTGTCTGCCTCTTCTTCTTTTTCAGGCAGAGCCACGTATGTCCATTCCGGTGACTTATACTTCTGGTTAGGTTTCCTTGTTCTTTTTCCTTCTTCCTCATTTTGATTAGTCTCTTCTTCTTTCGATTTTTCTTGGCTTGTCACTTCATTCACCTGATCTGCCCTTGGTGATTTCACTCGTGTCAGCCGATATCTCAATCTCTTTATTTTGTTTGGCCACACTTCGTTCTTTTTAACTCTTTTCTGTTTGCCTTCTTTATTATTCGTTTCTTCTCTCCAAGCCCTTTTTCTTAGAACTCGACCTTCTGGTATTTCATTTTCACTCTCTTCAGATTCTGTTTCAACTTGCTTTTTCTTTTCAACAACTTCTTTTTCCACCACTTGTTTTGTTTTCCCTACTTCTGTCCCTCCTTGGGTCTCCGACACGCAATCTTCCTGCTGGCTACTTGTCCCTTCACCTAGCTGGATGTTGCAGTTCCCTGCACCTCCTCGGGGGTCTTCCGCAATCTGTCCCTCTCTCTCTGTACCTGTCCCTTTTTCACTTTAAACTATTATTTCAGGTGGAATTTCTCTTGGTCTTTCATCTGAAACTTCCTTCTCTCGAATTTCTTTTACTGCTTCTTCGATGACTGTTCCTTTTTTCTTTCTGTGTTATTTTCTGGGACCTTGTCTCCCTTGTTCGTCTTCAGAATCTGAACTGGTATCAGAAATCTGCAATCGTCTTCTCAGAGAGATACTTCTGGGGACTAATATTTGATCAGATTCTTTTTCCCCCCTTTCAGGATTTTCTTGTGTTTTTGGCTCTTCGTTATCTGAATCAGTACTTGACTCTGATTCGTCATAGTACTCTTTTCCTTTGCTGTCAACTGGATTTGGTATCCTCAAAGTATGGCTGGCATGGATCCAGTTTTTCACTCCAGCACACTTCACAGCTGTTGTTGTGGTCAGAATGACTTGTCTTGGTTTTCCCCACCTTGGAACCAAACAATTTCTTCTTCTGTGGACTTTTATCCTTACCCAGTCTCCTGGGCTTAGATCATGGGCTAGCTTCCTTTCAAGAGTGGTGTCATCCGCTCCAACCTGATGAAACACAGAATGAACTGCGTCAGCCAGGCCTTTACAGTATTCCAACACCATGTCATCAGTTATTGTCATCAGCTTGTTGACTGGAATGTACACATGCCTCATCGCTCGTCCCATGACTATTTCATGAGGACTTAACCCTGTGGTTCTGTCTGGTATTGCTCGACAATCAGGCCATTTCATACCAGTGGCTAAACACATTTTCCCAATCCTGTTTTTGATTGTACCATTAATCTGTTCAACCACAACAGAAGCCTCTGGTCGGTAGGCACAATGTAGTTTCTGTTGTACATTCAATGCTTCATTAATCAATTTTACAATCTCGTTATGAAAATGTTCTCCTCTGTCTGATTCAAGAGTCACTGGAAACCCAAACCTGGGGATGAATTCTCTCAAAAGTAGCTTAGCCACTGTCATCCCATCATTTCTTCTTGTTGGGAATGCTTCCACCCACCTGGAAAATAGGCAAACTATAACCAGAACATACCTCAGTCTGTTACATGGAGGCATTTCAATGAAGTCAACCTGCATTCTGGTAAAAGGCCCTCCTTCTCGGCCTATGGTTCCTAGACTCACCACTGTCTTTCTCCCGGGATTGTATTGCTGACATATTAGGCATCTCTGACATAGGTTTTCTGCTACAAGTATGAATTTGGGATTGTACCAGGTCTGCTTAAAGGACCTAATCATGACGTCTCTCCCTATGTGTCCCTGGCCATGATACATCCGTGCCATGGTAGACATCATGCTATCAGGCATCACTGGTCTTCCATCTCAATAGACCCACACACGGTCCTTTTCTCTTGGTGCACACCCTGCTTTTATCCACTGTTTCATTTCCTCATCTCCTGACTCTTCCTGTAATTGTCTCACTTCTTCCCAAGTTCCCACAATGTTAGTAAACATTACTGAGCAAGAAGACATTTCTCTTTCCTTGGCCCGATTGACCGAATTTTGATTTTGTGCACAATACTGTGCCATATCGTTCGCATACCTGTTTCCGGTAGATCACTACCTTGACTATGGGCAGCACATTTCACCACAGCCAATTGTCTAGGCAGCCGTATCGCCTCTATCAATTTTCCAACCACTTCAGCATTCTTAATAGGGGTTCCACTTGAGGTCAGGAAACCTCTTTGTAGCCAAAGCTGGCCAAAATCATGGACAACCCCGAAGCCATACTGGCTGCCAGTTATCATAGTCACTCTCACACTTTTCCCAATTTTGCATGCTCTGGTCAAAGCAACAAGTTCAGCTACTTGGGCTGACCTCACTCCTTTCAAATAAGATGCTTCCATCACTGCTGCAACCTTGCATACTGCATATGCTGCGCTTAGCACTCCTTCATCTGTTCTCAAACATGACCCATCAACGAACAACACAAAATCACTTTCTGGCAAAGGTACATCTTTTATATTTGGTCGTGGCTTTGTGCGATACTCAAGCACGTCCAAACAATCATGATCTACTTCATCTCTCACTTCCACATTTTCAGCATCTGGTAACAATGTTGCAGGATTCACAATCAAACATCTCGCAAGGCTGACATTTGTTGCACCTAATATGACCTTTTCATACTTAGTCAGCCGACTATGTGTCATATACTGAGTACGACTCCTTGTCAAGAGAATCGCCACGTCATGAGGTACAAACACCTTCAACGGATATCCCATCACAATACCTTCACTCTGCTCCAAACTTCGACAAGTTGCAGCCACTGCCTTCAAACACCCAGGTAAAGCTGCAGCCACTGGGTCAAGCATTGATGAAAAATATGCAATTGGTCTCCTCAACCTTCCATGTTTCTGGATCAACACAGAGAGTGCACATCCATTTCTCTCACTGCAATACAACTCAAACTCTTTCTCAGAATCAGGCATGCCTAGTGCTGGTGTTTCACACAAACCCTCTTTCAATCGTTTGAATGCTGCCAATTCTTCCTTGTTCAATTCAAGGGGATCTTTTACATCACTTCTGGTCAAACGTACCAAAGGTTTGCGATCAGGGAAAAATTACTTATCCACTGCCGGCAATACCCCACCATTCCCAGAAACATTCTCACCTCTCTTTGGGTCATGGGGGCTCTCATTCCTTTTATAATTCTGATTCTGTCTATTGTTATTTTTCTCAGTCCTTTCTCGATTTTATGTCCCAAATACTGTACTTCCTTCTTACAATACTGCAATTTTGCTGGTGACACTTTCAATCCTCCGTCTGCCAAATGATTCAGTAGTGCTATTGTGTCTACCTCGCAAGCTTCACGTGTTTTCGACGCCACCAAAAGGTCGTCGATATATTGCACTAGTACTGAACTTTCAGGCATTTGCAGACTTTCCAAAGATTTCTTCAACAATTGATTGAATATTGAGGGGCTTTCTGTATACCCCGGTGGGATTCGGCACCATGCCAAAATCCGCTCTCCAAAACGAAATGCAAAAATTTGCTGACTGTCATGATGCAATGGGATAGAAAAGAAAGCATGGCATAGATCAATTACTGTATACCACTCCGCATCATGGGGAATCTGATACAAAATCACTGATGGATTTGGTACAATGGGACAACATGATACCACAATTTTGTTTACCTTTCTCAAATCTTGCACTATCCTGAATTTCCCATTAGGCTTTTTCAGTCCCATTATCGGTGAATTACATGGACTACTAATTATTTCTCTTATAATTCCTTGCTTGATCATTTTCTCAATTATTGGAGTTACTCCTTCAATTATCTCAGGGGTCAATTTATATTGAGGGACATTTGGATAGCTTATTCCTTCCTTCCCAATTTTTACTGGATCTATATTTCTCATTAGTCCTACATCTTCTCCGGTAAAATCCCACACTTCTGCTTTCACAGACTGCTTCAGTTCTTTAGATAATTCATCAGGGTTGAATATTGCATAAGTCTCAGTAACCTCATTTTCTCTGTTAGCTATGGTCATTTTATACAGTTCATCCTCATCTGGTGTTTCAAATGCTATTCCATATGGAGTACAGAATATAGTGCAATTCATTTTGCACAACAGGTCCCTACCTAATAAATTCACTGGACTGGTGTCGCACACAACAAAGCGGTGCATCTCTGAAAATCTCCCTATACTAACTTTCACTGGTTCTGTCAGAAATGTCTTTATCTGTCTGTTGGACACACCAACTACTTGGATTGTTTCATCCGAAAGAGGAAGATTCTTAACATCAGCTGATCTAACAGTTGATTGAGTAGCACCAGTGTCCACTAGGAAAGTAATATTTTCATCATTAACCTTCCCATCTACAAATGGTCCTGTCTGGTCTACTTCTAGAGTTGCGCCAAGTACGCACTCTTCTTCCTCCTTTCGGCACCGTCAATAGCTTTCTTCTGAGTCACTCATCGCGTTGCAGCCAATACTGTGAAACAGCGCGAGCGCGTGGCGGTTTATTTACCTGTTCTTCATTGTAGAATCCCGATTCATTACTATACTTCTGAGTGTTTCTGCTCTGCGGGAAAGGTGGTTTGGCACCTGATTTTGTGAGGTAACCACCTGCTGCTGTTGCTGCAGTTGACCACTCACCTAATTCTGCACCTGCGGATTCAATGATGCATTTTCATTATTAGTACTTGGATGAAATTTACACTCGTATTTCCAATGCCCTAACCTACCGCAATTATGGCATGGGAACTTCTTTTTAGCTTCTTCTATATTACCTTTCCCTTTTCCTGGGCCAAATCTCGGTCTAGTTCCTGGGTTATTTGCTTGTTCTACCAACTGAGCTTCCTCCCTTTCAGCTACATTTACTGGTGCCCACATTGCCTTTTCTTTTAATTTTCGCTGTTTGGCCTCAATTTCGTCACTGAAATATTTAGCATGTCTCAATACTTCATCTATTTTCTTATTCTGCCAATCAACCGTATGCTGTTTTATCATGTCACCAATTTCTGGATGTAAACCATATACACATCTGTATACGAAATGACTCAAATCCTTATCACTCAGGTTCTCATCTCTACTGAACTGCAAAAAAGCTTGAATTAGCCTCTCATAGTATGCATGTACTGATTCTTTTCCTTCCTGATGTGTTCGATCAATTTTTACCCAATCTGTCTCTTTAGGGGGCACTTTGTTTTCCAAAAATACCATAACCTGTTCATACTTCTTCATTACCTCAGAGTCCGGAGCTCCTGTCTTAGGATCCCTAGGGTACTCTTGAGTTGGCCAGTTGATCATCAACTTGCACTCTGTCCACAAATCTGCCGGTACTATTATATCAAATAGACTATTCAAATCTATCCATAGTACTTTCGACAATTTTACAAATCTGTCTAGCTGCCAGTACCACTCTACGGGCTGACATCACTGCGGTGCATCGGGAAATATTACAATGCCTCCGCCAGATCAACACCAACCTGTCCACACCCCCCTGTGTGCCCACAACATCTGTCGCAACACCATCTGCCAGCAACACAGGGTGGGAGTAGGACTCTGGCGGAGAGTCCCCTGCACTGCAGAGGCCTGCACATGAGGATCCCCCCCCGGAAGAAGAGGGGTTGTCCGAAGAAGGACATGTGAGAGGCAGATGTCCCAGCACATCCCCCAGGGCCTCTAAACCTGTTCTGGACAATGTTCTTCTGTGCGCAACCCATTCACCTTGTCCAATCACACACAACTCGCCCACATGACATGGAGGGTTCATGTTGGGCCAATGTATCAGATGACTGTGGACTTTACTCTGGACATTTCATCTACCAGCACTTCCAACTCCAATTTGAACTTTGGATTCCCAAACCACTGTACAGCACCCATCATCCTGTGCACTTCGCTCACACATGTTTGTAAATAAACTGACCAGTACACCATACTTGCCTCTGTTGTGATTCCAACTTGTCATGTTCAGGGGGATGTCAATCTGCTACACAACATGGTGCATGCCAAATACTGCAACAATGTGACAAACGTAAGGTGAGTCAGGGGGATGTGACACATGTGAGGGAGACACACCACTATGGCAACACAAAACATACTCACCATGGCCATGTTACTCATCCCACACAATGATGTTGAATTGAAACACATTGGCATGCACAGACACAACACAAGCCCAGTCAGTGTTAACAAGTCCACAGGTCAGGTAAGAAGATGTCACTCAGATGCAGGAAGACAGACAACGCACATAACAAAGCGTAGCACAGGTTCATTACACATCAGTAACATGTTTATTCCACACTAGTTGCACGGTAATTCTACGTAACAGTGGACACACGCTCCCAATGTGTTGCAGAATGGAAGTCCAGGGTGTGTGGTACATCAGTTGATAGGAATTGTCAACTTCCACACTGGTGTTGGCTTCTGGGTGTTGGGGGTCAGTGTTGACCACACAACAGGCAAAGTACCCTGGGAAGGACAGACAAGATACAGTCAAAAGCACAGAAGAACAGGAGAGAAATGCAATACACATACACAAAACATGTTGCAAGACACCTACTCAAACTCTAGTTAGCAGTACTACCCTATTGTGGAGTACACACCACCTGAATGGACACATCACAGCACGCATCCCGTCAAGTGGCACACAGACACACTCATACAGCAACAGAGGTGGCACAACACATTCCAGGCTATCTCCATACATTCACATAACAACCCTGGAAACTCACATTTAGGTGAAGAAGTTGTTGATGAGCTGGGAGCGGATGTAACCATCATCTTCATCATCACTGGCATCTTGGCCCAGGCCGGGATCCTCCACAGGTGCCGGACGTTGGTCGTCGTCATCGTCATCCTGGATGAGAGGCACCTCCTTCCACACCGCCATGTTGTGTAGCATGCAGCAGACAAGGATTATTTTGCACACCTTTGCAGGCTCATATGGGAGGGCATGTTGGGTTATCGGGAGTCACCTACACACACAAAAATGAGCAAGTAGCTGAGTTTTGTCAGAGTGCGAAATACAACATTGACAAACACACACAATGAGAAAAAGTCAGTACACACCGACAAGCCAGGCATGCTGAGCTGGCATCTGTGACATCAGCGTTGCAATGCGACTACTCCTCATTACGTCAGAGTCCGGAGCTCCTGTCTTAGGATCCCTAGGGTACTCTTGAGTTCGCCAGTTGATCATCAACTTGCACTCTGTCCACAAATCTGCCGGTACTATTATATCAAATAGACTATTCAAATCTATCCATAGTACTTTCGACAATTTTACAAATCTGTCTAGCTGCCAGTACCACTCTACGGGCTGACATCACTGCGGTGCATCGGGAAATATTACAATGCCTCCGCCAGATCAACACCAACCTGTCCACACCCCCCTGTGTGCCCACAACATCTGTCGCAACACCATCTGCCAGCACCACAGGGTGGGAGTAGGACTCTGGCGGAGAGTCCCCTGCACTGCAGAGGCCTGCACATGAGGATCCCCCCCCGGAAGAAGAGGGGTTGTCCGAAGAAGGACATGTGAGAGGCAGATGTCCCAGCACATCCCCCAGGGCCTCTAAACCTGTTCTGGACAATGTTCTTCTGTGCGCAACCCATTCACCTTGTCCAATCACACACAACTCGCCCACATGACATGGAGGGTTCATGTTGGGCCAATGTATCAGATGACTGTGGACTTAACTCTGGACATTTCATCTACCAGCACTTCCAACTCCAATTTGAACTTTGGATTCCCAAACCACTGTACAGCACCCATCATCCTGTGCACTTCCCTCACACATGTTTGTAAATAAACTGACCAGTACACCATACTTGCCTCTGTTGTGATTCCAACTTGTCATGTTCAGGGAGATGTCAATCTGCTACACAACACAGTGCATGCCAAATACTGCAACAATGTGACAAACGTAAGGTGAGTCAGGGGGATGTGACACATGTGAGGGAGACACACCACTATGGCAACACAAAACATACTCACCATGGCCATGTTACTCATCCCACACAATGATGTTGAATTGAAACACATTGGCATGCACAGACACAACACAAGCCCAGTCAGTGTTAACAAGTCCACAGGTCAGGTAAGAAGATGTCACTCAGATGCAGGAAGACAGACAACGCACATAACAATGCGTAGCACAGGTTCATTACACATCAGTAACATGTTTATTCCACACTAGTTGCACGGTAATTCTACGTAACAGTGGACACACGCTCCCAATGTGTTGCAGAATGGAAGTCCAGGGTGTGTGGTACATCAGTTGATAGGAATTGTCAACTTCCACACTGGTGTTGGCTTTTGGGTGTTGGGGGTCAGTGTTGACCACACAACAGGCAAAGTACCCTGGGAAGGACAGACAAGATACAGTCAAAAGCACAGAAGAACAGGAGAGAAATGCAATACACATACACAAAACATGTTGCAAGACACCTACTCAAACACTAGTTAGCAGTACTACCCTATTGTGGAGTACACACCACCTGAATGGACACATCACAGCACGCATCCCGTCAAGTGGCACACAGACACACTCATACAGCAACAGAGGTGGCACAACACATTCCAGGCTATCTCCATACATTCACATAACAACCCTGGAAACTCACATTTAGGTGAAGAAGTTGTTGATGAGCTGGGAGCGGATGTAACCATCATCTTCATCATCACTGGCATCTTGGCCCAGGCCGGGATCCTCCACAGGTGCCGGACGTTGGTCGTAGTCATCGTCATCCTGGATGAGAGGCACCTCCTTCCACACCGCCATGTTGTGTAGCATGCAGCAGACAAGGATTATTTTGCACACCTTTGCAGGCTCATATGGGAGGGCATGTTGGGTTATCGGGAGTCACCTACACACACAAAAATGAGCAAGTAGCTGAGTTTTGTCAGAGTGCGAAATACAACATTGACAAACACACACAATGAGAAAAAGTCAGTACACACCGACAAGCCAGGCATGCTGAGCTGGCATCTGTGACATCAGCGTTGTAATGCGACTACTCCTCATAATGTAGGCATCGTGCACAGAACCAGGGAACCGTGCACACACATGTGTGATCGACATGTCAACAAGACAGACCACCAGAGCATTGATCGAATGGTAGTGTTTCCTGTTCCGGTATGTCTGCTCATGTGCCTGTGGTGGTATCAGGGCAACATGTGTACCATCAATAGATCCGATAACGTTCGGCATCCTCCCCTGTGTATAAAAGGCATCCTTTATTTCGGGGAGTTCAGGTGGGCGCGGGAACTTGATATACAGGTCGAGGAATTGCAACATCCCCTCCAAGACATCGCGTAGTACCTGACTAAACATTGTTTGCGACATCCCACCAGCAGAAGCCACAGTGTACTGGAAGGTACCAGTAGTAAAGAAGTGCAGGGCTGCCATCACCTTCACCTCTGGGGTCAGTGCTGTAGGGTATGTCCGGCCAGGTAGCAGATGTGGCGCCAACTGCTCCGCCAACTCCGCAATCAGTGGCCTGGTGAAGCGGTACCGTCTGATGCAGTCGCATTCCTACATGGTTGCAAGGTCTGGGAACGGACAATGGACAGCTGGGGCCCTGCAGTACAGAGATGCACAAAGGAAGATTGTCAGTTCATCCACCCACGTGGCCATGACCACGATCACTATCACATGCTGGTTCATGACATTACACAATGTACTGAGGTGTGTGCTGTTGGTCATGGACACATATGTCACTTACAAGACCACCACCTCACATCTCAATTCCACATGTCCACATTAGTCCCATGTAGTGCAATGGTCAATCATCTGGCTGTGTCACCCAACCTATGTGCTGCTGCAATGTTCCAAGAACACACCACAGTGACAATTGAGGCCTCATGTCTCCCAGGCATCACATATCTTTGCCATGCAGAAACCCAGGCTCCCTGTAATGCCACATCAACACAGCAATGGACATGGCGTAGCACGTACACACCACAAGTCAAGCGTAAGTCCCACAGGTGGTGGCCACTGTTGTTCCTGCCGGCCCTACATGTACGTCTCTTAGACACACACACACCCCATCAATGTTGATGCATATACCACATGGATGTGGAGACTGTCACCCATTGGGAACATTTGATCAGACACATCTGAGACAAAACATGCACACAGGCTGTGGGTGCACATCAGTATTGTGGCTACAGGTCTCACTGTAACGTACATGCCATCACTCCCAGGACTCAGGGAGTATGTGACCTGTCCTAAACATATCCAACCTCACACTGTGGCCGTGACTCATGCCCATTACTGTCCAATTGCACATCACAGTGGTAATGTGCACAACACACAAAGGAATCTGCCCCCATGTACACGTGCACAGCCTGGGAGTGGCTGCACAAAGTGCCAGCCATAAAACCAGATGTGGCCCCATCAAACGCCCAGGGAATGCAGCCTTACATGCCATGGGGCACTGTGTGGCCAATGCTGTAGTGTGGCAGATGTGCACAGGTGTCACTAGCCAGTATATGTGTGTTGCATCCATATAATAGTCAAACTAATGAGGTCCGAGACGGGTGACACTGCGTACGCATTGCACGGGTCATGTCCGAGCCATGCGTACGCTTTTTCATTGAATGCAATGCGGTCCGACACGGGTGACAATGCGTACGCATTGCACGGGTCATGTCCGAGCCGTGCGTACGCTTTGTCATTGAATGCAATGAGGTCCGACGCGGGTGACAATGCGTAAGCATTGCACGGGTCATGTCCTAGCCGTGTGTACGCTTTGTCATTGAATGCAATGAGGTCCGACGCGGGTGACAATGCGTATGCATTGCACTGGTCATGTCCGAGCCGTGCGTACGCTTTGTCATTGAATGCAATGAGGTCCGACGCGGGTGATAATGCGTATGCATTGCACTGGTCATGTCCGAGCCATGCGTACGCTTTGTCATTGAATGCAATGAGGTCCGACGCGGGTGACTATCATACAAAGGCGTCCGACAGGCGTACGTCTTGGCCCTTGAATCGTATGGAGACGGGTGCATGTGTATATTTAAAATATGCGTTGTACAGTCAGTTGAACGAGCCGGACGCACCCATTGGCTCAGGACTGTCATGGAGACGGATGCGGATTTAAAACTTGTACGAGTTGTGCACCGGAAATTCAGTTGGATGCCTACAACAATGTTGCAATTTCAAGTGTTCCATGAAGGTGAAGATTTGAACGATGCGGAAGGCGTGTACGAGTCGTACTTTTAAATGGATTGGCCAGATTCATAGAATGCAACCGTGTTGGACCTATCACTTGGGACACATGGCACAGAGTCTGCCTCTGCAGCACAGATATGAGGCTGGCTGGCCCCCAGGGAGCTCACTTGCCTGAACTACATGCTACTGGACCACATCCCTGCTACCACTGCTGCTGTCTATGCATCCTCTGGCTCCTGCTATGGCACGTACTCTGGAGAGGGCCCCAGCCTTCACTGAGGAGGAGAACCAGGCCCTGCTGGACGGGCTCCTTCCAGAGTACAGAAAGCTCTATGGGAAACCAGGGGAGCAGGTGAGTGTGCAGTCCACTGACTTCCTAATTATGCATGGTGTCTGACTAGCAGTACTAGCAGTGTGTACACCAGTGGCAAGCATTCTCACTGACTACTTTCATCCCCCAAAGTGTGTAGGTACATGTAATGAATAGTTTTCCTGCTGCTAAAGTGCATTATTGCAAGCTTAAACTATCCAGGCATTGTTAACATGTCAGACATGCAGGTGATTTTTCCTTCCCCAAGGTTGAATTGTAATTTTTTTACCTTTGTGATGATGACATGTATATTCAAATGTGTGCTGCACAAATCTGGGGCATGTGTGTTAATGTACTTTTCACTTTGTCCTCCTCACTGGTTGATGCCCACCAGAAGCAGGAGATCTGTCTGGTCATCGCCCGGGCTGTTCATTCTGTGGGGGTCTACAAGCGCCGGATCCGCAACTGCCAGAAGAGGTGGCAGGACCTTCGGGGCTGGACCCGGAGGATAGCTAGAGTACAGCTGAAGCTGTCACCTCCACGCAGGAGGGGGGACACAGGACCCTGACTCCCCACATGCTCCGTATCCTGGCGGTGGTCTTCCCGGACCTGGATAGGCAGCTGAAGGCCAGACAGCAGCAGGAAGGGGGTGAGTCCATGTCTGATCTGTGTACGATGTCTGACATGCAAAGAGCAGTCTTTTGTCCTGATCACACTTCCACATTACGTAGGTCTTGTAGTCTAAAACTTAGGTACCTAAATTGTGTGATGCACCCTCCTCGTCTGTTCCACAGGTGTGGCCCCATCAGTCTGTTGCTTGTGTCACTAGGGCACTGTGTCCCTGCAGTCAACTATGCTTCAGGTACCAGTCAGCATCATTTCCCGTGAATCTGTTGTGTGTTTCATGGGTGGGTCAATTGTTTACACAATGCCTGAGATCTGACATGTGATCTGTGTGTGCCCTTGAGATGTTTACCAATTGCTGGTCTGACTCGCAACATGTGGCTGGGGTATCCCAAACAAACCCATGCAGCAAGGGACTCCAATTTTCGGGCCTCAGGAGTATGTATATCAAGAATGTCACACTTGCTTAGCCACCTGACTACTGTCCATGGCCAAACACTGTTTCACGTAGTCCTGGCCAGTCATGCCCCCTCAAGGGCATTTAGAAACACTCTGTAATCCCACTCCTGTGTATGAAATTGCAGGTTGTGCTTAGTGACATGTGCCCTCAGGTGTCTGCCTCTGTGTCATTAGGGTGTGGCTTGCTGTTACGTACAACTGGGGTGTCCATGAGTCAGAGGGTCAGCATGACATATGCGATGTGACTGTGAGAGACAAGACCTGTGTGACAAATAGGTATGTGATCATCTGACAGTGCACAATGGTGTATGCAACTGTGTCCTTCATGCAGCTGGGTTACATGCATGGCAGACTGTGAAGTGTTAATGTACAGGGATTTGTGTTTGCTGAGACTCATATGTATGATTTGCATGATGTGGGGTCTTCTGGGTCCTGGATATGTTGTTTGCATGGGATGGGCATGTGTGCCGGTCATCTGCAGAGTTCGCTTTACCCCTGAGCTAGGATTGTGAGTCAGTGGATATTGTTGTTGTCTGGATGCCCTGCCCTTGTGACAGGAGACAGTGTTGACTGACTTTCAGGGCATCCCAGTGCCATGGCATTTAACTTGCTATGAGTGAGCCTGCATTGTGTTCAAGTGTGCACCATGCACCCCATCGTGGCATTGCCCATCAGGACATGAGTATATCATAGTGTGTGTTGCTGGCATGCATCTCAAGCATGAGAAATGAGTCTCTGCCCATTCCTTCATCCGGACACCTGTACTGAGTCAGTAGCAAGAGATGTGCTGTGTGTATAGTGACATACTCCTACATGTTCACTTGCATGTACAACTAATGTGTGGGCGGTGCATGTTGGCACATTGGGGTGTTGGCATCCAACATGCAACGGACATATGTGTGAAAGTCAAGGAGGGATATGTCTGCCATGGTTGATGTTGAGAATGACAATTGTCTTATTCTAAACAGTGTTGGCACTTTCAGCTGTGTTCAGCTGATAATGCCAGGGCTTGCCCTGTGATGTGATGTACTCACTGTGGTGTGTGCAGTCGGTGCAGGTGACTGATGTTGTTCTCTTACTTCCTATTCCTATCCAGATACATCCACGGCCACAGGAGGGGAAAGCTCCACGGACCAGGAGGAGCTACAGAGCCTTACAGGGACAGAAGGAGAGGAGTTGGGTGGACCCAGTGGCACAGAGGGCGAGTGTAGTCACACAGAGGAGTCGTCAGCACCATCACCCCCAGCTGAGGGCCACAGCAGCTCTGAGGATGACTCCCTTGTGGAGGCGGGTGTCAGCAGCCACCAAACCCCAGCTAGTGAGGCTGTCCCCATCCCCGCCACCACCACCCCCCTCCCATCGGCTCCCATCCCAGAGGTCCGTGTGGGCTCCTGTGTTCGTGAGCATGTCTCCTTTGTGCTAGGCACCCTACCTCCTGCCCCTGTGTCCCCTGCTGCCCTGAGTGAGGAGTCTGTGGACTTACTTAGAAAGATCCATGTAGGGCAGACGTCGATGCTGAAGGTTCTCCCTCCCAGCCCCCTTCCCTTGCCTCACCTGCAACCCCATCCCCCCAGATGCTATTCCTCTGTGACCTTGGTCTCTTCCTCACCGACCCTGCAGATCCTGATTACAAGGGGAAGAGGAAGTCCCCACACACAGAAGGGAGTGCCCCTCACACCTGGACACCCTCCCCCAGGTGTAGTCAGACAGAGACCCCCACCCGCAAGTCCCCCCGGTGCCAGAAGAGCAAGACCCCCCCGCCACCACGCAGCTACAAGGCAAAGTCTTCGTCCTCCATCCCCCAGGCCACCATTCCAGAGGTTCCCCTGCCACTCCCTGCCCCAGGTTCCTCCACCCACAGATACACCATCCCCAAAATGCTATGGCCATCCCCCCTAGCACTTGCTCCTCCAGACCTGTTCAGACATTTAGTGCCACTGATGTGGGGACCGTGTCCCCCCACCCTCCCTGTCGACCTCACCTGTCCCCCATTCCGCTCCCAATGATGTAGGCACTGCTTTGGAGTCCACGACCACCCCGTCTGACTTGGGCACTGCAGTGATGAGCCAATCCACTCCATCTGACCTGCCATCTGGAGTTGTGCCGGCACCACCACCATCTGACTTGTGCCCCACAGTTGTGACAGCACCCACCACTTCAGTCAGCTCCACTGCAGTTGCAAGTGTCTCGCCTGCATCCTCCACCTCTTCACTGCCTCCTTCTGCTGTGCCCTGATCCTGTCCCTGCGGTGCCTGGCCTGCCCCCATGTATGCCCCTCCGCGGGGATTACCCAGGTCCTTACCAGTGCAGGTAAGCAAGGTGTGACAGTTGTCACTCTACTTCACTCCTTGGCATTTGGACATGGACTGGGCATTGGCCTTTTGTTTGCACAGACGTTTAACTTTTAACATGCTGAATAAAGCTTTTTTCTTTCTTCCTGGGAACTAGATTTCGCTGTACATTATGTTGATGATGTTTAACATGCCCTTGCACCTGTGATGCTTTGTTTACAATGTTGAATTCTGATGTGTTGCTGTGAGGTACTCCCTGTGGTCCATGAGATATGTATCCTATTCTGGTGGATATCCATGTCATCCTTTGCAGCTACCTGGGTGTGTCAGGATCAACTATTTGTGGACATCTCTCTGTGAGCATTTCATTTGCATGGTCACATCTGTGGCTTGCACCCCTGCACATATGATGTGCTTCCCATTGTCCAATGTGTCACTTCCACATACTTTGTGCTCATCAACACTGGACCTACAGGTGTGGGCATCATTGTCATAGGAGCAACTGGGTCCTCTGTGCAACTTGCTAGACATATGTTTTGGGTATGTGCAGATGACTTAGGAGAGACTCACGTACCCAAGCTGTTGTGACCAGAGCCTTCATTGTGTGGTAACTGATGGCTGACAGACCAAGTGTTCTGCAGACATGAGTGGGACTTGTGGTGAATATGTTTGGCACAGCTGGGCTTCCACAGGAGTTGGGTCCCCTCAAGTAAGTGTGTTGTCCAGTGACATGGCCTGGGCCCATGGTGTGTGTTGTATGGGCATGTGTGTGTGTGTCCACATCCCTGTTCATACACAGACAGTGTTCCCTTGATATGTTTCTGTTGTTGATGCTTGCTGAGTGGTACTGGGTTCATCCCACTACTTTTCCAATGGGCTACCAGATGTGTGGGTGCATGACACACTACTGTTAATTGGTGTATCATCATTGGGATTTGTCAGCTCTGAGTGGTGATGATGTTGTCAGACACAGATGGGACACAGTCAGGGTTCCTCAAGGCACCTGTTTATTTGCTAAATCATGTAGTTGTCCCTAGGTGGTAGTTTTCAGTGATTGAGACATTTGTATGTGTGTGTGACTGCTCCCACTTGTCGGGTTCATGGCTGCGATGCTGGCAGGTGTCAGCATGTGTGCCTTGTGGTTCTCCTTGGCATCTGCATTGTCCTGGGACTGTGGCAGGTATTCTGAAGGTTACGTGAGCTTTGAGGTCATGGCCATGTACCGCATACTGTGCAGTATGTCTGTCATTCCCCAAGGTTGTCAACTGTCCTTGTGTGATGTGTCTGTGCACCTTAGTTCCTCACAACATTCCTGTGTTTGTCATGGGTGCATGTGCAATGTCACCTGTCCATGTGAGCTTCACAGATACACATTGTTGCAGGTCTGGGTGTGTGGTGTTGAGGGTGGACTGATGTGAATGTTTGCATGGGTGGTCCCCTAGCTCCCGTTTGTCCATGGATGAGAGGCCATGCTGAGTGATTTGTGTTCATGTATGTGTGATGTACGTTTGTGGCACAGAACACATGTCTGGGTTTCCCAGTTTGTACGACATCTGCCTTTGTCATCACAGTGGAGGTGTCATGCATGCTTGTGTCACCCCAATGTCTGTTCCCTGGGGGTAGTGCTGTTGTGTGTTAGTCTCTTGATGTTAGTTGGTGTTCATTTCAGCTTGTGTCACATGTGTCTGTTGTGCTCCCTCTCATCTCCCAATGCCTGATTGCCCACTGAGGGTGTCCCAATGATGGTTTACTTTTGTATGAAACTATGTCCACATCTGTGTCACTGTGGTTCAGCCCCCCTCATGTGTTGTGTAGTTGCCTGGGGATACTGTGACACAAACACACACACATGCTGTGTCAGATGTGCAGTGTGAGTTTGCCTGTTTGTGTTTGTGCATCTGCACCAGTGCATTGGTATTGCTGTTGTGGACCTTTGTCTGGATGCTGTTTCTGTGATTTTGTATGCTGTCCCTGTGAGTCATATCACATCATTGTGCACATTCATCCTGGTTGTTAGGTGCCATTGCTGGCATGGAATGTGAGTTTGGGATCTGACACCTACAGTCTACACATGTTGTTTTGATTGGTGCGTCTATTTTCGAGATGTGTGCATGCTTGGTGATGGTCACTTCTGCTGTTGTGTCATTGTACGCTGTATGCATTGTCAGCCCCCATGTGTGGTTCTTGTCTGCACATGGCCGAGAGTTTGTTATGTTTTCACAGCACTGTTAGCCTCACCACATCTCTGTGTGTATGGGACACAACCACTAGTTTGCCCCAGAAGTGTTTGATGTGTTGGGAGCAGGGATTATACATGCTGTTTGTTATTTACAGCTTTGACCATGATGACGTTTACCTTTTGGTCACTGTGATGAGGGGAGTTTAGTTCCCATCACCACAATGCTCAACATCTGCTGCATTTTGGAAGCCCCCACTTAACTTCTGTTCTACACAGTGAGGGGGTGTTCTTTCTACATCGCCACAGTGCTATGGTGATGCTTGCCTTGTGTATGTCATACTCATGTGTTGGTCACACATGTGCTGTTACTTACAATGTATGCTCGTAGCCATAATCACTGTTGTGGGCATTTGTCACAGACTACACACTGTTGACATGATGTTAGGGGGGGTGTATTTTGCGGACATGCCTGATGTTGGAGATTGCTGGATATGTTGCGCATCACCCATCCTATGGGTGGGGGTGGCAGGGGTGATGGGCAACAGGTCCCCTGTGAGTGGGGGTGATAGGGGTGATGGGCAACATCAGCCATATGGGTGGGGGTGGCAGTAGTGATGGGCAACATAAGCCCTATGGGTGGGGGTGGCAGGGGTGATGGTCAACAGGTCCCCTGTGAGTGGGGGTGGTAGGGGTGATGGGCAACATAAGCCATATGGGTGGGGGTGGCAGGGGTGATGGGCAACATAAGCCCTATGGGTGGGGGTGGCAGGGGTGATGGGCGTCATAGTCCCTATGGCTGGGGGTGGCCGTAGTGATGGGCAACAGGTCCCCTATGGCTGGGGTGGCAGTAGTGATGGGCAACATAGTCCCTATGGGTGGGGGTGGCAGTTGTGATGGGCTACAGGTCCCCTATGGTTGGGGGTGGCAGTAGTGATGGGCAACACAAGCCCTATGGCTGGGGGTGGCAGTAGCGATGGGCAACAGGTCCCCTATGGCTGGAGGTGGCAGTAGTGATAGGCAACATAAGCCCTATGGCTGGGGGTGGCAGAAGTGATGGGCAACATCAGCCCTATGGCTGGGGGTGGCAGTAGTGATGGGCAAGAGGTCCCCTATTGCTGAGGGTGGCAGTAGTGATGGGCAACAGGTCGCCTATGGGTGGGGATGGCAGGGGTGATGGGCAACATCAGTCATATGGGTGGGGGTGGCAGGGGGGATGGGCAACATAAGCCCTATGGTTGGGGGTGGCAGGGGTGATGGGCGTCATAGTCCCTATGGGTGGGGGTGTCAGGAGTGATGGGCAACACCAGCCCTATGGGTGGGGGTGGCTGTAGTGATGGGCAACATAAGCCCCATGCCTGGGGGTGGCAGTAGTGATGGGCAACATAAGCCCTATGGGTGGGGGTGGCAGTGGTGATGGGCAACATAGTCGCTATGGGTGGGGGTGTCAGGAGTGATGGGCAATATCAGCCCTATGTGTGGGGGTGGCAGTAGTGATGGGCAACATAAGTCCTATGGGTGGGGGTGGCAGGGGTGATGGGCAACAGGTCCCCTGTGAGTGGGAGTGGCAGGGGTGATGGGCAACATCAGCCCTATGGGTGGGGGTAAAAAAGGGGGTGGTGATGGACGGAGCATCAGAACCAATCAAACACTCACACCCAGTCAACAGATCTGGGTTTGATCCATCACCGTTCTTTAGCCCACTCTGCCACCCCAGTTCAGACATGGCCATATGCAAATCAGTCTGACCCTGTGCCTCTTGGGAACAGTCCAGCCCGAACTGCCAAGCCATGTCTTCCCTGGACCGGAAACAAGCTTCCTAGGAACGCTTTCTGGCATTTCAGCCGTCTTTAGCCAGGCTTGCTTGAATCCAGTGGCAAAGTGAGCAAGGGACTAACGTCTGAGCATACCCTGCCAACTTATGGCGATCAAAGCGGTACAAAAGGGGGTGGTGATGGACGGATGTTAGACGGACCGGGAGGGTCGGCCGAGGACAAGGGGAGAGGTCTCCAGGGAGAGCCGTCTCCAGCGATCGTACAGATGAATAACTTCCCCCCCACAGATATACACCACACAAGGATAGGATTTAGCGTTCTTTATAGGTGATTTCTTAAGGTACGATGAAATGGTACAAGGAGGTCTGGACTCAGGGGTCCCCTCGATTCGAGTCTCTTGGTTTGGTAAAAGGGGGGTAGCGGGACAGTCTGGTTACCAATCTGGTAGCTGAAATGGTATGGTGGATAGCTCACAATCCTCGAGCTCGGTGTTCTAGCTTGGACGGGCCGCGGCAGCGCCAGCAGGTCCCGGTGAAGATGGTCGTTACACGGTCCGCGGCAGCGCCAGCAGGTCCCGGTGAAGGTGGTCGTTACACGGTCCGCGGCAGCACCAGCAGGTCCCGATGAAGGTGGTCGTTACACGGTCCGCGGCAGCGCCAGCAGGTCCAGATGAAGGTGGTCGTTACAACGGTCCGCGGCAGCGCCAGCAGGTCCCGACGAGGATGGATGATGCAGAAGGCCGCGGCAGCGCCAGCAGGCAGGACGATAGTTCACAAGGCAGGGCTACGGCAGCGCCAGTAGTCCGTCAAGGCTGAGTTCTCTCGGTGTCTCTCGAGTCCAGGATACAACTGCCTTCCTGCTCTGGAGCTGCCCTAGTTATAGGTCTGGCGCCCTTTGATGTCCGGACCCTCGCACTTGGAGGTCGGGGGGTCCGGGATGAGGGAGTCCAGACACCCAGCAGGGGGTGGAGCCAGCGCCTGGGGGAGCTGGAGGGTGATCGGCACCTGGCGGGGGAGAGCCATCGACACTTCTTTCTCCCATTGACCTGCCAAGTGGTCCGTTCACCTCCTGGTTGGATGGGGGTGCCGGGATGTCAGGGCCGGCCAGGCCCAGGGTTAGGGTCGAGCCGAGGCCATGCGGCCTCGTGGCGTAGCGCCCAAGATGGCGGCTGATCCGGCCGGGGGAGCCGGTAGTGGTTCGGCCCCATGATACATGGCTGTCCGGGGGCAGGAGTTCCGTTGGGAGACGGAGTGCGGGTTGCCCTTGTGGGTAACACCTGGGAGTCCGGGGCTTGGGCCCTGTCATGCGGGGAGGGAGCAAGCCCTTCATGTGGCCTGTCCAACATGCGTCCCCCCCAGCTGAAGGCGGGGAGAGTCACCCATCCTCTTGGGGACTCTCCTCGTCGAGGCGGAAAAAGCGTGACAGGCCATCTGCGTTGGCGTGGTGGGGGCGGTGCACAGGGCGGCCTTCAGCTTCTCGAAGGCCGCTTGATAGTCGGGGGTCCAGTTAATCTTCTTCGGGTGGTTTTTGGACGTGAGACCCGTGAGGGGCCCCACAATGCTGCCATAGTCCCTCACGAACCGCCGGTAGTAGCCGGTGAGTCCCAAGAAGGCTCGGACCTCGGTCTGCGTGACTGGGGGTTGCCAGGACTGGATGGCAGCAATTTTGAGTTGCAGAGGGGCCACCAGACCGCTTCCCACCTGGTGCCCGAGGTAGGTCACGGACCCCTGACCAATTTGGCACTTGCCGGCCTTAATCGTGAGGCCGGCCCGCTGGAGGGCTTGCAGGACCTCTCGGAGGTGGTGGAGGTGGTCGGACCAGTGGCGGCTGTACACAGCGATATCGTCCAGGTAGGCGGCGCTGAACTCTTCGAGTCCCGCCAAGACCTGGTTCACTAGACGCTGAAAAGTAGCTGGGGCATTCTTCATGCCGAAGGGCATGACCTTGAAGTGGTAGTGGCCATCGGGGGTAGAAAAGGCGGACCGTTCTTGGGCCCGGGGTGTGAGACCGATCTGCCAGTAGCCCGCTGTCAGGTCGAAGATGCTGAGGTAGCGGGCGGCCCCCAGGCGGTCGATCAATTCATCTGCTCGGGGGATAGGATGAGCGTCGGTCCTGGTGACAGCGTTCAAGCCCCGATAGTCGACGCAGAATCGGAGTTCAGGAGTGGTGCCGGGGGCAGCGGCTTTGGGGACCAGCACGACCGGGCTGGCCCAGGGGCTGTCCGAGGGCTCGATGACCCCGAGCGTGAGCATCTTGGATACTTCCTCTTGGATGCAGGTCCTCACCCGATCTGGTACGCGGTAGGCCCGGTGTCGGATAGGGGGACTGTCCCCAGTGTCCACGTCGTGCAAGCACCAAGGGGTGATCCCTGGGGTGAGGGAAAACAGAGTAGCAAACTGCAGCAGGAGGTCCCGGCAGCCCTGGCGTTGCTCTGGGGTGAGGGCATCGGAGAGCCGGACCCCGTCCACGGAACCGTCTTTCTCCTGGGTCTTCAGGAGATCAGGGAGGGGCTCGGAGTCTTCTTCCGCCCCACTGTCTGTAGCCATCAGGAGGCTGAGTTCCGAGCGCACAAAGTGGGGTTTGAGTCTGTTGGTGTGGAGGACCCGGAGGGGGTTCCGGGGGGACTCCATGTCGATGAGATAGGTGACGGGGCTCTTGCGTTCGACCACTTTGAAGGGCCCCGTCCACTTATCTTGCAAGGCACATGGTTCGGTGGGGGACATCACCCACACTTGTTGACCAGGTTCGAATTCGACGGAGGAGGCATTCTGATCGTACCATTTTTTCATGTCCTCCTGACTGGCCTCAAGATTCGCTTTTGCCATTTCCCTGAAGCGCCGTGTCTGATTGCGAAGTGCCAGGAGGTACTTGAAGACGTCTGGAGGGGTCTTTAGGGGGGCCATCTCCCAACCTTCTTTGACTAGGCTGAGGGGCCCTCGCACAGGGTGCCCGTACAGGAGTTCGAAAGGGCTAAAGCCGAGGGACTTCTGGGGAACTTCTCGATAGGCGAAGAGGAGGCACGGAAGTAGTACATCCCACTGGCGACGGAGGGGCCCCTAACTCCGCGATTCTTTGTTCACTGTATAGCAGGTCGTTATCCCAATAGACCCAATGGGTTCCGGTGGAGTCCCCTGCGCTCTGGGCACTGGCTTGCTGGCGGAGTCCCTCGAGGGAGGGGCAGGTCTTCTGCTCCTGGCGGAACTGTTCCTGGGTGGGCCCCCCTTCTTGACGCCACTGAGCCAGGCCGGGAAGGTCCTGGGGCTGGGCGACCCCTTCGGGGGTTGGCTCTGGGGGGTCGGTATAGTCGTTGTCCTCTACTGGAGCGACCGGGGGAGGAGGTGCTGGCCATTCTGGTTCTTCTGGTCGGGGGATGGCACGGGCGGCCATGGACCGGGTGGTTACGCATGCCCAGTCCGGGAGGCCCAGCATCCCCAGGTGCTCTCTTCTTTCGACGGCGGCCCACGGGGAACTCTCAAGGTCATTCCCCAGGAGACAGTCCACGGGGGCATCATCCCGGACCGTCACCTTCAACATGCCGGAGACCCCTCCCCATTCGAAGGGGACGCAGGCCATCCGACATAGACTTTCGGAATTGTCGGCTGAGCGGACGGGGCAGAGAATGTTCGGCAGGATCTGCTCTGGTTTTACCAGGTGACAGCGGACGGCCGTCACACTGGCCCCTGTGTCACGTAGGGCTTCGGCCCGGCGCCCATTAATTTTCACCCACTGGCCATATTTCCTGGTGTTGGCGGGTAGGGGAGCCCGCGGGACCATGTCTTTTCCCCCTAGGCACGCTAGAACCATGGCGGCCGGTTCCCACTCTTGTTGTGCCTGCTCATATTCTTCTTGTTCCTCGGAGATTTGTTCTCCCCCCAGGGCGGCGGCAGCTACCTGGCGGGGCTTTAAAGTTTGGTTCTGCGGGCAGCTCGGGTCATTGGCGTAGTGGCCGACTCGCTGGCATCGGTGACACGTGACGTTGGCTCGGAACCCCGGGCGCATCGGGGGGTTGCCCCGGCCGGCCGGGGGCGGGGTGCTGGCCGCGGGAGTGGCCGGGACGGTGTCTCTCCCTCGCCCCTGGCCTCCTCCTCCTCCTCGGGGACGGTGCTGACCTTGGTTGTTTCGGTTTGGCTCGTGTGGCCCTCTCCGGCCCACTCGGGTGCTTTCCCACCGGTCAGCTTCGGCGGCGAGTTGCCGTGGGTCAGTCAATTTACTGTCGAGGAGGTGCTGCCTGAGCTCGACGAAGCAGTTGTTAGACAGGTGCTCCCACACCATGAGATTAAAGAGTTGCTCGTAGGTCGTTACGTGGCTTCCCTTGATCCAACCCTCGAAGGCTCGGCTGAAATAGTTGACATATTCCACCCAAGTTGTACCCGGGATCCGGGTGCAGTCTCGGAACCTCTGGCGGTACATTTTGGGTGTGAGCCCATATCGGGTGAGGAGGGCAGCCTTCATGTGGTCATAGGATGACATCTGATGGTCTGGGAGCTGCAGTAGGGCATCGCGGCCTTCGTTGAAGAACCTCCCCCATAGGCCGGCTCCCCAGTCACTGCGATCGATCCGGTGGGAGGTCATGGCGATCTCGTAGGCTTTGAACCACTGTTGTATGTCGTCCTCTCGGACATACTCTCGGACAACATCCTTGGGGATGTGGACTTTCTTCTCGGTTGCTCCCGGGGTGTGCGGTCGCTCAGGCACCTCCGGTTCTTTATTCTGTTTCCGAAGTTCTATTTCCGCCAGTTTGCGCTCGTGTTCGAATGTTAGTCTTTTTTCTTCGAGCTCTCTCTGCCTCTGTTTTTCTTCCCGTTCTTCTCGGAGCCGCAGATGTTCTAGGTTCAGTTTTTGCTCGGCTAATTTTAGTTCACCGTCCATCTTGAGTCGTGCCATTTCCAACTCATGTAATCTGTTTCTTTCTCTTTCTTGGATCTCTTCCTGCGAGAGGCCCGTTCCTCGCTCCTCGGGAGCTGTGGCGTTCCCCTCCAATGCTGCACCGTTTTGGTCTGGGGATCCGGCGACCCCGGTTTCCGCCCACAACTCAATGGCGTGCTTCAAATCGTCTTTGGTACTCAGGCCGGTGGTAGCAATGCCTAGTTCCATGCAGAATTGTTTAAGTTCGCGATGGCTATACTCTTCCAATTTATCCATCTGGAATTTCTCGGTGGATCCGCTCTCTTTGGTTGACATCGTGGTTTTGTCGTGGGGTGAGCTACTCTCTGTACGATTACGCGTTGATTCGGATCGCGCCGCTGGCCACCAATGTTAGACGGACCGGGAGGGTCGGCCGAGGACAAGGGGAGAGGTCTCCAGGGAGAGCCGTCTCCAGCGATCGTACAGATGAATAACTTCCCCCCCACAGATATACACCACACAAGGATAGGATTTAGCGTTCTTTATAGGTGATTTCTTAAGGTACGATGAAATGGTACAAGGAGGTCTGGACTCAGGGGTCCCCTCGATTCGAGTCTCTTGGTTTGGGAAAAGGGGGGTAGCGGGACAGTCTGGTTACCAATCTGGTAGCTGAAATGGTATGGTGGATAGCTCACAATCCTCGAGCTCGGTGTTCTAGCTTGGACGGGCCGCGGCAGCGCCAGCAGGTCCCGGTGAAGATGGTCGTTACACGGTCCGCGGCAGCGCCAGCAGGTCCCGGTGAAGGTGGTCGTTACACGGTCCGCGGCAGCGCCAGCAGGTCCAGATGAAGGTGGTCGTTACACGGTCCGCGGCAGCGCCAGCAGGTCCCAATGAAGGTGGTCGTTACAACGGTCCGCGGCAGCGCCAGCAGGTCCCGACGAGGATGGATGATGCAGAAGGCCGCGGCAGCGCCAGCAGGCAGGACGATAGTTCACAAGGCAGGGCTACGGCAGCGCCAGTAGTCCGTCAAGGCTGAGTTCTCTCGGTGTCTCTCGACTCCAGGATACAACTGCCTTCCTGCTCTGGAGCTGCCCTAGTTATAGGTCTGGCGCCCTTTGATGTCCGGACCCTCGCACTTGGAGGTCGGGGGGTCCGGGATGAGGGAGTCCAGACACCCAGCAGGGGGTGGAGCCAGCGCCTGGGGGAGCTGGAGGGTGATCGGCACCTGGCGGGGGAGAGCCATCGACACTTCTTTCTCCCATTGACCTTCCAAGTGGTCCGTTCACCTCCTGGGTGGATGGGGGTGCCGGGATGTCGGGGCCGGCCAGGCCCAGGGTTAGGGTCGAGCCGAGGCCATGCGGCCTCGTGGCGTAGCGCCCAAGATGGCGGCTGATCCGGCCGGGGGAGCCGGTAGTGGTTCGGCCCCATGATACATGGCTGTCCGGGGGCAGGAGTTCCGTTGGGAGACGGAGTGCGGGTTGCCCTTGTGGGTAACACCTGGGAGTCCGGGGCTCGGGCCCTGTCATGCGGGGAGGGAGCAAGCCCTTCATGTGGCCTGTCCAACAACGGAGCATCAGAACCAATCAAACACTCACACCCAGTCAACAGATCTGGGTTTGATCCATCACCGTTCTTTAGCCCACTCTGCCACCCCAGTTCAGACATGGCCATATGCAAATCAGTCTGACCCTGTGCCTCATGGGAACAATTCAGCCGAACTGCCAAGCCATGCCTTCCCTGGACCGGAAACAAGCTTCCTAGAACAGGTTTCTGGCATTTCAGCCGTCTTCAGCCAGGCTTGCTTGAATCCAGTGGCAAAGTGAGCAAGGGACTTACGTCTGAGCATACCCTGCCAACTTATGGCGAACAAAGCGGTAAAAAAGGGGGTGGTGATGGACGGAGCATCAGAACCAATCAAACACTCACACCCAGTCAACAGATCTGGGTTTGATCCATCACCGTTCTTTAGCCCACTCGGCCACCCCAGTTCAGACATGGCCATATGCAAATCAGTCTGACCCTGTGCCTCATGGGAACAGTCCAGCCCGAACTGCCAAGCCATGCCTTCCCTGGACCGAAAACAAGCTTCCTAGGACCGGTTATCTGGCATTTCGCCGTCTTCAGCCAGGCTTGCTTGAATCCAGTGGCAAAGTGAGCAAGGGACTCACATCTGAGCATACCCTGCCAACTTATGGCGAACAAAGCGGTACAAAAGGGGGTGGTGATGGACGGAGCATCAGAACCAATCAAACACTCACACCCAGTCAACAGATCTGGGTTTGATCCATCACCGTTCTTTAGCCCACTCGGCCACCCCAGTTCAGACATGGCCATATGCAAATCAGTCTGACTCTGTGCCTCATGGGAACAGTCCAGCCCGTACTGCCAAGCCATGCCTTCCCTGGACCGAAAACAAGCTTCCTAGGACTGGTTTTCTGGCATTTCGCCGTCTTCAGCCAGGCTTGCTTGAATCCAGTGGCAAAGTGAGCAAGGGACTCCCGTCTGAGCATACCCTGCCAACTTATGGCGAACAAAGCGGTACAAAAGGGGGTGGTGATGAACGGAGCATCAGAACCAATCAAACACTCACACCAGTCAACAGATCTGGGTTTGATCCATCACCGTTCTTTAGCCCACTCTGCCACCCCAGTTCAGACATGGCCATATGCAAATCAGTCTGACCCTGTGCCTCATGGGAACAGTCCAACCCAAACTGCAAAGCCATGCCTTCCCTGGACCGGAAACAAGCTTCCTAGGACCGGTTTCTGGCATTTCAGTCGTCTTCAGCCAGGCTTGCTTGAATCCAGTGGCAAAGTGAGCAAGGGACTCACGTCTGAGCATACCCTGCCAACTTATGGCGAACAAAGCGGTACAAAAGGGGGTGGTGATGGACGGAGCATCAGAACCAATCAAACACTCACACCCAGTCAACAGATCTGGGTTTGATCCATCACCGTTCTTTAGCCCACTCTGCCACCCCAGTGCAGACATGGCCATATGCAAATCAGTCTGACCCTGTGCTTCATGGGAACAGTCCAGCCCGAACTGCCAAGCCATGCCTTCCCTGGACCGGAAACAAGCTTCCTAGGACTGGTTTCTGGCATTTCAGCCGTCTTCAGCCATAAAATGAAGCACTCTTCTAAAAGAACATTTTGAAACGTTGTGTAGCCACCTAGAAATTTGACGCACACCCCTTTATCCTCTGTGGAGAACTGAACTGTAGAAAATATTGTTGACTATGCTTTAGAGTTAATTTTCTAAGACTCTTTCTGTTTCTTTCTCCTATTCTTTTCTAGAATGCAGTTACAGCATGTGGTCTAATGCCATGATGCATTTATATAGTTTAGAAACGGTGGGGCATATCTACAAGGCGGCGATATAAAATTATCGCCGCTTTTGGAGGCGATAATTCCTAACGCCCATCTTTGGATCTCTAATGAGATGCAAAGTAGGCGTTCCTCCCCGGGATAACGTGAGAAATGTCGCTATTATCATGCCTCACACAAAGCAGCATAGCGACAAGAAAAGTAGCGATAACCTCTGTTATCGCTACTTTCCTTACGCCTGCTTTGAAACTGACTTAGCCATGATATCCTATGTAAGATGGATATCATGGCTAAGTATGTGAGGCCCTATCAGCAAGCTATCGCCAAACTTCGTGGGATTATGACTGGGTTTCCAGCGATAATCTCACGTTTGGCAGTTAGCGCTAGGATTTTTATCGCTTTCGACATAAGCGTTGCTAATAGCACGCTATCTCAGCGATAAAAATCCACGCTAGCCGGCGATAATTATCCTAGCGCTAAGTGCGCTTAGCGATAATTATCGCCGGTTGTTGCTGATAGGCCCCACAATTCTTGTAGATTGAAGTGCCACTCATCAGTACATGAATACAGCTGAACTGTTTATAAACCTTCTTTCACCTTATCTTCTCATATACTCTCCTTTCACCAGACAAGGGAATGTCCCTGTAATTCTCCTCTCACCTCAAGCCTTAGATCCTCCTATGTAATGCACTGTAACAATATCTCTCCCTGCATGCTAGGAGTGTAAGTTTCCTTTGGATTGTTCTCGCCTTTCTAGTTTGCCAAATTAACATTATTCTTGCTATATAAGGTGCCCCACATCTCTGTATAACAGTGCCCCTGCTTGGGGTTTCGCACTCTTTTGTGATAAGTAATATTAGCACCTTGAGTTGAAATTAGGAGCTGGCCAACCAATCAAAATGCTCTCTTTGCTGGTTACATTTACCTATAAATGCCTGCAAAGGAACTATTCTGTGCTGCTAATGCACAAAACCCCCGTGCTTTTTCTGTTTTTCTTTGGCTTGCCTCACTCCAAAAGTGATTGTGGAGCTCAGACAGTTGGGTGCGAACCAGACTGCTTGTGAAGAGGCTGATGGACCACTGTGGGAGAATGAAGTCATTTCTTCACCCCATCTATAATGAAGAGACTCCTCCTCCCTCCTCACTGCCTATTACTGGTGAAGGGATGGAGGTCAATTAATAGACATTTGTGCCAGGCAGGGTAAAATCTATATAGATAATAGCAAATAGTTTATGAACTTACTGGTTGGTGTTTCATTTGGGTGGATAGTCTCTTGATTTTCTTCTATGATCTGTGTAATTGTTGTTTGTATTCTTTGAGAGGGTTTTAATCAAAAGGTATTTTTAGTCATGTATCTGTAGTGGAAATTCAATATTGCAAATATTTTAGATATGCCTGTTATTTAGAAATGTGTGTTCGCTATAGCGTTTTATATTAAATATATTTTATACAGTTAAATACAATCAATGTGCACTTTGCTTTCATTATCAATCCTATCTCATTCAGATTATTGTTCTCATCTGTCCTCAGACTGGTTGACAGGAGTAATAATTGTTTGTGTGTGCTCTACTTTCACCCCACAATCAGAACTTACGGTGTTTTTTGTTTCAACTATAGTAAGTTTTATTCAGATAGTTAAATAATTTATTTACAAACTATTTGTACTTTTACTTTTATTAAATATTTGTTTTTAAGTTGGCTTTTTTAGAATTTACGTTGACATGTTTATTTCAGGTATATAAATATTAAGGGGCCGATTCCGATAGCTGGCCGGACAGCTGTCCCTAGCCTTACTGTGCGACCATAAACAGTCTGTCCGGTAGAGTAAGTACGATGCGCATAACTGCCAAAAACACGACCGACACGTAAGCTGTGAATCAAGCTCCATTCTCCATCCGGACCGCCCGGAAGCAGTATCCATAGCAGTTTCCGGCATGACAAGTACGATGCATACTCCCTATGCGCCGGACGGGCCGTCACGTACGGCACGTCACAGCATCCGCAAAACAAGCATATCAGCTACGATTCGCGCCACAACTCAATACACGGCTACGAGACGGAGCAGCTTGCAGCGGGTACGAGATGGAGCAACAAGCAGCGTGTATGATACAAACACATCATGAATCCCATTGCGCAGGTCATACCAGTACTCTACATCTATGACCAGATCAGGAACCGACACAGACGGCGCAGGCGGTAAGTCAGACACATACCACATAAACAAACGTACCCGCAAAATGGCACACACACACACAGGGGATCGACATCCTGGCCATTTTATTCGCAAATATGGCATAGATTAGTGACAACAAAAGGCCTATTCTTTTTTCCCATCACTTAAATATACATGGACTGGTAAGGGCCCTTTGGCCAACTTGACCTTTTGACGTGGGAGTCTCAGGGATTATTTTAGTGTGCCTATGCAAAAGCCAAATCCAGTTCTGGCATGGGTACCTGGGCCCCACCAATTCCCTTGTATCTTGGAGTAGTGTGATAGCTGAAAGGGAGATTGCCTTGAGAAAAGAATAGCTTCTCCTCTGGGAATATATTCAGAGCTGACAACAGCTACAGCTCTCTTGAGCCGTTTGTTGAGACTCCGCATTATTGAGTATAACCAAAAGGGAAGTTTGAATTGTGCTACATTTATCAATTCCTCATATATCGCATTGAGCTAGATGAATGGCTGAGGTGAGGTTGCATCTGGGCAAGCAGGCCTGTGTCCAGGACAGGGAATATAAAAAAAAACGAGAGAGGCGCCACAAGCCAAGGGGACAGTGAATCTTTTAAAACAGTAAGATAAAGATCTCCCCTTAATTAACCTATATATCACACCCAATACAAATCACCAAATCAAGCTAAGTCAGTCAGTCAAAAGGCATACTGCATAAAATTATTCTCTCTCACCAAAATGCAATTCACAAGGATATATAAATGCACAAAGATTTAATGACGGAATATAGCACATTACAATGCGATGTATTACATTGCGTGCTTTTACAATGCAGTCGTTACAACGACCGCATTGTTAGTACGCGATACATTTACATCTCGATTCATAAGAACGACTTGCTGTAGGGGGAACGCTGGACTTAGGAATAGTATTATTTACTATTCCTACTCCAGTTTGCGCAATAGTAGCGAAGGTGTTGGAATTCATTTTCAATACCTTAGTGCCCCCTACAGCAAGTCGTTCTAATGACTTGTGATGTAAATGTATCGCATACTAACAACGCAGTCGTTGTAACGACCGAGTTGTAATAGTAATGCGATGTAATGACAGCGTTGTAAACGCCGCTTCCCTTAATGACATGTTGTGAAGCACAAGATCCGTAAGCATGTAATCAACAATGTCTGCAAGCATTTGTTGTATAAAAGGTTTCAAATATATATGAAACAGTTTCAAAAATAAAAAACAATTCATCGCACAATATCAAAAATGTTGGTAAGAAAACCACACCCAATACTGCGGAGAATCAACCCACAAAGGTAACAGTGAATTAAGAAAAAGAAATAAGGGAGAAAAATATAAGACAGTAGAAATGTGTCTATTTGAATAATGCTGATCCACTAAGATCATCAATCAAGATTCCTGTTGAAGCAAACACTCTTTCATCCATGGTATCCCAATGTTTAGGCAGATTCTGCATGCAACATACATTGACGTGTTTTGGTGGAATTAACAGTGCATAACCACATTCCTTTAGAAAATATAGTATCAGATAGTGAGGTTTTTCAAATCCTCATATATACCACCATGTTGCTTTAGAAATGCCATGCTTATTAAAATATCATTGAAGACCAGGAAAGCCCAATTGTTGACAGGTCGGTAAATCTTGGCAAGAAAGGTTTCTTCGTGCATTCAGCTGACTGAATGCAGACCCGTATGCGTCCTCACAGAAAGGTCAGGAAAAGAATTCCCAAAACATCTGCTTGAACTATTGAGGGGCACTTCAAATACATCCTGTTATTCTGAATTGAGAGAGCACGCAATGCTGTGAAAAGCAAAGAAAGCAAAGAAAAATGAGATTTCATATCCCTTGAAATACAGCCCGAATTTGTTATTTACCTATGGGAGGTGGTTTCTTCCTTCCTCGTATCTGTTAGTCTTTTCTGTCCTTGTGGTAGCAGAGGGTATCCTGTCGTTTGTCCAGGGATAACCTTTATTCCCCATTTTTTGAGTGCTGGGCCCCCATGTACCGCATCAGAGTTCTCAAATTGTATTGTGGCCAGTTCTTTAGTTGTAATGTTGCTTAGATTTGGAATTGCTGCCAACAGTCTTAGAATATTTCCCCTGTTTAAGATATCGTGTTTGCCTCTAAATACTTATATCAGGATTAGGACTGGGGCATTGATCGAATCCAATTTTGCTTCAGTTTGAAAGTTTTGTAAGTTGGAACTTATTTTTATGTGGTCTAGTACCTTGGGAATGTTTTCTTGTGGGCATAAGCTAGGCACCGTAACGTTTGCAGAATCTCCGAAGGAAATAATGGGTTGAACACTGATGGAGTATGTCGGAACTAGGTCCACAATTGGATATGTAGTTGATAATTTTTCTGTCTGCGTAGAAATTTTGTTTCCGATTTTTACGGCAAGTACTTCATCCCATAAGCTATTTCTATCTCGTGAGGCTCCATCTGTTGGGGATAGAATTTTTTCTTTAGTAGTTACCTCAGTTGGAGTTGTCATAAGCTTGGAGGCGGTTGCTTGCTGTGCTCGAAGAGTATCATGGGGTTCCTTGTGTATATTAGCTACTGTTTGAATTTTAGTGGTCACAGAAGGTTGTTTACCTGGCTTTGCACAATTCAGGTCTAAATGGCGCGATGATCCCTTTTCCTCTTCTCCCTGTATGGACCCACTTTGGCATCCGGTCATTGTAAGGTCTCAAATAGGGGATAGAGTTGCACCAGGCTGGTAGCTTTTTTATTCCGTCCCTTTCTTTTTTGTGTGCGTCTATATTTGGCACTTCCTTTATTTGGGTCTAGCTCACCTTCCCCCATGTTTGGATGTCCACATGTTGGCTGCCCTTCTTTAGTGTTGTTTTCCTTGGGAGGTTTGTGTAGGGTATTATTTGTGCGCTTAAGTTGTTCATTTGATTGCTAGAACCAAAGGTGTCATCCACCATGAGGTTGAGACAAAAAGAGTCTCCTTATCTTGTTGTCCGATTGGCCGTCCTCCCAGGTTATGTGGATTGCTTCACGTTTGTTAATTGGTCATTTAATTTTAAAGGGACTGATGCCAGTTTATCGACAATTTTAGAGCAAGAACACTCCATTTGAGCAAAGGAGGTATTATCCTGCACCCTTTTTATAAGGGAATTTAACTCTCCAAGCTTGCTGTCAATCCCTGCTACGTACACTGCCATATTATTCAATAAAGAGAGTTCGATATCCATCTTGTTAGACGCAGTTGTAATGCGTTGGCTGATAGCTGGACCATACTCAGGAGGGATTGCCAGGCAAAAAAAGTATGCATTTTTTGTGCTTCCGTTGGATTTGTTTCCCTCTTGTCAAATTCACAAATGCGGATTGGGCACTTGTGTGGGTCCTACATACAGGCTGCAATAATGTCGCCCCATTCTGGGGATTTTAAATATGAGAGTGGCTCGCTATCTTTTTCTTCTTGGGTCTCTGAAGATACTGATGGTAAAGTGTTATCTTGCCGGAGGCTTGATTTTGGCGTGCTATTAGGAATCCCTATGTTACTGGAGGTTAAAGGACTTCTCAATATGGTTTATTTTGTGAAATGATGCCCTGCATACTGCTTCTTGCCTGGGAGCAAGGGATGCTCTCATTTAAGTCCACAAAACCTGGCAGCAGAGGCTCTGTCTGGATTCTGACAGATTTAAATATTGGGAAGAATTTGTTAGAACACTGATTTCCCCCCTCATGTGCAAGTTTGAAGGTGAAGCTTGTGTAGTAGGATACTGGAGATCAAAGCGAGTAGATTCGGGAGGCGATTCACTCTTGGCTGGTGTAGTGGACAATAGTGGTGTTTGCAGGCCCGTAAGATTGTCATTAGTTGAGAACAACACTGCTTCCGCATCTTTTAGGAAAGCACATTTTGTGTAGATTTTAGGTTGAATGGAGCAAATTGTGTTCCTAGAGTCCAAAAGATTTCCCTTTGATCTCTTCATTCTGTTTGGGTCTGCTTGGTTTGCGAGATCAATTAATGGTCCTTCGTTAACCCCTTGGCTGCGGCAGGAATTCCGCCGCAGCGCTGGGGGGTGTTTGGGGGCAGTGCGGTGGCGCTGTCCTCATGACAGAGCCACTCCCTCATGAGTCACGGTTGAGCTGTGCTCATGACGGAGTGGTTCCGTCACGACTCCGCCCACTGCGCTAATCGCCCGCACAGGCGGGGAATTAGCGCCGTGTGGACGGAGCAGCCGCCAACGGCCGCAGCATGACGGAACCACTCCGTCATGAGCACAGCTCAACCGTGACTCATGACGGAGTGGCTCCGTCATGAGCACGGAACGGGTTAAACTGAGGTTTTGATTTTACCTTGATGTTTTGTAGCTTTGGCTTCCTTCCCCTTCTCCTAGGTGCCCATAGATGTTCTTTCAGTGACTGACTTCTTCTTTTTTCCTGATGATGCTAGTTCGCCCCTGATCTTCCCTGATTTCATAGTTTGAATTGCAGAGTTTACAGACCGAGCTGGCCTGCTTCCGCAAGCTGACGGTGGCGCACTCTCCGGTGATGGGGCTCACTCACACAGCACTACTCCGCTGTTAATGCTGGTGCTGTCTCTGCCACCACTGCCCTTGAGTCACATCCAACCATCAAAGACAGAAGGCTCCTGACCAGCCGGCCAAAAATGGTGGCGATAGTCCTCATGGCGGCAGGGAGGGGGCAGAAGCGAAGCAAGATGAAGTAAAAGGGCCCAGAAGCACAAGAATATGGCACTACTTGCCGAGTCTTCTTTTCCCATATTTGGTGGCAGCAGAATCCTAAGAGCGGGAGTTCAAGGCAGGCAAGGCGGGTGAGCCACCCTCCTCTGCCGCCGATCTGGAGATGCCCACCCCAGTGCCTCAGAGCGGATTGCAAGCTGACCTATTTGCTGGCCGTGTTGCCTCACTCCGGAGGCCAGTCTGCGGCACAGCACAGACACAAAACAGCTGCTGCTCCCCTCCGCCAAACCTCTGAAGCCCCTGTGCACCTCTTCCGGCGTGCCTGCAACAATGTCAAAGATGCACCGATAGCACCAAGGAAATCAGTAGCACCACCACAGCAGTCCGCATCACACACACTGCAAGCCGCACCTGGTCCAGGGACCACCAGGCCGCTTTCGAGGAGTGGCGGGCTGAAAACAGCGGGTCAAACAAGCTGCGAGTCGCTGCCGGTCCACTTTCATGGCCCCACTGCACTCCGCGGGGTGGTGGGCTAAGGCCCGCGGGATAAACAAGCCAGGAGCCGCCGTTGATCCAACTTCACGGATCCACCACACTCCTTTGCTCCAGAGGCTACTCTGAGGCTGCGTCACCAGGCCACTTCTGTGGGGTGGCAGGGGGGGCTCAAGCCCGTGAGCCGATCAGGCTGCGAACCACCACCGGTCCAGTTACACGGCCCCACTGCACTCTGATGCTCCAGAAGCTGCTCCGAGGCTCCGGGGCTGCCTCACCGCTGCTCTGCTCTACTACGGTACAATGGAAACTCCGGAGTCGCATAATATAAGATACTTGACCCAACAGCCCAGACGAATGTAATATCACAATTTGCATTAAAAACACTATGCATTGAAATAGCAAATTTTGTTAAATTGTTAAAGTTTATTGTTGTTTCCAGTAAGGAAGAACTGAGGCATTCTAGGAGCATATTCTCATGTATCTATCGCCGAGTTCACAGCACTTTATCGCAGCCAAAGTTGCGATAAATGTATCGCTCTAATCACAAGCTGGTGTTACCAGCCCACAGCACCAGTCGACCCGCGATACCAGCCGCAAAAAAAATCACCACAGATGACCCCTGCAACTATCGCTAATGAGATGCAGAGTAGGCGTTCCCGTGCCAAGGAGCCACTGATCATGCGGCCTGGACACCCAAGACGGCCACAACACGCACCGCTACCACCCCAAGACCCCAGCCCCTACCCGGAACCCCCCCTGGATCACCACAGAGACAGCGCTGACAAAGACAGCGGACCCCCAGGAAATGCACCTGCCACACAGACCCAACACCTGACAATGTCATTGCCCACTACAGGCTCAAAAGGACAACCATCCTACGCCTCCTGACCAACATCGCCCAACAGGCCAATGGCACCAACACAGCGACAACCAACATCCCACCCCACACAAAGCTGCTGGCTGTGCTGCACTTGTTGGCCCCTGGAGCCCCCCAACCAACACCTGCCAGAGTTGGAGGAGTCTCACAGCCAGCCACATCCAAGTCCCTCAGACCTGTCCTGTGCATCACCATCAGCCTGGTACCCCAGTCCCTATACGTCCAACACAATGCGCAGGATCCGCTGGAGACCAAGCAAGGACCATATGCCATAGTTGGATGCACGCACGTGTCGGGGCAATCCACAGCACACATGTCCTTCCTGTGCCCCCTGGTGACACAGCACACAATCACCGTAACAGAAAGCACACGTCTCACATCAATGTGCAGGCAACAACCGAACACCGTGGAACCTCTACCAATGTCGCCTACAAATACCCAGCCAGTGTGCATGATTCCTTCATCCTCTGACAGTCCTTCAGCAACCAGCGTTCCCATGATGGCACCAAGGGAAATGCACAGCCCCTTGGCAAGTTCCAAATGAACACCCCACTCACCTCAACTCCACAACCATGTAACTCACAACCTTGGCAATGCAGACGCCACAAAATCAAAACCAACATGCAAAACAACATGCCCACCCACCAGACACGACAGAACAACTCAGAATGATAACCTGGGCAAGCCGTGAACATGAGCCATCAACGCCATCGCACCTCAGCCACACACTAGCTGAATGTGGGGAGAGGTGGCAACCAGGCATGTGAGAAGGATGCAGGAGAACCATGATTGGGAAAGTACACAATACCAAGAGTGGCAGAGATGTGCTGGACAGACCGCAGTATGGAGAACACACCCATATCCATGGCGACATACACCTCTGGCATATGGAGTGTAGTGGACGCAACCATGTCATCCCAGCCAGTTATGTCCCCCCCCCCATAAGTGTGAGCGGAGTGGGATGGCCCAGCGTACGCCAGGCCAGCGTAGTGGTGTGAATAAAAAGCATGTAGCCCTGGGCATGGTCTTCTTCCGGAAAGCCCAACGTCCCTGCAGCGCGGCGCCTCTCACCAACTACCATCTGCCAGAGTCGAAACGGTGGTCCTGACAGACTTATGGAGTTGCTTACACCTGTCGTGAATGCCATCATCAGACTGATACCCTTCTCGGCACTCCAGGTGCCACTGACTCAGTGCTCCGCAAGCCATCGTCCATTACTGATTGAGTTTTGTGTTGTGGAGAGGGTGCGTAGCAATGTCACCTAAAGCAGTGTGGGAGACCTGGGACGTTGATGAGGTAGATGATGCAGGTGTAACACACCCCACTGCATCTGCATCAGGAATATCTCGAAGGGACACAATCCAATACTTTTTCTTCACATGGGCGGGCTCAGCGGTAGTGCCCCAACCTCATTGCACTGCAACTCACCGACACTTCTGTTTTCTCGTTGTGTGCCCTCTGGACTTGCTCAGGCTACCTCCATGATGCTCCGCAGTTGTCCTTGTGATACTGGTGTTGTCTGTTTACGTATTCATCATGTTAACTGTTGTATTTGTTGCCAGCACCAACGACTCCCTGAGGGCTGGCTTGCATCCACCACACACATCCAGCACAGGTATCACTGTACATGTGGCCCTGCCAATAAAGGGGCCGGGCGCACGTGCCCATAGCCAGTTCAACATAATATCTGCGTGTGTCCCTGTGGTATTGTTGTATGCATGAGGGCCCAGGGCCCTACGACATTACATTGTGCTCTGTACAGCAGATGCAGGCATATCACCACAGGCATCAGGTTTGAGCTTGGACATGTAGCTTTGTCGTCACCCACTGAATTCATAAGCAGAGTGGCCTGCGCCATCATATGCAGGGCCAACGTGGGTGTGTGACTGATATGTGCGGGCCCCTGGGTGTGGTTGTGTACTGAGAATGTGCATCTGCATGTGTCTCTATGGCAGTGTGGGTCTCCTTTGTGGGGTGTAGGCGGTCCCTGAAGGGTAATAGACACCAACGTATGCGATGTAGTTCGCCTTCCATGGTTTCGGACTCCACCCACACCTGTTCAGCCACCTCCTTTTGGCGTGCTGACATATGGCATTGGAGTGCCATGTGTGGGTGGGTGAAGTGTCGTGAGCCAGCTGTGCTTGCGGGTGCATCCTGCTGTGTGGTCTGTTGCAGGCTCTGTGTTCTCCTCTAAGTGGCTTGGCTGCCCGGGTCCTGGTGGTGGGTTGCGTGGGATGTCAATGGGCTGTTGTAGGGCGTCGGTGTCGAAGGTGTGGTGGTCCTCTCCGGCATCACAGATATGTTGTCTTCTGTGCTCTGCTGGAGGTGTTGTGTGCCCCTCTGCAATGTGAAGGGGAAATGCATGTTGACATTCTGTTGACATGTATGTTGGCGCATTGTTTTGGGTTACATGCAGACTGTATGACAATGTACATTGTGACTGTTTGGGAGGTGATCAATAGTGCTGCGGGAGAGTGTACATTTGGACTACATGACGAATGTGAGGTTGTACGCGTACATTTCCATTTCACAGTTTCCTGCTCTGTCAGATGTAGTAGGCATGTTTCTGCGCATGCGCGGAGCCAGTTGTGTCCTCTGTTCTGCAGTGTCGGCTTTGCACATTGTTCCACATTGTCGTCAATGTGGGTCTGCTGTGATTGCTATGTGTGTGTGCTGCAGTGTGCCAAGAGAATGAGGGACATGATCCAGGCTGATTGTGGGTGTGCAGTGTGCTACACCTCGTTGTGCATGTGAGCCACTGTCCCCATCTCCCCCGTCCCCCCAGTCCCTGGTTGTTACTCACCCTGTTGATGTTGTGTCAGGTCCTCTCGAGCTATGTCCATACTCCCTACTCCTTGCACTGTCTCCACACAAATGACTGTGGCCTTGGTTTCCTCCAGCTCCTCCTGTGGCACAAGACGGCCACCTACTGTTGCCGTTGCAGCCTTTCTGTTGGCAGCTGGTTTGTGTCTGGTTTAGGTTGTCACATCATGCCAGCGCCTCTTGGACTCCTCGATTGGCCTCCTCGGCACTCCGACTGCATTCCAGGTGGTCTACTTGTGGGTCAGTTGCTGGTAGTGTTCTGCCACCTCCGTGATGCTGATCTGGTTTTGCAGCGGACTGCACCCCGTCTTCCTCTCCCTCTTTTTTTTTTTTTTTGCATCTTTTATATAGCGCGAACTCGACCCAAAGGTATTGGAGCGCTGTACATGAGCACCGTATTTACATTACACATTCAGGCACGGGGAGATTAAGTGATTTGCCCAGAATCACAGAATGTGGACGCGACCTCGAGGCTCGAACCCTGGTTTCCTGCACCAAAGTCGGCAGCGCAGCCGATGGACCACATCTCTTCTCCTCGGCCATCCCCGTCCCCGTTGTTCCTTGCTGGTGGTCTGTGGGGGTTGTGGGGTTCGCGTTGGCCTCTGCACTCGGTCAGGGTGCATCCATGTTGCTACGTACTTTGGCATGTTTCTGTGGTTTTTATGGTGCATTTTCACACCAGACGCGTGAGATTTGCAAGCCTGTGGCTGGTTTTCGCTACTTTTTGTACCGCGATTGTCTTCATCGCATGATTTTTTGCATTTGCGTTTCGCATTTTTGCGGCGTGGCATTGATTTTTGCGCGGCCATTTAACGGGTTATATGGTGACTATCGCATGCTACTGCCGCGTTGTGAATACTTGGTTGGCACGGCATAATTTTCTTGCGATAGGCTGCGATGTTGAGAGTTGCGTTAAGCTACTCTTGCGGTAGTTATCACACGTTTTTGTGAATATACCCCTACGTGTCTTCAAAGTCGACATAAAATAAGTAATGATTGACTAACTCGTGAATATAAAATGAGCCACATTGCCCTGATGAGAGTTGCCTGAGAGCTCTTTACCTCACTAAATTCTGATATTTGCAAAGTCTAGTAAATATATCTTTTTCCAGGTTTCTATGCAAAACATGGGGCATTATAAGTGGAGTTTTGTGCTTACCGCACATAATCTTTCGGCAGTAAATATTGGGAGACTCTACCTTGTGACTTTTACCTGGAGTAGATTGCGGTGGTATGGTAATGACAGAATACTCAAAGTTCTAATAACATGAACATCCACACACATTGAATTTAGCACCCCAATCGTGATTGAGACCTATACGTTCTCAAAGTATGAAATCTTCTCAACAGAGTATTAGTCACAGGTATTTATAAAAGCCTAACAATGCTACAACACAGCAGTGTTTCCTGTTTCCTGACCTGAGATTTGTAGCATTAGAGTTTTGCAGGGATAAATATAAACTTACGTGTAAAAAAAGAAAAAAGAACAGAACAAATGTAATTCTTCTGTGTATGAGTCCATAACATTGTGGGACAATTATTTAATGAGTTTCTGAAACGTTATTTCCTTTTTTCCCGATTGTTCTGCAATTGAAGTAGATTTTGTATGATAGGTAGAAATATGTATTATATTAAAAACATGTTTGAAACAATAACAAATATAACATATTTGATAGAACGTCTATCGAGAATTCAAAGCAAGCAATTTCCAGACAGTACCCACCAAATAGTATACAACGATAAACAGTCTTGTGCAGGAAGGTAGTGACAAATTACTTATTTAAGCTCTCAAGGCTGAATTTGATGAATATCTGCAATAACAGAGATTCTTTCCTGGACTATACAATACACATTAATTCACACATTGTTCTAGACACCAGAGAGAATGCACATACTAAATCTCACTGAATCAAATTGTTGTTATTTGTGTAAAAGAAAAGTCGAGCACATTGATTGATTTATTTTGGGCCTGCTCAAATATGTCATCATTTCCTTTTTTCTACCGTTTTGTACAAACAAATGTCGAAAGGACATTTCTTTTATAAGTCAATAATCGCCGCAAGTGAACTCTTTCTGAGACAATGAAAATATTTATCACGGACCAACATTTCATGGTTGTGTTTTCAGGGACCCCAAGTCATCCCGTTCCGCACTTGTGCAAAGGTGCAGAAGGGAGAGATACATCCATTTCAATGGCATTTTGTAATTCAAGCACACTTATTAACAGGGTAATTCTCGTTACAAGTGACCAGAGTCAGAGTGGGACAGAAACCAGGCTTGGGCACCGAATTAAAGTGGCCCTTTTAACAATCAGACGTAGTTTTAAACTTGTAAAGACACGGGGCCATAATCTCAAGGAGCTATCGCCGAGCTAACGGCACTTTATCCCAGACAAAGTTGCGATAAATTTATCATCACATTCACAAGCTGGTGTAAACAGACCATAAAACCAGTATATCCGCGATAGCAGCCGCAAACAACATCGCCACAGATGACCCCGGCCACTATCGCTAATGAGATTCAGAGTAGGCGTTCCCGTGCAAAAAGCAGCGACAACATCACTCATTCTCAACAACCAGCCAGATCGGCGATAAGATCACAAAACATGCGATAAGGCACGTTAGCAGCAGGAAACTAACACCTGCTCTGACCTGGTGCAAAGTTGGACGACAACCGGCAGCAGCCAAGGGAGCACAGTCCAAAGTCAAACATGAAGAACAGATTCCCCCAAGCAACTGAACATGCAGCCCGGAGCCACAATAGGGCAACAACACCCACCGCCACCACACCTAGGACCACAACCCCCACCCCCCCCCGGACCACCACAGAGGCAGCACGGACAAAGGTGGCGGACCCACAGGAAATGCACCACACAGACTCAAAACCAGAGGAAGCCATTTCCCACTACAGGCTCAAAAGGACAACCATCTTACGCATCCTGACCATCGTCGTCCAACAGGCCGACAGCACCAACACAGCGGAGAACCAACATCCCACCCCACACAAAGCTGCTGGCTGTGATTCACCTGTTAGCCTCTAGTACCCCCATCCAACACCTGCCAGATTCGGAGGATTCACACAGCCAGCCGCATCTAAGTCCCTCACACCTGTCCTGGATGCCACCATCAGTCTAGTACCCCAGTATCTATACGTCCACCACAATGTGCAGGATCCACTGGAGACTAAGCAAGGACCATACGCCATAGCTGGATGCACACACGTGTTGGGGCAATCCACAGCACACATGTCCTACCTGTGCCCGCTGGTGACACAGCACACAATCACGGCAACAGAAAGCACACGTCTCACAGCACTGTGCAGGCAACATCCGAACACCGTGGAAACTCCACCAATGTCGTCACCAAATACCCAGCCAGTGTTCATGATTCCTTCATTCCCCGACAGTCCATCATCAACCAGCGCTACCAGGATGGCACCAATGGAACTGCACAGCCCCTTGGCACGTTCCAAATGAATACCCCACACACCTCAACTCCACAACCATGCAACTCACAACTCTGGCAATGCACACATCACAAAATCACAATCAACATGCAAAACAACATGCCCACCCACCAGACACGACAGAGCAACTTACAATGGTAACCTGGGCAAGCCGTGAACAAGAGACATCAACGGCATGGCACCGCAGCCACACAATTGCGGAATGTGGGAAGAGGTGGGAATCAGGCATGTGTGAAGGAGGCAGGAGAAACATGATTGGGAAAGTACACAATGCCAAGAGTGGCGGAGATGTGCTGGATAGACCGCAGTATGCAGAACACACCCATATCCATAGCGACATACACCACTGGTGTATGGAGTGTAGTGGACAGTGGACGCAACCATGTCACCCCAGCCAGTGGGGGAGTTTGCGGAAATGTTGCCAGTTACGTTCCCCACATAAGCGTGAGCTGAGTGGGATAGCCCGGTGTACGCCAGGTCAGTGTAGGGGTGTGAATAAAAAGCACATAGCCCTGGGCGTGGTCCTCTTCCGGAATGCCCAACGTCTCTGCCAGGGCGGCGCCTCTCACCCTGCCACGGGGCTGATGCCAACCTCTTGAGAGGAGTTACCTGTGATCCTGTGCGCCTGCCGTACCCCGGCCCGCTGGACCTCAAACCCGTCAGGCTCACCCCCGCACAGTCCAGCCACACTGATCACCTGCCAACACCGGCGTGTGTCAAGGAGGGCCCACCACGTGCCGGTGCAAGCTCCAAGCCCGAGGCCCTCGACCCTGGCAGACTCCTCAGACCATCACGGCCTCCACGACACAGGCACGCTTTAGTCCTTTCTTGTTGACGTACTCTACTGCTGCCTCCAGCCTTCACTACGGTCAAGTAGGTCATACATTTGGAACTGAGTCTTGATTACACGATGGCAGAGTACATATGTTAATTGCAGAGTTACTATCTGCGTACTCCCTTTGAAATGGTGCCACCAACTCTGTGCATGGCATTCTTACGACACCTGTCTGTTGTCCCCTGCTGACTACTGCCTTCGGCCTACACTACGGACAAGTAGGTCACACATTTGGAACTGAGTCTTGAACATACATTGTCCAAGTACGCACAATAATGAAGAGTTTACTTCACTGTACTCCCTTCGATGTGGTGACACCAAGTCTGTGCCTTGCCTCCCAACCACACGTGTCTGTGGGCTCTTGATGACTACGCCGTCGACCTACACTGCGGTCCAGCAGGCTTCACGCCACTCCAGTCCAGACCGTACCAGGCAGGGCGCGTCATCGTTGCTGACTGAACACCCGCCCGACTCTGGTGCTTTTGCCTCCGTCAACCACAAGTCACCCACAAATGTAATGTCAATGTTGTGTGTTAGAGTTCCAGGAGGAGCTCGCTGAACCGCATCTGGCCCCCGCTGACCGCTTTCTCAGGCCTACACTGCGGTCGAGTTTGGCCCACACAATTTGAATTCAACCTTGATTTATTTATGGCTGACTTGATGTCATTGTACAGGCCTCAACGAAGACTGCATCTCCTTTCAGCCCCGGTGCCACTAAGTCTGTTCCCTGAAACCCAGGGACACTCTATGGTTGGACTTTGGTGGTGACTGAGTCCATGGACTTGAGGTTGTCATCGCCATCATGTCAGTGATACTGGTTTTGTGGCGAAAACGATGCCGTGGCATTCCACTCTTCCATTTGCTGCTTCCGGACAGCTTCCAGCCTCTGCATCATGCCCTGGAGGACACCTTCCACTTTCCCCCACAACCCTCTGCCACATACACATTGGACATTGATGAGGACCCGCTCAGCTTGCTCGGCCCATCTGACTGCACCGCAAGTCACCGACCCATGGTGGGGTACCTGTGCCGGCTGCAGTGCATCTGGGGCCAATAACTCTGTCCTAGTCAGGTCCCAGACCCCTTCTTCTGAGATATTGGATGGCCTCTGAGGCAATGGCCTTGGGGTTATCAACACCATGTGTCTGTGGCCCTGCCCTGTCCGCTGCCTCCGGCATCAACTGCGGCCCACCAGGGCTCACACATAAAATCGAGTTCTGACCGGCCCGGTCGTTGCTTCACAGCAGGAGGCACACGCCACCACCGCCAGGACCAACCCCAACCTCCAACTGCCAGTGTCGAATCCGTCATACTGGCAGACTGACAGAGTTGCTCGCACCTGTTGTGGATGCCATCTTCTGCCTGAACCCCTGCTCAGCACTCCAAGTGCCACTAGCTCTGTGCACCATGAATCATCATCCATTACTGTTTTTGGTATGTGCTGTGCAGAGTTCACGCAGCAATGTCACCTCAGGCAGTGTGGGAGACCTGGGACGATGATGAGGAAGATGATGCAGGTGCAACCCCCCCCCCACTGCAGCTGCATCAGGAATGTCCCGAAGGGACCCAATCCTAGGCATTTTCTTCACATGGGCGCGCTCAGCTCTGGTGCCCAAAACTCAGCGCACTGCAACTCACGGACACTTCTGTATGCTCATTGTGTGACTTCTGGACTTGCTCCGGCTACCTCCATGATGCTCCGCAGTTTTCCCTGTAATTCTGGTGTTGTCTGTTTCCGTAGTCATTGTGTTCACTGTTGTATGTGTTGCCAGCACCAACAACTCCCTGTGGCTGGCTTGCACCCCACACACATCCAGAACAGGCATCACTGTACATGTGGCCCTGCCAATAAAGGGGCCTGGTGCAGGTGCCCGTAGCCAGTTCGACATAATATCTGGTTGTGTCCCTGTAGTCTTGTTGTATGCATGAGGGCCCTGGGCCCTAGGACATTACATTGTGCTGTGTAAAGTGGACACAGACATGTCACCGCAGGCAGCAGGTTAGAGCTTGGACATGTAGCTTTGTCATCACCCACCCAATTCGTAAGGGGAGTGGACTGGGCCGTTGTACGCAGAGCCAACGTGGGTGTGTGACGGATATGTGTGTGCCCCTGGGCGTGGTTCTGTACTGGGAATGTGCATCTGCATGTGTCTCTATGGCAGTGTGGGTATCCTTTGTGGGGTGTAGGTGGTCCCTGAATGGTATTGGACACCCATGTATGTGTTCTAGTTCGCCTTCCATGGGTTCGGACCACACACACACCTGTTGGGCCACCTCCTTTTGGTGTTCTGATACCTGGCATTGGGGTGCCATGTGTAGGTCGGTGAAGTGTTGTGAGCCAGCCGTGCTTGGGTGTGCTTCATGCTGTGTGGTCCTTTGCAGGGGCTGGGTTCTCCTCTAAGTAGCTTGTCTGCCCTGGTGGTGGGTTGCGTGGGATGTCCATGGGCTGTTGTAGGGCATCGGTGTCGAAGGTGTGGTGGTCGTCTCTGGCATCACTGATGGGTTGTCTGGTCTGAACTGCTGGAGGTGCTGTTTGCCCCTCTGCAATGTGAAGGGGAGATGCATGTTGACATTTTGTTGCCATTTCTGTTGGCGCATTGTTCTTGTGAACATGCAGACTGTGTGACAATTTACCTTGTGACTGTTTGGGCGGTGCTGGAAATGTGAGTTGGGACAGCGGACATTTGGACTACATGACTGATGTGAGGTTCTACCCGTACATATGCATCTCACAGTTCCCTGCTCTGGCCAATGTGATTGGCCTGTTTCTGCGCATGGGCGGAGCCAGTTGTGTCCCCTGTTCTGCAGTGTTGGTGTTGCACTTTGTGCCACATTGTCATGGGATGTGCTGTGATTGCTATGTGTGTGTGCTGCAGTGTGCCACAGGGATGGGGGTCATGTCCCTGGGTATTTTGGGTTGTGCAGTGTGCTACACATTGTTGTGCATATGTGCCATTGTGCCCATCTCCCCCCGTCCCCCCAGTCCCTGTTGGATCCTCACCCTGTTGTTGTTGTGTCAGGTCCTATTGAGCTGTGACCGTACTCCCACCTCCTTGCATGTCTCCACACTGATGACTGCCCTCCATTTCCTCCAGCTCCTCCTGTGGTGCAGGACTCCCACCTCCTGTCGCCGTTGCTGCCTTCCTGAAGGCAGCACTTTGGGCCTGGTTTAGATTTTCACATCATGCCAGCGCCTCTTGGCCACCTCTTGCCCTTCTCGACACTCGTCTGCATTCACGGTGGTCTGATTGTGGGTCAGTTGCTGGTAGTGTTCTGTCACCTCCGTGACACTGGTCTTGTTTTCCTGTGGACTGCACCCCGTCTTCCTCTCACTCTACTCCTTGGCCTTCCCCGACCCGTTGTTCCTTCCTGGTGGTCTGTGGGGCTTGTGGGGTTCATGTTGGCCTCTGCGCTGGGTCAGGGTGCATCCATGTTGCAACACACTTTGAATTGTTTCTGGTGTGTTGTTTTTGTTGCTTTCATAGTGCATTTTCCTGCCAGACACGTGGGATTTGCAGGCCTTCCGCTGGTTTTCATGACTTTTTTTATCGCGATTGGCCTCATCGCAGCTTTTTTGGTGTTCGTGTTTCGCATTTTTGTGGTGTGGTGTTGATTTTAGCTTGGTCATTTGACGCATTATCTGGTGACTATCGCATGGTACCGCCGTGTTGTGGATACTTGGTTAACACGGTGTAAATTTACCGCGATAGACTGCGATGTTGGAGGTTGCGTTAAGTTACTTTTGCGATGGTTAGCACACGTTCTTGAGAATATACCCCACGGTGTATATATGTTTTGCAAGGTATGGGAGATTGCATGCATTTCTGCTTACTGCAGGCAATGGTTGGTATTTTTTTCTGATAAATCAACCATGAAACGGGTCACCAAGCAATCAAACATGCCAACAAACAGGCAGAAAGCAGTCCGTTAGGGCACTGCCAGATTGCCCTATAGGTCAATTCAACCTCACAAGTGGCCCGGTGTGCAAACCCCTGCTTAGTGTGGTCAGCAAATACACATTTTGTGCTAATTATATCGCCCCTGTATTTCTTTCCAGGTAGTTTTGGCAGGTCATACCTGCTGAAATTTAACAGGGCAAATGCACAGTAACTGCTGGCACATGTGGTCATTAGAGTTAAATTCTAGTATGTGTTTGTTGGACCTGACATCCTCTGAGTGGTTTCCCCCAGTGTTTTGCCTTCCATCCTCCTGTTTTTGGTGACTACACTTTAGCTGGCTTTAGGACTCTGCACACTTTACCACTACTAACCAGTGCTTAAGTGCTTGTGCCCTCTCATTAAAACATAGTAACTTTGGCTTACATCCAAATCGGCACATTAAATTTAATTGTAAGGTCCTAGTAAAGTGGCACTACCTGTACCCAGGACCTGTAAATTAAATGCTACTAGTGGGCCTGCAGTACCAATTGTTTCACACACCTTGTAGCCTTTAAAACATGTCTCAGGCCTGCCATTGCAGCCTGTGTGTGCAGTTTTAAATAGACAGCATGACCTGGCAAAATAAACCTTTTGCCAGGCCAAATCCTTCCTTTTTGATACATACAAGTCGCATCTAGGGTAGCAGCAGCGGCCTGTCTCCTGCCAATGTGGGCGGCCCGGAGGAGGGAGGTGGGGTACAACTTAAGAATAAAATAAAAATAATAACTTACCTGATCGCTGCCGCCCCCACCGTCTGCTCTGTTGCGCTCTTCCTGCTTCTGGGACAGGCTCCCAGACTGCACTGCGGCTAATCATGATGCTGCATAAATAACAAGAAACAAAGCTGGGGCTGGAGAAAGCTTCACTGTGCATGAGGGTTTGGCAGGCCTGAAACGGCTGGCCAAACAACTCATGCGCAGTGAAGGGACGAGGGAGTGCACTACCACTCACCCACCACAGTGTCATCCCCCTGGATCCTCCCCTAAAGACTTGTCAGAGTCCAGGGGGATTCAAATAAAACTATAATGAAACTGATTAAAAAGCTGTTTCATTATCGTTTCATGTGTGGGTGGTGGCAGCGGGACGGTTCTCATTTGCCCTAATGGAGAAGACGCCGCTGTAGTGTAGGCCCTAAACAGCCCATAGAGCAGGATGTGGTATATTTAAGAAGTTGGACACGTACTTTTAAATGTTATGTCCTGTAATCAAAAACTCTTCAATTCGTTTTCACTAATACAAGACCTACCTCTCCCATAGCATAACATTGGGTTACCTTTTTTTACATTGAAGAACTGCTAACTTTGAATTAGGAGTAAGTGGTAATATTGAGTTTGGTGTCTTGAGAATTGTAATTTAAACTGTAAATGCCACTTTTAGAAAGCTGCATTTTCTTGTCCTAACCATGTGGTGCCTGCAGCATGTATCATGGGTCACATGACTAGGTGTAGCTGGCAGGTGGCATTTGTGTATTGCTCCCACACAATGAGACAAAGGGAAGTAGGCGTTGACAGGATGGGCCATCTCTAACTTGGTGAGGGGGGAGCTATCATCTGACACACTTACACATCACAAATGCTCTGCCTAAGCATACTCACAAAGGGTTTCACACATGTCATTTGTGACCTCAGACAAGCTGGGGCCAGGACACTGAGGCAGGAGACTCCAAGCACCTCTGGGGGTGGAACCCTCCAGGACCTTCTCCAACTTCAAAGTGGCCACAAGGTATAAATAATGGACCCTCAGACACAACTCTTCAGCACACCTCTGGGCCTGTGGAAGACTCAGCAGTACTGCAAGAAGGACTCAGCAGGTCTGCAACAAGGACTGTTACTCTGCTGCCCTGCTGCCTATGTCAGAAGAACTGGACCTGCATCTTGAACTCAGACAACAAGAGTAACTCCAAGGGCTAAGTGGTTGGCCTACTGATCAGAGCCTAAGAGACAGAAAAAGCTTCCAACACCTTGAACACAGTAACTGCACTCTGTCTACTGTGAGTCCCCACCCTCCAGTGGTGCCATCTCAGTCCTGGGCCCATAGAAGTTGGCCTAAAGGTGCTTTACCAGCCCAGCTTCAGTCATGTGAGCAATGAACATAACCGATGCAGTGTGATGTATTTCCTCACAGCTGCATCGAAACCGCAGCAGTGCAATGCATTCCCAACCCTGGACCTTTCAGCGCAGCCTGCAGTCTCCTCTGAACTGCCACTGCGTGACGCATCCTTGATGCAGACCTCGCATCGCAATGCCCTCGTTGACTGTATCCTTGACAATGAGGCAGGACTCCGGATTGCAGCCTTACAGCTTCTTCGGAACCACGGGTGCGAGATGCATCTTTGACACAAGTCTTCGCATTGCAGGCCCCTCATTAACGGCATCCTTGACGATGAAACAGGACTCCTCATTGCAGCCAACAGCTCCTCAGAACTGCCGCTGCAACACGCATCCTCGACATGGGACTCCCCAACTCCCCGCAAACCAGAATTTAAGGTACTTTGTTCAGCTGGCCTAACTTCATCTATGTGTCTGGCACGTGCTCCATTGCGCTAGACCTGAACTTGTGACAACGTATTGGTCAGGCACAACTAGATTATCCCAGTTGGCCCTCTGTGATTTTAGGCACTATTTTCACTTAAATATTTTAAACTGAATATCCCTGGCTCTACTGCACATCTAGTAAATACAAATTGCTCTAGATCAGTATTTACCAGATGTGTAATTGGATTTTTGTTGTTTTATTTTAATCTATTTTCTAAGTTGGTGTTTCTTATGTTGTGTTTTTACTTTACTGCCATTTGAAGTGCTACATAAATACTTTACACATTGCCTTTAAGTTAAGACTGACTGATTTGTTCCAGGCTACCAGAGAGTTAACCACAGGTTAATTTCAGGGGGCTTATTTACAAAAAAAGTGATGAAGTGTGTTGTTAGGCATAGAAGGCTAATGACATGTTCCGTCACTTTAGAAATGCAGGGCTGCACCATATTTACAAGAATATGGTACAGCTCTGCTTTTTCCCTGAATTGGTGCTACATTTAGCTGCCTAGCTCCAAAGCAGGCACCCCTGCACCATAGTGTGAGGTGCCTGCGCTGAGGGGATTGATTGTTTATGTGCAGGAAGGTGTCTTCTCCAGCACATAAACAATCCTTAAATTACGTTTTGTCACTCTTATGTGTGCTGCTTAATGCAGCACACATTGAAGTTGCAAAACGTAATTTAAAAAAAAAGATTTTTTGATGTGGAGAAAGGGACACCTTCCTACACATAAACAATCATTGGCGTTTTGCTGTTTCCATGTGTGCTGCCCAATGCATGAAACGTTTCTCCTAGTTGTGCCAGGGTAAGACCAGGTTTTCTGTGGTCTTCATTTTGGCGCTGCCACCCTTGTAAATATGAGGCAGGGTCAAAATCAATGGGTGTTGCGGTGGAACGCCCACAGCAACACCCAATAGCCTCCTCTTTTTAAGTGTTAAGTGACTTAACACTGCCTTGTAAATAAGGCGAAGCCCCTTTCGCCACCACAACGTCATGGAAAGTGACGCTGTGGTGGCCATAGGGGTTTGTAAATATGCTCCCAGGTTTTCTTGTGTTTCACCCTAACACAGATTGTGGTTGCTGCTTGAGAAGGGTTTCAACTCATCAACCGTTACCCAGTTTCCTACACTGTTGATTTTTGTATGAAAAGCACCAAAATCTACATGTAATTCCCCTTCTTACAAGTTAGCCCACCTCAACCTGGTCACAACTCAGGGAAGGAAGCCCCGCTCTGAAATAACAAGCAAGCGTCACAGAACTCCAACGTGTAGTAAGTACGCTTATCTATGCTATTTACAAAAGTGTGAAAGTATTCACACTTTTGTAACGCTTGCTTGTTATTTCAGAGCGGGGCTTCCTTCCCTGAGTTGTGACCAGGTTGAGGTGGGCTAACTTGCCCTGCAAAATTGGGTGAGTAAACATACTTTGGAGTACCTCACTGGACTCTAATTTGCGGAATGATTAGAAAGTCATCCTCAAATTGAAAAGAAAAAAATTGGTGAAACCCAAGAAACTAGAATAATTGTGTTCTTCTGTGTCTCAAATTCAAATTCAAATTTCAAAGCTTTATTCGATATTCTGTATTGAATTCATAAAAGCATACAAATTAAAAAACAGACACACACCAAAAAAACACCAAGGTGAAAAACAGGATTAAAAAACAGTGTTGATACAGATCGAGCATATCGTATTTGGTAAAAACAGATATAATAAAAACCATATAAAAACTGATGTGTACATGGATAAAGTGCATTACATAGACTTTCTGAATTTTATCAGGAGTTTTAAGAAGCTGGATGTAGCGTGAGCCACTGAGGGGTTCTCTAGCTGTTGCAATCTCACATAAGCAGCTCTACAAGAGCGGAGGCCCCACTCTTTAAGGATTCGTCTCAAAATAATCCTTCGTGGAACAGAATAAAATATACTTCTGTGTCTCTTTTTCCTTAGACAAGTTCCAGTGATACCGAATCTGTACTTGGATTACTGGCTTTGTATTAAGAGTTTATATATATTTTTCACTTCACAGCAGCAACTTTGTTTATCGGTCCTGATGAAAGCCAGACATACTTGTTAGATGGCTAATGGCTGAAACATGTCGACCTTTTTTTCAATCTAGCAGTTTTATTAGATACTGCGTAGCACTGCGTTTTAACCCTGCCAGTCTAGATGAGACAATAAAGTTTCTTTTCATCTGCACTAGGCAGTTTTAGATTCACACTTTCTCACCCACGTATTGCGCTGCTCCCTCACATTACTATACTGCTTGCATTTGGGGTTTTAGCATCCAGACTTGAGGTATAAAAAACATCCCAGTGCTCCCACCTCTCAGTGAAGTGGTCGTAGCCCTCAGTGGGATCAGGTTTTCCCACTGAGAGGAGAAATCCCAAATGATGAAGCATGTCACCTATGGTGAGTGAGGGCATTTGTCCTAAAACGGGATCGCTCCCCCTATTAGGTTTTTGTTTAAGAGACACAGGTTCACTTTTTTCTTTGCTTTGTTGGTCTCAAGCTGTATCAGACCCAAGAAGTTAATTGTGTTTAGAGTATCCTCACAATATGTCCTGGCATCCTTTTCTCTCCCTTTCAAGTGTCTCTCAAGTGTTACATACGGCTCAACAGACCAGTCACGAAGGAGTTGTCATTGTGCAGTCAAGAAGAGTCCCTCCACCCCCCACCCTGCATATTATGAAAATCTCAGAGGAGTAATCTCTGCTGATTCATTTCAGCCTATTGTTTGCTTCAAGGAGACATTTTGCATCTCATTCACATCTACTCCAGGCTTCAGCACAGGCTGAGAGCTGGCAGAGGCTTATGCTAAATAGTCTTCTAACAGGTCAGGCAGGTATCGAGTAACTTTCTAAAGTTTACTTTTCCTTAATATTTATTAAAAATCCAACTTCACATTTGAATTGAAATATTAGTTTTCTACCCCTTCCCTAAGCTAGCAATATTAATGTGTTGAACCTGTACTCGGGTTTTCTACATAGGACAGATAAGCCTGCTACACTGAAAAAAAGCTTTTAGGGCTTGGTCACCATAGGGAAATGGAAACAAAGAATTTCCACATTTTCCACTTTTAAATAACATGCACCTTTTCCTGTGGGCTACAAGGTCTACTTGAGGCGACCTACTAATATTTAAAAGGGAGGCTTCTACCTATCAAAATCGATATTTTAAGAGTTTGCACTTCAACAGTTTGGCTACACAGTGTAGACCTGAATCCATGTTTGCAATGTCACTATAGCGGATGACTCAGTAGGTGCTGAAGACCACAAGTGGCATTTAACCTCCAGACCCTGGTTACACTTTTTACACCATATAAAAGGGACTTACAGGCAAGTTAGAATCTGCCAATACGGAACAGACATTTTACTACTGGAAAGCAGAAGTAAATAGCACAGAGTTCTCAAAAATATAGGGTCCAACAAAAGGTGAAAAAGCAGGGGTGACCATGCAGAAAAGGCAGGTTTCCTACACTCAGTCTCTGTTGCATTAATTCTTCACCCCTTTTGGTGTACAGCGAGATATACAAAGTAAGAACACCAACAATACTGGATAAATTCCGGGTAAAATGAGGTAACCATTTTTAATTGCATGTCTAAAGTTTCTGTAGGTGTCCAATCAGTACCCTTCTTCACAGTAGCCATGATTACTGCTCACTTAGGAACCCCAGTTGCTTTTACATTTGAGGTATAAACTGCTGGTGGACATAAGCACCGAACATGAAAATAAATGTCTGCCCTTTTTACAGAGTTAATCTTCAATGAGATAAATAGCTTAATAACCACCTGAGCCTCCTATAGTGTATGGCAGCTTGGTTTTTGTAGATATAATTTGAGGTTTACATTCTATATACCTGGAAATCCTTATAAGGTTTGCGATTTTGAGTCAGTCAGTAATAGCATTTTTCGCTTTTCCTCTGTTGATATTTTCCAACTTAAAATACCAGGTTTTTTTTAACCTGGCAACCTACGTGGCATAATTCGTTAACACCACATTTTGGTGGTATTTTACACTACCTCACCAGGTGGTGGTCGCTGTAAGACAGTTTAGAGTGTGTGATGTTTTGAGGCGGATCAGAACTTTTTTTTTAAACTTGGACAAGCTTTTCTGGGTCGAACATTTACTCCTTGCTGGTCATAATCAGCGTAAGACTGCAGTTGGCAAGGTTCAGGCTCCAGGACCACGCACAAAAATTCCAGTTAGTCTCCACACACACACAGAAAACAACATAGAGCACATCGACATGACAAGGGTTCATGTATTTGCCATTTCTGATGGTCTTATATCATGAGCTTCTAGACATGGCTGCCTTGTAGGACTTCAACTCAAGTGACTGCAATTTAGATGTGGCAGTTTGTGTTTATGTTGCTTTGGGACCAGCAGCACTCAAACAGTTTGCAATTATTTTGCATTGTTCTTTTAGACAAGTCACTCTTCCCACCTCCTACACACCACTGACTGGGGGATAGGAACAGGAGTGACTGACAGACATTGGGACCTAATGACTCTGTAAATATATGCTGCAGAGAAACCTTTCACACCTTATAATTGTACTTCTCAAATTTATGGTCCCAAAATAAATTGTATTTTCTTATTTGGTCATTGGCTACATGGAGGCTTACAGACACACAATCACAACATATCTTTGCTTTGGCGTTTATTGATGGTGATGAGAGAGTTGGACTGGGAGAATAGGAAAAAAGACGTGCATTTCTCCTTTTAGCATCTTATCGAGGGCAGTAGCTCGGGGAAAGCAAGAGTGTTTTGGGCGATTGAAAGCAATGAAAATGCCCTCTGTAATGTCCTATACAATGCAAAAAATGTGTAATTCCTCAGGTAAGATCTCACTATTCCCACCTCCTCATCATGTTCTGTGTTTAAAAGTCGACCCCCCAATCACACAATATTATTTGATGTACAGCATCTTAAGTTTGAAATATCCTGCTATTATAATTTTTTTAAAGGCCTCTGATCATATTTGTAGGTTCGTTCACTGCATAATAAACATGAAATAAAACTACATTTGAGATTATATAAACACAAACGTGGACACACGCGCACCAGCAAAGCTATCAAACAGACCTATTGCTGAAATAAACAATACAGTGGGTTTTGGGTTCACCCCATTCCAAAATTAAGTTTTACAACTTGACTCTTGCAGACATTCGTTTGAGAATTTGTCAATGACATCTTGGCTCAAGCCAGAGAAGTATCATTCTCTCACTTAAGGCTGTTGACTCTGTGGATGTATTGTTCTGCCTTCAATTGGCTTCTTGCATTCTAATACATGAACTATTGTATCTCTCCCTCTGCTTTTTTTGCAGGCTGTTCCTTTTCCCCCTGTTTGCCCAAGAGTTACTGCACCCCCTTACACCTTGATCTTTCCCACATGTGTTGGCTGTACATTACGCTCACCCATCTCATCTCTTGTTACTCACCCGCATTCTCTATCGTCACTGCTCTCCCCCTCTAACTCTTTCCGCTAGACTTCCTTTGAATGTCTGTTACTCTCTCCCTCCCACTTTCTTCCACTTCCCCTGATGTTTCCTAGTGCTCCCACCTTTCCTTATTTTCCCTGGTCTCTCCCTTGCTTCCCTTTGTTCTACCATCCCTCTTCCTTCCTATTGTCCTACTGCTCCTACCCCTTCCTTGTCACCCACCCCAATTTATATTCATTGTACAAGAGGTATAAACCAACTTATTTTTTATTTTATTTCTTCCTTCCTGCCCTACTTCTTCCTAGCTTACCCACTCCCCTTTGCTCTCTTAACCCTGTGTCCTTTAACAACTTGGACTCAGTAATATGATGCTGTTCATCACTTGCCAAGCCCTGCAACAGTAAGACGTCTCATGGCATTGACCTAGAAGAAAGACTTGAGCTGGGTTGGATGGTTTGCATAACTCAACATTAGTCTACGTTCTCTTTCTTCAACTGGTCTCATGTGCTCACTGTGCCATTGAAACCAAGATGCATATGACTGAAGAGCTCCAATCAGAGTAAAACCGGTCTTGGGAAGCTTGTATTCTCAGTCTGAGAGGTCCTAGCCTGGCAGTTCAGGCTTGACAGTTCCAACTGGACCAGGGTCAAGACTGATTTGCTTATGGCCGGGTTCAAACAGATGTGGTATGCTGAGCAAAAGAACAGTGGATGGGAATGCTACATAGATCAGTTGTCAGTGTTTAGATATATTGCATTCCTCCCATCACCTTTTGTGTGTTTGATGTCACGCACCAAGTGCCCAAGGGTATGCCCAGAAGTGGGTCTAGTGCTCACTGTTCCACTGGAACCAAGCTACAGCTGACTGAAGACCCCCAATCAGGGCGAAACCAGTCTTGGGTTGCTCTTGTCTGGTTCAGGGCGGGCCTGGCCTGGAAATGTGAGCTAGACTGTTCCAATTGGAGTAGGGTCAAAATTGATTTGCATATGGCTAGGTCCAAACTGAGGTGGCATGGTGGGCAAAAGAACAATGGGTTGGAATGCTCCCCTGAGCGATAGCCAGTGGTTAGATTTATTGCAAACGTTTCCCCCTTCACCTTTTCTGTGCCTGATTGCATGGAAAACAGCCATCTTGTAATAGATTTTCTTGCATATCTTTAAAACCTCTCACAAGATGGCCACTGCACCTGAAAGAAAATACACAGCCGTCATTCGTAATTTTGTTATAATAATTTTTTTTAAAGCATTCCAAGACAGCCACCATGTATTTGTGCAAATTCATGTCAGCGATTTTTAGAAGGATTGTGTTACAATTCAACAAGTATTGGCAAAGAAGAAACCCATTAATGGTGCCAGTTCCATGTACTGGTGGTGATGGGCATCAAGGGATAGTGGAGGGGCGACAGCCTGACCTTGGATTAAGGGAAGGGCTGTGTAGGCAAAGAGACCACGATGGGAACAAAAGAGTCGAAAGGTCTCCTCAGGGTACAACTTAAAGTGCCATGCAACTTTCCATGAAATGCCTTGGCTTTAAAAACTGCCCACCCAGTCAATGACAACTCCTAACAAATGTCAACAGCCAATGGCTGAAGAGGCTGGCCAAAAAGCCTCACATTATCAAGAGTCTGACGAAACAGAGTGATAGCGAACAGGAGACAGCACATGAATTAGTGACAATCTGTAGAAGTAGTACAATGAATGAAACGCATAGAATTTCTTGTCACACAAAGCCTGAACTTTTAGAGGTCAATAGGTAATTAAGAACTCGCATTGCATCCTGAGGAACATTATAACATTCTGGACGAAGTATTACAAAAATACAGTTGAATTAGATTTATTGTTTTCTCCATTCTGCTATCATATTATCACCTGTGCAATGATCCTCCGCAGTGGTGTAAAGCCTCTGGGAATACGCATTAGCATCTTATAACTGTTAAGCCCGAGGTTTTTCCCAGCGACCAGAATAGGAATGCTAATAAATGTCAAGCATCAACTGTGAGAGAATTTATTTGGAGGCAGAGGGACGCGAAGAGCAGATAGTGATTGACAGCCTGCCTTAGAACGAAGCTGGGGATTCAACTGGCAAACAAGTGATGGAAGAATACAGTATTGGGCAGAATACACTGCAACACTGAATGACATCATCGCATTTCAAAGGATTGTTAGTGCTTATTATTTAATCCCTAATCCAGTCAGCACCAGCAATACAGTACCGTGGATGTGGAGTAAGGGATACTGAATAAACAGTTAGCACCTTTTCTGTTTACCATAAGTGCTCACCCACCACTCTTCCAGGTTTAGAGATGCAAGGGGCTTAGAATGCGAAACATCAGCAGCCACTTCTCATATGTACGTTTAATATAGTCGACTATAGCCACTGCGTAGTTAAGATTTAGGGCCTGATATAGAGTTTGTGGGAACGGGTTACTCCTCACAAAAGTGACAGATATCCTGTCCGCTGTATTACGAGTCCATTATATCCTATGGCATTTGCTATATAGCAGACGGGATGTCCGTCACGTTTGTGGTGAGTAACCCGTCCGCCAAACTCTAAATCAGGCCCTAAGTTCTGTATCCTATTGAAAATGTATTTTAGTTTAGAAATAACTTTGGCACACTTTGATGAAGCTGAGCATAACTTTCCAGTCACATATGGTTTAGCGTATACGTTTTAGCATGTAAAGTTTTGTGCACCTCTATCAGGGAGGAGCTATCAAAAAAGTTACATTTTCAATGTTGATTCTAAAAGGTTAAATCAAACTACACCACACTTTGTGGCCTGAAAACAAAACTGTACTCAGCCTAGTACCTTTTTTCAGCATTTCTTTACATAAAACATGGGGGATATTCAGAAGGATCTATCGCCGAGTTAACGGCACTTTATCGCAGCCAAAGTTGCGATAAACTAATCGCCCCAATCACAAGCTGGTGTTAACAGCCCACAGCACCAGTTTACCCATGATAGCAGCCGCAAAAAACATCGCCACAGATGACCCCCGCAACTATCACTAATGAGATGTAGAGTAGGCGTTCCTGTGCCAAAAGCCGCAACAATACCACTCCTCAACATTCACAACGACCAGCCAGAGCTGCGATAAGAACACAAAACAGGCGATAAGGCGCATTAGCAGCAGGAAAATAACACCTGCTCTGACCTGGTGCAAAGTCGGACCACAGCCTGCACCACAAAAGGGAGCACAGCCAACAGCCTCACCTGAAGAACAACAGATGCACCCGGGCAACTGAACATGCAGCCCGGAGGGCCAAAATGGCAACACCCGCCGCCACCACCCCCAGGACCCCCCTCCCGGGCACACCTCCCGACCAAAGACATACCACATCAGCTACACCTAAACATGTAGAAAATAATCCGCTTGATGTCGCACAATCACAACTGGTGACATGCATGTGTCGTCACAAAAATGAGCATCACACATTCACTTTCGAAGCAACAAATGAAACTTTATTAAAATGAACACTGAAATGAAATGAAGACACATGGCGTCTCTCCTCGGGACATTCCGTAGGTCACAGCCTGCAAGACAAAAATCATGATGAGAAGGTGTGTCCTGCGCACATCAAAGCACAGAGAGAGAGTGAAGGGGAGAGATAAGAAGAGAGGGGGAGAGAAAGAAGAAGAGAGGGGAAGAGAGAGAAGAAGAGAGGGGGAGAGAGAGAGAAGAAGAGAGGGGGAGAGAGAGAGAAGAAGAGAGGGGGAGAGAGAGAGAGAAGAAGAGAGGGGGAGAGAGAGAAGAAGAGAGGGGGAGAGAGAGAGAAGAAGAGAAGGGAAGAGAGAGAAGAAGAGAGGGGGCGAGAGAGTGAGAAAAAGGGGGAGAGAGAAAGAGAAGAAGAGAGGGGGAGAGAGAGAGAAGAAGCGAGCGGAGAGAGAAAGAGAGAAGAAGAGAGAGGGAGAGAGAGAGACGAAGTGAGGGGGAGAGAGAGAGAAGAAGAGAGGGGGAGAGAGAGAAGAGAGGGGGAGAGAGAGAAGAAGGGAGGGGAGAGAGAGAGAAGAAGAGAGAGGGAGCGAGAGAGAGAGAGAGAGTGCTGCCCCTGCGCACCCAGCCCACACTGCGAACCTGCTGTCACCGGTGTGTCTCCAACCACTTGCCGGTATGTATAGCAGTACATCAGGTCACACATCTGAGACAGAGCCGTCATCTGAAACTGAGTCCAGATACATGATTGGCACAGTACACACAATTGCACAAAACAACATCGCCTGCCCACCCATGCACACCCAGGCAGAGGCACCCCAGTCCCTCCCTCCACCCATCGGAGCATGCCCGCCCATGCACACCCAGGCCTCAATGCTCACATTCCGCCACCGGCGTGTAGACAGGAGGTCCCACCACGTGCTGCTGCAAGCCACAAGCCTGGGTCCCGTGGACATGGTACCCTCCACACCATGCAGCCCCGCTCCGCAGGCCACCAGGTCTCACGTTTGGTGCTGGGTCTTGATTACTCCATGGCATAGGACATACCAGTGCACTCAGCATCATCGCAGGCCACGTGGCGGTAGGCCCACGCTGGCCGCTGGCTCTCGCCTCCACTGTGGTCCAGCAGGGCACACAAAACCTGAGCTGTCCGGACCACCGGGACGGGGCATCTTCGCAGGCTGCATACCCGCTCAGCAGCTTAAGGTGCCACTAACTCAGTGCGCCCAAAGTCACCGTCCCGGGGTGCCTGTGCCGGCCGCGATGCTCCAGGTGCCACTAACCCTGTGCAACCCCAGTCAGTGTCACGTGGTGGTAGGCCCGTGACAGCCGAAAGGCCTCGGGTGCCACTGACCCTGTGCGCAACAACTCATGCGCCCTTTATGATTGAGAACCGTGGAGCGTCAGTCATACAGTCACCACCGGCAGAGGGGAATGTGACGTCGCCGGCCCCCAGTCGGAGTGGTCTGGCCTGCCGTACGCCAGACCAGCGCAGGGCTTGCAACATTGACTCGTGGGCTCTGGGCGTGGTTCAGTCCATTTCCAGACATGGAAGTGACTGATGCATGTTTCCCTGTTGTAGTGTTCACGGGACCCGGTACACAATATGCAATGTAGCACCTTCTGACTGGCATCCCACAGGATGAGTATCATTGACGCAAGGGAAATCACTGTCCCTACATTCATCCACACATTCATTCATGAATGATCAAAGACATGACACAGCAGTGCGTCATTGGATGTTTATTGCACATCCAGTGCAGTTCTGCAGCTGGAGCGGTACAGGGTACTGCCGAGCACACCACAAAATGAGGGCCCGTGGAGGGCCAGCCAGAGTCCATCCGGGGATGACAAGTACTGTGCAAGAGGAAGGGTACAGTCCGCAGTCTGATCGCCGTGTCATTGGTCATTAAACAGGATATGGCAGTCCATGTCGCTGTCCAAGGTGAGTGCATCGGAGTGTATCGGGGGTCAGTGGAAGGTCATGAGGCCATGTGCAGCACCAAGCAGAAACAGGCCAGGTGGCGGCAATGAATGCTAGTGCCTCCTGATCACAAACCCATCCACGTCCTTGTCCCCGGATGTGTGCTCTGCCCCACCTGTGGGTGCTGCAGTACCGGCTGAGGCACTGTGTGCCACTAACACATCAGGTGCCGGAGTGGATACGTCTGCCGCACTGTGAGGCAATGGCACACCAGGGGGCAGAGATGTGGGTGGTGTGGGGGCAGCAGCATTCTTCTGTGCCATGCCTTGTGGCAGCAATGCCATGATGAGGATCTGCAGGGCATGGTAGATCCCAGCTACATTTCGCTGATGTGCAGCGGTGGCTGTCATCCTTTCCGCCTCCATCCGCACCATGTCCTCCATGAGCCTCCGGATGTGTGCCAGCCCACGGCTGGTGGCGCTGGTGCCCCACTGAGCAGACAGGTGTACTTCTCTCCGCGTCAGGACTCCAGCGATGTCAGTCAGGGCTCGTTGGAGACCATGGAGCAACCCCAGTCAGTGCCACGTGGTGGTAGGCCCGTGACAGCCGAAAGGCCTCGGGTGCCACTGACCCTGTGCGCAACAACTCATGCGCCCTTTATGATTGAGAACCGTGGAGCGTCAGTCATACAGTCACCACCGGCAAAGGGGAATGTGACGTCGCCGGCCCCCAGTTGGAGTGGTCTGGCCTGCCGTACGCCGGACCAGCGCAGGGCTTGCAACATTGACTCGTGGGCTCCGGGCGTGGTTCAGTCCATTTCCAGACATGGAAGTGATTGATGCGTGTGTCCCTGTTGTAGTGTTCACGGGACCCGGTACACAATATGCAATGTAGCACCTTCTTACTGGCATCCCACAGGATGAGCATCATTGACGCAAGGGAAATCACTGTCCCTACATTCATCCACACATTCATTCATGAATGATCAAAGACATGACACAGCAGTGCGTCATTGGATGTTTATTGCACATCCAGTGCAGTTCTGCAGCTGGAGCGGTACAGGGCACTGCCAAGCACACCACAAAATGAGGGCCCGTGGAGGGCCAGCCAGAGTCCATCCGGGGATGACAAGTACTGTGCAAGAGGAAGGGTACAGTCCGCAGTCTGATCGCCGTGTCATTGGTCATTAAACAGGATATAGCAGTCCATGTCGCTGTCCAAGGTGAGTGCATCGGAGTGTATCGGGGGTCAGTGGAAGGTTATGAGGCCATGTGCAGCACCAAGCAGAAACAGGCCAGGTGGCGGCAATGAATGCTAGTGCCTCCTGATCACAAACCCATCCACGTCCTTGTCCCCGGATGTGTGCTCTGCCCCACCTGTGGGTGCTGCAGTACCGGCTGAGGCACTGTGTGCCACTAACACATCAGGTGCCGGAGTGGATACGTCTGCCGCACTGTGAGGCAATGGCACACCAGGGGGCGGAGATGTGGGTGTTGTGGGGGCAGCAGCATTCTTCTGCGCCACGCCTTGTGGCAGCAATGCCATGATGATGATCTGCAGGGCATGGTAGATCCCAGCTACATTTCGCTGATGTGCAGCGGTGGCTGCCATCCTTTCCGCCTCCATCCGCACCATGTCCTCCATGAGCCTCCGGATGTGTGCCAGCCCACGGCTGGTGGCGCTGGTGCCCCTCTGAGCAGACAGGTGTACTTCTCTCCGCATCAGGACTCCAGCGATGTCAGTCAGGGCTCGTTGGAGACCATGGAGCGGGCCTAAACACCCATGGATGGCGTCCAGTTTGGTGGCCATGAGGTCGTACCCCACCCACACCTGCTCAGCTGTCTCCCTCTGGACCTCCAGCACACGCCGTTGGAAATCCGTGTGTAGTTCCTGGGGGTCATGGGAGACTACCCGGCCGTGGGTGCCTCCTGCTGGGTGTTTGGGTGGTGGATGGGGTCTCCTCGATGCAGCTGGTCAGCCCTGATCCCGGACATGAGTCGCGGATGATGTCAATGATGTCTAGGAGGGTTTGTGCGTCGATGTTGGGGTTGTCCTCCTCATTATCCGTGAAGAGTGGATGGGACTGCTCTGCAGGGGGTGTTGACGGTGGCCCTGCAATGTGAGGGGGAGATGGTGTATTGCAATGTGTCCACATGTATGTAGCCGCATGGTACATGTTGACATTCAGACAGCATGGCATTGTACATTGTGACAGTCTATAGATCTGGGCAATGACCCAGAGTCATTGAGGGTGTGCACTGTGCTCTGCTTGATTGTGCATGTGCCATTGTGGCCAATCTCCACCCGTCCCCCCAGTACCTGGTGTTCACTTACCCTGTTGCGGTTGTGTTGTGTCCTGTCGAGCAGTGTCCGGTCCCCCGACTCCGGCCACAGTATCCACACTGATGACTGTTGACACCAGCTCCTCCATGTCATCCAGCACGAGCTGTGGCTCTGGGCCCCCACCTCCAGTCTGCATTGCTGCATTCTGGTTGGCTGCGAGTTTCTCCCTGGTCTTCCACTTGATGTCATTCCATCGCCTCTTGACCTCGTCCATTGTCCTCTTGTGCTCTCCAACGGCATTCACCTTGTCCACGATATCCCACCATATTCCAGTTTTGGGGCCTAATGGCACGTTGGAGGTGACGAACAGTTGTTGATGGTGTTCCATCACCTCCGTGACTATGATCCTGTTCGCCTGCGGACTGAACTTTGTCTTCCTCTTCTTCTTGTCCTTGCCCTTCCCTGTCTCCGAGGTCCCAGGCTGGTCATCCAAGGTGCTTGTGGGGTTGCGCTCGTCCTCTGTGCCTGCTCCAGCTGCCTCCATGGTGCTTGGATGTTGGTCAGATTGTGTTTGGGTGTTTTTCTACTTTTATGGTGATTTTTCCCACCTGCCAGGTGTGTGTTGCAGGCCTGGCGCTGCTTATCGCTGATTTCCTCATCGCGCTTTGGACCATCGCAGGTTTTTTTGTGTTGTGGTTTGTAGTTTTATCTGCATCGAGGTTGTTGTATCTTGTGGTAGTTATCACACGTTCTTGTGAACATACCCCTTGGTACATTCAGCTATAGATTTGGGTCCATCAGACAGGAAATTTTGTATGTTTTCTGTTAATTTACAGTTCTCTAATCAAGGTCCTCAACGGATTTAAGAATCTGGGTTCTGGAAGCAGGAGTGTACTGTTACTGTGTTGTGATGTAGTGTTCTTCAAAGAAGTATGTCTTCAACTCTTTCCTCAATTAGAACAGCTTTGGAGCAATCATGATCAATACAGAGATGGTGTTTCAGATCCTCGTTGCACACACAGATTTGGCCTCTTTCCTTACTTTTTCTTTTTTGCACTTTTTAGTCTCCAGTGTAAAGTGTGACAGTGTCCTGGCTGTGTGTGTTTTCACTCTTTATATTTTAACACATGAATTGCTCCATACTCGGTACACAATGAAAACCATTGCAAGGTGCAGCTTAGTTGCTGGCACTAGGTACCTTGGGATCATGGACTACCTACACACCCTATACATCCCCGCAACCAGAAGTGACAGGTGGACATATTGCTACATTTGTGCAATAAAAACTGACCCTTTTTTTGTACTGTGAATAGCTGTGGATTTTGGGCCCTAGCTCTCCTGGCACCTAGGGAATCCTAGAAATCTTTTATGTTTTTGAAAACTAGACACCAAGAGAATCCCAGAGTAGGGTGACATACATGGCTCTGACCAGGTTTTCCTACCCAGAAGCCTTTGCAAATCTCAAACTTCAACTAAAGACACACATTTTCCTCACATTTCCGTGAGGAAAACCTCTGGAATCTGTGGGGAGCCACACATTTTCTACCACCCAGCAGTTTCCCAAGTCTCCTGATAAAATGGTACCTAACTTGTGTGGGTATGCCTAGTGCCTACAACAGGAAAAGGCCCAAAACACAACATAGACTAATCCCATTTTCCCATTTAAAATGTACCCTTTTTTGCCATGTGGTGGCTGGAGATTTTGGGCCCTAGCACATGACAGCACCTAGGGAAACCTTGCAAACCTGTATACATTTTTGAAAAACTGGACACCTAAGCCCTTGCAAACCTCAAACTTTGGCTAAAAGCACACATTCTACTCACATATCTGTGCAGGAAAGTTCCGGAATCTATGGTGATCCACCAGTTTCATACCACCCATTTCACCACACATCACCTGATAACAGCGGTACTCCACATGTGTGGATGGCTCAAGAGACCGCCACACAAAAGTTCCTAAAGTGCTATGTGGAGAGATTAGTGATAGGGATAGCTGTGGTATTTGGGACCATGATGGGATGCCAACAATAGGAAACTACCAATCACAAACATTTATGAAAACTAAACACCCAGGGGATTTCACAGTGGTGTGCCTGTTGTAAATGCCACAAGGTTTTCTTATCAATAATACCCTTCAAACCTCAAACTTTGGCTAAATCATGAATTTTCCTTACATTTCTGTGATGGAAACTTCTAATCAACGGGAATCCACAAAATACCTACAACCCAGCATTTCCCTACTTGTGCCAATAAAAAGATTGCCCCTCTTATGTGGCTGAGCCTAGTGCCTGCGACAGAAACAGATCAAACCAAGGTAAGTGGGAGTCCCACTATGGGACTCCTATTTACCCTGGTTTGAGCCGTTCCTGTCGCGGTCACTAGACCCAGTCATACAAGCTGAATAGTGTTTTTATTATGACAAGTGGGAGAATGGTTGGTGGTAGGAACTTTCTGGATCCCTGCAGGTTAGGATGATGACATCACATAAATGCAAGGAAACTTCATGATGTTTGGTAAAGTTTGAGGTTTGCAGGGAATTATGGGGCAGAAAACATTGTGGGATCTACCCTAGCACACCATCCTAGCACTCCCAGGGTTGTCTAGTTTTCAGAAATGTGTGAGTTTGGTAGGTTTCCCTAGGTGGGGGACGAGCCTGGTGTCAGTTAATGCAGCTACCCCCATTGTCAAATCAGGTTAGTTTTCTGACAGGAGATGTTGATGTCTCCACATATGTTTTGGGGCTTTTCCGGTCATGCATACAAGGCCAACCCATACTGGAAGGGTAGTGTTTTAACGGAAAAAAGGGGGGGAATGCTGGGCAGTAGGAATTGTGTGGATCCCTATGTATTCCGGATGTTTACATCACAGAAATGCAAGACAAATGTGTGATTTTAGGCAGAGTTTGAGGTTTGCAAAGCATTGTGGGTAAGAAAATGTAATTGGATAAACACAAAGCAAATCACCCTGGACTCCCCTCGATGTCTAGTCTTCTGAATTGTCGAGATCTGGTAGTTTTCTCTAGGTGGCGGGGTACCTAGGCCCAAAAACTGAAGCCATTCAACATGGCAAGTGGGATGATATTGGGGGTTATCCTACTCTCCTGGCCTATATGTAAAAACAACACCCAAAATAATCAAATGTCCTCCAGCTTGCCATTGGGATGGGATGTTTTAGTCCGCAGAGGAACAGAAAGAATGTTGAGGCTTTAGGGATGAGGGTGGGACCTGACGTCAGGATGGACCAGACGCACTACATTTTTTTTTAAAGTCCTGATACCCTGTGGGCTTTCAGCCCTCCAGGTAAAAATTAAAGGCAGAACCCCTTTCTGTCCTCCGGTATGTGCAAAATGCTGGTTTGTCCCTTTTGGAATGAGTGTGGCCCAGGGGGAAGACTTGGGGCAACCTCCCCAACTGGGACAAGTCTCCCATCTGCCCCCAAGGGGGCAGAAAAAGACTATTGCCCCTTTTGGGGTGGAGGTATGGCTAGATGCCAGGGTAGGCTGCTCCATCCTTTTGTTTATTTTGGCAGCATTTTTAAATCCCTGGGGGCAGATTTATGTTGGACTTGCGCCACTTTTACGCCGCTGTTGCATCACTTTTGTGGCACAGCTGCGGCGTAAACCCTGCGCCACGTTGCGCCCTATTTACATCGTGACGCATCTATGGAGATGCGTCACGGTGTAAAGCCCTGTGCCACATGAAACCTGCATCAGGTTTCATGTGGGCGTTTCTACGCGGGGGGGGCGTTCCGTCGCAGGAACACCCCTGAAAAGTGACTCAGTGAAATCTACAAGATTTCACTGAGTCACTTTTCCAACGCTGATGCGTCAAAACCCTGCGTCTGCTTGAAGCAGGCGTAAGGCTTGACGCACCACGTTACAGATTGGGCAAGTTCGAAGAGTGCTGGAGTTGCTTGTCGCACGCAGCACTACTCCAGCACTGCACCAACTTTACGCCCCAGATGCGACACGCATTTGTTTATTCCTGCGCCATGAGTGGGTGGCGCAAGGGTAAACTTGCGTGCCGCATCTTTCCTGGCGCATCCCTGCTGATTTGCAGAGATGCGCCAGGCAACATAAATCTGCCACCTAGTTTCTAGTGGGCATTCTGCCCCCGAAGGAGGGGACAGAAAGTATAAATGGCACTGGGCTGGGGGGGTATGGTAAAATGCCCAGGGAGGCACGCTCCCTAACAACATACTGCATAAATTCAGTCCCTGGTGCCTAGTGGGATTTCTATTCCCCAGGAGTCAGATTGTATTGTATAGTATTGTATAGAGTATTTGTAAAGCGCAACAATCACCCAACGGGTATCTTGGCGCTACAGTACATGATACAGAGATATGTGGCTAGGGAGGGGCGAAGAGGAGCAGATGGTACCAGGAAGATTTATTGAACTCTAGGGAACAGCCATGTCTTAAGTTTCTTCCTGAACCACAGAAGGTCATGTGACTGTCTGAGTTCCAGGGGGAGGACATTCCAGAGCTTAGCTGCAGCAAAGCTAAAAGCTCTGCCTCCAGACTTAGCCTTCCGAACCTTTGGAACTTTTACCAAGTAGGCACTGGCAGAACGAAGACACCTGGTGGGTACATACCACATAAAAATGTCTTGAAGGGGTATAGGTCCTTGTCCATGCAGAGCCTTGAAAACCAGACAAAGGGATTTAAATTGGATCCTCTGCGTTAGTGGTAGCCAGTGAAGCTCAGCAAGGGCCAACGAGCCTGATGACCGGCGTGGTTTCGTTAGCGCCAATTTGGCCGCCATAGTCTGAACTCTCTGGAGACGTTCAGTCAAAAATTTGGGGGCGTCCAGCATTAGAGCATTACAATAATCTAGTCTAATGAGGATAACCCCGCCAGTGACCAGTGCTCTTGCCGCCTCCGGTAGTAGTGGAAAGATTTACCTCAAAGCTCTAATCAGAGAAAAACAAGTCCCTACCACCTTATTGACGTGCATCTCCAGAGTTAAAGTGGCATCAAACAAAACTCCCAGGTTACGTACGGCTTTAGCTGGCGCCAGAGTGGGCATAGATAAAGATGGCCAGAGGTTTCCAGGAAAAGGGGGAGGAATCCTCCCGGTAGTACAGTGAAGAACCTCGGTTTTCCCTGAATTAAACTGAAGAGAATTTGCTCTTAGCCATTCGGCAGTATCTCGCATACAATCATGAAAGACTGCCAATGGGATAGAGTGATTCCCCTCAAGGGAAAAAAAGATTTGAGTATCGTCGGCATAATTTACAAGTCTCACACCATGTGTTTTTATGAGTCGAATCAGGGGTTGCATATAAATATTGAAAAGAATAGGACTTATTGCCGACCCCTGAGGAACACCATGGTGGATTTCAGAAAATTTAGACCGATATGGAGGAAGGGAAATCGCTTGACACCTATCCGATAAATAAGATTGAAACCAGTTGAGGGCAATCCCAGACACCCCAATTTCTTTCAGTCTGGACAGCAAAATTTCATGGTTGACCGTATCGAAAGCGGCAGACAGATCGAGCAAAATTAAAATAGATAAGGGGTGAATATCCCTATACACCCCCTGGGTGAGCAGAACGTCTAATCTGCCTGGTGTAGGGGGAGCATGGGCCAATGCCCAGGGGGGTATCCCCTAAAAAATACTGCATGCAGCCCCAGGTGTCTAGTGGGCTTTCTGGCCCCCAGAGGGACAGGTTGGTTGTGAATACCTTAATTCACCCACGGGACAGAAACTCTATCGGGCTCGAGGTGGGAAGGAGCATAGGCTCATGCCCAAGGGGATGCTCTCCCACAAAAAGAATACTGCATAAATGCTGTGCATGGTATCTAGGGGAAGAAAGTATATTTGTCCCCGGGGTGGGAGAGAGTACAGGGCAATCACCAGACAGGACTTTACCCCCAACCAAATTACTGCATAAATGAAGTCCCCGGTGTCTAGTGGGCTTTCTGACATCCTGCAGAGCAGATTAGGGATTAATACCCCTCTCCACCACACAGGGGTAGCAGAAAGTCTATTGGGCCCCAAGCTGTGGGGGAGCATTGGGCAATATCCATGTGGGCGATTCCTCCTCCCCCACAAAAATTCTGCTTAAATGCAGTCTCTGGTGTCAAGTGAGCTTTCTGCCCTCCAGTGGGGGCAGATTGTGGGTGAATACACCCTCCAACCTCCAGGGGGGGGAAGAAAGTCTAGTTGACTGCAGAGAACACATTCCCAAGCCCAGGGGCGCCATTGCTCCCGCCGCAATCATATCCCTGGTGTCCAGTGGGTGGATTCCTGTTTGAGGACCGTCATCCTGTGGTGACTCGGTAACAGGACTCCACTAGGGAAAGAAATAATTGGAAAGGGGAGCCTCTCTCCTCTCCAATGATACCCCTCCTCCATGAAAATTGTGCTCTGGGACAAGTTATGCCCCTGAGCAATGATCCAGTGAAAAGGAAACGAGTTGCTAGATTCATTTGACTTTCACTTTCTCTACAATGCCAGCATATGACGCATGTTGATCATCATTACAGTGAAAAAGAAGCACCAGCTGGGCTGTTGGGGATGCTCTTCCTCAGCTCCCGCGGCTGAAAATACAAAAAGGAAAGGTCCTTTAAAAGCGACCCCCCCTAACAATGGCCAATGGCCCTCAGACTCACTGAGGAGGGAGTGTGTGCATGGGCCATTGGACGACATCTGCACTTAAAGGGTTATGGTTCATGTCATTGAGCCAGGATTATATCATTTCTTGCTTGTTGTTCCTGGTAAATAAAAGTAATTCTGTATTGGTGAAGTTGAGCTTCAGGTAGGGGGCTGGATATCCAGGTCCGGAACAAGTACAATCAGTGTTTGAGGTATTGGATGTCTGAAGTAAAGGAGACTTTTTGGTAAAATTGTATATCGTTAGCATGTTAGTGAATTTTAATTCTGTTTTCTGTGAATAGAGGTCCAATGGGCTCCATGTAGAGAATGGAGATGACAGGGGAAATTATAGGGCACTCTGAGACTCCGCAGGTGATAGGGCTCTTCTGGGATCTGGCGGTTCCCATGTGAACAAAATAAAAAACGGAAGCATTTTTCCACTCTTCCAATGCAGCATCCACAAATGCTCCAAGGACTTGCGAATCTGAAAGGCTGACAGCCTCTGAACATTGTGCAATGCTGAAGGCTGCATACAGCCTAATTTGGTTATAGACAATGTGAATATAGCATATCCTGATACATTTACTGAAAAAAGTTCAAGTTATGGTTTCTTCTACTCATAAGACATTAATTTAAAGCAAAACTCAAAAATTCCCTTAAAAAACACAGTTAAAATGAATTGATAGTTATAAAAAAAACCTTTGAAACGAGCCAGTTATAGTTAGCTGTGCAATCCATAACTCATGCACCATCCAGAGCTGTTAATGACCTCATGCATGATATACCTGAAGACATCTCAAATGACACCATTGTTTATATGATGGTTGACATCTGAAATTACACCAATAATGGCCTCACTGATCACTGGACCCTTGACCTTGATAATCTCAGGGCCAAGTATGAATGCAGATAATAGTTAACATTTAATACATAAAATATCAACAGGGGTCAGGTACATCAGGGTTCATTTCAATCACACTGAATAAGGTACATGACCTGCGCTAACATTTTTAGGTAACATGGTGTGTCCATCATGTGCTTTCCTTGATTTTAACTTACATTTATTCAAAGTTAGACCTGTGAAACTTTGATGTCATACTTTACTATTACTAATTTTCTATAACTTGATTTATACACCTCTGGCTCATAATATGCTCCTATATGTAGATCCAAAAACTTATAAAAAATATTCACACTCAACCACATTGATGAATTGCTCTTCAATGAGACGGGAGACGGCACACACAATATGAGGTTGCTCTTTAACAGACATTTGTGGCTGTTTTTATTAAAATGACTGGGCTGCCTTTTTTTCCATATGAGCGAAGATCTCCCTAAATAGCCCCATGACAACCAGATACCCACACGCGGTGAAATGCCTTATTGCAAATGGACAGTTCTTATTCAGTATATGATCCTGTTTGACATTTTAGCAGTGTTTGCTTTACTGACTAACTCGGTTTTCAGATGCTTTATATAGCAAGTTGGGACAGTTTAGGTTTTTGACAATATTTCTCGAATAAGCAGCATGGATGTCTGAAGAGATTGAGACAAGCCTCTTAAGAAGATGAATATGAAAAGGAACAAAGGATTCCGCAACTCCCTTTTTCTATCTTAAGAAAAAAAATTGGGAGTTACTATAGTTCAAATGCTTAACATGTAAAAATGAAAAACAAAATAGCAACATACAAAAAGAGAAATCATAACAGTCTGACTATACAAGATAAAACCTCTTCTATAGCCTTATTGCCCGCCGTAGCGGGCTATACCGGCTATTAAAGGCCCGCTGCATCGTTAAAGGCCCGAGCCGAAGGCGAGGGACTTTAACAAAGCAGCGGGACTTTAATAGCCGGTAAAGCCCTGCTACGAAGGGCTATAAGGCTATTAGAACATTCAAAGCCTTCAGGGAGCACGAGGGGATTGAAATCCCCTCAGGCTCCCTGAAGCCTTTGTTCACAGCCAGAGCTGTGAACAAAGAAACATTGAAATGTTGGAGCTCCGGGCTTATATCAGCCATTATAAGCCCGGAGCACTCCATTGTTTTTAATGGCGCTACCAACATTCCAATGTTCTAATATAGCCTTATAGCCCACCGTAGCGGGCTATACCGGCTATTAAAGGCCCGCTGCAGCATTAAAGGCCCGGGCCGAAGGCGAGGGACTTTAACAAAAGCAGCGGGACTTTAATAGCGGTATAGCCCTGCTACGAAGGGCTATAAGGCTATTAGAACATTCTGCCACTAGAGGGCAGAATGTTCTAACATATTAAACAAAGGCTTCTCGAAGCTCGAGGAGATTTAAATCCCCTCGAGCTTCGAGAGGCTTTTGTAAAACATTGGAATGTTGCTCTGCGGGCCTTTACCGGCCCGTAGAAGCACGGAGCACTCCATTGTCTACAATGGAGTGCTCCACATTCCAATGTTCTAATAATAATTATAGCACAAATAAACTGTCTAGAACCCTCTGGTTAGAAACCATTCACACATTCTAATATACTGCCTCCAGTTCCACAGCAATAAAAATGAATATCAGTATATATAGGCTGCCTCTTTCTCCTCTTACTCCCACCTTCATTTTCATTAGTAACCTCTAATAAAAGTAGCTCAACCACAACAACTGAGGCTGGGTACAAAGGTTTTCAAGTGTACCTGAAAAAAACTGTAAGAAAAGTGGAAGATTGCCCCATTGACGGGGGCGTAGCTTCAAGGGGGGTGTTACACCCCCCCCTAATAAATGTATACTTTATTAAATAGTTGGGTAAAGGTGCTTTAAGTAGGGTATAGTGAGGTGATTGTCAGATTTCACTTGGGATGTTTACATACACATGCACTCTATTGCCTGTTTTAAACGTCTTGAAAAAATTGTTATTTTGCAAAATGTTTAGTTTTAAGTACCCCCTCACAATCACAACTCCTCTCCCTTCCTACTGCTTGTTAAGGCCCCCTCTGGCCCTGGTTCCCATATAATGTATTTTAACCAGCGTGATAGTTAGGAAATCTGAAGCTCACTCCTCCCCCAACCTTACTGACCAAGAAACGTCCCTGTCCTTTGACTATTCTTTTAAGAAGAGTGTGTCGTAAATGAGAAGTAGAAGTGGAAGGACAGTATTAACTGCATTATAGTCAGCTCTTTATTGAATAAAACAAGTGCCAGGGTCCAAGGTTGCAGCTTGCATCACCCACTCTCCCAGCCAGTCCTACCAAATACCAGTGTATTTGTAAAGCTATCGGACTGGCAGTGGACGAGTTAGTATTAATGTTTTTAATGAAACAATGATTTGCTAAACATGGTTGCTGATGTGCTCTACTGTAAAATAGACAAATATCACCACCATGTGGCCTCTGTCAAAAATAACCCGGTATTGGCGAACACCAGCACAAATTAAGCACTGAATCGACCTTGGCTGAGCATAGGTGGAAACTGAGGGGCATATGTTCACGTCCCTATCGCCACCACAACGTCACTTTTACGGACGTTGTGGTGGCGATAGGGGCTGCGCCTTAGGTACAAGGCAGCGTTAAGCCACTTAACGTGGCTTAATGCTTCCTTGTACATAAGGCACCCTTTCACGCTATGGTTAGCGTGAAAGGGGCATGCAGTGGTTGTTGTAGTGGGCCTTCCACCGTTTCCAATGTATTTGACGCTGCCCCCTATGTACAAGACTGGCATACATAGGAGGCAGCGCCTACATTAAGACCAGGAAAACCCTTCCCTTAAGTTGGCGAAACGGGGAGAAATGCATTATTTCTCCTAGTTTTTGCTTTGTCCTTGTGTGCTGCCTCGTGCAGCACACATAGAAAAAGCAAAATGCCACGGTTTGTTTATGTACCGGAAGGTATCCCTTCCTGTACATAAACCAACTTTTAAAAAAAATTCAATTTTGTCACTTTCATGTGTGCTGCATGAAGCAGCACACATGAAAGTGACAGAATTGCATTTTAGGATTGTTTATGTGCAGGAAGGGACACCTTCCTACACATAAACAATCCTCCCCTGCATGCAGACATCCTAGAGTGCAAGGGTGCCTGCGTTGGTGCTAAGTTGCTAAACTTAGCGTCATCGCAGGGGGAAACGCAAGGCTGCACCACATTCTTGTAAATATGGTGCAGCCTTGCGTTTCAGAAGTGGCGGAGCATGTCTCTAAGCCAAGGAGGCTAACGACACGCTCTGCCACTTCCTTGTACATATACCCCTGAGTGAACTGTTTCTCTACTCTCACTGCCACACAATGATCAGTCCTCAGACATCGTAAAAGCTCAATAACTCTTCACTCTTTAACGCAATGTTGCTTTCACATTATGGTTTTAGGAGCAACATACTCAACAGTATAATAAAGCCAGTTTTATAAATAGTATAGAAAAAGGCCCTAATACAGGCAAAGACAATCCCCTAGGTTGGCAGTGCAAAACAGCGATAATTGCGATATTGTACGTCCTTCACACCCCTGGGCCCTGGTGTTTGTGAATTTGCTGTACTATTGCCAGCCAGGCACCTGTGCTTGAGTTACATCTTTCCAATTAGGTTTTCGAAACTTACCTTAAGAGAGCACACTCTCTGAACTCTTGCAGTGAAGATGGACGTAGGGTTTGAAATTATGAAAATTAAATATATGAGAAACATTTTAGGATCCTGATATATCTTCTCAAATATGAGCCAGTTCCTCTTACCCAAGACCGCTTTTTTGAATGTGAACCCCGCCAAAAGTGCAGCATATGAGGTAATTTCTCTGCAGATGGAAAAAACAGCCAACTTAAGACCTCAGTACGAATGCTGTTGTAATTCAGTTTTTTGTGGAAACAGAAGTATTTGCCTCAATAGCAACTATAGGTTTGGAAGTAAAACCACAGATTTTGGCTTTTCCCTGTGCATATTTTGCCTGGAAAGTCTTGAAGATATGTCCGTGGAGAAAAGGGTTTGCAATCGAAGGAAACATATGGGGGAATCTGTTTGTTAACACCAATTCCTTAATTCCTTTTCCAATACCAAAAGGATTACTGCACAACTCACAAATTCTAGGTGTGGAATTACTGATGCGGTTTTCTCGCATCACTTATAATGAGGGCCTTAATGTTTTGGCAATTTATCGGAAGTTCTGTATTGCTAACAATTCTAGGTCCATCATCACTGTAGCTAAAAAGTTCCCTAAAACTTTCTTAAGGGTCTTGATCTACAATCATCCAATAATTTACAATCATTGTGATTATGTTGATCATGTAATTTGTTGGTGGCGGGAGTACTATACGGATCACCTCTAGTTGTTCAAATATCATTACGGAGTCCACTTACTAATATTTTCCTTCAATCATTGTAAATCTAGTTCATGACATCTTGGACTGTTTCCACCACTAAATCCGTCAGTCACACTGCAAACATTTGCTTTGCCTGAGGGAAAGGACAAGAATTGCTTGTATTTTAATGGCTGCTTTTATATATATTTCCGAATGATGTGATATCCTGAAGTTCTTGACTGATATTTACGATATTGAAATGAGGAACAATTCCCCTAGGGTATGAGATGAAAAGGACGTAACTTCTATATCAAGGACTAACTTCTATTTTAATTAATCCTGTTGCGTCCCCCTAAAATAATGGATATCATGATTTCCATTAATGTGAATCACTAATGCAGCTAAGTAATTCAAGGACATTTTATCACCAGACAGACATCTACACGCGGACATTGCTCATTGGTAATTTCTCCGTCAAGCATCTGTGGCAGTGGCCCACTGCACTTTCCTGCCTACCTTTTGTCTTTTTGTTTTTGCAAATCTTCCAATTTTTGGAAGAGTAGCTATCTCCGTCTCAGAAAGGAATTTACTGCAATCCAAATGTTTACCTGCCCCACTACTCCTCTTTTTGTTTTCATGTTGTTGCCCACCCCCAATCCCGTGTTGTTGTTTTCTACTCTCCTTGGGACCCTCCCGTGCCCCTGGTTATGACGATCGCCCCCCAAACACTTCCTCCCCCTTTTGTTTTTAATATTTTCCCACCTGTGCACCTCAGCCGGAAAAGGAAAGTCTGGCTGTACGATGGGCCTGGAAACATTTTCATGTTTTTCTGTACAGAAAACATTTAACTATCATTACAGACCATCAAGTGCTGCTTACTATTTTGGAAAACCGAAAGCCAAGATGCCCCCTTGCGTTGAGAGGTGGGGGTTGTGACTTCAAGAGTACAACTATGCAATTGTACACAAGACGGATAAAGACCAGAATCCTGCTGATAAATTTTCATGATTATCGCTACATTGTCACAGTTCAATATCCAAAATGGCTGAGGAGTACATTAACTTCATTGTGAGATCTAGCACGCCAGCAGCCCTATCTAATGAACAAATTATTGCTGCTACTAATGCTGACAAGAACATGCTTATCCTCAAGGACATCATTTCAACTCAATCATGTAGAAAGAATGCTCAACCTTTTGCTAACAATGTTGAATTTCAAAAATTCGAAAATGTCAAGGATAAACTGTCCATTACCAGGGAAAGTGTTGTATTGAGAGGCTCAAGAATCGTCATACCAGAGAGTCTAAGACAACAAACCATTGAACTACTCATGAAGGACATCGTGGTAATGTAGCCACCAAAAGAGCCCTCAGAGACCGAGTGCCTCAAATGAGGTCCTACTGGCACTTTTGCGCCCCTGGAACGTCACTTTTTTTACGTTCCAGTAGCGAAATGTGCCACCGCATATTTATAAGGCCATGTAAAGCCACTTTAAACATTTCTCCTCGTGCTTTCATTTTTCTATGTGTGCTGCATTCTGCAGCACACATAGTAAAAGGAAAGCGCCTGAATCGATTGATTTTCTGCAGGAAGGGTCCCTTCCTGCACAAAATCAATCATTCGCGCAACGCATTGGCGCATGGCAGCCCATTGTGCGCCGGCGCAGGGTGAAAGGACAGGAATGTGCCGTATCATATAGATACAGCAGATTCCTGCCCTTTACCTTTGCCGTAGGGCAGCGCAGCATGGAGGCCTGCTGCGCTGCCCTATGGCAAAAGCCCATAAATAAGGCTGTGAATGTGGTTCCCGCGCCTAGATAAGAGAGTGGCACGGGAACTAAAAGAGTGTCATCTTTGCAACTGCCTTTCCACCCAAAGTGACACAGCATCCATTGACAATGTTTGAGCTTTCTGTTCATGCCTGGGAAAGGGTTGCAGTTGATTTATTTGGGTCCTTAGGAAATGGACATCATCTCGTGGTAGTCATTGATGAGTAATTTTGCTTTCCTTTAGAAGAGAAGTTATCAACAACCCATGCAAGGTCATTAAGCAGCTGGATGACATCTTTGCAGCGTAGGGCATCCCTGCTACTCTCAAATCTGACAATGGTCCGCCATTCAGTAGCAAAGAATTCAAGGAATTTCTAGTCAAGCTAAATGTCAAGCATCAAAAGAGTACACCTCTGTGACCCCAAGGGAAATTCAATAAACATCGATGGAAGGAGTCAAGTTAAACCAGGCCCTGTGTCAAGTCCCCTGTGCACATCGTTCAACTCCTCACTCCACAACTGGTGAGAGTCCTGTCACCTTGCTATTTGGTAGCGCCATTGGTACCAAACTACCACAGTGGACGGTAGGCCTGTCCATGAGTGCCGATAAGGTTCATGTTACAGACACTTCTCAAAAGTCTAAGAAGAAAACATATGCCGATCGTCATCAATGAGCTGAGGAAACTGTATTTGATGAAGGTGACTGGGTCCTGGTCAAACAGAAGCAAAATCAGAAAACAGACACTTTGTTTGCTGTCGATCCTCTGAGGGTTGTGACGTGCAAAGGATACATGGTGACGGCACTGTGTCCCGGAAAGTCCATCACAAGGTACTTGTCACACTTTAAGCACCTACCTCGATGTGCATCAGCTCTTGCAATCATGAATCAAGCGACGACTACTAGCAGTCCAAATAAAGGACCGGAACGTGCACCACCGGTGCACCATGAGAGATTATCTCAATCGATCTGGCCGACTAGTGCAAGTGCCTCAACAACTTATTGAGGAAATGTAATGTGACTGTTGTTTGTACTTTTTATTTAACAAAGGGGAAATGTGTTGTGAGACTGCTCGCTGGAACCCTTGCTGTTGTGGATGGACTCTACAAAGGAATTGCGTAACTTGCTGGGAGATGTTAATGGGTGATTATTAATGGTTATGACGTAATGAGAGTGCAGTGTGTGATCATATACTGAGGAATAAAGACTCTGTTACAGAGCTCCATGTGTGACGTATTCATATACATGCTCCCAGGCACAGGAGGACGCTACAGCTCCAAGGATTAGGTAAAGTCTCCAATAGAGGTGAAGGAGTGTTAGAGCACCTCTTAACAGATGTATGTGATTCTAAGCATATTTGCAAACAGTGTTTATTAAAGATGGCTGCTGAGATTGGAGTCAGTATGCCTTTTCAACAGGGTTTGTTTGTTTCCCCCATAACATTTGGTGATTTCAGGCTGAATGAAAGTTTAACAGTTAATGGTTGAATGTACACAGCTTTAGGTGCCACCCTGCCAACCAAGAGGAGCAGCATTCTGTGGTGACCTGAAGGAACCAGTGCTGGCATGAAGGCATACATGCGCCACACATATGTACGGTTTGCTCTAACAAGTATTGAACTTGCGGATAGTGGTGTCTGACTAGTTGTAATGTTGTGCATGTAATTACAGAGCGCACTTCTGTCACCGGCACGAGAGTCACTCACGCTACATGTATTCTTTTGAATCCTGTTCCACAGTCGGGTGCTGAACGAAGCGTGCCAGGATTATACCAACGTTAATCAGTTGGTGGAGATCCTGGTACGCAGCGGGAGCGCCAGGCTGTGGGTGCCTATTACTGCTGAACAAATCTTCAACTACTTACCGCTTCTTTCCGTGAACGCCTCTTATTTCAATTGGCAATGATTGGGAACTTGCTCCACGCATCCGGCACCCACCAGCCAGCTTTGAAGGTCCTGGGGCATTTTCAATGCACCGCTGCTCCCTGCTCTTGGCGTGTTTTATCTCTTGTGTGTCACTGCTTCCGCGACAAACTGATCTCTGCTGTCGTTTTCATCAACTTCGGTGGACTTCTAGAGACTCCGAGTTGCTGCGTGACATCATTGTAGCCCCGCCCCCCAGCATCATCACATTGGGGGCCATCTTCGTTTGGGCTATATTTCACATCTTCATTTCACGACATCATTATAAGTGCGGCCATTTTTTATCTGGATTCTACTTCGGCGCTCAACCTCTATATTTGTTTTACTTCTATTCATACACTTTGGAGCTTTCATATTCGGTGATGGGCTTACCATTATTAGTATATAGTTCACAGTTGAAGAAATTTACAAAACTTGTTAGCAAAATTACTAAATGACTAAAACATTTGTAACATTTTAAGAATACAAAGTCATTTCACTCGCTTTTTACATTTCAGCATTGTATTTATTCTTTACTTCCTGAGAGTTATGGCTACTTCTCAGAAATTTGCTCAACCTCCTCCCTTTTTGCAACACCCTGGTAACCCAGCATTCCTTGGCGCCAATGGGTTAAAGCTTTTGAAAATCATATTGTTGCCATAGATGCTGTAAAATGTTCTCATGATCGCAAGGTTGCAATTCTTTAAGGCTGTTTAGGTCTCGCAGCACAACATGTGTTTGAAAACTTACCTAAGTTTCCCACTCCTCCTGGTGAAGCTGGGGATGCAGATCATTGGAATCCCTACAAAGAGGCTTTATCTTGCTTGGGAAGACATTATGGCCAAGAATCAAATATTATGCTCGAAAGACATAATTTTCACAGGAGAAAACAATATGAGGATGAAACAGTGGAAGAATACATTGCTGCATTACGAGTTATTGCATCAACTTGTGAGTTTGAGGCAGATCCAGAGATCTACATCCGTGATCAATTTGTTTTTGCATGTTATTCAAGAAAAATACAAGAACGCCTTCTTAGCTGCAGAAAACCATCTCTACCAGACACAATTGATATCGCAAAGAGCATTGAGAGGTCTATTGTACCTCCAAAGCTCTTCAACAAGATCAATCCATCAACTCTTTCAAGTCAATGTCACATGATCCTGGAAATTCAGTCAATGCTGTTAACGTAAACAAATCTTTTAAACAACCTTTTAAAAAAGGGAACACGCTTTGTTACAGATGTGGTTTCAAATCACATCTTGGGAACTATCCTATGTGTCCTGCTTCAGGAAAAAGATATGTTTTATGTAAAAATATTGGACATTTTTAAGGTGTTTGCAGATCTGCCAAGAGACCTACCAGAAATAATAGTGTGGAATTTACTGAATATCTCGAAGATTGTACGGAGCAATTCAATGACATGATTGTTTCAATTGAATGTAATTCAGTTTTCAATCCTCATTATGTCAAAGGTCCCTTAGGTGTTGCATTATTTGGAAAAATTGAGATTCCTATTATGGCAGATTCTGGTTCACCTATAACTATTTTATCCGATGTCATGTTTCTTGAGAGATGACAAGGTTCTATTGCTTTAACCAAAACAGACGTCAATCTAAAAGCATTTGAAAAATTTGAAATAGAAAAATTGTGTTACTTTAATTCAAGTTTGGAATGTCTAGGAAGGTCTAAATTTACGAAAGTTTATGTTGCAGTTAAAGGACGCAATATAGTTGGCTGGCAGGATCTTGCTAAAATGGGTTTGCACCATGTTCCTGGGTCAGATAATCCTATTGTACTTGGTGATCTTCCTCAAGGTTATTCCCCAGCTGGTTGGTCAGAAAATGAACAAAACACATTAGATTGTATCAATATCACTGATCATTCACACTACGTTAAAAAGATTTTAGACTTGTTTCCCAATTTGTTTTGCGACAAGTTGGGCACTGTCAAAGGTTTTCAACATCAAGTACAGCTTAAGCCTCATGCTCAACCTTTCTCACATAAGGTTCTCCCTTTACCCCTTAGTGCCAGGGATGAGCTTAAGTCAGTTCTGAAGAAATTATGTGATGAAGGGGTCATTGCACCATGTGATTCCTCAGAATGGGTTTCTCCCATTGCTATTGTCCGGAAAAAATCTGGTGAGGTCAGGTTATGTGCGGACTTGCGCACCTTAAACAAGAACATTTTAATTGATTGTCATCTCCTCCCTAAAGTCCACGAACTTAGGGGGTGCCAAATTCTTTTCCATAATAGACCTTCGCTCAGCTTATCACCAGATTCAGTTGACAACTGATTCGCAAGATCTTACCACTTTTATCACACCCTTTGGGGTCTACAAATATCTAAAACTTCCTTTTGGCTTGGCCTCCGCGGCAAGCGTTTATCAGAAGATAATGGACAAACTGTTTCAAGACATGCCGGGGGTCCAGGCCTATCAAGATTGTATTCTAGTTTTTGCTAATGATTGGGAAACACATTTGAAAAATCTTACTGGTGTCTTAAGCAAATTGAATGATGCAGGAATGACCATCAGATCTGACAAATGTCAGTTTGGTACACAACAGTTGGATTACTTAGGTCATACTTTGTCATCTCAAGGAATCAGATCAAAGTTATCACTTATCAAGGCCATCAGTCATGCGGTTCCTCCCAAAGACAAAGATTCTCTTCAATCATTTTTGGGATTGGCAGAGTACTATGCCCGTTTTGTTAAGGGATATGCTCAAACTGTTGAGCCTTTGTGTGCCTTATTGCGCAAAGGATCAAAGTTTCTTTGGTCAGATGAAGTATCATCTTCATTTGATCAAACCAAAATACTCATTGTTGAAGCACCCGCACTTCATTCTTATCAAGATGATGCCAAATGTTTCATAATTGTTGATGCTAGCCTTACAGGCTTGGGTGCAGTTCTTGGTCAGTGGGTTGCTGGAAAGGTACACACTATAGCTTTTTCGTCAAGAATGCTTAAGTCCTCTGAGACCCATTACAGTACAATTGAACATGAGGCCCTCGCCTGCGTTTGGGCAATTGAGAAGTTAGGAAATTATATTTGGGGGTGTGAATTTGAATTATTCACTGATCACAAACCTCTTACACATTTATTCAATGGCAATGGGCTTGGGAGGACCTCGGCCAGATGGATGTATGACGTTACAACGCACACTTTTACAACGCATTTTTTACAACACATTTTTTACAACGCATAATCCATTACAACGCATGACATTACAACGCATGACACTACAACGCATTTTTAAAAAATACCTTTACAACGCATTGCCATTACAACGCATACTACCTTTACAACGCATACCATTACAACGCATTATATTAAATTACATTTAAGGTAAGTATTAGATAGTATAGGGGTAAAAATTACTATTCTAACTCCAGGGGGTGCAACAGTAGGGTAAGTGTTGGATAGTATAGGGGTAAAAATTACTATTCTAACTCCAGGGGGTGCAACAGTAGGGTAAGTGTTGGATAGTGTAGGGGTAAAAATTACTATTCTAACTCCAGGGGGTGCAATAGTAGGGTAAGTGTTGGATAGTATAGGGGTAAAAATTACTATTCTAACTCCAGGGGGTGCATCAGTAGGGTAAGTGTTGGATAGTATAGGGGTAACAATTACTATTCTAACTCCAGGGGGTGCATCAGTAGGGTAAGTGTTGGATAGTATAGGGGTAAAAATTACTATTCTAACTCCAGGGGGTGCATCAGTAGGGTAAGTGTTGGATAGTATAGGGGTAAAAATTACTATTCTAACTCCAGGGGGTGCATCAGTAGGGTAAGTGTTGGATAGTATAGGGGTACAAATTACTATTCTAACTCCAGGGGGTGCATCAGTAGGGTAAGTGTTGGATAGTATAGGGGTAAAAATTACTATTCTAACTCCAGGGGGTGCATCAGAAGGGTAAGTGTTGGATAGTATAGGGGTAAAAATTACTATTCTAACTCCAGGGGGTGCATCAGTAGGGTAAGTGTTGGATAGTATAGGGGTAAAAATTACTATTCTAACTCCAGGGGGTGCATCAGTAGGGTAAGTGTTGGATAGTATAGGGGTAAAAATTACTATTCTAACTCCAGGGGGTACATCAGTAGGGTAAGTGTTGGATAGTATAGGGGTAAAAATTACTATTCTAACTCCAGGGGGTGCAACAGTAGGGTAAGTGTTGGATAGTGTAGTGTAATATTATGCATTGTAATGGTATGCGTTGTAATGGTAGTATGCGTTGTAATGGAATGCGTTGTAAAGGTAGTTTTTAAAAATGCGTTGTAGTGTCATGCGTTGTAATGTCATGCGTTGTAATGGATTATGCGTTGTAAAAAATGCGTTGTAAAGGTAGTGCATTGTAAAAGTTGCGTTGTAAAGGTTGTTCCCCCGGCCAGATTGGTCAGATTACTTTCAAAATTGCAAGAGTTTCATTTCTCTATCAAGCATATTTCTGGTGGAAGGAATTTCAGGGCTGATTGCCTTTCACGCATGGCATTGCATGATGTTTCAGATGATGAGAGTATTGAAGATACAGAATGTGTTGTGGCAGTTCTTGATGCTGTTAGACAATGCCAAAATATTACTGAACAAGTCTGTTTGGAAGCTTATAGAAAGGATGATATTGTGAAACTTGTCATGGAATATATTGTAAAGGGTTGGCCTGAAAGCAGGAAACTTTGCAATGAGTTAAAAGCATTGTCCATGGTCGCCTCTGAACTTTCCTTGGTCAATGGCATGGTTAAGAGACATGATTCTTTTGTTCCCCCATCAATTTTAAGAGAGGATATCATTAAATGTGCACATCATGGTCATTTAGGCATTTCAAAGGCCTCGCAACTCATTAAGGGGCAGATTATCAAGAAACAGAGATAACATTATCGCCGCTTTAGCGGCAGAAAACTGCCGCTACAGCGGCGATAATGGGCTTAATAATATGCCCTTGAGAATTCCCATAAAAGCCCATGTTTTGGTGACAATATGGGCTTCGATTAGAATTCTCAAGTGCATATTATCAAGCCCATTATCGCTGCTTTAGCTGCAGTTTTCTGCCGCTAAAGCGGCGATAATTTTAACTCCATGCTTGATAATATGCCCCCAGGTTGCATTAATGGTGGCCATCTCTAGAATCTCAGGTCAAGTTTTATATTGATTCATGTTCGGAATGCCTCTTATCAGATAAGAAATGGAAAGTCATGAACACACCCTTGCATCCTGTTCCATTTCCGAACAAGCCCTGGGACAAGGTTGGAGTAGATTTTTCAGGTCCTTATGACCTTTTATCTTATGACTTAAAGTTTTTAATTTTGTTGGTTGATTACCATTCCAAACGGATTTATCATATGTTTTGTGATTCACCTAGCTCCACCAATGCCATCAGATTTTTGAAAAAAAGTGTTTTCCATTGAAGGGTCACCTTCTATTATAGTTACCAACAATGTACACATTTCATTTCTCAGACATTTTCTGCATTTTTAGCAGAAAAGGAGGTCAATCATTTCAAGGTTGCTTTATATTCACCATCATCCAATGGATTAGTTGAAAGGGCAAACAGATTAGTCAAGGATGCCATTCAAGCAGCTCTTTCCTCAGGAAAAGATGTTCAAGATTTTGTTGAGGACAAGTTATGGTCATATAACATTTCACCACATTGCACCACTGGCCTTCCGCCTTTTTCTACTGATTTGAAATTCAATGATTGGGTTCTCATTAAAAGTCCAAAAAGGGTGACAAAGCAAAATGGCGGCAACATGGTGAGCGGCGAACTGAGCCCCGGAGCCTCTGCGCCAACTAAAGCAGCATGATAACCCGGTGCCCCTGCGCGGATCGACGGTCTCCAGAAGAACAGCAGGAGAGACTGCGGCGGCGGGGAGAAGGCTTACCGAGACAGCGGTATCTTCAGTGGTCAGAGGGGCGGTGAGTGCGGAGGGCAAGAGCGGCATGAACTACCGGGCCGGCTAGAGGCAAAATCGAGGCCCTGGCTGGAGCGAGGAGCGGGGTCCACTGCAGCGGCCCGGCGCCCCGCCCTCCCCCACCCTCATTACAGAAGACCCAGCTGACAAAGGCATGGAATGGGCGCAATTGTGGGGGGCGTCACAGAGGAGGCTGCTGGGGGGTCCCTCACGTGGTGCATCCCCCTCGCCTCAAGAGACTTCAGGCCCCGGGGCACAAGATCACACACGAGTGAGAGGCCTTAATCGGACCGTAGTTCTGGCCCGTGACGGGGGCAACAAGATGAGACAGACTGGGTGCCCCTGGAGAGAAGGAGGCCCTGCAGCAGGCCGGAAGTGTGCGCTGAGACCCGGGGGCTAGCTGAGGTCTGAATCAACGCCAATAGAGAGCACTGGGTCCCGGCTGTTTCGCTGGACATTGAAGGCATTCAGGGAAGCGGGTGGGCGACTGTGCAGCGCCCTCAGCCAATCGAAGGGGCCGGTCCCCGAGAAACCCGACGAGGGCAGCAAGGTGAGACAGATTGGGTGCCCTTGAAGAGGAGGGGGCTCTGCAGCAGGCTGGAAGCGCGCGCGGAGACCCGGGAGCGAGCTGAGGCCCGAATCAATGCCAGAAGAGGGCACTGGGCCCCAACAGTTTCACTGGACACTGAAGACATTCAGGGAACCGGGGGGGGGGGGGGTGACCGTGCAGCGCCTCCGGCCAATTACAAGGGGCAGGTCCCTGAGAAACCCAACAGGCTACCGAGGAGGCTGTTTCTCCACCAGGCAGGCAGCGGGGACTACCCGGGGCAGGCCCCTGACAGTGGACACCCTCCCCAGCGATAATTGCAAGTGGAAGAGGGCCCAAGGCATCGTCTCAAAACAGGCTGGCAAAATTTGCATGGAACAAGGTGGGAGAGGAGCGGGATAAAGAGCAAACGGAAGTTACTGAGAGAAAGCGCGGCTCCTCTCCCTCGGCCGACCTCATTTTCCACGATATAATGGATGCCATCTCAGGGGTGCGTACCTCCCTGGAAGCACGCATAGATTCAGTTAATGTGGAGGTGTCCTTGCTCAGGGCGGACTTTCGCAAAATGGACGATAAAGTCAGGGACCTTGGTGACACGACAGGCAGGCAGACGCATCCCAACTCCAGCAGCAGGACAGTGAACAGCGTACTCAACAGGCCAGGATGGCCAAATAGCTGGATGATTATGAAGGGCGGGCGCGGAGAAATAACATTCGTATACTAGGAGTGCCGGAGCGTGTGGATGGGCCCGCGGCAGACCTCTTCATTGAAGACCTAATCACAAAACACCTACAGCCCAAAAGACCATCTGGCTACTTCTCCGTTGAGCGAGCACATAGGGTCCCGGGGGGTCGGCCCAAACCGGGGGCCCCTCCGCGTCCGCTCATTGCCCGGGTCTTAAATTTAAGAGCCCGAGATATAATTCTGCAGACGGCCAGAGTTACACCTCCACTCAAGATCGACAACAGTGTGATCACTTTCTTCCCGAATTACACAGCGAAAGTCCAGGCTCAAAAGCGCAGCTTTACGGCGGTGAAAAAAGAACTCATAATCCGCGAAGTAAAATATGCTATGCTCTTACCCGCAACACAGCACGTAGAATCGGAGGGGAAGACGTAGTTCTTCTCCACACCAGAGGAAGCCTGGGACTGGATGGAGGGGTGGCACAAAGTTGGGGGCCGGCGCAAAAGGCAAAACGATGGACCCCGTCCAACCCTCCCCGTGCGAGCGACAGAACAGGAAGAAGGCGCACTGGGGAAGAGAAGGAAGAGACAGCACGCAGGGGAATGGACTGAGATCCAGACTGTGACGGACTAAACTGGTGCACAGAGCAGTGACTACTGGAGGCAGCAAGTTGGCGAACTATCTACAAGCCAGACTTGATGAAGGAACTGAGACATAGTAACAGCACAGGGTGTGGGCCCCATACCGAACAGCACGAGCATTGTAGAGACGGCGACGGTGGGAGAGCGGCCAGCCAACACCCAAGAGTATGTTGGGGGGGAGAGAGGCACTCTGCATAGTTTGGGAGTGGGTAGTTTTAAACCCACTGGCAGGGGGGCAGGGAGGGGGGCGGGAGGGCAGTTGGGGGGAGGGTGGGGGTTTCAGTTTCAGGAAGTTCAAAGATCACAGGTAGGCTAAGTGCATATTTCATGTTGGATCTGAACAGTTACATCAGCGGGGTAATCGCCGCCATTTGGGTCATGTTTGAATTGCGCACCAAGCTATGTGACAATATGCAGAGGGGAAATTTGCTTTCACAGAGCCACGGTCCTGCCCCTAAGGGCATTGATGTTTTCCGAACGCATTTACTGATGTATGATGGCGGGGGTTAATATGGACAAGTCACTTTCCGTGATGATATGGAATGTAAATGGAATGGGGGACAAGATCAAGCGGGGAATTGTGCAACAGTACCTAAAGAGGCAGGCCCCGGATCGAGTGTTACTCCAGGAGACACATATGGTGGGCAATAAAAGTAAGGCACTCACGAGATGGGGATACAAGCTGTTGGTGCATGCGGGCTTTACCTCGGGATCACGGGGTACTGGCATCCTAGTCAAGAAAAATATGGAACTTACAATGAAGCGCACATGGGCGGATCCAAGAGGCAGATTTGTTGTGGCAGAGACACAATGGGAGGGCAGGATTCTGAATGTGGTCTCGGTGTTTTGCCCCCTGGCACTGGGTAAAGAAGTGCTTGTGGACCTGGGGAGGATGCCGGCAGACCTTTCCATAGGCACCCTCATAATGGGAGGAGACTTCAGCATGACAATGGACGATAGCAAAGACAGACTTCCACCCAGACAGATGACCCAATTGGTCCAGGTGGAGGGAGACCTCCAACGACTAGAGGACAACTATAACTCGGCCCCCTCTGAGGATGCTAAGCACAGCCTGACGCTTAAGCAGGCGGAATATAAGATCCTGGTCAGGAAAAAGACACAGGCCCAGCTCCTTCATACTGCACACAAACTGTACGAGCTGGGAGACAGAGCAGGGAAGCTGTTGGCGTGGTTGGAGAAGAGGAAGTAGGGGGAGAGGTGGGTGCCCCAACTGACTTTTAGGGATGGGTCACAGGTTCACACCCAAGAGACAGTGGAGGTCACCACGGAGGGCTTACGCTATCTAGGGATTTTTGTAACTCCAGACCCGCAACTCTTCCATGAGCGTAATCTGACTGCTCCTCTGACTCGACTGAAGGCAGATGTGAACAACTGGCGCTCCCTGCCTCTGTCCCTGGTGGGGCGAGCGGCCCTATTTAAGATGCTAGCCCTTCCTCTATTCCTGTATGTCCTCCAAAATTGTCCACGCAGAGGGTTCCCGATACATACTTCTCAGGAGCAGAGAGCGGACTCAGAACACTGCTTTGGGACAGGGGATTCCGTCGAATAGCCATGGAAAAACTGACCAAGGGGTGATACGATGAGGGTATCGCCCTACCAGACATCCGCCTTTACTCTTGGGCTTCACAGCTGGTGGTGGTAAATCACTGGATTTACAAATCCCCGGTGGATCCGGCATACATGCTAGACAGATGTGAGATGGGGAGGGCAGGATATCTGGAGGCATTGTATTCTAAGGCCCGGAGAGGTCGCTATGTGGGCCCGACTGCACATACAGTGACGATATGCACCTGGCAAACTCCCGACTGGGCTGGCGAAGACCCTCACCAAAGCTACGCCTCTCTGGTGCACCCAGAGCCTGGGTCTTCTTGGCCAACATTCCGAGTTTGACAAGTGGGATATAATGGGAATCTTTATGATAGGGGACTTGGTAAAGATGGGGGCACTCCTTAAATTCGGAGACCTACAGAAGACATATGACCTGGCCCAGGGGGAGGTGTTCAGATATCTACAAATCGGGCACGCCCTTACCACAGTTCTCCCTGACATGACAGACGTCCCAGACTCATACCCACTAGAGGATAGGCTCTTGGACGGACCATTACTAACCAAAGCTATTTCACTTATATATAAGAAACTCTGCAACAATCTACCGGACACTTTCCATAAGCTCCGGGAGAAGTGGCCACTAGACTTGGGGCCAATGGATGATGACGATTGGTAGGACGCGTTGATGTCTCCTCGGGAGGCAACCGTAACACTCCGATACAGACTTATCCAATTAAAAATCCTGCATAGGTCATACATGACAGGAATAACCGTGGCAAGAATAGGCACAAGGGCGAATACATTCTGCCTTCGTGGGTGTCAGCAAGATGCAACTTTCTACCACATGATATGGGACTGCCCGAAGGTGAGGAGCATATGGGAGGGGGCCATGAAACATATCCTAGAGGCCCTGGGGAGGAAACACACCCTTACACCCCGGCTGGGTCTCCTGAACATCTGGGGACCGACAGACCTCACAGAAACCGAACAACAATTCATGACACTAGGCTTCACACTGGTCAAGAGGGAGATAGCTAGGAAATGGGACATAGCATGCGGACCCTCACTTCGGACGTGGATTAGAGAATATGATAAATGCATGGTTGCGGAAAAGGAGGTTTTTAAAAAGAGAGGGAGCCTGAAAAAATGGGATAGAAAGTGGGGTAAGTGGAATGCGCACCGAGGCGATTTATGTGTGTTACCGTCGACAGAATTGGAACTGCAACGTACAGAAAGACGACGACTTCATCCGTTTTAACTGTAATGATTGTACCACCCAAATGACTGTTTTGTATGATGACATATGCCAAATCTCATTTAATTCAACATGTGATCTATTATTGTTCAAATTTAATAAAAGATTTTTTTTAAATAATTTTAAAAAAGGGTGACAGAGGGGTTGTCTAAATTTTCATCTCCTGTACAAGTCACAGATGTGAGCAAAGGCTCAGTACTACTTGGTTCTAGAGGATGGTGGAGCAAGAGATCACTTGTGTGGCTTTCTGACTCACAAGTTGCCTCTTTACTTAAGTTATCCAAACAGGAGGTGGAACAATGCGACTGGACAAACTGGTTGCGTGATCCTTCATCTGTTATTTCTTCGTCTGTCTCTCAAGAGGATTCTATAAAGTCTACTGATGGGCAGTGTTTTAGTACACATACTGCTTTGCATAATTCTCCTTCTCTTGACATGGCTGGGCTTGCATCTTCTTCACCAGTTGTTGTGAGTACACGTCAAAGAAAATTGCCTGTCAAATTTAATGACTAAGTATTGTCTTAAGAAAATGATTATTTTTCCTTCTCGTTATCTCATTATCCCATATTAGTTTTAACTTGTGTTTCCTTTCAGGTTCTCTTCAATTTTGCATTGTTATCATTTTCTCGTTCATTTTGTGGAAAGAGAGAAGTTGTAATGTTGGTCATGTATTTACAGAGCACACTTCTGTCACCGTCGCGAGAGTCACTTGCGCTACATGTATTCTTTTGAATCCTGTTCCACAGTCGGGTGCTGCACGATGCGTGCCAGGACTCTACCAACGTTATTCAGTTGGTGGAAATCCTGGTACGCAGCGGGAGCGCGAGGCTGTGGGTGCCTATAACTGCTGAATAAATCTTCAGCTACTTACCGCTTCTTTCCGTGAACGCCTCTTATTTCATTAGTCTACTGCCAACAGGTCACATAAGATGGGGACTAAAAATAGGGCCGTACATCAAATTTAAAGTAGCCTCTATTAGCAATCAGATAGCTAAAAAAGTGGCCCACTGTTAAGATATATATATCACGCGTGCAGCAAATCCATTTCCAAGCTTTTATTTAGTAACAGCAATTAGGACCACTAGTCCAGCAGCAGCTCAGCCTCCAACTGATCCCAAAATGTCCAGCATTCTACCAGTCACAGCTGAGCACATTATTATGTCACTGGCGACCATTGGAATGTAATGGTTGCCCAGTGACTCGGCCAGGGGTCAGAAATACAGAAGGACCATGAGTACAAACTACAGCACATCTTCCCCGATACAATATATAAACCAAAATTCATAATTAACAATGAGAAGATTAATGAAGTTCAAACACGTAACATAGCATAATAGGATTTTAATGAGATGACCAAAAATGTGTGAAACCTAACTTGACAAAACTAAAATGCATGTCCTAAACATTTTACAACATAGCATAATCGCTATGCCAGGCTGGATGAAACCTCAACCTTTTGGTGGATTGAGCACCACTTAGATTTTTACTTCGCTCATCCGAATAACCTGAACGGTCAAGGAAACCTGTACCATACAAAGTCCTGTTGGCTCCCGTACCATACAAAGTCCTGTTGGCTCTCTGACATATGTCATTCCACTTAACTAACATGGACATACTCCACACATCTCCGGAATCTAATCGCACCACATTTTTCCTCACTTCCAAAATCACTAATGGGCCCATGAATCTAGAGTGTCCTTTTCTCAAGAACCTTGGCTTCCGGACCAACACCTTTTCACCCACACTCCAACACTTATTCTGAACCCCATTCCTGTCATCAAACCTGGCCTTGTATTTCTCTTGATGGGCCAACCTCTTAGATTGGAGGTTTTTTAAAGAATGGGTTGGTTCACAACATACCTTTCTTCCATCCTACCAAGACTCAACATTTACCATGCAGGGCTCAATTTATCATGTGGCTTCCTGCTTCACAAGACAGAAAAAGGTGATAGTGAAGTCACACAATTAGGCATATTGCGGTGAGCCCATCATATCTGACTTGAGAGAAGTCCTAGTTTGAAAAGCTCTCTGAGCACAACTCTTAACTATTTAGTTCATACTCTCTGTCCGGCCATAGGCCTGCAGAGAATATAACGCCGTCTTGTAGTGTTTGCTAGATAATTCCTTGAGAAAGGAACACATTTCATGGGATGCAAATTGCACCTCATTGTCACTGATAAGGCGCTTGGGTATACCTTCTCTGGAGAATTCCTCAGAGAGAAATTCTATCACTGTCCTGGTGTTAACTAGAGGTGCATACTTAATGGTCTATTAGGATGGCGGTCGGAAAATCACCCGACCACCATGGTAGCGGAAATCAACCGTCCACCGGTACCGCGGCAAAACCAGCGGTTCGATTAGGATCAACCACCAAAAAAATCAGACCGCGGTGGAACGAGGCCACCAAAGACCGTCCGTAGCAGGCGGAGCAGGTGGAAATCCGTCCGTGGCGGTCGGAATCGCGGTGGAAACACACTAAACCAACGCCAGGCCAAGGGGGAAACCGCACAGAAAATTAGGATTCCACCGATGTGACGGCAGGACGTTCCACTGTTTCCGACCGCCGCGGCTGCAAACAGTGATGAATGGGAGATCCAGCAGAAGGGCTGTAGCATAGCCATCGCTGCGGATGCTCCGTGAAAAACATGGCGGTCGACAAAAATAAACTCACAACAAGCCCACCAAGTGCACACAGCAAATTAGCCCTGCTCCCAAAAACACCTAGCACATCCCAATGACACCCCCCCATGGCAACTTAAAAAAAGGCAAATCCCAGCGCAACCCACACAACACACCTGACAGCAATACTCCATTTTGACACACCCATATAGCTGAGCATAAAACCAGCCCCTTCCCTGACCAGAATCCTTTGCAATACTCCACAACTGAAGGGCCCAACACCAGAGCACAAAGGAGAGGCAAACCTGCACACATCACACCAGCACAACAACACACACACACACACACACACACACACCACCTACACCACCCCCACCACACTCACAACTGCACCTCAAAACATTAGCACATCACACACCATGGCACCACAGAAAATGCCCAAATTCACAGAGAGTGAGTTGTCAGTCATGGTAGATGAGATAATCAGAGTAGAACCACAAGTGTTTGGTAGCCTGGTCCAACAGACACCATTAGCCACAAGATCACAATGTGGGCAAGGAAAGTCGACAAGGTCAATGCAGTAGGGACCACCCCGAGCTTCAAAAATGAAATCATGAAGCGGTGGCATGACCTGAAGAGGATTGTGAAACAGAAGAAGAACAAGAACTGTGAGCTGGCTCAGAGGACTGACGGCGGCCCTCCCATTCCACCAAAAACATTCACTGCATGGGAGGAGAAGGTGCTTACCATACTGCATCCAGAGAGTCTCACAAGAATAGCCGAGGGAGTGCAGGCTGGTAAGAACAAAACAAATCTAAACCATTACACTGCCATGTACTGCCTTGCACAACTACAAAGCTACACCTCCTAGGCCTATGTACATTCATATGCATCACAATACCCAACACAGGCCCCACAGATGTAACATCCACTTGATCTAAATCGCCCCAAAGATAGCCTGCAACATTCCCAGGGTTGCATGTGTACAGGCAGCCAGCAGTAGAACTCCCAACAGTGCTCTTGTCCCACCCCTGAGCAGGATGGAGCACTCCCTCCCACCCAGAAGAATGTGGCAGTTATTCCATTGTTCAGCTTCACTGAACAGGTAGGTAGCCATTTTCACATGGAGGGGTGTTTTGGGGTGGCGAGGCAGCACAACAACTCCCACCAGGCCTCCTTGTCCCACCCTTGAGCAGGATGGAGCACTCCCTCCCACCAAGAAGCATGTGTTAGCCATTGCATTGTTCAGCTTCACTTAACAGGTAGGTAGCCATTTTCACATGGAGGGGTGTTTTGGGGATGCAAGGCAGCACTACAACTCCTACCAGACCCCCTTGTCCCACCCTTGAGCAGGGGGAAGCACTCAAACACACACCCAGAAGCATGTGGCAGCCATTGCATTGTTCACCTTCATCTAACAGGTAGGCAGCCATCTTCACAGTTTGTGCTGTTTGGGGGTGGGTGGCCTGCACTACTACTCCCACCATGCCCCCTTGTCCCCCAGCTTAGCATGATAGAGCACTCCCTCCCACTCAGGAGCATGTGGCAGCCATTGTATTGTTCTCCTTCGCCTAACGGGTAGGTAGCCATCTTAACAGGGAGAGTTGTCTGGGGGTGGGAGACCTGCACTACAACTCTCACCAGGCCCCCTTGTCCCACCCCTAAGCAGGATGGAGCACTCCCTCCCACCCAGAAGCATGTGGCAGCCATTGCATTGTTCTCCTTCACTTAACAGGTAGGTAGCCATTTTGACATGGAGGGGTGTTTTGGGGTGGCGAGGCAGCACTACAACTCCCACCAGGCCTCCTTGTCCCACCCCTGAGCAGGATGGAGCACTCCCTCCCACCAAGAAGCATGTGTCAGCCATTGCATTGTTCAGCTTCAGTTAACAGGTAGGTAGCCATTGTCACATGGAGGGGTGTTTTGGGGTGGCAAGGCAGCACTACAACTCCTACCAGACCCCCTTGTCCCACCCTTGAGCAGGATGAAGCACTCAAACACACACCCAGAAGCATGTGGCAGCCATTGCATTGTACACCTTCATCTAACAGGTAGGCAGCCATCTTCACAGTTTGTGCTGTTTGGGGGTGGGAGGCCTGCACTACTACTCCCACCATGCCCCCTTGTCCCTCAGCTTAGCATGATAGAGCACTCCCTCCCACTCAGGAGCATGTGGCAGCCATTGTATTGTTCTCCTTCGCCTAACAGGTAGGTAGCCATCTTAACACGGAGGGCTGTCTGGGGGTGGGCGGCCTGCATTCAACTCCCACCAGGCCCCCTTCTCCCACCCCTGAGCAGGATGGAGCACTCCCTCCCACCCAGAAGCATGTGGCAGCCATTGCATTGTTCTCCTTCATCTAAAAGGTAGGTAGCCATCTTAACAGGGAGGGGTGAATGTGAGGCTAGCACAACAACTCCCAACAGTCCCCCTTGTCCCACCCCTGAGCAGGATGGAGCACTCCCTCCCAACCAGAAGCATGTGGCAGCCATTGCATTGTTCTCCTTCACCTAACAGGTAGGTAGCCATCTTATGCTCTCTTGTCCCACCCCTGAGCAGGATGGAGTACTCCCTCCCACCCAGAAGCATATGACGGCCATTGTATTGTTCTCCTTCATCTAACAGGTAGTTAGCCATCTTAACAGGGAGGGCTGTCTGGGGGTGGGAGGCCTGCACTACAACTCCCACCACACCCCCTTGTCCCACCCCTGAGCAGGATGGAGCACTCCCTCCCACCCAGAAGCATTTGGCAGCCATTGCATTGTTCTCCTTCACCTAACAGGTAGGTAGCCATCTTAACAAGGAGGGGTGAATGTGAGGCCAGCACAACAACTCCCAAAAGTCCCCCTTGTCCCACCCCTGAGCAGGATGGAGCACTCTCTCCCAACCAGAAGCATGTGGCAGCCATTGCATATTTGTCCGTCACCTAAGAAGGTAGGTAGCCATCTTAACACGGAGGGCTGTCTGGGGGTGGGCGGCCTGCATTCAACTCCCACAAGGCCCCCTTCTCCCACCCCTGAGCAGGATGGAGCACTCCCTCCCACCCAGAAGCATGTGGCAGCCATTGCATTGTTCTCCTTCACCTAACAGGTAGGTAGCCATCTTATGCTCTCTTGTCCCACCCCTGAGCAGGATGGAGTACTCCCTCCCACCCAGAAGCATATGACGGCCATTGTATTGTTCTCCTTCATCTAACAGGTAGTTAGCCATCTTAACAGGGAGGGCTGTCTGGGGGTGGGAGGCCTGCACTACAACTCCCACCACACCCCCTTGTCCCACCCCTGAGCAGGATGGAGCACTCCCTCCCACCCAGAAGCATTTGGCAGCCATTGCATTGTTCTCCTTCACCTAACAGGTAGGTAGCCATCTTAACAAGGAGGGGTGAATGTGAGGCCAGCACAACAACTCCCAAAAGTCCCCCTTGTCCCACCCCTGAGCAGGATGGAGCACTCTCTCCCAACCAGAAGCATGTGGCAGCCATTGCATATTTCTCCGTCACCTAAGAAGGTAGGTAGCAATCTTAACAGGGAGGGCTGTCTGGGGGTGGGAGGCCTGCACTACAACTCCCACCAGGCCCCCTTGTCCCACCCCTGAGCAGGATGGAGCACTCCCTTCCACCCAGAAGCATATAGCAGCCATTGCATTATTCCTCTTCACCTAACAGGTAGGTAGCCATCCTAACAGGGAGGGGTGTGTGCGTTTGTGTGTGTGAGACCAGCACAACAACTCCCAACAGTCCCCCTTGTCCCACCCCTGAGCAGGATGGAGCACTCCTTCCCACCCAGAAGCATGTGACAGCCATTGCATATTTCTCCTTCACCTAACAGGTAGCTAGCCATCTTATACTCTCTTGTACAACCCCTGAGCAGGATGGAGCACTCCCGCCCAAACTGAAGAATGTGGCAGCCATTGTATTGTTCTCCTTCACCTAACAGGTAGGTAGCCATCTTAACAGGGAGGGCTGTGTGGGGGTAGGAGGCCTGCACTACATCTCCCACCAGGCCCCACTGTCCCACCCCTGAGCAGGATGGAGCACTCCCTCCCAACCAGAAGCATGTGGCAGCCATTGCATTGTTCTCCTTCACCTAAACTGGTAGGTAGTCATCTTAACAGCGAGGGGGGTGCGTGTGTGTGAAACCAGCACAACAACTCCCAACAGTCCCCCTTGTCCCACCCCTGAGCAGGATGGAGCACTCCCTCCCACCCAGAAGAATGTGGCAGCCATTGCATTATTCTCCTTCACCTAACAGGTAGGTAACCATCTTATGCTGTCTTGTCCCACCCCTGAGCAGGATGGAGCACTCCCGCCCAAACAGAAGAATGTGGCAGCCATTGCATTCTCGATTACCTAACAGGTAGGTAGCCATCTTAACAGGGAGGGCTGTCTGGGGATGGGAGGCCTGCACTACAACTCCCACCAGTCCCCCTTGTCCCATGCCTGAGCAGGATGGAGCACTCCCTCCCAACTAGAAGCATGTGGCAGCCATTGCATTGTTCTCCTTCACCCAACTGGTAGGTAGTCATCTTAACAGGGAGGAGTGTGTGTGTGCGTGAAACCAGCACAACAACTCCCAACAGTCCCCCTTGTCCCACCCCTGAGCAGGATGGAGCACTCCTTCCCACCCAGAAGCATGTGACAGCCATTGCATATTTCTCCTTCACCTAACAGGTAGCTAGCCATCTTATACTCTCTTGTCCAACCCCTGAGCAGGATGGAGCACTCCCGCCCAAACAGAAGAATGTGGCAGCCATTGTATTGTTCTCCTTCACCTAACAGGTAGGTAGCCATCTTAACAGGGAGGGCTGTGTGGGGGTAGGAGGCCTGCACTACATCTCCCACCAGGCCCCACTGTCCCACCCCTGAGCAGGATGGAGCACTCCCTCCCAACCAGAAGCATGTGGCAGCCATTGCATTGTTCTCCTTCACCTAACTGGTAGGTAGTCATCTTAACAGCGAGGGGGGTGCGTGTGTGTGAAACCAGCACAACAACTCCCAACAGTCCCCCTTGTCCCACCCCTGAGCAGGATGGAGCACTCCCTCCCACCCAGAAGAATGTGGCAGCCATTGCATTGTTCTCCTTCACCTAACAGGTAGGTAACCATCTTATGCTGTCTTGTCCCACCCCTGAGCAGGATGGATCACTCCCTCCCACACAGAGCATGTGGCAGCCATTGCATTCTCGATTACCTAACAGGTAGGTAGCCATCTTAACAGGGAGGGCTGTCTGGGGATGGGAGGCCTGCACTACAACTCCCACCAGTCCCCCTTGTCCCACGCCTGAGCAGGATGGAGCACTCCCTCCCAACTAGAAGCATGTGGCAGCCATTGCGTTGTTCTCCTTCACCCAACTGGTAGGTAGTCATCTTAACAGGGAGGGGTGTGTGTGTGCGTGAAACCAGCACAACAACTCCCAACAGTCCCCCTTGTCCCACCCCTGAGCAGGATGGAGCACTCCCTCCCACCAAGAAGCATGTGGCAGCCATTGCATTGTTCTCCTTCACCTAACAGGTAGGTACCCATCTTATGCTCTCTTGTCCCACCCCTGAGCAGGATGGATCACTCCCTCCCACCCAGAAGCATGTTGCAGCCATTGCATTGTTCTCGATTACCTAACAGGTAGGTAGCCATCTTAACAGGGAGGGCTGTCTGGGGGTGGGCGGCCTGCACTGCAACTCCCACCAGGCCCCCTTGTCCCACGCCTGAGCAGGATGGAGCACTCCCTCCCACCCAGATGCATGTAGCAGCCATTGCGCTATTCCTCTTTACCTAACAGGTAGGTAGTCATCTTAACAGGGAGGGGTGTATATGTGTGGGAGGCCAGCACTACAACCCCTACCAGGCCGCCTTGTCCCACCCCTGAGCAGGATGAAGCACTCCCTCCCACCCAGAAGCATGTGGCAGCCATTGCATTGTTCTCCTTCACCTAACAGGCAGGTAGCCATCTTAACAGGGGGGGGGGGGTGAGGCCAGCACAACAACTCCCAACAGTCCCCCTTGTCCCAACCCTGAGCAGGATGGAGCACCCCTTCCCACCCAGAAGCATGTGGCAGCCATTGCATTGTTCTCCTTCACCTAACAGGTAGGTAGCCATCTTATGCTCTCTTGTCCCACCCCTGAGCAGGATGGAGTCATCCCTCCCACCCAGAAGCATATGGCAGCCATTGTATTGTTTTCCTTCACCTAGCAGGTAGTTAGCCATCTTAACAGGGAGGGCTGTCTGGGGGTGGGAGGCCTGCACTACAACACCCACCAGGCCCCCTTGTCCCACCCCTGAGCAGGATGGAGCACTCCCTCCCACCGAGAAGCATGTAGCAGCCATTGCATTATTCCTCTTTACCTAACAGGTAGGTAGTCATCTTAACAGGGAGGGGTGTATAAGTGTGTGAGGCCAGCACTACCACTCCTACCAGGCCGCCTTGTCCCACCTCTGAGCAGCATGGAGCACTCCCTTCCACCCAGAAGCATGTGGCAGCCATTGCATTGTTCTCCTACACCTAACAGGCAGGTAGCCATCTTAACAGGGGGGGGGGTGTGAGGCCAGCACAACAACTCCCAACAGTCCCCCTTGTCGCACTCCTGAGCAGGATGGAATCATCCCTCCAACCCAGAAGCATTTGGCAGCCATTGTATTGTTTTCCTTCACCTAACAGGTAGTTAACCATCTTAACAGGGAGGGCTGTCTGGGGGTGGGAGGCCTGCACTACAAGTGCCACCAGGCCCCCTTGTCCCACCCCTGAGCAGGATGGAGCACACCCTCCCACCCAGAAGCATGCAGCAGCCATTGCATTGTTCTCCTTCACCTAAGTGGTTGGTAGCCATCTTAATAGGGAGGGGTGTGTGTGTGTGTGTGTGAGGCCAGCACAACAACTCCCAACCGTCCCCCTTGTCCCATCCCTGAGTAGGATGGAGCACTCCCTCCCACCCAGAAGCATGTGACAGCCATTGCATTGTTCACGTTCATCTAACAGGTGGGCAGCCATCTTCAAAGTTTGTGCTGTTTGGGGGTGGGAGGCCTGCACTACTACTCCCACCATGCCCCCTTGTTCCCCAGCTTAGCAAGATGGAGCACTCCCTCCCACCCAAAAGCATGTGACAGCCATTGCATTCTTCTCTTTCACCTAACAGGCAGGTAGCCATCTTAACAGGGAGGAGGAGGGTGTGAGGCGAGCACAACAACTCCCAACAGTCCCCCTTGTCCCACCCTTGAGCAGTATGGAGCACCCCTTCCCACCCAGAAGCATGTGGCAGCCATTGCATTGTTCTCCTTCACCTAATAGGTAAGTAGCCATCGTATGCTCTCTTATCCCACCCCTGAGCAGGATGGAGCCATCCCTCCCACCCAGAAGCATATGGCAGCCATTGTATTGTTTTCCTTCACCTAACAGGTAGTTAGCCATCTTAACAGGGAGGGTTGTCTGTGGGTGGGAGGCCTGCACTACAACTCCCACCACGCCCCCTTGTCCCACCCCTGAGCAGGATGGAGAACTCCCTCCCACCCAGAAGCATGTGGCGGCCATTGAATTGTTCTCCTTCACCTAACAGGCAGGTAGCCATCTTATCATGGGGGGGTGTGAGGCCATCACAACAACTCCTACCAGGCCACCTTGTCCCATCCCTGAGCAGGATGGAGCACTCCCTCCCAACCAGAAGCATGTGGCAGCCATTGCATTGTTCTCCTTCACCTAACTGGTAGGTAGTCATCCTAACAGGGAGGGGTGTGCGTGTGTGTGAAACCGGCACAACAACTCCCAGCAGTCCCCCTTGTCCCACCCCTGAGCAGGATGAAGCACTCCCTCTCACCCAGAAGCATGTGGCAGCCATTGCATTGTTCTCCTTCACCCAACAGGTAGGTAGCCATCTTACGCTCTTTTGTCCCACCCCTGAGCAGGATGGAGACCTTCCTCCCACCCAGAAGCATGTAGCAGCCATTCCATTATTCCTCTTTACCTAACAGGTAGGTAGTCATCTTAACAGGGAGGGGTGTATATGTGTGTGAGGCCAGCACAACAACTCCCAACAGTCAGCCTTGTCCCACGCCTGAGCAGGATGGAGCACACCCTCCCACCCAGAAGCATGTGGCAGCCATTGCATTTTTCTCCTTCACCTAACAGGTAGGTAGCCATTGTATACTCACTTGTCCCACCCCTGAGCAGGATGGAGCACTCCCGCCCAAACAGAAGACTGTGGCATCCATTGTATTGTTCTCCTTTACCTAACAGGTAGGTAGCCATCTTAACAGGGAGGGCTGTCTGGGGGTGGGAGGCCTGCACTACAACTCTCACCAGGCCCCTTGTCCCACCCCTGAGCAGGATGGAGCACTCCCTCCCACCCAGAAGCATGTAGCAGCCATTGCGTTATTCCTCTTTACCTAACAGGTAGGTAGTCATCTTAACAGGGAGGGGTGTATATGTTAGAAGGCGACCTCAGAGGAGACAGGGAGCACCCTGAGACCTACCCTCGGGGTATCGTAGCCGGGCACTGGCGGGAGACTCCTCAGGGGAAGAGTCTTGTGTCTAGGATCGTACACGCTGCACCACACGACAAAGAGACACCACACTGTATGTTCTTGGGAACAGATCTTTATCTAATCAGCTTCGTAGGATCTTTATGATCAACAAGGTGGATATGTACAAATAGAGCACGGGCTCAAAGAGTCTCGGTAGGGATAGGGGGTAGCGGGACAGTCTTTGGGGATCCGGATCAATGCAGGGACGTACCCGGCGCACAGCTCACAATCCTCGAGCTGGGGGATACGCTGTGGTCATTGGGGTCCAGCCGGACCGAGGGAGTCTTTAGGAGCCGCAAGTCACTCAGCAGGGCTCAAGCACAAGGTCGGAGGTCTTACGATCTTCAGGGGAGCCGCGAGTCACTCAGCAGGGCTCAAGCACAAGGTCGGAGGTCTTACGATCTTCAGGGGAGCCGCGAGTCACTCAGCAGGGCTCAAGCACAAGGTCGGAGGTCTTACGATCTTCAGGGGAGCCGCGAGTCACTCAGCAGGGCTCAGGTGTTCCAAGGTTGCAAGGGAGCCGCGACCACGTCAGCAGGGCTCTCGTCGTTCCAGAGTCGATCTGCCAGATAGTCCCAGAGCACCCCTTGTTATAGGTCAACTCCTCTTTGATGTCCGGAGTCTGTGTAGGCAGGGGTCTTAGCACTTGGGGGCCGCTTGTTGGAGTTTCCTGCCATGTCGTCCTTTGATCCTTTCAGGGCCGGGTCGGGAGGAGTCCCCGACACACAGCAGGCGTGGAGCCAGCCCTCAGGGAGGCTGGAGGGCCGATCGAAACCCATCTCCCAAGGGGAGGTCAGAGGTGCGATGGAAACTGCTCCTCCCTCTCTCACTCTGTGGGAGCGCGAAGTCCTCCAGCCGGGGCGGCGCCTGTAGGCCTGGGTTGCGCTGGAGCCGGGCGGCCATCGTAGGTGCATGAAGTGTGCAAGCGGGCCCCGTGGTGCTGGGAAGATGGAGGGCACGGACGGGGAAGTCCGGGTCGGGTGCGTGTGGGTCCTGGCAGGAAGGACCAGCTAGGCCGTGTACTCGGGGCTGAATGAGGTGCACGGGTCAGGGGGTGTGGCTGGGGGTCAGGGATGGCCATGCCACGAGGCCGGGTCTAACAGTATAGGTGTGTGAGGCCAGCACTACAACTCCTACCAGGCCGCCTTGTCCCACCCCTGAGCAGGATGGAGCACTCCCTCCCACCCAGAAGCATGTGGCAGCCATTGCATTGTTCTCCTACACCTAACAGGCAGGCAGCCATCTTAACAGGGAGGGGGGTGTGAGGCCAGCACAACAACTCCCACCAGGCCCCCTTGTCCCACCCCTGAGCAGGATGGAGCACTCCCTGCCACCCAGAAGCATGCGGCAGCCATTGCATTGTTCTCCTTCACCTAAGCGGTTGGTAGCCATCTTAATAGGGAGGGGTGTGTGTGAGTGTGTGAGAGGCCAGCACAACAACTCCCAACAGTCCCCCTTGTCCCATCCCTGAGTAGGATGGAGCACTCCCTCCCACACAGAAGCATGTTACAGCCATTGCATTGTTCACTTTCATCTAACAGGTAGGCAGCCATCTTCACAGTTTGCGCTGGTTGGGGGTGGGAGGCCTGCACTACTACTCCCACCATGCCCCCTTGTTCCCCAGCTTAGCAAGATGGAGCACTCCCTCCCACCCGGAAGCATGTGGCAGCCGTTGAATTGTTCTCCTTCACCTAACAGGTAGGTAGCCATCTTATGCTCTCTTGTCCCACCCCTGAGCAGGATGGGATCATCCCTCATACCCATAAGCATATGGCAGCCATTGTATTGTTTTCCTTCACCTAACAGGTAGTTAGCCATCTTAACTGGGAGGGCTGTCTGGGGGTGGGAGGCCTGCACTACAACTCCTACCAGGCCGCCTTGTCCCACCCCTGAGCAGGATGGAACACTCCCTCCCACCCAGAAGCATGTGGCAGCCATTGAATTGTTCTCCTTCACCTAACAGGCAGGTAGCCATCTTAACATGGAGCGGGGGGTGTGAGGCCAGCACAACAACTCCCAACAGTCCCCCTTGTCCCACGCCTGAGCAGGAAGCAGCACTCCCTCCCACCCAGAAGCATGTGGCTGCCATTGCATTTTTCTCCTTCACCTAACAGGTAGGTAGCCATCTTATACTCTTTTGTCCCACCCCTGAGCAGGATGGATGTTGGACAGGCCACACGAAGGGCTTGCTCCCTCCCCGCACGACAGGGCCCAAGCTCCGGCCCGCCAGGCGTGATCCACGAAAAGCACCTGCACCCCGTCTCCCGACGGAACTTCTGCCCTCGGACCTCCATGCATCACGGGCCCCAGCCCCACCGGCTTCCCCGGCCGGGTCAAGCCGCCATCTTGGGCCCTGCACCACGAGGCCGCGTGGCCTCCCCCCGACCCTAACCCTGGGCCTGGCCGGCCCCGACATCCCGGCACCACCATCCACCCAGGAGGTGAGCGGACCACTTGGCAGGTCAATGGGAGAACGAAGCGTCAAGAGCTCTTCCCCCGCCAGGTGCCGATCGCCTCCAGCTCCCCCAGGCGCTGGCTCCACCCCCTGCTGGGTGTCTGGACACCTTCATCCCGGACCCTCCGACCTCCAAGTGCGAGGGCCCGGACATCAAAGGGCGCCTGCCCTATAACTGGAGCAGCTCCGGAGCAGGATGGCAGTTGTATCCTGGAGTCGAGAGACACCGAGAGAACTCAGCCTTGACGGACTACTGGCGCTGCCGTAGCCCTATCTTGCGAACTATCGTCCTGCCTGCTGGCGCTGCCGCGGCCTTCTGCAACATCCATCCTCGTCGGGACCTGCTGGCGCTGCCGCGGCCCGTTGTAACGACCATCCTCACCGGGACCTGCTGGCGCTGCCGCGGACCGTACATCGACCATCTTCACTGGGACCTGCTGGCGCTGCCGCGGACCGTGTATCGACCATCTCTACCGGGACCTGCTGGCGCTGCCGCGGCCCGTACCAGCTACACCACCAAGCTCGAGGATTGTGAGCTAACCATCATCTCATCCGAACTACCTGACTGGTAAACAGACTGTCCCGCTACCCCTTCCCTATCCTAAGAGACCTAAATCGAGGGGACCCCTGAGTCCAGACCTCCTTGTACTATTTCATCGTACCTTAAGAAGTGCATATAAAGAACGCTAAATCTTATCCTTGTGTGGTGTCTGTCTGTGGGGGGGGAAGTTACTTGTCTGTACGATCGCTGGAGACGGCTCTCCCCGGAGACCTCTCCCCCTGACCTCGGCCGACCCTCCCGGTCCGTCTAACATTGGTGGCCAGCGACGCGATCCGAATCAACGCGTAATCGTACAGAGAGTAGCTCACCCCACGACAAAACCACGATGTCAGCCAAAGATAGCGGTTCCACTGAAAAATTCCAAATGGATAAGTTAGAAGAATACAGCCACCGCGAACTGAAACAATTCTGCATGGAACTAGGCATTGCTACCACCGGCCTGAGTACCAAAGATGATTTGAAGCACGCCCTTGAGTCGTGGACAGAAACTGGGATCGCCGGGCCCTCCGACCGAAACAGTGTCGCACCAGAGGGGAACGCCACGGCTCCCGAGGAGCGGGGAACGGGCCTCTCGCAGGAGGAGATCCAGGAAAGAGAAAGAACCAGATTACACGAGTTGGAAATGGCACGGCTCAAGATGGACGGTGAACTCAAGTTAGCCGAGCAGAAACTAAATCTAGAGCATCTGCGGCTCCGAGAAGAACGAGAAGAAAAGCAGAGACAGAGAGAGCTTGAGGAAAAACGAATAACACTCGAACACGAGCGCAAACTGGCGGAAATAGAACTTCGGAAACAGAATAAAGAACCGGGGGTGCCTGAGCGACCGCACACCCCGGGGCCAACCGAGAAAAAAGTACACATCCCCAAGGATGTTGTCCGCGAGTATGTCCGAGAAGACGACATACAACAGTGGTTCAAAGCCTACGAGATCGCCATGACCTCCCACCGGATCGACCGGAGTGATTGGGGAGCCGGACTATGGGGGAGGTTCGTCAACGAAGGTCGCGATGCCCTGCTACAGCTCCCAGATCACCAAATGTCGTCCTACGACCACATGAAGGCTGCCCTCCTCACCCGCTACGGCCTCACACCCGAGATGTACCGCCAGAGGTTCAGAGATTGCACCCGGATCCCGGGCACAACTTGGGTGGAGTACGTTAACTATTTCAGCCGTGCCTTCGAGGGTTGGATCAAGGGGAGCCATGTCACGACCTACGAGCAACTCTTTAACCTTATGGTATGGGAGCACCTGTCGAACAACTGTTTCGTCGAGCTCAGGCAGCACCTCCTCGACAGCAAGCTGACTGACCCCCGGCAGCTCGCCGCCGAAGCTGACCGATGGGAAAGCACCCGAGTGGGCCGGAGAGGGCCACACGAGCCGCACCGAAGCAACCAAGGCCAGCACCGTCCTCGGGGAGGAGGAGGAGGCCAGGGGCGAGGGAGAGACGCCTTGCCGGCAACACCCGTGGCCAGCACCCCGCCTCCGGCCGGCCGGGGCAACCCCCCGATGCGTCCTGGGTTCCGAGCCAACGTCACGTGCCACCGATGCCAGCGAGTCGGCCACTACGCCAATGACCCGAGCTGCCCGCAGAACCAAACACCCAAGCCCCGCCAGGTAGCTGCCGCCGCCCTGGGGGAAGAGCGATTATCGGAGGAACAGGAAGAGTATGAGCCGGCCCAGCAAGAGTGGGAACCGGCCGCCATGGTCCTGGCGTGCCTAGGGGGAAGAGACATGGTCCCGCGGGCTCCCCTACCCGCTAACACCAGGAAATACGGTCAGTGGGTGACCATTAACGGACATCGGGCCGAGGCCTTGCGAGACACAGGCGCCAGTGTGACGGCCGTCCGCTGTCACCTGGTGAAGCCCGAGCAGATCCTGCCGAACATTCTCTGCCCCGTCCGCTCAGCCGACAATTCTGAAAGTATGTGTCAAATGGCCTGCGTCCCATTCGAATGGGGAGGGGTCTCCGGCCTGTTGAAGGTGACGGTCCGGGACGATGCCCCCGTGGACTGCCTCCTGGGGAATGACCTCGAAAATTCCCCGTGGGCCACCGTCGAGAGAAGAGAGCACCTGGGGATGCTGGGCCTTCCGGACTGGGCCTGCATAACCACCCGGTCCATGGCCGCCCATGCCGTCCCCCGATCCGAAGAACCGGAATGGCCAGCACCTCCGCCCCCGGTCGCCCCAGTAGAAGACAACGACGAGGCCAGCCCCCCAGAACCAACGACCGAAGGGGACGCGCAACCCCAGGACTTTCCCGGCCTGGCTCAGTGGCGTCAAGAAGGGGGGCCCACCCAAGAACAGTTCCGCCAGGAACAAAGGACCTGCCCCTCCCTCGAGGGACTCCGCCAACAAGCCAGCGCCCAGAACGCAGGGGACTCCACCGGATCTCACTGGGTCTACTGGGATAACGACCTGCTATACAGCGAACAAAGAATCGCAGAGCTAGGGGCCGGTCGAGTGCTGGTGGTACCTCTCCGCTTCAGAGACTTCCTACTCAACCTGGCCCACGATGTCCCCCTGGGTGGACACCTGGGCCAGGACAAAACTTACAGTCGCCTAGTGACCCACTTTTTCTGGCCGAAAATGAGGAACGACGTCCTGAACCACTGCCGGTCCTGCCCCACATGCCAAGCCAGCGGGAAGAGTGGTCGGAAGCTGAAAGCCCCTCTGCAACCCTTCCCTGTGGTCACCACCCCGTTCGAAAGGGTAGGAATAGACATTGTGGGGCCTCTGGACCCCCGCACGGCACAAGGACACAGGTTCATCCTGGTACTGGTGGACCATGCCACCCGCTACCCCGAGGCGGTGCCCCTACGGACCGTGACAGCTCCGGTGGTTGGCCGGGCCCTAATGGGGATCTTCTCCCGGGTGGGCTTCCCCCGAGAAGTCGTCAGCGACCGAGGCACGAACTTTATCTCCAAATACATGAAGTCCCTCTGGCAACAATGCGGGGTCACCTACAGATTCACGACCCCCTATCACCCCCAAGGGAACGGACTAGTGGAGCGTTTTAACCGCACTCTCAAGGGGATGATTGGGGGATTGGAAGAGCCCCTCCGTCGCCAGTGGGATGTACTACTCCCGTGCCTCCTCTTCGCCTACCGAGAAGTCCCCCAGAAGTCCCTCGGCTTTAGCCCTTTCGAACTCCTGTACGGGCACCCTGTGCGAGGGCCCCTCAGCCTAGTCAAGGAAGGTTGGGAGATGGCCCCCCTAAAGACCCCTCCAGACGTCTTCAAATACCTCCTGGCCCTACGCAATCAGACCCGGCGCTTCAGAGAGATGGCCAAGGCGAACCTCGAGGCCAGCCAGGAGGACATGAAGAGATGGTATGATCACAATGCCTCCTCCGTTGAGTTCGAGCCTGGTCAACAAGTGTGGGTGATGTCCCCCACCGAACCATGTGCCTTGCAAGATAAGTGGACGGGGCCCTTCAAAGTGGTCGAGCGCAAAAGCCCCGTCACTTACCTCATCGACATGGGGACCTCCCGAAACCCCCTTCGGGTCCTCCACACCAACCGACTCAAACCACACTTTGTGCGCTCAGAACTCAGCCTCCTGATGGCTACGGACAGTGGGGCAGAGGAAGACTCCGAACCCCTCCCGGATCTCCTGAAGACTCAGGAGAATGACGGCTCCGTGGACGGGGTCCGGCTCTCTGACGCCCTCACCTCGGAGCAACGCCAGGGCTGCCGAAACCTCCTGCTGCGGTTCGCTACACTGTTCTCCCTCACCCCCGGGGTCACCCCTTGGTGTTTGCACGACGTGGACACCGGGGACAGTCCCCCTATTCAACACCGGGCCTACCGCATACCAGATCGGGTACGGGCCTGCATACAGGAGGAAGTGGCCAAAATGCTCACGATCGGGGTCATCGAGCCCTCGGACAGTCCCTGGGCCAGCCCGGTTGTATTGGTTCCCAAAGCCGCTGCCCCCGGCACCACACCTGAACTGAGATTCTGCGTCGACTACCGGGGCTTGAACGCTGTCACCCGGACCGACGCTCATCCGATCCCCCGAGCGGACGAACTGATCGACCGGCTGGGGGCCGCCCGCTACCTCAGTATCTTCGACCTAACAGCGGGCTACTGGCAGATCGGTCTCACACCCCGGGCTCAGGAACGGTCAGCCTTCTCTACCCCCGATGGCCACTACCAATTCAAGGTCATGCCCTTCGGCATGAAGAATGCCCCAGCCACGTTTCAACGCCTTGTGAACCAGGTCTTGGCGGGGCTCGAAGAGTTCAGCGCTGCCTACCTGGACGATATCGCTGTATACAGCCGCCACTGGTCCGACCACCTCCTCCACCTCCAAGAGGTCCTACAGGCCCTCCAGCGGGCCGGCCTCACAATTAAGGCCGGCAAATGCCAAATTGGCCAAGGGTCCGTGACCTACCTTGGGCACCAAGTGGGAAGCGGGCTGGTGGCCCCGCTGCAACTTAAGATTGCTGCCATCCAGTCCTGGCAGCCCCCCGTCACCCAGACCGAGGTCCGAGCCTTCTTGGGGCTCACCGGCTACTACCGGCGGTTCGTGAAGGACTACGGCAGCATCGTGGGGCCCCTCACGGGTCTCACGTCCAAGAACCACCCAAAGCGGATTAACTGGACCCCCGATTGTCAAGCGGCCTTCGAGAAGCTGAAGGCCGCCCTGTGCACCGCCCCTGTGCTCCAGGCCCCCGATTACAGTCGGGAATTCGTGGTACAGACAGACGCCTCCGACCACGGCATCGGGCCGTTCTTTCTCAATTAAACCCCGAGGGTCATGACCAGCCGGTGGCCTTCATCAGTCGACGTCTCCTGGCCCGAGAACAGCGCTGGAGCACCATCGAGAGGGAGGCCTTCGCAGTGGTGTGGGCCCTCAAAAAGCTCCGGCCCTATCTCTTCGGTACCCACTTCCGGGTACCAACCGACCATCGACCCCTGCAGTGGCTGATGCAGATGCGGGGGGAGAACCCAAAACTATTGCGCTGGTCCATTTCCTTGCAGGGAATGGACTTCACCGTGGAGCACCGACCGGGCCAAGACCACGCCAACGCGGATGGCCTGTCACGATTTTTCCGCCTCGACGAGGAGAGTCCCCAAGAAGATGGGTGACTCTCCCCGCCTTCAGCTGGGGGGGACGCATGTTGGACAGGCCACACGAAGGGCTTGCTCCCTCCCCGCACGACAGGGCCCAAGCTCCGGCCCGCCAGGCGTGACCCACGAAAAGCACCTGCACCCCGTCTCCCGACGGAACTTCTGCCCTCGGACCTCCATGCATCACGGGCCCCAGCCCCACCGGCTTCCCCGGCCGGGTCAAGCCGCCATCTTGGGCCCTGCACCACGAGGCCGCGTGGCCTCCCCCCGACCCTAACCCTGGGCCTGGCCGGCCCCGACATCCCGGCACCACCATCCACCCAGGAGGTGAGCGGACCACTTGGCAGGTCAATGGGAGAACGAAGCGTCAAGAGCTCTTCCCCCGCCAGGTGCCGATCGCCTCCAGCTCCCCCAGGCGCTGGCTCCACCCCCTGCTGGGTGTCTGTACACCTTCATCCCGGACCCTCCGACCTCCAAGTGCGAGGGCCCGGACATCAAAGGGCGCCTGCCCTATAACTGGAGCAGCTCCGGAGCAGGATGGCAGTTGTATCCTGGAGTCGAGAGACACCGAGAGAACTCAGCCTTGACGGACTACTGGCGCTGCCGTAGCCCTATCTTGCGAACTATCGTCCTGCCTGCTGGCGCTGCCGCGGCCTTCTGCAACATCCATCCTCGTCGGGACCTGCTGGCGCTGCCGCGGCCCGTTGTAACGACCATCCTCACCGGGACCTGCTGGCGCTGCCGCGGACCGTACATCGACCATCTTCACTGGGACCTGCTGGCGCTGCCGCGGACCGTGTATCGACCATCTCTACCGGGACCTGCTGGCGCTGCCGCGGCCCGTACCAGCTACACCACCAAGCTCGAGGATTGTGAGCTAACCATCATCTCATCCGAACTACCTGACTGGTAAACAGACTGTCCCGCTACCCCTTCCCTATCCTAAGAGACCTAAATCGAGGGGACCCCTGAGTCCAGACCTCCTTGTACTATTTCCTCGTACCTTAAGAAGTGCATATAAAGAACGCTAAATCTTATCCTTGTGTGGTGTCTGTCTGTGGGGGGGGCAAGTTACTTGTCTGTACGATCGCTGGAGACGGCTCTCCCCGGAGACCTCTCCCCCTGACCTCGGCCGACCCTCCCGGTCCGTCTAACAATGGAGCATTCCCGCCCAAACAGAAGAATGTGGCAGCCATTGTATTGTTCTCCTTCACCTAACAGGTCGGTAGCCGTCTTAACAGGGATGGCTGTCTGGGGGTGGGAGGCCTGCACTACATCTTCCACCGGGCCTGTTAGAAAGGATAGGCGGACCGGGAGGGTCGGCCGGGGTCAGGAGGAGAGGTCTCCGGGGAGAGCCGTCTCCAGCGATCGTACAGACAAGTAACTTCCCCCCCACAGACAGATACCACACACGGATAAGGTTCAGTGTTCTTTATAAGCACTTCTTAAGGTACGGTTGAATGGTACAAGGAGGTCTGGACTCAGGGGTCCCCTCGATTCAAGTCTCTCAAAGCAGGGTAAGGGGTAGCGGGACAGTCTGTCTACCAGTCAGGTAGGTTGGATGAGATGATGATTGGCTCACAATCCTCGAGCTTAGTTGGTACGGGCCGCGGCAGCGCCAGCAGATCCCGGAAAGATGGTCGATGTACGGTCCGCGGCAGCGCCAGCAGGTCCCGGTGATGATGGTCGTTACAACGGGCCGCGGCAGCGCCAGCAGGTCCCGGAGAGGTGGTCGATGTACGGTCCGCGGCAGCGCCAGCAGGTCCCGGTGAGGATGGTCGTTACAACGGGCCGCGGCAGCGCCAGCAGGTCCCGACGAGGATGGATGGTGTAGAGGGCCGCGGCAGCGCCAGCAGGCAGGACGATGGTTCACAGGAGCGGGCTACGGCAGCGCCAGTAGTCCGTCAAGGCTGAGTTCTCTCGGTGTCTCTCGACTCCAGGATACAACTGCCTTCCTGCTCCGGAGTTGCCCCAGTTATAGGGCAGGCGCCCTTTGATGTCCGGACCCTCGCACTTGGAGGTCGGAGGGCCCGGGATGAAGGTGTCCAGACACCCAGCAGGGGGTGGAGCCAGCGCCTGGGGGAGCTGGAGGCGATCGGCACCTGGCGGGGAAGAGCTCTTGACACTTCGTCCTCCCATTGACCTGCCAAGTGGTCCGCTCACCTCCTGGGTGGATGGTGGTGCCGGGATGTCGGGGCCGGCCAGGCCCGGGGTTAGGGTCGGGGCGAGGCCACGCGGCCTCGTGGTGCAGGGCACAAGATGGCGGCTTGAACCGGCCGGGGGAGCCGGTGGGGCTGGGCCCCGTGATGAGTAGAGGTCCGAGGGCAGAAGATCCGTCGGGAGACGGGGTACAGGTGCTTTTCGTGGGTTATGCCTGGTGGGCCGGAGCTCGGGCCCTGTCGTGCGGGGAGGGAGCAAGCCCTTCGTGTGGCCTGTCCAACATGCGTCCCCCCCAGCTGAAGGCGGGGAGAGTCACCCATCTCCTTGGGGACTCTCTTCGTCGAGGCGGAAAAAGCGGGACAGGCCATCCGCGTTGGCGTGGTCTTGGCCTGGTCGGTGCTCCACAGTGAAGTCGATTCCCTGCAGGGAAATGGACCAGCGCAAGAGTTTTGGGTTCTCCCTCCGCATCTGCATCAGCAACTGCAGGGGTCGATGGTCGGTTTGTACCCGGAAGTGGGTACCGAAGAGATAGGGCCGGAGCTTTTTGAGGGCCCACACCACTGCGAAGGCCTCCCTCTCGATGGTGCTCCAGCGCTGTTCTCGGGCCAGGAGACGTCGACTGATGAAGGCCACCGGCTGGTCATGACCTTCGGGGTTTAACTGAGAAAGGACGGCTCCGATGCCGTGGTCGGAGGCGTCGGTCTGTACCACGAATTCCCGACTGTAATCGGGGGCCTGGAGCACAGGGGCGGTGCACAGGGCGGCCTTCAGTTTCTCGAAGGCCGCTTGACAATCGGGGGTCCAGTTAATCCGCTTCGGTTGGTTCTTGGACGTGAGACCCGTGAGGGGCCCCACGATGCTGCCGTAGTCCTTCACGAACCGCCGGTAGTAGCCGGTGAGCCCCAAGAAGGCTCGGACCTCGGTCTGGGTGACGGGGGGCTGCCAGGACTGGATGGCAGCAATCTTAAGTTGTAGCGGGGCCACCAGCCCGCTTCCCACTTGGTGCCCAAGGTAGGTCACAGACCCTTGGCCAATTTGGCACTTGCCGGCCTTAATTGTGAGGCCGGCCCGCTGGAGGGCCTGTAGGACCTCTTGGAGGTGACGGAGGTGGTCGGGCCAGTGGCGGCTGTATACAGCGATATCGTCCAGGTAGGCAGCGCTGAACTCTTCGAGCCCCGCCAAGACCTGGTTCACGAGGCGTTGAAACGTGGCGGGGGCATTCTTCATGCCGAAGGGCATGACCTTGAATTGGTAGTGGCCATCGGGGGTAGAGAAGGCTGACCGTTCCTGAGCCCTGGGTGTGAGGCCGATCTGCCAGTAGCCCGCTGTTAGGTCGAAGATACTGAGGTAGCGGGCGGCCCCCAGCCGGTCGATCAGCTCGTCTGCTCGGGGGATCGGATGAGCGTCGGTCCGGGTGACAGCGTTCAAGCCCCGGTAGTCGACGCAGAATCTCAGTTCAGGTGCGGTGCCGGGGGCAGCGGCTTTGGGAACTAATACAACCGGACTGGCCCAGGGACTGTCCGAGGGCTCGATGACCCCGATTGTGAGCATCTTGGCCACTTCCTCCTGTATGCAGGCCCGTACCCGATCTGGTACGCGGTAGGCCCGGTGTCGGACAGGGGGGCTGTCCCCGGTGTCCTAGTCGTGCAAACACCAAGGGGTGACCCCGGGGGTGAGGGAGAACAGGGTAGCGAACTGCAGCAGGAGGTTCCGGCAGCCCTGGCGTTGCTCCGAAGTGAGGGCGTCAGAGAGCCGGACCCCGTCCACGGAGCCGTCATTCTCCTGAGTCTTCAGAAGATCCGGGAGGGGTTCGGAGTCTTCCTCTGCCCCACTGTCCGTAGCCATCAGGAGGCTGAGTTCTGAGCGCACAAAGTGTGGTTTGAGTCGGTTGGTGTGGAGGACCCGAAGGGGGTTCCGGGAGGTCCCCAGGTCGATGAGGTAAGTGACGGGGCTTTTGCGCTCGACCACTTTGAAGGGCCCCGTCCACTTATCTTGCAAGGCACATGGTTCGGTGGGGGACATCACCCATACTTGTTGTCCAGGCTCGAACTCAACGGAGGAGGCATGGTGATCATACCACTTCTTCATGTCCTCCTGGCTGGCCTCGAGGTTCGCCTTGGCCATCTCTCTGAAGCGCCGGGTCTGATTGCGTAGGGCCAGGAGGTATTTGAAGACGTCTGGAGGGGTTTTTAGGGGGGCCATCTCCCAACCTTCTTTTACTAGGCTGAGGGGCCCTCGCACAGGGTGCCCGTACAGGAGTTCGAAAGGGCTAAAACCGAGGGACTTCTGGGGAACTTCGCGGTAGGCGAAGAGGAGGCACGGGAGTAGTACATCCCACTGGCGACGGAGGGGCTCTTCCAATCCCCCAATCATCCCCTTGAGGGTGCGGTTAAAACGCTCCACTAGTCCGTTCCCTTGGGGGTGATAGGGGGTCGTGAATCTGTAGGTGACCCCGCATTGTTGCCAGAGGGACTTCATGTATTTGGATATAAAGTTCGTGCCTCGGTCGCTGACGACTTCTCGGGGGAAGCCTACCCGGGAGAAGATCCCCATTAGGGCCCGGCCAACCACCGGAGCTGTCACGGTCCGTAGGGGCACCGCCTCGGGGTAGCGGGTGGCATGGTCCACCAGTACTAAGATGAACCTGTGTCCTTGTGCCGTGCGGGGGTCCAGAGGCCCCACGATGTCTATCCCCACCCTCTCGAACGGGGTGGTGACCACCGGGAAGGGTTGCAGAGGGGCTTTCAGCTTCCGACCACTCTTCCCGCTGGCTTGGCATGTGGGGCAAGATCGGCAGTGGTTCAGGACGTCGTTCCTCATCTTCGGCCAGAAAAAGTGGGTCACTAGGCGGCTGTACGTTTTATCTTGGCCCAGGTGTCCAGCCAGGGGGACATCGTTGGCCAGGTTGAGCAGAAAGTCTCTGAAGCGGAGAGGTACCACCAGTACTCGACCGGCCCCCAGCTCGGCGATTCTTTGCTCGCTGTATAGCAGGTCGTTATCCCAGTAGACCCAGTGAGTGCCGGTGGAGTCCCCTGCATTCTGGGCGCTGGCTTGTTGGCGGAGTCCCTCGAGGGAGGGACAGGTCTTTTGTTCCTGGCGGAACTGTGCTTGGGTGGGCCCCCCCTCTTGACGCCACTGAGCCAGGTCAGGAAGGTCCTGGGGTTGCGCGTCCCCTTCGGCCGTCGGGTCTGGGAGGCTGGCCTCGTCGTTGTCTTCTACTGGGGCGACTGGGGGCGGAGGTGCTGGCCACTCTGGTTCTTCTGATCGAGGGACGGCACGGGCGGCCATGGACCGGGTGGTTATGCAGGCCCAGTCCGGGAGGCCCAGCATCCCCAGGTGCTCTCTTCTCTCAACGGTGGCCCACGGGGAACTCTCGAGGTCATTCCCCAGGAGGCAGTCCACGGGGGCATCGTCCCGGACCGTCACCTTCAACAGGCCGGAGACCCCTCCCCATTCGAATGGAACGCAGGCCATTTGACACATACTTTCAGAGTTGTCTGCCGAGCGGACGGGGCAGAGAATGTTCGGCAGGATCTGCTCGGGCTTCACCAGGTGACAGCGGACGGCCGTCACACTGGCGCCTGTGTCACGCAAGGCCTCGGCTCGCTTTCCATTAATGGTCACCCACTGACCGTATTTCCTGGTGTTAGCGGGTAGGGGAGCCCGCGGGACCATGTCTCTTCCCCCTAAGCACGCCAGGACCATGGCGGCCGGTTCCCACTCTTGCTGGGCCGGCTCATACTCCTCTGGTTCCTCCAATGATCGCTCTTCCCCCAGGGCGGCGGCAGCTACCTGGCGGGGCTTGGGTGTTTGGTTCTGCGGGCAGCTCGGGTCATTGGCGTAGTGGCCGACTCGTTGGCATCGGTGGCACGTGACGTTGGCTCGGACCCCAGGACGCCACGGGGGGTTGCCCCGACCGGCCGGAGCCGGGGTGCTGGCCACGGGTGTTGCGGGCAAGGCGTCTCTCCCTCGCCCCTGGCCAACTCCTCCTCCCCGAGGACGGTGCTGGCCTTGGTTGTTTCTGTTCTGTTCGTGTGGCCCCCTCCGGCCCACTCGGGTGCTTTCCCATCGGTCAGCTTCGGCGGCGAGCTGCCGGGGGTCAGTCAGCTTACTGTCGAGGAGGTGCTGCCTGAGCTCGACGAAGCAGTTGTTCGACAGGTGCTCCCATACCATCAGGTTAAAGAGTTGTTCGTAGGTGGTGACCTGGCTCCCCTTGATCCACCCCTCGAAGGCACGGCTGAAATAGTTCACGTATTCTACCCAAGTTGTACCTGGGATCCGGGTGCAATCTCTGAACCTCTGGCGGTACATCTCGGGTGTGAGGCCGTAGCGGGTGAGGAGGGCAGCCTTCATGTGGTCGTAGGACGACATTTGGTGATCTGGGAGCTGCAGTAGGGCATCGCGCCCCTCGTTGATAAACCTCCCCCAGAGTCCGGCTCCCCAATCACTCCGGTCGATCCGGTGGGAGGTCATGGCGATCTCGTAGGCTTTAAACCACTGTTGTATGTCGTCTTCTCGGACATACTCGCGGACAACATCCTTGGGGATGTGGACTTTTTTCTCGATCGGCCCCGGGGTGTGTGGTCGCTCAGGCACCCCCAGTTCTTTATTCTGTTTCCGAAGTTCTATTTCCGCTAGTTTGCGCTCGTGCTGGAGCGTTATTTTTTTTTCCTCCAGCTCTCTCTGTCTCTGCTTCTCTTCTCGTTCATCTCGGAGCCGCATGTGCTCGAGGTTGAGTTTCTGTTCAGCTAACTTGAGTTCTCCATCCATCTTGAGTCGTGCCATTTCCAACTCGTGCAATCTGGTTCTTTCTCTTTCTCGGATCTCCTCCTGCGAGAGGCCCGTTCCCCGCTCCTCGGGAGCCGTGGCGTTCCCCTCTGGTGTGATGCTGCTTTGGTCGGAGGGTCCGGCGACCCCAGTTTCTGTCCACGACTCTAGGGCGTGCTTTAGATCCTCTTTGGTACTCAGGCCGGTGGTAGCAATGCCAAGTTCTATGCAGAATTGTCTCAGTTCGCGGTGGTTGTATTCTTCTAATTTATCCATTTGGAATTTCTCGGTGGAGTTGCTCTCTTTGGCTGACATCGTGTTGTTGTCGTGGGGTGAGCTACTCTCTGTACGATTACGCGTTGATTCGGATCGCGCCGCTGGCCACCAATGTTAGAAAGGATAGGCGGACCGGGAGGGTCGGCCGGGGTCAGGAGGAGAGGTCTCCGGGGAGAGCCGTCTCCAGCGATCGTACAGACAAGTAACTTCCCCCCCACAGACAGATACCACACACGGATAAGGTTCAGTGTTCTTTATAAGCACTTCTTAAGGTACGGTTGAATGGTACAAGGAGGTCTGGACTCAGGGGTCCCCTCGATTCAAGTCTCTCAAAGCAGGGTAAGGGGTAGCGGGACAGTCTGTCTACCAGTCAGGTAGGTTGGATGAGATGATGATTGGCTCACAATCCTCGAGCTTAGTTGGTACGGGCCGCGGCAGCGCCAGCAGGTCCCGGAAAGATGGTCGATGTACGGTCCGCGGCAGCGCCAGCAGGTCCCGGTGATGATGGTCGTTACAACGGGCCGCGGCAGCGACAGCAGGTCCCGGAGAGGTGGTCGATGTACGGTCCGCGGCAGCGCCAGCAGGTCCCGGTGAGGATGGTCGTTACAACGGGCCGCGGCAGCGCCAGCAGGTCCCGACGAGGATGGATGGTGTAGAGGGCCGCGGCAGCGCCAGCAGGCAGGACGATGGTTCACAGGAGCGGGCTACGGCAGCGCCAGTAGTCCGTCAAGGCTGAGTTCTCTCGGTGTCTCTCGACTCCAGGATACAACTGCCTTCCTGCTCCGGAGTTGCCCCAGTTATAGGGCAGGCGCCCTTTGATGTCCGGACCCTCGCACTTGGAGGTCGGAGGGCCCGGGATGAAGGTGTCCAGACACCCAGCAGGGGGTGGAGCCAGCGCCTGGGGGAGCTGGAGGCGATCGGCACCTGGCGGGGGAAGAGCTCTTGACACTTCGTCCTCCCATTGACCTGCCAAGTGGTCCGCTCACCTCCTGGGTGGATGGTGGTGCCGGGATGTCGGGGCCGGCCAGGCCCGGGGTTAGGGTCGGGGCGAGGCCACGCGGCCTCGTGGTGCAGGGCACAAGATGGCGGCTTGAACCGGCCGGGGGAGCCGGTGGGGCTGGGCCCCGTGATGAGTAGAGGTCCGAGGGCAGAAGATCCGTCGGGAGACGGGGTACAGGTGCTTTTCGTGGGTTATGCCTGGTGGGCCGGAGCTCGGGCCCTGTCGTGCGGGGAGGGAGCAAGCCCTTCGTGTGGCCTGTCCAACATGGCCCCATTGTCCCACCCCTGAGCAGGATGGAGCACTCCCTCCCAACTAGAAGCATGTGGCAGCCATTGCATTGTTCTCCTTCACCTAACAGGTAGGTAGTCATCTTAACAGGGAGGGGTGTATATGTGTGTGAGGCCAGCACTACAACTCCTACCAGGCCGCCTTGTCCCACCCCTGAGCAGGATGGAGCACTTCATTCCACCCAGAAGCATGTGGCAGCCATTGGATTGTTCTCCTTCACCTAACAGGTAGGTAGCCATCTTAACAGGGAGGGTGTGTGTGTGTGAGGCCAGCACAACTCGCAACAGTTCCCCTTGTCCCACCCCTGAGCAGGATGGAGCACTTCCTCCCACCCAGAAGCATGTGGCAGCCATTGCATTGTTCTCCATCACCTAACAGGTAGGTAGCAATCCTAACAGGGAGGGCTGTCTGGGGGTGGGAGGCCTGCACTACAACTCCCACCAGGCCACCTTGTCCCACCCCTGAGCAGAATGGAGCACTCCCTCCCACCCAGAAGCATGTAGCAGCCATTGCATTATTCCTCTTCACCTAACAGGTAGGTAGTCATCTTAACAGGGAGGGGTGTATATGTGTGTGAGGCCAGCACAACAACTGCCAACAGTCCCCCCTGTCCCACCCCTGAGCAGAATGGAACACTCCCTTCCACCCAGAAGCATGTGGCAGCCATTGCACCCTTCTCCTTCACCTAACAGGTAGGTAGCCATCCTAACAGGGAGGTGTGTGTGTGTGTGTGTATGTGTGGGAGGCCTGCACTACTTCTCTCCCCCCAGGCCCCCTTGTCCCACCCCTGAGCAGGATGGAGCACTCCCTCCCACCCAGAAGCATGCAGCAGCCATTGCATTGTTCTCCTTCACCTAAGCGGTTGGTAGCCATCTTACTAGGGAGGGGTGTGTGTGTGTGTGTGTGTGTGTGACGCCAGCACAACAACTCCCAACAGTCCCCCTTGTCCCATCCCTGAGTAGGATGGAGCACTCCCTCCCACCCAGAAGCATGTGACAGCCATTGCATTGTTCACTTTCATCTAACAGGTAGGCAGCCATCTTCACAGTTTGTGCTGTTTGGGGGTGGGAGGCCTGCACTACTACTCCCACCATGCCCCCTTGTTCCCCAGCTTAGCAAGATGGAGCACTCCGTCCCACCCAGAAGCATGTGGCAGCCATTGTATTGTTCACCTTTACCTAAGAGGTAGGTAACCATCTTATGCTCTCTTGTCCCACCCCTGAGCAGGATGGAACACTCCACCACACACCCAGAGAGATGTGTCACAAACTCCACCCAAATGTAAGTAGACAGTGCATGCATCCCCTCATTCCTCTCAAAAAGCATGGAGCCAAATGACAACAGCAGCCCTCACATCCCAACAAAATTGACACAGATACAATTGCCTGTTACACTGTGCAGACAGTTAAGCGTATGTAACTGTCACAGAAACAGAAGTGTGAGTCACCAAATCCCATCTCAAAGCAAATGAGGGCACAAACATGCACAGCACTGAATGCTATCTGGAAGTTACATGGGGGCAGAGCTTGAAGGACCATATGAAAACAAACCAAGCATGGTCTGTCAAACCTAAAAATCTAAGCCCAGGACATGACAAAGGTACGCATGAGATGACAATGCCTAGTGAATACGCAGATGTAATGCCTGACAGGCAGAGTAATCAGCAAAGATACATCACATCAAGTTGTATTGCTACAAGTTGTCAGATGGCAACATGTCTTTGTAATAACAGAATCGACATGTCACACCATGTAAATTTACTGTATGTACCTCAAAATCATGTCATGAGGAACATTTCTGTGCTGACATACAATGTGTGAAATAGTCAACTGTGTGTTGCCTAACCAGTGATATAAGATACATCGAACACAAAGCTTGAGGGGTGTATGTCAATGGCCATTTCCCCTCTGTCCCACAGGTGACCAAGAACTGACTGCAGAAGACAACAACATCAACCTGCAGAGCCAGTGTCCACCCCCGGAACAGGGACTCTCGGATGAGGACTCACTGGATTTGGAGCACGCGGAGCTCGAAGCCGGCCCATCTGGTGTGCCAGGGCACAACAGGTCCCAGGACCCCACTGTCCCCCCTACCAACTCTGCAGAAACAACGACATCTATGCTGACCCCTGCTGTAATGACCTGTGCGGGTTCCACCACCACCACCAGTGCTGCCTGCAACACTCTCCCTGCCCCAGAGGATGACCACCACACCCCACCAACTGAGGAGGGCAGGTAGAGTAGGCAGGTGCCTACAGTGGTGAGGCAACAGGTCCATGGCAGCACGGCAGGTGGGAGGGCAAGGGTCAGTCGAAGCCAACAGGACACTAGAACCGAAGCCCTGGACAACATCACCAGAGTCCTTGAGGCCTATGAACGGGCCCAGGGATGAACGGGCCGGGCTGAGAAAAATTCACGTAAGCTCCGCCTGCTGCTGAGATCCATAGACACCCGTATGGGCCAAATTGTGGACCTCTTGGGCCAGCTAGTGGCGGCTCTGAGGTACAGGCCTGCCGCACAACCAACACCTCCACCTCCCTCCAGTGTCCCACAAGATGACAGTTCCACATCCTCCCCTGCGGGCACGGAGAGGGGGGACTCCTCAGACCCCACTGGCCCTGCAGCAGAGGCCCACCCTACCAAACGACCAAGGGGCCGTCCGAAGAAATCCAAGGGAGGAACCCGTGGCAAAGCACCTGCCAAACGCCAGTCAAGGAGCCAGCCATGATGGCAACCCTCTTCACTATTGCATTGACTTTGTTGACTGTCCTTCCCCACACTGCCTTGTTAATGGCATCCGTCTGTTGGACTGGGTCACCACATCAATGTGGTGACTACTCAATTGTCTCATCTACCATCACTGACAACTCACAGCTTCACTATTCACCTTTTTTTAATTATTCACTCCCTCACATGTACCCATTGTAAATAAACACTCCTTACACACACACACACACACATGTTGTGTCTGCTCCGTGTTTATTCCAGGATGTGCAGTCTTCACCATGATTACATTGTACCTGGAGTATGGATTGTTTGTAGGCAAGGAGAGGCTGAAGGTACCTAGGGAAACACAACAGAACAATATTCACTAGTCAGGTGGTGGCATCACAGCCATCACACAACAATTGTCATCAGGGTACTCCAGTCTGCACACATAACCGACATACACATCCTGTATCTGTGCCAAACTATCCTGTCCCAGAAACATTGGCAGCCAGCAATGAGTCAACAACAGGCTGCAATCACAAAGCTTACATACACGTTTTCAACAACGACATCAGCAGACAAAGGCTTCGTTGTACATTGTCACTCACCTTCAAGTGAAGTAGCAGTTGATGAGCTGTTGACACAGGTCAACACCTTCCTCCTCTCCACTATCCTCGTCACTGGACATGGGTTGGTTTGCAGGCGGGGGCCTTGGCTGCTCATCAGCATCCAGGAGCAGGGGGATTTCCTTGCGCAAGGCCAGGTTGTGGAGCATACAGCATGCAACTACAATCTGACATACCTTTTTGGGCTAGTACATCAGTGCACCTCCGGTCTTGTCCAGGCTGCAAAAACGTGACTTCAGGAGACCGAAAGTATGCTTCACCACACAACGTGTCCTCCCATGAGCATCATTGTAGCAGATTTCAGCTGGCGTCCTGGGATTCCGCAGTGGGCTCAGCAACCAAGGACAGTTGGATATGCTGAATCACCTAGGTGCGAGATACACAGAGCAACTTTGTAATGTAACTGTGGCAGAGGGCAGCATGTCACACACACAGCACGCTACTTGACCCTTCCTACTCACCCACAATCCATGCATGCTCCGGAAGCAGATTATCCATCAGTCGGTGCACAATGCTGTTACGCATGATGTATGAGTCATGGGCTGAGCCAGGGAATTTGGCACATATGTGTGAGATGATCATATTCGCCTGGCACACCATTTGCACATTGAAGGAATAGAAATGTTTCCTGTTCCTGGTCATGTGCTCACGTGCCTGTGGTGGAACCAGGCCAACATGTGTGCAGTCAATGGCACCAACAACATTGGGGATGTGCCCAAGTGAATAAAAATCTCCCTTCACAGCCGCCAATTCATGCCTCCTGGGGAATGGATATATCTGTCCTTGTGGATCATCATAGCGGACAGGACATCACGTAGCACCATGCTGAACATAGGTTGCGACATCCCTCCTGCGCTGGACACTGTGTACTGGAATGATCCAGAAGCACAAAAATGCAGGGCCGCCATCACCTTAGACGTTGGTGTGAAAGCACTCGGATATGTCCTGCGAGGCTGCAGGTGGGGCTCCAACATAGAACATAGGTCTTGTAAGGTGGCTCGATCCAGACGGAATTTCCCTATGACCTCCTCATCCTCCATGCCTGCCAGCACTGTGAAGGGATGATGCACATTTGGTCTCTTCCTAGGTGAGATGAGAGCAGAAACATGTCAATGCAATCCACCAGGAGATGTGTCTGACATCTAAGGTTTTGACTGACACGCCAACAATGACTAGCATCACAGTTCAGCTTACGGCACAAATTGCATGTAGGGACACCTTCAGCTACAACATCCGTAAACCTGTCCACTTTTCACACAGCTAGCACTTCCCAAACAATATCCGACTATGTGAATGCCCAAAGGGATATGGCCACATCTTGCATGAGCAGCCCTGGGAGTAGTTCCAACAGCATATGTGTGAAACAGCCACACTACTGTCTCATACCTAGCTGCTGTACCTGCCACACCTTCTTGCGTAAGTCAAACCGGGCGCACATCAACAACACAATGAGCCCAGTCTGTGCGTGAACAACAAGTCTGTACATGAGCCACTAAAAGTAGACATTCAAATATGCACATTGGGTAGTCAGACATTCATCACTGTGAGTTGCTTCGCCCTTTCACACATTAACATGTGTACCCATTGTAGAGTCCCTCACAACACTGTTCTATGTACATGTCCAGCAATATCACAAGTGACATGTGAGGGAGTACATTCCAATGTTTAAAATCATGTACACAAACTTGGAATGTGTAGTCAGCAGTGGGGTAAATGTTACATTGGCATTGTGTGCACAATCATGTCCCATTAATCATGTGTCCACTGTGCACTGTTGAGAACTGTCCGTTGGCCATTGACACAGCATGATGTGTCCATAGGTGCTGTCAAAGTGCTCCGCCACCCAAATCACAGTCTTTCTTAGAAATGTATGGCAGCCATATCGCGTTAGCTACCGCCTGCCCCAGCGGTGTCTCTGCCAATGCCAAAGCCACACTCGCGGTAGTGATAGGCATATATCCATGGTCAAATGGCGGTTGGCATGCTCCGCCACCCAAATCACGGTCCCTGGCTCAAATGTATGGCAGCCATATCGCGGTAGCTACCGCCTGGCCCCAGCGGTGTGTCACTGCCAATGCCAAAGCCACAATCGCGGTAGTGATAGGCATATATCCATGGTCAAATGGCTGTTGGCATGCTCCGCCACCCAAATCACGGTCACTGGCTCAAATGTATGGCAGCCAGATCGCGGTAGCTACCACCTGGCCCCAGCGGTGTCTCTGCCAATGCCAAAGCCACACTCGCGGTAGTGATAGTGATGTGTATTGCCAAATGGCGGTTGGCATGCACTGCCACCCAAATCATGGTCATTCTTAGAAATGTATGGCAGCCATATTGCGGTAGCTACCGCCTGGCCCCAGCAGTGTGTCACTGCCAATGCCAAAGCCACACCCGCGGTAGTGATAGGCATATACCCATGGTCAAATGGCGGTTGGCATGCTCCACCACACAAATCACGGTCACTGGCTCAAATTTATGGCAGCCATAGCACGGTAGCTACCACCTGTCCCCAGCGCTGTGTCACTGCCAATGCCCAAGTCCTTACGACATTGGGAACCGCAATCGCGGTAGACTAATGCAATTTTGAAAATCGCAGTAGGCGTGCTTCCCCACTGCGGGGCTGGTCATTGGATGGAGTTGAAAGATGCACGACCGTGGTAGCTACCACCTAGCCCCCGCAGTGTGTCACCGCCAATGCCCAGGGCCTTACAGCCAATGGGAACCTCAATCGCGGCAGTCTAATGCAATTTTGAAAATTGTGGTAGGCGTGCTCTGCCACCGCGGAGCCGGTCATTGGATGCATTTGAAAAAGGCTGACCTGGAACACCAATTGCAGCAGCCAAGACCACTGAAACTACCCCAGGGGACTACATATGTGTGGGAGAGAGCTTCACATTTCCACAACTTCCAGAGCCTGCTGCCTGACACCCCTCATCACCAACTGCTGCTGCTCCTGTCTCCTGGACCCAGTGATGGCAAGGACTGAGAAGATCCGGGCCCGTCCCTTCACCACCGAGGAGCTGGAGGTCCTGGTGGACGAGGTGCTCACACAGTATGGGAGGATATATGGTGCTCCAAATGTCGTGGGAAGTGTTTCAGAGTGGAAGTGAGAGTGCAGGGAGTGCACACATGATGTTGATCTGCTGCAGTATGTGCCTGAGAGTGTGGGGTTGTGTCATGCACTGCCTAGCATGCGGTCTCCAGGGGAAAGGGGTGTGTAGCCTATTTCACATGTTCCCCTGCCTGCACATCAAAATTGGAGGGACATGTATTGTGTCGTCAGCCATTCAGTGACGCAGCAAGTTGGTAATGCAGGAGTCAAGATAGTAATTGCCTGTGTGAATGGATGTGTGGGTCCATGATATTCTTCACAGGCTCATCTGTGGCCTTAGCAAGGGTTTACGTCCAGAGGGTACTGATGGATTTGTGTCTGACTCAAAATTTACATCATGTATAGATCAGCACTATGCTCAGGACTTCAATACCAGAGGGTGACACTCTTGCTGGTAATTCACCTATGATACAGCAGATTGTTGTACTTTTGTGCACAGCCCCTTCCATTTCCACCAGCATGTGTACTGACTCGCATGTGTCGGCACTGTTTACGCTCTCAATTTGTCCCTTCATGTGACATTTCTGATGCCCCACGTTGGACCTCAGTGTGAGCCCACCTGGCCTGCACAGTCACTGCCCAATCTGACAAGGACACATCACTGAATGTACAGAGTGAAACATGTGTGTTGTTTGCTAGACTATCCATCAAAGAGCCATCTCAGCCCTGTAGATTGCACATGACAGGCCTTGTGAGAAGGGTGTGAGATTGTAAGATCATGTCCCTCAATGCGACCTCCATGACACAGTGAGCCATTCACAGGGCAAGGACATTGATGGCTGCGCAGTGTTGGACACAGTGAGTCTGCCCCTAAACATATTCTGAAATGTAATGTCTTGCTCACCCTCAAACTGGATAGTAGATGTGGGCAGCCCACACATAGCTTTCTGTGCTGGCATCCTGCATGTGTATGAGATGGGCAGGTACAGTGTCCACCATCATACCTGCATGCATTTTTGTATGATTCTCCCATGCTAATGTACTATGTGAGATACTGTATTGTCTCTGCTAGAGATATCTGTGAAGTTGTGCTGAGTTAGTGTCATGCTCCTGTACTGAGAGTTAGTGGCACATAACACTGTGTAACTGATTTTTCGCCCTCTTGTCTCCTATGCCTGCAGCTCAAAGTCCACCAGCGTAAGGCCGTGTGGAGGGCCATTGTACACAAGGTACAGGCTCTGAGTGTCTCCAACCGACGGTGCATACACTGTCACAAGGGGTGCGATGACATCTACCGGCTGAGCAAAAACGTGGTAGAGATGATGCTGGGACTGCTCCCTCGGACTGGCAGGTTGGCGCGCAGGAGCATGACACCACTAATGGCCCGCATCTTAGCTGTGACACAGCCTGAGCTGGATGCATGTTTGAAGGAGCATCAGCAGCAAGCTTGGGGTGAGTATTCTGGGAAGGGCGACTTTGGTTGTGAGTGGCTGCATGTGTTCACAGCCTGGGCAAGCGCTGGGCTCTGTGGTGTTGCTATTGTGATGCAATGGCTTATAAGGGGCCTCTGTGTTGGGTGCAGCTGTCATGCATTTGTCCTACCTGTACTTTCCCATGTCATTGGAGTAATGGCCCTTGACATTGCATTCTGAGTTGTGGCCTTCTGGCATTGTCTGTACTGGGGTAGGCAGGGACATCCCATGGAAGGGAACGGCAGTGTGCATCATCTGGGTGTGTTTTTATAAATGGGTGCATTGTCTGACGTCAGAATTATGAGGACTACTCATCTGACACCAATGTGCAACTGTAGTTGTGCCCCAAAGTACGACATGGTGGATGGCATGAGCTCATGGCCAATGTGGACTGTTATATTGGAGTCTGCATCTGTGTTGTCCACTTCTGCTGCTTCCAGATGTGACTGTGGCAACATGCTGGAAAGTACATATTTTCCCCCCTCAGGGCCCTAGTTGTGCTCAGAGGGATCTGTGTGTCTGGTTAGGTTACACGGAGCCACCGGCAGGCTATTTAGCTGTGTGGTCATCCCATGGGTCACTTATGCCACGTTTGCATAATAACGCGCAAAAATCGACTTTTGAATTGGGGTTGCACAAGGTTACTGCACAGGGTGGTGTGCAACATGGGGATATCATCATCTTGTTTTGTGCTTTGCTTGCATAGGATGTTTGTGTTAATGCCACTGAACTAACTCTACATCTCTGTCTCATGCAGCATCTCCCATGGGCAAAGAAGGACAGGCGATGGACACCAGTGGTGAGGCATCAAGCATGACTGCTACACATGAGCACAGTGACACTGATGTGTCCAGCGCCTCGGAGGGGGAACAGGAGTCTGCTTGAGGAATCACAGCCAGAGACACCAACCTCAACGTCATCTGATGCAAGTGGTGACACATCAATGTTGGCGGGCACAGGAAGCTGGAACTCTGCCTCCACCTCCACCACACAGCGTCCAGTGCCCACCCTCCCAGCTACTTCCACTATTGCTGCCCGTGTTTGCACCAGTAAGAAGGGAAGAGTGTCCTTTACCCTAGACACCGCTGCCCCCGTCTCCCCTGCTGCCATCAGTGTTGAGTCTGTGGACCTTTTGCGACAGCTGTGTGTGGGCTAGACAACTCTCATCACCACCTTCCTAGACCACGACAAAAAGTTGGCACAGGTAGTTGCTTTCATGGAGGGCATTCATTCAGACGTAGGTGGACTACACTGGATTGTCCAGTCTTTGTCCTCTGTAGTGACGGCAGCCATTTGACTGGCACAATCTCAGAGTCCAGCTCCAGTCCCTGGCCACCCCCCTGCCAGTGGCTACATCTGACGATAGCGACCACACACCACAGACCTCAAGCTCAAGATACAGCACACGCAGCACACAACAGCAGCCGCCCTAGCGGTCCAGCAGCTTTGGTGGAGAGTGTGCCATTTAGATTCCCTAAGAAGTGGAAAGGCACCCCTTCACATTCTCCCACCCACACTGTAACTCACGGCAACATGACTCCACCTCCACCTGCCACCCCACCACCCAGTCCAAGCAGCCCTCCGGCTTCCAAAGCCACTGATACCTCTACTACAGCTGGGCCTCTCTTGCCCCGGTCCAGTCCTCCAAATGTCCCCGACACTCTGCCACCTCCCAGTCCAACAGACAGCAAAGTCTGAGTGAAAGTCCCCCTCACACACCTGTCTCTCCCACAGTGGTGCCTGGACTGCCTATTGTTTTCTCTCTAACTGTGTTGCTGACCATGGCAGGGTACAGTCTCACCCATTCCCTGTGCAGGATCCAATGCACACATGTGCCTTTTCTGCACTTTGGACTTGCCACTGGCCTTGCTGTTTGCCCATTCCATGTGCAGCTTCTCATGTACCTACTCTGCACCTTGGACTGGCCACTGGCCTTGATGTTCACTGCTGCTTGCCCATTCCCTGTGCAGGATCTCATGTACCTACTCTGCACATTGGACTGGCCACTGGCCTTGATGTTCACTGCTGCTTGCCCATTCCCTGTGCAGGATCTCATGTACCTACTCTGCACATTGGACTGGCCACTGGCCTTGATGTTCACTGCTGTTTGCCTATTCCCTGTGCAGCTTCTCATGTGCCTACTCTGCACCTTGGACTGGCCACTGGCCTTGATGTTCACTGCTGTTTGCCCATTCCCTGTGCAGCTTCTCGTGTACCAACTCTGCACCTTGGACTGGCCACTGGCCTTGATATTTGCCCATTCCCTGTGCAGCTTCTCATGTACCTACTCTGCACCTTGGACTGGCCACTGGCCTTGGTTTTCACTGCTGTTTGCCCGTTCCCTGTGCAGCATCTCATGTACCTACTCTGCACTTTGTACTGACCACTGGCCTTGCTGTTTACCCATTCCCTGTGCAACTTCTCATGTACCTACTCTGCACCTTGGACTGGCCACTGGCCTTGATGTTCACTGCTGTTTGCCCATTCCCTGTGCAGCTTCTCATGTACCTACTCTGCACTTTGTACTGGCCACTGGCCTTGCTCTTGTCTACCTTTGGTGCTTATCTGTGTAATATGTGAATAAAGACAGGTACTCCTGTTGTCTACTTTGTCAGTGTCCTTGCTAAATAAAGGGTTTTCTGTGTTGGTATGGTTTAATGTGACACATGCTCTGTATGCCACTTCAACATTGCCAATGGCTTGTTTCACTTTTTCAGGGTTTTGCAGAGGTGACAGGCACTTCCGCTCTTCTTGACTCTGAGGCTTGGGGGTGCAATGATGGTGGTTTGTGATGAACTACTGTTATCATAATCATTCTTTTGTCAGGTTAGCTAAATTGTACACATGTCATGTTTGGATGCACTGCCAGAACAAAGTGGGATTCTATCCACAGGATTGCAGACAGGCTGGCCAGGGCCATCATGTCTGTCTGATCTTTCTTGAAGTGTGAACAGCAGTGTTGGTGTATGCTCATCTTGTGATGGCAAGTCAGTCCTAGTCACATGGGTAAATTTCAATGTGTGCACTTGGGTGGTCAGGAAGCGTGCAGTGTGAAGGGGGTGACTTTGTCAGTAGTGTTGATGTGTGTGTGCCCCTGCAATGTCAACTTCACACATGTGTCACCCAGGAGTTGAGTGCCTGTTAGTTTGATTAGTCAGCCCTGTGCTTGTGATTGTGTGCACATGTGAGAGTTGTAGGTTGTGCACTGTGCAGTGTGTTGGTGTGTCCTTGCACTTCTGGGGGACACCTACTTGTTGTTGGTGGCAATTGTGAGTATGCAGAGTATGTGACTGGCAATTCAGTGTTGTGTTTTGTTGATCGGCCATGTGTCTTGATACTGTTTGTGCTCACTGTGCAGACCTGCTCAGCCACACTGACATTGTGGGTGTGTTTTCTCATGCATTACTGTCACTTGAGACTTTTTTGGCTCCATATATTTGTGTATGGGGCACTCCTCACCTGTCGACTACTGAAGAACACACCACTTCAATCTCATGTCTTCCACCCCATGGCTTGCCAGTGTGCGAGCCTCCCCACCACTTCATAGTGTGACACTATACTGTGGGAGGCTGATCTGTGTACAGGACCGATGTGACACTCAGGACAGTTTCCCAATTGGTTATATGTGATTTTCCTGTACTGTTTTGCAGTCATGGTTGCTCATATGCAGTTCAACTGTTTGTGCTGCACAGTCCTCTGGTCATGTTGTTTTCACCTGGGTGTCACAGACTTGTGCATCTGTGGGTGATGGGTAAGCTGTATGTGTGTTTGCTGAGGTACTTCTTCCCTTCCTGAGTGTGATATTGTCTGTGTGCTATGGTGATTTGTGTTGTGGGGGTTCATGGTGTGGCACTCAAATCTGTGTGGAACTGGTATGTTTGGTGTGCACACACTGCTTGTCTTGCATGCAGTGCTGTGAGTGTATGTTGCCATGTAATTGCCTGTTGTGCATCCCCTGATGTCCAGCTTTGTTTGCAATGTGATGGATTGGCATCAGCATCTGTTGTGTGTTTGATGTGGATGTGTGCAGTGTTTGGCCTGTGTTGTCTCTTGCAGCTGACAGATGATCTGTGTGTGATGTTCTATTTGCATGTCAGTGTGTGTAATTTGTTTGTGCATTGTGATTCATTCAGATGTGTGTTGCCAGTGTAGTGTGCATTACCTGTGTGTCTGTCACATGCACTTAGGGCTATTCTTGTTCCTGGGTTTGTTTTGAGTGCATCCTTTGGGGTTTTCTCCTCTTACATTTGACCTGTCACTTGTCAGGATTGTGCATGTGCAAGCATGTGCAAGCATGTGGTGCACTATGACACCATGTTGACTTGATGGGTGGTTTGGAATGTCTGTCTGTGTTTCCTTATTGGCCCATTGCTCCCAGTCTGTGTCCATGATGATGCACTTCTTGTCTGTGTTGGGGTATGTTGTCTGTGATTTGTTCCTGAGTGATGATGTTGTGTACTCCTGTTCTGTCTGGGCTCCCATTGCCTTTCCACAGTTTTACTGCACAGGTCTGGGCTTGTTGTAATTCTGTGTATGTTCTAAGTGAGTTTTGTGTTGGGCTGTTGTTTTTGTGCCAGCATTGGTTCAGGCATCCCTAAGTGTGTGTGTGTGATTTTTGTGGATGCCCCCCAGGGAGTATGATTGTTTGTCAGTGTATTGACTGGACATTGTTGGCTCCCTTCTGTGTGTTTGACACTGGTGTTGAGTGCTGCAGGTGTGAGGTTGTTTGGGGGGGGCTATATGTGAAGGATCCAACTTGTGTTTGACAGTCATGGAGTGTGACAATGGGCTCTGTGTGTTGTGATGCTGACATACACTTGTCAAGTAGTTGGATACAGATGTGTGGCTGATCACTGTTTGACTTCAGAGACTTCCTTCCATCCCTGTGCCTATGTATGGATTGTCTTGCTGTCTCCCTGAGTTGTTGCACAGAGGTTACTGTGGTTTCACTGTGCCAGCCATGTGTGATTTGATGGGCTAAGGGTGTTGTTATATGTTCCTTCTCTTGCATGTGATGTACACATGCTTAGTGGTTAGCTCTTTGGCTTTCCATTTGTGTCCACCTCACTTTAGCTTTCCCATTTATTGTCCTCCATTGCTGCGGACATGTGGCTGTGTGTCAGTGTGGGCTATGTCTGTGTGACTTGACAGGCTGTGTGTCCAGTTGAGTGATTGTTCATATTCTGTATGAGTGTTCATTTTGTGATTGGACTCAATTTTTGTTGACATGAGTGTAGTGTAGGCGTGGTGTGAGGGTTGCCCTGGCCCTGTGCGTCTGTGCTGTGTGTTCCTCTGCAACCCCACCTGCTGAGACTGTCTCCCTAGTTGTTTGGTGTGTGGTGCAGGGTGTGGGTTCACCTGGCTGGGTATTGTGCATGGTGACGTTACCGGGACATTGCATTGATATCACGGTTGGTGGGTGACCTGGATGCGGAGGGGTGATTTGGTGACAGAAAGGACATGGGTGGATACACTTGTGGATGTGTTCCTGTCCCCACCAGGGTGTCTGGTGTGGACAGGAACCCTATATCAGCCCATGAGTTGTGTGTTGTGGTTGTGTGAGGAGTTGTGTGTTTGCGTACCTGCGGCGGTGTCCGCGACGGTGCATACCTTGCTGGTAGTGTATCAGGTACAGCACCGGGAAGATGTGTAGAGCTGGATCCATTGCGGTCAGGACCAGGTGGAAGGGACCTGGACTCTTGTTTCACGCTCCGCAGTCGTGCTTCCACCGTCTCTGGTTGGGCGGTTTCTCCGCTGCAGTGCGACTGGTAGTTTGGGGCATCCTGATTTGTACTGCGGTCGGGACATCATTGCGCGCGGCGGTGGGTCTCCATTGGCTCCCACCAATGCGTGGCGGGTGCATTTTGATAGCTGTTCGCGTTGCACTGCGGCAGACAGGAAATGGGCTATGTTTAGCCATACTAATATGGCGGGTGTGAGGACCGCTGCTGGTGTGTGGAAAATGGCATTTTCCGCTAGCACCGCAGTGGTGCCTCCGCCCGCCATCCTAATGGGCCCCCTAGTTACTACCCATTTTGAGGTGTAGTCAACCAGCAATGACACACAATGTTCCTCATTACTCAAAAGTTCAAATGGGCCAGCAATGTCCAACCCCAACTTGGACCAGGGTTCAACAGGGACCTCCACAGGTGACAAAGGAATCACACATCTTTTTGTTGCTCTTATTGTTGTTTGCTCACTCCCAGCAGTCTTTCAACACCTCTTCAATTTGCTGATCCATACCTGGTCACCATTACCAGTCACACCCTAGCCTTGGTCAAATTCCTGCCAAGATGTACTTTGTGCACTAAATTAATTACCTTGTTCCACAACCCATGAGGCGGTATCACTGTGTCCCCTCAACAGCTTTTCCTCAATTATACACAATTCATCTTTCACATTCAGGAAGCACTTCAAAGAGTATGGCATATCTCTGTCAGCTGGACAACCCTTAACAAACCAACTCTTCAGTTCCTTCCAAGCCTTGCCCTCCTGGCATGCCTGGGACCACTCGTCAACATAAATTGCCGATTCGCACACCCATGCAACGAAAGAGCCTTCCACTTCTACACCACCCTGATCTAAAGGCATCCTGGACAAGCAATCTGCTAATAGGTGTTTTGAACCCGGCACATATTCCACTCTGAAATTGAATACAGTCAAACCCTCCATCCACCTCCTGATTCATGGAGATTAAGTTCTACATGTGAAAATCTGGCACAGCGTCCGATGATCTGATCTTACAAGAACAGGTATCCACCACACGAAAAACTTGAAGTGATGGATTGCCCAATACACAGCCAATGCTTCACGCTCCACAACAGAATACCGCTCTTCAGCACCACAGAGTGAACGAGAAGCAAACACCACAATCTTCGTCTCACCGTTAATAATATGAGACAGAACTGCCTCCAAACCACTCATACCGGTATCGGTCATCAACACAGTTTTCTTGCATGCATCGAAATGCCCAAGAGTAGGCACTTTTCCTATGATATTCTTGATGCTGTTAAAAGCAAGAGTACACTCTGGCGACCACACAAACGTTGCATTCTTCTTCAATAATGATCTCAAAGGTAAAGACAAACTAGCAAAATTGGGGACAAATTTAGAACAAAACTCTGCTAATCCCAGGAAGGATAGTACTTGATCTTTGTCCACTGGCACGGGTGCTTTCACAACGCTCTCAGCCAAATCCGATTTGGGACTAATTCCCTTACCCGATATTGTATGTCCAAGATAATACACCGATGTTACTCGAAACTTGCATACCCCCTTTTTTTTTTCAAAGATGTTTTTATTAGTTTCAAAACTTCAAATCACATACATTGTGGTCATACATTGCAGCCTTGTTACAACAGGTACATAAATACAGGACATGGTATAGTTATTCAGTCACTCGTTTCAAGAGAATACCTATTATGCTTTAGCATTTCCATTTCTTTAGTCGGGGAGATACACAAGTCTCCTCGGTGGGCGTTCCATTTGCTCCATTGTTTATCCCACTTCTTGGGACACCCTCTAAATTTAAACACCTCTTTTTTGCAATCATACATTTATCTAGGTTGCATGCCTAAATCCCTATCGATGGTCCTTGTGCCACTTCCCACTTCATTGCTATTGCATGTTTCACCAAGGTATACCCCATTGTGGCCAGTTGTTGTTCCACTTCCGTAAGGTCAGTCACCTCCCAGATGTTAAGGAGCCTCAGTGGTGGTGTAAGGGTTATCTTTTTCCCTAGTGCATCCTGCATAGTCCCATATGGTATAGTAAAAAGTTGCCTCTTGGTGACAGCCGCGTAGACATAGTCCATCCTGTCTGGTACCCATTTTCGCTAGAGTGACCCCAGTGAGATACGTCCTGTGTAGGATTTTTAGCTGGATCAGAAGGAGATGAAGAGTGATAGCCGCCTCTCTTGGGGACATCAGTGCTATTTGCCAGTCATTGTCTTCAATGTGCCCCACGTCAGCTTGCTACTAGGGGTGGGCGGAATTTGCGGAATTAACTACCGCAAATTATCGCGAGAATGTAGAAAATCTCCGCAAACACGCCGGAAATATCGCGAAGACGCGGAAGTTTTTTTTCCGCCTGTTCGCGGTATTTTTTGCGTGTTCGCGGGTCGCCAACTTACCCATGCGGTCGCTCACGGGCGCGGCCATCTTGTTTTCACTTGTCCCGCCCTCTGGCGTTGTTTACTTCCTGTTCCGGGTCGCGCAATGCATGTTCGCGGTCGATATTTCCTGTTCGCGATCGCTTTTACTTGATCGCGTTGCTTTTTGCTTGTTCAGGGAGAAAATATCGCGCGAACTTGCGCACGTGGTCCCAATGGGCGCGGCCATCTTGTTTTCCACTCTATTGCATGGTTCTGGGGCCTGATTTTCAATCCTCCCTAAATCTTTTCAATCCTTTGTTTATAGCCACTTTTTTTGGATCTTTATTACTTATTATTTCTCTAACTATTTTCCTGCCTCTATATTTTTGGTTTTTGTGTACTTTTTTTTGTTTTTTAGCTACTTTTTCTCTTTGTATTGCCCGCTATTTATTTCCTTTACTCCTTTATTTATTTTACCTTTTCTTTCCCGCCCCGTCCCCAGAACCATGTCCAAGGGCAGGGCTGTTCGCCGGCGCAGCCAGAGCCGCGACCGCCTTCCTTGCGGAAGGCGGCGCCCACAAGGGGTGCATGCACGGGCCTTATTTGGGGAGGCGGAGTTGGCTGCACTAATTTTCTTTGTGCAGCACCACCTCCCCTCAACCCTGGCAGCAGGTGGCAGGCCTGGGTCCGGGTACGGCCTCCGGGAGCGTCGGCAGCGGTGGGGGAAGGTGCGCCGGGCAGTGTCGCGCATCTCTGGGGTCCAGCGCACCCAGGCACAGCTGACGCACCGGTGGTCCGACATCCTGGACCGTGAGCAGGACCTGCTGGACCTGCTAGGAGTGGAGGTCCCGGGGCTTGGTGAGTACCTATTTAATTATTACAACTTTGTGTCTGTTCTTCTGCTCTATGTTATATATTGCGAATATCTTTTTTTCCTTCCAACCAGCTAGAATGTTGCTGCTTGCAATACATTCCAGGTTAATAACGTTTAAAAGTCTTCTGTGATTATGACACAGGTGCTCTTCTGCGCTACTACTAATCTTACTTGTTTGCAGCTTTGCGTTTGCGCTTGCTTAGCGTGATTCTTTACGAGTTTATTTTAGAGAAATTAAGTTACGTAATGCTACAGTGACTCACGTCCACTCCTTACTTTGTCCTGTCACTAATAGATAGGGGCGGATTGATACATAGGTTTAGGTACTTTGTATGAGCTTCTAATTGGTTAGTGGTATGCGTGATGCCCCCCTCACTCAGTTACGTGACGTGCTGCTAGTACGCCAGTCTTTAGAACCTTTCTAGTTTGTTCAATGAGTGGAGGTAGGCTTTGCAGTTACTTAGCAGTAGCAGATCAGCATCAATCAAACCAAAATTTGGTGTATACAAAAAATGTAGTCATGTTCATGTGTCCTCCATGATTGGATCATACACATTGTTGAGGAATACAGTGGAAATGCATACTTAATGTACAATTGGCATGCCTGGAATAGGTGGGCTAGGTTGGGTGGTACGTTGTACTAATACTTAGGCTTACTTGTAACTTAGTTTTCTGGAATCAGAATGGAAGAATGGATTACTGTTGATAAATAGTAACTTAAGTAGTCGAACTGCGAATCCCCCGATATTACATGTTGACCAGATGAGATCGGTCAATGTAGTTATTGCAATTGTTTACATAAGTGTTTTTTGACCGTTGTTGAAAAATATTGTATTTGCTTAAGTTGACACCATCCATCAATGTTTGTCTCTTTCTTATATCTTTCCTGTTCATCAGCACCCAGGGGCAGACGGGCAGGGACTGGGCAGTCGGCGGGACAGGAACACCACCAGGAGGACACCGCTGAGGGCTCCTCTGCTGGCCCCAGTAAGTCTTCTTGTTTTTAATAATATTTCTTATTCCATAACTTTTACTGCCCCATTTCTCCCGAACTATAGTGTGTTTCCAAATGCTATTTTTTTACCACCAATTATCCTTCGATCTGTACGGTTTCAAAAAGCGTATCCCTGCCTCCGCTATGATGACTGAGTACTACTACATACTATCAGTCTGTCTGTACTGTAGTAGCTAGTCTTGCCCAGTTGGCCAGTGCCACTCTTTGTGAAAGGTTGTAATATAAAACTCATATTCACCAGTAGCTCGTACAATCCGTTGGGTCGTTGTCTTGTACTACTTTTTACTCTTGTTGATGTTTAGCCTACCAGATTTCTTAATATTTTGATATGATACCCTATAGGACATACCACTGTTGTAGGGATCTTGCACATACATTTGCACCAGAAAATAGGATGTTGGTGATGGTAGGTTGGACCTTCCTTGCACACCTCAATCAGAAATTCCGCACCCACCACAATTCCACTGCTTGACTATAGTACTGTCTTGTCATACCTATTAGGTCTCGGAACCCTCCCCCCAAGATAACCAACAAGTAGACAACCCAGAACATTAACACACCCAACCTCTGTCATGGAAGCAATTCACATGCACACCCTTACTTTAATTTGCTCACTCGTGTAAGTTAGTCCACTCCACACCAAATACCACAAAGTCTATGTAAGTTTAAAATTTTTATTTCAATTTGAGAAGGTCTGTACACTGTTTTCTTAGCAGCACCAACCGGCAAATCAATAACATTAAAACAATATACATTGTTACACTTATACAGTTGGGAATTAAATCATGATAACTGAAGTGGTCGAAGGCAGCACCACCATCCCATAGCAATTTAGTTTATATACATTTATAAATGAAGATGTGAGTGAAGGGACCCCTCACCTCAGAAGAACCTAGTACTGGTAGTTGGTGCATCGTTCAGAAGCTCTGGTTCGTAGAAGCGAATCTTGCGTCTGTAATGCGAAAAAAGAAATGGTGTGCGTTAGTATATTGCAACTTGCAAGCATTTCTCAGCCGTGCCAAAAAGTGTAGCATCTATGGATAAGCAATATGGACTAACAGTAACAGTAGTACACCAGTTCTTCCTAAAAAAGTGGCTTGTTAATGTTTGTTGACCGCCTGTACGCAGCGCGTAGACTAGACAGTAGCAGTGTGAGGCAGGTCATGTGGGCTCAAAGGTGTCTTAAGAAGCTGCAAGGTAAAGGTAACGTCACATGTGCATGGCTAGGGCTAATCAAGCAAATGCTACAATGATCATATAACTTAGTGTCTACTCTACTACTACCTGATTTGTACTAGTGATTTATGTTAGTATTAACTCATTTTTCAACCTTGCTACTGATCAATAGGGGGGAGGTGTATATGTTGCCTAATAAATGTGTAATGTTTTCTAGGCGCACTACCGACCACCATTGCTGGGGCCAGCGAAGGCGACGCCGAGGGCGAGGATGCGGCAGTTGCAGATAGCAACGGAGGGGGAGTGGCAGCACCAGTGGCAGGCGGTGGTAAGTTAGATTCATAATCTTTAACTATTGTTGAACTTGACAGCACACTCACTGCAAAGGTGTACTGTATGTATATGTATACTGTACAGTTGTGAATTAGGGCCCCATTAGGATGGTGGGCGTATTGCCCCCGCCGGGCTGGCTGGAATTCACTGCCGTCACAGCAGGGACAAACCTCCCGCCATCCCTGTAGAAAATATTCAGACATGTCCAGGCGGAAAAGGGTTCAATATGGCGGTGGTGTCTCTCTCACCACACCGGCAGCCATATAATCTGCATTTTGGAATGCCTTTGCGTGGCGGCATTGCCGTCCGCCACGGAAAGGCATGCACACATTGCAGAGTATGCTTGGGGGCCCCCATGGAGGGTACCTACCGATGCTATGGTACCCCCCCGACTTTCAAAGCAAAACGTGACAGGCTCCGTGCGAGGCCCGTCATGTTGTGCTTGGAAAAGCAGCACAACATTTTAGCATTGCTTTCAGCAAAGCCAACCAGAATTTAAATTTAAAATAACAGGGTGCGCCCGCCACTGTGCCGGGCGCATCATCCTAATTAATTGTCCCCATGGGACCCCCACCCTTTTTAGCAGTCGGATGGCGGGCGGACAAAGTCCGCCCGCTATCCGATGTCGTAAGTAAGTATGAGTTCTTGGGGACGTTTCAAGAGTGAACTAGAAGACTAGAATTCCCTTTAATTGGTATAGGACTAGGAGCCGGAGTATTGAGTAACCAATGTCCTCATCTATCTGATTTCAACTCCGCTTTGAAAGTTTTATGGAGAAGAGCACCTGGTGCACTGTTCAACTAAAAAGTGTAAGACAGGTGGAAGGAAGAAGGACGGGCGACATTTAAAATGTTATGCACTACTGTGCTTTATTTTATAGTGCTACTCTACCATGCCACTATGTGTATAAATAATTACCTTGTCCTACTGTTTTATTAAGACTATATTTTACAATTGTCTTGTTTTTTTCTTTTTGATACACAGCAACTCTGAAAGTCAACCGTAAGGAGTTGGCTGCCAAGGCACGGCGCCGGAAGCTGGAGGCAATCCAGCAGGAATACCGGCGGCTGGTGGTCCTAGCCGAGGAGGAGGAGGAGGCTGCTGCAGCTACTGAAGGCTCCTCCATTGCCCCGGGCCCCAGCCACCGCCCTCCAGCGGTACGGCGCCACCGCCGGGCGGCTGCCCGCCGCCACCGTGTCATCTCCGGTGCCCCCCCCACTGTGGCTGCAACTGCCGCGGCCTTAGACGCCGCGTCGCTCATTTAGAGGACCAGATTCGTGTCCTCCTCCAGTCCCGCCCCACCAGTTAGTCCCTGTCACTGCCCCTTTTTTAATTCCTGTTCGTTCTTCACTCGTTTGGGCGTTCTCTATTTCTATGGACAGTCGTTGGGGTTAGGGAGGTGGGTGGGTTAGCTTTTGTGGGTTTAGTTTATTTGTTAGGGTCAATTAAATATATTTTTCTATGTTACATGCAATGTTGTTAATGTTTTGTAGGTGGGGTAACTGTTTTACATCACACTGTTTCTTTGCTGGTGCATGGCCGCCCATAGCGTGTGTTTGATTTCAATAATTTGCTGACTGTATAAGACACAAACAGATAGATGCGACACACCTCACTCATTGACTGGTCCTACTATGCATTCTTTGGAGTGGTGTTTGAAACTGACATCATTGACAACATGTCCATTATTGATTCTGCCTCCCCCAAACTTCTCTCTTACCGGTGCTTGATGTTTATGTCCAACTGTGGCACAGCAGTGGCTGCATGGTGAAGATGGTTTCCTTTTTCATACATGCCATGATTGGGGTGGTGGTGGTAGTATAGTAGTAGTAGTAGTATACACTGGCAGGGTGGCAGCATTTCCCAAAAAAGAAAAGGAGATAGTCAATCGCCTTTGAGAGACTGTTAGAGGAGTAGTTGAATGAAGTACATCACAGAATTTACCGAGCAACAATTATATGCTCAAATATTTGACAAAAAAACTGAATGCTGGTTATGAGGATAGCCTACTAGACAGAGTTACAAACTATAGTTTTGTCGACTTGGCTATGCCTACAGTCTAACAGTTAGTGCTGTATATGAGGAATGACAACAAACAAATCCAATCAATGCCGGCAATTCATGCTGAGGTATATGTTCCTTTGTTAAATAAAATAACCTGTGAAATATCCTACTCATGGGTGGGCAAGCAGAAGAAGATCATCGCTCTGCATTGAAATTGAAGTAGTGTTGCTTTCACCACATCCGCCCCAGCAAGTGTGTGATTAAGTATTGGTGTACATTTAATTTAGTTACACCTCGACAATAAGTCACACGGCCCGGGGGAAGAGGGTTAGGGTCCGTTGATTGGATGGGAAGGGGGATTTTGGGAAAGGTTTGACATAGAAAAACAGTATGCATACATAGACAAACAAACGACAATCATTGAAGACTACCATACCATATCCATACCATATATTAAGGTATAAAAAGGAAATGCATGCATGATGAGACCCGGATTACATACACTTCTATTTCTTGTTCTGTTCCGGCCTTCATACTTTAACAGATAGCAAATAGAAATTTTAAATATTGGTAGTGAAGAATCGTAAACACAGAGCAAACGTAATGATGATTGATAATAACAACTCCAAGAACACACTGTTGTAAAGAATGTATACAAGATATTAATCAAATTATTTAAAAGAAGTGAAAAGTGGATACTGTTACTGTCTTATCCTGGTCAAAAATGTGGACTGGTTTTTTGCATCTCGGCATTCCTCTTGCTCCTCTCGTCCATCAATCTTGGGTGTGTCGCCTCACCACTCGCCACTGCCCGGCTGGAATAAAAAGGTGATTGATTGGTAAGGTAATTAATATGCATTGTAATGTTTTACAAAGTTTTGGACAAGGCCCGGCCTGTAATTTTAGATTGAAAACCAAAGGGGATATTCAGAAAGAAAGTGAAAACAAATGCACAAGTGATGGTGTAGTGCAACAAGAACACTTTCCGAGGTGGCATGTATGCATATGCATCATCTCTACTGTAGTCTGTTTCCAGCATAGACCTTCAACAGTAACAGGAGAGATCAGGCCCACAGTGCTTACCATTAGCACATCCTACGTTAACACTTTAGAGTCCTTTTTTTTTCTCTCAAAGAGTTGGACAAACGCAAAGCACATTATCCATTCCAGACATAGCATTTTACAGTTAAAGTTAGTAAAATCAATGCACTGCAGTCATCCCACCGCTACACTCTATTCAACTTCTACACAGACATTTGGGTGTGCTGTGGTTGTTGTTCACGTGTTTACCTTTAGGCTTTTCCGTTTTATGCCACTCATGAAACATCCTCCTGACTTCATCATCAGCTCTGATACTTCTACTGACTGAAGATCGGCCTGCAGTACAAGTGTAATTTTTATAACACAACAAGAGTAGAAATATAAATATTACTGACTTGAGTCATTCTTTATTGTGTACAGAAAGATAGATTACCACTAGTACACTTTGACATCACTTTGTGCACAACAAACAACGCAAACACAAAGACCAATAGCTCAGAGTCAGGTGTCCAATGCATGCCATTAATTATCATCATTTATTACCTGTTCCTTCTCATCTTAAGTTAACGGGCCGTCTCTTTCGCCATCATCATGACGGACGGTGCTGTTAAGTCACAGTCATTTGCATTGCGCAGATTGAGTGAGTCCCCTTCCTGTATTGAATTAAAAGCAATGTATCACCAAGATGCAGGAGAAGTACACATTTCTTGTTTGCCAGAAGGGGAAAATTAGTAATTACTAGTGTGTTCTGTAGAAAGTTGATTAGTGGCAGTGCACAATTACATCAATTCATGCGCAACACACACCACAAAATCTACATCATTCAGTCTGCTATTCTGCGGCCAATACATGGCATCAATCATTACCTGTTGCATCTCATCTCGTTAACGCTGCAGGCCGTCTCTTTCGCCATCATCATGATGGACGGTGCTGTTAAGTCACAGTCATTTGCATTGCGCAGATTGAGTGAGTCCCCTTCCTGTATTGAATTAAAAGCAATGTATCACCAAGATGCAGGAGAAGTACACATTTCTTGTTTGCCAGAAGGGGAAAATTAGTGTGTTCTGTAGAATGTTGATTAGTGGCAGTGCACAATTACATCAATTCGTTCATGCGCAACACACACAACAAAATCTACATCATTCAGTCTGCTATTCTGCGGCCAATGCATGGCATCAATCATTACCTGTTGCATCTTATTTTCAGTTAATGGCCAGTCTCTCTCGGCTCTGAAGGAGGATAGCTATAGAAGTCATCAGATTCATGGTCCACTTGTTTTGGAAGGACGAGGAAAGTTTGAATTTGTTGTTACCATCATCCAATCATCATTCATGAGGGAAATGGAATTGACCAGGAGATGCAGTATGATCGAGCGGAGGAGCTGGATTCTGAGGACTGTAGTGTCAAATGGCAGACACCTGAAACTTGTATCTTAAATTAGAAGATTAGAAGACGGTGATAATGCATTGGTTGCGATTCACAAGTTTATAACCGGAACAACAGACACAAACAAAGGGGGAAAAAAGGGAGGAAGACAGTAAGTGCGAGCCTAATTGTCAGGGAAGTATAGCTCGTCCTCAAACTCTGGGGGATCTTCCAGTAGTAGGTAATCATCTGACACAATACTTCCGTCACCTGAGCCGCTGTCCTCATCTTCCTCTGTTGATTCATGCATTGTGTAATTCGGTGGTATGAAGTGCTGATTCATTTTGATCATTGTTAACCTCTCCACGTTTTTGGGAGATAGACTGGTCCTTCTCAAGGTTACAATGGAACCAGCAGCACTGAAAACACGTTTGGAAGAGACACTTGCGACAGGGCAAGCCAGATAGCTTATCGCCAGCCTGCTGAGCTGTGGCCAATCAGACCTTTTCCTATACCAATACTGCACTGGGTTTTGATCAACGTACACCTCTGTTGGGTCGTCCAGATAGGCCTGGACCATCCGCTCAATGTTCAGGGTTGCTGCTGGTAAGCTTTTGTGCTGTTTTTTCTGTGCATCAGCACTGTGCTTAAGGCCCATCTTTACATACCAATCTGATAATGATTGTACTCGGCCGAATGATCCAGTTATTGTTTTTGTAGTCGATGGTGATGGTGAGTGTTGCGATTGTGAGCCAACCGCACTGCCCTCAGCCGACGAAGTTGCACTTGATTCTGCATGGCCTGCTTCAGTATCAGTACTTGTTGTGGGTTGATGTGGTGGGCTTTTAATTAGCAGCCCTTCGTTTTCAAACTTGATGGCTGCTTCAGCTATACAACTTTTGTAGCGGGCAACATCAGTGTCGGAAAAAGAACGGAATAGTCCTAATTTTGCACGTGGATCCAGAATTGTGGCACAAATGTAATGTTCTTGTGACAAAATTTTATTTTGTATCCTTACATTTTCTGATAAGCGCCTGGATAAGCTCTCCACCAAGTCATGGGCTTGCCTTCTGTCCTCTACACCTTTGTAGGATTCAGACACATTATTCAGCTCATGCTCTAGCATTTGCAACAATGGGATAGCTTGGCCCATTGTACAGTCCTCCTTGCTGACTTCACGTGTGAAGACCTCAAAAGGAGACAGCATCTCAGTCAGGCATTGAATTAGGGTCCATTGCTCCCTCTGAAGGGTCATGCCTTTAAAACTAGCATCACTGCTTCTGTACCAGACATAATCATTGAGTGACCTGTGCTGTTCGTACAGACGATCAAGCATGTAATACGTTGAGTTCCAACGTGTTGCCACCTCCTGGATGAGTGCCTTGACTGGCACCCTACGCTCACGTTGGAGGATCCTCAGCTGCTTCCGAGCTTTAAAAGAATGGCTGAAATGAGTGCATATTCTTCGGCAGATGGACAGTAAATTGCTTACTATGGGTTCTTTTTTCAGAAAGTCTTGCACTATAATGTTTATGCAGTGTGCCAAACACGGAACCCTGAAATAGGAACCAAGTTGCATGGCCTTAAGTACATTACTGCCATTGTCTGTGGCAACAAAACCAATACCAAGCCCTCTGGGCTGCAGCCATTCCAAAACCTTGGTGCGAAACTCTTCTAAAATGTTTTCAGCCGTATGAGATTTCTCCATGGCGAACATGGCTACAGTTGCATGTTTCCGAGTACCTTCAAAAATCGCAGCTGTGTCAACAACACCTCGTGCAGATAGTTGATCTTTAACCCCCACAAAAGAGATCCAGTGTGCAGTGATACACATGTAATCTGTGGCTTGGCAACTGGTCCACATGTCTGTTGTCAGGTGGATATTGTGCACAGCACTCTTCTGCAAAGCTTGTCCAACCAATTCCAGCACATCATGATGTAGTGCCGGAACAGCAATTCTTGCGAAATAGGACCGGCTTGGAACTTTCCATTTCGGGCAGATGGCAGACACAAATTCAAGGAAACCCACCCCTTCCACAAATGAAAAAGGAAGAAGGTCCAGCGCTAACATTTTAGCCAGCTTCGCATTGTACAATCGTGCCGTTGGGTGGTTGCGTTGGAACTGCCCCTCCAACCTAAACATGCTGTCAATGGTAGGCTGGCTTACTTTCCTTAGTGGTGCCATTAACCCACTAAGGCTCAACGACACAGATTGTCTCATTGAGGTACTCGCCGGTCGCCTTGGTGTCTCACCCACACTCTGAGTATGGCTCTTACTGTGGTGCCACTCTGATGTTACTGAGGAGGATGTGGGCGTTACCACTGCAGTGACTGCACTACTGGAGACAGGGCTAGAAATGCCTCCCTGTTCTTCACCTGCCACCACAATAATATCGCTCCCTGATTCCTGACCAACTTCAAAGGGTTTAGTTTTCCTACTTTCTTTTAACTTAAGTAGGTGATCCTCCCACACAATAGTGTGGTGTATTCTGAGATGACTTGCTTGTCCTCCGGTACCATAGTTTGTACCAAGCTTACCACGCCGAACACCTTGCCGACAAATTGCGCATATAGCAACGTTCTCCTCCTTGGCGCTAACAGAAAAGAAGTCCCAAACTGGGGAGGAGAACTTTCTGGCACTGCTGGATGTGCCACTTTCAACACCAGATGAACTTGAGGGGGTGCTTGAAAATATGTGACCCTGTCCACCTACACTGTGACTTTTACTACCACTTCCTACTGAGGTGGTTGAGCTGGATGTAGGTCCCTGCCGGGCCTTGGAAAATATGGCAGCTGGAGGTAGTGGTGGTGTAACCTGTGTTGGTGAGATCCGTGCTACATCCCGCTCAGTAGCAGCCTTTCTGGATAGGGTTAGAATGTCGGTCTCCAATCCCTTTGGGGCGGGAGTAATGTGCGTGATGACTGGCTCGTCTTCATCAACATCATCACCCCCCTCTTCTACATCTACCTCCATAACTCTAAGTTTTTCTGGGACCTTCCTTTTCAGAAGCAATGTCTTGTGGCGTACTTCACTCTCAGACCGAGCTGGTGGGACCCAAGTGTCATCACGATCATCAGAAGCAGGGCTTGAAGAAGAAGATGATGGACTAAGCCTCCTTTTCCTTGCTGGTGGTCTGGAAGACAATAGATGTTCTGAAACAGTGGTTTGACTTCGCTCCGCTTTGTCTGCAGGAAGCTCGATTTCCTGAAATGCCCCTACGTCAGGAGCAACAACTACTATGGTGGGCTGTTGCGGCGGCTGCTGCTGTTCTGGTTGCGGCGGCTGCTGTTGTTCTGGTTGCGGCGGCTGCTGCTGCTGTTCTGGTTGCGGCGGCTGCTGCTGCTGTTCTTGTTGCGGCGGCTGCTGCTGCTGTTCTTGTTGCGGCGGCTGCTGCTGCTGTTCTTGTTGCGGCGGCTGCTGCTGCTGTTCTTGTTGCGGCGGCTGCTGCTGCTGTTCTTGTTGCGGCGGCTGCACACTGATCTGCTGAGTTTGCGCCTGCGTTGAACTTGATTGTGTACTACTTTGCGGTAATGACATTTCTTCAACATCGCTGCCCGTTAGTAGACTGGCTACCTCTGCGACAGTAAAGCCCTTGGGCCTAGGTTGGTGGGGTTGCTGGACCGCTGTGCTGCTCCCAGCTTGGTTCCCGGACAACGCTTTGGTGCCAAAAAAAACCTTGGCCGGCACACCACCAGTCGTGGTTAATGGCACTTCCTTTTTCTGTTCCTTCTTCTCACCAGCAACTTTCTTGGTACTGGACCTGGTACCTTTCTTTGGGGCCATCTTATTCCGACGTCAGGCAGGAGGCAGATGCACAACAAGTTCTGGTCACACGTGGGCGTGATGCGCAGCAGGACTTCTGTCTGGCTGGCAGTGCAACGGGTAGCCAGGTGATGCCGATGACACCTCCTACTCTGTCTTTTGTGCACCTAAAAGCAAAGAAGACAGGAGAAGAACATCAGTGAAATGTTGCATTTGTTTTTGTGGTTCAGTTACTTAGTACTGTACTAGTGCAAACAAAAGATAGTCTAGCCATTTATGAATTTTTTTTAACTAGAGCTATGTTATACTACTAGTACTGTGTACAGCCACACTACACTCTCAGGAAGGTGATGTCTAAAAATTCAACAGATCACATAGAAAACACTTGATCAATAAAGCTGTGGCTACCTGCTCTGGTAGCAGTGGATGAAAGCAGGCCTGTTGGCAGACAAGGCCAGGCAAGCTTGCAGGCCTAGGCCTCAAAATGGCCACCAGCCACATGTCCAGGACCAACAACATCAGCAAGGCCACCCCAAAAAACACACTTCCCCAACTCAATCCAATGCCATCCATGCCCAAAATGATGTCTAAATTCAACAGAGCACACAGAAAACAGTAGATTACTAAAGCTGTGGCTACCTGCTCTGGTAGCAGTGGATGAAAGCAGGCCTGTTGGCAGACAAGGCCAGGCAAGCTTGCAGGCCTAGGCCTCAAAATGGCCACCAGCCACATGTCCAGGCCCAACAACATCAGCAAGGCCACCCCAAAAAACACACTTCCCCAACTCAATCCAATGCCATCCATGCCCTAAATGATGTCTAAATTCAACAGAGCAAACAGAAAACAGTAGATTACTAAAGCTGTGGCTACCTGCTCTGGTAGCAGTGGATGAAAGCAGGCCTGTTGGCAGACAAGGCCAGGCAAGCTTGCAGGCCTAGGCCTCAAAATGGCCACCAGCCACATGTCCAGGCCCAACAACATCAGCAAGGCCACCCCAAAAAACACACTTCCCCAACTCAATCCAATGCCATCCATGCCCTAAATGATGTCTAAATTCAACAGAGCAAACAGAAAACAGTAGATTACTAAAGCTGTGGCTACCTGCTCTGGTAGCAGTGGATGAAAGCAGGCCTGTTGGCAGACAAGGCCAGGCAAGCTTGCAGGCCTAGGCCTCAAAATGGCCACCAGCCACATGTCCAGGCCCAACAACAGCAGCAAGGCCACCCCAAAAAACACACTTCCCCAACTCAATCCAATGCCATCCATGCCCTAAATGATGTCTAAATTCAACAGAGCAAACAGAAAACAGTAGATTACTAAAGCTGTGGCTACCTGCTCTGGTAGCAGTGGATGAAAGCAGGCCTGTTGGCAGACAAGGCCAGGCAAGCTTGCAGGCCTAGGCCTCAAAATGGCCACCAGCCACATGGCCAGGCCCAACAACATCAGCAAGGCCACCCCAAAAAACACACTTCCCCAACTCAATCCAATGCCATCCATGCCCTAAATGATGTCTAAATTCAACAGAGCAAACAGAAAACAGTAGATTACTAAAGCTGTGGCTACCTGCTCTGGTAGCAGTGGATGAAAGCAGGCCTGTTGGCAGACAAGGCCAAGGCCAGGCAAGCTTGCAGGCCTAGGCCTCAAAATGGCCACCAGCCACATGTCCAGGCCCAACAACATCAGCAAGGCCACCCCAAAAAACACACTTCCCCAACTCAATCCAATGCCATCCATGCCCAAAATGATGTCTAAATTCAACAGAGCACACAGAAAACAGTAGATTACTAAAGCTGTGGCTACCTGCTCTGGTAGCAGTGGATGAAAGCAGGCCTGTTGGCAGACAAGGCCAGGCAAGCTTGCAGGCCTAGGCCTCAAAATGGCCACCAGCCACATGTCCAGGCCCAACAACATCAGCAAGGCCACCCCAAAAAACACACTTCCCCAACTCAATCCAATGCCATCCATGCCCGAAATGATGTCTAAATTCAACAGAGCACACAGAAAACAGTAGATTACTAAAGCTGTGGCTACCTGCTCTGGTAGCAGTGGATGAAAGCAGGCCTGTTGGCAGACAAGGCCAGGCAAGCTTGCAGGCCTAGGCCTCAAAATGGCCACCAGCCACATGGCGAGGCCCAACAACATCAGCAAGGCCACCCCAAAAAATACACTTCCCCAACTCAATCCAATGCCATCCATGCCCTAAATGATGTCTAAATTCAACAGAGCAAACAGAAAACAGTAGATTACTAAAGCTGTGGCTACCTGCTCTGGTAGCAGTGGATGAAAGCAGGCCTGTTGGCAGACAAGGCCAGGCAAGCTTGCAGGCCTAGGCCTCAAAATGGCCACCAGCCACATGGCCAGGCCCAACAACATCAGCAAGGCCACCCCAAAAAACACACTTCCCCAACTCAATCCAATGCCACCCATGCCCTAAATGTGATTGAAAATGAAATATATTCAAAAAACAAAAGGAACAGTTGCTTCATCATGCACACACACACCCATGAGGCCATGCCCATGGCTAGCTCGGGCCTACTACTACAACCCACAAAATTAAAAAAAATTTTTTAAAAAAAAGGAATGATGATAATTAATTATCAAAAATAAATTGTAGTTACACAACAACTGCAATGCCCACAATCAAACACAACAACCACTTACTTGTAAAATATCCTATTCCAAAAATCCTGAAATCCAATTGCAATGATGCAGCAGACAAAATCAGTATTTGCAGATGGTTTCATGCTGCTAGAGCCGATATTCCTCTCCAAATTGTAAATTTTACGTTGTTGAGTTCTCCAGCTTCACATTACTTCCGCCGGCGTGTCGAAAACGATATGATCGCGTTCTCTTCTTTGTCCCTGTCGCGTTGGATATGACGTGTTCGCGGTCTCTTTCTCCTGTTCGCGTTCGATTTCATGTGCCCGCGTCCTCATTCTCTGGCTCGCGATGTAGAATGACATGTTCGAGATCTCAATCTTCTCATACTCGCGCGGTGCATGATCGCGAGAAGAAAGACGTGATCGCGCGACAAATGACGTGATCGCGTGAAAAATGACTTGAATGCGGCCGCGAACTCTCGCGAGACAGCGCAAAATGGCTACCAAAATCCAACATCTCGTGGAGAACGCGACCGGGTCAAGAAAACTTGTCGGAGAACGCAGGGATTCAGGTAAGGCGATCGCGCGCGCGAGAATGTATTGTTTTACAGCGCGAGCAAGAAAAAAATTATCGCTAAGCTGCGGAATGCGGAAATTTTGACATTTTCGCGCTTTCCGCGGAACGCGAAAATGCCAAAATATCGCAATTTCCGCGAACGGAACGGAATTTTGGCCCAGGCCTACTTGCTACCTGTCTCGGAGAGTGTGGAACGGGTCTGGCAAATGATTACATAATATTCGGCAGCAGGTCAGCCCAGCACCATGTGACTCTGGGCAATAGCTCGCTTAATCTTCCCAAGGGCCCCCAGCGCGGGAAACCACTTTGGAGGTAGCTGTGCACTTTACAAATTCAAAGTTAATATTATTATTATATTATTATTATTATTAATGATATAGCTTTGTTTAAGATCGGTTCAGAAAGCAACCTATCTTCTAAAGGGGACGATTCCGGTAAGTTTCCTAAGTCCGTGAGTGCCGATGTAAGGGCATGACGGATCTGCAGATAGCAAAAAACCTCTCCTTGAACTAATTCATGCTTCTTCCTTAACTCCTCAAATGTGAGAATTTTGCTCTTTTTCACTAGATGACCTATAGTGGAGATTCCAATTGTGTCCCATTTATCAAATCCTGGTTGATGACACAGAAGACTTAGTTTTTGAGTAGACCACAATGGCGTGGCTGGGTCAGCACATCCGTCCAACCAAGACGTCTAGTCGCCAGGTGCCAAATTTCCACCTTGTGAGCCGTCGGGCCCAGGTATCGTCTTATCCTGACTTTCGTATACAGAGCTCCTAGGCACCCCTCCCTACCCATTTGATATCTGTCTAGCATGTATGCAGGGTCTATCGTGGAGCGATATATCCAGTGATTTACTACTACTAGCTGTGAGGCCTAATAGTAAAGTCGTATATCAGGGAGGGCAATCCCCCCATAGTACCACCCCTTGGTTAATTTATTTAGCACTATGCGAGGCGCTCCTCCATTCCCCAGTAACGTTCTAATCTCACTTTCCACACTCCTGAAGTAGGAATCGGGAACCTTGCGGGGTCAGTTTTGGAGGATGTATAAAAAATGCGGAAGAGCCAACATCTTAAATAGGGCAGCCCGACCCAGCAAAGATAGGGGCAAGGACCTCCAATGTTTAACATCACTACGCAATCTGTCCAAGGGAACGGGAAGATTTTTGTCATATAAGAGTTGGGGATCTGGGGTTATAAAGACCCCTAGGTAGCGGAATCCTTCAAGGGCTATCTCCACCTCGCAGCATGGGGGAAGTTTAGGAACTGGTCCCCGAAGGACAAAAAGTACCGATTTGGTCCAGTTAATCGAATAACCGGAATATTTGCCAAATTTCATAAAAATATTTAGAATTCTATGCACTGATTTATAGGGGGACACTAGGTATAACAGGATATCGTCTGCATATAACGATATCCTGTCTTCATGTCCCTCCGTCCATTCCAGTCCTCTGAGCAGTACATCACCTCTCATCTAGTATGCCAGTGGCTCCATCATTAAGGAGAAAATCAAGGGGGAGAGGGGGCAACCCTGTCTGGTGCCTCTTCCTAACGTAAATGTTCTGGACGTGTGATTGTTAACCCTGACCTGGCCCCGCACCTCGGTATAAAGAAGCTTAATCCAGCCCAAAAACGTTTGGCTGAACCCCAAGCGTCCTAGCACTTCAAAGAGATATGGTCATTCTATAAAGTTGAATGCCATTGAGGCGTCCAGGGATAACACCACTGAATCTTCTGCTATGTATTTTTGTTGCCCCAGGACATTGTGAAGGTGGTGGATATTCAGTGCTGTATTCCTACCTGGTACAAAGCCAAATTGGTCGGGATGGACCAAAGATGGGATCATGGACATCAAGCCGGAGGCCAGAAGTTTTGCAAGGATTTTTGATTCTACGTTCATTAAAGAAATCGGTCTATGTGAACAGCAACTATCGGCGGGTTTCCCCGACTTCCGAATGACTACAATAGAAGCCAGACATTGATCTTCTGGTAGGACTCCTTTTTCGTAGCTTTTCTTATACATGTCTCTTAAATGGGGTGCAACCTGTAAAGCTATTGTTTTAAGAAATTTAATAGGGACCCCATTAGGTCCCGTTGCCTTCCCTGACTGAATACTATATATTGCCTTTCGGATTTCATGATCCGTAAGATCCTCTTCCATTGCGTCACTGTCAGATAGGGTGGGCAGATGCACATCTGCTAGCAGTTGAGGGGAGTCCCCTGCCGTATAAGCAGTCGAGGAGGTAAAGACCTTCTCTAGGTGGTCTGTAAATGCCTCCGCAATTTCTTGTGGGTCTGAAATCTGCTTTGTATTCTTAAGGGTCAATCTAGGTACCCATCGCTCTCCCTGCTCCCTTTTCTCCAGCCACGCAAGCATTTTATCCGCCCTGTCTCCCATTTCGTACTGCCTGTGTTGTGTATGCAGTAATCTGGCCCTCATCTGTTCTCCGGCCAAGGTTCTGTATTCTAGCTGCTTGATGGATAAGCGGTGTGTGGTGGCTTCACTAGGTGACCTGGCACTTTCCGTCTCCAGCTGCTGGAGTTCACTTTCTAGCTGTAGTACTTTCTGATATTGTTTTTTAATATAACCCACTTTGAGCGCCAGTGCCTGCCCCTTCAGCACCGCCTTGAAGGCCTCCCATAGTATCTGCGCTGAGTCTACTGAGCCGACATTTTCGTTAAAATAATTTTTGGTCTGAGTAAGCAAATTTTCATTTATATCGGGAATTTTAAGCAACCAGGGGTTAAGGACTAAAGTGCTGCGTTGTCGCTGATTGTAGTATGTGAGCTTGACTCACAGCGGGGAATGGTCTGAGATGCCACATGGTAGGCCACGCGGATTGCAAAAATTTCCGATATCCGTCAAGTGTGTCAGAAAATAATCTATGCGGGACATGCTCTTGTGTGCGTTTGAATATAAGTATAATAGGTCATGTCTGGCTGTGAAGAGCGCCACACATCTGTTAAGCCCATGGCCTTCATGAACTCTTCCATTTGGGTACTGGGGCATGTCTGAGGACGCTGGTCATCCATGGTCATGTTGAAATCCCCCCCCCAAAATAAGGGTGCCTATGGGAGATCTACTATGATTTTCCCAAGATCTATAAGCACCTCCTTGCCTAACTCTGGTGGAAGGTACACTGAGACCTCATTGAGCACTTTCCCTTCTCAATTTGCCTCTAGAACTGCATACCTTCTCTGGGGGTCCGCCCACAGATGTGTTGGAGTGAGTGTGAGGCTTTTTCTAACTAGATACCTGTGCCCCTTGATCCCGAGGTATATCCCGCATGAACCAGGAGTTTGTATCCCCATCGTGTGAGGGCCTTACACTTATTTCCCACTAAGTTCATCTCCTGTAACAAAACCAGATCGGGGACATGTCTCTTAAGATATTGTAGTACAGTGCCTCGTTTTATTTTATCCCCCATCCCATTTACGTTCCACGTCAGGACGGAGAGTGATGTTTCTACCATAGACCCCGCCATGGTTCTTGTAAGCAGATAACACAGGAGCTTTGGGGCATACCGTGAGTAGCAACAACTTCATTATTCAATATTTCTTTCAAGTTTATAGACATTATTTGATGGTTGGGCATAAACTCCTTAAAAAACAATGTGACTTAATTCCCTGCATATGTAGTGAGAATACCTGTGGCTGAATCTGACTTTCCACACTTTGTGATTCCAGAACACGGAAAAAACATTACTCCCACACCACCCTCCCACAACTCGCCCCTCCCTGCCAGTGGATTTCAAACTACCCACTCCCCAACAAGGCAGAGGGCCTGTCGCCCTTTCCCTTATTTGAAGGGTGCCTGGTTTACAGCCCTACCTCCCACCTAAATCGAAAATGTACATTATTTGAGCAGTATCTTGGGGGTAGATCCCGGCCCCCTATCTTATTTTAACTACTGATACCTTGGTTAGCAAGGTCCCCTGCACTGGGCAGATATATCAAGGTCCCATACGCAAAACTATGTTTTGGAGGAGTACCCCACAGTTGCCCATTTATATCTCTGTCCTACATGAAAGTCACTTAACTGTGGCAAATGTGTCCATATCGGAACCAGGAGCGTTGCTGTTTCAGCTGTGCGATGTTGAGTCCTTCTCTCTCATGGCAAGATCCCCTCGTTGTCCGGCGCTGTGTTCAGTTCTGTTAGTCCAGGGTCCACCATTTCTCTCCTTATGCGATTTCTCCACTTGGCGCCAGCCTTCCAGCCACTCCCAAGCATCTTCAGGGGAGGAGAAGAACCATGCCTTGCTGTCTGCTTCTACTCTGAGTTTTGCTGGGAAAAGCACGGCATACTTCACCTCTTTTCCCAGCAACGCCCGCTTAACCGCAAGAAAGCTGCAACGCTGGTTTTGGACTTTCGTGGTAAAGTCTGGGAAAAATGTGACCACACAATTTTCCAGTTTAATCGGTGGGTTGGCACGTGCAGTCTGCAGTATAACGTCACAATCTCTGAAATTAACGACTCAAGCTATGATCGGCCGGAAGGGTGCTCCCGGTTTAGGGCTCCCCCCCTGGGACACGGTCGGCGCGCTCAATGGAGAAGTAGCTTGAGAGTCACTTTGGTTGCAGCTGTTTCAAAATTGAGTCCTCAACAAATAAATCCACCGTAGGGCCTTCAATGCGCTCTGGGACCCCTAGGATGAGTATATTATTTCTGCGCGCCCTACCTTCTTACTCATCATACTGCCCTTCCATTTTGGTTTGCTCTTCTTGCAGTTGACTCACTTGTTGTTTGAGCAGGGCAGTGTGTTTATTAAGTTCCGTTGTGGCGTCTTCACTCTTGTGTCCATCTTTATGAGGTCCGCTCTGATGAGAGAGGCCTCAATGTTCACTGTAGCTAGGCAAGACTCCAGGGATGTTCGTACTCCCGTAATTGCCGCCATAATATCTTGGGGCGTCCAGTCCTGCTGCGACTGGGTGTTTTGCCCTTTGTCTGGGCCCTCCAGGTGTGCGGCGTCCTGTTCTTCTCCGGCCTTCACCCAGGCAAATTTGGACAGTTTGTTTTGCGCCATTGTTTTGGACCCTCTCCCGCTGGCCATTATCAAGGGTCAATATCGGGATGAGGCCCAAGCGTCTAGGAATCAGTTCCAGTAGTCTCCGCTGCCTGCCTTGGGGGTACTACCCTCCGGAGGCCTATCAGGTTTCCTGGTCTACCGCCCCCCTTGTAGTAGAAGAGAGGGTGGAGGATAGAGTAATGTGCATAGAGTAATGTGCAAAGCAGGTCGGTAAATCTTTCTCTGAGCGATTTCCCCGGACTCAATATGACAGCTCAGGCCTCTTCCTCACTCCCTTCGCCGTACACCTTAGGGGAAGGGAGTAGATTCTGGCAGTATTGGGTTTGTGGCGTACTTGCCTCCTCTGCCGTGCGATCTCAAAGGTGACCTGTACTTTCTGCCGGATAGTGTGTCCACCTATCTTTCCGCTGCTGTGGCCAATACCAAGGGTCTCAAAGTTATGCCGAAGGTCAGTTATATATGGGTGTTGCCTTGCCTGTGTCCCTTTCCCCACCTTTTTATTTCTTCCTGTGCAGACCCGGGGCTACGCTATGGCGGTGGTCACCTTCCTTCGGTGCAGGGGTATACCACCGCTTCTAACGCGTCTAGCTGGCAATCTCACTGGTATTCACTTTCTTCCGGCCTCTCGAAAGACGCCCCTTCGCCATCTGTGGTTCGGGACCGCTGTCCCTTTTCCCACTCTGAGCGTTGTTACAGCTACCCACAGCCCCTAGGTTCTTCAGAGACCATGTCCGTGGTTTTGGGCTCGTCTGTGGTACTCACCGCTGTGTCTGTTGTCCAATTTCTCCCTGCTCCTAGGCTGCCAGTGATGATGGCTGCTAGGCCCTGCACGCCGGGGCCTCCGTTATAGCCACAGCCGGCCCACCTTCTGTGTGCCCATTGGTAGGAGCCAGGATCTCCTGTGCCGAATCCCAGGATGTCGCTGCCTGGTGTGTGCGTTGGCTCGCCTGGGGCGCCCAGGCTCCACTTATTACCTCGGAGGGCTCCGCCGGGGATTCTGTGAGTTTTAGCACACCGCTGGTCCCACGTCCTCAATCATTTGGGCGAGCGGTCGCCGCCATGTTACCTTGAGCTCCGGCCGTGCCAGTATTTCTCCTCCATCTGTCGCCTCTCCCAGCCAGGAATTGTCTGCAAAGTATCAGCTTTGGAGTCGGGGGCCAGGGTCTCCGTCGTTCGGGGGTGATTTACAGGATTATCATCAGGATTATTGTAGGAGAGTCGGCGAGGGCTCCGGAGCCGTGCTAGTGTGCGGCCATTCCTGTTGGCTGCTAGCCACGCCCCGCATTTCTCTTTCTTGTTCACAAGTCCAGCATTTTGCAAATGAGTAAGAACTTCCCACAAGTGCTTGTTATGCTCTTGTTCATCCTTGCCGTAAACCAAAATGTCATCTTGGAAGATAAGCACTTTATGTAGACCTTCCAATACCTTGCCCATGACTCTGAAAGCAAGCAGCTGCGGAAGCTAATCCAAATGGCATGGGGATGAACCTGAATGCAACCACAGGCATCACAAAAGATGTAAGGTGCCTAGAATCCTGATGGACCAAAACCTGGTGGTAAGTGGAGGACAGGTCCATCACACTGAAAAACTTTGCACCTTTTATTAGAGCAGAAGTCTCCGATATGTTAGGTAGAGGTTGTCTGTCTACTCAGATGTGCTTATTAAGCGCCCTCAAATCTACACACATCCTCACATTTTTCCCACCATCCTTGGGTGCCAAAACAATCGGAGCCAACCATTCTGAACACTCGATCTCCTCAATAACACCAGCTTCCAGCAGTCTCTTGATTTCTTGCTCCAAAGACTCCATCATTAAATGCGGCGCCTTTCTTACCTTGGCCACAAAAGGCTGGGCTCCATGTTTTAAAACAACTTTGAGCTCAAAATTCTTTAATAAACCTTGATATTCACTGAACACCTTGGGAAATTGGGAACATACATCATCAGGTGGTTGGCAAGTGGACAACAGCAACACTTTCTCAGGAGTATTGGGATTCAAGGTAATGCCCATGTCACTTTTGTGTCCCCACCCAAGAAAGTTTTAACCACTCTTAGCAACATAGACTTTCCCTACTGTCTCCCTATTCATAAACTGTATCTTCATTACAGCAGTGTGTTAGACCTCGTAGCATGGCCATCCCTGTCCCCACACCACATAACCTGACCCATGCACCTCACGCAGCCCCCGAGCACACGGCCTAGCCGATCCTTCCCACCAGAACACACACACACCCGACCCGGACTTCCCCGTCCGTGGCCTTCCTCCTTTCGGCCACACCGGGCCCGCGTGTCCACTTCATGCACCATGATGGCCGCCCGGCCCCAGCGCGACCCTGGCCTAGAGGCGCCACTCCGGCTGGGGGACATCGCGCTCTCATTGGGATGAGAGAGGGAGGAGCAGTTTCCATCACACCTCTGGGCTCCCCTGGGAAGGTGGGTTTCGATCGGCCCGCCGGCCTCCCCGAGGGCTGGCTCCACGCCTGCTGGGTGTCTGGGACTCCTCCCGACCCGGCCCTGAAAGGATCAAAAGACAATGGCAGGAAACCCCAACAAGCGACCCCCAGGTGACAAGACCCCTGCCTGCACAGACTCCGGACATCAAAGAGGAGTCGTCCTATAACAAGGGGTGCTCTGGGACTATCCGGCAGATTCGCCTTTGGAAACACCTGAGCCCTGCTGAGTGACTCGCGGCTCCCTGAAGATTGTAAGACCTCCGAACATGTGCTTGAGCCCTGCTGAGTGACTCGCGGCTCCCTGAAGATCGTAAGACCTCTGAACTTGTGCTTGAGCCCTGCTGAGTGACTCGCGGCTCCCTGAAGATCGTAAGACCTCCGAACCTGTGCTTGAGCCCGGCTGAGTGACTCGCGGCTCCCCAAAAAGATCGTAAGACCTCCGACTTGTGCTTGAGCCCTGCTGAGTGACTCGCGGCTCCCACAGACTCTCTTGGTCCGGCCGAACCCCGACGACGACAAGCGTATCCCCCAGCTCGAGGATTGTGAGCTGTGTGCCGGGTACGCCCCCTGCATTTGATCCATATCCCCAAAGTCTGTCCTGCTCCCTCCTACCCCCCTGAGACTCTGTGAGCCCGTGCTCTACTTGTATATATTTGCCTTGCTGATCATAAAGATCCTACGACTCCGATCTGATAAAGATTTGTTCTTAAGAGCTCCCGGTGTGGTGTCTCTTTGTCGTGTGGTGCCGAGTGTACGATCCTAGATACGAGCTTCCTCCCCTGAGGAGTCTCCCGCCAGTGCCCGGCTACGATACCTTGAGGGTGGACCTCAGGCTAGTCAGTGCCCCCCTCCGGGCCCCTCTGAGGTCGCCTTCTAACACAGTGTTTATATGTTTATGCTGGTGAGGGCTATTTCCCTTCTGGTGGGGTTTTATCAGTTATTATAGGTTTAAACCTAAAACCAGACAGCCTAAGCATATCCCACTACAGCAATCTTCAATCCAGCATACCGCACCAGATTCATATCTGGTGCACACAACTTGATCTCCTCTGTACCAAATAAGGTTTCTGAATTCTTATCGCCCACCATTGTGGAAGGCGATCCAGAATCAGCCTAAACTGACAGTTGTTTCCTCCAACCATGATCTCACATTCAGGCATTTCCAATTTCTCACCATCAATTACCTCATCTTCTCTTACACTCAACATAATCTTCCTTTCTACCTCCACACAATGTACAGCTTGACTCTTAGCACTACGACAAAGGCTAGCATAGTGTCCCTTTTTTCCCCAATTTTTGCATACCGCAAATCTTGCAAAATAACTTTGACTATTAGACAAGTGTCCATCACTTCCACACCTGAAACACTTCAAACTATTAGTAGTGCGTCCTACATTCAAAAGCTCCTTTCAAAACATTTTCTTGCACATTTCACAACTGCTGTTTCTTTATTTCACCTCCCTTATCACCACCTTCATTATCACCATCATTCTTTATTTCATGAATAACAGTCTCATCAGGGGCCACAACATTGTTTTTGTCATCTCTCATCTCATGTACCCACATGTTTGTGTTCTCTAAACCTTCTACAATATCTATTGTTTGTTTAAGATTTGGATTCTTAGCAAGAAGTTTTTGTTGAACTCTGACATCATTGGTGCATCTAACTATTTGATCCCTTCCTAGATAATCAGTGAGTTTTTCAAACTCACAAGTGTGTGCTAGCGTTTTTAGGGTTGCCACATAACTTCTAATTTTTTCCTGTTTACCTTGAACCCTTGTGAAAAACTTGTTAAAAACTCGTGTCGCTCGAACACAACATTAATTTTAGCTCCAAAATGCCTTTCCAACAGAAATATCAAACACATTGTCTGGTCCACCTTCACCACACCCCAAAGTAATTTAGTCCAGACGCTCATACACATGACTACCTTCAATCCCTAAATTATGTAACAAAACTGCCTGTTTCCTGAGGGAAGAAAATTTCTCACCACCAATGGCAAGCAGATATGAATCAAATAAGGGTTTTAATCTGTTCCAAGGTAGAATGGGATTGCCCTTATCAGAGAGAAACTGTGGTAGCTGGGACATGCTAGATGATGCCTTGATGCAAGAAATAAGCAATGCTTAAAAGTAAGAAAGGAGAAGAGGAGAAACAAGAGAACGTAGTAAAATTACATATACCTGAATGACTTCTAGAAACTGTGATCAAACCAATACCAACAGTATACCATGTACAATACCAAAATACAAACACTGTAACAAGTGTTAAACCCTAAAAGATTATTATTGAGCAGCTGATGTGTGATAAATGTATTATCAGAAGATCTTGAAAGACATCCTTTACTGCATAAAAAGCAGTAACGCCATCTACCCACTGTGCATACTATTGTTCTGACATGCTTGTTTTAAAAATAAGGCTTATTCCCTGAAGTAATGTTTGATAAAATAAAACCCAACATGGAGAATCTGGCCTCTAAGTAAAACATGAGTGAAATTAAAAGCAGGGCTCGTTCTATTCTGGGTCCAGTGCTCGCACAGTTAAATCTTTTTGTATATCACAAAAGAAGGTTTATATATTTGTTACTAAGGCAGGTAACCATATCCGCCACTAGGGGTTGCCATAAAATCATGTTTGTGACCTGGGACATAAAAGCTTCCGACTAGCATGCATGGAACATCATGGGTCAGAATCAATGACTCCTTTGACATTTGCAAATACAATGGTACGAGTAAACCACTTTATATTTATCACAGTTAATAACTGTGTTTTCTTTTTAACTATACTTCTAATTAATAATGTACGCATCTCTTTTAAATTAAAATAACTTTATTCGTTAGCTACAAATAAAAGTTAGAGTAGACAAAAATGTAAATTTCTAAACGTATAATTATACCTTCCATTTATAATCTACGCATGGACCTCTATACAAAGTGTATTCAACTCAGTAGTCACACTACATTAACTGTAAATAGTGCCTTTTCCATGCCCTTCTTATACGTTTTTTATATTATATCAGATATACCATCTTAAATAATATTATTACAATAATAGTTATGACATCGCGAATCATAACTTGTGTGGGGGAACAGCCATTACAACGCGGTTTTTACCACGCAGTGTAGTTACATCGCATGCGTTACAACGCATGCGATGTTACAACGCTATGCCATTACAATGCAAGTCTTTACATCGACTTGCGCTAGATGGCGTGCTAACATTACAAATAGTGTAGTTTACTATCCCAACACCTTCCCTACTGTTAAGTGGACTGGAGTTGGAATAGTAAATTACACTTTTTTAATGTTAGCACGCCATCTAGCGCAAGTCGATGTAAAGACTTGCGTTGTAATGGCATAGCGTTGTAACATCGCATGCGTTGTAACGCATGCGATGTAACTGCACGCGTTGTAAAAACCCGCGTTGTAATGTCATACATCCCTTGTGTGAGAGCACAGTTCATGGGCATTGAAAGAACCACGTCTGCATCCAAGGGTGGTTGATTGTTAACATGAGCTCGGCTACTCAGAAAGTGTATGGTATAGTGTCAATGTTGCACATAACAGAAGCTTGCTTCACCTAAGGGGTTTATTTATGGGATGGAATTAATGATGCGTCATATTTTTCTGAGCTACTTAGTCTTACTTTCAAAACCTCGAATTTTACACCTGTCAATGCCACACTCCTCTCTAGAGTAATGTGTACAATAGTAGCTTGGATGCCATCAGTGATGTCATCAATGATGCCATTTGAGATGCAATCAGTGATGTCATAAATGACGTCATAGAACATGTCATGAGTGATGTAATATGTGAGGTCATGCACAGTGCATGGTGGAGGCATAAGCTAAAGTTAGCTCTTCGAACTTTAACCGTTGAATTTCTGTGTTTTTTTTAGTTCAAAACGTTGGCACTAAAATGTTTGCTTGGCTAAAACAGAACTTTAAGCTTTGCTTTTTTCAGTGATATATATTATATACCATGACTTGACTAGACACAGTGCCTAGAGCATGTAGAATTGCTGGGACCCCAAGGAACCACCCAAGATAGTGACACAGGGGACCCACGGAGGATGGGTGCAGTGTGAGAACACAGACGCGAGTTCCGTACAACTCTATGGGAAAGTCACGGTTCGAATTTTAACGATTAAGGACCCTTTGGAGAGGACTTCAAGCAAACCCAGTTAAACATAGAAGGTTCTAAGGCCAGCACCCTTGAGAGTACTGAGATACCTGTGTTACCTATCCCAGAGGAGCCAGGTGCATAGGGGTCAAGTGATGTCGGAAACCTTCATCGTTTTCAATGATGTGATGCGAAAAAGTGCTGCTGCTGGGAAGATGAAAAGTGTCCGGTGTGATCCAAGCCTGGATTGGAGCTGAGATGAACCTGAAAGCAGAGGGGACTGAGTCTTGGTTACTTCACAGTGACCAGGGGCACGATAGGCGAATGCCCACCAACATTGGGTGTTGCAGGTGAGAAGAGGTGAAGCTTGACTCTGCAGCTTCGGGGACCATGAGATGTCGATGACAACGACAGTCCGGAGATGAGCTGTCCCACAAAGGATGTCGAGTGCTGGGTGGTCAGTCTCCGGATTGAACACCAACAAGCCTTGGTAACTGCAACCCACGCGGTCAGAGGAAAGATGCTTCCGTGAGGACCAGCAAGGTCCTGGGGACTCTCCAAGCTATGGAGAGTCAGGGCACGTCTGGAGCAACCAGGAAAGACCACGGAAAGTTAACATTAACCTCACAGGGACCCACAGGTCAACAGACCAGGGATCGCGAAGGGACCTCGAGCTGAATCACAAAATACCAGCCCACGGAACACTCGTGGAGTGTGGGCCGTAAATCTTCGGTAGAATTACGGCTCGGGGTCAAGACTACAAGTAGCTCAAAGCACAGCCTCAGCGGTCACCAAAAAGCATATACTGCTGCAAATGTACGCGGTGCACAGGGGTTCGGGTTGCACGGTCCCCACTAGGGATATGAGCCTCATAATTGCTGAGAACACAGATCAACCTCAGAGACCTCGGGAACCCACCTCCTATGTTGCAGAAATCTTCGGAGTCTTCAGGAGCTCGGGAGATGCAAACTGGTCAGATGCATTTCAGGTGCCTGCCTTGCAGGGGAGTAACTCCTTTACTCCAAGGGACATTCTTCAGTCATCCGGCGCCGTGCAGATCGTCGAAGTACTTGGTTTCTGTAGCAGAGTTTAGTCCAGGTAAAATCTAAAGTCCTGTAGTCAGGGGTTTCTACTTTATACCCAAGGAAGGGGTGGGACAAACTCTGGGGACCCACCTATGGGAGGGTCAGGACAGAGGGGTGGCTACACCCATGTCCTTTGTCCAGTTTTGGGCCGGAGCAGCAGCAAATGGCTCCTGCAAACTGTTTGAGCTGGACTATGCACAGGGACACCAAATGTGCCCCCAGTGCAGACATCAAAGCACTCTCAGAGTGCACCCACCCAGCCCCAATACACTAAAGCCTGTCTGGGAGGTGGTCACACCTCCCTGTGACAGGAAACCTATTGTCAGGACTTCCTCTGCTCAAGTTTCGTCCAGCAGCAGGAGGACAGACTCTTGTCTGTGGCTGGCAGCATCCATTTTGTGATGCCGGGGTCGGGAAGCCCGTAGCCCGGTATGTCATATTTCTCCCTCTAGGAGGGTGGAATCATACCTCCCCCGCCAGTTACTGGTGGGGAGGTCCGATTCCAAGGTGTTTGACACCAAACACGACATGTTTCCATGCAGCCGTTTTAAAGTTAGCATTTACCTCGAGGTTCTAATGCACTTAAGTATATATGGTTGGCTGCATCACAAACAACCCCAGAATATAGGCTCCGAAGGCTGCAGAGGGGCTCTGCTCATGCAGGTGCACCCTCTCACATAAAACCCAGCAGCCTGCCTTCAGGATTGATAAGGCCTGCCATAGGGGTGACTAATAGGTTTATATGTGCAGTGAAATAGTGATATAGGTTTATATGTGCAGTGAAATAGTGATATAGGATAGATATAGTGAACCTATATCTAAGTCAGGGGTGCATGCACCACCTTACACAAGCTGCTGTAGCAGACCTGTGGTGTCATTTTGAATGGTCTCCCAGGGGTGGCATAATACATGCTGCAGCCCCTGGGAGGCCTCTGGGATACCTATGCCCTGGGTACATAGTATACCATATACTAGGGACTCATAAAGGTACCCCAGAATCCAATCTGGAGTGTACCTAAAGTACATGCTATCAACTTAGGGAGAAAGCAGATAAACTGGGGTCTTGATTAGCAGGATCCCAGTCAGACTAGTCGAAAACCAGCAAAACACCAGAAAAAAAAGTGGGGGTAACCATGCAGTCAGATTCCACCTTCCTACATAACCCCTTCCCCCAAACAAAAGGAGATAAGGCTAACTTGGTCCAGTTGAGACTTTATTAACTAAGTGGCCACAGAAGGAAGATCCGGCCCTAGCATGGATACCCCCTGTCTTATGGTCCACTAAGGAGTCCCTACCCTTATGGGTATTGGATTTGCCATTACAACGCAAGTCTTTTGTTGGGATTACTACCTGTAATGTGTTTTGGGAAAGTAAAAAAAAAAGTTAAGAGAAATCCAACAACTTGCCACTGTTAGATTTATAACTATTACAGAAAATAAGTTATTAAACTTTCTTTTCTGTGAGCCAAAATCCAGCATACCAGCTGCCCTTTCCTGATTGGCCAGCCTTTCTCAGGCTGAGCCAGAGATGCCTGATGAGGTATGAAGTGTCCTCTCAGAGTAGACAATGGATTTCCTGTGGGTTGAGATCTTTAGCTGCAGAAACCAAATGGTAGGAAGAGGATGGGAGAGCCAAACTGGCCTTCAAATGGAGAATAACAGTTTAGAACCAGAACAGGATGACCCCCACATCCTATACCCCCAGCCACACAGGAGCCTCAGTAATTAGATTAGTCAAAGAATTGGAAGGGGTGTGCAAGTGAAACGTAGCCACACCAGTGGGTTAGCTTAGCCAGATCTAACCTCAAAGGAGAGGCTTTCTGTATGTTGGAGTTTGAAAGAATAATGCTTTCTAGGACAAAAATATGCCATACTTTGGCTTTGGAGCAAATGGTCCTACACCTGAATGGCACCCTGCATCCCATTGGTCAGGGATGCCCCCCTGCTTGAGGCCCAGAAAATGTGAATAAATATGTAAGACCTGCTTTCAACTCAGACCTGAACCCTAAAAACTACAAGGAGAAGGGACTGACTTGCTGGAATATGAATCTGCCCCCGAAGGACACCACTCTGAAGGACTGCACCTGCTGCACAATCTGTTACTAGAGCCCTAAGGACTCTGCCTTGCTTCCAGAAGGATTAAGGAGTGGAATCCCTGCAAGCTACAGATTAACAGAGCCCACCTGCATCATCCCCACCAAGAGTCTCCATCCTGGAGTGCATTCAGTAGACATTTAAGGATTTGGCCAGGTGCATTGTGGGAAATGTAGTCCAGACATCCCAAGGACCAGCTAGGAGATTCCAGACCCTTTTTAATGTGTTTTTGACACTTTGAACACTCAAGAGGAACTTCAGGAAGAAGTTCTCCGGGGGTTGTGTGAGAAATCAGGACCTATTTGCAGAGCCCCCCCCCCTACTTTTTGGCACCATTTTGACTATTAGGTGCTCTTTTTCTGACTCTGATTGTGCCCTGGGCTCAGCTCACCAGACCCAGGGCATGTGCTCTAATTAAACGTACATGGTTAGATATAATTATATACCCCTGTAAGTCCCTGGTATATAATAAGGCAAGGGTATTCAAACCACCATTAAGTCCCTAGAATATAATAGGGGAGGGAGGTTCAGAGGCCCAGTAAATTTCCTGCACTACAGTCTGCACTGCTGAGTTGCCTGTTGTCATTTTAAAAGTCAGCCCTGCCTTGCAAGCTGCGTTTAAATTGTAATTATATGCAAATTCAACTTTGGAATTAAAGGTACTTCCAAAGTAGTAGTCTACCATATTTTTACATATACGGCACCCCTAAGGTCTCCCCTAGGGTGTCTTCTAACTTTAAGCAGGGGTATTATAAAATATGTTTTATAAGCCCTGGTTAGGGAAAAACTGCTAATTCATTTCCCCCCCGTCGTAGTGAATGGCTCCACGAGCTAACATTGAGATATTTTATTTAAGTATAAATATTGACAGGAGCCACCAAAAAATATACCTCAAGGTATCGAATGACTAGTTAAGATAGATTCACCTACTTGACCTGCTACTGTTAGATTAATAATAACTATTTACAGAAAAGAAGTTGTTAAATGTTACAAGCTGCCCTTTCCTGATTGGCCAGTCTTTCTCAGGCTGAGCCAGAGCTACTTGATGAGGTGTGAAGTGTCCTGCCAGAGTAGACACAGGATTTTCTGTGGGTGGAGAACTTTACCTGCAGAAGCCAAAAGGCAGGAAGAAGGTGGAGGAGCCAAACTGGCCTTCATTGAGAGAATGACAGTTTAGGACCCGCACAAGCTGAACCCCATATCCTGCACCCCCAGCCACACAGGCGCCTCAGTAATTAGATTAGTCAGTAGATTGGAAGGGGTGTGTTAATGCAGATTTAGGCATACCTAATATGGGGGTGGATTGTGTTGATACGACCACAGGGTCGTATCAGCAAGGTTATCGCCGTTTTGCAGGGAACATCGCTGGAAAACCAGCGATGTTCCCTGCAAAACAGCGATTTCCCCGCTATCGCTGGTAATTATATCGCCCTGGGGAAACGCGTTGTAAATAACACGCTAACAGGGCAATATAATCCAGTGATAGATGGCGATAAATAGAAAAGAGCTAAGCGCGCTTTGCGTTTATTTATCGCCGTCCTTGTAAATATGCCCCTCCATGTTGGAGTTTGAGAGAATAGTGCTTTCTAGGAAAAGAATATGCCACACTTTACAGGAAATGGTCATACAGCTGGGTGGCACCCTGCATCCCATTGTCCAGGGGTGCGCCATGCTTGATGCTCAGAAACTATGAATAAATATGGAAGAGCTGGATTGTAACTCAGATCTGCACCCTGAAACTACAAGTAGAAGAAGGACTGCCCTGCTGAAATATGGATTTGTCCTCAAAGGACTGCACTCCCAATGACTGCATCTGTGGCACAATTTTGTATTACAGTCCTAAGAACGCTACCTTGCTTCAATAAGGATTAAAGAGTGGATTCCCGGCAGGCTACAGGTTAAGAGAGCCCACCTGCGTCATCTCCATCAAGAGTCCCCATCCAGGAGTGCGTCCAGTGGACATTTAAGGATTTGGTCAGGTGCATTGTGGGAATTGTAGTCCAGACAGCCCAAGGACCATCTAGGAGATTCCAGACCCATGGATTTGCATTTTGGACACATTGAACCCTCATGAGGAACTTCAGGAAGAAGTTTTAGAATTTTGGTACCTTTTTGTCAAAAAGCTCAATAAGGTGACTGACTCGATGTCGAGAGTCAAGCTGGCTACCCTCAACCGCAACCTGGCCTGGATTTCAGGTTAATTCCACTGAAAGGTTTGGAGCTCCTTACTTCCCGAATTTGACCGATGCCTCATGGTGAAGCAATCCAAAGACGTTGCATCAAAATCGCCCTGCTGGAGGGGTCTCCTCGACGTCTAGAGAAAAATTGTTTAGAAAAACTTTGAAAGTAAACTTTTGTCCGAGGCCTCCCGCTTAGTAAATCCGACCAGGGCTCCATCGGGGTCAGCCTCAAATGTTGACTTTGTCCCAGTCAAGTATGACTCGATGTCCCAAAGTGGTGCTATATGTTTTTAAGCACTAGATAAGATATACTCTTTAAAAATTTAATTATTTGGTTCCATACATTGGATTTTTTTCATTTTGGTGTTTATTTGTTCATAAAAGTATAACCTATTTTTAAAAGTTGGATTTCTAGTGTGAATTGTGGTTTACATATTTAATTTATTGGTGGTTTTAAATGCTTCACATATGTCTCCTAAATTATGCCTGCCTAGTTGTTGCCAGCTACCAAGGGTTGAGCAAGGGATTAATTTATTCAGACCCTAACTGAACCTTTTATTGTGGTTGTGGCCTTAATTATTAGTTGCAAGTCACTATTTATCACTACTAATAATCCACTTTTCAACACCTTCTCACTGCATGCCACAGTATCACCCCTTCCTCCACTTCTGAAGGCAGTGATTCATTCATATTTCAATATGCTTGACCAAAGGGCAACACAAATATGATCACATTACCCCAAGACTTGTTATATTTGTGCTTCTTACAAGCAAAGATTCATTTAAAGTTTTACTTCTTTACTTATATATATAAAACCAGTGCTTAATGTGAGCCAGTGTTTGCAGGTGGGGGAAAACCAGAACTCATTTTTGGGGACAGGCACTAAATTTCCATGCATCAAACATTTACTGAGAGCAAAACAGGAAAAACACACAAAACAGAAAGAGGGAGGAAGAGAAAGACAGAAAAACCGTCACAGTGCAGCCAACAAAACGGACGCTTGTAGCAGCTGGAGGGAGGAGGATACCATGTTATTTCTATATGCGAAAGGACCCATGGAGGCACTTAACTCTTGCAAGATCAAATTATTCGATAGTTCCTAGCTGGGCATTTTTAAATCGGTGACAGGCTTTCGGTGACAGGCCAAACTCCCAATGCACCTGTGTTAAAGAGCAAATGTTGGAAGACAAAATGTCTGCCATCAAGTTTTGGCCATCAGCCTGTTTAAAAAGTGAGAATAATTTCCTTTCATTATTTTATTCCGGTACGTGATGGTGGGGATCAGTTTGGCTTTAAGAGGTTTCAATAGAGGACCATATGTCGGACCTTTCAGTGAATTTGAGAGAAGAATAAATACAAATATAAGGGACCTAACTTTGGCCCTGACCTGAAGCATATGGCTTTTATAGATGCCTCTGGAGTCAACGGGGAACCCAGCAGAATTATAATCAGTTTCATGAGCTAGGAGTTTCCATGTATGCTCTGGAGGCCCTATATTTCACACCTTAGTTTTGTTCAAGTTCAAGTTTATAACCAACCTATTGCCATTTTGTGTAGGCATCCAGTTAGTTCACTAATCTTTGCAACCCAACACTCATCTTGCTCAACAATATTAAGTTATAATTTCGAGACCAGTTTACCGCCCAATTTGGGTGGGTGTGTAATCACCTGATTCAGATTCCTCGAAAGATCTGCATTAAATAAATTAAAAAGAAGGGGCTCCAAGATGCATAGTTGCTTCAGACCGGATGACGTATACAGTTTTCTCTATAACTTGGTTGCGTCACTGAATTTTACCTGAATCCATGTTTTGGTGCACAAAATTTGTACTGCTGTGAGTAATTTCCTTGGAATACAAGCCATCCTCCAGCACACGCTTCATATATATTGTCAATAACATTAATTCAAGATAAGCAGTAGTGTTCTTCCTTTTATTCTTTATTGATTCTTTATCCAGTTATTTGTATCAATTTCTAGCCTCAAAGAGCCAACACGTGTTTCGTCGCTTCAAAGGGAAAAGTATCCACCAACTTCCTCAGGGCTCAAAAAGAACAGAAATAAAATAAAAATCCAATGATATACTAGTGTATCATTGTACATCACCTCATTGTGACTTTGGTGCTGATCTTTATTTAGAAGAGACAATCTTAAAGGTGTTTAACTAGTGGAAACCCCTGCGCAAAGTATAAGGCCTATGTTCCTTCAAAGTGCTGATACATGAAAGGTTCAATTCTGGTGAACAAAAATACATTCTCACTTGTATATTACGGATAACATTTAGTTTGTTGCATGGTTACGGTATAATGAAATTAAATATCTTCTCCCGATATGATAATCAAATAAGAAAATTTGAATGCAGGAATCTTTCCTTGTATAGCCTATTCTAGGTGCCCCACACGAAAGTAATAGTGATGTGCTCCCCTAATTGAAAATGAAAGGGTAGGTAAATGATAATAACTCCAGTATTCCTACAATGCCTAATCTTCTCCTTCAAAGTTTCTAAAAAGAGAGAAATGAAGGCAGAAGCCACTGCATCAGAGCCAAGTATCTCCATGAGCACATTAAAATCACAGTATGGACTGTTAGTCCATTCTCAGGATTGGGCATACCTTCTATCCATTTGTAATGCTGTCCCAAGTATAATCCCTATTTTATATTGTTCCAAATTCAGTTGTGCTTTATCAGGGTATGAGATATTACCAGTGGGGTGCTCCAAGATTATGGAGCCTCTTTAGACCCATATCCGATCGTTAAAGAAAAATGAAGTGACATCTGATTAGTTCTTACCCACCACAAACTGTGGATCCAAGCAGTTATCCAGTGAGTTTGAGACTTCAGTGCTCACCGGTCCATAGAGTTATCCTCATTAAGGTCTGTTGCTAGTACAATGTGTGTAACAGACGAGACAGGACTTCCATAGTCTTAGCTCATTAGAGCTATTGATAGTGAAAAAGAAGAATATTCTACAAGTCCACCTTTCGGTAGTCTAAAACGGTCGCTATTTTGAAAAATACATTAACATTAAGCCTGGGCAAAGCACTACGCTACGCTCGCGTAGTTTGCGAAGTTCGCGCTACTTCGCACTACGCGATTTGCATGTAGCACAGTGCGAACACGCGTAGCGTAGCGTTGCGTAGTGCTGCGTAGTGCTACGGTCATTTTTTGCTTGCTCGCGGTCCTCAACGTCAAGTTGGCCACCGCGAGCAAGCAAAATTACATCCCGGCGAGACTTTTTCCTTGTTCGCGATCAGCAACATCAAGTTGGTGATCACGAGCATGGAAAATAAACCTCCCGGCGAGATTCCCAACACGAGGAGGTCAGGTTTCTCATTGCGAGTGGTCGCGTATGCTCGCGACCGCTCGCGATGAGAAACTACCAGTTCGCGTTGAGAAAGCTGCCGCTCGAGTAAAAATCTACTCGAGCAGCAGAAAACTACAGCTCGCACTGTGCAAGATGGCATTTTCAATGATTGCACAGTGCCGGTAGCGTGTCCGCACCGTGCACTCATTGAAAACGACATCTGGCACAGTGCGAACAAGGTACTATGCAGTTCGCGAAGTGCTACGCGTAGCTCGCGTAGTGCGAACTGCACTTTGCGTAGCTTCGCGAAGTGTTACATCGCGAACTACGCCCAGGGTTAATTAACATTCTCCTTAGTCTATAGAGATGGAAAATATGTAGCTGTTATTGCTGGAATAGTTGATTATTAATTCTCATATCAACATATATTTTTCGGGGTCATGTTTTTTCTCAAGTGATGGATTATCAATCCTCATCTCAAATTATACTTTTTTGCTGTGGTCATGTATTTGTCCAGATTAGTTCAAATGGATCAATCAACAAACAAGTATTTCTAATCTATATATGTGAATTTCATAAATGTAACCCTCTCGTGGTTTTTGTGACTGCCCCATATAATGACAAGATGGTGGAGACAGCACAAGGGAAGCCCCGATTCGTATATAACTGTAAATTGTCCATACACATATTCAATCAATCTAAATCAAATTTGTTAAAACATACTTTCTCCAATACCAATATGCAATTTTACCTGCTGGTGTTGCAGCATAAAATAGTTTGACCATATATGCTTCATTAGTAACAAAAATTATCCAGATTCATTACATATTAAGTCTTTGTTCCATACATATCAAAACCAACCCATATTTGTTTGTATTAGCTGGGATGTACGTCGTTACAACGCACACTTTTACAACGCATGCACTTACAACGCATTTTTTACAACGCAACATCCACTACAACGCATGCCATTACATCGCAGGACACTACAACGCATTTTTAAAAACTACCTTTACAACGCATTCCATTACATCGCATACTACCTTTACAACGCATACCATTACAACGCATAATATTACATTGCATTTAAGGTAAGTATTGGATAGTATAGGGGTAAAAATTACTAATCTTACTCCAGGGGGTGCAACAGTAGGGTAATTGTTGGATAGCATAGGGGTAAAAATTACTATTCTTACTCCAGGGGGTGCAACAGTAGGGTAAGTGTTGGATAGTATAGGGGCAAAAATTACTATTCTAACTCCAGGGGGTGCAACAGTAGGGTAAGTGTTGGATAGTATAGGGGTAAAAATTACTATTCTAACTCCAGGGAGTGCAACAGTAGGGTAAGTGTTGGATAGTATAGGGGTAAAAATTACTATTCTTACTCCAGGGGGTGCAACAGTAGGGTAAGTGTTGGATAGTATAGGGGTAAAAATTACTATTCTAACTCCAGGGGGTGCAACAGTAGGGTAAGTGTTGGATAGTATAGGGGTAAAAATTACTATTCTAACTCCAGGGGGTGCAACAGTAGGGTAAGTGTTGGATAGTATAGTGGTAAAAATTACTATTCTAACTCCAGGGGGTGCAACAGTAGGGTAAGTGTTGGATAGTATAGGGGTAAAAATTACTATTCTAACTCCAGGGGGTGCAACAGTAGGGTAAGTGTTGGATAGTATAGGGGTAAAAATGACTATTCTAACTCCAGGGGGTGCAACAGTAGGGTAAGTGTTGGATAGTATAGGGGTAAAAATTACTATTCTAACTCCAAGGGGTGCAACAGTAGGGTAAGTGTTGGATAGTATAGGGGTAAAAATTACTATTCTAACTCCAGGGGGTGCAACAGTAGGGTAAGTGTTGGATAGTGTAGGGGTTTTAATATAATATTATGCGTTGTAATGGTATGCGTTGTAAAGGTAGTATGCGATGTAATGGAATGCGTTGTAAAGGTAGTTTTTAAAAATGCGTTGTAGTGTCCTGCGATGTAATGGCATGCGTTGTAGTGGATGTTGCGTTGTAAAAAATGCGTTGTAAGTGTAGTGCGTTGTAAAAGTTGCGTTGTAAAGGTTGTTCCCCTATTAGCTTTAACCTCATAAGTTAGTAATATGATCTTCCACCTTTCTCAAAGTCCACATTGCTTCTTTTCTTCTCAAAGTCAGCTCTCTAATGCCCCCTCAATGGCTTCTTGGTATGTGTTCATTACAATAGAAACCAAAAGTCCTATGTCTGTCTTGTGCGTCACATTCAACTATGTGTGTAGCTATGGGATATCTTGCATTCTTGTTTTACGGCCCTCATATGTTCACTGATCCTGTCTTTCAGGACTCTGATCATACTTCATATGTACTTTTGTTTGCATTTGCATTCTATAATGTACACAACAAATTTGGTGTTGCAGTTAATATTTGCTTCTATTGTGTAAGTCTTATTGGTGGGGCCCATAAATTGTCTCTTTTTATCAAAAGCCCATTTGCACATTGCACAATGGCCACATTTATAAAAACATAGTGTATGTGATGTGAGCCAGTGTACCTTCTGAGCCGTTCTTGGGTAACTTGGACTTAATAATCTTTTGAAGCATCTGCACCTATGATAGGTGATGTCAAGCCTAGATGATGTGAATCCTTCAAGTGTCTTGTCCACATGAAGTGAGTGCCAGTGTTTTTTCATGCTCCATACCAGTATACTAGATATTTTAATGTAGTCTGTGACAAGACAAACTTTTTTGAGTTTACTCTTTTTTCTTTGTCTTCTCCTTGAGAGTATCCATTCTATTGACCTTAGTAATCTTCAAGAGTGACAGCGCCTATGGCTTTTCGTCTATTAATTGGAGAAGCATGGAACGGGTGCTTACAACATTGTTAGCACCATGTGTGGAGCTGAGGACTCTTCCCCTATGTCGCTCAAAGTGAGCAGTGGCGACGCTTGCAGCTCCATGCTCACTAGGCTGTCATTGTTTTCAGGAGGAGCTGATGGCCAGCTTATCACAGCCAATTTTTTATACACAGTTGTTTATCATCAGCTGTGGCTATACAGAAGAAGTGACTTATGTAATATTTTGCTTGAGAATAACTGTGTTGTTGCTTTGACACACTATAACTGAGGAAAGAGGAAGTTATGTATTCAGTTTTACTGCTTTGTTCAATGATGATGTGAACTTTTAGTTAACTATGTGTGCATGTACATTTCACCATCTTCTAATACCCTACATTTCAATGTGATGTACACACTGGTGGACAACAACTTGTTTATACACCTTCTGTTAATAACTATTGCACATTCTTAGGAGTTATTTTTCCATTTTTTCCAACGGTGATGTGCACACCATCAGACTGCATTTTATGCAAGCAGATATCTCAATAAGTTGTGTGGATTGCATCTGCACTCAGAATGTTAGTCTGTTATTGGCTTCATGTTCAGCAAACAAGGAGACAGTGGTAAGACTGATTGCTACATGTGTAATTTCATACATAACAATGCAATCTGTGAACCTGCCTCCCCATTTCTTTCAAACTCTAGGAGATCCATCCATTCAGTGGAAACAATGGTTCGATGCTTTCAAAACGTATTTGGGAGCCATTGGCGCACTCTGAATTTGTGCTGAGAGGAAGAAATATTTATTGCTTTACTCCATGGGGTTTGAAGGTAGGGCTATACTTAAACACCTACCTGAACTGGTTGTGGAGGAATGTGTAAAAAATTGCAAGCTAGGTTTGATGTACAACCTACGTTGGTAGTGATAAGGCACAAGTTTTTAGGAGAGTTCAGAACTCAGGTGAAGATGTAGATGCTTAAATTACAGCATTAAGAAGGTTAGTTTTTGACTGTCGGTCTAAGAATTTTTCAGATCAGCAGGTTAAAGATCAATTTCTCAGTCACTGCAGTGATAAATCTATCAGATAAAAATTGTTATCTATGGGTAACCCACCATTAGAGGTTACGATTATAACTGCTAAGAGTATAGAATCCTCTTTGTTATCAGCAAAGGAATCAGACTGCAAGAGTTCAGATGATGTTTCTATTGTTTGAAGCAATTTACCAAACTGTTCAAAAGACGAGAAGGTTATGGACAAACCTAAATCTTTATTTTCTCAAAGCAATGTGTGTTTCCGTTGTGGACATTGGATACACACCAAAGTTGGGAAACAATGCCTGGAAAAGAATGTAATGTGCTCGCAATGTAATAAACCGCAACATCTCGCCAAAGTTTATCAGGGATCCAAACTAAGTTTACCACCAACTGTCAGGTGTATCACTTATGACCTCCCACAAGAGGAGGAAGAAAGTATTGAAAGTGATTCAAGAGATATGGTTCTTGTGGGAAAATGTGCTGAGATAAAACTCGGAGAGCCCAACTCATGTGTTGATCCATATGCGGATGTGAAAGTTGGTGACAAAGTTTTGAATTTGTTGTTGTACTCTGAGGCACAAATTATAATGATAACACAGGAGTTATATGACAAGATGTGGCAAACGAGACCACATTTACCTCCTGACTGCACAGCTGTGTCTTATGAGGGATGCAGAATTGACATAAGTGGGTATGTTGAAGACAATTCGGAATTTAAGGGTCGGAGGATAGCTGGTTAAGTTTGTGCTGCACACAAAGGGTTAAACATCTTAGGGTAGTTCCACTAGGGTTTGTTCGCCATGGTCCTCAGGCAAGGAATGAAGGAACAGGTATTAGCATTCAGAGAGAAATAACAGTTATAGAATATAATGAACAAATATCCTCATGTATTTTCTGGGATATTAGGGAAAATCAAACATGTTATGCACAGGAGTAAAGTTAAGGAGGGGGCAAGGCCTGTTAAACATAAATTGAGAAATGTACCTGTAGCATAAGAGAGGATATTGAGAAAGAATTGGAATTATTGTGTAAGAAGAGTATAATTGAACCTATTGACTTCTCAATGTGGCTTTCACCATTGGTCGTAACCCGCAAACACAATTGAGAATTAAGGGGTTACGTTGATCTCCATTGTTTCAGCAAAGAGATTTGGATTGATTATCATCCCCTACCAAACATTAGTGAGATGTTGGCTGGGTTGAAAGAAGCTAAACGGTTTACAAATTTAGATTTGGCTTTGGAGTACCACCAAATTGAGCTGGAGCCTGAATCAAAATATCTAACAGCATTCGGCCCGCTATTTGGAACCTATCAATATTGCCAAATGCCTTTTGGATGGCTTCTGCAGCTTTCGTCTTTCTAAGAACAATGTGTAATATGCTTAAAGGCATCCAGGGATTATCTATTTTCCAAATGATGTATTGATCTATGCAACAGACAGCGAATCTCACAATAAGATCGTAGATGAGGTGGTAAAAAGGTGCCAACTCCATGGTGGGATGCTCATGAGGGACAAGTGTGTATTTTCAACTGAGCAAATTGAATATTTCCGCCATTTTATTTCCAGTTAGGGAATTGAACTGAAACCGTAATTTGGTCAAGAGTATTACACAGTCTAAACCTCCAGGAGATAAAGAAAGGCTTAAACCATTTCTTGGCATGTGTAAATTCTACTCATGATTCCTACAAAAGTATGCAACATGTTTACGGCTCTTGTCTCATATGTTAATGAGGGGTGTACCATTTGAATGGATGCGGAGTGCCAGCAAGTGTTTGAATGGATAAAAGAGCAGTTAATTTCCTCAAAGTGTTTGAAACATAAGAACCCTGATCTACAGTGTGTCGTTACAGTGAATCCCAGCTATGTCGGCTTGGGTGCTATTCTCACACAGGTAAAGGAGACTCAAGTTCAAACTAGTGATTATGCTTCTTGTGTGTTGAATGGTGCAGAGAAGCAATATTCAATAATTGAGAAGGAACTCTTGGCTTGCTGGGGAGTGATCATGAAGGTTCTGAACTGTTTGTGGGGTATGCATTTTGTGACTCAAACAGATCACAAATCTTTAGTCTACATATTGATTAGAAAGAACGTTTGAGGAATTACCCCACATATTGCGAGTCTCTCAACCAAGTTACTACAGTTTGATTTTGTGCAAAAATATATTCCAGGAAGGAAAAATGTCTGTGCAGATTATCGTTCTTGGTTTTCCGAACATGTGGAGGAACATATGGAGTTAAGATGTGAGGCAGACTTGGAAGATTGTATTGTTTCATTGGCGCAATGGTGATACAATATGTGGAGTCAGGATGGCCTAAAGAGAGGAATCTAGATTTAGACTTGAAAACGCTCCTAAAAGAAGTGGAAAGATTGTTGTTGTGGATGGTCTGGTATTGAGAGCTGACAAATTTGCTCCACCCATCTTGCTAAGGAATTCAAGCATTGTTCAGGCCCATAAGGGTCATTTGGGCTCAAGAAAACACAAATAGGGGCCCTGGGTCTCAGTAAATGTGGAGGAGTGATGGGGTGTCCCTATTACAGGAGGGTTTCCCCTACCCACCCGAAGGTGGCATGGTTCATCATAGGGTAACCTCCTCACGTTGCGAGCAATGTGGACTGCAACCCCCTCTCTGAGAGGAAGTAGAAAGAGGTATTCTAAAACCTGTAGATGAGTAGGGTGTGGTGATGATTAGAAAAGTGAAAGTGTGTGTGAGCTAAAACTAATTCCAGATATGCCAATAACTTTATTAGTGAGTCTGAAGGTCAGGATTAGAAACAAACCTACTACAGGGGGTGTAGGAGAGTAGGATCTGCTTCTTATAGTTACCCCCACTTTTTGCTGATGTTTCACTGTTTTTCGACTTTAGTCTGGCTTCTTCCTCTCTAAATTTATTGCATGTACTTTAGGTACACCACAGATTGGATTCTGTGGTACCCTTATAAGTCCCTATTTCATGGTATACTATGTACCTAGGGCATAGGTACCCCTGAGGCCTCTCAGGGGCTGCAGCATGTATTTTGCCACCCCTGGGAGACCATCTAAAATGACACAACAGCTCTGCTACAGAAGCCTGTGTAAGATGGTGTATGCACCCCTTACTTAGATATAGGTTTCCTATATCTATCCATATCACTGCACATATAAACCTATCAGTCACCCCTATGGCAGCCCTTATCAATCCTGAAGGCAGGGTGCTGGGTTTTATGTGAGAGGGTGCCCATGCATGAGCAAAGCCCCTCTGCAGCCTTCAGAACCTTTATTCCGGGGTTGTTTGTGATGCAGCCAAACCATATACTCTTAAGTGCATTATAACCTTGCGGTAAATGCTAACTTTGGAATGGCTGCACGGAAACATGTCGTGTTTGGTGTCAAACACCTTGGAATCATACCTCCACACCAGTACCTGGTGTGGGAGGTATGATTCCACCCTACTAGAGGGAGAAACATGACTTCACCGGTACACCCAGTACCAGCTTCACAGACCCTGGCATCACAAAATGGATGCTGCCAGCCACAGACACGAGTCTGCCCTCCTGCTGCTGAATGAAACTCCTTTTAATGAAAAAATGGGCCTGACCTGCTATTTTGCTAGCTGTTTCAATTAACAAACCGACTTTAGACCTTTATCCTTTTCGAATGGTCTGGGTAACTTAATTACCAAGTTTTTAGAAACATGTACTTGACAAGTTGTTTACATTTTTTGAAACACGTCTGTCAGAAAGACACACAAAACCTAATTCCGTAATTCAAAAAAACATATACAGCATATAATGTGTCAAACTAAACCACATATATAAACATTACAGTGCAAACAATAAGCCAGTCAATAATTGTGACCATTAGCAACAACCACTCCTCATAGTACATTACATTGTGTGTAAATTACAGGGGTTGTTGCACTCCTGGGTAAACATTTGTGAATCCAGTGTGCATTTTAATTCAGCCAACATGCTACTCTTGGACTATTGTTATTTTAATGACCCAGCTGGAAGGAGAACGCCAACGCGTTTCGAATCACCTATTTCTTTTTGGGATTCTCATCAGGGCTTTAGACTGGACAAGAAGTGTTCTGGAAAAACCAGAAATGATTTCAATTAGAATCATAAACAAATAATTCCTTAGCAGCAGTGTGAGCAGAAAAGGTTAAGTTTGAAAATGTACCTTCATTTTCGGTTCAGGGGATAGCTCTGAAAAATCTAAAGATAAACAAATTTGTTTATTTTAGGGACTTTGCTTGTTAGATCAGCTCATGACTAACGAGTAAGAAGTGGAACTTACATAAACAGTCTTGTGGCGGTGTGGAAAAAAGTTTTAGGTAATCTGCAGAAGAAGGAAAAATTGGGCTAAATTCAATTTTTTTTTTCAAGAACCACATGTGTAAAGCTTTTTCGTGCGCTGCCAGCATCAACACACTTACACCTCTGAGGCGGAAACCGGAGGGCAGAATCACTCGTGTTTTTAAAAATTGTATTTTGTGCTTTTATATGATTTCAAACTTACCTAACTCCTTTACTGAGGCTGACAGCACCTAAAGCCTACCAGGGCACCCCACGAGCAGCGGAGCTAGCGCTGCATCGCGGGATAGACAGTGAAAGGGCCGCCATCGCTGCTTCGCGAGGCCACGCCCATCTCTCTGGCCACACCCACCCTCTCCTCAAATGTGCCATCCTCGCAAGCGCAGCGGACGAGCGCAGCGGGAGCGCCGTTTGCGCGCCGAAGGCGCGCATAGGGCAAGCTCGTCTGCGCTCGTCCGCGCCGAGGACGGGCCAACGGCCACCCCCCCCTGCAACTCCAGCTCCACGGCCTTCTACGGACACGGTGAGACTAACCTATTCCACCGATGAATTACTACAACTGAGACATCTAGCGGACCAACCGCATATACCCCCGTATTTAAGCTACTCTAATCACATCTTAGGTCCACTCTTATGTCCGACTTGCATCAAACGTTCCGGGAAACCTCCAACAAATAACTTACCTTCAATTCAAGCAGCGTTAATAAACGCTAGATCCCTCCCCAAACACAAAACAGAAATCGCCGACTTGATCGACGCGCACAAACTGGACCTACTGTTTGTCACCGAGACATGGGGCGATGACGCCTCAGGACCCGATTTTGCAGAAGCCACTCCAATCAACTACAATGTTTGTAGACTAGACAGACCAATAAAAAGAGGTGGCGGCATTGCCATAATTTACAAAAGCCACTTCAAACTCTCGACTAAACCATATACGTGCCCAGAATATGAGTCTCTCACATTTACTCTAGTCCTATCAGCAAAATCATCCTTCAAGGGAATGCTGATCTACCGCCCTCCAGGGTCAAGAGCTAAGTTCCTAGCTAACATAGGTAGTCTAATTGAAGCAGTCGCCGACGCCCCTCATTTTACGTTACTAGGTGACTTCAATTTTCACCTTGAGACTTCGAATAACCACGATACCACGCAACTTCTTGCAGACCTTGAAGCTGCAGGCCTAATACAACTTATTAACTCCCCGACTCATCAGGCAGGTCACACATTAGACGGTATATTTACCAACAGTCCTCTTGTAAATATCACCCAAATAATTCCACTAATTTGGACAGACCACTCAGCTATTTGTTTTACAGTGCAAATAAACTCCACCAAACCAAGCCGCACTGTACCAGCCCGTTCAACATACAGAGACTGGAAAAACATTAACATAACACAATTAGCAGAGATGATACAGGATAATTATATTCCCAATGAGCATGACCCTACCAAAGCATCCGCAAACTACCTGACAAACCTAGACACGGCCTGTAATAAGCTAGCCCCACTTAAATCATCACACCGAAACAGGAAAATACCTTCAGCCCCATGGTTCACTGAGGCCCTACGCATGCAGAAACAATACTGCAGGAACCTCGAAAGACAATGGCGTTGCAACTACAGCCCTGCAGACAAATCCAACTATAAAAATGCCCTCGCCATCTACAAAAGAGCGATAATCACTGAAAAAAGCCATTACTTTATCACTCAAATCAATCAGGCAAAAAACTCGTCAGGAGAACTATTCAGGGTAGTTACCACTCTATCCAACCCCCCGACGCCGCCCTTAGAAGGCTCTCAATCACTGGCAGATGCCTTGGCCAGCTTCTTCGAGGAAAAAGTCAGTTCCATCTTCCAGACTTTCTCACACTCTGCCCCCCTACCTTCTTCGAGTCCTCCCCTTACGAGCACTCAGCCAACTTTTCTATCTTTCAACGCCGTGGATAAGGATCACATTCAATGTTTGGTAGCCAGCACTAAATCCGGCTCCCCCCTCGACCCATGTCCCCCTTCCATTCTCAACCGCATACCGGAAGCAATTTCCCCTTCGTTGTCTACCATATGCAATGCTATGTTCGCAACAGGTATATATCCCTCAGTCTGGAAAGAGGCGATTATAAAGCCATTGCTGAAAAAACCAACGCTAGACCCTCTTATCTTAGCAAGCTATAGACCCATCGCCTGTCTCCCATTTCCAGCAAAGATTTTTGAAAAGTCCATGAACATGCAGCTATCAAAATACATCAACGACAACAATCTGCTAGATGACACACAGTTCGGTTTTAGGCAGGGACACGGGACAGAGACGGCACTACTGAAAGCTGCAGACGAAATCAGAACAACCATGGACAAGGGAGGATCAGCAGTCTTGATACTCCTTGATCTCTCCGCTGCATTTGACACGGTCGATCATATCACCTTGATCGACCGTGTCGCAGCTCTGGGAATAGGAGGAACAGCTAAAAATCTGATTGCTTCGTTCCTCGCCAATCGTCCACAGACTGTCAAAATGGGTAACTTCACCTCCCAGACCTTCTCACTCCCCTGCGGCGTTCCACAGGGCTCCTCGCTAAGTCCGAGGCTTTTTAATATCTATGTATCGGACTTGGCGAGGGTGATAAAATCTTATGGTATTGCCCTTACCACGTACGCCGATGACACGCAACTAGTACTATCGGTGTACAATAATGGAGCTAGCGTGGCAGCCAACTTTCAGGAGGGAATGAAGGCAATAAGCTCCTGGATGTCATCAAACTGTCTTAAACTTAACTCTGATAAAACGGAGGTGATGACATTCGGGAGCTTGAAACCAGCATGGTCCCCACAATGGTGGCCACCGGAGTTGGGATCTCCCCCCCAACCGGTGGTTAAGGTCCGCAACCTGGGAGTCACCTTTGACAACAAACTGACTTTCCACCATCACACCAATGCTGTTGTATCATCTGCATTCTACACCCTCAAAAAAATCAAGAAACTCCTTCCTTATCTACCACAGTCAGCCGGCAAAACACTTATCAGTACTTTAGTGTTTTCTAAAACGGATTACTGCAACTCTCTGCTTCTTAATGCTCAGGAAGGAGTCCTCAACAAACTCCAGACCGTGCAAAACGCGGCTGCCAGAACCTTACTCTCTATTTCCAAATTCACATCTGTCTCCCATCACATCAAAGAGCTCCACTGGCTCCCAATCAGGAGCCGAATAAAATTTAAGGCCCTTTGCATAGCCTATAAGACCCTTAACCACCCAGGGCCTAAGTTCCTAAAAGAAGCTCTACGCCCATTGGAGCATCGCAGAACCCTTCGATCCTCCACAGCTTTCATGCTGTCTGTCCCTCGGACAAAAAAGGCCACTTGGGGAGACAGATGCTTCACTACAGCCACTGCTAAATTGTGGAACAGCCTCCCACTGCACATCAAAACCGCCCCCCACGCTCCTTAAATTCCGAAAGAACCTCAAGACATGGCTTTTCTCCTCTGCCTAACCACCTCGTCAAAGTATAGGAAGTTCTGTGATCACTAGCGCCAAGACACCTGTATGGGTATTTGCGCGCTTTAAAAATAGCAAAAAATAAATAAATAAATAAAATAAATACATTTGCTCGGGCGCCTATTTGATTCAATTCCTTCCGAGATCCAGGCTTTACTCTTGGTTCGGTTTCAGCAACATTGTTGCGAAGGCTCCGAAGCACTGTTGGGCGGAAAGGGAGCGTGCTGTTAGTTGCATAGAGTAAACGTCTCCTTCCAAACAATTTTTCCCTTGCTCTCGCTCGTTTTAACGTGGTTTCTTCTCACTGTTTCAGTGTTTTGAGCTGATGTCCGGATTTCCGGATTTTTGATGTCGAGTGTCCTGATTGACTGGTGCACGGTATTGTGGTCGAGGTAGTCCATATTTTGACAAATGTGGTTTTGGTATTAGCTTATTTGGTTCTTCCTAGTTCAGATAGTTTGTTGAGGCCATATGTCGTACAGTTGCATTTAAGGATTAAATATGCCTCTTTTTGAAACAATAATTCTTCCACGTCGCCACCTCTTGAGCCAGACTTAATTACACTCAATATTGTCCATTTAAAATCACGTTCTGTGTGCTTCATTTCCAAAAAATGGGTCACCATTGGGGCAGTGACAACTTTGTTCTTAATCCGCGATCTGTGTTGTGCCAACCTCTGTCGAACTTCCTGATTCGTTTTGCCCATATACAATTTTTGACATGGGCAGAGAATTGCATATACGGCATTTTTAGTTTTGCAGTTTGAGAAGTCTTTCTGACCCCATTTGATGTTACGGTGTATGAATTCAGTTCCTTCAATTGTAGTATCGCAAGCCATGCATTGCCCACACTTATGATGACCAGTTATAGGCTTCATGTTCCAATGAGCTAGTAAGTCTGCTTTTTGGAAGGCATTATGTCTGCCCGAACAATTTTTGGTCCAATACTTGTATTTTATCGCATCGTGAATAATGGTGGTTCAAAAGATTGCTCCATATTCTGGAGTATATGCCAATTTTTTTAGATGATTTGTTTAAACTTGTTGGTATGGGGGCCAAAAGTTGAAACACAGACAAGTCTGTCCTCCCGATTTTTTCTTTCTCTGTGAGCAAACATTCTCTTGGTGTAAAGCGTGCATGTTTGCTAGCGTGTTTTAGTAGTTTCTTGGGACAGCCTCTATTTTTTAATTGGGCTTGGAATGTTTCAGCATGTAGTGCTAAGTCTTCTAACCATGTGCAATTGCGCCGTACTCGCTATAGCTGCCCATATGGCAAGTTATCTTTCAAATTGTGCAGGTGGAAGCTTTTATAATGCAGGATGGTATTGCGGTCCATTGTTTTTTTGTGTAGGGTGGTAATAAGCTTTCCCTCATGGTGTCTGACTTCAACGTCTAGAATTGTGAGGTTCTCAGTATCTGATGTCTTAGTAGATTTAATATCCATATGTCTGTGGTTCAGCCACGAAAAGAAATCATCAAGTTGTTGTGTCGTCCCCTCCCAGATACACCAGATGTCATCAATGTATCCCATGAGGCACAGGGTCAGACTGATTTGCATATGGCCATGTCTGAACTGGGGTGGCAGAGTGGGCTAAAGAACGGTGATGGATCAAACCCAGATCTGTTGACTGGGTGTGAGTGTTTGATTGGTTCTGATGCTCCGTCCATCATCACCCCCATTTGTACTGCTTTGTTCGCCATAAGTTGGCAGGGTATGCTCAGACGTGAGTCCCTTGCTCACTTTGCCACTGGATTCAAGCAAGCCTGGCTGAAGACGGCTGAAATGCCAGAAACCGGTCCTAGGAAGCTTGTTTCCGGTCCAGGGAAGGCATGGCTTGGCAGTTCGGGCTGGACTGTTCCCATGAGGCACAGGGTCAGTCTGATTTGCATATGGCCATGTCTGAACTGGGGTGGCAGAGTGGGCTAAAGAACGGTGATGGATCAAACCCAGATCTGTTGACTGGGTGTGAGTGTTTGATTGGTTCTGATGCTCCGTCCATTACCACCCCCTTTTGTACATCAATGTATCTGTACCATTGCAAGATATGGGCAGAAAATGGATTGTTGTTCAACACAAATTTGTCTTCATATTTTGCCATATACAGAATGGCCATTTCCGGAGCGAAGGGACATCCCATCGCAGTACCTTTGGTCTGGAGGTAGAATGTATCTTCAAATTTGAAGTAGTTCTTTTTCAATGCTATGGCAGCTAATTGTAAGATGAGTTCCGATGGAACCCGTGTGGATGGCTTCTTGAGTCCAAATAAAATTCCAATACCTCAAGTGCCTCGTCTTGTGGTATTTGTGTGCACAAAGAAATCACATCAAAGGAGACCAATAGCTGGTTAAAAATGGTGAAAGTCGGTGCCTTCTACTTTATTGATGAAGTCCATAATGTCCTTCAAATATGAGGGAACTTTTTGGAAAAAGGGTTTTAGGAAAAAATCAGCATATTTAGATAAGGGTTCCAAGAGGGAGTCGCAACCGGAGACGATTGGTCTCCCTGGTGGTTCTCTTAGGTCTTTTTTTAATTTTTGGGAGGAAGTAAATCATAGGAATTCTTGGATTCTTTTTAAGTAAAAATTCATATTCCTTCTTTCCCAGAAATCCTTGTTCAAAAGCTTTTTTTACTAGGTCAATGATGATGTTTTGTAGTTCCCGAGTGGGATCCTCTTTTACTTTTTTGTACCAGAGGTCGTACTGTACTTGTTTTCTGCCCTCCTTCAGATACATGTCCCTTGGACAAACAACAACTGCTCCACATTTGTCAGCGGCTTTAATCACCACTGTCTCATCATTCTTGAGATCCATAATGGCTTTTTACTGGCCCCTTGTCAAGTTGTTCTTTTGTAGGATTTCTGTTGTTCCAGCTTTTGTAATGATGACATGACCATTTGTTCAAATGCGGGGACTTCTTTTGAAATCAAGTTAGTTGGATGAAACTCTGACAGGTGAGGCCTGGACAATAGGTTTCCTGTCACAGGGAGGTGTGACCACCTCCCAGGCAGGCTTTAGTGTATTGGGGCTGGGTGGGTGCACACCAAGGGTGTTTTGATGTCTGCACTGGGGGCACATTTGGTGTCCCTGTGCATAGTCCAGCTCAAACCAGTTGCAGGGGCTAACAGCCCCTGCTCTGGCGAGAAACTGGAGAAAGGATATGGGTGTAGCCACCCCTCTGTCCTGATCCTCCCATAGGTGGGTCCCCAGAGTTTGTCCCACCCCTTCCTTGGGTATAAAGTAGGAACCCCTGGCTACAGGACTTTAGATTTACCTGGACAAAACTCTGCTTCAGAATCCCAGAATTTCTACTATCTACACGACGTTGGATGACCTAAGAATCTCCCTTGGAGTAAAGGAGTTACTCCCCTGCAAGGCAGGCACCAAAGATGCATCTGTCCGGTTTGCAACTACGCAGCTCCTGAAGGACTCCGAAGACTTTGCAACACAGGAGATGGGTTTCCGAGCTTCCCCAAGGCCGATCCGTGCTCTCAGCAATCTTGAGATCCAAAGCCCTTGTGGGGACCGTGCAACCTGAACCCCTGGGCACCGTGCACATTTGCAGCAGCAGCACCTTCTGGTCCCCGTGGCAGTGGAGTCAAGCTTCACCTCATCGCACCTGAAACACCCGACATCGATGGGCATTCATCTATCGTGCCCCTGGTCACTGGCAAGTGACCCAGACTCTGTCCCCTCTGCTTTCAGGTTCTACACATCTTCGATCCAGGCTTGGATCACATCGGACGCTTTTCCTTTCCACGGCAGCAGCACTTTACAGCAACTCTCCATTGAAGACAGCGAACATTCCCAACACCATTTGACACCTATGCATCCGGCTTCCCTGGGTTAGGTAACACAAGTTCTCCATTGCTCACATGGGTGCTGGCCTTAGAACCTTCCAAGTCTAAAAGGGTTTGCTCTAAGTCCTCTCCTAAGTGTCCTTAATCTTTAAAATTCCAACCGCGACTTTCCCATAGGATTGTATGGAGCTCGCGGCTGTGTTCTCACACTGCATGCATCCCCCTTGGGTCCCCTGTGTCACTACCTTGGGTGGTTCCTTGGGGTCCCAGCGATTCTACGTGCTCTAGGCACTGTGTCTAGTCAAGTCGTGGTTTTTATACCACTTTCTTAATATATGGTTTGGTCTCCCCCTGGGGCCCATTGTATATTGTGCTATTTACCGTCGTTTTAGATCTGTAATATTGTGTGTTTTGCTCTCTAATCTCATAAAGAGGTTAGTGTTTAGTAATAAATACATATATTTTATATCTATACCTTGTGTGGTTCTCCCTTAATTTGGTCATTCAAGAGGTTATAATCTGGTAAACCAAGCTGCTTTACATTCCTTTGAGACTTAGCCTGAAGGCTGCTCTCCATAGCTACCACTAGGATAGCTTTCAATAAAGGTTGTCTTAAACCTAATCATCAATAAGGGTTTTTTTGGACTGGTGCAAGGTGCCCACTATAACTAGTGGACAGCATATACCAGGCCAACCTCTCAGGGGGTATTCAACCTGCTCCAGGGCAGTGAGGGTCGACATGTTTTTCAACCTCATACCATCTGCAGAGGTGTGGCACCTTTCTTCAGGACCGATGTGAGAAAAGGACAATATTTACCCAAAATGCAAAAAAAAAGGAAACCATAAATAAAGTGGTAAATATACAGAACCAGTGGTTGGAGTGGAACGCCACTCGACCAAGGATCGACTGGTGGGTGTATTTCCTGAAAAGAGATAATGTGTTAAGATATCAAACACAGTAGAATCATTGCACTCACTCAAAAAATTACTAGTTAGTGTTCAAAACAAAGTCGTTTTCAACCACATTTAGGATGCAAAGTTGTCATCCATCATATATTAGTTGGAAAAACATGATAAGTATATAAAGTTTGAGGCTTACCCGTAATGTCAGGTAGTCAATGTCACCTTAACCTCAGCGCAAAACTTAAGATGGCATCTGAATCTATCAACAAAAGGACAAGTGGGATTATGGACATGCAACCTTAACACTTTACTGCACAGTATAAACAGATGACTTCAGTCATAATTATCAACTAAATGTAATTTCATTGAGGAAAATGAGCGGCACCTTCAAGCATTGAAATTACCGGATGTGTGAACCCAGTAAACTAGAGTGAAACCAGTCCATGAGTTATGCACATTATGAACATATTGCATGGCACTGTAACCAGTGTTCCTGCACAGCGCAAATTAAAAAGTCAGCAAAAGCGTGTGATGTTGGACTATTGCATGGTAGGGCAAGGATAAAGGAAAAATAGATTATCATAACTTGTGCCCTCCAAGAGAAATATGAGAAACGGGCGGACTGGACTCCTCTGTTGGTGATATTGTATGGTGAGTTAAGTAATCCCTTAGGCTTTACACCTGTGTCAAACCATATACGAAAAGCTACTATCGTCAGAACCATCTGGTCTAGGGAAAAGCCTGTGGGACTCTAGATTAATAACTAACCCTGGGCAGTGAACTCTGCTCCGCTCGTGGAGTTTGCGGTGTTTCCCGCATTCCGCGTTACGCGGAGCTCGCGGAGTTCCGAAAAACTCCGCTTCGCGCAACGTCAAGTTGGCGAGAGGAAGTGAGGAAAATCCACCTCCCAGCGAGAATTTTCCCCGTTCGCGATCGCCAACATCAAGTTGGCGAGCGCAAGCAAGGAAAATAAACCTCCCGGTAAGATTTCTCAACTTGGGGGGTCTGGTTCCTCATTGCGAGTGGTCTCGTATGCTCGCGACCGCTCACGTTGAGAAACTGCCCGTTCGCATTGAGAAAGCTGCCGCTCAAGTAAAAATCTACTCAGCGGCAGAAAAGGTAAGCTTGCGCTGTGCATGGTGCTGTTCCCCTTTGATTGCACAGTGCAGACAAGCATCCGGCACTGTGCAATCACCGCGAACGGCATTTTTCTACTGTACTCCGCCTCTTGCGGAGCTCCACGTAGTGCGGCGGAGTTTTTTTTGCACTTTGCGTAGTGCAACTCCACGAACTCCACCCAGGGTTATTAATAACCCATACTGTGAAGTAATCATACGGATTATTTACAGGGCCTGGTTCGTGAAATAACAAGGCACTATGTGGGCCAGACAGTCGCCTACGAGGTGGTCAGTTGCACCCACCGTGGTGAAACTTGGGCCCTAAGATCACTTCCCAGGACCTGCTGGGCATCCCGGAAATGAATGAAGCTAGTCAGGGAAAGAAAGAAAACGTACCTGGTCTCTCAGGTGCAGTAAGATCACTGGCAATAGATTTGTCAGTCCTTTTTTCCTTCTGGAGTCATGAGCTGGGGCAACTCTGCCCACCCGCATGCGCACCTATCAAGAGCCGGAAACTAAATAACAAGTTATGACGGACCATGTAGTTCATATGGGTCTGTGGGGATGGGAACACCCGCAACTGGAAAGTAAGGCATTCTGGTACAAGTAGTGCTTAATTTTAAAGAAGCAGTATTCGATAGGGGGAATAAAGCAGGCACCAATAATAACAATCTATAGTAGCAGAGAGAAAGTTACAATTGAGATTTATCTAATCTGAACAACAAGCTCGGTAAAAAAGCAATTAGTGTGGGTCGCAAAGGAAATCTTATGTAGCAAGTGTTGCTACAGAACTTCCTCTCAAGGCTTGACTTACATGTAAATCAATGGTGTAAATAAGACATGCCATAGACTACCTAGTGTAGGTGTTGGTATCTACACACATTCTATGTGTGACACTTCCTAAAAGTGCTCAACTCGTGTGAGAATCCCTAGTGTGACTAAGACATGTCATTAACTACCTCGTGTGAGTATTGATAACTCTGTATCAATTCATGTGTGACTCTAGCAGATACAAATGCGTAGTCTCATTATGGGTGACCTGTAGTGTGGAACATTACAAAGGTACTATCGGGTTGGACAACTCATTGCTGTTGGGTAGTGATTAGTAGATCATTGCTGAGCATGGTCATAAGTGTATCTTTAAAGTTCCCATGTCAGGACTGTGCTAGACAAAACCAAGGAATCTCATCATTCAGACCTAGGCCGGCCCTTTGCAGCCTGAACACGAATCGCTGTTCCCGCCTACAGAGGTATTGGCTAATGTTTGCGATGGTTTGGGGGATCATTGGTTTGTACAATACTGTCCATTTTAGTTCATTTGCATCATGCCCTTTCTCCCAAAAATATGTGCTTATTTTGCTAGCCTGTTTCTTGCAGCGGATTGTGCTTTCGTTTTCCATGAGGCAAGTTTTGATCAACCTTTTGGTCATAACCACACCTCAAACCAAAGGGGCATGTAATCAGATAGGCCAGGTGATCTGAGATGCAATTAGTATGATGCCTTTGCTCCCATGGTCTGTCTGTATTTGCATCAATATGTGTTGATTGATAGGTTTGGGCACACACACTGCAAGACCCACACTGAAAATGTCTTTTAATAGAGGGTATCTTGTAGATACATGTTTTTAGTCCGCTGTCTAGTGTGTACCAGTTTGTCTCTCAAATTTGCACTTCTTTTGAATGCAAACATAGGTCTTGATAGAGATTGTTATCCTTTTTTTAAAATAACGTTTAATTGATTATACAGCGACAACTTGCATTTGCATCATATATCTTGTAATAGATTATGGGGTGGTGACATACTAACCCTGCCACCGAAATAGAGATATGCAAGCAGCAAGGTGGTGGTTCGTCATACTTATAATGTTCTTCACAGCACAATTCTTTGGTCTTTGGATGGAGGGCAAGGTGTCCCATCATATCCATTTCTATCAGTACCTTTGTCCCATATTCTCAGTATCTCAGTCGGTTTGTGCAGATGCACCAGGGCATCATCCTCGTAAAGTGGAATTGTGTGCACGGAGCTCCCGACTTTAATCCCCCAGGGCACAAGTCTGCGCCACAACAGTGCCGCCAGTGACTCCATTGCCACTGCAAACAGTAGCGATGATGGGGGCAGCCCCGCCTCATGCCACGGCACAGCAGGAAGGATTCCAAGATGAAGCATCCAGTCTGGACCTTGGCTGCGGTCGCTTTATACAATAACATAAACCACAGAATTAATTTGGGCCCAAACCCCATTTTCTCCAAGACTTGCCAGACGTAACACCACCCGGCCGAATCAAAGGCCTGCTCTGTATCGAGAAAAGCTAGTTCGTATGGGCCGTTCTGCAATTCAGGACTATGGAGAATAAGAAACAACCTATGTAGATTAATCATGGTGCTCCTCTTGGGGATGAACCCACATTGGTCCTTGTGTACAAGAGTGGGCGGGTAGGGTAGCATTCGGGACGCCAGCAGGCCACTTAGTATGTTGGTATTAATATTCAGCATTGAAAGGGTCTGTAGAACTTTACTTCATCCATCGCCTTGCCTGACTTGGGCACCAACACTGCAAGTGCCTCGCACATGGTATCTGAGAGGTGTCCCAGTCTGGATACCTCTCCATTGGGCACATGCATCAAAAGAAAAACCGGTCGCAAAGGGACAGATTCTCAGAATCTGCCCCTTTGCGACCGGTATTTTTGCATTTAAGTAATCTCTAAATTGCGATTACTTAAATTGCGATTGCATTTAAGGAATACCAAATTGAGATTCCTTAAATGCAATGCATTAAAGTAAAAAAATTAGCGATTTTGCTAATAGGGTGCGCAAATTACCATAAAGTAGAACTTCATGGTAACTTGCAAAACCTTTGAAAAAACACTTTTGTGCATTTTTCAAAGTTTCATGTTGCGCACACACATGCCCTTAGGGCATGTGTGTGCGCAACATATGTGCACAGGTCATTTCCAGGGGTGCAACAGGGTGTCCTTTTGACACCCTTGCACCCGGAAATTGCGCTTGCAATTTCCCATTCATTCCTATGGGCCTGTAGGCCCATAGGAATGAAAGGGAAGCTATTCCTTATTTGCGACTCGCAATTAGCGAGTCGCAAATAAGGAATGTGTAGGAATCGCTATTATTATTATAGCGATTCCTACATGCATGGGATTTTGCGAGTCCTTAATTGCGTATCCTTAATATTCGCAATTAAGGACTTGCAAAATCCTAGCTTGATGCATGTGCCAGCATATACCTCTTATAATTTAACGACAGTCAGATCGGCGTATTTATGATAAAATTCAGCAGGGAGGCCATCGCCCCAGGTGTTTTAGCCGTCTTTTGGTTTTTCAGCGAGGTAAGGAGTTCTTCTTGGCTCAAGTACGCCTCAGGTTTGTCCCTAGCCTCTGGTCTCAGGTGTGACACTTCCAATCCTGCCAGAAAATCTGTCCCACTTTGGTCTAGTTGTAGTCATATTACTTCATTTATGGCTGCTTGTGAAGTCACTAACGTGCCCTCTGAGTCCCATAACGTCAAGATGGGCTCTCAGGAGTCATGCTGCCTCACCAGTCTCACCAACATAGCCCCAGTCTTATCCCCTTCAGCGTGCAGTCCCTGTCTGTAGGACATATGAGTACTTTTTTCCAGCCTGCGCCAAGCATATTGTCTAACCCTGGGTGTAGTTTGTGAAGTAGCGCTACGCGTAGCTACGCAAAGTGCACTTCGCACTACGCGAGCTACGCTTAGCTTCGCAAACTGCGCAGTGCACTGTGCAAGATGCTGTTCTCACTGATTGCACAGTGCCGAATGCTTGTCCGCACTGTGCAATCAGTGCAAACTGCATCTTGCACAGTGCAAGCGGTCGTTTTCTGCCGCTCGAGTAGATTTCTACTCGAGCGGCAGCTTTCTCAACGCGGACTGGTAGTTTCTTTTCGTGAGCGGTCGCGAGCATACACGACGACTCGTAATGAGAAACCTGACCTCCCCGCGTTGAGAAGCTCGCCGGGAGGTTTATTTTCCATGCTCGCGATCGGCAACTTGATGTTGCTGATTGCGAACGAGGAAAAAGTCTCGCCGGGATGTCATTTTGCTTGCTCGCGGTCGCCAACTTGACGTTGAGGACCACGAGCAAGCAAAAAATGACCGCTGCACTACGCTACGCGTGTTTGCACTGTGCTACGTGAAATTTGTGTAGTGCGAAGTAGCGCAAACTTTGCAAACTACGCGAGCGTAGCGTAGTGCTTTGCCCAGGCTTAATATTGTCATGAATGCTGGACTCACTCCGGCGTGCATAATGCAGAGGGGCACCAGCGAACCACCATAATTGCCGGTCCTGCTACCGCACTTGCGTGGGCACCGGCAGAAGAGGCTAAAGCCTCTCTGACCCCGTGCTGAAAAGCTTTGTGTTCCAACTTCAGGTTCGGTGTATTCCCTTCTGGGTCCTTACCTGAGCTTCTGGTTCATCTGTTCCCGGTATTCCTTGGATCCTTCTTTGGGTTTCCAGCATCCTGCTCCCTTCTTAGTCCCCGCCTCCTACTCACGGGATCCTGGTCCCCTTCCTTGGTCACCTGGTAGCTTCATGGATCACTCCTCCCGTCTCTCCATTGATTGTGCTTGGCTACCATGTGACTGAAATATTGCATGAATCCCCTGGAAAAGCAAATGATAAGAAAGCTGCATTTACTTATTTACGGTAACAGCACTTTTTGCGTTGAGCATACAAACTATGGGGCAGATTTACAAGCCCCTTGCATCACTTTTGTGTCACTTTTAACAGGGAAAAGTGACGCAAAAGTGGCGCAAGGGGCTTGTAAACCTGCCCCTATGTTTATAATTTACTTGAATACTTATCTGATTTGGGACCCCTGCCCTTGGAGATCTTTTTTTGCCTGTTTTGTTCATTCTAAGAATATTCCTGAAAGTATAGGAAATCCTGTTAGCTCTACCTTACATTAAGGTGGAATTTTAAAAAGCTCTGTGTTTTTCAACCACATCTACACTATGATGGTTTATATTGGGACATTAGTTCTGGAGTTAAGAGTCCAGTCATTGTGTGTCATCTTTATTGATCTATAGATGGGTTTCAGTGTGCTCTACTTTTTAAAATCTTTTTCTCATTCCTTGTCCTGCACTCTTTATTTATGCTCTCCCTTTTACTTTTTGCAGACAAAACACACTCCCCACTCGAACAACTTGTCAGTATTAATAGAAGAAGGGAACTATTCAGGTAGTTTAGAATTACACATATTTTCCTTTAAAGACTTATAGGATTAGTATTTCCTTGTATGCTTACACTTTCTGTCTTTTGTTCGACTGAGATTTCTCCTAGCTGTCTGGTCCTGTCCTAGAGTGGGATACGTCATGGGACATTTTTTCCTTCCTTGTTTTTCCCTACTTCCCCTGTTTACTGTTGGTAGTTTGACTTAGTTGGGTGCAATACGTGACCTGGAGAGGTTGGGACCTTCCATCTTTGCATGGCGTTCCTGCAGAAATGTGATTAGGAACTCAACACATATGGTGCCACTCTTCCCGTCAACAGGTCTTTGCCAGGAGTGTCTTTTCCACATCTGACACTTTGGATTCGTCTCATTCTAGGTTATGCATCAGCTGCTGTCGCACCCCGAATAGAGTATTCATGCATACTCTCCTGAATACCACTTTCATTGCCTCTCAATCATGAGCCCTACTGCTTGAACTCCCCCAGTTCTATTGGAAATAGTGGTCAAGAAAGATTAACCCCATATGCTCTTAACGTGTAGTGGCATAATCTATCAGTGAAATTACCCTGTGTATATGATTTACCGTGCTCCTACCGGGCAGAAAGCCGTGCTGACATCGAGAAACCAACAATGGTATAATTTTAGCTAGTCGTGTCTCAAGAATTTTCGAGTATACCTTGTTGTCAGCGTTAATTAATGATATTGGTCTATAAGACCCCGGATTTCTTGGAGGTTTGTCTTGTTTTTTAAATATCACTATATTAGCATCATCCCACGATGGCGGGGGATTACCACGTTGGGCTTCCAAAAACGTAGCTAGCATATCATCCTTGATAATTGGAAAAATAATCCGATATACCTCCAAAGGAAGTTTATCCGGCTTTGTCGCTTTACCTGACGCTAGCCCTGCTATCGCTATTTGTATTTCTGGCATTGACATAGGAGCTTCTAGCTCCTCTCGATCAACTAACCCTATTTTGATTAAGTCTAAGTTGGAGAGATATTGCTCTATAGTACCCTGCCTGACCGAGTCCTGAGTATATAATTCTTTATAATATAAATAGAGTACCTCCAATATACCTTCAATAGTCTCAGCTACTCCCCCTTTCCCATCTTCCAATGCGTCTATTCGCTGCAAGGTTTGTCTTCCCCGCAACCTTTGCGCTAGGCATCTCCCTGTGGTCTCGCCAAATTCATATCTCTCAGTTTTATAGGTTTTATACTGAGCAGCAATATCCTGACTCCATATCTCGTTAATTCTAGCCCTGCATCGACCCATCTTTGCTAGGATCTCTTTAGTATCCGATTTTGCTCTAACCCCTTGAATAAGTTCACATTCGGCCGTCTTTAACTCCTCACATAGACCCAGCATGTGTTCTTTCCGTTTTTTCTGCTTCGCCCATCCATAACTAAATGTTTCGCCCCTTATACCAGCTTTCAAGGAGTCCCAAATCATTGGTTGCGCTGCCGACCCTTTATTATTTTCTATAAATCCCATGGCCCACATTTGAATATGTTGAATATATTCCTCATCACTTAACAATTTTTTATTAAATGTGAAAGATCGCTGTTCCCTTAAGAGGGCAAAACTAACAAGATCCATAACCACAGGTCCATGATCTAACGAGATCCGAGGCCATACATGTATTTTTGAATCAGCAGCCAACACTCGGGGTACAAATATATAGTCTAACCGAACACACTTGTTATGCGGGGATGAATAAAAAGTATACCCAAGGTCCCCTTCATCATGTTCCCCAACCCTCCAGCCATCAGCTAGTCCATGATTTTGTATCAATTGTTGCAAGGCCCTGAACACTTTGGGCTTACGCCCTCTATAATTAATAAAATAGGGCTCCCATGTGTGTACCTCCCCATGTATATTAAAGTCCCCAGCTAGTATCAACGGAGTCCCCCAAAGAGACAACTCAACATCTAAGAACTCCAAAATCTCGGCCTCATCCAAGTTAGATCCATATACAGCGCAAATAACAATTTTAACTCCCCCCACAATGCATTCAGTAATAGCCCACCTCCCAAAATTATCCACCCTCTCTTTGCCCGTACTGACAATACCATGACGTGCCATGATCGCCACTCCCCTGTTCATAGTAGATTGCTTAGAGGTTGCTAATAAATTGTACCCCAGCTCTGATAATATCCTACGGTTATCCCACGGGACATGCGTCTCTTGCAAACAAAGAATGTCGGGATTAATCAGCCGCAACTCAGCAGCAACTCGCTTCCTCTTTAAGCCATTATTTAGCCCACATATATTAAATGTGCATATACGCAAACGCCTAACGGCCATTTCTATAGAAATGCCCCATCAAATTTTCCAAAAAAATAAATTTTATAGCTTCTACTTCTGATGCTGAAAAAGCATTTGATCGAGTATCCTGGACTTTTTTATGGGCCATAATGCAAAAGATGGGGTTCGGTCCGCAATTTTTGTTAGCTTTGCAGACTATGTATAAACGACCACGGGCTAGAATTTGTACGATGGGGAAGGAGTCATCTTGTGTATATATAACCAGGGGGACCAGGCAAGGATGCCCCTGCTCACCTTTACTTTTCGCTATATACATCAATCCACTGGTGCAAATATTGGAAACTAATAATGGTATAAAGCCAATGTCAGTGGGGGAACAACAGACACGTGTCCTTGCTTATGCCGATGATATAGTGGTAGTAACATCCGATCCAGAGCAGGCAATCAGGGAGATCGAGGTTCAGACTCAGCAACATGGGGAAGTAGCTGGGTATAAGCTAAATATTTCTAAAACCCAGATTGTATGTACTGAGGGACTCTGCCCTGGCGATGCCCGCGTTACATCGGAAGCAAGATATCTGGGTATAAAGATTAGAATGTTACCTCAAGAGATCGTTGAAGTAAATTGGGCAGGTATACTGGCTGCTACAAAACGTCAATTGGAAAAGATAGAGTGCCTCCACCTATCAATGGTGGGACGTCGTAACGTATTAAAAATGTGTGTCCTCCCCTGGGTAATGTACTATTTTAGGACTGTAATGTTAGAGTTGACATGGGTACAATTAGCGCAGCTACAGTCTATTGTAGATAGGTTTATATGGGGATGGAAGAAAAGTCGACGAGCCTCAAAATATATGACACTTCCACTGATACGTGGTGGATGGGGCGTGCCGAATTTTACGTTCTATTATTTAGTTTGTTTTTTGCAGAATATGCAATATTTGGTGATCGGGCCGAAGCACGGCCCTTTGAAACACCAGATGTATACCAGATGTTGTTGGGAATTCAGGCGAGGGAGGCCCTGCTTAAGTTTTACGAACCAAGCTATTTTAAAAGAACACGCTTCAAAATTGTATTAGCTGCAGATAAAGCCTGGAAGAGGATACGAAAAATTACTCTTATAAATCGGATAGGCTACTACACACCTTTTAATTCTATGGAAATTTTTCCGTCGGTGTTTTGGGACACAAAAATGGCTATATGGCAGGGCAAGGGGATACGACGTTTAGGGGATATCTTCAGGGATGGGTCAATCATTCCCTTTTCCGAGCTGGTGGAACGGTATAAAATACCTAAACATGACTTCTTTAAATATTTGCAAATCCGAGATTTTATTAATAAACACTGTAGATCTATATCTGTGGTAACAAATGATTTATTAGAGGCATTATCAAAAAAAGGTAAAATTGGGGCTTTGTATGATATATTATTGGCAACTCAGCGGGATGACATAGAGGTGCAAGATGCGAAATGGAGGGATAGACTCGGCAATACTGGTTCATATGTGCAATCTTCAATTGTCATGGCAAGCAAAGTTATATTAACGGAAAATGTACGCACCCAACATTATAAAACTCTGTTTAATTTATATTGTACACCTGTCAAGATGATGAAGTGGGGTGGAATTCATGATGGGAAATGCTTTAGATGCCAGGCGGATAAAGCTGATATTGTGCATGTATTTTTTGATTGTATAGCCCTAAAACAATATATATCTGATATTTCAGAATTTCTATCACAAACTACGGGGGTAGAAGTTAATATATCTAGGGAGGTTATGTTATTGGGTTTGAGTGAAGATATCGAACCTTTTCATATATGTTATCCTTTTCGTTATTTTATATTTATAGCGATGGCCGTTGCTCGATTATTTGTTGCATCTATGTGGCTGCAAGTAGAAGTACCATCATATGAAATGTGGCGCTCTAAGTTTCATAATGTGTTTAATTTAGAATATAGTCTTTATCGTATAAGATCTTTGAGCAAAAAACAACTAGGACTTAAAATTTGGCAGCCAATGCTACAATATATGGAGTTGTAATGCTTTACGCGATCATATTTGTGATATTAGGACTTAATGAGTGTTATATGTGCTCTTATTATATGTGATGGCCCAACAGTTTGGGCGATTTAAATGATTGATTTATGTATGATGTATTGCTGTGAACTGAATAATAAAGATATTAAAAAAAAAAAAAAAAAAAAAAGGAAATAGTGGTCAAGAGCCTCTTGGACCGTGGCCACAAATGGGGGTGGTCCATCAATGCCTCCGCCTGTAGGCGCCATAGCAGTACCATAGGATGCGGTCATCCTCTTGCCAGGGAAACCAGCAGGGGGTAGAATTCTTAGACATACCTCACCAGATATGTCCCCTCGCAAGTCAGGACAGCAAGGCCTGGTGTCAAGAGACAGTAATCGAGTCTACTATATGTACCTGCTGCTGACGTATAGCAGGAGAATGTTCTAGTACTCTGGTGTCACTCCCTCCATATGTCCAATAACTCAAAATCTCGCCTCAGTGTCTGTAGTTGTGACATCATGTGTGGTTTCGTATTGGCCTTTTGGGGGCTTTCTAGTGTTTCATCTAGTACATAGAGATTGTGATCCTTTGTTTAGAATTTTCCAGTTCCTGTTGATTGATCTTTGAATGAGACTCGACGTGCTGCTAAAGGTGATAACGCACACAAGTCTGTTGGTAAGCTCCTTTTTGGGACAAGCTTCAAGTAGAGCCTCATGGTTGTTATTTCTAGCTCTTTTTGCAGATCTTCGTATCAGCGATTGTGGGTACTGACAGTCAATCAATTATAGTTGTAGGTTGGCTGCATGGCTTTTGTATTTTTTCACATCTGATTACAATGTAGCCTTAAAAACTGACCAAATGGCAAATTGTCCCTCAGGGACGTCTGATGATAGCTTGACTAGGACAGTAGTGCATTTTTGGCCATTGATTTCCTATATAACTCTGTATGTAAAGTCCCTTTGGAAGCATAGATCAGCAGGGCTAGAAAAGGTAGGCATTCCTGACTATATTGACATGTGAATTTCAGGAAAGTGTTACATGTGCTGAGCCACTTGAAAGGGGGCTATAGTTTCCGCAGTCCTACGCTATATGACCAAGATGTAATCAATGCAGCACTTCTAAAGGAAAATATTGGAGTGAAAAGGATTTGTAGGAGTGGAGTGAAGTGCAGCTCAGCGTTGTACTCCTTGCTCCTTGACCTTGACACAGATGATTGTACCATAAGGTTGTCCATGTCAAGGAGCAAGACACTACTATATGTACCTGCTGCTGACGTATAGCAGGAGAATGTTCTAGTACTCTGGTGTCACTCCCTCCATACGTCCAATAACTCAAAATCTCGCCTCAGTGTCTGTAGTTGTGACATCATGTGTGGTTTCGTATTGGCCTTTTGGGGGCTTGCGGTCTAGTGTTGCATCTAGTACATAGAGATTGTGATCCTTTGTTTAGAATTTTCCAGTTCCTGTTGATTGATCTTGGCACTGAGCGGACTGAAAACAAGGCTTGAACTGCACAATGCGTTCCAGCTAAGAAAGCTGAGTAGAATGCCCGAGTCACTGAAGGCTCCAGCAGACAGTGTCCTTGTGATGAGAATGAAAATTAGAGCGCAGGAGAGGCTCCAGCCCCTAGTTGGCTGGGAGGTGAGGTCTGGTCAGGGTGGAGCCGCATGCTGTTGGATTGTGACCTTAACTTGAGAAATATTGGAAGCGCCAATGTAGTTGGCTGCCTGGTGCCTCCGAACCGAGACTGACGCATGCATCTGTAGCCGGTGAGGTTCCCCCGTAAAAGGCAAAAGGGACCTACCCTCAAGTATAGTTTCAGCCCCGAGAGGGTAGAGGGGCAGAGTGCTGAGGCCTCTGGTGACTGGGGACAAAATGCTGTGGTGACTGCTTCCTTTGGCTAACGTTCCTTTGATTAGGTGTGGGAGAGTGGAGCAACTTTGCCTGTTTGTGGAACTCTGCGAAATTTCACTGAGTTTTTATGCAACTCTGCAGAATTCCGCATAGTGCAACTCCACGAGCTCCACCCACCCCTAGGGTTTTCCTGCTACACTGGTATCTGACAATGGCACTCAGTTTGGGTCTAGAGTAGTAGAGTTGTTCTTGGAATCTAATGGTATCAAGCATCTTTAAGTTCTTATATCATCCCCAAACTAATGTTTTGGTTGACAGGATGGACAGAGTGTTGAGAAAGCGTTTCCAATGGGCCATTGCCAATAAGTTCTTAGTGGTAAATGCTATCAAGTCAATGTTGGGGTTTTAACGCACCACTCCACATTCATCTATTGGAGTTTCACCTTTCGAATTGTTGCATGGGAGGAGGGCCACTAATTGTTTATGTCCAGGCATGGATGAACTAATGAAGAAAGGTAAATAAAAGTGATTGGTCGAAATAGGGTATCAGACTGAGAGTTGAGAAAACTCAAGAGACAGCAAAATATGATGAAAGGAAAGTGTAAAAAAAACAGTTTACAATGTAGGAGAGACAATTTGTGTGTCCAAAACCGTACCTGTTAAGAAAGGTGGAACTAAGTTTGGTCCACCAGTCAAAATTGTGGAAGTGAATTGGAATAGAGTCTAAGTGGAGGATGGACAGTGGTGTAGGGTGGATATGTGGTCAAAATAATATCTAAAGAGGGAGCTCTGGTCAAGAATGATGTGAAGACAATGATGGTATGTTCATGGTAAAGCCATCAGTGACTGGTGTAAAGCCATCCGTGTCTGGAAGATGTGAAGGAGGCAGTGTGAAGTTCAATGAGTCTGGATCAGGATCACATATAGACGTGGTGGTTGGTTGAGTGCAATACCCCATAGATTTAGAGTTTCATCTTAGTTTCTTCCTAGTTATTTTATGTCTTTAAAAAACATGCTGGTGTGTTTTTTTTTTTACCCTACGGTGGGATTTTGTTATAGTTGCATTGCTTGACTCAGCTCTTCATTTTTTATATAGTGTTTTTGGTTTTATAATTGGGAACTTACTTAAGGGAAAAGTTATGAGGTATCAATGTATTTGAGCACATGCAATACTGTGTCTATTGTTCAGGATTCCATGTGGCTCTCGTCAGCTTGTATCCTGAATAAATTCACCTTTTTACACACCTGGAGTCCTCAGAGTTAGTGAGCCTCAACAGTTATTTATCGGATGTGATAATAGCACCTATTATGAGTTCCTGGGAAATAACATGTGGATTGTGGTGTTTAAGCACCAAAATGTGCATGATATGGTAAATAACATATGTTTTCCCCTGTTAAATTTTGGCAGATTTGACCTTATGAAATTTAACGAAGGTCGAGTTATTGAAAGCATATGACAATTATCGGATGCGGTACATACCTTAAAACTCGTAATTCTGACCCATGCTTTAGAAGGAGTTTACACATATTAAGAGGAACTCCAAATTAGTCCCTAAGAAGTATAAAAAAGAAAAAACAAGATAGATGGCCCTTTCCAACTATAGAACCAGGATCTGGAATAACCATATTAATCATGACTACCCCAACGCTGCCCCAATTTAGGACACAGTTGAAGACGCATCTCTTTAAAGAACACTACATCATAATGCCTTGACCATCCACAACTGAGCTTCAGTTTACTTTCCTACTACCCAGCGACTTTAAGCTTGCCTTAGACTGTGTACAGCTCTCCTCTGCCTTTTGGCTACCTTCATGTAACAGAAATACCATATACATGCATACATACAATCATAGTATTGGGAGATTATTCAGCTGTCAAGGGTAGGTCCTGGGAATATTCATAGGCAAGAGTGAGTGCTAAGGTCAGAGACTGGTACAGCCTGAATGCTGGATAAAAGAGGGTGACAAAGATGCATGCACTTGAGAGAGTCCTGGGGTACACTGAGACAAATGACACCCGGAGGTTGGTAGCTAAGGTATTTGTAGGGATCTGGTGACAAACGGTAAGGGTTACGATCATGAAGCAGACACTGACTGCTTGGGATTAACCCAATGTTGCACATATTAGGTATTTGTGTTTTGTTGCATAGTAATTCAAAATATCACCGGAATCTTTGAAACACTGAATTTTTTGAGACAGTTTTCTTATTCACCTTGCATAGTGGACTTTACGAGCAACCGTTGGTTCACAGGATTCTTGTAACTGCATGTAAAATCTATGTTTTTATTCAATTTATTTGGAAAAGTGCTCTTTAAAATTAATTGTGCTAAAAATATTTCTTAAAATGGGAACCCTTCCAAAATCTCCGTAGAGATATTCAGAATCCCTTGCTAAAATGAAAATCTCACTGTGATATTAGGCTGGTATTCAACCTTTTTCCAGAGCTACTTTTAGCTCTCTGTCCTTCCCTATAGAAAGATTTGAATCACTTATTTAACAGCTAGGTTTCAGCTTAATTTTTTACCTGTTCAAAACATGAGGAACTATTCAGCCTAATAGGGGCTTTACCAGGCTAGTAGGGGTGGAAATGTGCAATCATACTTTTTGCTCTCTTTTTAGGGCCGAGCCTGCGAGAACATGTGCTGGTGCATGCATCTTGCTTGCGAGACACTGTTGTTAACAAAGAAAGGCTTAGTGCCCACCAATTGCTTGCCATTTGTTGACTTGTGTGGCACTCCTCTTTACAGTCTTGTAATTCATCACTGCAGGCCTAACATAATTTCCGTTCCTCTCTCTGGAGCAGAGACTAAGCACTGATTGATTCAACTTAATCATTGCCTGTCCGCTGCTCCTTACGTGATTGAGGTACTATTTTGTTCTTTTTAACTCTTAGTACCATGTAAACAGTAGGCGTGTGACTGGCAAAGACATTTTTGGCAGAGCAAACTAAATTGTAAATATTTATTTTCTGTAGTTAACTTTCTTTTTTTGGCCAAGTCTTCTTTTCTCACTTTGCACTCGTGTTTTCTATTGTTTTAGTTTTTGGGTGCTGTTCTCAAAAGATAAGGATTATCTTGTTATCAATATTGCAATGCGACATTGTTTCTTTCTTATGTGTAATTTTTGTAATTATGCTTTATCACGTAATCATGCAGTTTACCCTAATCCACCCCACTCCCATCTGCCCGATCCAATCCACAACAATCTGCCCTACTCCAATCTGCCCCACTCTAATTTGCCCCACTTCATTCCAAAACATACTGCCACACTTCAATCTGCCCCACTTCATTTCAGAACAATGTGCCCCACTCCATTCTCCCTCATTCCAATATGACCCACTCCAATCTTCCCCACTCCATCTGTCACACTTCAATCTGCCACACTCCAATCCAATTCACCTCACCTCAATCCACCGCAATTCACCACAACCCACTCCAATCCACCCCACACCAATTCAATCGACCACAATCCAGCCCAATTAAATCTACCCACTCTACTCCAGTCCACCTCACCTCATTCCAATCCACCCCAAACCCTCCCCAATCCACTCAAATCTACCCCACTCCAGTCCAAAACAATCTGCCCCACTCCAGTCCAAAACAATCAGCCCTCTCCAATCCAAATCATCTGCCCCACTCCAATCCAAAACAATCTGCCTCACTCCAGTCCAAAACAATCTGCCCCACTCCAATGCAAAACAATTCACCCCACTCCAATCTGCCCCACTCCAATCCAAAACAATCTGCCCCTCTCCAATCTGTCCCACTCCAATTCAAAACAATCTACCTCACTCAAATCTGCCCTCTCCAATCCAATTCAGTCTGCCCCACTCCAATCCAAAACAATGCACCCCACTTTTATCTGAACCACTCCAATCCACCCCAATCCAATCAACCCCACCCCACCCTAATCCAATCGACCCCATTCCAATCCAATCCATCCCATCCCAATCCAATTCCCACTGCCCCAATCCAATTCACCCCACCTCAATCCAATCCACCTCACCCCAATACAATCTACCTCATTTCAATCCACCCCGATTCGCCCCACTCAATCCAATCCACCTCACTCCTATCCAATCCACCCTACTGCAATCCAATATACTCCACTCCAATCCACCCTATTCTAATCCACCACACTCAATCCAGTCCACCTCACTCCAATCTAGTCAACACCATTGCAATCCAATCTACTCCACTCCAATCCACCCACTCCAATTCACCCCCTGCATTTCACCCCACTCCTTTCCACATCACTCCATTGCATCCCACTCCAGTCTGCCCCACTCCTGGCTACCCCACTACAATTAAATCCACTGCACTCAATCTATTTCACCACACTCCAATCCACCCCACCTCAATGCAACCCCCCACTCCACTACAATCCAATCCAATTCAATCCTACCCATCCCACCCCAATCCAATCCACCCACTCCACTCCAATCCACCCCACTCTAGTTCACCCCACCCCAATCCAATCCACTCTACCCCTCCTCAAACCACCCCACAGCGGCAGTTTCTGTCCAAGGGCGTTGGGCTCTGCCCCCTTTATATTTATAGTAAAAACATTGCAACATCGCAATGCTAAAATTCTGTTTTGATACAGACTAGTTGATAGAACACCGGGCACTGTCTGCCTCGCTCACTGCATCATTAAAGTGGAGGAAGACCTGACTCACAGTGTTGCTGCCCCTGGGCAGGCCCAAAGTCTAATTATTTTCCGGGCTGACAATCTCCCAGCCCTGAGACATGTGAGGTCATCAGCTCGGCAAAGACTAAGCATTCAGGCATAGAGTCCACCCCCTGATGACGTGGGGGTAAAGTTAGCCACAGGCGTTTCAGATGGAAGCCCTGTAGCGTTAAGCCTCCATGTCAATCAGTGAGTGGAGAGCATTGTCACCCTGTTAGATTAGGCCCGTTGATGCTTAGGCAATGCCCTGTATAAGTTAGCATTCTCTGCACCATTTTCTTCCACAACGCCATTTTACATAGTGACCAAAACTAATCTTTTGTAATTTCTGAGAAATGCCCTTTGTTGAGTTTTGTTTTGCAATAAAGAACTGTTAGTGGCAGTGCATAGCTTTCCCACTAGATAAGGCCCTCTCTCAACTGTCTGGTAGCTTGATCGCAGCTCTGGGTGCAACGGCCTTGGACTGTGTTGAGTTATGTAGATATGAAAGCAGAAACCTTTTTTTGTATTTTACTGTCCAGCTGCATCTGCCTGGAAAATTCCACTGTGGGAGTGTTCTTAACCGACTATGAAATGTACATATTGTATCTTTATGCTTACTGGTTTTTTAGTTCCCTCTGTAGCTCTCTCAAGAGATTTTGCGCACGTTGGCTCCGCCCTGAGCATATTAGAATAATCAGTTATTGGTGTATATTCTCCATTGTCTCTCCGACTCTTCATTTGGTATGGAATGCTGAGAGGTGGTCAGTGTGACCCGAGTGGCCCTAAGCAGATCACTTCCTTCAATTGGCGCCCGAACAGAGACTCCTTTGAGTTATGACCCATCCCTTTTCCGTAGATGGAGGGGAGGATGAGGACATCATCAGGTTGGACTAACGGCTCAGGGATCCCTGCACGAAGAGCTTTGTTACTTGCAGCTGCTACCTCTGTCCCACCGGAGGGTGCCTCGACCAGTGGTCATCCCAACATGGGTCCTAAACGGAAAACTTTGATCTGACTGTTTGGTCCGAAGAGTCGGCAGTGGAGAACTGGTTTATCTGTACCTTTTTTTGTTCAGCACTAGGACTGTTCTGGTGAAAATTGTTTGCAAATACTTTGGCTGGTAAAATAATGATTTAGTTTTTCTTTGCTTTGCAATGCCTGGTTTCAGTAAACTTCGGAGTTTGTGCTGGTATTGTTGTTCTAAAGATGCACGGTTGGAAGAATCCCAGCCTGCACCTCCAGAGGGCAGTCCTAATTTTGATATGTATGTGAAAAAAGGCCCTGACCCTATTATGTTTAGTACATTATGGCACAAATATAAGAGGGACAGTGCGGAGTTACAGTGGCCTTTGACGGGCTCTTTTGATGAACAAAAGATTGGATTTCTCCAGGAACAGTTGTTCAAAAGACGTAGTAGACAGTCTATGTTTGACTCTCTTCGTATTTGGCAGAAAGATGCCACACAGAAGCGATTGAAAATGGAGAGAGATGCCAAAAAAGTAAAGATGCTGACCCTTACACAAAAAAGCTGTAGCTTATGATAAAGAAAAGCAGGAGACAGGAATAGAATGTGAAGATAAAAGATTTTGGTTGCACATTGATACGTCTTATGTGGCTAAGGAGGATGGGGATAATTTCATGGATGCCTTGTTAGACACTCGACCCCTGCCGACATATGTCTCAGAACGGATATCTCCCATCGTTCTCCATCAACAACTACAACCTGCACAAGGAGCATCCGCTCCTACAGTTGTCACATCCACTGCTCCAGTTAAGGTACCCCCCCCTCCTCCTCCTACATTACAATCTTCAACTGCTGCAATACCTGTTACTCCTGTTCCAGTTATTCATCCTCCATTGTCCTTGATTACTGACATACCAGTACGCGGCTCAATAGACAGAAATCTCACTGGATTCAAAGAACGGTCAGGTCCGTTAATGCGATCCGGGGTGGGGGATAGAGAAAATAATGTAATAGCGGACCAGGCAATAAGGTGGGCTCGTAACCCAATTTATAGTCTCACAGATATCTGGCAGGTAATGTGAGACTTCGACCCCTTTCTGCAGCAACATGCCCTTAAATACTTGTCCTCCACCCTAATTGACCTTTGGCGCACACACATTGAAACAGAAGCACCCCAAATATTATTTGATATTAATGAAGGCGCTTATGTACATAGTTTGGAGCTGACCTCTTTGTATAGAAATGTTTCCACAGTGTTGACTTATAGAGATAGACTACATGATAAGAGTCCCACCAAAATAACTCAGTTCCCAATGCGAGAAGTTCATCCCATTCACCACCTGGAAATCCCTGCAGTGACAGATCAACATGGGGCGGTTACCAGAACGGCTGTGGCTACCCGTTTCCAGGAACAAATGGTTTATAATGCATGGAAAAGAAGTGAGGTGCTGGCCCTTAAGGCTACGTTGCCCGACCCTAGGAAAAATCCTACTTCCTACTACAAAGAGTTGACAGTGGCTTCCTCTTCCACTGTGATGATCCTTGCTGATCTTGAAATGTTTTTTGGTTTACTTGTTCCAGTTGATATTTGGCGGCAAGCTCATACCCAAGACAATGCCGCTGAGTTGGGCGGAACATGGGATGTGATTAGGGGTTGGGATTGAGACAGGAAGTCAGGAGACAACCCATGCGCTGAGTTGCTCGCCCTGCCTGGTCGTATCATTACTTATATGCATACACTCATTCCCCCCAAGTAAGTTAGTTGGGACAGATTGACTACCTGCTGGCAGAAGAAAGACGAAAGTGTTTCTAATTTTTTCACTATGTTTGAAGAGACGCTTTTGGACTGCAGTGGGCAGGATATGTCTACGGAGAAAGGAGTCTGTTTATTTGTTAATAGGTTTGTTACTAATCTCCTTCCTGAAATAATGTCTAAACTCCAGTCATCTGAGAGCACTTGGACTACATCATCTCCCTCTGTGATCTTAAATATGGCCCAATATTATGAGTATAGGGATAATGAAGAGAAAGACAGAAATGATAAAAAGCATAAAGATTTGAAGGCAAAGGTGTTACTGCAACAGCCATATCGACGTAACGCCAGGGGACAGGGATCCCAACAGCATCTTCCTCATACTAGACAGCCCCAACGACACCTTTGGGGCAGAATCAGTGTGCGTATTGTAAGGTGGAAGATCACTGGCACAGCCAGTACCCCGTACTTTTGCAAAACATTTATTTCACTCGAGGGCGAGGTTCTGGACCCAGGGGCCGCGGGACCAATAGGCAGCAACACACTACTGCCCTTGTTGACACTAAGGAAAGGCAGTACTACAATGACGACTATGATATTGATGATGTGTCAGGGATGTCTCATAGCTAGGACAGCCATGGACAGGGTACGGGACCAGTTCAAATACCTGTAGACCAGGGTGGCCCTTATGTCATGATAGATCTGCAAGGATCTCCTATGGAGTTCCTGGTTGATACAGGTGCCACGAAAAGCTCTATTGCCCGACACCTGGTCCCTGGGGTGCCCCTGTCTGGCCATAATAATCTTTCAGTGGGTTTTTCAGGAGTACCTGTTGTGAGCCCCATTTCACGCCCCCTTGCTCTTACTATTGGTCTTTTTACTGTGGACTCTCCATTTCTTTTTACATCTAATTGTGTTGAGAATTTGATGGGTTTCGACTTACTGAAGAAACTGCATGCTACTATCTATTGTTCCCCTGGTGGCTTTTACATTACAATGGGTCCGGATGCAGGTACTAGACAGTGTCTATCTAAGGATGCCCTCCTTCCACCTGAATTTGATCAAGTACCCCCTACGCTATGGGCCACTGCTGACACCGATGAAGGTCTATTACATATATTTTTGTACAGGAGGCCTGTGCACACGTAGTAGTAATATGCAGAGCAATATCTGTGAATCTAAAATTCTGTAATAGTGGAAAAAACACAACAAGAACAATAGAATAGATAATATATAGGAACCCAGCAAGTATCACGTGTTCTCTGTGTTTAATGAAGATCGATTGCCCAGCCAACACGTGTTTCGTCAGGATGGAAAACCCACAACTTCTTCAGGGCTAATAGGCAAGTAGGTGAGAGTTGATATATCTCTCCGCCGGTTGTACTTCCATCCCGGCCGTCTTAGGAATGGTGCTTCCAAACAGTGGCGTGTACAAGAATACAAGGACCCGTTTATAAGTCCAGTGGTGTGTCACTCCTGGGAGAATGCTGAGGGGCAGCGAGTACGCTGCTGTTTCACTCGAACTACGGCGATAAATGTCTTCCGGTTATCGCCGTAGTGGGCAGAGAGAGGGTTCCTTACTTCCCATGGTACTAAGATACAACATGGACATCTTATATTGTGGCTATTATCTGCATTAACACTTCCTAGGAAAATGGCAATTGTAAAGTGCAGTGCCCATAGAAAGGTGACAGATGATATTGGTAGAGGGAATGCGTTTGCAGATCAAACAGCCAAGGAGGCTACTAGAAATAAGATGAAGAGAATGTCTGTTGCAGGTCCAGTTAGGTTGGTTCCTGAGAATGCCATGCTTGAAACGATGGTTGAGAGTGTGAAAGAGATACAAAGTAAGGCAATGATGGAAGAACTAGCAGTATGGCAGGAAAGTACAGCACAATTAAATGAAGAAGGGTGTTGGATTGACTAGTCTGGAAAACTAAAATGGATGTTACCTGATGCATATGTGCTCCCTGTGGTTACTATGGCTCATGCTCCAGCTCATATTAGTGCAAAAGGCATTTGTAAAGTATCCGTCCCGGTTTGGTGCAATAATAATATTTTCAGAACGGCTGCACATTTAGTGAAATGTTATATGAATTGCATGAGGCACAATCCAGGAAAAGGTACCCCAAACCATCTGGTAAATTTGTGCCGCCTACATTCCCATTTGAAGTCCTCCAAATGGACTTTATTGATCTTGAATGTTGCAATAATCTCAAGTATGTCCTAGTGGTTATATGCACGTTCAGTAAATGGGTTGAGGCTTACCCCACTAAAGACAATATGGCCACCTCAACTGCGAAAGTAGTCCTTAAAGAGTACTTTCCTTGATTCGGAATGCCCCGAATTATCTGAACTGATAACGGATCTCATTTTCATGGGAAAGTGATTAGATTAGTATTTGAAGGTTTGCACATTAAACAGAAATTTCATGCTGCCAATCACCCACAGTCAGCAGGTTTGGTTGAGAAGTACAATGGTACGCTCAAACTGAAATTGGCAAAAATTCAGGAATCAATAGGGTTGAGATGACCAGGTACCCTTACTTTGGCTCTTTTATCAACTAGGAGAACAGCACATTCTAGATCTGGCTTATAACCCTATGAGATAGTGTTTTGATGCCCAGCCAATGTCTGGGGAGTTCCACATCCTTGAAAATACTCTGACATTGAATATCCTGTATTGCTTGATTATCTTGGACAATTGACAGAAAGTTTGCATTCTATTCACCAACAGGTACAAGATTTCCTACCTCCTAAACCAGAGGGACCTGGCCACAACATCCAGCCTGGTGATTTTGTGCTGGTTCGCAATTTTCAATGGAAGAAAAGTTTGGAGCCCAGGTGGAAAGGTCCTGAGCAGGTTCTGCTAGAAATACAGACGGCTGTAAAGGTTGCTGGTCAAAAGAACTGGGTACATGCAACCCACTGTAAAAGAATACCTTTGCTGTTGCCTTATGACCAGTGGGTCATGGAGGGAATAGGAGACGTTGAATGTGAGCAAGTACACAGATTTGTTCCGTTTAGCAATGCACAGTTAATTTGGACACAAACTGACAAGGAGAACGACGACGTTCTGAACAAGGCTGTCCCACCAGAAATACGAGCTATGCAGGAGCCTCTGTGCAGTGATCACACAGTGCCTGGGGCTGCCAGGTACGATTTGCATCCTCAGCCAAGGGCTACCGAACCTAAGGAGAAAAAATATTAGGGATGGACTGTACAAGGTAGGGCAGTACTGAATAGCAGTACCAACAAGGGATTGGAACAAGTGAAAATTCCGCATTTGCTTTGTTTTTGTTGTTTGAACAGTAGTTAGGGGAATGTATACTCTGAGAGTATAGCACCTTTATCGGCATGGGATGGATTAAGAGAAGAGCTTTGAAGGACTGGGTTATTCTTAAGACCCAGCGGTGCCAGGGAACAACACCTGAAACCTTCGTGGGTTACCTGTTCTGGCGTACTAAACACAGAGACACGGGACACTTCCAGCGACGTCAGAGATCAGCGTTTATTTACTGCAGGGATACAGAGGTCACAAGAAGTACACAACGTGTAGGTTCTCGGAGACTGCTTCAAATTCGTAGAAGTGGGTCGGTCCTTTTATACAGGTTTTTGCCATAGCGCAGTATGGCGAACAAAGGTTACAACTCAGTTCCCACAATAAACTTCAAAAGGGTCGCGTTCATGTTTCAGGAGGCCGGAACATAATTACAACAGTCTTGCCGGTTCCCAACTGTAAAAACATATTTCCTCCGCAATAAACACATCCCATCCTAACCATAAACACATTAAGAGGAAGGACGAAAAACAGATGCAAGGAAAGGACAAGGATGCACAACAGGTTAGAAAAGAGTGTTGGGGGCAATAAAGGAAACTTGATAGAGGGGTCAAAGACCTCGTGTCTAATGTATGCATGGCTGAAACAATAGACCGGCGCGGCAAGATGAGCCTCGAGCGGGGCCATCTGCCTTAGTCGTGTCGTTTCCCTCATCGTAAAAGTCACCTCAAAGAAACACGTGTCCTTCGTGTAAGCCTGAGAGTCCCAGGGTCACGGAGCGGACAAGAAGCCCGTTCGCTGGCTACCTGAGGGCAAGAAACAAAATGGATGCTGTATCTAAAATGGAACCCGAGGGTTCAGATGAACGAACCCAAAAATGAGACGAACCATACGTGGCTGCATAGCGAAACTGCGTACACCCATTATACTCGTCATTTGCGGTTCGTAGATACCAAACTCATCCATATTCGTTACCACTCAAAAGTGCGGTCCCGTGTCATACGGAACCTCAGACCCTCCTTTTGCCCTCATGTAGGCAAGCACTAGTCAAGATCTGAATCTATGTCAATATTCATCAGATCGTTCAGCTGCTGCTGGAACATCATCCTATTCATCAATGTCTCCTTGGTAACAGATGGCCGCCTTATACACGTCGCAGCACATAGGCCACATAAGGCAGGACCACACTGTACACAAAGACAACACGTGAACAGAAACGTTACAACAGCCCCTACGATCATTAGAATCTTCCAACCCCAGGTTGACATTAGGCCCCACAACCATCCTAGGAGCGTCCAATTACCTTCGTCCACGTGTATGGACTCGGAAATCTTGTGCAACTTCGAGATGGCTTGGTATACAGTTGGAGCATTGTCAGGAATAAAAATGCAACAACTCGAATGGATAATTTTACACACACCCCCTCTATCCGCAAGAACAACGTCTAGAACCATACGGTTCTGCAACGTCATGAGTCTATCCGCCTGTAGTTCAGCTGTTAGATTACCAAGGGCATTTGCAGTAATATTAGCAGTCGACTCAACTACACGGGTCAACTGTCTTAGGTTCCTACTATTAACCATAGGTCCCCAAAACGGCAAGAAACCTTTAAAGAAGTCTCCTGCTTCTTGACCAGCAGTGTCCTCTTTGCTAATAACGCCTCTCACGACTCTAGTTCTGTGGTAGTCTGAAGCAACTGTGAAAGTCGGAGGTAAAAGATTCGCAATATAACAGGTACCCGAAAAGTCGCGGGGTAACCATGTATATGCGCGTTCATAACATACAAAATAGGTGCCCTTAGCAGTCAGAAAAACAGGGGAGGAGAGCATGGGTAGAACATACGTATCAGTGCAAGCACTGTTCCCAAGTTGCGCTCTCGGATTTCGACCCAAACCTTTCAAGCAGAAGTTACCAAGGTGCGGTACAATCCATATCGGGGACGAGCTCTTAAGCTGTCTATCACCCACTGACGTACTATACTCAGTCTCACTCAGATCCTTATAGGCCTGCACTTCTTCGTCTGGAATGAGTGATGCATCAAAAACATCTCTATCCAGATCTGCTATGGCTATCGCCAAAGGCTTGTGGTACGGCCCAGGACCAAAATTGACAGACCGTGGCTCTCGACTGGGGTAGGAATCTAGTGCACTACGGAACATAGTTTGGAATGCTCGAGCTGAACCCTGGGAGCTGTAAGGAAGGACCAAATACGGAATACCCCTATCCATAGTGTGTGGCATTAAACCACATACCCAACAATTGGTAGTATTCACCACCAACTGATGCTGGTGTAGAAGTTGAACAAAGGAATTATTCATGAATTCCGCACGTCTAACCTGCTCATGCTGAGGCAAAGGATGAAAGGAATGTGGGGAGACAGTGGTGAGGGAACTTAGGTTAGGAGAAAAGGTAGGCGAAACAGAAGGCAAGAACAACGATACTCCAAAATACACTCCACCCGCCAATAGCATAGATAAAGTCAGAAACAGTAGAAACACCTGAAACAAAAAACATTTTGTTCGTACAACCCTCCATAACTCTAATCTCTGTGCCGACACCCTTTCTTCTTCCAACAGCTTAGAGAATGCCATCCTCTACAAACCGTCCGTGACGTACTTGACGCACTTCGTTCTGAATAACGATTATCAATCCCCAGGAGTTCCCAGAGATCGACAAAAGTAACCGACCTAGCGTCAGAAACCTGCTAAACAGAAAGAAGTACCCGCACGGCCCTACGGTAACCCGGATGGAGAGGTTTCCTCGAAACGTTCAAATTTATTACAAATCTCTTAGCAGTGGAAAGGCACATAAAAACTCAAAAAGAAAGGATGTAATTGTCCATAATATTCGTAACGTCAAAAACCACTGTACTATTAATTTTTATTAGTCCTTGAACGAAGAAAGTATCGATTTCTTCCAGGTCGAGTTTGCTCTACAAACAATTGTTCAGCTGGCGCAACAGGATTCGATGGAGTGGACAACGAGTCAGACCTTGGGTTTTCTGCTACAGATGACTCCACATATGGGTTTGGCAGTGACGAATCCTCATCCACAAGTTGAGCGTCACTAAACGGCACAAAGTGCAAAGGAGTCTCAGTCTCTGTGGCCGAAATCCCAGTCCTCACCCAACCGTCAGTTGGTAAGGGGATCGGTACCTTCTTTGTGTGGCTGGCATGGACCCAGTTTTTCCGGCCCTCCAGTCGAACCGCTGTCCTCGTCGTCAACAAAACTTGAAAGGGTCCAACGAATCTTGGCTCCAAGTTACGTTTCCGACCAAAATTTCGGGTAACCACCCAGTCCCCTGGCCGGAGCTGGTGTCCAGAACCCTCTGTCTGCGCCGGTAGAGCTTCAAAGACCTGTTGATGGATTAACCGTAGTTTAGTGGTCAAATCATGCAGATAATCAATCAACATTGGATACTCAAGACTATCAAAAGCCCTAGGCCTCGGGACTCCCCAAATATTCGCAGGGCGACCGAACACAATCTCATATGGGCTAAGCCCTACTCGAGAGTGTACGATTGCTCTGGTCGATAGGAGAGCCAGAGGCAAGGCATCAGGCCATGACAGACCAGTCGTAGCTTGAATCTTAGCGAGTTTCAGCTTCAGGGTACCATTGTACCCTTCAACCAAACCCGCTGCCTGAGGATGATTAGCACTGTGGAATTTCTGCCGAATTCCAAGGCCCTTACACACACTCTGCATCACACTTCCCACAAACTCGCTTCCATTATCCGACCACACAATCCGTGGCATTCCGTACCTAGGAAAGTACTCCTTCAGCAGGATTTTTGCTGTGGACAGGGCAGTATTATCCTTAAGAGGATAGGCCTCAATCCATCTGGAGAACGCGCAAACCACAACCAAAACATACTTCAGGTTATTGCATCTCTCCATATGGATAAAATCCAACTGGATAACCTCAAAGGGACAAGCAGGAGGAGCGAAATGACCAGGCGGAGTGGGGGTACCTTTTCCGGGATTGTGCATCAAACACACCATACAATTCTTAACCACTCTTTCGGCACACTTAGCAATACCCTCATTCCTCCATACAGGGGACAAGAACTTATTATTATTATTATTAGGGAGGTTTATAAAGCGCTTGGTTACGCTAGAAAGCGTGTCCCCGCGCTACAGCTGAAAGACTCAAAGCAGTAGTGAGGAGTAGGCTCGACTATCTTGAAAAAAGGTGAGTTTTTAAGTTCTTCCGGAAGCTGGATTCCGAGGGGTCTAGGCGGAGATTAAGAGGCAGGGCGTTCCAGCGCTTCGCTGCCAAATGGCGAAAAGAGCGTCCACCCATGCGAGCCTTTCTGACCCTAGGGACCACCAGTAGACCTCCGTGAGAAGAGCGCAGAGCGCGAGAAGGTACATACTTGGTAACAAGGTTCAGGAGTGGTATAGGAGCTTTCCGAGCAAGAATGCGATGGCAGGTACAGAGGGCTTTAAATTCCATTCTGCTTCTCACTGGCAGCCAGTGGAGAGTGTGAAGGGCAGCTTTCGAATCCGATCTATTAGGAGTTTTAAGGATGAGGCGGGCTGCCGCGTTCTGCAATACCTGGAGGCGGTTTATTGCCTTACAGGTGGCTCCTAAATACAATAGGTTGCCATAGTCTAGGCGCGATGTCACGAGGGCATGTACCAGCGTTCTCCGGGCGGACATAGGAAGGAGAGCAAGGACCTTGCGTAAGATTTTTAAAACGCTAAAGCAGACACCCGCCACTCGGTTTATTTGGGGTCCAAAAGACAGGTCAGCATCGAGCCATACGCCCAGGTTTTTAACTTCCTGACGGGGCATAGGTGCCTGCCCTAGGCCTGGGGGCCACCATGCCGACGTCCAGGCGGAAGGACTCCCCCCCACCACGAGTACCTCGGTCTTGTTGCCATTTAATTTCAGGCAATTAGTGGACATCCAGGTTGCAAGATCTTGCATGCAAGCTCTGAAACTGTCCATAGCAAGTCCGGGCACTCGTGAGAGGGAGATAACCAACTGCGTGTCATCGGCATATGACACGATTTTCAGTCCATGACTCGCGGCAATTGAGGCCACTGGAGAGACATAAAGATTAAACAAAGTTGGGCTCAGGGATGATCCCTGGGGAACACCCTGTCCCAGACCTATGTCTCTAGAGTAGTGATCACCCAGGCGGACTTGGAAGCTTCTCCCAGTCAGGAAGGATTGGATCCATTGAAGTGCAGCCTCAGATATTCCTCCGTTATTCAAACACTGTAGCAAGTTGGCATGAGCTACAGTGTCAAATGCTGCACTCAGGTCCAGTAGGATGAGGGCCATGGTGTGACCCTCATCCGCCCCCTGACGTAGGGATTCCACCGCCGTCAGTAATGCAGATTCTGTAGAGTGACGGGGACGAAAGCCGAATTGAGTATCGTGTAATAATGTGGCTTTTTCAACGAAATCCATCAGTTGTAGATTGACCGTTTTTTCGGCTACTTTGGCTAAGTATGGTAGGAGTGAGATTGGCCGCAGGTTCTCAAGTTTCTCAAAACTAATGGTAGGTTTCTTCCTTAAAGGCAGGACCACCGCCTTTTTCCAGTCTTTAGGTACTGTCATGGTACTAAAAGACACGTCTAGTAGATGTCTGATGTAAGGTTCTAATACCACCAGACTATCCGCTAGACGTTTAGGTGTGGTAGGGTCCCGTGGAGAACCCGACCTCACAGATCTACAAATTATTAGGAAATCTTCTGGGGGCGGGACGAAAAAGTGGGTCAGTCTGTGTCTATCTCCCCATTCCCTGGGGCTTTCGACAAATTCTGTCCCAGTTATGGGCTGCGTTGGGAATGCTGAATAGATTTTGGCTATTTTTTCTGAAAAGAAGTCTGCAATTTTATTGCATGATTCGGGGGAACAATCAACTGGGACATTGACTGATTTTCCGCTCGAAAGAGTTTTATAGAGTGAAAACAGCTCTTTCGTTGAATTACCAGCTTCACTGATTCTAGACGCATAGTATGCTGTTTTGGATTTTCTGATTTGGCCATGGTAGAGTCGTCTGTTAGTCAGGTAGATGGCTCTAGATTCTTTGGAGAAAGTCCTGCGCCAATCTCTTTCGGTTCTTTTCAGTGTGGTTTTCATGGCTCTTAATTCCACGTTGTACCATGGGGCAGTTTTTTGAACACGGCCCCCGGATTTGGCTTTTTGAAGAGGAGCTGTAAAGTCCAGTGCCTCAGAGATGCGATTGCAAAGGTTAGTGTTAGCCGTGTCAGCGTCATTACATATTCCTTTCGCACTAATATGTGACAACCCATGAGCCATCGTCACAACAGCTAATACATACGCATCTGGTAACATCCACCTCTGACATTCCGTCAGGTCAACCCAACATCCATGCATATCCAATTTTCCTGTACTTTCTTTCCACTTGGTCTTTTCAGCTTCAGTAGCTTCGTTCTGAATTGCTTTCACACTCTCAATAGTATTTTCACACATACCAGTCTCCGTCGGCCACCTCACTGAACTCGTGGCATACATTCGAGTCGCAAGATTCTTAGCCGTTTCCTTAGCAATCTCATCCGCAAACGCATTACCACGACCAACATCATCCGTCACTTTCCGATGTGCACTACATTTAACGATCGCCACTTGTTTAGGCAACGTAAGTGCATCCAAAAGATCATTCACAAGCTGCCCGTGTTGGATCTTCGTACCATGCGATGTCATAAACCCTCTTTCTCTCCACAATCTTCCAAAATTATGCGCAACACCAAACGCGTACTGACTGTCGGTAAACACATTCACTCGCTTTCCCTTCGACAAAACACACGCTCTTGTCAATGCAATTAACTCTGCCGCTTGTGCGGAATTCTGATTCAATCTCGCAGTTTCCACAACCGTGCTCAACGTCACTACAGCATACGCAGTCGTCACATCGCCATTCGGCAATTTGAAGCAAGAACCATCCACATACAAAGTACCATCGGGATCTGCCAAGGGAGTGTTTTTCAGGTCCACACGACCTTTTGTTTCTTCCTCAGTCCGTAAATAACAATCATGTGGCAGCACATCATCTGATTCCATATTAATCGGCAACAATGTCGCCGGATTCAGTACATTACAACGTTTGATCTGTATATGACTTGCCAAAAGGGTCAGCTCGTACCCAGACAACCTTGCACTCGTCAGATGTTGAGTCTTTGTCCGATTCAAGAGCGTATCAACTGCATGCGGAACCATTACTATGAGCATATTATCCATGACCAGGCCTGCGGACTGTCGAATAGACGCCGCCGCTGCCGCTGTCGCCCTCAAGCAACTCGGCAACGCTCTAGCTACCGGGTCTAAGGTCGAGGAAAAATATGCACACGGACGCTGTTTATCACCAAATTGTTGCGTTAAAACACTCAACGCACAACCGTCCCTCTCATGGACGTATAATGTGAAAGGCTTACTGTAATCAGGAGTACCTAACACAGGAGCCGAACACAATGAATCACGTAATTCAGAAAAACGTTTCTGACATTCCTCCGTCCAAGGCAAAGGAGTCGAAACGTCCTTGCACGTGAGAGCTACCAATGGCTTCGCTAACAGTGAAAAGTTCGGGATCCACTGTCTGCAGTATGACGTGATACCTAGAAAGGCACGCACATCTCTCTGAGTTGTTGGCACAGACATTCGAGCAATTGCTGCAATTCTTTCAGGGGTCAACCTTCTTCCCGCCTTTGACAATAAGTGACCTAGATAGGTTACTTCTTGACAACAATATTGCAGTTTGGAAGGTGACACTTTATGATGTAAGTCACAAAGATGCTGTAACAGTGACACTGTAGCAGTCCTACAAAGCTGTTCGGTGTCAGCAGCGATCAACAGATCGTCAACGTACTGAATCAAGGCTGCACCAGCCGGTAACACAAACGCATCAAGTTGGCTCTTAAGAGCTTGGCTGTAGATTGATGGACTCTCACAGTAGCCCTGTGGTGCGCGTTTGAACCTGAAGCTGCGACCACCTAATGAGAAACCGAACAAGTATCTGCTTTCCTCAGCAATCGGAATGCTAAAGAACGCATTCTTCAGATCGATCACCGAGAACCATGACGCAGTGGCTGGAATCAGAGTCAGTAAAGCTGTAATGTCTGGCACCACAGGAAACTGCGGAACAACAACTTTATTCACCTCCCGTAAGTCGATAACTAGACGGTACACAGGAGGCTTGGAGGGATCCGTTCGTTTCAGAATAGGCAACACGGGACTATTGCACACATTACCCCGTGTCTAATCAATAACATCTTTACCGATCAAGTCGTAAATGATCGCTAATAGTGCCCTTTCACCATCAAGGGAAATACGATACTGGGGTATGCGTGGCAAGCGCGCACCAACTTTCAGTTGAACAACATAAGGTGGTATATCCAACAGGCCCACGTCATTGGGACCTGTCGCCCACAAGGAGTCCGGAAGAGATCTCAATTCTGGTGGGAGCTTGTCGATCGATAAATACATAGGGGAAATCACGCTCTTACCCAACGTAAGCTCCACACCCGTAGGAGAACAGTACAAAGTTGCATGTAACCTTTTCAACAAATCCAGACCCAAAAGATTCTCACCACAACCAGTAGTCAAAATCAAAGGAGCTTCTAGCTCATGAGACCCAATTGTAAGGGGCAAAGGGCTAGAAACTGGATTGCTAACGGGGGCGCCAGAAAATCCAACGGAAACATTCGTTAAGCCAGACAAAGGCGCGCCAGGGAGTTTCGAATGCATGATGGAACTTTTTGCTGCACCAGTGTCCAACAGAAAAGGCTCAACGACGCCCAAAGTGGCTACTGCAACATAAGGCCCTCTCTGATCTACCGGAACTGGTACTCCTCCCTTCCTTTGTCTATGGCTGTCCTAGTAGATACCATCCGTATCAACATCACACTCAACATAACAGTCATCTACATGATACTGTGCAGACCGACCGGACGATGGTTCGCGCCTATCGAAACAATTTTGCGAGTCCGAAGACGTGGCAAAGCGTTCGGCCTGATTCTGGGTAACTCCACGACCTCTATCACGGGAAGCCTGTTGAGGGCCACTACGTCCTCCTCGAGCCGACACACCATTGTTCCTATCACGGAGAACCGGACAATCAAACTTCAGATGGCCCTCCCCACGACAATATGCGCATTGATTATATCCCAGCACAAAACGAGGTGCGGGGGAAGCATTTCGCGTCTGCGATCTGGAGAACTGTGATTGTGATCTGTTTTGCTGTTGTGTATCACTGAAATGCGAACGCGGAGGATAGGCTTGCTGCAATAAGACCTTAGTTTTAAGATCCTTCGTTTTCTTATCTGCACGCTCACTTTCCTCTTTTTCTCTGTTTTCGTAATATTGGGCCGTAGCCAATATTTGGGCAGTGGTAGAAACAGCCCACGAACTCTCAGAATTCTTCAACTTGTTGCTAAGGTCGGGCAGCAAGTTCGATACAAACTTATCAACAAACAGCCGCTGACCACCCTCAGATCCCATGTCCTGACCACTATGATCAACAAACGCTTCCTCGAATCTCGTAAAGAAATCAGAAACGCTTTCATCCCTCTTTTGCTTGCATGCTGATAATTTGTCCCAATTGACGCGCATCGCTGGCATAAGCGTTTTCATGAGGGTAATTATCCTCTGAGGCATAGCCACAATAAGCTGTTCAGGTTTAGCCCCACCGACCTGCTGGGCATCTGCCGCCGTAAGGGCAGCCCAGTCACCGCCTAACTCGGCTGCGTGATTCTCGTGACAAATTTTTGCCCAAATCGGCTGAGGCACCACATTGCCAAACAACATATCAATATCGGCTAGGTTCATAACAGTAGCATCCACCAATTGGGACAGCTCCTTATAATAACCTGCAGGATTCTTACGGGGATCGGGCAAAGATTGCTTCACTTGTAAAACTTCCGATCGTTTCCAAGGGAGGTGTATCCACACTCTCTGGAAACGGCCTGGGACAGGAGGGTTAGCAGCAGGATCACCTGGCATCCATACCGGAGGAACTTCTCGCATAGGATATTGACCAGGTTGTGCCATCCATTCTGCAGTCTCGTCCTTAAACAACGCACGAGGTTGCACTGCACATCGAAAGGATAACAAGCGCTCTAAAGCCTCTCGAACTTTGTCGCCTACGATTACACCCGAGGCAAACCGATGCTGTAGCTCAGAAACCTCTGACGGTACATTATCTGTCACATCATCGTCCCACTCCTCCTTCAACGAGTTACACAGTTCTTCAAACACAAATCGTTGCGTAGGCGCATTAAACTGGGAGAACGTTTCAAACACTACACGTGAGGTATATTTAACAGGGTTACGAATCCATCTACGTGCCGTTTTCACCAACGATTCACGTTCCCTACCATCAGGAAGCTGACTGCGCCTTTGAGCGACATCTGAAAGAGTCGAGCCAAGTATCGGCCCAAAAAGCGGAGAATAAAGAGAAGCAACAGCAGTCAAAAGACGACTACGAACAGAAGGAGAAGAGGAAGAAGATGCGGGCGCAGCAACAATAGGGGTGGAAACAGTAGAAGTAGACGCAGCAGCAGAAGCAGCGGGAACAACAGGCTGAGGAGGGACTTGGAAAGGCGCAGTAGGGAGAGAAGCCGGAACAAGAGGATGTACGATCTGGGGCCCAAGGGGATTCGGGAGTACGAGAGGAACGGCGGGCTGACCAGCAGCCGCCAAAACAGCGGGTTGAGGAAGAGGTGGACGCACGGGACCCATAACATCGGGAGCATAGGGAGGTGGCGATTTCATCAGATAAGACAAGAGCAGATCCTCCATCGCTTCTTCTCCTGTCTTATCGATATTAGAAGGTAGCACCGGATAACACTTATCCACTGCCATATGGTGTAGCCGAGCACTAACTTCCTGCTCTTTCTCATCTTTGTCTAATTGATATTGTTCTGCATTTCGCATCACTGCAATAACACCTTCTCTTTTATTTTTCTTATTCTGTTTGATTTCTTTCTGCTTGGCCTCTTTCCGCCATAACCGGAAGGAATCAAACATGGCCGGCCTAGCTTTCTTTTTAAACAATTTAGCTTCCAAATTATCTAAAACGGCAGTCTCGAAACTACCATGAGATGGCCAACTGAGGACGCCATCCTTTTTAGTGTAGCGGACCCAATATTCATTATATACGATAGGACCCACGCCATGACGACTATAGAGCTCGTAAATCGGAGTTCCAACCGGAGGTATCGGACATGAATCCTCCAGCCGGGAGTCCATGCTGCAACATTTGAGAAACCCAAACAAAGTACTACGGCCAGGCATCGTGCACACTAACCGAGTTTACAAACTTCAAGGGTTATCGAATTACGATGTCCTCACAAAAATGCAAGACCCTCGGTTTTGGCAATTGCAATCGTCAAATAAAACCCAACTACTAAGAACCACGAATGCTATGGAACCATGCAAACAACAAAGCAACACTGGGAGCGACCCACAAATACTTAACTGAGAGAACAGTGGCGTCACCAGGAAGGCCTGTCGATCGTCTCGCCGTACAAAGGACTACGCCAGGCGCCAAAACAGGTCGACAGTCAGGGCATCGGTCCGTCGCAGCCGTCAGGAGGCGGGGATCTTCGCGGGAAAAGACGTCGGGCCACTTATTTCGACAACTGGATCGATGAAGCGGGGTGCACCTTCCCTCGGAGATTTCACACGAAGTTCCTCACGATCGTCGGGCTTTGGACCGGTACCGTTGATGTCGCCCCACGTTGGGCGCCAACTGAAGGACTGGGTTATTCTTAAGACCCAGCGGTGCCAGGGAACAACACCTGAAACCTTCGTGGGTTACCTGTTCTGGCGTACTAAACACAGAGACACGGGACACTTCCAGCGACGTCAGAGATCAGCGTTTATTTACTGCAGGGATACAGAGGTCACAAGAAGTACACAACGTGTAGGTTCTCGGAGACTGCTTCAAATTCGTAGAAGTGGGTCGGTCCTTTTATACAGGTTTTTGCCATAGCGCAGTATGGCGAACAAAGGTTACAACTCAGTTCCCACAATAAACTTCAAAAGGGTCGCGTTCATGTTTCAGGAGGCCGGAACATAATTACAACAGTCTTGCCGGTTCCCAACTGTAAAAACATATTTCCTCCGCAATAAACACATCCCATCCTAACCATAAACACATTAAGAGGAAGGACGAAAAACAGATGCAAGGAAAGGACAAGGATGCACAACAGGTTAGAAAAGAGTGTTGGGGGCAATAAAGGAAACTTGATAGAGGGGTCAAAGACCTCGTGTCTAATGTATGCATGGCTGAAACAATAGACCGGCGCGGCAAGATGAGCCTCGAGCGGGGCCATCTGCCTTAGTCGTGTTGTTTCCCTCATCGTAAAAGTCACCTCAAAGAAACACGTGTCCTTCGTGTAAGCCTGAGAGTCCCAGGGTCACGGAGCGGACAAGAAGCCCGTTCGCTGGCTACCTGAGGGCAAGAAACAAAATGGATGCTGTATCTAAAATGGAACCCGAGGGTTCAGATGAACGAACCCAAAAATGAGACGAACCATACGTGGCTGCATAGCGAAACTGCGTACACCCATTATACTCGTCATTTGCGGTTCGTAGATACCAAACTCATCCATATTCGTTACCACTCAAAAGTGCGGTCCCGTGTCATACGGAACCTCAGCTTAGGGAGGAGCAAGCTCCACCGCAGGTGCTCAAGAGCACCAACTAATTTATGGACAATAGGGGCCTGTACCTGTGAGGCGCTGACGGACCCTGGGAACATTCATATTTTCTTTGCATTTCTTTCTTTCAATTCATTATGCATCCTTTTGGCAGGAAAATTGACAAGGAGGAGCAGCCAATTGTCACTGTACATTGTAATGTGATTTGGTCAAAGAGTAAAATTGCATGTATTATGCTCCTAATAGTGTTGGTGATAACACTATGTGGGGTATCGTGTTTTTTTGAGAATGCATATAGTGTTCCCATACGTAGTAAGGTTAAAGCCATTTTCCCGAGACGTGATAAAAGGGTTGATCCGAGTAATGTGTTTGTGGAAACCTATAAGTCCTTCTTTCGGAAAGGGACATCCTGTTATCCCACCCGATCTGTCACTAGCCTTTGGACGGCATACCCTTTGTCACTTGTGAATTATACGTACACTCTACACTCGACCACTCCACTTTGTAGAAGTATGGGGAATGTTTGGATTTGGTTATCCTGGGCCATGTCTGTATCATAAAAAAGCCACAAGGAATGAGTTAACCAGGTTGTGATAACAATACATATTGTGATAATTTCTATATGGAAGAACAGAATTTAACACTGGTGGATTTGACAGTACCCCAGGAGGCTGGTTATTATCCTGCTTCTTGTCCCATAGTGAATAGCACGGACACTTCACCGTACATTAATTGTTCAGTGATAATATTGTTTAAAAATACAGTCCCCTTGGTGAATAAAAATGATCCGAGCACTTTGGGAATTAATTCTAGAAATGCTGCAGTGGATTATCAGGGGCCGATATATGCGCACCCAGGATTTTTCTTTCTGTCTAATGGGACTTATTCCCATGTCCACAATGGCACCGATGATGTAGCTCTTGGGATGGTGCTGCCTTTGGGTGTTCCATGTAAATATACTTGACCCAAAACGAGAGGGGCAAAAGGACCTTAACAAAAGAATTCTGTGAAGGAGTAACAGATTTGGAAGTAAATAGCTATGGAATTACATTTGGATACATCCTCGCCTCCATTTTTACACTGGGTGGTACTGCCATGGCCAGGGGTGAGAAAGCTAGGGAATATTTTGGATGTAAGTTACAGATACTATCCAATACTACAGTGGCAGCATTGCTCGATATCACTACTCAGTTAGAAAGCATACAGTAGTTTTCAGAACAGACTAGATATGCAGTGAATTTAATCTTAGCAAAGAGTGGTGGTGTATGTGCAGTAGTTGGCGACCAGTGTGTGGTTGGTATCAAAACTTTGGAAAAGAATATAACATAACATATTATGGATATTATTGACAATGTTAAAGGAATGCAAAGTGGGAATTGGAATTGGCCCCTTTTCGGCAGTTGGGGTTGGCTCCTTAAAGAACTGATTTATCTTATTGTGGTATTAGTGTTCTGTTGTATCCTCATTCAATGTCTTCCTTTTTGTTGTTCTTATTGTGCCACTGTTTTCATGCCCAAACAGAAAACATCAGCCCATGTTACAAATGCGGCTATGATGCTCCAGGAGGATATCGATGATCTTATGAATATTGATGAGGGAATATTTAAGGATTCCTCCCTCCTTGCTGTTCCGCTTTTTAATGTTGATTGTAAAGAGAGCCCATAGCTGTTCCCCAGGTGCATTTTTCATTCTGATGAATGCAGGGGATGATTTCATTTGGAGCTGGGTGAGAGAGCTGCACACAGACAATTCTAATAATGGATGTGCCCTGCTTCCTTCACTTGCACATATGAGGCACAACTTAGGCTCTGAAGTATGATATTTAAAAAAAACTTCTGAAATCCGTAGTTCTCAGTTTTGTATGTAAGTATACAAATGAGGTTTTGAATCTTGTGGCATTGGGGCATGAAGCAGACACCGAAGAGGCAAGAGCAGCTGGTGGTGTAGTGGATTAATGCATCCACTGTAGGGGTCTGTGTTTGACCTCATGGTCACAGGTGCACATCGTGGTGGGTCTACTCAGCCTTTCATCCTACTGAGTTTGATAAAATGGGTACCATTGAGTGGGTAGCAATAAACATCTGTTATTGAGCGCCAAGATGCCCATGAGTGAATGTGCGTTTTGCAAATACACATTATGTTATGTGAGAGACTGTTTAAATGGCAAAACAGATTATTTTTTTTTTACAGAAAACTTAATTTTTGGTTCTCTGCAAATTTTGGAAAGTTTATTACCTTTCTATATGCAGAACATCATGAAAACTGCAATTATTAGCCCTTACCTATCATTATCCTCAATATATCAGCCTGATATTGTATTCACAAACTTCTTGATTCCTGCATACATCACTAAAGAAGGAAGTCAGGCTTGCCTACTAAGCCATGCCTATGAAAGATATTCTGTTTTGGTCAGCTTTTTATATCATTTTTCTTAATATGATTAGCACAGGAAATGGTGACTAACCTCCCAAACAAATACCTGCCCCCCATCGAACCCCCCCCCGGACCAAGCCCAGCCTCACCACTCACAAACCTCACCAGCCTCCACTTCCACCCCACTCCAATTCAAACCACCCCACTCCACTGCAGTCCAATCCACTCCACTCTACTCCAATCCACCACACTCTACATCAATGCAATCCACTCTCCCTCAGGCCAATCCACCCCACCCCACTTCAGTCCACCCCACTCAATCCAATCCATTCAACCCATCAAACTCCAATCCACCCCACTCCAATCCAATCCAATCCACCCCACCCCACTCCAATACAACCCACACAAATCCAACCAAGTCCATTCCAATCCACCCCCTCAGTACAGTCCAATACACCCCATTCCAGTCCAGTCAAATCTACCTCACTCCACTCTAATTTACCCCATTGCAAACCACCCTACTCTAATCCAATCGACCCCACCTCAATCTAATCAACCCCACCCCAGTCCTATCACTCCAAACAACTCTAATCCACTCCAATCCATCCTAATCAAATCCACCCCACCCTATTTCAATCCACTCCATTCCAATCCAATCCATAAGTGTAAACATAAATAAATATGGGCCACCAACAACTTGTGATGCTAAGGGGAAAGGCTGGTTTAATATTACTTGTCAGCAAATGAAAGGTCGGGTGAGAAAGGTAACCAAACAAGTTAGGCAGTCTCCAGAAGGTGATTTAGATCAAGAGCAATAGAGGCTAAAGGGCCTGTCTAGGCAGCTGGTTCAAGAGAAAAAGGTATCTTTTTATCATAATAAGTGGAACGATATGATTAGGGTTATACAATTGGTGGACCAACGAGCGTTCTTGTTGAAAGTAAATAAATTCTCCAACCCCCATTTGGGGACCCTTACATATATGATCGTGAAGAATACTTGGGCAGCATACTTCGATGTTTTATATGGTACCTCCCCCCCCCAAATTCATCTAGTGCAAATTGCACCCCCTCTATAAAGTTGCCTCCTACCTGGGTTTCAGTGAAAGAAGTATAGGAGGTACATATGAGGCACAACTTAGGCTCTGAAGTATGATATTTAAAAAAAACTTCTGAAATCCGTAGTTCTCAGTTTTGTATGTAAGTATACAAATGAGGTTTTGAATCTTGTGGCATTGGGGCATGAAGCAGACACCGAAGAGGCAAGAGCAGCTGGTGGTGTAGTGGATTAATGCATCCACTGTAGGGGTCTTTGTTTGACCTCATGGTCACAGGTGCACATCGTGGTGGGTCTACTCAGCCTTTCATCCTACTGAGTTTGATAAAATGGGTACCATTGAGTGGGTAGCAATAAACATCTGTTATTGAGCGCCAAGATGCCCATGAGTGAATGTGCGTTTTGCAAATACACATTATGTTATGTGAGAGACTGTTTAAATGGCAAAACAGATTATTTTTTTTTTACAGAAAACTTAATTTTTGGTTCTCTGCAAATTTTGGAAAGTTTATTACCTTTCTATATGCAGAACATCATGAAAACTGCAATTATTAGCCCTTACCTATCATTATCCTCAATATATCAGCCTGATATTGTATTCACAAACTTCTTGATTCCTGCATACATCACTAAAGAAGGAAGTCAGGCTTGCCTACTAAGCCATGCCTATGAAAGATATTCTGTTTTGGTCAGCTTTTTATATCATTTTTCTTAATATGATTAGCACAGGAAATGGTGACTAACCTCCCAAACAAATACCTGCCCCCCATCGAACCCCCCCCCGGACCAAGCCCAGCCTCACCACTCACAAAGCTCACCAGCCTCCACTTCCACCCCACTCCAATTCAAACCACCCCACTCCACTGCAGTCCAATCCACTCCACTCTACTCCAATCCACCACACTCTACATCAATGCAATCCACTCTCCCTCAGGCCAATCCACCCCACCCCACTTCAGTCCACCCCACTCAATCCAATCCATTCAACCCATCAAACTCCAATCCACCCCACTCCAATCCAATCCAATCCACCCCACCCCACTCCAATACAACCCACACAAATCCAACCAAGTCCATTCCAATCCACCCCCTCAGTACAGTCCAATACACCCCATTCCAGTCCAGTCAAATCTACCTCACTCCACTCTAATTTACCCCATTGCAAACCACCCTACTCTAATCCAATCGACCCCACCTCAATCTAATCAACCCCACCCCAGTCCTATCACTCCAAACAACTCTAATCCACTCCAATCCATCCTAATCAAATCCACCCCACCCTATTTCAATCCACTCCATTCCAATCCAATCCATAAGTGTAAACATAAATAAATATGGGCCACCAACAACTTGTGATGCTAAGGGGAAAGGCTGGTTTAATATTACTTGTCAGCAAATGAAAGGTCGGGTGAGAAAGGTAACCAAACAAGTTAGGCAGTCTCCAGAAGGTGATTTAGATCAAGAGCAATAGAGGCTAAAGGGCCTGTCTAGGCAGCTGGTTCAAGAGAAAAAGGTATCTTTTTATCATAATAAGTGGAACGATATGATTAGGGTTATACAATTGGTGGACCAACGAGCGTTCTTGTTGAAAGTAAATAAATTCTCCAACCCCCATTTGGGGACCCTTACATATATGATCGTGAAGAATACTTGGGCAGCATACTTCGATGTTTTATATGGTACCTCCCCCCCCCAAATTCATCTAGTGCAAATTGCACCCCCTCTATAAAGTTGCCTCCTACCTGGGTTTCAGTGAAAGAAGTATAGGAGGTAATTGAGTGAATTAAACTATCAAGAGCCGCAGGTCCCGAATAATATCCCAGTGGTACTAATTAAGACTGATAGGTCCTGGTGGGCAAGGGTGCATTCCCTCCTGTTCTGCTAGATAGCTTCAACGGGCAACTACCCCCAGTCCTGGAAGGGCTCAATAGTGAAACCAATCCTGAAAAAGGGGAATGGCTCGGACTTCATTAGTGTCTTGGACATATTAGTGAAGGTATTCTCAAAGATCTTACTCTCGCAGATGCATGAATGGGCCTATGAGCAGAAGATTATACCGACTGAGCAAGGAGGTTTTCGGGAGGGCCATTCTACCATAGACCACTGTTTTGCTCTCTGGGCCATCATACGGAAGGCTGTGGAAGTAAATCAAAGGCAGTGCTGTTGTTTCACCGATCTTCGAACAGCCTTCGATACAGTAGACAGGGGACATTTATGGGGGAAACTTGTGACCTGGGAGTTCCCGAGTAGCCTTCTTAGAACACTACAATGACTGCATATGGATAATTGGGCACAGGTACAGCTGGATAAATCCGGCAGACTATCACAAAAAATTACAATTCAGAGCGGTCTTCAGCAAGGATGTGTATTAGGTCCCCTGATATTTAATTTATTTTTGGCAGACCTTCCAGCAGCCATAGAATTATTGCATTCATTCTCCCCTAAGGTTGGAAAACAGCATATACAATGTTTATCATATGCAGATGACTTAGTTCTGCATTGCATTGTTAAAACATTGCTTGTTTTCCCATGCAGAGGGAATATGCTCTGGCATTATGGCCTGGATGGTCTCTGTTGTGGCACTGCAAAGACGGATTTGCATGCAGTTACTCCATGTCTCTAATAACAGAATGTGAAAAAACACACAAAGGAAGACAATATGACCTCATTAATGCCCCAGCATAATACCCGTGCCTTGTATTAATTAAACTAGCTAGAACATCACTTTTTAAATTTGGTCAATGTGAACGGTCTAAGGAGCAGATGTATGACCACTTTTAGCGGTTGCAAATGGAGAATCTGAGCGTTTGTGACTGCTAAAATGGCTTTTGCAATGTAGTAACCCTATTTTGTGAGTCGGTTACCTATTACCAACTGGCAAAATAGGGTTTGCGAGTCGCTATTAGAAAGGGGCATTTCAAGGGCATCCCTTCCTAATAGTGAATCTCAGTGGCATGTATGAATGTTTTGCGACCGGAATGTGGTTGCAAACCATTCATATTTTACCGCCTCCATGAAGGAGGTGGTAACCCATTCGCAAACAGGAAGGGGTCCCCAAGGGAGCCCTACCCCTTTTTGAATGTGGGCGCCAACATTTTTTAAGAGCAGGCAGTGGTCCCACGGACCACTGCCTGCTCTTAAAAATGCAAAGGAAACTTTAAATGTTTCTTTTTTAAATGCATCCCGTTTTCCTTTAATGAATATAGGCTGCATTTCAGACATGGCGGTCTGCTGACTCCAGCAGGCCATCATCCCTGTGATTACAGGCCTTTCCCAATGGGTCACAAATTGTGACCTACCTCATGAATATTAATGAGATAGGTGACCCCATTGGGAATCACTAACTGTGTCTGTGTCTGAGACATATTAGAACATATTAGGAAGACACAAACAGTCAGGGTTTTGTTTGAGTAGGGATACAATCAAAATATCCAGAGTATCATGAAAACCAAATCACAAAGGAACAACACAAAGGGAGTTGTGGTAAACTCCTATCCGAATAAGTCCATATCGACGGTTCATCTAGCCCTCGTGTATTTCACGACACAGACTCCCTTTGTGTCCCTTTGTGATTTTGATATCATGATACTCTGGATGTTTTCAATAATGGGAGAACCACAACATATGACTGAAACCCTTTATCATATTACACTATTGGAGCATACTATGGACTTCATTTCTTGACTTCGTTTGGCTGTCTTCTTTAGAATTGAACATTTAGATGATGTTTTCTTGCTATTAATACAGTCATAGGACTTACAAGTGAGACTGGAATCAATGGTCTCTTACCACACATGACTACAGCCGACGCTGAAGGCTCGCACAACACTCTCCTTCTGAAATTTCGTGCCATTTGTTGAAACTGTTCCTGTGGGATATTTATCCGCAGTGGGTCTGTAGCAGAGTTCTCTTTGTGCATTTTGGAAGAATTGGTTACTAAATATATCGACTAATCAAAGTTATATTGAATGCTACTATAAATTGTGTGGGAGGTTGTTCCCCTATGCTTTTTGCTAAGGACCATTAGAGACGAAACAGTGTCGGCTGTTTATATAAATATATATATCTAATAAAAATGCTATTTGCACCTAGGCCTGTGAATGGAAAATCTAGCCTTCACTACACGGTGTAATTTCATTGTGAAGGCATACTAATCTCAATATGTTCTATACCACATTTATATATTAAGCACCCATCCATGTAAGTGTCGTTCTCACAAAATATTCTAAATATGGATCTGTAATGCCTTTGAGCCCATTGTCTTGCCCTTCTCGTGCCTTTATTGGTTACAGTGAAAATGTATTTTCCCTGAGCTTGGTGGGGAAGTGTCTGGCCACCAATTACAATTTAGGTAAGATGGAGGGTGGTGCTTTCATATGACACTGCATACTTATTACCTGAGACCTGCAACCAATAACCTGAGAAACTCATTGCCCCATTACTTGGAAGCCCTTTGTACTCTGTTTCCACAGAATTGCACGAACATTCCAATAGTCATTCTTAGTCACCTGCAGAGACTGGCCTCCCTGAAGTGGCAATGGGTTGGTTACCATAGGCCCACCCTAAGCCGGCTGCTTTCAACAGGGCTTCTGTATCACATGAGAAGGTGGCCAAACCCGTTCCTGATTGGCCAGTGTTACTTTTGGGCAACATTTCCCTCATAATAATCAGATCAGTAATTGATAGATGATAAATGCATCATATGAAAAACACAATAGCCACAACGCCACCCCTAAAAAAGAAAATACAACTGCAAAAAGGTTAGAAAGATGAATACAGATAACGAAGGTGGTTACATTGCAAATGCATCTCACGCACACATTTTCAAATAAGTTGTTTTTTGGCACTTTTGATTTAGGTGGGTTCTTCTGACACCCTGGCTCCTTGCTGTGTTCCTGTTTTTGGATGGTTTTGTTCCCCAGTGATGTAGCTTGATCGTATTGAATTATATGCAAACCGTGCTTGCCGTAGGCCTCTGAAGTGGTATCAGTGCTGGGTTCATCGGTGTCAAGTGCATCCTTTGAACCCAGTGTACCTCGAGCAGGCGCAGCGGAAGGCAGCAGGGACCCTCTGGAAGGGAAGCAGCCTCGAAAAATAAGTATGTATAATGCAGTTCTGCATGAGTTTATTTGAATTTTCGCCTTGACTGCAGGTGGAGGAGGAAACTGTATATATTTATCACGGCTTACCACGGGAACCAAGCAGCAAACGCTTTCTGTCATTCGCTCCCAGATGGTCTCTCGGATGCTGGACAGAATGATTGCATCAGTTAATAGCTGTCACTTTCTCCAGGCACGAAAATTCGAGAGCTGCGCACCCTGAAGGAGTAAAATTGTTTTTTAAAAGGCTTTTTGCTGGGAGGCTTTGTTTTAATAGTGTACATAATGGGCGGGTTGCCGTGCTTCCTGCGTTACTACAGAAGCGTTATCCAAGCAATATAAAAGCTGCGTCATTGCATTTCAGCAGTTAAGTCGTCTCGTGGCAAACAGGAGCACCGCCGCGCGCGCGCGCGGAGGGTAGAAGCGAAGGCGCGGGACTTGAGCCGGAATGGGCAGTAGATAAAGACGGATTAAAACACGCCTATCTGACAAGTGGTAATAGTAAGGTCGAGTGCAGAAGCTGATAATGGAAAAAAGTGGATATGCCTTTAGTTCAGAGTGGAAAGGAAAGACCGAATTGCCGTGATAAGCGGAGTGTGTTTAAGGAGCCCTCATAGGGGATGAATGATGGCCGAGCACGAGACTAGCAAACTCGCATTTGCTGCCTGCATGGCGCTTTTATCTATTTCATTTGAATTGTTTGTGGTACCAAGAGGTGCATCCAAATTGTACCCAGGGAGGTAAAGGATTTTTGCTTTAAAATTCTGTATGAGAAAAAAGAGTGATGGGTGGAAAGGCTTAAATTAATCTCGGCCATTGGGAATTAATCAGGGTCGAATTTAATTCAAACTTTGTTTTTTCTGAGTGACAAATCCCAAGTGAGAAAGTTATGTTGAGACCTGGTCTCGTAGATAACTGTGCTCTACGACTCAGGCTACAGCTTAGTATGAAAATCCAACAAAGGTTAAAGGTGTTTAGGCTGGACTTTCTCAATTGGTGTAGGACCAAGTTGGGTTTGCATATAGTTCATTCATTTTTTTGGGAGGAGCAGTCAGACTTAACTTAGAGGCAATGTGTAAAGCATTTGTGCAACAATTCAAACATTAGTAAAATTAAAACACAACACAAAAGGGATCCCGCACCAGAATAGAAAAATAGAATAATCTATAATACATAAAACAAGACCAAAACAACAAAAATACAATTTGTAGAACAGGAGATATGTAGGTTTTGAAATTAACATGAAAATAGCGCAAAAAATGCCTCACCTGTGTCTATCTGGTCATGCTGGACTGGGATAAACTCACATGCTCAGGCCAACTGCAGTGATGCATGGGCCAGCTACAGGAACTCAGGGGCACATCAGCAACAACCGGCGATAATTATCGCTAAGCGCACTTAGCGCTAGGATAATTATCGCCGGCTAGCCCTGGATTCTATCGCGGAGATAGCGTGCTATAAGCAACGCATATCTCCAAAGTGATAGAAATCCAAGCGTTAGCTACAAAACAGTGCGATTATCATTGGAAAACCGGCGATAATCGCGCTGCGACAGGCAATACCTTGCTGATAGGGCAGGGTGGACTTAGCCATGTAATCCACCTCCCATTGGATTACATGGCTAAATCAGATTAAAAGCAGGCGTACGGAAACTTGCTTTAAACGCGGTTAGCGCTTCTTTTATTAACGCTAAGCAGGTTAGCGATTTCCTTGTTAATTGGAGAAATGTCGTTTAGCGACATTCTCCACGTAAGTTTGGCAAGGTACTCCCACTTTGCATCTCATTAGAGATGCAAAGCTGGGCGTTAAGGGAAAGGGCGCTAAGGCAAGGATTCACGCGATAGCGTGACCTTGCTGATAAGGCGATAAAATTATCGCCGCTTTTCGGCCGAAAACGGACGCAAAAGTGGCAATAATTTTATTGCGCCGCCTTGATGATATGCCCCTCATTTAAGTCTGCTGAACAAGAGTAATTTAAATCCAGGTTGCAGAGCATTGCGAGGTTCCGCATTGAGGATGAGTTATGAAACCGAGGAGATGTTTCGGTTCCAAGGTGCTCCAAACCTTCAATGCAAGGTCCTGCATCATCGTCAATGATCCCGTCATCGAGGGTTTGCGATGCGAAGTCCGGCATCGAGATGCATTTCTGAATCGAGGTGATTTGACAGTTTAGAGGAGCTGTAAAGGGTATGATTCAAAATCAGGCTTCGCCTTTGAGGCTGCTGTCAACGAGAGATTTGCAATACAAAGGCCTACGCTGGGGAAGCTTTGCAAAGCAACACTATCAATGCAGGCTGCAAAGTCGATGCTAAGTCCTTGCGCTAAGAGAATCATCACAGCAGAGGCGATGCATTGGTTCTGCTCTGGACTGTGCCACAAAAGCAGGGAAGATATGTGGGGCTTGCTGGATTAACAGTTAGGCTGGAAGAGCACCTTCAGGCCCACTTTCAAGGGTCCAGGCCTTGGGTGGCCCTACTTGGCAGGGTAGGACTCACAGATGGCAGAGCCCCTGAGGCTCTAGCCATGAGGCCAGCCAACTAGCCCTTGGAGTCACTCTGCGGTCCTGGGTTCAATGGATGCATGTCCAGCCCTTGGTCACCTAGGCAAGAAGGCATCAGGCAGCAGGTCAGCACAACAAGGCAGCAGTCTAGCAAGGCAGTAGATGCAACCTTTTGTGCAGAGGCCGGAAGACCCGAAGACAGGATGCAGGCAAGAATGGCTAAAGCAGGAAAATACCAAAGTTCTCAAAGCATTTCAGGTAAAGGTGCCTACAAGAGATTCATTTACATCATATATAGGAAACCGTGCAGCTGTATTAAGCAGTGTCTTGGTTCAAAGGAATTCCTGTTTCCAAAGGAAGAGACTATGGTGGTTATTATTTAAACACTCAACCGGGATTTCATAATACTTTAGGCATCCTCAGTAATACTGCGAGGATTGCAATGAGGCCAAATGTTCTGGTATAAATCACAGAGTGACCCAAGTCCTGCTAGATACACGCTGCTCGTGTGGTCAGCATGGACACGCGGAGTATGCAAAAATCCACAAACTCCACCAGCGGAGCGGAGTTCTCTGCCCACATTTAATCTTTTTGGTGCATTCCCAGGTTTACCAGTTCTATTGAATCTGGGAATGTATCAAAAACCAAGGGAGGTGCGTGGGAACCCCCGCGTAACACCCATAGAACCCCTCCCTGGCACAGACTGAAGCAACACAGTGAATTGCACTGCGTTCCTTTACTCAAGATTTATGAAACCACTCAGGGACCCACAATGTGGCCTGAGTAGCTTCATAAATCAAAATTTTCAGTTATGTCTCTCTTGCACCATTTTCCGTGGTGCACGAGCGACACAACGGGGCTCATAAATATGGACCCCGATCAAGTCTTCTAATGCCAGTGTGAGTAGTGTGTCCCTCTACATTGTAGGCATATGCTTCCACAAGCAACTCCCCCACTCCCCAGTGCTCCTCTGGTATCTTGAGCACCCTCAAGACCACCTCATATGCAGCAAGCCCCTTGTCAATATCATCATCCACCACATCTTTGAGTATCAGGTCTTTGGGTACGTGGACCTTCTTGTCACCTTCAGACACTACAGGTAAGCAGCCACCATTGCTGCTGCATTCTGAGCCCTGTCTTGCTTTTATCCCCAGTTCTTTCAGGCTCCTCTCATGCACTAGCAGCATTTTCTTCTCTGGCAAGGCTCACTCAGCTTTCTTTTCCTGTGTTTTAAGCTTGACCATTTGGAGTCTGAACTCCTTTTGTACTTTCCTGTCTGCCAGATCCTCTGGAGACAAGACACACTGCCATATGCCCTCACACTGGGCTCTCATTGGGTAGAGGAACTCCCTCCTCTGGGAGCTCATGCTCAGGAAACACAGCCAGGTCACCGTCCATTCCCAACTCAAGATCCCTCCATCTTGATCCTCCACATTAGGATCCTTATTCTCAGAGACCTCAAGCTGGGATGCATCCTAGTGACTTTTTCTCAGGTGAGAGGCGAGAGTGTTATCTGAAGATATAGCTTTGTGGCTTTCTTTTCTGCACATAGCCCCCTCTCCCTGCAGAGTTTCTGCAGCTCAGCCCTGCTGAAGTGATCCACATTCAGCCTCCTCACTTCCATTGTATAAGACACTGAGGTAGGGAACTTACATTTAGAAAAAAGGAGAAAATTCCAATTAGAATACTAGGGAAAATTAAAAAAAAAACTTGAAATGATCTCAAATAATTTTGATGTGACGGTATAGTGACTGACAATTACTGTACGATGCTGCACAAACACATTTCCAAATCCTTAACGCTGACACCAGTGTAAGATATTAGGTTGCTAGTTGAGGGGGTATCCTTGTCAAGGTGAAGTTACAAGCATACCCTAAATTAACCTGTGCTCATCCACCTAGTAGCTTGGCATGGGTCAGGTTTAACTTAGAGGCAACGTGTAAAGTAGTTGTGCAACACTTTAGAATCAATAAAAAAAGTACACAAAAGGGATCCCACACACGAGTTAATAGACAGAGTAATGTTCATTAAACAAAACAAGACCAAAATGACAAATGTCTAATCAGTAGAACTGGAGATATTCAGGCTTAAAGATTTTGGTGAAAATAGCATCAAAAAGCTCAAAACGCAACTGTGGCTATCTTGTGCTGGTCCGGGACAAAATCACAAGTTTAGGCCAACTGCAAATGAGCACAGACAGGCAACAGGGACTCAGCTGGGTCTGCTGAACAAGAGTACCTCAAATCATGGTTCCCTAATGTTACCAGGTCCCGATGATTCATCGCACAGCTTTGGCAGTGCGTTGGTTCCGAGGGGCTGCAAAGCTGCAATGCAAGGTCCTGCATCATTGTTGAGGATCCTGTAGATGAGGGCTTGCAGTGGGAAGTCCAGCATCAAGGATGAATTCGTCTGTTGAGGTGATGAGTCAGTTCCGAGGAGCTGTAAGGCTATGATGCGAGATCCTGCATCATCTTTGAGGCTGCAGTTGTTTAGAGATTTGTGGTTTGAGGGCTTGCGTCAGAAAAGCTTCATACAGTGGCAATTCAGATGTGAGCTAAGAAGTCGAAAGAATCCTCACAGCAGGCGCAATGTGCTGGTTCAGCTCAGGATTGTGCCGGGCAGCAGAGAAGATGCGTCTGTTCTGCTGGATCCATGGATGGGCTGGCAGAGCACCTTCAGGTCCACTTCCTAGGGTCCAGGACTGGGGTGGTAGCACTTGGCAGGGTAGATCTCCTAGATGGCAGAGTCCAGGTCCTGCATTCAAAGTTGCTGACTTACGCACCTGAGGATCTAGTCAGGAGGCCAGCCAACTAGACATTGAAGTCACTCTAGGGTCCTGGGTTCAATGGATACAGGTCCAGTTCTTCTCACACAGGCGAGAGGACAGCAGGTTAGCACAGCAAGACAGCAGTCCAGCAATGCAGTATTCATGCAGGGCTGCAGCCCACCAGAGTGGTGGTCCTTTCAGCACCACAGCAGTCCTTCTTCCTGGCACAATAGAAACAGGTCCAGAAGTGTACTGAAGAGGTAGTGTCTGACATCCAATATTTATACTTTTCTTTCCTCTGAAGTGGGAGATGCTTCTAGAGGTTCGCTTTGAAGTTCACAGGCTTCCTGCCTTTACTTCCCTGGATCCAAACTATTTACAGGGGGTACGCAGCCCACATTAGGGATACACTGCCTTCCGGCACAAATTTCGTATATCATACAGCCTTTCTACACAATGGTATATACAATATCCATTTTAACATAAACAAAAAAAGAATAGCTCTTCCACGAATTAACAAACTGAGAAGGTAATATAACAGTGTGCCTTTAAATTTTCAGCATTCCATCTTTGGGCATATATGGCTAGGCATACAGTTATCAGAATGACTCATATATCTAAGTAATGTATATATCATTTATTCCTACACCCGCTTCTCATGAGTATTAAAAATGTGCTCCAAAATAATCTATGACTATCCTATAATATCTATACTCTCTACCAGCAATGAATATAATAGGTGCAACATCAGATATATAGGGGAGCACAAGTGGTAATCAACAGTAATGACTCTAGGCATACACAAAATAAAAGAGTCTTTCCGATATGGGAACTACCTTGTCATGAACCTTCACCATGAATACATGTTGGGCATGACGATGACGCACATGCGCCACCTGACGGGTCCCGACTGGGGTTGGCAATCGAAACACCTTAGTTCTCTACTCCACATGGGACTACCAACATGCCCTAATAAGAAGGTGGGGCACAACAAACATTACCTTGACTTGACCAAAAGAGAGATGGGCTATGGCACGAATAGCCGGCCACTCATAGGTGTCTAAAATTGATGAGCCATATAAGGAAAAACATATGCAGGTGAAATTGAGACACACCCCTCATTAAGGATCTTCAACAATGGCATATAAACAAGGAATTTGACAATGTGCATTCCTATCAGACAGCTGTTCCTGAGGTCAGGGTAGAAATATGAAGAGCAATTCTCCTTGATGAAGTGAGCGATATGTCACTGATTAGGTAAAGAAACAGTACCCTGGTATAGATACTTTTAAACTATGCCATTTAATTTATTACAAACCACCCTCTTAAAACAGCACAATGAATGCATAAGACTTCTAAATGTGCACAATCGTGCACTAGCAATTTCCTCATAAGGAACAGTGTGGACCTAACCAAGAATACAAGTCTTGCTTTACAGCAGCATATACTTGAAAAATATGCATACTTCTTACAGTGTGACAATAGGATTCACCCACCCCCGAACAGACCATGAGACACAAGGCCTCTCCTGGCTAGGAAATGTAGCAACCAGAATTGGAAATGTTCATATTTTTTATCCTCACATGTGTTACATCACTGTTTTGCACATGCAATGAGTGTGTGTGTGTAGTGCCAAATGTGTCACGTTTATACTCTCATGTTTTAAAATATTTATTAATGTACCTTAAGACTAAGATACGTTACGTACATTAATATATCTGTCTACCCTAATGTTTTTACTTACACCTGGTAAAGTTAATTTATGCCTTGCCAAAGAGAGGTAGGTCCTCTTCACATTTATTTATACTATCACACTAAATATCATAGGCATTAGTATATGAGCCCTAACTATTGCCTGAGACTGAGATAGGCTATTCATGGGCAGAAACATGTTGGCACCTCAGAGGTACGTAAGGGCCATGGTACCCAGTAACGTCCTTTGAATATATTTTACAGTATTTTTATATATACCCGAGGTACCACCTAATAAAGGATTTTTCGTGGTTTACTCTGGGGTATTTTTAACATAATCAACTGGATCACAGACATTTATCCAGCGAAAATGATTTTTTAGAACTCCCTCAAGATAGTCCCAGGTGAGATTGAGCCCACCATGGCAGTACTTTCTCACCAAGGTGGAAATAGGCGGCCTATGATGAAGCATGTCACATTACGTGAGCACTCAAAAATCAAAAGGAGGGAGAAAGAAGAGGCTTAGGTCCACTCAGCTTCCTTGTCTCAATATAGCAAAAATCAATAGGAGAGTGGATCACTGGTCCTGAGGGAACCAAGGTATTGCATAGTTAGTACTATGTACTGTTTAAGAAACCCTCATTCACGTTTTGGTAAAGGATCGAGGTAAGCGGTATATCTTGGTTCTCCGCTTGATTGTTATTAACGTGATTGCATAATCATTGGGTTACTCCAATGCTTCCTCCACCGGGAGGCTTTTACCACTGGTGGTCTCAGTAGTGATCGTGAATCGAAAGTGAGGTGACTTGTGGTGAAAAAAGTGTTTTATTAAAAATCTCGTAAAGCCAGTAGATGTCTTTATTGGTACTGGATTCGGGATAGTTCATAAAAATTGTTGTAAATGTGCACACATCAGACTTATTATGGTCTAGTGCACCTTTAAAATCAGTGTCCAAAAAAAGGTCGACATGTTTCAGCCCTCCTAAGCCCCAAAGGGTCAGGTGGGCTTTCTTCAGGACCTAGTGCAATGTTGAGTGACCTAAATTTCAAGGTACTCTTGTGGAAGTGCGGGAAGATAATTAATCCTCTTTAGTTCGCACATTCAGCTTAAACCTGGTCTCCTTTGTTGCAGGTCACCGCGAGTACTCTAAGGGGGTCGCCTCACGCTCTATTCGGCGTTGGTCTGGGACCAGTGCTGACTCTGCCTCTTAGGACCCGGTGAAGACCTTAGGGTCCGGGTCCTAAGAGGCAGAGTCAGCACTGGTCCCAGACCAACGCCGAATAGAGCGTGAGGCGACCCCCTTAGAGTACTCGCGGTGACCTGCAACAAAGGAGACCAGGTTTAAGCTGAATGTGCGAACTAAAGAGGATTAATTATCTTCCCGCACTTCCACAAGAGTAACTTGAAATTTAGGTCACTCAACATTGCACTAGGTCCTGAAGAAAGCCCACCTGACCCTTCGGGGCTTATGAGGGCTGAAACATGTCGACCTTTTTTTGGACACTGATTTTAAAGGTGCACTAGACCATAATAAGTCTGATGTGTGCACATTTACAACAATTTTTATGAACTATCCCGAATCCAGTACCAATAAAGACATCTACTGGCTTTACGAGATTTTTAATAAAACACTTTTTTCACCACAAGTCACCTCACTTTCGATTCACGATCACTACTGAGACCACCAGTGGTAAAAGCCTCCGGGTGGAGGAAGCATTGGAGTAACCCAATGATTATGCGATCACGTTAATAACAATCAAGCGGACAACCAAGATATACCGCTTACCTCGATCCTTTACCAAAACGTGAATGAGGGTTTCTTAAACAGTACATAGTACTAACTATGCAATACCCTGGTTCCCTCAGGACCAGTGATCCACTCTCCTATTGATTTTTGCTACATTACGTGAGCAAGCGCACCTCATCTAATTATAGGAATTGCCACGACTTAGAGTAGGAAATTAGGGGTGGGCAGACAGAATCTCATGAGGGGTACCAAAAACGTTTGTGTGCCCTCCATATAGGTTGCCAAATCATTGTGTGTTTAGACCTTTCTAAAGGTGGCATTTTAAAAATGTCAATTTAAAATCCGACTTCACCATAAAACCAGATTTTTCATTACACATCATAGAACACCAAATATGAACTTGGTACCTGTTCCTATTTGGAAGTTACAGCTTATTAAAGGCCTGACATAGATCTGACAAATGTGATGGATGTCCGGACCACTGTATTACAAGTGCCAAGAGGATATAATGCACTTGTAATATGGCAGACGGGATATCCGTCATGTTTGTTTTGGAGTATCCCATCCTCCAAGATCTAAATCAGTCCCTAAGTATAATAAGGGAGCCACAATGTTATTCTATGAGACAGGTAGGCCTTGCAATAGATAAAAATGAATTTAAGAGTTTTTCACTACCAAGACATGTAAAACTTAAAATTACATGTCCTGTTCTTTTTAAAATATATTTCACCCTGCCCTGCGGGCTATTTAGTGCTTACCTAAGGGTGACATGTATTAAAAATGAATGTTTGAACCTATCAAGAGGTTTATTTTGCCAGATTGAAATGGCAGTTTAAAACTGCACCCACATGCTGCAATGGCAGACCTGAGATATGCTTAGCGGGCTACGTCATTGGGTGGCCCAATTAGCTCTGCAGGCCCACTAGTAGCATTTAATTTACAGGCCCTGGGCACATGTTGATGGGGTTTGTAATCTGAATTCTGGCGTTGGGGATGTAGCGTGCAGTTGGGGCTATGCGTTGGTTCCAAAAAGCTGCCAGTCTGTGATGTGGAGGCTGCCATCGACGAGAGATGTGATGGCATGCGCCGAGGATGCGTCATGCAATGGAGGTTCCAAAGGCGATGAGGGTTGCAGCGGTGATGCAAGTACTGGTAATAGGTCCAATTCTCTCAGTAGTGGAGATGCATCGGTTCTGCTAGGGGTGCGCTGTGCAGAAAAAGAGATGTGCTGGTTCCATGGATCCATAGAGTCTGGAAAAGCACTTTAAGCCTACTTCCAAGGGTCCAGGACTGGGGTGGCACCACTTGGTAGGGTAGTTCCAGAGTTGGCAGAGTCCAGGTGAAGATGCAAGGTTGTTGGAAGCCTGTTATGGCTCTGATCAGGCTTCAGGTCAGGAGGTCAGCCAACTAGCCCTTGGACTCACTCTGGGTTCCGGGTTCTAGAGATGCAAGTACAGGCCATCTCACTCAGGCAAGAGTGCATCAGGTAAGCAGAGCAAAGTAGGAGTCCAGCAGAGTGTAGTCCAGCAGAAACGCAGCCCTTCAGCAGCACAGCAGTCCCTCTTCCTGGCAGAGCATCAACAGACAAGCCCAGAAGTTTGGTGTAGTGGTCCAGTATTTATACCCAAATATTGCTTTTGAAGTAGGGCGGAAGCTTGTAGAGGTTTCCCTTTGAAGTCCCCTAGTATCCTGCCTTCCCAGCCCTGGTTATACACTAACTGAGGGGGTAAGCAGCCTTTTGTGTGGAGAAAGGACATAGCCTATTCAGGTGTAAATGAGGCTGGGCATGTGATGGACCATCCAGTCACACCTAAGCTCCCATTGTGTGTGGCTGCCTGATAGGAATACACAAAGCCACACTGCCAACTACACCAAGAAATCTGATCAGAGACAGGCTGCAGGCACCAAATGGCTAAGGAAAGAAAATGCCAACTTTCTAAAAGTGGTATTTTCAGAATGTCAAATTAAAATCCGACCTCACTATAAGTTAGGATTTTAAATTGTGATTGCAGCACTGCCAAACTTGAACTGGGTATATCTTCCCATTTCGAAATTCCACTCATTTGATGTAATCAGGAAACTCCAACATTATTCTATGAGATAGTTAGGCCTCCTTGCAGTGGTAAAAAATGAATTTAAAGGGTTTTTCACTACCAGGACATGTAAAACTTAAAAGTACATATCCTTCTTTTTAAATACACTGCACTCTTCCCTCCGAGCTGTCTAGGGCCTACCCTAGGTGTGAATTATATGTATTTAAAAGGAAGGAGCAAGACCACTGACTCATTGTCAGTAAAATTGCTCTCCCCCCCCTCGTAGCTCCAACACTAAGTGCAGCCTTCCCCCGAGCCCCTGTACTCTTGCGTGTTGGTGTTCGATGCCCTACTCCATCCCCAGGTTTTACCTGCGCCTCATCCCTGGTAGTCCAGTGGACCTCTGTCTTCTTTCTCTCGCTCTGCTTTTTCTCTCCTTTTTCACTCGTTTTTTCCCTCATTTCTATCTCCCCCTTTCACTCTCCTTCTGTGTCTCTCCTCCTTTTTCACTCGTTTTTTCCCACATTTCAAGCTCCCCTTCACTCTCCTTCTGTGTCTTTCCTCTGTTTTTCACTTATTTTTCACCCTTATCTCAATCTCCCCCTTTCAATCTCCTCTGTGTCCTCTTTGTCTTTCCTCCACTCTGCGTGCACTTTTGCTGCCCTATTGGCACTTTCTCCTCTCTTTTTGACCTTTTTCTGTACCTTTTTCCACCTGTTTTTTCCATGCCACTGCTGCCCCCGTGGCCCCTCCCCCCAGCAAGACCAGCGCGACCGGCCCAATCCAGCTACCCTCCCCGCTTCCCCCTCCCAGCTGTCCAGCCCTCCCCGACCCCTACCTAATGGCAGCTGCTGCACGGCCGCACAGCGAACGTGCGCAACTGGCACGCCAAAGGTGCACATTGGCAAGCCCGTCTGCGCCCGTCCGCGACCCGACCACGACCAGCGCCAGGATCCCTGGATCTCTGCACCACCAACGCTACTACCCAACGGCACTCCACGCACTCAACCCAGGTCGCAACAACAACTGCAAGCTAGCATCACCGGCCGACACCCACGGACCCTTTAGCTGTCACCGCTGCCGGCACACCTGCAGCACCGCCAAGATCGCGGACACAGCGCAACCCGCCCGCAAGAACACAACTGAACCAAAGACCCTGCAATACATCTTTCTCAACGTCCGATCCCTCCACAAACAAGCCACCGAAATCTGTGACCTCCTCGACAGCACCACCCCGGACGTAGCGTTCTTCACCGAAACCTGGACCAACACCACCTCGGGACCGGACATCACCATCGCCATTCCCCAAGGATACAAGATCTCCAGGAAGGACTGCCCCACCCACCCAGGAGGAGGAATCGCCATCGCCCACAAATCCACCCTCCACCTGAGCACACTCCCCGACGAGTCCACAGACCTGATGGAACACCTTCACTTCAAGATACTGGCCAGCCCCACCTCCACCCTCCAAGGAACCCTCATCTACTGACCCCCGGACCCCGCGGACCTTTCGCCAACTCTATCACGGACATCATCTCCCCGCATGCCACCGCGTCCACCAACTACACCCTACTGGGAGACCCCAACTTCCACCTCGACAACCAACTGAACCCCAGCACCACATCCCTCCTGGACAACCTCCACAACATTGGACTCTGCCAAATTGTGACCGAACCCACGCACTCAGCAGGATACACCCTCGACCCCCTCTTCACAACAGGAAACTCCATCACCTTCAGCCACACCACCAAACTCCCATGGACTGACCATCGATGCGTCCACTTTACCTTCAGAACACCCACCATCCACAGACATGGGCACCTGCTCCCACGAAGAAACTGGACCAGAATCATCGACGACCAGCTAACCTCATCACTCAGCAACTCCACCCCAACCATTCTGGAAAACGACGACCCCAACTCCGCAGCCCCAACCCTGCACAGATGGATCTCCGACAGCGCCAACACCATAGCCCCCCTCAAGAAAAACAACTACACCCACACCAAGAAAGCTAGATTGTTTACCACCAAACTTTGAGAGTCCAGACTCACTTGCCGCCGCCTCGAAAAGGCCTGGAGGAACACCAAATCCACAGAAGCCCACAACAACTTCAGAGCCGCCACCAATGCTCACCACCAACTCATCAGAAAATGAGGAAAAAAGCGATTGAAGACAGAATCTCCACTCATGCACACAACAGCAAAGAATTCTTCAACATCATCAAGGGGTTTGCCGAACCCACCAGCAAGTTCACCGACATCCCTCACTCACAAGACCTCTGCGACAAACTCAGCACCTTTTTCCACCACAAAATCAAGAGCATCTACGACAACTTTGACGAAGACAACCAACACACTGAACCATCACTAACCACCCCCGACACCCTGAATCCAGCAATCTACAACTGGGCAATCCTCACCACCGAAGACACACTGAAGACGATGAAGTCAATCCACTCCGGGGCTCCCACGGACCCCTGCCCCCACCACATTTGCAACAGAGCCGCCGACACCATCGCACCCATGCTCTGCCACACCATCGACTGCTCCCTGGCAACCGCCTCGTTCCCAGACGACTGGAAACATGCCAAGGTCAACCCCCTCCTGAAGAAACCCTTGGCGGACCCCCCCGACCTCAAAAACTACAGACCCATCTCTCTGCTCCCATTCCCAGCGAAAGTCATTGAGAAAGCCATCAACAGCCAACTCGCCACATTCATCTAAGAGCACAACATCCTCGACTCCTCCCAATCCGCCTTCAGAAAAAAACCACAGTACGGAAACAGCCCTCCTAGCTGCAACAGAGGACATCCGCACCCTACTGCACAAAGGAGAAACAGCAGCCCTCATCCTCCTCGACCTCTCAGCGGCGTTCGACACAGTCTCTCACCGCACCCTAATATGCAGACTCCACGACGCAGGGATCCAAGACAAGGCCCTCGACTGGATCGGCTCCTTCCTCTCCGGCAGAACGTAGCAAGTCAGACTCCCCCCTTTCCTCTCAGACCCCACACCAACCACCTGCGGAGTCCCCCAGGGATCCTCCCTCAGCCCTACTCTCTTCATCGTCTACATGGCTCCACTCACCCCGATCGTCAGAACCTACGCACTCAACATTGTGTCATATGCAGACGACACCAAACTCATCCTCTCCCTATCCAACTAACCCAACACTGCCAGACACAACTTTCGAGAAGGTATGGAAGCCGCCATTAAATCGATGAAAAACAGCTACCTACAACTAAACTCCAACAAAACGGAAGTACTCACCATGGGCCCAAACCCCGATGCTTGGAACGACACCTGGTGGCCCCCCGCCCTCGGAAGCCCGCCCACTCCCACGGACCACGCACGCAACCTGGTAATCATCCTGGACTCAGAGCTCAAAATGGACCACCAGATCAACTCTGTCTCAGCCTCCTGCTTCCACACCCTCTGCCTCCTAAGTAAGACCTTCAAATGGATCCCCCTGAAACACAGAAAGACCATCACTCACGCCCTGGTCACCAGCAGACTCGACTACGGCAACGCACTCTATGTCGGAATAAACAAAAACCTCACCCGCAAGCTACAGAACATCCAAAACGCTGCCGCAAGACTGGTCCTCAACCTGTCAAGACACTGCCACATCTCCCAGCACCTGCGCACACTCCACTGGCTCACCATCGAAGCTAGAGTCACCTTCAAGATGCTCACCCATGCTCACAAGGCCCTACATGACACTGGACCAGCATACCTGAACAGCTGACTCAAATTCCACGCACCCCAAAGGACCCTACGACCAGCCCAGCTCTCCTACGCTGCAGTCCCCCGCACCAGATAGACCAGATCGTGAGGCCGCGACTTCTCCTTCCTCGCGGCCAGAGCCTGGAACGACCTTCCGCTCCACCTCAGACAGACAACATCGCTACCCATCTTCGCAGGAAACCTCAAAACCTGGATCTTTGACAGACCCCCTCCTTGATGGACTGGAACCTGCGACCTCCCCCCCTTAGCGCCTTGCGACCCTTACGAGTGAGTAGTCGCACTTAACAAACACCTTGATTGATTGATTGAAGGTTTGGGCCTGGCAAAAGGTTGATTTTGCTAGGTCGACATGGCAGTTTGAACTTCAGTCTGTGCTTTAGTGGGTTGTCAGGCCAGGATAGCTTTAATCTTGGCCTGGAGGGGCTGCATCTTTCCCTCCCACCCAACATGTGGCCCAGATACATCATGAAACCCTGACCTATATGTCACTTACTGACTGTGATAGTCAGACCCTCCTGTTGCAGGGCCTGAAGCTCCTCCTGAAGGTGGTACAGGTGTTCCCCCAGCTGGAGCGGTAGACAGCTATGTCATCCAGGAAGGTGGCACAGAACCCCCCTCTTCCCAGCTAGAACCCTCTTAACCTACCTCTGAAAGGTGGCAGCGACATTCTTCAAACCAAAGGGTATGACCTGACAACAAAAGTGGCCCTCTGGGAAAGGGAATGCAGACCTCTCGTTTGCCCCCTCAGTCAAGGCAATATGCCAATACCCTCATGTTAGGTCAAAGGTATTCAGGAACATAGCAGGGTTCAGCCTGTGTGTGAGCTCATCAGCTCGGGGGATGGGAAGTGTGTCAATCCTCATAACGAAATTGATACCCTTACAGTCCATGTGGAACCTAAGTTTGCGGGTGGTGCCCGGTGGGGCAGCCTTAGGTTCCAGCACCACAGGGTTGGACAAGGGACTGTTGGAGGCCTCAATCTCCCCAACACCAGCATCTTGGAAACTTCCTCCTTGATGCTGGCCCTCATCTTGTCTGACAAACTGTAAATTTTATTTTTAACAGATGGACTGTCCCTAGTGTCTATGTCAAGGACTCACAGGTGTGTGAGTCCAGGGGTGAGGGAGAACAGAGAGGCGTACTGCTCCAACAACTGGTGACAGTTACTTTGCTGGCCAGGCAAGAAGGACAGGACCTACAGAATGCATCTGAGGCTATCTTACTCTGGGGTCAATAGAAGTGAGCAACAAGCTTGGTGAAGGTCTTGTCTTGCCCTAGATATCCTGACAGGTGTATTTCATGAGCAAAACATAGAAGTAGGCCTTGTAACACTGCGGGACCAAAGCAGAACAAATATCGCAGCACAGAGAATCCCAATCAATATGGGGCAACGAAGGTGGAGCCGACACATTACCCAAGTCCATTGCAACGGCCCAAACTAATGCTAAGTATACTGATGGGAGCAATAGGCCTGGTCCACACAAGTATAATAAATGAAGGACCGCAAATATCTAAGCACATCTTCGTCAAAAACCTACTGCAGCAAATAGCCATCTTCAAAGAAAATCGCCAGTCCTGTCCCACACAACCAGAAACAACAGGCAGGCATGAGAGAAGCTTTCAAGCTTGCTACCGACATGCTCTGGACCCACGAAGAGGTGGATTTGGATATAAGATGGATGCAGTGCTTGTTCCTGACCTTGATGGTCGAGACATTGTAGCGGCTGCAAAACTCTTTGACATAGGTAATCATTGTGCAGTCTTACAGAACCTACAAAAGTTTGGTGACACCCAATTCCATGAGCAGTTGAAGACATCTGCCGCTATGAGAAACAAAGAGAACCTAGAACCTTCCTGCTGGATTACATAAGTTGGGGATCTCATGCGGGAGAAGGTGGTAGTAAAAAAGGGGTTTAGCCCCTCATACTGAGCACCAGTGCCAGTCCTTGGCATTCAAGGTACAAGAACTGTAATCTTGCCACCGCTTCAAGGTTCTAAAGACAATCATTTTGTCTTTGTTTATAACATCAAATTACATCATGTGGCTGATTCTAAACTGTAGGCAATGAGTAGTCCTTGTAAGTTCCTTAACTCTTCTTGCTACTATACAGGAATCTCCTTTACAGCTAGTGAGCGCCACCAAAGTTGTTGCTCCCCATTTGGGGGGAGGGAGAAGCGTAGGATACCCTTTAATTCATAAATGCCTCCGGTACCACTGCCAGTGATTCAACTGAGTTGAGTACTCAACTTACTACTGCATCTTCTGCAGCTAATGTCGTTTATGCAGATCCATCACTATTGGATTTTACCAATTCTTTACACGTACCGGTGGCACCAGTTTTTGAAAGAACTGCTTCTGGTTATTAGGTAGGGGTGGGTGAAAAATTCCTCTGACGGTGGGGTTTGCAAAATTTTGCCCACTCCTCACTCCGTGCAGAGCGCAGAGTTCCGAAAAACAGCACAAAGTGACACAGTGCAGAGTTTTTTCTCTTGAGCAGCTTGCCAATGGCAGGTTACCGAGTGCTCGTGAGAAAAAATCATACCCTAGACTTCCTCCCAGCAATATTTCTCAACGCATTCGGTTGCAGCAGGTCACAACTGATCAAATTGAGAAATCTGCTGCTTGAGTTGAGGAAGCTGCCACTCAAGTAGAATGTCTACTTGACGGGCAGAAAGCAGCAGCACCCTCTGATGTGAAGCAGCTGCAGAAAGGACAAGCACCCTCTGGTGTGAAAGATCGCGCCATTTGGGCTGATTTTACAGCATGGGACAAATTCCAGGTGCTAAAAATCAGTGCAAGCACGGCAACCTAATAGATTACCTCACTGGCGGAATGCCACGGAGCGCGGTGGAGCTTATCAGGCACTCCACGAACTCTGCCCAGGCCTGGTATTATGCAGGTCGAGATGATTTTTCTTTGGATTCTTCTGATGCTTCTTCTATTTCAGACAGTTCACCTGCACAGATCTGTGTTTTCTTTTCATAACTGAAGCGCACTTATCTGTTCCCACCTTGGATATATGGTTGGATAACACTTTTGTTGTTGTTTTTTTATTCCTGTATATTGGGTTTGTGACAGTTTTTTTCTTGCTGATTAATGACCACTACCTTCCAGAATGGCCTGCTTTAGAACCGATCAATGGTGTGTTGGCCCCTCGTATAAGCTGAAAAGAGACTTGTCCCTTCTGAACATTTCAGCTGTTCCAGTGACGGATGGAATTGTTTGGGATAATGTTCCTTATGACATGATCGGTCCTACGGAGGTCCTGCAGATACCATATGTGTTTAGAGTTTCTATGGGGGATGTAATAGTACCTGGGTTCCATTCGGTTGATTGGTAATTTGAAACTGTATACTCCGTAACGATTGCCACTGGCGGAAAAACGGCAGACGGACTTTGCATCCGATACGATACCCACCGCCATCCTAATATGGCGGTGGGTAATTCTCATTGCAATGGCTTAACGATCGCCACCGCCGGCCCGGCGGTGGTGATCTTTAAGTCATCGTAATGAGCCCCTTAATTCTTGTAATACACTGCAGCTGTTTAATATCACTGGTCAAGAAATCATGAGATCAGTCCCTGAAGTAAGTGTGCTTTATAAAATTCCATGGAGTAAAACATTGTGAAAAAGAATAAATAAACTCTAAAAAAGTAGAAAAAATAATTCATGGCTCAGGCAATAATCTTTAAAGCTCATGCTGAAAACCAAGAAAACTTGAGAGAACAAAGTGATACTGGCAACTGGATCAATAACATGACCCCAGCTACCAGCAAGTGCTTGCCCTCTCACTACCATCCTATAAAAGTGCCACTTATGGATAGCAAGTTTCGAATCTGCTGCAGATGTAACCATCTCTGTGGTATTGTTAGAGTAAACTATTTAGAAAGGTAATTAGGTGTCAGACCAAATATAGCATGTTTCAACGCATGCTATTACATCGTGTTCCTTTACAACGCGGTTGATACAGTGACCGCATCGTTAGAACGCGATACCTTTACAATGCAAGTCATTAGATCGACTTGCTATAGATGGGCAAGCTGCACTTAGGAATAGTATAATTTACTGTTCCAACTCCAGCCTTCGCACCAGTAGGGAAAGTGTTGGAATAGTAAATTATACTATTCCTTAGGTTAGAGCGTCCCCTTAAGCAAGTCAATCTAATGACTTGCGATGTAAATGCATCGCTTTCTAACAACATGGTCGTTGTAACAACCGCGTTGTAAAGGATGCGATGTACTGACAGCGTTGTAATCGCTGTTTCCCGTCAGACCATGCAGTGCTTTCCATACAATGCATAGTACCATCATCTTAGTCTGGGACATCACTAATAGCCAAGACAAAGTCAGTGGCAGCTGGTGACATTTTAAAGTGGTAGCCTTAAACAAACAGGTTCAACAAAATTTGCTTTTGTTAACCGGATTTATGATATGATGTTATATAGCTTGCACCACATATGGAATTGTGTCATGAGCTTTACACAATATAACTTATATTACCCCACTGATAGTCATTTTAGGATCTTTGAAAGGGTGAAATGCTAAAATGCACCAGCAAAGTGCCTGAAGTATTACTTGCAGGTTATGATGTAGATCACTGCAGCATGTGCTCAGCTATCTTACTGAATAGAAGTAACACTGTAGAATGTTCATGTTGGCATGCATAATAGGAAGCTAGAGTACTCACTGCCTTGTTTCCTCAATTATGTTTATTTTACTTCTTTTACTCTTATTTATAGTTTGATGCTGTTGGTGCCTACCATTCTGTTTCCTTCCTTTGTGTGGCTACATAAAAAAGACAAACTAACATAAGGAATGATGTAAGGTAGTCTATCCCACAGTACATCTAGCGTATCCCACTAGTAAAAGGTGTGTAAAGGCCTCACGTACAAAATTGAATGCCTGTGTGGTGTACGGGAGTTGTGAACAGGGAATTTTAAGGATAATGTTGATCAATTATGTCACTGTAGGAATGGGTCTGCAGGTTTGTCAGATTGACAGTTCTCTGGATAGTTCTTTGCATGTACAAGATCTAGTGTGTGTTTGTTGTGAACAGAGTATTTTAGAATGATCTTGAGAATTCACTTTCGGTAATGTTCTGGATCTGAGATTTGAGATTGCAGGAGGCTTGGGGTTCAGTGAAGGAGAGAGCATAGGGAGGAGGGATTGAAGGACTGAAGCACTGGAGTCGAAGGGATACCACAGGATGCTGATGGTCCAGAGAGAGATAGAGCATTAGGAGGAGAGGACCATACGAGCAATGTAAAGGTGTCAAACAATAGCACAGGAGACTTCTAGTGCACAAACAATGTGCTGGAACCGAGGGAACACAGGCAGCACAAGGGGTTGACTGTCTGGGAACTAGGTGGACATAAGGGAGAGCACAATAACAGTAGGGCCTGGCAGGAAGGAAGATAGGGGCTGGGGCTCGAGAGGAGCCAGGGCAGAGAGAGATGGGCAGCCATGTCAGACAAACTAACAGATATTTGGTTATACTGAATAAGCAGCTCCCTACGTCATTATCATATATAATCTCTTTAATGATGTAATAACTACGTTTTCACAATTGCTTTATAACCTTCTTGCTTTCTCAAATATTCTTGAAAAGGCACCATTTGCCCACTCTTTTTTCAAACTTTTCTCGGTGAAGAACCCTCCCCCCTCAAGCCCCCAGTGACGTTCAGGCTTGCTCGCAGCTCTTGCCACTGGGCACTCAGCACGAACTTTTATGCCTCACCGATTTCAAATGTCACCAGCTGCCACTGCTAGCACCATTGTGAATGGGTGCCTGTGTTGAGGGGAGTGATTGTTTATGTGCAGTAAGGTCCCCCTTCTTACACATAAACAATCATGAAATGCCATTTTGTAACTTCTATGTGCGCTGCTTAATGCAGCACACACAGCATTTGCAAAAAAGCATTTTAAAAATTATGGTTTATGTGCAGGAAGAGGGACCCTCCTGCACATAAACAATCATAGGCAATTTGCTGTTTCTATGTGTGCTGCACAAGGCAGCACACATGGAAACAGCAAAAACGAGGAGAAATAAAGCATTTCTCCTCGTTTCGCCTGTTTAAGACCATGTTTTCCCTGGTCTTAATTTTGATGCTGCCTCCTATTTACGCTGCCCTTGTAAATAGGAGGCAGCATCAAAATCAATGGATGTTACGATGGAACGCCCACTGCAACACTCATTGCCCTCCCCTTTCAAGCTATTACTGCGTGAAAGGGTGCCTTATTTACAAAGCAGCGTTAAGTCACGTTAAGTAGCTTAACGCTGCCTTGAAAATAAGGCGAATCCCCAATCGCCATCACAACATCACTGAAAGTGGCGTTGAGATGGTGATAGGGGCTTGTAAATATGCCCCAGAGTTCGGCAAGACTCTGCAAACCACAGCGTAGCGGAGTTTGACTACACCCTGAGCCCTAAACTGTGGTTAAATGAGGAAGCAGATATGACATGACTACATTTCCCAGACTGCTGGAGACGGAGTCATTGTGAATGCAAGGCTGCCTTGGCAATCCCAGAATTCGCAGAGGGAGGATTCTGGGACCATGCAGTTGCACCCGCACCATGAGCCCTGCAGTCCACCATGAAGGAAACCACAGAACTGCTCATAGCCAGCTCGGGAAGCATTCTGCTGGCCTCAGACAGTTAGCTGCAGATCAGGGAAAAAAGAAGAAGCTAATGCTGCTGGCATGGGAGCGCTTTGAAGGACTCCAGGGGTGCTTGCAGGTAAGAGGGGAGCCAGGATGGCGGGGGAATATGGGTGCAAAGAGGCCATTGTTGCTAAAGGAGGAAGGAGGGGCAATAAAAAACATCCCTCCCTTTCTCCTGTAAGATGTGCAAATTCAGATGTGGGGACATTTTTCGAAAAGTAGCTAGTGCACACAAGCACCAGAAGGAGTGGCGCAGATTAGCAGCAAAAACTACAGTAATGCATGGCAGTTACTTTGTTGTACTTTGTTGACATCACTGCACTACAATATTAGTAATAGGAGATATCACTGAGCCCCGAGTGGCCTTCTTCCTTCGCAGCTTTGTTCCGCATTGCTGCAGTGAAGATAAATAAAAGTAAATCACCCTGCCTGCTTCATATGCAATGGTCACAAGAAATCAATCAGGACGTGACTGGGCGGGAGTCATCTCACTCCGCCCACACGCGGAGCTCACTCCACGGAATCACAGAGGTTTATTGGCAACTCTGCGGAATTCCGCGTAGTCAAGCTCCGCACACTCCACCCAGCCCTGTTTTTTTCAATGCTGTTTTTGATGGCATTGGATCGATTGGGATGTTTTCCCAATTTTCACTGGCCAGGTTTAGTTTTATCCATGCCTCAGTCAAGTAATCAGACCAAGGATTCTTCCTGGTTGTGAATATGCACTTCAGGACCTCTTTTATTGTGTTTGGGGCCAGAGCACCAGTGCTGCGGTAATGCTGGGCAATGGTGGACATATTTTCAAGAGATTTTTTGCTCATCCGAACTCTAGCCGTACTAAGGAGTTTCAGGAGTGTGAAGATATTTGGAAGATGTGCTTATAAGCTCAGCATTGTGCCTTCTCCATAGTAGCCACTAAACCACGGGGAAAGCAAGTTGACTGTAAGAGATGGTTGGAACCCTCCGTATTGCTTCAGTAGACTGACTGCGCAAACTAGTGTGGAGTTTGCACAGAGCATAGATCACAACCTTTCCCTTTTCTTCAATGTGAGTAATATTACAGATATGGCTTTCCAGTGCTTGCATACCCCACACCCAGATAGTTGTATTTGCGGCACTCCTTATCTTCAGGTTACCTAATCTCCATTGCAGCTTGTGCTTGTTAAAGTAGCGCCCAAATACGAGAGCCTTTGTCTTAGTGCAATTCACCACCAGTTTGTTCTTAGAATTGCAGACATTTAAAGCATTAGCATTCGGGTCTTTTTGTGCATCCCCGCCTTGGTGTGGCCCATTAGGATCATGTCATCTGCATAGTGCACCAGGAATAAGCGCGCCTGACTGATTTTGGGCACTGGTAGATGAGCAGCTTTTAAATATTGACCTAAATCAGCAGTGTACAGATTGAAGAGCATGGGCGCAAGGACTTCCTTGTTTTAGACCTCGGTCCGTATATGCTTTGGCGGTTGCCGTGTTATATGTCAGTTTGATTCTCACCTAGGTTTGGGAATGGAGCGCAGTTACTGCATCCAACAATTATTAAAAATTCCCTAGCTGTAAAATTTATTACAGAAAATGTACCATTACATGCCATTGAATGCTGCGGTGAAGTCAACAAAGCATGCAATGAGCGGGGGTGGGGGGGAGGGATTATTAGGCTGATTAGCCTCCTCCACCAGATATGCTAATGCCATGATGTTATTGGTGGTGGAAGCCTCATGACTGAAACTCGATTGGTAGAATTGCAGGATACCCTCATCTCTGACCCAGTTCTCCAGGTCCTGTAATAATGTGCTAGTGAAAGCCTTTGCTTCAATGTCCAGCAGCGCGATCATTCTGTAATTGGAGGGGTCTGTGTTCTCCACTCTTTTTTCTGTTGGTTGGAGGATTGATCCTCCCCGGGAATATGGAACTGTGGCTGTTACAAAGCAGTGCTGGTAAAGCAGAGTAGGCAAGGCTACCCAAAATATCCAATACTCCTTGAATAAAGAGTCTGACTGCCCATTTGGTCCCTGGGTCCGTCTTGCCTTATATTTTTCAGGATTTTGGTAACCCAGCTGCGGTCTCCGAGAGTCGTACTTAGTGCAAGACTGATCATATGCAGGCCCTTGGGTATGAGGTGCCATTGTTTAAATGCTGACTGTCCTGTGACTTGGGACAGACGAGACCTTTAGTACTGGTGAGAGGCTTGCAGTAGAATCCTTTAACACGCTTAACCCAAGAGTCAGCGGATATGCTGTTGTCTTGGGTGCGACCGTTTAGGTTTTTAATATATTGCCTGAATTTGCCCCGATTGCGTTGTCTCAGAAGATTAAGGTCATGGAGCCATTGCAATTCCTGATGTTTCTTTTTATGCTTCCAAATGAGCTTGTGAAATGTTCTGGCTGTTGCTAGTTTGTTGTGGTGCTCCTTTTTCCCATCTTGGTTTAAATTGACAAATAGACATCCTCAGAATCCTCTAGCTCAGTTTCCCATCCATGCAATAATGTTGTTGAAAATGGCTCTCCATTGCATGGCTTCCTTGTTGATTGCCAGGTGTTTTCCTTGCAGTAATTAGTGCAGAGCTGTTGCTATTTTTGGCCATTGCATGAAGTTATGGGCTCCAGCGCTGTATCCATTTAGATTTCCAGGCAGCCAGACTCATTATGTTTATTTAACACCATTTCACTCTTCTTAGTAATTTATAAGTTTCTTCCCCAGTGGAAGAGCCCAAGATGTTTATTTTGTGGTGGCTGAGTGATTGCAGAGATGATGAAGAGTTTAGTGGTAGGTGGTTGCTGGACTGCTGCTGCTTAATTGAAAAGTCCAACAGTTAGCCCAAGAGGACTGTGCTCAGGAACACATAGTCCAACATTGAGACATTGTTGAAATGAATCCATCCTAAGCAGACTTTATTTGGTGAGTTTTAAGAAATGTGTTTAAAATGCTGTACGCCTAGTCGACTGTACAGTTGCCATAGGAGCTTGCCCCAATGTTGTGAGTGTTGAAACCACCAGTATTACTTTTCTGGCTAGTGGAGTACGAATAGATTTGATCTTCTAAGGTGCCTACGAGTTCTCCCATCTTATCTGGCCTTGGGATGTCTTTGTAGATAAAGTACATGTTTATTAACAATATGGATTCATTATGTCAGTTAAACTTTATGCCAGCCAGTAGCATGGCCTGGGCCAGATCTGTAGTGAGTGTGATTTTTACTGTTATGGCTAATGCCTAGTTTACGTAAATGGGTAGGCTTCCAGAGGGTCTGACAAAGAGGTTTGTGTTCTTGACAGATTGATGGACTACCGCAAAGTCAGGTATTTCTAGCAGGAAGTGGACCATGTTTCTTGGAAACATAACAAGTTTCCTCTCTGAAGAAATGCTAACACTTCCCCGTTGTTTATGGTGTCTTGAGCCCGAAGATGTTCCATGCTATAACTAAAAGGGGCTTCACCTAGGCACTGATGTGAGGATCTACTCTATTTAATCTCAAGGGGTTAGAAATGACTTGGGTTCCTCCCTGTCAAGTTGGTAGCTAGCCACCCCTAGTCGCTCACTAAGAGTGTATCTGGCATGTCTGCGATGATTCTACACACTGCTGTTGGCCTATTTGAGTCAAAGGAATACTGAATTTTCTAATTGAATAGGTTGTTTCCGGGGAGTGCAGATGATGTTCCTCTCAGTTTGCACTCCCTTGATGTTTGACTGGTTGTGTGCCGGCATTTCCAGTATATGCGGGTACCTTTTGTGTTGGGGGGCCTGGACCAGGATTCCCCAGTTAGTGAATTGGGCCTTCTCCGACAGAATCTTCTGGTTTTGTTCACAATGTTTCCAAGTGACTACCTTGAATTCTTTTGATGTGTGACAACTTAATGTCCTGAACTGAACTCGTAACAAGTCATTGGAGCTATAGTGTGCCAAATATTGGCTGTATTTCAGGATTTGAAAAATATTTGACTTATGTAGAATGTCCATGCTCCCACACGAAGTATAAACCGTTACATTATTTTTGAGAGTTCTTTCTATGGTGTCTCTAGATTGAATTAGACCTTTGTTTCTGGTCAGGGCTGTTCAGTTTGAGCTGGATGGATCAGAATGAACAGAAGGGAAGCCCCCCCCCCATTTCTAGAGTTATTTAGTGCTGTCTGTGTCCTGACGGCCTCTAAAATTTCTGGAGTTCTTGGTCTTGGGCAGTTCCTTTTGGGCATGATGAGGAGACAACTCCCCTTCTTGGTTCCTCCAGAGTAGACGTAGATTGTTCATCGTGGGTTGTATCTGGCTGATGGGCTTTATCAGCAGGAGTTTAAGTTTGGAAAATTGGAAACAGCTTCTGGTTAGTATTTAAGGCTAGTTTGATTTTAGGCTCGAAGTCCTCCTTCATTGCTGCTTGAGTCCGTGCAGGTGAGCCTGAGTACAAATGGAATCCTGTTGAGAGTCGATGTTGCTGATCCTTAAAACATTTTTTGTTGTTTAGGCGCTTCTTTGCTCTTCTAGTTAGCAGTTTGTCGTTGCTTTGTGTTACAGTAAAGGTACTCACAGGCAGTGCACTCGGAGCACTTGAGAGGTTTGGGTAACTGCGTCATGGGTTAAGATTTCCTACTGCTGGTGGATCAGAGAGCATTGTTCTATTAGAGTTATTGCTGTTGTTTCTCTTTGCAGCTTCGGGTGTAAAGTCCGGAGAATCTTGTGGATTGCTACTATTCCCTTTTTGACTGATTGGCTGGTCTGAAATAGGGGTGTTGGAGGGTGCCTGGATGCTCTTCAAGTTGCTGACTAATGAGGTAAACACTTCCAATAGTAAGCTAAGTTTCTTGACGATTGGCTGACATTGACAAGTGTCACCTTGAGAGCCACACTTTGCTTCTAAACTGTTTATTTGTATTGCCATCTCAGAGAGCACCATGGTGATAGTCTGCATGGTATCCATTTGTAACTCCAGCTTTTGTGATTGCCACATAAGCGGGTTAATTGCAGCAGTCAGGGTCGAGAATATTGATGCTAATAATGCATCTTGATGTGATCGACTGATTTGAGGGTGAGATTTAATGTTCCTGCATAATTGTTCTGTGACTCTTCCATTGCTGTGGTCCCTTTCTTATTTATTGTAGCAGATTTGCTCAAATAAGTATGACTGGGAGGTCAATCTCTCCATGAACTGGTCACTCCAACCATCCATGTTCAGAGATCTGGGATACTACGGGGGGAGCAAAAATTCCCCCTCAGCCTTGTCCTCAGAGACCTCCCAATGAACTTGCGCCCTTAGTGTTCTTACCCCTTTATTGTACAGTGTATTAGGGGTAGAGTTATTAATCTGAGATAATGCAATAGTGGGGGCTTTGGGCAAATTTTCTGAATAACGTCCACCGAGTTGTTGGATGTTGACGTTTTAAGCTGGCGTGAGTGTAGAAGAGAACTCAATTAGCTCTATTACTGAGAGTTGCTCCCTGGGCTTTGAATTAAGGTTGGCACTGCCTTACTTGCTGTTTTGTTCTGTACTCCTGCTAGGCTAAAACTAGCTCTGCTGGTTTGACCGGACCATCCAGGATAGGATATGTTTGTATTTCTGGACTTACCTCAGGACTTTCCTTTTTTGAGCTTGTAGTTCTAGTGAAGTATTTGCTTATTTAAACTGACACTGACCCTGTGCCAAAACTGAGATTGTTCTAGTTCTATGTGTTGTTGTAATCGTTGTCCACTACTGATCTCATAATAGGGCTTTTGTTGTGCCTAGCTCTTCTTTTGAACATGACAGAAGCCCACCTCAAATTAAATACCCGGTGGGATAGCTTCCAGGTATCTTGAAAGATGCTACTTCTCTTGTAGTCAAGGGGGGGTGCATATCCTAACCCCGATAGTGATATCAATTATCATGCAGTGGCTGACTTATGATGAATTGTGTACCACTGATGTTACGACCATATAGCTTGGCTACATTGGCTTGGCCTTGAGTTCTTTTTCCTATTTACTGTCTTAACTGTGAATACATCTATATGTTTTTAATGAGTTGCGACTTTAGTCCTCGGGTTAGTGGTTGTGATGGTATTCTGAAATGCTATTACGCTGATGGTGGTATGTGGGTGGGCAGGAGATGTAGTGGTGGGCTGGATGCTCGTGGGCCAGAGGGAGGCTGTGTGTCACTGGCTTGCAAGGGCGGGGCACTAACCTGAAACATCACCTCCTTGCTTGCTCCCTGATGCCTCAACTGGCTTAAGACCTGCCAGGGGACCACACGAGGAACCTGCCAAAGGCGTCCGGACCTGCATCTCTCCTCCACTCCACCACATCTCGACTCCTCTTCCCCGGAAGTTTGCCTCCATGGAGGTTCCTTAAACACCACTCGTCTTGAAGTACCGGGAATTTTAAGCCCAGCGGTGCAGGGGAACACACCCTAAGACTTCGGGTTCTTCCTGTTTCAGACCTACAGAAACACAGAGTCTTTTGGGTGAAGTCAAAGATCAGTTTATTGGCTGCAGACCAATTACAGGTATCCGAGAAGTACAACACAATGTATGTTCTCAGGAGACTGCTTAAAGTAACAGAAACGGGCTTCTCCTTAAATACAAAATATCATGCTTCAGGCACACATTCCTTGTTTTATGGTATGGTCATTTACATGTATCTATTACAAACGAAAAGGCAGAGTCATGATGACCATCCCACATTCCAGTTTAGCCAGCCCACAATTATTTACCCAGCGAGGCTCAGATCCCACATCAGATATGAACAGGCCCCAATAAACATGAGCATCTCCTGTTTGGAAAACAAGCCATAAAGCAGGAAGAGTCAGGTGTGAAAGAGATTAGCCGGAGGCTTGTGTGGGATGAAAAGGCTTTATGGTGTGTCAAACCCTGATGCTAATCACAGGTGGCCGTAGGACGGGGAGCTCGTGAGACCGGACTGACCTGGGGCAGCGGAGCCAAGCTGCCCAGGTCACAGAGAAGTCAAAGGAAGGCACATGTGCTCTAAAGGCCCGTATTTGCTTCATAATATGTAGCCTATGTGAGGGCAACCATAAGATGGCCACCGCTCTAAGATGGAACCCACGTAGTCAATGTATAATATCGTATACACAGTGCATTTATAGCTAAAACGTTATACAAAGCACTTGTACATACCGCATTGACCATTCGCGGTTCGCTATTACCGGAATAGACAGGGGTAGGGCCCTTCCTCCCACGCGGTCCCAAATTTCAAAGTACCACAGACCCTCCTTTTGCCCTTACATAGGCAATAACTATACTCATATCAATCCGAGTCTAGGTCAATATTCACGAAGTCATGGAGATGTTGCTGTAGCATCATCCTCTTACTTAGCTCGTCCCTCGATACAGGTTTCCTTACACATAATGTAGCACAGAGGCCACATATCGCAGGAGCACACTGTATGCACAGACAGAACAGGAAAAGAATGGCTAAGATCATTCCAATGACCATCAGAACTTTCCAACCCCAGGCAGATATCAGTTCCCAGAACCACCCCACCAGTGACCAATCTCCCTTATCCACGTGTATGGATTCAGATATTTTATGCAGTTTGGAGATGGCTTGATAAACTGCTGGAGCATTATCTGGTATGCAATGCAACAACTAGATTGGATAACCTTACATATCCCACCGCGGTCTGCAAGTATAACGTCTAGAACCATGCGGTTCTGTAAAGTCATGAGGCGATCCGCTTGGAGCTCAGCTGTCAAATTACCAAGGGCACCAGCCGTAACATTAACAGTGGATTCAACCACACGAGTCAGTTGTCTCAGGTTCCTACTATTGACCATAGGTCCCCAAAACGGCAGGAAACCCAAAAAGAAGTCTCCCGCTTCCTGACCGGCAGTATCCTCCTTACTAATCACGCCTCTCACAACTCTGGTCTTGTGATAGTCAGAGGCAGCAGTAAATGTCGGCGGTAGCAGATTTGCAATATAACATGTGCCCGAGAAATCAGGGGGCAACCATGTATATGCTCGGTCATTGCAGACAAAATATGTACCCTTGGCAGCCAAAAACGCAGGGGAAAACTGCGATGGAAAAGTGTACGTTTCGGTACAGTCACTTCTCCCCAGTTGAGCTCTTGGATTCTGACCATTACCTTGTAAACAGAACCGACCTATGGGGGGTACGACCCAGATTGGGGATGACATTTTCTGCTGTCTTTCACCCAGACTAATACTATACCCCGTCGTGTTCCACCCTACATAAGCTCTCAATTCATCCTTGGGAATAGATGAGTATGCGTCGATATCTCTGCTCATATCGGCAACTCCTTTCATCAAAGCTTTATTATTTGTGCTAGGTCTGATGGAACGCGGTTGTCGCGGGGAGTAGGCATCTAGTGCAAAGAGAAACATGGTCTGGAATGCCCATGACGATCCATTGTAACTAAACGGCAGCACTAGATAAGGAATACCCTTATTAATGGTATGTGGCATTAAACCACACACCCAGCAATTGGTTGTATTCATGACTAGCTGGTGCTGGTGCAGGAGCTGAATAAACAAGTTGTTTACAAACTCTGATCGTCTAGCTTGTTCGTGTTCAGGCAGAGGGTGAAAGGAGTAGAAGGAGGCAGTAGGAGGAGGTATAGGCTGTACAGTGGGTGCAAAGGGCTCTTGAGAGGAGAAGAATACAAATCCTACAGTAAACACTATCATACTACATAGTATAAACAGACATAAAAATACAAAACGTTTGCTCTTCATTATTTTACATATTTTTGCTTTAAAGTTCATTTCCTCAGCGGGTCTCTCCATCTTGAAAAACTCCATCCTCTAATCGTGCCGCTCGCGGCGGGTGAGTATCTTCTGCTAAAGAGTACGCCTGTCGGTCCAGGGAACGCCCTAGACCAACCAGAACCGTTGACCTAACGTCTTCGGCCTGTACCCCAAAGTCTTGGCACCGCGACCCTGCGGCTGAACCCGGATGGTGGTTCGAAAAACAAAAATCAAGAAAGTCCTTCAGATGGGAGAGCTATAATATCAAAAACAAAAAGGTAAGGGAATCTTTATTTGTCCATAGGCCTTGGTCTCAGGTTGTAGTGGAAACGGCCAGGTACTGTCTGATCTTGAAATAAGAGTTCAGGCTCTGTGGTGTCCAATCGAATTGACGGTGGCACAGCTTCTTGTAAAATATCGTCACTTTCTTGTGCTGAAGCTGTGCCTCTTACGCGTGCATCACTGAATGGCACAAAACGAGGTACAGTGTCTGTTTCAGAGTCAGCGATACCCTCCTGGACCCACTGGTCATACGTTATTATTATTATTATTATTATTAGTTCTTATATAGCGCTCAACTCACCCTTGGGCATCTTGGCGCTTGCATTGGGAACCCGTCCTGGTTTTTCCCTGTGAGATAACCCGTACTGGGCATCCCCAAGGTGAAAGCCAGGCATCCTGCCGCGGGGGGGCCGTTGTGGAGATTAAGCAAGCTTGTTGCCCAGAGCTGCATAGTGTGAACTCGTGCTTAGAGTGGGCACCGAAGCGAGAATTATCGAGTCCGTGGACAATTGGGCTCCGGACCCTGCCGCGTCGGGAATTGAACCCTGGTCCCGGGTCTGACCTCTGCTTCAGGGTATGCCTCCTCTAACCAGTGAGCTACACTTCTCCACTATGTTATGTTATGTTATGTTACGGTTATTTATTGTGCGCACAGATACTCCAGCCAAGGAGCGTCCTGGCGCAGAGACAAGGTAGCACGTAACATACCACAAGCTAAAAACAGACACTAAAAGAGAGCTAAAACAGGAAGGTTTTTATAGCCTTCCGAAAGGTCAAAAGGTCCTCCAACATGCGAATCTCGACAGGCAGGGAGTTCCATGCCGACGCAGCCATAACCCTGAACGAGCGGCCTCCCATGCGGCTAAGCCTGAATCTGGGAACCACCGCAAGGGCCAGACCCTGAGAGCGAAGGCTGCGGGCAGGAACATAGAACGATAGACAACTCGACAAGATCTCCGGGCCTGTACCTCGCAAGATTTTGAAAGCAAGACACAATACCTTAAAGAGGATGCGCTTCCTAACCGGAAGACAGTGTAGGGAGCGGAGGACACCTGTCACCGAGCAGAATCTGGGCAGGCCCACGATCGCCCTTGCCGCAGCATTCTGAACCCGTTGTAAACGGGCTAGTTCAGACTGATTGGCCCCAGCCAGGAGAGAACTGGCGTAATCCAGGCGAGAGATGATAGTAGCCTGGATCACCAGTTGCCTGGTCGGGGCGTCAAAGAACTTGAGAACAGGTCTCAAGCCCCTCAGAAGACCGAAACAACAGGCCGCGGTTTTTTTAGTGTGGCCGACAAAGGAGAGGCCCGCATCCGGTAGCCATACGGTAGAGGCAAAGGGATCCTCTTGATGTGGGCGCCGTGGATCCAATTCTTTTTCCCCTTTACTCGAACAGCTGACCTTGTAGACAGAAGTACGAGGTGAGGGCCAATCCAACGGGGCTCATCGTTGCTTTTTCGCTAGAAATTCTTGATGAGCACCCACGTGCCAGGGTCGATAGGGTGTCCTGGAGCCTCAGAGGCCGGGGGGAGAGTATCATGCACCTGTTGGTGTAAAACACGCAATTTAGCCGTCAATTCATACAAGTAGTCAAGCAGTACTGGATGTTCGATTTCACTGAATTTCGTCGGTCTTGGCACACCCCATACATTGGCCGGGCGGCCAAAAATTATTTCATATGGGCTAAGTCCCACTCGTGAATGCACAGTCATTCTGGTGGACAGGAGTGCTAGAGGCAGAGCGTCAGGCCATTTAAGACCGAATCTCGCCTGGATTTTGGCCAGCTTGAGTTTTAGAGCGCCATTGTAGCGCTCTACTAATCCAGCTGATTGGGGGTGATTTGCAGCGTGGAACTTTTGCTTTATCCCTAACCCCTCACACACATTCTTCATCACTTGACCCACAAACTCACTCCCATTATCACTCCACACCATTCTTGGCATTCCTAATCTAGGGAAAAATTCCTTCACAAGGGCTTTGGCTGTGGATAAAGCAGTGTTGTCTTTTAGGGGATATGCTTCTATCCATTTTAAAAAAGCGCAAACAACCACCAATACATATTTCAGGTTGTTGCACCTTTCCATGTGGATAAAATCTAGCTGCAAAACTTCGAATGGATATAATGGAGGCGCAAAATGACCAGCTGGAGTTGGGGTTCCTCTACCAGGGTTATATTTCAAACATACCATACAATTCTTGACCACATTCTCTGCACACTTGGGAATTCCAGCATTTTGCCATACTGGAGCCAACAACTTACAGATTCCTTTCATACTGATATGTGCCATTCCATGTGCCATAGTAACCACTGGAAGCACATATGCATCAGGTAACAACCATCGCCTATGTTCTGACAGATCAACCCAACAACCATTCTCATCCAACTTACCCGTACTTTCTCTCCACTTGCTCAACTCTTTCTCTGTGGCTTCAGCTTGAAGGGACTTTACACTCTCTATCGTGTTTTCACACATTCCAACATCACCAACCCATCTTGCAGGGCCTGCAACATACATTTGAGTCTTCACATCTTTTGCTGTTTCTTTCGCGATTTCATCAGCAAACGCATTACCACGACCAACATCATCAGTGACTTTCTTGTGCGCACTGCATTTCATAATCGCAGCTTGTAACGGTAGGGTCAGCGACTCAAGGAGATCATTCACCAACTTGCCATTCTGAATTTTAGCTCCATGCGAAGTCAAGAACCCACGTTCTTTCCACAATCGCCCAAAACTATGAGCCACGCCAAAGGCGTACTGGCTATCCGTATATGTGTTCACTTTCATTCCTTCAGACAACACGCATGCTCTTGTAAGGGCAATTAATTCTGCTGCTTGGGCCGAATTATGTGGCACACGCGCAGTTTCCACAATCGTGTGCAAAGTCGTGATAGCATATGCAGCGGTCGTATCACCATTCGGAAGCTTGAAACACGAACCATCCACCCATAAGGTACCATCACACTCGGTCAGGGAGTATCTTTAAGATCTATTCTCCCTTTTGTCTCTTCTTCTGTTCTGAACAGACAATCATGTTGCTCAATCTCATCTAGGTCTGCTGGAATTGGTAATAGTGTAGCTGGATTCAACGTGTTGCATCTCTTTATGTGTATATGATTTGCTAACAGTGTTAATTCATATCCTGACAATCGCGCACTAGTTAAGTGCTGTATCTTGGTCCTGTTTGACAATGTGTCCACAGCATGTGGAACCATAACAATCAATGTATTATCCATTACTAGTCCAGCAGACTGCCGAATAGACATAGCTGCGGCGGCTGTAGCTCTCAAACAACTTGGCAATGCCCTCGCTACCGGGTCCAAGGTTGATGAAAAATATGCGCATGGACGCGGTCTGTCGCCAAAAGGCTGTGTTAACACTGATAATGCGCAACCATCTTTTTCATGAACATACAATGTAAAAGGCTTGTTGTAGTCAGGGGTACCCAACACAGGAGCTGAACATAATGCATCACGTAATTCCAAAATACTTTTCTGACACTCTTCAGACCATGGAATAGGATTCGGTGTGTCTTTACATGTTAATGCTAACAAAGGTTTTGCCAGCAAAGAGAAATTTGGTATCCAATGCCTACAGTATGAAGTGATGCCCAAGAAAGCACGCACTTCTCTCTGTGTTCTTGGCACACTCAACTGTGCAATGGCTTGAATTCTTTCTGGGGTCAGTTTCCTTCCCTCCTTCGATAAGAGATGACCTAAGTAGGTCACTTCTTGTCGACAATATTGCAGCTTTGGGAGAGACACTTTGTGATGAAAGGCAGACAAATGACGCAACAATGACAATGTAGCTTCTTTGCAAATCTTTTCAGTATCCGCGGCGATTAGCAAATCGTCAACGTACTGAATAAGGATAGCGCCACTGGGTACAACCAGTGCATCAAGCTGCGCTTTTAAAGCCTGACTGTATATTGATGGACTTTCACAGTAGCCCTGTGGAGCGCATTTAAAGCGGAAGCTGCGACCTCCTAAACTGAAGCCAAAAATGTCTCTGCTCTCCTCTGCAATTGGGATGCTAAAGAAAGCATTCTTTAAATCGATCACTGAGAACCATGCAGCGGAGGCTGGAATCATGGTTAACAAGGCAGTTATATCAGGGACAACTGGACACTGTGGCACAACAATCTTATTTACTTCTCTAAGATCAATCACAAATCTGTAAACAGGTGGCTGTGAAGGGTCCGTTCGTTTTAAGACAGGTAAAACAGGACTATTGCAAACGTTGCCTCTTGTTTCTTCAATTATACCCTTTTCAATCAAATCACTGACAATTGCTAACAACGCTTTTTGACCCTCATTGGAGATCTTGTACTGGGGAATACGTGGCAATCTGACATTGGCTTTTAAAGTGACCACGTATGGCGGTATTTCCAAGAGACCCACATCATTGGGACCAGTAGCCCAAAGGACATCCGGAAGGGATGACAATTTGGGTGGCATTACATTCTTAGACAAATACATTGGGGAAATCACTTTCTTACCTAATGTAAGTTGTACTCCTCAGGGAGAACAATATAGCGTTGCATGCAATCTTTTTAGCAAATCTAATCCTAGCAGATTTTCACTACATCCTGTCGTTAGGATGAGGGGTGCTTTTAACTCGCAAGGTCCAACAGAAAGTGACATAGGACTAGAAATCGGGTTCCTAACCAGAAAAACCTACTGAAACATTCATTTCGCCAGACAAAGGCGCGCCAGGGAGTTTTGAATGCATGATTGAACTCTTTGCAGCACCAGTATCCAGCAGAAAGGGCTCCGTTACATTTGCTGTAGTCACCTTAACATACGGTCCAGTCTGATCCACTGGCACTGAAACAACTCCCTCTCTCTGTCTACGGCTGTCCTAGTAATCATTACCTTCCACATTGTCGTCTTCTGCATAATAATCATTATTGTAGTACTGAGCTGTATTACCAGTTGCGTTGGCTTGCTGATTAACGCTGTTTATCGTGTTTTGAGGCGGAAGAGGACGCGCGTTCTGGGGATCATTTCCACGCCCTCTACCTCTAGGAGCTTGTTGACCACCTCTACCTCTTGCACCATACGCATTACTGTTACGCTGCATTAATTTAGGGCAACTATACTTGAAATGACCTTCCTCTCTGCAATATGAACATTGATTGGGACCTACAGGGATACGTGGTTGATAATACCCATTAATTTGCTGATTATTCTGAAATTGTTGGGGTTGCCGATAGATGCCTTGAGTTTGCCTGTAATTATTCTGTCCTCCACGTGGCGGATAAGCCTGCTGCAAGAGGACCTTTGTTTTCAGTTCTTTCGTTTTCTTATCTGTTCTATCCTTCTCATCTTTATCTATATTTTCATAATACTGTGCAGTAGCCAGTATTTGCGCTGAAGAGGAAACAGCCCAAGAACTTTCTAAATCTTTTAATTTTTTACACAACTCGGGAAGTAGATTCTGCACAAATTTGTCAACAAATAACCGTTGGCCACCTTCAGTGCTCATGTCTTGACCACTGTGGTCGATAAACGTTTTTTCAAACCTTGTAAAGAAATCGGACACTGTCTCATCTTTCTTCTGCTTACATGCGGATAGTTTATCCCAATTTACGCGCATCGCGGGCATTAATGTTTTCATGTATGTAATAATTCTACCAGGGAGGTTTGCTACTAAAGGGTCAGGCTTCGCACCACCAACTTGGCCAGCGTCCGCAGCAATGATATTAGCCCATGTGTTACCCAATTCTGCAGCATGATCCGTGTTATGGATGGATCCCCGTAAAGGCTGTGGAACCACATTCCCAAATAACATATCTATGTCAGCCAGATTCATGACACACGATTCTGCAGTTTGTGATAACTCCTTGTAATATCCTGTAGGGTTTTTACGGGGGTCAGGCAATGTCTGCTTAAGCGCTAACACCTCAGAACGCTTCCATGGGACATGTACCCAAACACGCTGAAAATGAGCTGGCATAGCAGCAATACCATTAGCGGCATCAGCCGCAACAGCTTCCTTCCATACCGGAGGGACTTCTCTCATAGGGTATTGTCACGCTTTTCCCTTTTTCCCCATAGGGAATTCCTGTTCGAACAATGATTGCTGACAATCACCATTCCTGAAGGACAGTAAAGTCGCAACTGCTTTATCTACATTGGGACCCACGATTGTACCTGTTTCAAAATCAAACCGCACTCGATACAATTCCCGCGGGTTGGGGTTTGAACCATGATCCTCCAATTCCTCACAGATGAATTCACACATTTTGTCAAAGACATACCACTGTTTTGGGGCATCCCATTGATGGAAAACGTTAACAACTGATTCCACATTATAAAGTGAAGGGAAACCAATCCACCTACGTGCCAGACGATCTAACACCTCTTTCTCGTCAGGACCAGGCAGCTGACTACGCAATTGCTTACGTTGTAAACCAGGAGTCACACTAGATGACCCAAAGAGAGGCGACATTAAACTAGTAACTACATTAGCTAGTCGTTGTCGTGCTGAAGGAGAAGTTGAGGCAAAAACGGGGGGATAGACAGAGGGAAGAAAAGTGGATTCAGATACAGGTACCTGGGTAGTGTAAGAAGGAGCGCCAGGGGAGGCAGCCGATGTGCTAGGCAAAGTCGCAGGAAGCACGGGGGCAATAGGTAACACAACTGGCGGCCCTTGAGAGGGCTGCACTGCAGGGATAGGAGCCAGCTGAGGAGGAGCTGGCGGCTGTGGGAAGGCTTGTGGCATATTCACTGGAGGCTGCACATTTACAAGCTGTGGAGGTGCTGTGGCATTTTGCGCATACGGGGGTGGCGAACTTAGCAAATGGGACATTAGGGAATCTTTTTCTTTCTCTTTTGCTTCATGTTGCACAAGGGGTGACAAAACAGGGTAACATTTATCGATCCCTAGTTTGCGCTGTCTATGTAACTGTTCATTCATTTGTTCCTCCTCATTATCTTTAAATTGCACAGCTGCGTGCATTACTGACATACCTCTTTCTCTCTTATTCCTTTTCGCTAGCTTAATTTCCTTCTGTTTGGCTTCCTTTCGCCATAGGTGGAAAGAATCAAACATCGCCGGCCGGGCTTTCTTTTTAAACAATTTCACTTCCAAATTATCTAAGATGTCTGTATCGAAACTACCATTTTGGGGCCATTTTAAAACACCGTCCTTTCTGGTGTACCGGATCCATACTTCATTATATGCAATGGGGCCCACGCCATGTTTTACATAAAGCTCATAAGTTGGAGTTCCAATTGGAGGAACCGGACATGAATCCTCTAACTGGAAATCCCTTCTACAACTCAAACAAAACCAATTACCAAATACACTAGAACCAGGCATCTTCGCTCACTAGTCTAGTTTCAAACGTCAAAGGATTATCGATTACGATAGTCTTGTGAATACACGAGTCCTCTGGCTTTGAGACTTGCAAGCTCCAAATAAAAATGATCCCGAAGGATACCAAAAAATCCCGAAGGATACCAAACAAACTGGGAGACGCTCCACTTATACTTAACTGAATATCGAGGATCGATGGCGTCACCAGAAGACTCTCTCGATTGTTTCGCTCTACCAAAATCGTCAAGGGTCCAAAACAGGGCGATTAATCAGGGCAGCAGTCCTTCGTAGCCGTCGGGACGCGGAGAACCTCGCAGAAAAGACTTTCGGACCACGTCGACATGCAGGGGTCGATGAAGTGGCGGCCTTCCTCCAGAATTTCCACACGAAGCTCCTCACGAACCTCTGGCTTGGACCGGTACCGCTGAAATCGTCCCGAGTTGGGCGCCAACTGAAGTACCGGGAATTTTAAGCCCAGCGGTGCAGCGGAACACACCCTAAGACTTCGGGTTCTTCCTGTTTCAGACCTACAGAAACACAGAGTCTTCTGGGTGAAGTCAAAGATCAGTTTATTGGCTGCAGACCAATTACAGGTTTCCGAGAAGTACAACACAATGTATGTTCTCAGGAGACTGCTTAAAGTTACAGAAACGGGCTTCTCCTTAAATACAAAATATCATGCTTCAGGCACACATTCCTTGTTTTATGGTATGGTCATTTACATGTATCTATTACAAACGAAAAGGCAGAGTCATGATGACCATCCCACATTCCAGTTTATCCAGCCCACAATTATTTACCCAGCGAGGCTCAGATCCCACATCAGATATCAACAGGCCCCAATAAACATGAGCATCTCCTGTTTGGAAAACAAGCCATAAAGCAGGAAGAGTCAGGTGTGAAAGAGATTAGCCGGAGGCTTGTGTGGGATGAAAAGGCTTTATGGTGTGTCAAACCCTGATGCTAATCACAGGTGACCGTAGGACGGGGAGCTCGTGAGACCGGACTGACCTGGGGCAGCGGAGCCAAGCTGCCCAGGTCACAGAGAAGTCAAAGGAAGGCACATGTGCTCTAAAGGCCCGTATTTGCTTCATAATATGTAGCCTATGTGAGGGCAACCATAAGATGGCCACCGCTCTAAGATGGAACCCGCGTAGTCAATGTATAATATCGTATACACAGTGCATTTATAGCTAAAACGTTATACAAAGCACTTGTACATACCGGATTGACCATTCGCGGTTCGCTAATACTGGAATAGACAGGGGTAGGACCCTTCCTCCCACGCGGTCCCAAATTTCAAAGTACCACAGTCTCCATGTCTTGGCACTGTGCTACCTCGCTGTTTAAGTCTGATGAAGAGCTTCTATCATAATTTTGCCTGCAAGGTGGGAGATAGTGAGTATAGCTTCGGAATCAGGGCCCGTGTGAGTCAGAGATGCGTGATGTTAGCATTGCTCTTCATCCTAGTCATAGACTGGATGATATGATGCACATTAGATAACCAAGCCATATGCATTAGAAGAACTTTATTCTCTATAATGGGGGACCTTGACTATGCGGATGACCTAGCCTTGCTCTCTCTCACACACACCAGCATATGCAGGAAAAGACGTGTCTCGCCTCAACATCTATGCACAGCAATCAGGCCTGATGATCAACACAAAGAAATCAGAAGTCATGCCACTCTATATCACAAACCTTTCATCAACGATCAAGATCAAGGTGGACAGAAGGGACCTGGGCATGGCTGATTGGTCCACATATCTAGGCAGTACTATAATACATGATGGAAGGGCAGGCAGTGACACCAAGAGCAGATTGAACGAGGTTAGGAATCCCTTTGGGCTGTTCAACAATGTGTGGAGGTCATCTCAATATAGCACCACACCAAGCTGAGGCTTTACCAGAGCTGTGTTCTGTCCACAATCTTGTGTGGATCACAGTTCTGGCAAATCATGATCAGTAAGCTCACCAAACTGTCAGCCTTCCACACCAGTAACCTGAGAAGAATCTTGCTCATTTCTGGGAGTGAACTGTCCCCAATCAGGAACTGCTCACCGGATGCAAGCGAGAGAGCATTGACACCATCATTGTCAGAAAAAGATGGAGATGGATAGGACACAATATCAGAAGAGAATAAGGATCCATCACAAGTGCAGTTCTCCCCTTGACAGCAGAAGGCAAATGGAAGAACACCTGAAGGCTAACTGTGGAAACAGAAATTAAATCCCTGAGCCAGAGCTGGGTCACTGTACAGAAATTTGCACTAGACCGACACAAGTGGAGATTCTTCGTTGCAGCTCTACATGCTCAATGGCATACCTGGCAGTAAGTAAGTACGTCATAATGTGTAGAAACATGCAGAGAGATTCAGTCTTTCCTATAACTAACGAAAGTGTGGAAAATAAACGTGTTCACATAAATATATTCTTTCTGCTTATCACTGTTCATCTAGAAAAACATAATAGAAGAAGGAAAAGCCAGGTTTCGTTTTCACTATTTAAGCTGCAGCCGTATTTGTTCACTGTGGTGTGCCTTTACCTTTAGCTGCTGGTTCTGGCAGCAGGCATTGTGACAACAGATCTTCGCTATTATAAGTAATTGCAGTTGAACAGCTATGGCATTTCTTTATTACAGGCAACAGAGGAAGTCTCAAGTTAATTGTAATAAGGGAATTAATGATGGACTTTTATACAGGGAATGCAGGGACCCATGTATTATAACACAAAATTCTGAAAAACAAGGGCACAAGAACGTAAAAACAACATTAATAAAAGTCTGCATCTGTCCTGTAAAATAACCACGAAAACACATTCTCATCCCAAACCCACCAACATTTTAATACTATAACAAACAAAAGCATGAAATACTATCAGCTGTCCATTAAATTTATATCAACATTAAAAAACATAATGTACTTTGCTACACTATACAGTGGCTCAAAATCCAAGCCACATACAACACATAATACCTATCCCAGATTCAAAGACATTCCTAAACCCAATAAAATGTAAAGCACCCCACTCTACATCTCTTTAATGTTAAACTTGAGTTTAAAATGAGCCTTACCTCATCCAAAGAGATACAATCCCAGCTCTGTCCTCAGCACCATTCTTCATAAGTAAAGAAAAAAAGACTAGAAGGTAATGTATTTGGTAGAAATAGCGTCCTAATGAAAATAAAAAATAAAATGTTTGTACAATATTATCCTCTGGGAATATCATCTGCACATATTAAAAAATGTTCTAAAATATTTACAAATATTAAAAATGTCATGGAAAGTGTTACAATGTAAAACATATACCTTTATATTTATATTCATTGAAATGTGCTATGTTGCAAATGTTTATTAAATATATAAAAAAACTATTTAAGAAAAATACAATTAAAGAGGTAAACAATGCTGATGTGATTTTTAGGCAATGTTCTGCTTATGTTAGAAATGGTAAAATAAATTACCAAAAAGTCAGAGAATATTATCAGCCAAAAACATTAGCTCTTAATAATATGTATCTACATCACACAACCTAAAAATACTTGAAATTTGCCAGTTAAGGTACATACGAAACATTAACTCCCAGACACTAACGTCCATTCATTACGATGAGGCTCAGAAAGCCTCATTACTGTTTCAAAACCGACAGCCTCATTACAATGGAGGATGTCAGTTTTGAAACTGGCCGAATATTCTGGCTGACTTCCGACGGGCTCAAGGAGCCAGTCTGACAGTCGGAACCGGCACATAATCCCTATGGATGTCATTTACGCCGTCAGGATTACGATGTCAGGTTTCGGCATAGTTTCCATTGCGGGCTTTCCGACATTGAAACCCTGTAGGAAAGCGACTTTGGGACCCCTGGCATGGTCCCCTTCAGCCAGCTTCCTCTGGTTGAGGGCGCAGGAGGCACCCCTGTTCATCCCTGCTCCGTATGGCAGGCACCGTGAGGGATGAACACAAACAACCTGCGGACAGTTTCTGACCACAAAACTAGCTCCTATACAGAAAAGGGAGCTTGCGACTGCACCATCAAAATTCAGTGGTTGGGTCTGCCGAACTGGAGGATTGCCGGACCCATGTCCGCAACAGTGTCCGCCAACACTGAAATAAGTCCCATAATGTCACAAACAACAACACAGAGGCCTTTGGGTAGAGGGCATCTATTTTTCCTTTGCCTATTAAGCATTGCTTTACTTTGAATTAACTAAATAACTCAAACTCATGCAAAGTCACAAAAGTGACACAGACCCAATGCAAAATCATAATAAACCTATGCCCTATTTTTTAATGTATGGCCGGTATTGGCTTTACTTTTGTGTAAAAAGATGCAGTGATCTGATTCTCTTCTGTGTCCTGTACATTTATATTCTTGGTGTGGACATGGCTTTCCGCCTGCTACATGCACAGTATCTCCACACTAGTCACTGCCTTTTATGGTGCAAGGTATATTTTGGTCTCAGGGTCTGGTCTGTGGCCACGCCATCTGCCCATAGCCTTTTTCGCTAGTCCTTGTGGGCTTGACTTTGGACCAGGTTTTCAACTACTCAATGAATCAATGACAGTTCCCACAGAGCCTTCCGTGGAAACACTTTTGCTATTCAGAACAGCTTCTGGCCACTGGGCCTGCCATCTTACCAAACACCTTTGTCTGCATTTCTGAGCTCTGAGCCCACAAATCATAACCTTTCACTATTTCTTGTCATCTATCTGTTGGGTTGCTGTTTTCATGAGCAGTGCATGATAGGAGGAGGAACTAAGGCAGATTTCAAGTGTTTTATGTTTTGTGTCTTAGGCGCTATGGACCTAATTTACTTTAAAAAAACGTTCAGTTAAAATGCTGGTGTGATGGAGGCATCAGATGCCTCCACCATATTCCCATAAATGGTCAAATATTCACCTCAGTTAAGTGCAACGTTAAGCCTGGCAGTTTAAAGTTCTCCAACATTGTGATGGCATTTTATGTTCCTGCGAAATGGATATGCCTACACATTGTGATGAAAAGATCTCTGTCAGGCCCGACCGGCCAAACTGGCATGGCTGAACTTGCTTCATGTATGCAAGTCCTGGAGATGATAACCCAATGTGGGGGGGCGATTTCAGGGTTCCATAAAACAAATGTGTAAAGCACTGTGACAGGTTTTCCCTAGCGTGTGTGGGACATTAAAAACATGTTCTGTCTTGAATTCCCAGTGAAGCTATTAAACTTCTCCGAGATAGTAGGACTTCCCACCTCTTTTAGGCTAAAGTCCAGCTACCATCCTCAACTATATAGTTTCCCATGTCTTGAAGACTCTTGCTTTTCAATGGCACTTGTTCTCAATGCCTTTTTCTCTTAATGTACACAGACACATTTCATGATTGAATTGCACTTTGTATACCAGCTTAGAGTACACATTAACCTTAACATGCCTGCTAGGTTTTATGAATCCCTGAGGTCATTTTATTCGGTGTTGTACTGTTACGCATTTATTGTAGTGTGTGGTTCTGAGGATTGGGAGTATTAAACATGAATTTCAGAAAGTAGGACACTCAGTGTTTCATTATGTATCTATATCTATTTTCCAAATTGACTTGTATTGAAAGAAAAATACATAAAGCAGTGTTCGGAATGTATAGATTTTAGCATCTGCATGCGACGAATGGGTTTTGGGTTGAAGAACCGGTCCCTTAAAATGACCAGCTGGAATTGGTTTGCTTGCTTATTGCTATTTTTGCACTAAATGCATGTTGTACGTGAGGCTTCCCAGAAATGTTGTGTTTTGTTTTACATCTCCTACTGCTGCAACTGAACCTTAAATGGAATTATGTGCTTATGTGATTCGCAGGCTGAGCTCAGAAATATATTTACATAGTTATAAAACTGATACGGAAATAATTGCTTATTCTCAATTGTGTATTTCTTAAGTTACATAAAGCATACCCCATCTTCCACTTTCATGTCTATTGAAACCCCATCTCTCACTTATACTTTTACCTTTAATTTGGTTATTCCCGCCATACTTGACTTTTTCATGGGTTCTAGTTATTAGACTATCCAATTTTCGTAGGACATTTGAGTGCTGAAAGGGTAGAGGTCTGGCGTTTAAATTGAAATATGATTCATGGCAGTTGTCAGGCCAAATATGGGTCTGGAATAGGAGTCTGTGTCATGCTGAACCGTTTGCTAGTCTGTTTTCTCATTGGATGTTGATTCTTCGGATGCAGGAAAAAATGATTCATACATTATGATTGCAATGCCTCTTTCGGATGTTCTTTTAATAGATGGTACACTATTTAGTTGATAATAATTTATGGCTACATATTGCATTTTGCCAGCTGTTGGTACTCATCAACCTATTCCTGTTTCACAATCATTTCTATGTTTTTAATACTTAACCCTTCCACACAATGAAAGGTTTTAGCTGGCCAGCCTTACATTTTCAGTGTGAAGATGATGTTATGAAGGGAGGTTACATTCCATTGCAATGGAACGCAATCTCACTTTTTTGGTTTTCTTTATGAAGAATCCCTCACAAGTTCCAGAAACCTAGGGGCACATTTACTATTCTTATAAGAGAAGTTGCTGCGCTGCATGAAAGGGTGAGAAGTTTCTCTCTCCGTTAGGTTATGTTGTTATATTGTTTGCATAACTGTATTTATTGTCCGTTAGAAAGGCCATGTGATGAATATACCATTTCAGTGTTATGTTATGTTAAATTAAGCTATGTTATGTTATGTTGATTTGTATACTACACTAATCACCCAAGAGGGTATCTAGGTGCTTGGGCAGGTGTGCAGGCGGGTGGTTCCCAAGGTGCTTACACGAAAAGCCAGGTCTTCAGTTTCTTGCGGAACTCCAGAAGTGAGGAGTAGGCTCTGGTGTGTTGAGGGAGGTTGTTCCATGTCTTGGATGCGATGTAGGAGAATGAACAACCTCCAGTTTTGCTTTTGTGGGTGTGGGAAATGTGTGCAAGTGAGAGTGAGGCAGACCATAGATATCTGGTGGGTTGCTAAAAGTGTATGCGGCTGTTCATGTATTCTCGTTCTGTGGTGTGTAGGGCTTTGAATGTGTGCATGAGAAGTTTGAATTGTCTGCACTTGTGAATGGAGAACCAGTGAAGCTTCCTTGTGGTGTGGTGTGATGTGGGTGAGGCGTGGGAGGTTGAATATGAGTCTTAAGGAGTGTTCTGGATGTTCAGGAGTCTGTGTAGGAGTTGTTGGAAGATTCCGACATAGAGAGAGTTGCCATAGTCCAACTTGCTGGTGATGAGTGCTTGCATGACAATGCCTCTGGTGTTCTGAGGCAAATGTTTGAAGATTTGTCGCAGCATTCGTAGGATGTGGAGGCAGGAGGTGCGCAATGCATTGAATTGAGCCATCATGTTGAGCTTGCTGTCTAGGATGAATTCTTGATTTATTGCGTGGTCTGTGGGTGTTGGTCCTAGCTGTGACGGCCACCAAGTGGAGTCCCCTGGGGAGGTCTTGTTGCGAAGACCAGTACTTCCTTCTTGTCAGAGTCAGGCTGCAGGCAGTTAGTTCCCATCTAGTCTGCTACCATGGTAATGCAGTTGGTAAAGTTGGTTCTGGTGGTGGTTGTCTTGTCCGTCTGAGAGAGAATGAGTTGGGAGTCATTGGCGTGGTAGGAGATGACAGTGATGTCTTGGGATTGTATAATGTTGTCAAGCGGTGTCAAAAAGTGTTAAAAAGGGTAGAGATGAGGGGTGATCCCTGTGGACTGCACATATCAATTTCTTGGTCTCTTACGTGAAAGGGGGGCAGCCGGTCCCTTTGGGTTCTTCCTGTGAAGCAGTGGCATAGCAAGGGGGGAGCAGGGGTTGCGGTCCGCCCCGGGCGGCACGAGGTTTGGGGGTGGCGGGCTCCCCCGCTCTTACATGAGCTTGCCCTCTTCAGTGCTGCAGCGGGTAGTAAAGGCAGGGACCCCCATGGGTGGCAAACTGCCTAGCTACACCACTGCTGCGAAGAAGGAAAATGTAAATTTAAGAGCTGACTCTCATGCAGCCTTCTGATGAGGGTGTTCTGGAAGACAGTATCCAAGGCCACAGAGAGTTCAAGCAGGAAGAAGGCCACTGTTTCTCCTCAGTCCAGGATGATTCAAATGTCATCGGTGGCCATTATGAGCGTTCTTTTGATGCTGTGGTTCTCGTTGAATCCTGATTGAGTACTATCTAGAAGATGGTGAAGTCCGAGGTGGGTTGTGAGTTGCTTCTTGATGGATTTCTCAATCACATTGGCTGGATAGGGGAGCAGGGAGATGCATCAGAAGTTTCTCAATTGATTCGGTCTGCTGTGAGCTTCTTGTGGACTGAGGGACTTGTCTGCTGGCACACTATGTGCTGCCTAGGGGCAATATAGGTAGCCTTGAACTACAGTGCAAGAGTGCCTGCATTACAGGCAGGATTTGTTTTGTGTAGGAGAAAATAAACCTTAGAGGCAAATTCCTTCTTCTATGTCTGCTGAAGAATACAGACACATGGAAAAAGTAACAAGAAGAAATAAAGATATTTCTCCTTGTTACACCTCTGGCGGGTAGGTGCACAATTGTGGCTCAAATGCAGGATTACAAGTCTTTGTAAACCTGGGTTTGCATCAAAATATAAGGGTGAATGCACGGGAACGCCCATGCCCCACCCATGTAACACCTACTTGATGCTAAGAAATGCAAGACAGTGCTATGCGCCACATTTTGTTACTTTGCATTTACTAAACCACGTAAAGCAATGCAAATTCACAAAAGTGATGCAAACCCTGCACAAAATCATAGTAAATCTGCACCATATTTTGAAATGTATGGGCGGTATTTGTTTCACTATCATGTAAAGAGATACAGTGATCCAGTTCTTTTCTGTGTCCTATGTATTTATATTCTGGTTAATTACCATTTATACAAAATACATCATCAACTGACACACCACCTGATACCTTAAATAAAACTAATGCTGAACAAAATAATACTAACAGTGACCTCAGATGGCTGAAAGGGTCAGTCTGCCCTGTGGCATGCAACCAAATGGCCAACAGGTAACGCTCAAATCTGTACAGCAGTTAGCACCTCTAAATTTGCTGGTGAACTGATGTTCACAGTGTTAACAAAATACTTTCATTAACTGCAATGTCTTCAGTATCTTAAACTCTGACCTCTGATGCAGAGCAAGATACTGTTGATATGTCTTCCGACAGATAATAGTCAAACAAACAAATATTTATTGGACGATAAAGGTATCATACCACACAGGTAGTCTCATTATCTCAGTTCAGGCATAGTCCAGGTGCAGGGTTTAATTTTTGGAGCTTTTTGTGTCCCTATAGCTCAGAACAAGAGGCTAGCCAACTAGCCCTTGGAGTAACTCTGGTAGCAAGCAACAAGGCAGGACCCGACCAGCAGGGCAGTGGTCTGATGGTACAAGACAGGCTTCAAGTAGCAGGGCAGTCCTCTGGTAGCAGCAGGGAATTCTTCTCAGGTACAAAACAGGCATCAAGCAGCAGGGCCTTCCTCTGAATTACAAGGTAGTCCTATGCATACTCCGTAGGCCCAGGAGTGAACTGAAGAGCTGGTTTAAAGGTCCAATTTTTATACCGGGTGTCACCTTTTAAGTGAGAGTAACATCTGAACTTTCCCTCACATATGGTTCTGGAAGTCTCCTTCCTCCCTGACCCATGCTCCAAGAGGTCTAGGGTGACAAAAGACTAGTGTCTAGTTCTTTGTGAGTGTGCCAGAGACAGTCCTTTTGAAATGTAGGTGGAACAGGGAACAGCTCTTCTCCTTCAAATTAGAAAATGTTTAAGATCAAACATGATATTTCTACCTGTTTCCAATCAAACATTAGCACTTATTAAATTGAATAAGGTAACCCAGTGTTATCCTGTGGGAGAGGCAGGCGTCACAGTCGTGAAAAACAAACTTGGGAGTTTTTCACTACAATGACATATAAAACTTTAAATATACATGTCCAACTTTTTAATTGCAATGCATCCTGCCATTTGTGCTGTTTAGGTCCTACCCTAGAGGTGGCTTATATGTATTTAAAATGCAGGTGTAGGCCTTGCATGAGGTTTACCTTGCCAGGTCAAATTGGCAGTTTAAAACAATACACAGGCTGCAATGGCAGGCCTGTGACATGTTTTTAAGGGCAACTTTAGTGGATGGCACAGTCAGTGCTGAGGATCCACTAATAGCATTTGATTTACAGGACCTGGGTACATGCAGTACCAATTTACAATGGATGTATAAGCATATTAAATATTTCAATTGGATGTAAGACAATTTTTCCATGTTTAGAGAAGTGAGCGCAAGCACTTTAGCACTGGTTAAGCGTGGTAAAGTGCACAGAATCTGAATGCCCAAAAAATACGAATTCAGAAAACAGGAGGGTTGGAGGTAAAATACTTAGGGATAATGCTGCAATGAGGGCCATGTCCAACAACTTACAATTGTATTCCCTATTCTCTAGCCAAACGTTGGAATGGTGGTAAATTGACAACAGTACTTTGTCAGCCCAAAAATAGATTATCACTTTTCTTGGCTCGCATACATCTGAATGGACTGTGCAGTAGTGAGGAAGACCATGCACTTAGTTTTCAGGTAAAGTGGAATTCATGCTTTAAGAATGGGACACTAAGGCCTGATCACGAGTCAGGTGGAGAAGAATTACCTCGTGGAATTTTGCTCCGTCGGATTCTGAGTAGTTAGGTTTTTCCATACTGGGTTTTTCCGGGTGTGAGAAAAACTGGCTTGATTTTTCCAGCCAGTGAAACCGACTGGAAAAATCACATTGCGGTAGCAAATTCTCATCCAAGTTTTTTCTGTCATAGGGGAGCATGGACCCTCACTTCCACTGCCACCTACAAAGGAAATATGACAGCTTACACCTCCCTTCCTTGCTTGGGGGCTTATGTGAGTGAAGCTGTAGGTCACTCAGGCTGTTATCTAGGTTGTACCACACCAAATGTTGTCAGGCAAATGGCCCTGCTGATGACGACACATGGGTAACCTAATTCTGAATCTCACATGTTATTCCCAATTAATGGGTCATTGGCTCTATTCAGCGCCACTGGTAATGTGTGATTGATAAGTCAGTAAAATTGTGATTTTGGGTGTGATTACTACCCCACAATTACTGCGCAACTCGGAATCGGGCCCTGGATGTACATAATCTTAAGGCATCTTCCTAAAGACCTTGGGGCATATTTATAATAACTGACGCATCCCTGCATATCAGCAGGGATGCGCCAGTTATTTTGCGCCCCAGCTCCGCCATCATGGATGCGCCACATTTATAATGCGGCGCACCATGGGGCAAAAACGGCACAGATGCGTCACGCATCTGTGCCGTAAAAGTGGCGCTTTGCTGGAGTTGCGTCGCAAGCGCGGCGCAGCTCCAGCAATGCTCTGGGGGGCCTATCTGCACAATGCTGCGTCAATCCTTACGCCTGCTTCAAGCAGGCGCAGGGTTTTGATGCAGCATGGGCTCAAAAGTGACTGAGTGAAATCTTGTAGATTTCACTCAGCCGCTTTTAGGAGGCGTTCCTGCGCCGGAACGCCCCCACCTGCCCTGGAACTCCTACATGTAGCGCAGGGCTTTACAACGTGACGCATCTCCCAGATGCGTCACGTTGTGAATACCCCGCACCATGGAGCAGGATTTGCGCCGCTGCTGCGTCACAAAAGTGACGCAACGGCGGCGTAAATGAGGCGCAAGTCAAACATAAATCTGCCCCCTTGACGTTCAGCATCTGTCGCTCTCCAAGAAGTTGTGAGCTCCGCTAATAATAACTTAAACATTTATATACAAATAAATAGAAATATGACGCATTGGTTTATTTCGTGGGCACACAGTAGCGGCAATAAAAGTGTTTCTTTTCTGTTAGACCAAATAGTCGAAGGTACATTTACAGTTGTGCGTTTGGCAAGGATATTTAGTTTAATTTAGTAACCTGGATACAGAAGTATCCTGCCTGGGCTGCTGATGGTAACACAATGCTCTCGTGTTTTCATTAAAACTGTGCAAAATATCTGTAAAATAGTTAGCCAAAAAGAAAAACGGACATATTATTTTTTTAGTTTTATTAAGTACATTCCCAAAACCAACACTCCAATTAAAGACAATAAATAAGCCAATGTATAGACGATCCGTTTTCTGTTCTTAATTCATTCTGAACCGATCATACATTGGAATTTGCTATCTTAAAAACAGAAGTCACTTTAAAGGAAACCACATAGCATCCTGTTCGGTATCAGTAACGGATGACACAGAAAGAACAGTGCGTTAAAATTGTGTACGACCAAACATCTCCAGGGCAGACAGGCATGCAAGACTGACAAAACTGATTAAAAAGACGATCCCTCGTTCTCGGTTTCCACAGCCGAAAAAGCCTGGCAGAGCTGCTGTCATTTCACAAACAATTCCAAATAGATCATGCCTAAAAATAAAAAGCATGTTTTGCTTTTAGTCATTTCACATTGTCTCCACTTGAAAATGGGGCATATGGTGTAAGTGTTATACAAAAGTCACTGCTTTCTTTTTAAGAACTATAAGTAGCTGAACAGTCAGCAACCCATGCCTTATCAGGTATATAATCGAAGGAAAGATTCACAAAATATTGGACGATGTGCAAATATAAAATGTGTCAAGAAGAAAATTATGAAGCTGATCTTGAGTTTTGTCTGCCGCTGTGATGGAAGTACGCGCTGTACTCACTGGTGGTGGCAGTTCCACCCAAAATTGAGGTCTCTGAATTGGTGAGGGCGGTTTCTGTCTCAAAGTGGCTGCCACCACCAAGTGTTGCGGCATTTTGTGGGGTACCTCTGCTAGAAAGTTCAAAATGCTCCTGTTAGGTGTTCCAATTTCTATTACCATTTAAAGGCAATAGATATGTGATGCTGTTTTGTATTTGTGTGGCTTTCAATCTCCCCACTTTTCAAAGCTTGATTTTATAGAAAAGTCCAATCTGAATTTTACTGCTATTGTAACATTTTCTTGTTTGTTTATTTGCACAATTCGTGATCTAAAGTTATTTGTCTCAAAATGTGATTTGATTTCACAGGAGTCTTGTTAGAGTTGTTTGGACATTGCCTTATGGTGGTTTTACAAAACTCTGTCACGCTTATTGCAGTAGGATAGACAATGGCCATTTTCCCCCTTCAGTTGGCACTATTTGACAGTCTGGCTATATTACAGGTTTACATCCCTATCTTCCTCTGCGGCCACCCTTCCACCCATGCCAAGTATCGAGGATCTCCTCCCCAACTCAGTACATAGGCCACCTCTGTATTCATCCCAACGGGCCCAAATCTTTTCCCACTTGTGGGGACACCCACAGCTTTCATAAATTACTTTTTCCACCATCATACACCAGTCCATGTCTTGTTTCCAGTCTTTGAGCAGTGGTGGTGACTCCGCTGCTCTTAGTCTTAGAACTTTCCTCTTGGCCACCACAAGCCCCAGTGTGACCCATATTTGCTCCATGTGGCATAGATCTGAAGCCTGAATGGCTGCACATCACAATGTGTCAGTGTCCCCCTGGGCACTATCTTTGTTCTCTGGACCGAGGTTTCAATTTTGTCAACCAAATTTTGAAAATAAAGTTTTTGAAAATAAAGTTCATTGACGTATGTCTTGTTTCTTCGCAAAAGTGTTATTCACTTTTCCATGGATATTCATTGCTTTACATAGCGTTGTTGTCTAATTTTTTCATTCCAATGCATTTCGGGTTATAAACCCTTCATCAGGGAAAATCTGAAATAACAATAATACTGTGAGGGGACGAATTACACTAGTCTTGTGGGTTAATGCATGTGTTTCATGCCAGCATGCGGTGATTTAAAAACTATCCGAGTCATAAGAGTATGTGGATTATGAAATGTAAAATTCACAGTGGAGGTAAAAAAGTGTATTAGCAGTGGTATTAGCAGACGTGTTTTTTTTGAAGAACCTACATTGGTTCAAAGTGACAACAGTGAAAAAGTGTATTAGCAACGATATCGGCAGAGGTGGTTTTTTTAAGAAGAGGTGATTATTATTAAGAAGAGGTGGTTGTTTTAAAGAAGTGGCAACAGTGCTCCTGCAACAGAATTATGTGGCAGAATACGATTTTTAGCCAAAGTGTGTGAGACTGTGGAGCCGGTATAGAGCACACATACGAGACGCGATGTTGCATTTATCGGCGGGTTCTGGAAAAACCGCGCGTCATATCTGAAAGTAAATGAGGTGCTTTTGTGATAAATATTCGTCATGGCAACCAAGTATTATATGCCGTGGGTAAAGTCGAAAAAGACAAAATAATACGGGTGATGAACACTTCCGCGACTAAGTTCTGCGAGTTCTGCGATGTGTTTGTTAGTCCGTGACGTAGCTAAATCATTTTCTGCTGTAGCTCGAGAAACGGTACAACTCTTCCTCCTTTCCAGAGATCTCCAACCCAGGAGATGCCAATCATGTCCCATTTGTCAAACCCGGGCCGGGGGACCAGGGGACCTAATTTATTGGTATCCCACAGGTGTGTGGATAGTGTGATTTCTCCTCCCAGCCCAGTGTCTTGAGGGCTTTATGCCATATTTGAACTGTGAGTGCTGTTGGTCCCATGAGATTACTATGTTTTGGGGAGATGTGCAGTGCTCGTTTGTAGCCGTGTGATCGCAACACATGAAGATCCATAGCATATGCCGAGTCTCTGGGAGGACGATGCACCCATTGGTTGACCTTGGTGAGCTGGGCCATTTGGCATTTGGTAGTATTTGTGGATGTCTGGCAATGCTGCGCCGCCGTCATACCTTCACGGGTCAGTATTGTGAGCGCTATGCAAGGAGCAGTCCCATCCCACAGCAGGATCCTCAGCTCAGTTTCTATTGCATGAAAATATACATCAGGGACTGGGAATGGTGTATTTTGCAGCACATATAGAAACCTGGACAGCGCCATCATTTCTAAATAGCGCTGCCTAGCAAGGAGAAGGGCAAGGTACTCCAATGCCACACGTCTTTCTTAAGATGCAGGAAGCGACCCTGGAGATCATGGTCAGCAAAGGCTTCGGGGTCAGTGGTGAAATAGGTATCCAAATATCGAAAGACATTGAGAGCCACTTCTGCTTCACATCCTTGAGGTTGCAGTGGGGCATCCCCGCTGAGGACAAATAGCGTTGACTTGGACCAGTTAGTTATACCCTGAGTACTTCCCAAAGGTTGTGGATATATCCAATATTCCACCCGGGGAGGCGTGGGGGGCTGCCACCATGCAGATACTTTTGACTGTGTCATACCTCTTTTGTTTTCTCAACTTTCAGCTATGTTGGACAGTGGCTGCAAGCACGTTGGTAAGGTTGCATCTGGGACAAAATAAAACCTTAATTTTTGCGACTCACATGCTAATAAGACAGGAAGACCTAATTTTCCTTCTCAAGACTAGCAGAGTTTAGTTTTTCTCCACCAAGTTAGACAAAATAGTGGGTGGGGGACAGAGGTGAGCACTTCAGGTCTTTTGCTTATGGGTTTGAAAAATATAAATGGGCAGTTGATGCGAGGAGAAATGTACTTAAAGATGATGTGTCAAATGAAGTGTTTTTTTTTTAAGGAAGATGTAGAAGACGAGGGACAAACATCAGAGAAAATGGGTACATAGGTGGGAGAGGGGAGGAAAAAAAGGCATCTCTATGTGTCTACGTGAAAGCTATTGACTTGCCAATGTCTTTTAGATTAAGCCTTGATGGAGTTTGCATAGCCGTGCTATGCGGAACTCCGCGAAGCGGTAAACAAATTTTGCTGCGCTAAGCGGAGTTCCCCGAGTGGGCAGAGTTGCTTATCCCACCCGTTTGCATGACATTTCTGCTGTACGGCAATGCAGATTACGTGTTCGTGTGGAAATATCGCACATGTTTTCTTTCTCTGTTATGGTGCTGGGGCCTACTTTTGGAATCCTTCTTAATCCTTTCAATCCTTGTTTTCCAAAACTTTTTCGTGATCTTTTTTATTTATTATGTTTCTCTGAGTTTGTATTTTGTGGGTTTTTCTACTTTTTTGTGTGTTTTAGTAAGTTTTTCTACTGTTTTTCTCCCTACTTCCTTCTTAATTTTTTTTACTTCCTTTCCTCTTCTTCTTGTTATTTTTTTTATACTTTCTACATTTCATTTTCCACTCTACCCAGCATCATGGCAGAGAAGAGAGCCCTGAAAAAGGCGGCAACCAAGAGCCGCCTTCCTTACGGAAGGCGGTGCCCGGAAGGGGTGCAGCCCCGGGCCTTGTTTTTGGAGGTGGGGGTGGCATCCCTTGCTTTTTTGTGCAGGACCACCTCCCCTCCACCCTGGCAGCAGGCGTCAGGCCTGAGTCCGGGTACGGGCACCGGGAGCATAAGCAGCGCTGGGCAAGGGTACGCCCGGCAGTGTATCACTGCTCTTAGGTTCGGTGCATCCACAATCAGCTGATGCGCTGGTGGTCCGACATCCTGGACTGAGAGCAGGACCTGCTGGACCTGGTAGGGGTTTAGGTCGCGGGGCTCGGTGAGTAGCTAATTATTAATATTATTATTACTTGTGTGTTTTATGCTATTACTAACATTTTTTCCCGGAAATAGCAAGCATGCTGCTCACATGCAGGTAAGTTACGTTTACAAATCTTATGTTATATGATCAGTATTCTAGACAGGTGCTTGGTGCTACCTAATCGTACTTGATTGTAACTTTGCGCTCGCTTAGGCTGATTATGTAAGAACTTATGTTTAGGACATGTAGAATAAATAGATAGGATGGTCCGCGATCGTGATACTAGTCTACTACTAGTCGATCTGATTTAGGAAATTCCAATGTTATTGCAATTGCCATTTCCTGTCAAAAAATCTTTTTGGAGAGATTATTTATTTACCACCAGTTATTTGTGTCTCTTTAATTGTGTCTTACATCAGCATACAGGAGCAAAAGGTCGTCCGAGGTGGGTGCAGGAGCTGGAGGTGCCTCCCAAGAAGAGGGCTGCTCGGCTGATGGCTCTGCTGGCCCCAGTAAGTCATCTTGCTTTAAATATTAATATATATTTCACTAACTTTCACCACTCCTTATTTTAAACTATTAATTTCTACCTGTTTCCTTATTAAATTACTTTCCCAAATCCTCTTCGATCTATCTGTTTGTAAATTCTTATTATCCCTGCAGTATCCTATTTACTCAGTCATTTTATATTTCTAGTGTCTGTATTTTACCTCAAACTATTTCTGTATGTAGTAGTCTGTCTGTAGCTTCCTTTCTTTTGGTTTTTCGGTCAGCTTTCCCTCTCTGCTTATAAATTTTGTGGAGTGCCTAGTGGTGGTACTGTAAGACTCAGACAACCCATTGCTCATGGTCACTTGCTATTACTAGTACTGGTACTACTACTCTGCTCTGCAGATTGAATGCCCAAGTAAGGTATTCTACGCATGGTTATTGGGATGAGAAGGCTTTCTTTTACTTTCTAATAACATCATTGCCTAATCAGTAAAATGAAAGAGTGGTCATGGTCACGTTGGACACCCTAAAGTTGTGTCTTCTTATCTAGGCCTAGTATAATTATCATCAGTTGATGGTGAACTGATTACCGTACACCATGGCTGAAAGGAAGTATGGGGAGGAGGAGGACAGCCCAATTGCAGTTGGCCAACCAAGAAGACCTTATGACCATCCAGTTGGTCACTCTTATTTCTTTTCAAAACCAAAGATTCAATAATAGCTCTAGCCATCAGTCCAGTCCTTTACAGGTTGTCTTCAAAATGCCCAACCGGATACTTTTGATAGAACATACTGTCTGTATCCAAATTGTAGTGATGTGTGTGGTGTATGCATTTTCAATTTTGCTACAAAAAAATTAATAAATGGTGGAGAGGTGTATATAGCATCTAAAAAATGTGTCACTTTTTTTCTAACAGCACCGACTACCATTGCCGGGGCCAGCGGGGACGGTGGCGCCATCCTGGAAGCAGATGAGGCAGCTGTAGGCGATGAGCTGCAACCTACCAGGCAGGAGGCTGCAGCCAGTACTCGGCAGAGGATGCTGGAGGCCATCAGGGCTGAATATCGTGGCTGGTGGCCGAGGAGGAAAAGACAGCCTAAGCAGCAGCTACAAATGCCCCAGGTCCCAGCCAGGCCCCAGAGCCCCTAGTAGTCGGGCACCGTGGTCCCAAGGCAGCGACCCGCTGCCATTCCACCCCATGCTACTCCCCCATAGCCGCATGCTCCAGAGGATGGCGCACCTGAAAGCCAGGTTAGAGAAGTGTTTTCACTAATTGGAGTGGAAGCTCCTATCCAGCTATTAGGCCCATCTTGCCCCTTTTAAACAAATGTATTTGATGGGTGGGACTTGCTGGGGAGAGGGTGGGAATATTGGAGTTGGGGCATTCTTGTTTTTTTTTGCTTATTTATTTATGGACATTTATGGACAATTACATTTTTGGACTTTCTCTTTAAGCTTACTTTGGACATTGGTTGGGGTTAGGAAGAGGGGTGGGCCAGGTGTTGTGGATTTTCTAGTTTATATGTGTTAGGGCAATACATTTTTTTTATAGCTGTACATATGATTTAAATCTTTTTGGGGAGGTTACTCTTTTACTTCGCACAACTTCCTTTGCCACAAGCCTGCAGCCAGTTTTTAAAATCTGCTGATAGTGTAACACTACTAAATAGTTATGCGGTACCCTCACTTCTCCTACTACCCTTTCCTCCTAGTCTCTGCAGTCTTCAACTATATTAACCCCTAAGGACTTGGAGGAGGTGTGAGTGTGTGAATTTCCATGGTATTTAGATGATTGCAGCTCAACAATGAATCTCCCACAGTTCTTCTCTTACCTGTGATTAGATGAAGCAATGGCTGCATGGTTTCCCAAGGTGCCATGGTGGTGGTAGTAGACAGTACCAGCATGCTAGCACACTAGAAGAATAGTGAAAGCAAAGCACCAGATCCTGAAGTGAAGTCCCACTTCCTCCTAGCCGAACTCAAACTGTAGGATGAGGAATATTCATCACAAGGAACAAATTAAATTGAAATAAAAACTGAGTTAAGGCTGTTTTATATGCAAGCCTTACCCAAAAAAACTAGACAGTTGCCAGAGGGAGGCTAGAGTACTAGTACACAAGAAGAAGAGAGACAATAGAGAAAATATGATTAGCAATGCTAAATAATCAAAATGTGAGCTAGTAAAAGTCACAAAATTAAGTTGACTCGATCTATGAAGAGGACAAGCGTAACCTTTGACCCATGCAATACAGTGCCGGAAGGATGATGATGCTGGCAATTATGAATTATGTTACTCTAAAAAAAAATATATATCGGCTAGTGTGAATGAGTGGGTAATCTAAAAATATATAACATTGCCAGTGTGGGCTATACTTAGAGCTGAAGAAGACCCTTTCCCTGCGTTGAGTTGGTGTTGCTTTCACCACTTCTGCCCCACCACGTGAGGGAAAAGTTTGACAAAGATAAACACTGCAGAAGGACAACATTCATCTTGGCAGCCCACCATCATAAATCTGTTATGCAAGGAAATGGAGGAATGATGATAAGTAGTACAGGTAAACCAAATCAAATTGTCCGTCACCCCCAGAGAGACCCAATTTACATTATATACTGTTGTAGGGAGCTTTGAAAGATAGTAAATAAAATTCAAATATCTGTAGGGGTAAAGTAAACAAACATAAACAACACCCACAGTTCTAATAATTAAAAATAAAAATGATACTGTATTGCCAAATTGGGAGTTGCATTTGCATTCCTCTTGTACTGCCTGTCAATCTTGGTTGCCTGGTGGATGCGGTTCAGTAAGGTAAGTGTTAGTATGTTCTATTGTATTCCCAGCATGGCACAGGGTAAAGGGCATGTAGGTTGAAAAACAAAAATGATAATGAAGAATCAAGGCGAAAACTTAAACTGCATAAGGAGTGCAACAAGAAGACTCAGAGGCAGCATGGCTGTTTCCAGTTACCTTCAACAACAGGCCCCCCACCCAACCCCCACTTAGCTTCAAATTTGAGCCAGACAGCACTGAGCACTCACACACCCAGCAACATAGCATTTTCCTAATCAAGTAAAAATCAATGCTCCGCTGTCAGTCACCATTCACCATCACTACACAGAATTGTTTATCTATAGGCCCCTTCCAAGTCATCACCAAATTGGTTGGTTTCAGTGAATTTGAAACTGTCCATCTTCTTCTGGTGGCAGTTCTGGAAGTTGTCACACCCATGCCCTGAGTCATTCCATCATCTCTGATCCTACTGAGTCTGACTCTAAGTATGGTGTCCAACTCCGTACCAACTATGTCCCGAGTTCCGACTCAAATGCAATACATCGGCCTGTAGTGCAATGTTGTTGTTGCACAACAAGAAAGGAAAGATATTTGTTTCACTTTTTGTGTTGACTCGATTTGTGTTGCATTATCTAAGGGACTGGTCAGGTCTGACTCTTTGAGTATAAAGCAGAAAACAATAATAAAAAAAGCAGTGTGGACTTTGGAGTGGACCCGGTGAAGGAATCTCTCTATCTCTTAAAGGGGAAGGAAAAAAATAACATTCAGGGGAAAATTATTGATCGGCCATCGGTAGGCCATCAACATTGTGAATCATGACTAACACATTGAGCATAACTGCCACCACATGAATCATCTCTTCTCAATACACATGATGATGACACATCACAACAAGTTCACAACAAACAACATTCACTCAGCGTGCAATGCATGCCAGCGTTTACCTGTTCCTCCTGTGTGCTCACCGTGATCGATTTGTGGTACATTGCAGAATGCAGATCCATTTGTTCATGTTATGTTATGTTATGTTATGATAATTTCTATAGCGCGCGAATCACCCGGGGGCATCTCGGCGCTTGCTTTGTCATTACTGAGCGGAGGAAGAGGGGGAAGAACCTCAACGTTCAGCCTTTACAGAGTTAGGAATAGAAAGGTTTTCAGTTTTTTCCTAAACACTGCAAGGAAGGAGCATTTCCGAATGGTGATAGGAAGCGAATTCCAGTAGCGTGGAGCAAGACAGGAGAAGGACTTAGCCCCTGAGCGGGCACGGCAAATTCTGGGAGTCTTCAGCAACTCCATGGCGTTGGACCGTAAGTTAAAGATCGAGGTCTTGTTTATTAATTTGTTAGCCAAGTATTTTGGGCCCAGGCCGTTCAGGGCTTTATACGTGAGACAGCAGATCTTAAACTGGGAACGCTTCCTGATTATAAGCCAGTGGAGCTCTGATAAGATAGGGGCTGAAGGTGAGCCGGCCGGGCGATGAAGAATCATTCGGGCAGCCGTATTTTGGATGACCTGCAGTTTTCTTAGCAAGGAAGGACCTAGTTCGGCAAGCATCTCGTTGCCGTAGTCGAGACGACAAATCACCATAACCTGTACTAGCGTTCTACGGTGCTTAGTAGGAAGATAAGGAAGCATCTTTCGCAATAGTCGCAGGCTAGAGTAGCAGGAGCTAGAGATTGTGGCGATATGGTCTTTCATAGAGAGTGCCTGGTCAAGTGTGAACCCTAAGTTCTTCACGCTTTCCTTCGGGATCGGGGCCGTTCCTAGATCCTTAGGCCACCATTCTGTGGACCAGGAAAGAGAGGCTTTGCCTACTAACAAGATCTCCGTCTTACTAGGGTTCAGCTGGAGGAGATTCTCTGTCACCCAGTTAGAGATAGCAGACATTCCTGCTGCGAAACGTAGGTTTTCTGACGATGCATTAGGGTTGATTTTAAAAATAAGTTGGGTATCGTCCGCGTATGAGATAATTTCAAATCCGCAGGATTCAGCAATTTTGGCTAGCGGAGACATATAAAGATTGAACAAAGTAGGGCTGAGGCATGAGCCCTGAGGGACACCTTTATCGAGCCCATGTTTGCTCGATCTAAATGGTCCGAGCATGGTAGTTTGGTTTCTTTCTACCAGGAAGTTTTGGAGCCATTTCAAGGCTTGATCTTGAATGCCACAATATCTCAGTCTTTCTAGCAGCTTGGAATGTGATATCGTGTCGAATGCAGCGGAGAGATCTAGGAGGACCAGAATGGCTGATCCTCCTGCATCTATTTCTAGCCTCAGGGAATCTGGGACCGCAAGAATTGCATTTTCCGTGCTGAAGCCCGGTCTGAAGCCTGATTGCGAAGGATCTAGGTGTTCGTTCGCTTCGAGGTAATGACTCAGCTGTTTGTTTATAGCTGCTTCTAGGGATTTTGCCAGCAGAGGAAGTAGTGATACAGGTCGATAGTTTGCGAACGTGAGGGGTCAGCCGTTGGTTTTTTCAAGATAGGGCGGACAAAGGCTTCCTTCCAACTGGGAGGGATGGTGCCTGCTTCTATGGAGCTATTAAAAATCGCTCGGACTTCCGAGGCACAGCATGGTGCGATGAGGGCCATAACCCTAGGAGCGCATAGGTCACCAGGTGACCCAGACTTCGCCGATGAGAGCAAGGAGTGTACTTCCATATCAGTTAATGGAACAAATTGTCTGAGCGTGCTCGAAGTCTGAGACTTCGCTTCGGTATAGCTTGTGAGAAGGGTGTTAGTGTGCGTTTGTGTGGTGGCAAGATTGGCGTAGATCAGGTTGATTTTTTCCTCGAAGTAAGTAGCTAACGAGTCGCATAAGAATTGTGACTCTATTTGCGGCAATCTACACGCCTGGGGATTCACGAAGTCTTTAACTATAGTGAACAGGGTTTTAGAGGAGTTGGACGCCAGGTCGATTTGTTTCAGTATGAACGCTTTCCTAGCTGTTTTTATGTTCTGATGGTAATTTGTCAAGGAGCGTTTGTACGTCCTTCGGTCTGAAGGAGTATGGCTAGTTCTCCAGGAACTCTCCAAGCCTTTACACCTTGATTTTTCTAGCCTAAGTTCTTCTGTGTACCATGGGGCAGATTTCTGTTGTTTGGCAGGACCAAACTTTTTGATAGGGATTAGAGTGTCAAAAATTTTAGTAAGTTTGGTCGAAAAAGATTTCAACAGCTCTGATGTGTCTGCACCTGGAGTAAGGGAGGCCGGGGTAGGGCGTTGTAGGCAGCCGTAAAGGCTTCTAGCGATAAGTTGTTCCATGGTCTCCGACATTGCGAGGAGCAAGGATCAGATTTAATTGGATTAGTGGGGTTCTGTTGTTGAAGCGTGAAAGGGACCAAGAAATGGTCAGACCATGTTAGAGGAAGGGGGGGACGGCAGTGAGGTTCGTCATGGAAGAGAAGATCAAATCAAGAGCGTAACCTGCTCTGTGTGTGGGGGTGTTTGAGAGGAGGGAGAGGCCAATTTGTTTTAGACTTGTTAGGAGGTTGACAGTTTCAGGGTTGTCAGAGTCCTCCCCATGAAAGTTGAAATCTCCAAGCAAGATAAAGTTGCTGGATGCTATTGTTTGAAGGGCGATCAGCTCTACAAGTTCATTAACAAAGGTTGTCCTGGGGCCTGGAGGCTGGTAAATCAGGGTCCCATGCCAGGTCTCTAGTGGGAATAAGCTCAGCTTGAAAAAGCCGGCTTCTAGCGTGGGCGAAAGGCGGGTGGCTGTCCACTGGACTTTTAAGTGTTCTTTAAAAACAATTGCAATTCCACCCCCCGTTTTCCCATGAAGCAGAGAATGGCCAGGGTAAATCAAATAACATGTCTCATGTGAGGCAGTCCCTCTAGGCTAGGAAAGGATAGATAGTCATGGCCCAGGGTTAGAGGCAGGCACTAATTTCTTTGTATTCTCCATCCACTGCCCGGCTTGGGGGAAATGGGTGTGGTGGGAGTCGGGACTTCTTCACTGCACACAGTTGCAACTCCAATCCGGCAATCAAATGTGTCTAAGAGTAAGACAGTGGGGATAAATTGGTCAACCAGACACACACAAATAATAAAGTAAATAATGTTCCCTAGTAGTTATATTCTTTTTTTGGCTTCAAAGAAAGAAAGAAAGCAGCTCAGCGATAGACTACAGAGTGAGAGAGAAAGTTCTATGGTTGTTGTTGGCCCAGTCCTAGTAGTCAGGGAAGTATAGCTCGTCTTCAAACTCTGGTGGTTCGCCCAGAAGTAGGTCATCTAACACACTACTTCCATGACCTGAGTCTCTCTCTTCTTCCTCCTGTGGTATTTCAGAGATGGTCCTTCTCAATGTGACAATGGTACCAGCAGCACTAAAATCATGCTCAGCGGAGACACCGGATACAGAGCAAGATAGATAGTTTATTGCCAGACTGCTGACCACTTGCCATTGGTGCCTCTTCTCATACCAATACACCAATGGGTTTTGATCAAGGTAGACATCTGTTGCGTCATCCAGATATGCCTGGATCATTCGCTCAATGTTCATTGCTGGAGCTCCACGCCGCTCGACCTCTTTTGCCTTCACCTCTGCACTGGATTTAAGTCCTGCCAGAAGAAACCATTCAGTTGTAGATTTTTGGGCTGATGCTCCTGGTCTTGTTGTTGATGGTGTTCTTGTTGGTTGTGACTGCTGTGAGCCAACAGCACTGCCCTCAGGCTCTGAAATCGAAGGCTGACCCTCAGGTTTTGTGCCCTGGAGGAGTGGGCCTCTAATTCCCTGGCATTCTTTTTCTAGCTCACTGCCTTACTCAGCTATCCATGTTTTGTATTTTCTAGTATCCCCATCTGAAAAAGGAATGAAAGTGAACAGTAATCGTTTGTACTGTGGGTCAAGAATTGTGGCACAGATGTAATGTTTGGAGGACACAATGTCTCTTTGCACCCTTGTATTAGCAGACATGTGAAGGATTAAGCTCTCCACCAAGTCATACACATCTTTTTTTCTCTCCACATCTTTGTACATTGCAGACACCTCCTTTAGCTGTTCCTGTAGCATGTGCAGCAATGGAATAGCTTGGCCCATGGTACTGTCCTCTTTGCTGACTTCCCGTGTGAACACCTCAAAAGGAAGCACCATCTCAGTCAGGCATTTCACTAGGCCCCATTGGTCCATCTCAATGATCATGCATTTCACAGTTGCATCCTCTCTTCGCATGACATATTCATTGATAGGTCTGTACTGTTCAAGCAGGCGTCCAAGCATATAATATGTCACGTTCCAGCGTGTTGGCACCTCCTGTATGAGTGCTTTAACTGGCATTCTATTATCACGCAGAATGACCCTCAGCTGTTTCCGGGATTTAAATGAATGGCTGCAATAAGTGTAGATTTTTCTGCAGGTAGACAGTAAGTTGCTTACTTGGTCTTCTTTTTTGAGAAAGTCCTATGCAATGATGTTGATGCAGTGCGCCAAACACAGGCCCCTGTAATAACCACCATCGGCCATGTCCTTAACTATATCACTGCCATTGTCCGTGGCAACAAATCCAATCTTAAGCCCTCCTGATCGCAGCCATTCAAAGACCTTTTGTTAAAGTCTTTCAGAATGTTTTCAGCTGTATGGTATCTCTCCATGGCGAACATGGCTATAGTTGCATGCTTCCGAGCAGCATTAAAAAAATCAGCAGTATCAACAACACCTCTAGATAATTTTTTTTCTAGCCCCCACAAAAGAGATCTAGTGTGCAGTGATGCACATGTAATCAGTCAATTGGCATCTGCTCCACATGTCTGTTGTCAGGTGGATACTGTGAACAGCAGCCTGCTGAAAAGCTTGTCCAAGCAATTCCAGCACATCATGATGTACCACTGGAACAGCAACTCTTTCAAAATAGGACTGGCTGGGAAACTTCCATTTTGGGCAGATGGCTGCCACAAATTCAAGAACACCCATCCCTTCCACAAAAAAAGAAAAGAGGTCAAGGGCTAATATTTTAACCAGCTTTGTGTTGTACAAACGTGCCGTTGGGTGGCTGCGTTTATGCTACCCCTCCTGCCTAAACATGGCAGGAATAGTAGCCTGACTTTTTTTCTTTCCTTATGCCACTGATGCTTGTGACTTCTTGAGATCAGGCGGTGGTAGGTTCAATGTGATTTCGCCCCCTTCACCAACAATACTTGCAGTTTTTTGGCCGCTAAGGTGCGCCTCCCAACTGATCATATGGTGCTTTCTCAAATGGGTTGTTACGCCCCCGGTATCATAGTTTGTACCATGCTTTCCCCGACTAACACTTACTCCGCAAAGGTAGCATATGGTAATGTTTGCATCCTTCTGGCTAACCGAAAAGAAGTCCCAAACTGGGGAGCTCAACTTTCTGAACCTGGTGCCACTGCCAATGATGGATGAACTGGTGCTAGGTGGACGTTTTGACGTTTGAGTCTCTGCAGTACCTACTTCTACTGAGGTGATTGTGGATGTAGGTCGCTTCCAGCACTTTGAGAATATGGCATCTGGCGGGGGTTGGATCTGTGGTGCCAAAGCCACATCCCCCTGGGAAGTTGAGATGGGGTAATGTCGGTCTCCACTGGGGCTGGGCTAACATCCATGATGACTGGCTCGCCGTCATCCTCCTCTTCTACATCTGCCTCCATAAAGCTGAAGATTTCGGGTACCTTACTTTTTCCTAGCCTCGTCTTGTGGTGTATCACTCTCAGACTGAGGAAGGATCCAAGTGGTATCTAGATCATCAGAAGGGGGCTTGTAGAAGAAAAGGATGCACCAC